>NC_042983.1:31891390-33208890 GCF_901001165.1 Salmo trutta | reverse complement strand
CCAGACCTACACCCACACAACAGGCATATCCTCCCCCCTGCCTGCCTACAACCACCAGAGCCAAGACCACGCTACCATCAGCCTGCTGAGAGACAGACTGGCTCTGTTAGAGGTATGGGTTACTGAGCTAAAGGAGCAGCACACCAGCTACACCACTTCCAGCCCAGACACAGAGCTTCTACAGGACCAGATCAACCAGTGCAGGACACAGCTGAAGAACTCTGTCCAGGAGCTGAGAGAGAGCATTACCACAGCGCTTGAGGAGGTAAAGGCCACCATGAGGAGAGAGCCTTACCACAGTGCTTGAGGAGGTAAAGGCCACCATGAGGAGAGAGGCTTACCACAGCGCTGGAGGAGGTAAAGGCCACCATGAGGAGAGAGCCTTACCACAGCGCTGGAGGAGGTAAAGGCCACCATGAGGAGAGAGGCTTACCACAGTGCTGGAGGAGGTAAAGGCCACCATGAGGAGAAAGCCTTACCACAGTGCTTGAGGAGGTAAAGGCCACCATGAGGAGAGAGGCTTACCACAGCGCTGGAGGAGGTAAAGGCCACCATGAGGAGAGAGGCTTACCACAGCACTGGAGGAGGTAAAGGCCACCATGAGGAGAGAGCCTTACCACAGATCTTGAGGAGGTAAAGGCCACCATGAGGAGAGAGCCTTACCACAGCGCTTGAGGAGGTAAAGGCCACCATGAAGAGAGAGCCTTACCACAGCGCTGGAGGAGGTAAAGGCCACCATGAGGAGAGAGCCTTACCACAGATCTTGAGGAGGTAAAGGCCACCATGAGGAGAGAGCCTTACCACAGATCTTGAGGAGGTAAAGGCCACCATGAGGAGAGAGCTAGTGCAGGTAAAGGCGGAGATGGCAAAGGAGTTGTCTGTCATCAAGAGGGTGCTGCAGCACAGAGAACAGACTGTAGAGACTCCTAGAGAGAAGCTGCAGCCGCTCACCACCCCTAACACCCCCACTGACCCACCTTGGCTTCTTCTTTGCAACTCTGCCTAGATGTCCAGCATCCCGGAGTCTCCTCTTCACTGTTGATGTTGAGACTGGTGTTTTGCAGGTACTATTTAATGAATCTGCCAGTTGAGGATTTGTGAGGAGTCTGTTTCTCAAACTAGACACTCTAATGTACTTGTCCTCATGCTCAGTTGTGCACTGGGGCCTCCCACTCCTCTTTCTATTCTGGTTAGAGCCAGTTTGCGCTGTTCTGTGAAGGGAGTAGTACACACCATTGTACGAGATCTACAGTTTCTTGGCAATTTCTCGCATGGGATTTGTTTCTGGCCATTTTAAGCCTGTAATCGAATGATGCTCCAGACACTCAACTAGTCTAAAGAAGGCCAGTTTAATTGCTTCTTTATCAGCACTACAGTTTTCAGCTGTGCTAACATAGTTGCAAAAGGTTTTTCTAATGATCAATTAGCCTTTTAAAATCATAAGCTTGGATTAGCTAACACAATGTGCCATTGGAACACAGGAGTGATGGTTGCTGATAATGGGCCTCTACACGCCTATGTAGATATTCCATAAAAAAAATCAGCTACAATAGTCATTTACAACATTAACAATGTCTACACTGTATTTATGATCAATTTGATGTTATTTTAATGGACGAAAAAATGTGCTTTTCTTTCAAAAACAAGAACATTTCTAAGTGACCCCAAACTTTTGAACAGTAGTATATATATATATATAAAACGCTTAACAACTTAATAGTCAGTAGTTACTGCATTTCTGACTGTGTTATTCTTTCTTTTTGCAACATGAAATCACTATGAGTTAGCATGTGGAACATTCAGGGCCTACATGCATCAACCTTTGGACTGAAGAGTTTAGCACTGGAGTTCAACAAAAATCTTAAAGATGTTGACATCATCATTCTGCAGGAGACATGTAAGGCAGACATTGTCACTCACTGTCCCACAGGCTACAGAGAGGTAATTGTGCCATCACAGAAACACAGCTCTGTCAAAAGAGCCAAAGACTCTGGAGGATTGATCATTTGGTACAAATCCGAACTAAAAAATCTAATTAATCCCCTCAAAATTAGTAAATATCACATTTGGTAAAAAAAAAAAAAAAAACTTGTACTGACAGAAAAAGATGTGTTCCTTTGTGCAATATACCCCCCACCCCCCCCCCCACCCCCAGAATCCCCATATTACTCAGAGGAGATCTTCCCCACCCTTGAGAAGGAGACTCGCCATTTCCAGGCCCAGGGAAATCTGTGGGGACACAAATGCGCACACAGGAACACTACCTGATCTAACGACCACAAGAGGGGACAGCTTTATCACAGGCCATACTGTTTCTAACTGTCTTAATCTCCCCCATAGAAACAACAGTGACAGCACCATCAACAAAAACGGAAGGGATCTGTTGCATCTCTGTCGAAGCCTGGGTCTGTACTTTGTCAATGGTAGGTTATAGGGGGACTCTTTAGGGAGATTCACCTATTGCTCACCTCTTGGCCACAGCACAGTAGACTGACTATATGATTATAGACATTGACCCTTTCTCTCTCTGTTCATTCACCGTCAAGCCACTGTCAACACCTCTGTCTGATCATAGCCAAATGACATTGTTCCTCAAAAGAACAGACATGGGAACAACCACACATTCACAGCCCAGTAAGCTGTACAACATCAGAAATTCATACAGATGGGCCGAAAACAGCACAGAAGAATACCAGAAAGCAAACAGTAACCAAAAAAGCCAAGCCCTCTTAGATAACTTTCTGGATACCACATTCACGCACAGTAAAGAAGGCACCAATCTAGCAGTAAAAACAACTATATATTCAGGAAAACGGCAAAAGAAGCACAGATAAAATTGATAAAAAACAAAACAAAAAGACCGTTTGCTTTCTGGTGTTTCTGGTTTGATGCAGATTGTAAAATTATAAGGAAAAATCTTAGAACACTATCAAACTAAAAGCACAGAGACCGAAATAATGGTGAATTATACCTTCATTACTGTGAGACTTTAAAACTCTATAAACGTACACTCAGAACCAAAAAAGCACAGTACAACAGCAAGCAGCTGACACTAATTGAGGAGTCCCTATGCACAAACAACTTCTGGCAAAATTGGAAAAAACAAAAAAAATCTAAACAAGAGGAATTAGTGATACAAAATGGTGACATATGGACAACCCATTTTAAAACACTCTATAACACCGTTCAAATTGACAGAAACGCAGAACAATGACAAATTCATGAGAAGTTGAATTGATTAGAAAAAGCTATAAAGGACAATGAAAATCCATTGGACTCCCCAATTACTGACCAGGAGCTCTATAAGAAACTTCAGGGCCTTAAATTTAAAAAAGCATGCGGACCTGATTGCATCCTAAATGAGATGCTAAAAATCACTAGTGCAAAATGTAAATTGGCTATATTAAAACTGTTTAACCTGTTTGGGATAGGGGGCAGTATTTTCACGGCCGGATAAAAAACGTACCCGACTTAATCTGGTTACTACTCCTGCCCAGAAACTAGAATATGCATATCATTAATAGATTTGGATAGAAAATACTCTAAAGTTTCTAAAACTGTTTGAATGGTGTCTGTGAATATAACAGAACTCATATGGCAGGCCAAAACCTGAGAAGATTCCATACAGGAAGTGCCCTGTCTGACAATTTGTTGTCCTTTTGTAGCATCTCTATTGAAAATACAGCATCTGTGCTGTAATGTGACATTTTCTAAGGCTTCCATTGGCTCTCCGAAGGCGCCAGAAAGTGTAATGGGGTGTCTGCAGTTCCTGGGCGAAGAACAGCAGGAGTATTTGTTAGTGGTCAGACTGGGAACAGTGACACTGGAGATGCGCATCAACGAGACTACTCCATTTTTTTCTTTCAGCCTTTGAATGAATACAACGTCGCCCGGTTGGAATATTATCGCTATTTTACGAGAAGAATAGCATAAAAATGATTTTAAACAGCGTTTGACATGCTTCGAAGTACGGTAATGGAATATTTTGAATTGTTTTGTCATGAAATGCGCTCGCACGTCACCCTTCGGATAGTGACCTCAACGCACGAACAAAACGGAGCTATTTCAATATAACTATGGATTATTTGGAACCAAAACAGCATTTGTTGTTGAAGTAGAAGTCCTGGGAGTGCATTCTGACGAAGAACATCAAAGGTAATCCAATTTTTCTTATAGTAAATCTGAGTTTGGTGAGGGCCAAACTTGGTGGGTGTCAAATTAGCTAGCCATGATGGCCGGGCTATGTACTCAGAATATTGCAAAATGTGCTTTCGCTGAAAAGCTATTTTAAAATCTGACACCGCGATTGCATAAAGGAGGTCTGTATCTATAATTCTTAAAATAATTGTTATGTTTTTTGTGAATGTTAATCATGAGTAATTTAGTAAATTCACCGGAAGTGGGTATGCTAGTTCTGAACATCACATGCTAATGAAAAAAGCTGGTTTTTGATATAAATATGAACTTGATTGAACAAAACATGCATGTATTGTATAACATAATGTCCTAGGAGTGTCATCTGATGAAGATCATCAAAGGTTAGGGCTGCATTTAGCTGTGGTTTTGGTTTTTGTGACATATATGCTTGCTTTGAAAATGGCTGTGTGATTATTTTTGGCAGGGTACTCTCCTGACATAATCTAATGTTTTGCTTTCGCTGTAAAGCCTTTATGAAATCGGACAATGTGGTTAGATTAACGAGAGTCTTGTCTTTAAAATGGTGTAAAATAGTTGATTGTTTGAGAAAATTGAATTGTGGTATTTTAGTTGGTTTTGTATTTCGCGCCGTGCGATGCCATTGGCTGTTGGCTAGGGGTTCCGCAGGTTATTGTCCATACATCTGGAATCAAGGATCAACCAAAATATTTAAGAACAGAGACAAATTTGACCCTAACAATTACAGAGGCATTTGTGTAAACAGTAACCTGGGGAAGGTTTTCTGTAGTATTATAAATGTAAGAGTTCTAAACTTCCTTAATAAACACAATGTCCAAAACATTGCACGACTGATCATATTTACACCCTACACACCCTGATACATAAACATGTCCACCAAAATAATACCAAAATGTATGCTTGCTTTATCGACTTCCAAAAAGCGTTTGATTCTATTTGGCATTCAGGACTGTTCTACAAAGTTATTGAAAGGGGTGTAGGGGGTAAAACATATGACATAATTAAATCAATGTATACCGGCAATATGTGCAGCATTAAAATTGGCAAGAAAAAAACTATTCTTTAACTAGGGGCAGTGCCTTCGACAGGGTTGCAATCTGAGCCCTACACTCTTCAATATTTACATCAACGAATTGGCCACTATTCTAGAAAAATCCTCAGCGCCTGGTGTTAGTCGCCACAATTCAGAGGTTAAATGCCTACTCTTCTCAACTGACCTATGCCTGCTGTCACCCACAGCACATGGCCTACAGCAGAGCCTGGACCTGCTAGAGCAGTACTGCCAGACCTGGGCCCTGGCAGTAAACCCCAAAAAGACTAAAATAAAGATTTTCCAGAGAAGATCCAGATCTCAGGGAATTAGACCAAAGTTCTCAATTGGTACAAAATATATAGAGTACTGCACACACTACAATTACTTAGGTTTAAAAATAAGTACAACTGGACACCTTAATGATGCAGTGAATGAACTGAGAGAGAAAGAACGCAGGGCATTCTACGCCATTAAAAAACTAATTTAAATAGAAATACCTAAAATTTGGCTAAAACTAATTGAATGTGCCATTGAAGCAATTGTATTTTATGGCAGCGAGGTATGGGGTCCACTTGCAAAACAAGATTTCACCAAATTGGACAAACACACCATTGAAATCCTGCATGCAGACTTCTGTAAGATTATCCTGCATGTCCAGAGGAAAACTACAAACAATGCATGCAGGGCAGAATTAGGCCAATATCCACTAATAATAAAAGCAAAAAAAAAGTCAATTAAGTTTTGGAAACATCTCAATACAGTGACCCCCTCTCATATCATTACCAAGCCCTGCAATGCCAAGAGCTGAGCAAAGAAAAGAGTCCCCTCATCCAGCTGGTCCTGGGGCTGAGTTCACAAACTCGTTCTACTAACACACTGAAGCTTTAGGAACAGAACATCCAATCAATCAGAATAAAACAAAGCAAAATGCAGTGCTATCTGGTCCTAAATCGACAGTACACCGTGGCTAACTATTTGACCATGGTTACTGATCAAAACCTTATAAAAACCTTGACAAAGTACAGGCTCAGTGAGCACAGCCTTGCCATTGAGAAGGGTAGACAGAGGAAAACCTCTCTCCATCTCTCTCGCCCTCTCTCCTTCTCTCCTTCTCTCTCTCTCTCCCCCCATCTTTCTGTCAGTCCAGTGTCATGTCAAGTAAGTCGTGCAATAGGAAGCAGGCAGGCTCACTGGTTGTGCTTGTGCGTGTGTGTGTGTGTGTGTGTGTGTGTGTGTGTGTGTGTGTGTGTGTGTGTGTGTGTGTGTGTGTGTGTGTGTGTGTGTGTGTGTGTGTGTGTGTGTGTGTGTGTTAATGACCCTGTCAGTAGGACCTCAGTGGGCCTAGAACAGATGGGTATTTAAGGAGGGGAACAGCCAATTACAATCGACACTAGCTCCCCAGGAAGAGGACTACCAGCTCCTCCAATCTCCTCTCTGAGCTATTAGCCTCCTGTCTTTCAGACTTAGTGGGGACTTGCCAGACAAACACACACGCGCACACTAATGGACACGCGCACACACGTAGCGGATGAAAGTCAGGCTAACGGTCCTGTGATGACTGCGACCTCAAAGTCAGTATCACCTTCAGCCCAAGAAGGAATCTCACGTCAACTAAACACACACACACACGTCAGACCCTTAGAGCATACTAACAGAGACAAGAAGGAAACTATTGGTGCTGTATGCATGCTAGTGTATGTGTGTGTGTATAGGTGTGTATAAGTGTGTGTATGTGTATAAGCGTGTGTGTGTGTGTGTGTGTGTGTGTGTGTGTGTTTGTGTGTGTGTGTGTGTGTGTGTAAATCCCACCTGCCCATGAAGTCGTCCTTCTTGCCTGCGTCTTTGTCCCAGACGGTGATGTCGATGAAGCCCCCCTGCTCCTCATAAAGATGGAAGTCAAACTGCTCTCTCCACTGGGGGTTCAGAGTCTTGGGTATCGTCTGTGGAAGAAGCACACAAATGGATGCGTGTGTGTGTGTGTGTGTGTGTGTGTGTGTGTGTGTGTGTGTGTGTGTGTGTGTGTGTGTGTGTGTGTGTGCGTACGCGTGCGTGCGTGTGTCAGTGTTTTCCCTTATCATTGTTCAAGTTCAAGTTGTATTTGTATTTGTCACAAGTACAGTGAAATGCGTAACATGTCCTAATTCTTTGTATTTGTGTGTATCTAAAACAAATACCACTAATGTTAGCAACTGACATGATTCCTTGAAAACACATCTTCTTAGCTTTGCTTTTCCTTAGGGTGCTTTTTAGTTGTTCAGTTTGTGTCATTCTTTAGTTTTTTATCTTATGTTTGTTGTGTAGTAAATATTTTAGCTTTAAATTTTATAGTTTTTTTCTAGTGAAGCTCATTGCGTTGCATTCCATGTCTGAAATGTGCGGTATAAATAAAGCTTGATTTGATCTATCATCTAACGCTAAAGTCTGATGACTTTGATTGATTGATAGCTAAGAATTGTCAAAGAGGTGGGTTGGATGGTACAGTTTGATAAGGCTGGTGGAGGTACCTTGCTCTTGTATTTCTGATGGCCCAGTCTGAACTTGACGTAGGGGTCACTGAAGCCGTTGGCGTCCATAGGCTGGAGGTCATGAGCCTCGATCAGACTGATGCTCACTATACCTCTCCACAGCTGAGCTTTCCTGTGGACATCTGACAGCCGCATACTCGAATGCTGCTGCTAATAAACAGACATACACACACACACACACACACACACACACACACACACACACACACACACACACGAACAGAAACAGAGAAATGCTCAATAGGATTCCAACTTCTGAATCGTGACAATCAATCATAGTACTCTACCTGCAGACACACAGCAATACACACACAGGACAGACATGGAGACCATAAAAAGAGATGCAGGCAAAGGAACAAACACACAGTCAAACACAGAACATGTGAGTAGAGTCAGCTCCTGGTTCAAAGCTTGTCCAACATGCTGTGGATCAGCCCTGTACCATAACGATATACCCTGAGTATACAAAACATCAGGAATAACTTTCTAATATTGAGTTGCACCCCCCTTATGCCATAAGAACAGCCTCAGTTTGTCAGGGCATGGACTCTACAAGGTGTTGAAAGTGTTCCACAGGGATGCTGGCCTATGTTGACTCCAATGCTTCCCACAGTTGTGTCAAGTTGGCTGGATGTCCTTTGGGTGGTGGACCATTCTTGATACACACGGGAAACTGTTGAGCGTGAAAAACCCAGAAGCCAGCGTTGCAGTTCTTCAAATCGGTGTGCCTGGCACCTACTACCATACCCTGTTCAAAGGCAGCTAAATCTTTCATCTTGCCCATTCACCCTCTCAATCTCACCTACACACAATCTATGTTTTAATTGTCTCAAGGCTTAAAAATCCTTCTTTAACCTGTCTCCTCCCCTTCATCTACACTGATTGAAGTGGATTTAACAAGTGACATAAATAAGGGATCATAGCTTTCACCTGGATGTCAGGGAAAATTCAGGTGTCCTTAACGTTTTGTATACTCAGTGCAGATACCTGATCTAGGTTTAGATCCCACCCATGGACCTTGTACTGTCAATTCTACAGGCTTATGTCCCAGGCTAAGGCTACACAGTCACTCACATACTAACAATGGACATCTCTGGCTTTTCACCTGGGCCTGTAAGGATGTATGTAGTGTCTCAAAGTAGGAGTGCTGATCTAGGATCAGTTTAAGATTCATTATGGACAGGGGGGAACGGATCCTAGATCAGCACTCCTACTCTGAGACGCTTTATGAATAGAGGCCCTGGTCTATAAGTCCGTGAGTCACAGCAATAGAATACACAGTGCCTTCAGAAAGTATTCACACCCCTTTACTTTTTCCACATTGTTGTGTTCCAGCCTGAATTTTAAATGGATAAAATGTAGATTGTGTCAAAGTGGAATTATGTTTTTAGAAATGTTTACACATGAATTGAAAATGAAAAGCTGAAATGTCTTGATTTAATAAGTATTTGTTATGGAAAGCCTAAATAAGTTCAAGAGAAAACATTTGCTTAACAAGTCACATAAGTTGCATGGACATGATTTTTGAATGACAACCTCATCTCTGTGTCGAGCAGTGAATTTCAAACACAGATTGAAAAACAAAGACCAGGGAGGTTTTCCAATGTTTCACAAAGAAGGGCACCTATTGGTGAAGCATGGTGAAATTATTAATTACACTTTGGATGGGTGTATCAATAAATCTAGTCACTACAAAGATACAGGTGTCCTTGCTAACTCAGTTGCCAGAGAGGAAGGAAACTGCTCAGGGATTTCACCATGAGGGCAATGGTGACTTTAAAACAGTTTCAGAGTTGAATGGCAGTGATACAAGAAAACTGAGGATGGATCAACAACATTGTAGTTACTCCACAAAATTAAACTAAACGACAGAGTGAAAAGAAGGAAGTTTGTACAGAATAATAAATGTCCAAAAAATAAATGCATCCTGTTTGCAATAAGGCACTAAAGTAAACATATTTTCAAGCATGGTGATGGTTGCATCATGTTATGGGTAAGGACTAGGGAGTCTTTTAGGAAAACAGAATGGAATGGAATAGAGCTAAGCACAGGCAAAATCCTAGAGGAAAACCTGGTGGCCTAGTTACAGTTTTGACTTAAATTGGCTTTAAAAGCTATGGCAAGACTTGAAAATGGCTGTCTAGCAAAGATCAACAACCAACTTGACAGAGCTTGAAGAATTCTTTAAAGAATAATGTGCAATCAAGTTGTGCAAAGCTCTTAGAGACTTACCCAGAAAGACTCACAGCTGTAATCACTGCCAAAGGTGTTCTAACATGTATTGATTCAAGGGGTTGAATACTTACAGTGAGGGAAACAAGTATTTGATCCCCTGCTGATTTTGTACGTTTGCCCACTGACAAAGAAATTATCAGTCTATAATTTTAATGGTAGGTTTATTTGAACAGTGAGAGACAGAATAACAACAAAACAATCCAGAAAAATGCATGTCAAAAATGTTATAAATTGATTTGCATTTTAATGAGGGAAATAAGTACCTTTTCTGGATTGTTTTGTTGTTATTCTGTCTCTCACTGTTCAAATAAAGCTACCATTAAAATTATAGACTGATAATTTCTTTGTCAGTGGGCAAACGTACAAAATCAGCAGGGGATCAAATACTTGTTTCCCTCACTGTAAGTATTCAACCCCTTGAATCAATACATGTTAGAACACCTTTGGCAGTGATTACAGCTGTGAGTCTTTCTGGGTAAGTCTCTAAGAGCTTTGCACAACTTGATTGCACATTATTCTTTAAAGAATTCTTCAAGCTCTGTCAAGTTGGTTGTTGATCTTTGCTAGACAGCCATTTTCAATGGCTTTCCCCCCCACTGTATGTAGTAAAGCTATATTAGTTTAAACATTTTTATATATATATATTTTTTTACAAATGTTATAATTTTTCTTCCATTTTGACATTACAGAGTATTTTGTGTAAGTAGTTGACAAAAAATAACAATTAAACCCATTTTTATCCCACCTTGTAAAGCAACAAAATGTGGAAAAAGTGAAGGGGTGTAAATACTTCCTGAAGGCACTAAAGTAAACCCCATTGAGCTGCACCACTGGCAGCATTAACTCACTATAGTAAACCCCATTGAGCTGCACCACTGGCAGCATTAACTCACTATTGTAAACCCCATTGAGCTGCACCACTGGCAGCATTAACTCACTATTGTAAACCCCATTGAGCTGTACCACTGACAGCATTAACTCACTGTAGTAAACCCCCATTGAGCTGTACCACTGACAGCATTAACTCACTGTAGTAAACCCCATTGAGCCGTACCACTGACAGCATTAACTCACTGTAGTAAACCCAATTGAGCTGTACCATTGACAGCATTAACTCACTGTAGTAAACCCCCATTGAGCTGTACCACTGACAGCATTAACTCACTGTAGTAAACCCCATTGAGCTGTACCACTGACAGCATTAACTCACTGTAGTAAACCCCATTGAGCCGTACCACTGACAGCGTTCATTCAGATTGCTGCTCCTCCCCTCTCAGATTAAAACCCATTTTTAACCATTTACTAATGGCTTACAGGCTAATTTGACCTTGGCAGGAGTCACACTGCTATTGCTCGCTTGGGGGGGGGGGGGGGGACAAAAAACAAAGCAGTTGGTACATATTTGTCAAACAAACACATCTCTGCGAGATATCTCACTGTCTCCATGCCTTGTTTGGAGGAGCCACATTAACATATTGTTTGTTTTGGAGTGAATTTCATTAAACTTTGAACAAACCCTGGCGCACAAGCACCGACGCTTTGATGTGGAGACGAAGCCTTTTCACTTCCATTCTCCAGACATGAAACAATGAGAGCTGGGCTCTGTTTGATACTACCACCTATACAGTAGCCTGCACTAGAGGAGGCTGGTGGGAGGAGCTATAGGAATACAGGCTCATTGGAATGGCTGGAATGGAATTGATGGAACGGAGTCAAACATGTGGTTTCCATATGTTTGATGTGTTTAATACTATTTCATTCCAGCCATTACAATGAGCCCATCCTCCAAAACTCCACCCACCCAGCTCCTCTGCCCTACTCCCACTACTGTACAGTGAGTCCAGATAGTCTATGCTGTTATGCTAATGGTGAAGGGCGCTACGCTCCGCTAGCTAACTCCTCCTAAAACTGTTTGTTGCTACATATCCCTCATTATCTCATATCCCTCATACCATCATTGCTACATATACATCATATTGTGTTATTGACTGTACGTTTGTTTATTCCATGTGTAACTCTGTGTTGTTTGTGTCGCACCGCTTTGCTCTATCTTGGCCAGGTCGAAGTTGTGAATGAGAACTTGTTCTCAACTGGCCTACCTGGTTAAATAAAGGTGAAATCATTTTTGATATTTTTTAAATATATTTGGATTAGGAATCATCCTCATCAACACGCCAAAGTAGAGCAGGGAAAGACAGGACGAGGAGATGTGTTGGGTTGAAATTCCTTAATGAAAATAAACAATTTAGGAGCTCATATAAGTTTTAAGGTGTTTAGTTTTTATTTATTCACACCAAAGAAAATAAGTAAAATACAAAACAGTGTGTGCAGGTGAGGTTGGAAGCCCAAAAGGGCTGATAAGAAAACCACACAAATATAAGTACCAACAAAAAGTTGGTTCAATCAGTTAAACAAAGCATATGAATTATAATTGTACATCATATACTCAGTATACAGGCTAATACAAAAGCCATGTGTGATTGAACTGTTTAATTTCTGGGTCAAAGAACACAGTGTGATAATAAGAGGGGTGAGTTGGCTTTTCTGGACTTGAAAGGAAGTGGATTTCAACAATTTTTGTGTTATAATTATCCCACAGTGGTTCTTGCATTGTTTGCATGTATTGAGTCCAGCATTACTGGCTTGATTAAAGAGAAGAGGGTATATAAATAACCATGGAGAAAGGGAGGGAGCCAGGCAGACACCCAGGAGGAGTGGTGGTTGGTGGGGAAGTGCACTAGTTTGTTAGCGCTGGAGCTAATTCCCGAGTCACAGGCGGGATGGCCCAGTTTGGAGCTTCAAAGGGATGGTTTGGGGGAAGCACTACAGCAGGACGTCCGCACTACTCCAACCAGAGACACACTCAAAATGAACTTTTCTGTATCTCTATATCTTTACAAACTCAAACTTTTACTCAACTGTACTCAAGTACTGTACATGCCTCCAGATCAAGAGCGCTGCTCTCAGAAACACTGAGGAAATGTCAGAAGTTGTTGTTTGTCCTCGAGAGTTCATGGGTTTGGTTTAAAATGAGACAGAGATATAAGCCTACTGTTGTGGACCACCTAAGGGCTGCTATGGCACAGAGAGGCATTAAGGACAAACAGGATACAGTTTGGAACATGAATATCCATAAGCTACAGATATGGACATGTGCCACATGCATGGGCCAATGAGAGGGAAAAGCAGACCCTGGACCAGCATGCCTTCTGTTGTGAAGGGATAAAAGAGAGCAAAGAGGAGGAACATGGAGAGAAATGATAGGTCAAGGGTCAATCTGCCAGGCATGATGGAAAATCAAAAGGATATGCACAGGGTTGATGTCCTCATGAGATAAAGGGGTCTCGGGATCTGGCTTGACAGCAAATAAACCTCCAACACACACATCTCTAAAACTACCCCCCCCCCCCATTCTCAAAGGCTCTCGCTTCTCACACCTTGCTCTTTTCCGCTTTTTCTGAAGCATTTGTTAAAATTTGCCCAGGACTATCCACAAATCCCCAAACTAAGACCATTGAGGGACAGATGTTTCTGAGATGTTAACTGAACAACCATAACTGAACAACCATAACTGAACAATCCTAACGGATAACCGTAACCAGTAAGCGTAACTGATTACCATGATTGATAATCATCTTTGCTCCATATTTCAGTATGAAATCACAGTCTATACATTCAAATTAAAGAGGACCTGAACCCAAAAAACGACATCTCTTGTTGAAAATAGCCTTTGTGTCATTGATATGAAACAAACAAAAAAATTATAGTGTCAAACTTGACTACAAAGTTTAAATAGGAACATTTTGATCGTAAAGTCAGTATTGTACACAACTGAGATTTGCGAGATGTAAGGAACTAGGTTGTAACAGCTTTCCTTGGGTTGGGTTTATTTCAACCCTGCCCACATGCCCACAGCAGGCAGCACCCACGTAATCATCAATTCGGTGTGCGGCTGCATGCAACGATCGCCTACTGACTATGGTAAATTTGGTTTAACTTTGGATATCCCTATGGGGCTAGTTAAGGACAATCAGTAAATTATGCAGGGTACATGGGACAATATTTTAAAATTTCAATAGCTCCAAATTTCAATGACTTAACCTCTTAAGAAGCTTAGAAATTCATATACAAATATCGAAAGCATTTAATGAGAAAACTAAAAGGTGTGCAACATGAAAATATATTTCCATTTACATTGTGTAATTTATTAACGGTCCCTAACTAGACCCACAGAGATAGGCTATCTAAAGTCAAACCAACTTTGCCATGGTTGCACACCGGCCGGCTGAAGCTAATTGGCAAAATACGTTTTCTAGGTTTCTGGTCACTATAAAGAGCCACAAAACTGTCACGGACCCCATCTGGACTAACAACAGCATGTTACTGCTCTCAGTTCCACATGTCTGTATATTGCAGCTTGTGGGAAATACAAGATGGTGGAGTGAGAACTGATAATGGTGACAGGGACACAGAGGAGGTGGAGAAAGAGGGGCTGGGTCACCATCTGAACCCAGGACAGCGGAGGGGTTTGTGGGGGGTAGCGGAGGGATTTGGGTGGGTAGAGTAGGTAGGTAGGTAGGTAGGTAGGTAGTTGGTATTGGAGGTTACATGCCATGTATTACCTTACTGGATCGCTTGCAGCTTCTTTTCAAAAGCATGGTCTGTAAATGAGACAAAGCCGTTATAGGATGCTGGAGAGCTCAGAGCTGCATGGGGTCAGAGGGCTGAGGTCAGAGGTCAGCCCAGGAGGAAGCAGGGCGTGGAGGGTCACAGGCATCAAAAAATAAGCAGTAAAAAGCGCTGCCACCCACAATGACCCATAAATAGGGCTACTGTGCTTTACACACACAAGGGCCACACACACACACACAGAGACCCACATCGGTCACTAACCCTTCAATATTTCCAGATCTTTTTTTTATTGTATTTTTATTTAACCTTTATACAACCTTTATTAAACCTTAATTTGACCTTTATTTAACTTTATTTAATCTTAAGGGTCTGGTAAGTAGAAACAGTGTAGTGGAGCTTCCACCATATTGCTTCCACCTTACAGATCTGCAAACATTGAAGGGTTAGGGCCAAATGGATGGTTAGGGGTGGGATTTGGTACCGGCTGACACACCAGGATTATCCTGTGATGGCGAAGGAATCTGTATTTGTGTATCTGCGCATTAGGGTTATTTTCCTGTTTTGATTACCATGTAGTAGAGTAATTTCTGAAATGTGAACGTTTGGAAGTGAATCGTCCGAGTTGTTGGATTCCAGTTTGTCATGGCCTTGATTTGAAGAGGTTTAATCTTGCCCAGTAGGTGGCGATAGAGAACATCATCATCCATGCTGTGTTTCTGTGACCTTGTACCTCCTTTTTACAGTTTAAGGAATTCAAAAAGGTGCTTAACCTAAATACAGTTTATTTGTTCTGTCGAATGTGGATTCTGTGAACTATAGAGCCAAATAAGACATCAGATCAAACAGAATAAAATATTTCCCCCAAGACTCTCCTCTTGTACTTTATGATACATCCAGGGGTCCAATTAACCAAACAAATAATTGAACAGAAATAAATATGAAATAAAAACATTGAGCACGTCCACAGAGGAAAGGATGCACATCATTAGGAGCAATGTTACACAATGCTCTTTGAACATGGACGTTTTTGTTTTTCATTCTAAAAGCATGTTCCTTTTTGTTATTCCAGTGTGCTCAAATCTTTTTTCCAGTAGGCCTATCCAGCTGCTAATGCATTGATGCCTATGGGAGAGCCACCCCTTAAGTGGACCGGAACTGTGACCATTTGTTACAGGGGTAAACGTCCTGAGTAGGAGATCTTCATTTACCCACTGTCTTTGCTATATTGCAATTTATTTTCCACCAGAGATGGTAAATAAATGAAGATGTCTTACTCAGGCAGTTTACCATTGAAAAACAATTGTCACAGTTCCGGTCTGCTTAAGGGATGGCTCTCCCATAGGCACCAATGCAATAGGAGCTGGGTCTGGTCTGCTTAATTCATTGACTGTACATGAACCAGAAAAAAACTGCTTCCTCTCCCGTCTCTATTTCCAATAGTTGAATGATGGATTGAATCCAAGTCAGAATTCGGCTGACAGCATCTCAAAAAGACTACCTAGCATTGGATCGGCAATGTATTATGGAGTCCTGTCATTGGCTGGGGAGACATTTCCTCTGAGCCAAGTGAAATGACAGTTAAATGTCAGTGCCATTTCATAATGTTCATTAACATTGACAAAGGTGATCCATTTTTCTTTTTTTTTACTCATAAGACACCAAAAGTGACAGATAATGATGTCATATCTTCACACAAACAACATCCTCTCTGGATTAAAACAGTACTGTTCAAATTAAATCGCACAATTTAATACAGTTACACTACATCCAATCAGAAGTCGTCCCTGTTCCCTTAGGACGGTCTAAGCTACTGAAGAGAGAGAAAGAGAGCGAGACAGACAGAGTGGACTTACGGCTTCCCTGAAGTCTCCCTCTTTGGGCGACAGTGTGACTGCCAGCTCTAAAGTTCCCAGGTTATGTTCGGGGTACTGGGGATCCTCGAGGTCAAGGGTCACGTCCAGGGTCCTGAGGTGGCAGAGGGAGGACACGGTGACCCGCGCACACATTCACACGCACAAACACGCACACACACGTGTTCAGACACGTACACACATAAGCACACAAACTTGCAAACTTGTGTGTGTCATGTACTCATCTCAGTTAACTCAGAATTAAAGTCTTGTGTAATTGGTCAGATGCTCGATTCTAGTTCTAGATCCATACGTGTTAAGAGAAGAGATAGGAATTGGAATGAAGTGCTCCACCTTCTCTCTCTGCATGTTACGGGGAAGTCTATGGTCCAAATGTCCCCTCCCCTTCCGACATTCGAAAGATGCTAACTCCTACAAAATCGTGATCAGTCCAAAGCATCAGAACTAATGCTGCTGGTTGTCTCACAAATCCTGTTGTATCATGACAGATCTATGGTACCATTTATGTTTACGTTGTCTGTCAACGATTAGTCATGTACATACATGTAATATGCATTTCCAATGAAGTACACTAGAGGGCAGTGGTGCATTGGGTAAGTTCCATTGAAATAAGTGTCAAGTAAAATGGGGACACAAATAGGGCACAGGGATAGATTTGTGGGATACAGAGAGAGAGATCAACCAGTAAGGACAACAATTGTGACAGAGAACAAAAAAACACTGATATCAAAAGCGAGAGAAACAGAGAAAGAGACATAATGTGTTGGAGAACGATAAAGAGAGAGTAAAAATATGCTTCTTTGTGATACAGTCCATTATGTTGCAGGAGAAGAAGAGAAGTAGGAAAACGAGACGGAGAGAGGGGGAAGAAGGCGGAGGGGGAGAAGGAAAGGAAGTAAGATAATAAAATGGACAGAGAAAGAGGAGGAAGAGATGGAGGGATGAGGGGTAGGGCAGGAAGAAAGACAAGGAGAAGGATGGGAGAAGGAGAGAAAGAAAGAAAAAAGAAAGAGAGATAGATAGATAGATAGATAGATAGATAGATAGATAGATAGATAAATGAGAGGTACACTGCATGACCAAGAGTATGTGGACACCTGCTCATCAAACATCTCATTCCAAAATCATGGGCAGTAATATGGAGTTGGTCCCTTCTTTGCTGCTATAACAGCCTTCACTTTTCTGGGAAGGCATTCCACTAGATGTCGGAACATTGCTGCGGGGACTTGCTTCCATTCAGCCACAAGAGCATTTGTGAGGTCGGGTATTGATGATTAGGCGATGGGGTTGAGTTCAGGGGTCTGCGCAGGCCAGTCAAGTTCTTCCACACCGATCTCAACAAACCATTTCTGTATGGACCTTGCTTTGTGCACGGGGGCATTATCATGCTGAAATAGGAAAGGGTCTTCCCCAAACTGTTGCCACAAAGTTGGAAGCACATAATTGTCTAGAATGTCATTGTATGATGTAGCGTTAATATTTCCCTTCACAGGAACTAAGGGGCCTAGCCTGAACCATGAAAACAGCCCCAAACTTCACAGTTGGCACTATGCATTGGGGCAGGTAGCGTTCTCCTGGCATCCGCTAAACCCTGATTCTTCTGTCAGACTGCCAGATGGTGAAGCGTTATTCATCACTCCAGAGAACACGTTTCCACTGCTCCAGAGTCCAATGGCGGCGAGTTTTACACCACTCCAGCCAACGCTTGACATTGCGCATAGTGATCTTAGGCTTGTGGGCGGCTGCTCAGCCATGGAAACCAATTTCATGAGGCTCCTAACGAACAGCTCTTGTGCTGACGGGCTTCCAGAGGAAGTTTGAACTCGGTAGTGAGTGTTGCACTTCAGCAATCGGCGGTCCCATTCTGTGAGCTTGTGTGGCCTACCATTTCGCAGCTGAGCCGTTGTTGCTCCTAGATGTTTCCGATTCACAATAACAGCACTTACAGTTGACCAGGGCAGCTCTAGCTGGGCAGAAATATGATGAACTGACTGTTGGAAAGGTGGCATCCTATGACGGTGGCATGCTGAAAGTCACTTAGCTCTTCAATAAGGCCATTCTACTGCCATTGTTCTGTTATGGAGACTGCATGGTGCTCGATTTTATTCACCTGTCAGCAACGGGTGTGGCTGAAATAGCCAAATCCACTAATTTGAAGGGGTGTCCACATACTTTTGTATATATAGTGTATAAAGATAAGGAGTTTTCCCTGTCTGTCTTGACCTCTGGTGTTCCAGAGACTCCAGGTAGAGGTAGGCAGAACCCATGAAGTCATCCTGAAGGCCGAAGTCATAGTCAAACACCTGCAGGACATAACACACTGTTACTATAGAGATCACATACTGTAATCTTGTGTTGCAAAATCTGGTAACTTTCCTGAAATTCCGAGGTCTTCCAGAAATCCTGTCTGAATGACTTCGGATTTCCTGCTAATTCCCACATGATTCCGGGAATCTTCCAGGGATTTTGGGGAAAGTTACCAGATTGTTGCAACCCTAGTACTGTACTATACTGTACTTAGGTGTACTGTACTGTATGCATCTTCACATTACCTGGCACCAGGTCCACTGAAATGAATCCTGTGCTAATAACAACCACATTTAACCTTCCCAAAGGTCACAATTACATATTTCAGTTTGAGGCAACAGTTACACAAAGTAGGCAAAGATAGCACTAATGCTTGAAAATAAATATGTTAATATCGGGGCCGTAACAACAACAAAAACGAAAAATGTAGAACTCAGTCGGGGTCTTAACCTCTCTAGGGTAGGGGGCAGTATTTGCACGGCCGGATAAAAAACGTACCCGATTTAATCTGGTTATTACTACTGCCCAGAAACTAGAATATGCATATAATTATTAGCTTTGGATAGAAAACACCCCAAAGTTTCTAAAACTGTTTGAATGGTGTCTGTGAGTATAACAGAACTCATATGGCAGGCAATAACCTGAGAAGATTCCTTACAGGAAGTGCCCTCTCTGACCATTTCTTGGGCTTCTACACTCTCTTTATTGAAAACTGAGGATCTCTGCTGTAACGTGACACTTCCTACGGCTCCCATAGGCTCTCAGAAGGCGGCAAAACGGTGAATGATGCCTTTGCAGGCCCTGACTGAAAAACAGTAGCGCATTTGGATAGTGGTCGATCAGAGAACAATGAGACTGCGGCACGTGCACGAGGCGACACCATGTTTTTATTTTTTCGTCTTTGAACGAAAACAGGGTTTCCCGGTCGGAATATTATCGCTTTTTACGAGAAAAATCGCAAAAAAATTGATTTTAAACAGCGGTTGACATGCTTCGAAATACGGTAATGGAATATTTAGAATTTTTTTGTCACGAATCGCGTCGGGCACGTCACCCTTCGTCACCCTTCGGATAGTGTCTTGAACGCACGAACAAAACAGGATATTTGAACATAACTATGGATTATTTTCAACCAAACCAACATTTGTTATTGAAGTAGAAGTCCTGGGAGTGCATTCTGACGAAGAACAGCAAAGGTAATCAAATTTTTCTAATAGTAAATCAGAGTTTGATGAGGGCCAAACTTTGTGGGTGTTAAAATAGCTAGCCCGTGATGGCTGGGCTATCTACTCAGAATATTGCAAAATGTGCTTTTGCCGAAAAGCTATTTTAAAATCGGACATAGCGATTGCATAAAGGAGGTCTGTATCTATAATTCTTAAAATAATTGTTGTGTTTTTTGTGAACGTTTATCGTGAGTAATTTAGTAAATTCACCGGAAGTTTGTCCTAGGAGTGTCATCTGGTGAAGATCATCAAAGGTTAGTGCTGCATTTAGCTGTGGTTTGGGTTTATGTGACATTATATGCTAGCTTGAAAAATGGGTGTCTGATTATTTCTGGCTGGGTACTCTGCTGACATAATCTAATGTTTGGTTCCAAATAATCCATAGTTATATTCAAATAGCTCCGTTTTGTTCGTGCGTTCAGGTCTCTATCCAAAGGGTGACGTGCGAGCGCATTTCGTGACAAAAAAATGCGAAATATTCCAATACTGTACTTCGAAGCATGTCAAACGCTGTTTAAAATAAACTTTTATGCAATTTTTCTCGTAAAATAGCGATAATATTCCAACCGGGCGACGTTGTATTCATTCAAAGGCTGAAAGAAAAAAAATAGAATTCTCATGAACGCGCATCTCCAGTGTCACTGTTCCCAGCCTGACCACTCACAAAATCTCCTGCTGTTCTTCGCCCAGAGACAGGAGACACGTCATTCCACTTTCTGGCGCCTTCTGAGAGCCAATGGAAGCCTTAGAAAATGTCACGTTACAGCAGAGATGCTGTATTTTCGATAGAGATGCAACAGAAGGACAACAAATTGTCAGACAGGGCACTTCCTGTATGGAATCTTCTCAGGTTTTTGCCTGCCATATGAGTTCTGTTACACTCACATACATCATTGAAACAGTTTTAGAAACTTCAGAGTGTTTTCTATCCAAATCTACTAAAATCCAAACAGGAAGTGGGAAATCTGATGCTAGTCTTTTCAAGTCATTGCCTATCTAACACACAGTGACTTAGGGTTCATTTTGCACTTCCTAAGGCTTCCACTAGATGTCAACAGTCTTTAGAACCTTGTTTCAGGCTTTTGCAGTGAACAGAGAGTGAACAAGAAGGCCGGGAAGTTGGTGACTCAGAAAATGACATGAGTTCATTGGCGCGCGTTCACGTGATGAGGTAGCTGTGTTCCATAACGTTTTTCAAGACATTGGAATCATCCGGTTGGAGTATTATTGAAGTTTTATGTTAAAAAGGCCCTAAAGATTGATGCTATACAACGTTTGACATGTTTCTACGAACGTAAATATAACTTTTTTTACTTTTCGTCGTGAAATTTTCGGCGCGCTTCCTACATTTGGAGTAGCTTACTGAACACTCAAACAACAAGGAGGTATTTGGACATAAATTATGGACTTTATTGAACAAAACAACATTTATTGTGGACCTGGGATTCCTGGAAGTGCCTTCTGATGAAGATCAAAGGTAAGTGAATATTTATAATGCTATTTATGATTTTAGATGACTCCAAAATGGCGGGTGTCTGTATTGCCTGATGTATTTTTCTGAGCGCCGTACTCAGATTATTGCAAAGTGTGCTTTCCCCATGAAGCTTTTTTTTAAATCTGTCACAGCGGTTGCATTAAGGAGATGTTTATCTATAATTCTTTGAATAACAGATTAATATTTTATCAATGTTTATGATGAGTATTTTTGTAAATTGTTGTGCTGATTCCCCGGCAGTTTTGGAGGCAAAATATTTTCTGAACATCACGTGTCAATGTAAAATGGGTTTTTTGGATATAAATAGGAACTTTATCGAACAAAGCATACATGTATTGTGTAACATTGAGTCCTAGGAGTGTCATCTGATGAAGATCGTCAAAGGTTAGTGCTTAATTTTAGCTTTATTTCTGTTTTTTTGTGACCCCTCTCCTGCTTGGAAAATGACAGTGTGGTTTTTCTTGTGTTGGCACTGTCCTAACATAATCTAACTTTATGCTTTCGCCGTAAAGCCTTTTTGAAATCGGACAATGTGGTTGGATTAAGGAGAGGTGTATCATTAAAATGGGGGAAAATAGTTGTATGTTTGAGAAATTTGAATTATGACATTTTGTTGTTTTGAATTTGCCGCCTTGATATTTCACTGACGCTAGCGTCCCACGTAGCCCATAGACGTTAAAGAGAATGTTGCTTGTTAATCCTGCATCTTCTCTCCAGAGCGGAAAGTCTGGTGCATCCCAATTGCATCAGCTCCCCGGAAGGATATGAAGGAGAACCAGAGCCGAATTGAGAACTCTGACGAGGTACAGGACATGCAGACGCAGCATAAGGCAGTGGAACAAAGGAAGAATTGACTCCGTCAGCGGTAAACACTGGAAACAACTCGGAACCCCTCCATCCTCCCACGACAACATTCCTGAAGCCGGTTGTCAATCCGGATGGCCAGAAAGATAAACTCATCCAGAGTGTCAGGGTTGTCCCGGAAAGCCAGTTCATCCTTGAGAACCTCACTGATTATTCCAACCGGTCTCAGCAGCGAGTGTCTGAAAGTCAATGGTGTAATCAGCTACACTCCAGCTGCCCTGCCGAAGCGCAATGAGTCTTTGAGCAGTGTTCCTGCCACTGATCAAAAACCCTCTTCTTCTCCTGGGTGAAGCTTTGCCAATTAAAACAAATGTCTGATTGCTGCTCCCAAATGACCGCGGCCCAGGCCAGAGCCCGTCCTGAGAGTAAGGAGCTGATGTATGCCACTCTGGAACGCTCGGTGGGAAACGTTGATGCCTGCAGCTCAAAGGCCAGTGAGCATTGAAGCAGGAACCCACGACACCTCCCAGGATGCCGCTCATAGCACTCCGGTGCCGGGAGATGAGGCTCCCGAAGGGAGGAAGATGCTGAGCTGGTAGGGAGTGGAGGATTAGGAACAGCTACAGGTGCAGCAGGAGTTGCTCCCGTCTGTCCTGTCTGCAGAGCGGACACAAGAGTTCTTAAATCATCCGACAATGTCTGCAGCCGCGCCTCATGGCAAGCAGAAGTAAGGGTAAATCCAAAACTTTTACTGAGAGTCTAAACAGAAGGCAACCAGGTGAACAGAGAAGGTCATTAAACACAGGTGAATCCAATAAGTAATAATCAGGATAACCTGGAACCTCAAAAACAGGGTAAGGGTGCCCTCCAGCGGTAACCTAAGGAAACAACAATCAAATAACCCAGAAACTATGACATATAGTAGTCTCTCAGACAGTTGTACCTTGACATAAAGAGGTTCTCGGAGGCTGTCCACTAGTAGGCTGACCCTCTCGTCCCACACCGGGTTCAGGTTCTTATTGATGGTCTTGCTCCTGAACACCTCCTTCCCCGCAATCTTAAACTTCACATACGGATCACTTGTCCCTGAAAATAGAGACCAACAGAGAGGAAAGAAGGCATTAGGATTGCCTTTCCAGAGAGACAGAGGGGGTTAGGATGACCTTTCCAAAGAGACAGAGGGGGTTAGGATGACCTTTCCAGAGAGACAGAGGGTAGGTAATGGGTGAAAAGAGATTTGAGTGAAACTGACTAGATAAGGGTGCTTTGTGCTGGGAAAAAGCTAGGTGCTCAAGATGGTGCATGATGACTAAATATTGTTTGCAATATGCTGCCTTGTGTATTGCTTACTACATACAGTTGAAGTCGAAAGTTTACATACACCTTAGCCAACATTTAAACTCAGTTTTTCACAATTCCTGACATTTAATCCTAGTAAAGATTCCCTGGCTTAAGTCAGTTAGAATCACCCCTTTATTTTAAGAATGTGAAACGTCAGAATAATATTAGAGAGAATGATTTATTTCAGATTTTATTTCTTTCATCACATTCCCAGTGGGTCAGAATTTCCATACACTCAATTGGTATTTGGTAGCATTGCCTTCAAACTGTTGAACTTGGGTAAAACATGTCGGGTAGCCTTCCACAAGCTCCCACAATAAGTTGGGTGAATTTTGGCCCATTCCTCCTGACAGAGCTGGTATATCTGAGTCAGGTTTGTAGGTCTCTTTGTTCGCACATGCTTTTTCAGTTTTGCCCACAAATTTTCTATAGGATTGAGGTCAGGGCATTGTGATGGCCACTCCAATACCTTGACTTTGTTGTCCTTAAGCCATTTTGCCACAATTTTGGAAGTATGCTTGGTGTCATTGTCCATTTGGAAGACTCATTTGCGACCAAGCTTTAACTTCCTGACTGATGTCTTGACATGTTGCTTCAATATATCCACATCATTTTCCTTTCTCACGCCATCTATTTCGTGAAGTGCACCGGTCCCTCCTGCAGCAAAGCACCCCCACAATATGATGCGGCCATCCCCGTGCTTCACGGTTGGGATGGTGTTCTTCAGCTTGCAAGCCTCCCACTTTTTCCTCCAAATATAACGATGGTCATTATGGCCAAAAAGTTATATTTTTGTTTCATCAGACCAGAGGGCATTTCTCCAAAAAGTACGATATTTGTCCCCTAGTGCAGTTGCAAACTGTAGTCTGGCTCTTTTATGGCGGTTTTAGAGCAGTGGCTTCTTCCTTGCTGAGGTTATGTCGATATAGGACTCATTCACATTGTATATAGACTTTTTCTACTGTATTATTGACTGTATGTTTGTTTATTCCATGTGTAACTCTGTGTTGTTGTATGTGTCGAACTGCTTTGCTTTATCTTGGCCAGGTCGCAGTTGTAAAAGAGAACTTGTTCTCATCTAGCCTACCTGGTTAAATAAAGGTGAAATAAAAAAACAAAATAAAAATGTTACTGTGGATATAGATACTTTTGTACCTGTTTCCTCCAGCATCTTCACAAGGCCCTTTGCTGTTGTTCTGGGCTAACCAAGGCAAGCAGGTCAGGCCACACAGACAAACAACGCCTAGCCTCAAGATTCATGTCATGTGACTCACGCTCCAGATCATGTGACTAATAAGTAGAGACAAAGAGGCCGCTGCTTCGGAACATGCTCCTGTGGCATCATACACCTCAGGGCTACAAAGGCTCTCCTCAGCGAAAAGCTCGCTCTCATTAAAACTTGTATCTCTCGAACTGTGGCTCATTTGAAGCTGTTTTGTGAAGACCCACGTCACCACACACACACACACATGTGCGCACACATATACATACAGACACGCACACACGCACACACACACACACACACACACACAAACCACTTCAGCAGAGAAGAGCAATGATTGATACTGAGCACTAGATGGGGGTGTTTACCTAGAGTTGGGTCTCTGTCTGCTAGTTCATAATGATTCAGATTTATTATCACAGAGCAGACAGATTTATTATCACCATCTCTGGCCAGACAGAGAAAAAATAGGTATTATTAACTTCCCTGGACAGACAGAGTAGGCAGGTTTATTACCACTGTCCCTGTCCAGACAGATTTATAATCACTGTCCCTGGCCAGACAAAGCAGACAGATTTATAATCACTGTCCCTGTCCAGACAGAGCAGACAGATTTATAATCACTGTCCCTGTCCAGACAGAGCAGACAGATTTATAATCACTGTCCCTGGCCAGACAGAGCAGACAGATGTATAATCACTGTCCCTGGCCAGACAGAGCAGACAGATTTATAATCACTGTCCCTGGCTAGACAGAGCAGACAGATTTATAATCACTGTCCCTGGCTAGACAGAGCAGACAGATTTATAATCACTGTCCCTGGCTAGACAGAGCAGACAGATTTATAATCACTGTACCTGTCCAGACAGAGCAGACAGATTTATAATCACTGTCCCTGGCCAGACAGAGCAGACAGATTTATAATCACTGTCCCTGGCCAGACAGAGTAGACAGATTTATAATCACTGTCTCTGGCCAGACAGAGCAGACAGATTTATAATCACTGTCCCTGTCCAGACAGAGTAGACAGATTTATAATCACTGTCCCTGTCCAGACAGAGGAGACAGATGTATAATCACTGTCCCTGGCCAGACAGAGCAGACAGATTTATAATCACTGTCCCTGGCTAGACAGAGCAGACAGATTTATAATCACTGTCCCTGGCTAGACAGAGCAGACAGATTTATAATCACTGTCCCTGGCTAGACAGAGCAGAGATTTATAATCACTGTCCCTGTCCAGACAGAGTAGACAGATTTATAATCACTGTCCCTGTCCAGACAGAGGAGACAGATTTATAATCACTGTCCCTGGCCAGACAGAGCAGACCGATTTATAATCACTGTCTCTGTCCAGACAGAGGAGACATACTTAATGGGTTTGGACAGGCTCTTCATCCTATTTGATTAAACACAAACACACAGAGAGGGTGTAGCTTTCAAAATGTCAGTCACGGACAACAGAGCTGTGATTGGAGAGAAGATAATGGAGTGCATCAGATGACAGTGTGCTCGCGTTCAGCGGACCATAGTGACCCGGGTAGCTTCTTACAGCTGGATCATGTGTGCAGGCGTGTGTGTGTGTGTGTGTGTGTGTGTGTGTGTGTGTGTGTGTGTGTGTGTGTGTGTGTGTGTGTGTGTGTGTGTGGTGTGTGTGTGTGTGTGTGTGTGTGTGTGTGTGTGTGTGTGTGTGTGTGTGCATGCTTTGTGACCACTGAATGTCCATTAGAACTTTCTGAGGTCGTATGTCACATGAATTCATGGGAAAACTCTGCATGATGTATCTGTAAGCTTTTCGACAGACACAGATACTGTTCTTGTTTAACCATACCTGTTCATCCCTCACCAGCACACACTGAAACTTTTGACAACGTATTAGCTGGCTACGCCACCAAAAAGCTACCAATTTGATGGTGTGGTTAGATTTTTTTTAAAACTGAGGAATAAGTTTACCAATCCCCTGTTACACAGGCACTCATCCTCCTGCCCCATAAGTCAATGTGATATCACTAGCCAATCAGCCACTCTCCTGACTGACCCTGCAGAGCGAGGATGGAGGCCAAGACTGGCTATCTGGAAGCTTGGCACTGTGTTTACGTGTCTAATCAGATTAGCATCAAAGCAATGAGCATCCATCACTTCTACAGTCATTAGGATTACCACACAAACGTCATTAACAGAATCACGGTCACCCACCCAGGCTGTTAAACACACACACACACGAGCGAGCCTCTTTTCTGCTATGAAAGCATATGGAAGAGGAGCGTTAGCGTGGCATTCATTTAATATCATTACAAACAGCCCTATCACCAATCCCTTCATAGGATTAATTATACAATCTAAAAACACTACACAAACATTCCCACTGGGGTTTGACAAACTCACCTACACACACTGGCCTGTGTTTAGGGGCCGTATGTATCAAGCACCTCAGAGTACAAGTCCTGAATTAGGATCAGTTCTGCCTTTTTGATCAGAATGAATAAAGACTACACTCATCATTTGGAGCTAACAGAGCAGCCTGATCCTAGATCAGCATTCATCATTTGGAGCTAACAGAAAGGCCTGGGACGTCAAAGGCAATTGCCCAACTCATTAGCAGCCTAACATCATAGTCCTTGACTTGAATCTGACTCTCTTTATAATTCATTACGGAGCCCTTGATTCCACACACTGATTAACTTTTACTTAACAGAGTCCCATCCAGAGACTTCATTGTGTCTAACATGCAGTCTGTCGTACGACACTGTCATCAAGTGCTTTAGCTTAGAGAGATGGACCATCTTTCCGTCTCAGTCTTTCAATATCAGTGTGATAGGACTCACTGTGTACATGTATTCTAGTGGCACACAGCTCATTACATCACATGTGGTGTGTTATGACTGGGGGGGCCTGAGTGGAAAATGCTGAAAAACGCTGACCGTGACATGATTCTGTGCTGCCAGCCCAGCAGGCTGTTTTGGCTCTGTGATGAGATGTACAGTACACTTCACTACCCACTGATGCCCTTCACAGCCTGCATCCCAAATGACACCCTATTCCCTACATAGTCCCCTACCTTTGAACAGATTACTATGAGCCCTGGTATAGGGAATAGCGTGCCATTTGGGATGTATATATATATCTCTACAGGACAGTAGCAGGAGCAGGACTAAGGCATGGAATACTGTAGCTACCATACTGTGTGTAGTAGGGCCTAGGAGCTACCAGTTAGTAATGGTTGATATCTGCTCAAGCTGGGGACTAATTTGATGCATAAAATGTTGGTGAAAGCTAGTAGGTGTTTAGTCTCCCATTGAGGATAATATGGAGGGTTCTTGTAAAAATATAACACATTAACCACACACACTTTACATTTATTACCAGTGGAATAACCAGTGGAATTACCATTTAGTAAGTACTGAAAACTGATTCTTTTTCCTCTTATTTTTGTTTGCAGTTAGAAAAAATGATTGACTGCATGCACTAACATGACTATGTTTGAAACTTGTTTCACACTGAATTCACAGCTAAGAGTAGGAGTCAGAACTTATCAACACTAATTCAGGGTTCTACACCAGAATCTCACATGGATCAGCCAATAAGCACAGAGATACTCGCTATTGGTAGCCCCACATGATGGATCCAGTGTTGAGGCCGTAGCCATTCCCTGGCTGCACCCCAGTCATTCCTCGCCTTTCCTGGTTGATGATATACACCCGAGACACACCACCACACTATCTGCTGCTCTCAATCCACCACGACCAGCTTTACGGCGCTATAAAGCGAGCTACTTTATCGTCGTCCATCCAACAGGCTGAAGACCATGAAATTAAGTTGCCTGCCTGGATTGGGGCAGGAAGTGGCTGGTCACAGGTGAATGGTGTGTGTTATATCTCTCACACAGATGGCCTGGTGGTCAGCGACTCAGGCACCATGGAGCATGGAATTGAAAAGGCTGTTTGCTCTTGGATGGACATAAACAACTGTCAGAAAAGGCTGGGGGAATTCACGGGGGAGGTAGAAGGGGTGCAGTGACACTGACAGTAGTTCTATATCAGGAGTGCATTCCTCCTGACAATCGTAGTTTTACACCATCTGTCATTTATCAGCACACAGACTCCCCCTCTGTGCTCTTTACCAGTAGCTTCACTGTCTCTGTCCATACGAGTGATAGTGAATCTGTCAGGGGTGACTTCAGAGTCGGGCACCGCCTCCGACAGCCAAGTTTCAGAAAAGGCCATCACACAGGCCTCCCTGTATTCATATAGATACTGTGAGTTTGCCTGCAATTCGTCCATTTTCCCCTTCAGTGATTGGACATCAAAGAGCAGGACAGTAGGAAGATGGATCTTTGTTTTGTTCCTCTTCAACCTCTGCCGCACACCTCCTTGTGGGTGCTGCGTGACCTTGGGGGATCTACGCAGCCCTGAATCGATTGTTTGTTAGTTGTTTAAACTCGTCCGTTTTTGTTGCTTTATTTATAGTAGTATAAAGTGTTTTATGTTGCATCGGATTAGGATTAGGCTACAGTAGAGCGACATGAAATGTGTACAGTGGATTATTCTCCTACTTGGATTACGTTTGCTGGTAACTGAAACAGCATGCGAACTTTCGAGAAAGTCGGCGGAAACACTCATCCGTCGTAGCAGAAACTATCTTTTACAATGTAACAACTCACATTGGGGAGAATGGACCAAAGGGGACATAACTTCAGAGATGGTGA
Source organism: Salmo trutta (assembly GCF_901001165.1). Classification (NCBI taxonomy): domain Eukaryota; kingdom Metazoa; phylum Chordata; class Actinopteri; order Salmoniformes; family Salmonidae; genus Salmo; species Salmo trutta. Next base: position 33,179,318 of record NC_042983.1, on the reverse strand, counting down.
GACGAAACATCCCGGACAAAGGACTATTAAGAAGGAAGAGGGAAAGGGGCAGGAAAGGAGGTGTGGCCAGAGGTTGAAGAGGAACAAAACAAAGATCCCTCGTCCAACTTTCCTGTCCAATCAATGAAGGGGAAAATTGACAAATTGCTGGCAAACTCACGTTATCTATATGAATACAGGGACCCATAATGACAAAGCAAAAAACTTTTTTTTTTAAAATGAAATATCACATTTACGTAAGTATTCAGACCCTTTACTCAGTACTTTGTTGAAGCACCTTTGGCAGCGATTAAAGCCTCAAGTCTTCTTGGGTATGACACCATAAGCTTGGAACACCTGTATTTGGGGACTGTCTCGCATTCTTCTCTGCAGATCCTCTCAAGCTCTGTCATGTTGGATGGGGAGAGTCGCTGCACAGCTATTTTCAGGTCTCTCCAGAGATGTTCAATTGGGTTCAAGTCCGGGCTCTGGCTGGGCCACTCAAGGTCACTCAGAAACTTGTCCCATAAACCACTCCTGCGTTGTCTTGGCTGTGTGTTTAGGGTTGTTATCCTGTTGGAGGGTGAACCTTCACCCCAGTCTGAGGTTCTGAGTGCTGTGGAGCAAGTTTTCATTAATGATCTCTCTGTACTTTGCTCCATTCATCTTTCCCAACTTTTAGTCTCCCAGTCCCTGCCGCTGAAAAACATCCTCACAGCAGGTTTTCTCCAGACGTGACGCTTGGCATTAAGGCCAAAGAGTTCAATCTTGGTTTCATCAGTCCAGAGAATCTTGTTTCTCATGGTCTGAGAGTCTTGAGGTGCCTTTTGGCAAACTCCAAGCAGACTGTCATGTGCCTTTTACCGAGGAGTGTATTCCGTCTGACCACTTGACCATAAAGGCCTGATTGGTAGAGTGCTGCAGAGATGGTTGTCCTTCTGGAAGGTCCCCCCATTTCCACAGAGGAACTCTGGAGCTCTGTCAGAGTGACCATCAAGTTCTTGGTAACCTCCCTGACCAAGGCCCTTTTCCCTCTTTTGCTCAGTTTCACCGGGTGGCTTGCTCTAGGAAGAGTCTTGGTGATTCCAAACTTATTTAATTTAAGAATGATGGAGGTCACTGTGTTCTTGGGGACCTTCAATGCTGCAGACATATACCCTCCCCCAGATCTGTACCTCGACAAAATCCTGTGTCGGAGCTCTACGGACAATTCCTTCGACCTCATAGCTTGGTTTTTGCTCTGACATGCACTGTCAACTGTGGTACCTTATAGAGAAAGGTGTGTGTCTTTCCAAATCATGTCCAATCAATTGCATTTACCACAGGTGGACTCCAATCAAGTTGTAGAAACATCTGAAGGATGATCGACCAATGGAAACAGGATGCACCTGAGCTCAATTTCGAATCTCATATAAAATGTTCTGAATACTTTTTTGTTATTAATACATTTGTAAAAATGTCTAAAAACCTGTTTTCACTTTGTCATTATGGGATATTGTGTAGATTGATGAGGGAAAAAAAGAATTGAATCAATTTTAGAATAAGGCTGTAATGTAATAAAATGTGGAAAAAGTCAAGGGGTCTGAATACTTTCTGAATGCACTGTATATATATATATATATAATAACTGTATAGAATACAATCGAGGTGAGTGCGTTGGAAATGCTTTTCGCAGTTAATCTGCTCCTGTTGGAGGTTTACTCAGTAGCAGTGCAAATACCATATTATAGCTACATGGACACTCAATCATTATGGTACTTTTTACGGTACGTTTACAAACATATATTATAATAAATAGAATTGAAACTTGTATCTCATTATGGTAAATGGTGAAATAAGTACCGGCAGTTATATAGTAATTGTAATGGCTTAGCAGATAATAAGAAAATACTATCAGTATTTACCTGGCCGTGCTTCCACATCTGCTTTGCTTGCTGTTTGGGGTTTTAGGCTGGGCTTCTGTACAGCACTTCGTGACATCGGCTGATGTAAAAAGGGCTTTATAAATACATTTGATTGATTGATTGGTTGATAAAAGAGAAGGAATATAATACCTATTGTGATCCGAATGTGCAGATTTTTCAAACAGACTCGCAAGGTATATGGATATTTTTCAAATATGTTATTGGACCATAAACATATTTGGCTCATTAATCTATACGGTCCAAATAACGATGATTCACGCTTCTATGTGTCACGCCCTGACCTGACACTATGAAAATATATATAATCATTTATCAAGCATACAGCAATACAAGACTCAATTACATTATTATTATATATTATTTTACTTTATTTAACTAGGTCAGTTAAGTTAAGGACAAATTCTTATTTACTATTATGGTGGGAGATTATAATACGGTTTTAAATATCTCAACGAACTGGAAAAGGAAATCACACTACAAACTATCAACCTTATGCACTTAAGGAAATCACGACTATCATGAAACTAGTGGATATATAGAGGCTTAAATATCCTGACCTAGTGAGATATACAATCAAGCTAGTCATCTTGACTACTTTCTTATGTGATTCTTGCTGGCACCAAAAGTTTAAAAAGTGTTGAGATGGGACAGAATGCAGTCAGACCATCAAATAATAACTCTTAGAGAATTTCCCCATGGGCGAGGGTATTGCACTTGCCTAGTTAAATAAAGGTTAAATTGAATTTGATTAATCAAAGCCTAATGGATGACAACTCGTTTTTAACCAGGACAGAATAACTTATTGTATGGGACATTTTTAAATGTGCCTTTAGAGGCCATGCAATTCAATACTCATCTTTAAAACAAAAGCAATTTAAGTAAAAATAATTCATATTAAGAAAGGAAATAGAGGGACTGACAGTGCAGATAGATAGCAATAAAACACGGGAATACACGGGAAATTCCATCTCTATGGAAAAAATTGATTCTTGTACCTGTCCCAAAAACCTCTCATCCATCTGCATCAAATGATTACAGAACTGTCGCTCTGACCTCTCTCCTGATTAAATCTCTTGAAAAGATCATCAAGGAATACATCATCAACACCACCAGACACGCTGTTGACCCCCTCCAATTTGCATACCAGTCGGAAAGAAGAAAAGAACATCCTCTCGCTCTTACATCTGGTGTACATGCATTTGGAGGGCAGTAAAACCCATGTGCGTATCACGTTCACAGATTTCTCCTCGGCATTTAACACAATCAATCCGTTTGTCCTCGCGAACAGACAGAGGAGACTTCGGACTTTATGCTATGCTTATCACATGGATCACCAACTTCCTAACTGATAGGTTTCAGCAGGTACGAGTTAGCAACACACTCTCTGAGGTGCACACTACTTCAGTTGGAACCCCACAGGGCAGTGTTCTTTCACCAGTACTATACATTGTCACGTCCTGACCATAGTAAGAGGTTATTTTCTATGGTAGAGTAGGTCAGGGTGTGACAGGGGGTGTTTTGTGTTTTTCTATGTTTTGTATTTCTAGGTTTAAGTTCTAGGTTTCTATTTCTATGTTGTTGTTTTTGGGGTTGATCTCCAATTGGAGGCAGCTGGTCCTCGTTGTCTCTAATTGGAGATCATATTTAAGTAGGGGTTTTTCTTCCTGGGTTTTGTGGGTTATTATATTTTGAGTAGTGTTTGTTTCTCTCTGTGTCACGGTTTGTTTTGTTAATTCAGTTATTTATGTATTGCAAAGTTTCACGGATTTAATAAAATGTGGAACTACAACCACGCTGCACTTTGGTCTTCTTCTTTCGACAGCCGTGACATACATATTGTATAGACAACTGCCGGAGCTAGTTCCTAGGGCGCCACTTGATCTAATATGCTGACGATACTGCTTTGGTCAGTCTCTTCGAAGGGGATGAGACGGAGCACGGACTGGCTCTGAATGATTTTACAGTCTGCTGTGAGTCGTCCCATCTAAAAGTAAATAAAAAAACAAAGGACATGGTGATTGACTTTCAAGGAACACTACCATGCACACACCATCACTGATAAAAAGGTGAGCCCATCGAAATAGTGGAGGAGTACAAATATCTTGAACTAGTCATTTACAACAAGCTGTCCTGGGATCAATTTACCGACACTATTTTAAAGAAAGGCCAACAGAGACTGTACTACGGAAACTGCACTTTAATGTTGATCTAACCATCATGATTCTTTTATAAATCATTCATTGTGTCACACCCTGATCTGGTTCACCTGTCCTTGTGATTGTCTCCACCCCCTCCAGATGTCGCTTATTATCCCTGGTGTATATATCCCTGTGTTTCCTGTCTCTCTGTGCCAGTTCGTCTTGTTTGCCAAGTCAACCAGCGGTTTTCCTTGCTCCTATTTTTCCCAGTCTCTGTTTGTTTCTAGTCCTCCCGGTTTCGACCCTTGCCCTGTCCTGACTCCAAACCCGCCTGCCTGACCACTCTGCCTGTTCTGACTACCAGCCTGCCTATCCCCTTGTACTGTTTTGGACTCGGATCTGGTTTCTGACCCCTACCTTGTCTGACCTCGAGACTGCCCATCGTCTGGTACTGTTTGGACTCTGACCTGGTTAACGAACTCTCACCTGTCCCCAACCTGGCTTTGCCTACTCCCTTTGTTATAGTAAATATCGGAGCTCTACCATCTGCCTCCTGGGTCTCGCCTTGTGTCCTTATACATTGAAAGCATTCTGTCCTACTGCTTGACCTGTTGGTTTAAGAATATCAAGGTTGCATGGAAAAATAGGTTTGGCAAAGAAGTCTGGACTTGTGGAAAAATCCTGAGGCAGCAACAGTAAGAACTGTCATCACTCTACCTGAGCAGAGCCCTCCAGAAGGCAAATAAAATAGTGGTTGACTCGTTCCACCCCGAATTCCAGCTCTTTCTCTCTGGCCGCAGGTACAGACTACCTAACGGGATTATTCCGAATGCAATTCTGCAACTTAACAAAATGTTAATTTCACTTAGCACTTGCACTTTAACTATGAAACTGCCCTTACCCTGTCTCCTGACTTGGAAATATTCTTTGCTACTTGTTGTTTTTATTGTATTTTTTTATTTGTATTTTTTATATTTGATATATCCTATGACTGCTTCAAAATTAATTGGAGGGGAAAGAGAAGACGGGGATAATCTGCTGTGTTATAATGCGTTATTATCACCACTGGTGGGAAGCACTGGATGTCCTCTAAGGTATGCAACAATAACTACTGAGAGAGAGAGAGGCAGAGCGAGAGAGGCAGAGCGAGAGAGGCAGAGCGAGAGAGGCAGAGCGAGAGAGGCAGAGCGAGAGAGGCAGAGCGAGAGAGGCAGAGCGAGAGAGGCAGAGCGAGAGAGGCAGAGCGAGAGAGGCAGAGCGAGAGAGGCAGAGCGAGAGAGAGAGAGACAGAGAGAGAGAGAGAAAGCAGAAACAGAGACCCATGGGAGTAAAAGAAGCTGTGTTCATCAAGATGTCTATGAATAGTATACAGTAGCCTACTACCATGAATAATGCATGACGGACACCTGCTACCATTACCACAACGACAGAGAAGATATGTTACTGTCTAGAGCAGGGATATTCAACTCTTACCTTACGAGGTCTGGAGACCGCTGGTTTTCTGCTCTACCTGATAATGAATTGCACCCAGCTGGTGTGCAAGGTCTAAATCAGTCCCTGCTTAGTTGGGAACAATGGGGGCTTTGAGGTACAAAGTTAATTTTGAGGGGTCTAGAGTATAATGTAATATTGAATAATGCAAACACAACAAGTCTGCATACTATCCAAACCCAGAACATCATTCTCTAAGGACAACCCTGGGAGATGTGTTACCTCACTCTACAGAAAATCACAGAAAATCAAATGGATGAGTTTGTGTTTGTGTAATGGTCAGGGTGCAGACCAATCCTATGTATTAATCCTAGATGACTGACAGGGGGTGCTGTTTTGAGGCCACCACACAGCCACTTTGGTAGTCCTTTTCAATTGCAAGATATATAAATAGATGTATTAATATCTACATTTGTTGTTGACGAGTATATTGACACCTTAATACATACTTTTAAATTATATTAAGTGATCTGAACATGAAAATAATCAAATAAATTAAAACATATTCCTTCAAATATTTTAGGGGGAGAGAACTAATGTTACTGTCCCCCTTATAACAAATAAATACCTAAATACATTTCATTTTGTCCTTGAAACATTTGAAATAATGTGGAATTCCATTCATTCCTATGGAGGACTGCTTCATCTGTGGAGTGCCAGTATTGCGACCGGTGGCTTCAAAGCCTTTCATTGGCCATTACATACCATCAGCAATACAGGGTTAATACACATCATTAGTGCAGACCAGGCCAACAGATCTGGAGCTCAAAACATAATGTCCGACTAGTTTAGCGTATTGGATCACTTCTATCACCATGGCAGCTGTTAAATGCAATAAACCTTAGCCTAGCTTAGTAATCTTTCCAATCAATCATATTTACTTTTGTGAAGTTTTGTGGTCTGAGAGAGGTCATTTTGAGCACGGGAGAGTTAAGTCGGATAAATCACAAAACCTCACAAAATAATTCACACCAAACACAACCATTTCCAATACTCCTCTCCGGCTATGAGGCCCAGGCGGGCGTGCCATGGTCTGATGGTCAGATTGCCTGTCAGGGCTGTGTTATTTTAAAGAATTCTGCTGAAATCAGGCTGCAGCTCACTGGGGCCTTTCATCGGCTATAAAGAAAAAGTGGTGAGATCTGGTCAACGGCCCAGTCTTAAAACCCATCACTCCAGAATAGATGCCCTGGCAGGCAGCGACAGCCCTAGGTCCACGCGTTAGATTGATGACTGCGGTGTGGGCATGCGGTGTCTCCCATTCCCTGCCTGCAAACTGCCCATCTCCCTGCACTGTGCAATAGGGGGATGTATGTGTACTCCACATGGGAACTATTTCATTAACACACATATACACTTCATTATCATTACTCCAACCCACAGATATATGTATGGCTGTTCTCCAACCCACACAAATCCCTCAGTGAGAGTACCTAAACCTGGCCAAAGATTTTCCTCTATTTTCTGTTACTGCATACCCACTAAATGGCAACTATTGGATTTATAGTATCAGTATTGCTATTGTTAAAATGGCCTTAGTAATAGATTTGATAAGATCTGATAAACTGGTTCCTGCAGCATTGAGATGCTATTAAAAGGATGGACATTTGAAGTGAGGGGACCATTTATGCTGATGTAATGGCTTGGTAGTAAAGAGTGATTTGAAGTTGTCTTGGGGCTTGGATATCCCTGTAGTGCTGTTATGGCCCTCAAGGTGGACATGTGGGGCTGGCAATGACAATCAAAATGGGCGGAGGACACACACCATGTCTAGTGCTTAGTGAGACCAAGCTTCCTGTTCTGGCAGCAGGCCAACACATCATCGTTGAAACCACACAGGCACACACGCTAGTGGTGGTGTTTTCCATCCTGCAACATCCTGACACAGCAAGCGATGGTTTCACTTCATGCTGCTGTCACAGGGATGGCACTTTAGAGGCGAAGCAGGTACGGGGAGTCAAACATTTAATATGGAACGAGACAAGAACAACGTCAGCACACGGGTAACACAAACAAATAACAATCAATGCAGCAGCGGGGAACAGAGCTGGGGAACTGACAAATATAGGGGAGGTAATAAACGGGTGATTGAGTGAGTCCAGGTGAGTCCAATATCGCTGATGAGCGTGACGGGGCAAGGCAGGAGTGCGTAAATTAAGTTGGCAGGAGTGCGTAATGCAGGGCAGCCTGGTGCCCTCGAGTGCCAGGGGGGAAGAGCGGGAGCAGGCGTGACAGCTGCATCTTTATTCCATTTCCTGTTATAACCTCATTAACGTTTCACCTCCACATACTGTATACAGAGGAGAACCCATGCATGGCGTATATCACCCCCTTCCTCATACACATCTCTTTAACATGTATCTAAGAGGACACAGTGAGTACTGACTCATAGCCAGAGCGCTGTATTCAAATCAGTACTATGGTAATGACACAGACACTCATTAAAATAAATACATTTTTCTCTGTCTCTCTGTCTCTCCGTCTCTCTCTCTCTCGCTCTCTCTTTTTCTCTCTCCTTCTGTCTCCTCTCTCTCTTTCTCCTTATCTCTCTCCTTCTGTCTCTCTCTCTCTCTCTCTCTCTCTATCAGCTGGGGACTTTAACAAAGGAAATCTGAGCACAACGCTAGCGCAATTCTATCAAGACATCTCCTGTGCTACACGAACCCTGGATCATTGCTACTCTCCCTGCCAGGACAGCTACAAGGCACACTCCTGCCATCCCTTTGGTAAATCAGATCACGCCTCTATCCTTCTCCTCCACACCTACAGGCAGAAACTTAAACAGGAAGCTTGTGTGGTAAGGACTGTTCAACGTTGGTCTGACCAATTGGAATCTATGCTTCAAGATTGTTTTGATTACGGGGACTGGGAAATGTTCCGGGTCGCCTCTAAGAATAGTATCGATGTATACACTGACGTGGTGACTGGGCTCAAATCAAATCAAATTGTATTGGTCACATACACATATTTAGCAGATGTTATCGTGGGTGTAGCGAAATGCTTCCTCATCAGGAAGTGCATAGAGGATGTTGTTCCCACTGTGACTGGGTTCATCAAGAAGTGCATAGAGGATGTTGTTCCCACTGTGACTGGGTTCATCAGGAAGTGCATAGAAGATGTTGTTCCCACTGTGACTGTGTTCATCAGGAAGTGCATAGAGGATGTTGTTCCCACTGCGACTGGGTTCATCAGGAAGTGCATAGAGGATGTTGTTCCCACTGTGACTGGGTTCATCAAGAAGTGCATAGAGGATGTTGTTCCCACTGTGACTGGGTTCATCAGGAAGTGCATAGAGGATGTTGTTCCCACTGTGACTGGGTTCATCAGGAAGTGCATAGAGGATGTTGTTCCCACTGTGACTGGGTTCATCAGAAAGTGCATAGAGGATGTTGTTCCCACTGTGACTGGGTTCATCAGGAAGTGCATAGAGGATGTTGTTCCCACTGTGACAATTAGAACTTATCCAAACCAACAACAGTTGATAGATGGCACCTTCTTCGCCCGCTTAGAAAGAAAACAACACTGAGGACTGTGTGCTCTCATTCTCCATGGGCTACTTAAGTAATTTAAGCATATTAACCCTCACAAGACTGCCGGCCAAGGTGGCTTCCCAAGACGAGTCTCGGCATGTACAGACCATCTGGCTGGAGTGTTTATGGACATATTCAATCTCTCCATATCCCAGTCTGTTATCCCCACTCCTGTACTCAAGAAAGCAAAGCTAACTGAACTAAATGACTATCACCCCGTAGTACTCACTTCTGTCATCATGAAGTGCTTTGAGAGGATAGTTAAGGACCATATCACCTCCACCTTACTCAACACCCTAAACCCACTACAATGCCCCAACAGATAATTTGCCATTGCACTGTACACTGCTGTATCCCACCTGGACAAGAGAAATACCTATGAAATAATGCTGTTCATCAACTACAGCTCAGCCGTCAACACCATAGTGCTCTACAAGCTCATCACTAAGCTCAGGGTCCTGGGTCTGAACCCCTCCCTGTGCATCTGGGTCCTGGACTACCTGACGGGCCGACCTCAAATGGTGATGGTAGGCAACACCTCCGCCACTCTGATCCTCAACACAGGGGTGCTCAGCCCCCTCCTGTACTCCCTGTTCACACATGACTGCTTGGCCACACACGTCTCCAACTCAATAGTTAAGCTTGCTGATGACACAACAGTGGTTGACCTGATGACCAACAATGACGAGACAGCCTACAGTAAGAAGGTGAGAGCCCTGTTTTTTTTCACCTTTATTTAACCAGGTAGGCTAGTTGAGAACAAGTTCTCATTTGAGTGGTTGAGGGGTTCCAGGAAAATAAGCTCTCCATCAATGTCAACAAAACAAAGGAGCTTTCATCATGAAATGCTTTGAGAGGCTAGCTAAGGACCATATCACCTGCCAGGACAACAACCTCTCCCTGAACATCAGCAAGACAAAGCTGATCATGGAATACAGGAAACAGAGGGCTGAGCACGCCCCCATTCACATTGACGGGGCTATAGTGGAGCAGGCTGGAAGCTTCAAGTTCCTTGGTGTCCACAACATTAAAGAATTATCATGCTCCACACACACCAACACAGTCGTGAAAAGGGCATGACAATGCCTGTTCCACCTCAGGAAGCTGAAAAGATTTGACATGGGCCCTCAGATCCTCAAAAAGTTCAACAGCTGCACCATTGAGAGCATCTTGATTGGCTGCATCTTCTCTTGGCATGGCAACTGCTTGGCAAGGCGATACAGAGGGTAGTGCGTGCGGCCCAGTACATCACTGTGGCCAAGCTCCTTGCCGTCCAGGACCTCTATACCAGGCAATGTCAGAAGAAGGCCCAAACAATTGTCAGACTCAAGCCACCCAAGTCATAGACTATTCTCTCTGCTACTGCACGGCAAGCGATACTGATGCACCAAATCAGGAACCAACAGGACCCTGAACAGCTTTTACCCCCAAGCCAGAAGACTGGTAAATAGTTAGTTAAGTAGGTAACCAATAGCTTCCCGGACATTCTGCATTGACCCTTTTTGCACCAACTCTTTTGTCTCATCACATTCTCAGCTGTTACTGTGGTCAGCCTAACACATTACCGGGGGCACAATGCCTGCCCTCCAGGACATCTACTGCACAAGGTGTCACAGGAAGGCCAACAAGATCATCAAGGACCTCAGTCACCCAACCACGGCTTGTACACCCAGCTACCATCTAGAAGGCGGAGACAGTACAGGTGGATCAAAGCTGTGACCGAGTGACTGAAAAACAGCTTCTATATCCAGGCCATCAGACTGTAAAACAGTCATCACTAGCTGGCCTCTGCCCCGTACCCTGCCCTGAACCTTAGTCAATGTTGTAGCCAGCTACCACCCGGTACTCTACCCTTGACCTTAGAGACTGCTGCCCTATGTACTTACATAGACATTTTACACACTTTTTATGTACAATGCATTCGGAAAGTATTCAGACCCATTGATTTTTTTCAAAATGTTGTTACGTTACAGCCTTATTTTCGCTCATCAATCTACACACAATACCCGATAATGACAAACTGAAAATAGGTTTTTAGAAATGTTTTCACATTTATAACAAATAAAAAACAGAAATACTTTATTTACGTAAGTATTCAGGCCCTTTACTCAGTACTTTGTTGAAGCACCTTTGGCAGCGATTACAGACCCGAGTCTTCTTGGGTATGACGCTACAAGCTTGGCACACCTGTATTTGGGGAGTTTTTCACATTCTTCTCTGCAGATCCTCTCAAGCTCTGTCAGGTTGGATGGGGAAGGTCGCTGAAAAGCTATTTTCAGGTCTCTCCAGAGATGTTTGATTGGGTTCAAGTCCAGGCTCTGGCTGGGCCACTCAAACACATTCAGAGACTTGTCCCAAAGCCACTCCTGCATTGTCTTGGCTGTGTGCTTAGGGTCGTTGTCCTGTTGGAAGGTGAACCTTCACCCCAGTCTGAGGTCCTGAGCGCTCTGGAGCAGGTTTTCATCAAGGATCTCTCTGTACATTCTCTGTTCATCTTTCCCTCGATCATGACTAGTCTCGCAGTCCCTGCTGCTGAAAAACATCCCCACAGCATGATGCTGCAACCACCATGCTTCATTGTAGGGACGGTGCCAGGTTTCCTCCAGACGTGACACTTGGCATTCAGGCCAAAGAGTTCAATCTTGGTTTCATCAGACCATAAAATCTTGTTTCTCATGGTCTGAGAGTACTTTTGGAAACTCCAAGCGGGCTGGCATGTGCCTTTTACTGAGGAATGGCTTCCGTATGGCCACTCTACCATAAAGGCCTGATTGGTAGAGTGTTGCAGAGATGGTTGTCCTTCTGGAAGGTTCTTCAATCTCCACAGAGGAACTCTAGAGCTGTCAGAGTAGCCATTGGGTTTTTGGTCATCTCCCTGACCAAGGCCCTTCTCCCCCGATTGCTTAGATTGCCTGGGCGGTGTAACGTGGATCGTCTAAAGGAGACCAAGGCGCAGCGTGTATAGTGCTCATTCTTTTCTTTAATGAAAAAACACTTCAACACTTCAACAAACGACCGACAACAGTTCCGTAAGGTACACTTGACTAAACGGAAAACAACTACCCACACCCACACATGAAAAACAGGCTGCCTAAGTATGGCTTCCAATCAGAGACAATGATAGACAGCTGCCTCTGATTGGAAACCATACCTGGCCAAAACATAGAAAACAAAAACATAGAAATAGAAATCTAAAAAACCCCACATAGAAACAGAAAACCAAAACCACCCAAAACACCCACCTGTCACGCCCTGACCACTCTACTATGGAAAATGACCTCTTACAAGGGTCAGGGCGTGACAGGCGGATTGCTCTAGGAAGAGTCTTGATGGTTCCAAACTTCTTCCATTTAATAATTATGGAGGCCACTGTGTTCTTGGGGACCTTCAATGCTGCAGACATATGTTGGTACCCTTCCCCACATCTGTGCCTCGACACAATCCTGTCTCTGAGCTCTACGGGCAATTCCTTCGACCTCATGGCTTGGTTTTCGCTCTGAAATGCACTGTCAACTGTGGGACCTTATATAGACAGGTGTGTGCCTTTCCAAATAATTTCCAATTACTTGAATTAACCACATGTGGACTCCAATCAAGTTGTGGAAACATCTTAAGGATGATCAATGGAAACAGGATGCACTTGAGCTCAATTTCAACTCCCATAGCAAAGGGTCTGAATACTAATGTACAGTAATTAAGGTATTTTTTGTTTTTTATATATCATAAATTTGCTAAAATTTATAAAAACCTGGTTTGTCTTTGTCATTATGGGGTATTATGGGGTATTGTGTGTAGATTGATAAGGAAAAAAAATGTATTTAATCAATTTTAGAATAAGGCTGTAATGTAACAAAATGTGAAAAAATAGAAAGGGACTGAATACTTCCGAATGCACTGTATATGCTGTATTGTAGTTATGGCTCATCCTATATAACTATTGCTGTACACACCTTTTCTAATCATATACTGTCCATACTGTCTTTCCACACCATCATATGTATACACAGTACCAGTCAAAAGTTTGGACACACCTACTCGTTCAAGGGTTTTTCTTTATTTTTACTACTTTCTACATAGTAGAATAATTGTGAAGACATCAAAGGAATGCTTTTCCAACAGTCTTGAAGGAGTTCCCACATATGCTGAGCACTTGTTGGCTGCTTTTCCTTCACTCTGCAGTCTAATTAATCCCAAACCATGTCAAATGGGTTGAGGTCGGGGGATTGTGGAGGCCAGGTCATCTGATACATCACTCTATCACTCTCCTTGGTCAAATAGCCCTTACACAGCCTGGAGGTGTGTTGGGTCATTGTCCTGTTGAAAAACAAATGACAGTCCCACTAAGCACGAACCAGATGGGATGGCATATTGCTGCAGAACGCTGTGGAAGCCATGCTGGTTAAGTGTGCCTTGAATTCTAAATAAATCACAGACAGTGTCACCAGAAAAGCACCCCCACACCATAACACCTCCTCCTCCATGATTCATGGTGGGAAACACACATGCAGAGATCATCTGTTCACCTACTCTGCATCTCACAAAGACACAGCAGTTGGAACCAAAAATCTCAAATTGGACTCATCAGACCAAAGAACAGATTTCCACTGGTCTAATGTCCATTGCTCATATTTCTTGGCCCAAGCAAGTCTCTTCTTCTTATTGGTGTCCTTTAGAAGTGGTTTCTTTGCAGCAATTCGACCATGAAGGCCTGATTCATGCAGTCTCCTCTTAACAGTTAATGTTGAGATGTGTCTGTTACTTGAACTCTGTGAAGCATTTATTTGGGCTGCAATCTGAGGTGCAGTTAACTCTAATGAACTTATCAAATAAAATTGTATTTTGTCACATGCGCTGAATACAACAGGTGTAGACCTTACAGTGAAATGCTTACTTACAATCCCTTAACCAACAATGCAGTTTTAAGAAAAACAAGTGTTAAGAAAGTAGTTTCTAAAATAAACTGATGTAAAACATTTAAAAATACAAAATAACAAATAACAAATAATTAAAGAGCAACAATATACTCTGCAGCAGAGGTAACTCTGGGTCTTCCTTTCCTGTGGCGGTCCTCATGAGAGCCAGTTTCATCATAGCGCTTGATGGTTTTTGCGGCGACTGCACTTAAAGAAACGTTCAAAGTTCTTAAAATGTTCCGGGTTGACTGACCTTCATGTTAATTTGAGCTGCTCTTACGGACCAAGTCCATAATATGGACTTGTTCTTTTACCAAATAGGGCTACCCCTACCTTGTCACAACACAACTGATTGGCTCAAATGCATTAAGAAGAAAATCAATAAAAAAAATTACATCTGCAAATCTGTGTACGCAAACAATAAACTTTGATTTGATTTGAATTGTAGAGTTATTGAGGAGATTTCTTGCCACCTGCTCTTGACACCCAAAGCTGTCATGGAACAGAGCTCTGGCCTGTAGTCAGTGTGAGGAGTGGTCATGTCATTTCACACAACATTATTCAGAAACTAGTCTCATTCTAATATGCTCAACAGCTTAAAATGACATATCTCTGTGCTCAACCGACTCACACCAAACCTCTGTCTTTTACTACAAATGTGAACTTTGCCAACTCCTACCCAGTGAGACTACTAAATGTAGGATTATCTATAATAATAATAATAATAATAATTTTGGGGGGGCTTATATTTGGCCTGTTAGACACTTGTGTGTAATGGAAATGAGTTTCTTGCATATCCCAACTCCATGTGAGATGCCCGCAGGGAGTGAGGTCAATTAGGGTTAAGTGCCTTGCTCAAGGGCACAATGACAGACTTGTCACCTTTCAGTTACTGGCCCATTGCCCTAACCGAGGCTACCTGCCGCCAAATAGATGTTCTGAAGAGTATTCTATTAGACACACACTCAGGAGAGATACTGACCACAAATTTTCCCCCTGTTCTCCAACTCACAAATCGCCTCCTTAATTATCAGCCTTAGGGATGGAGAGAATGGGAGATGGAGAGATAGAGGGATGGAGAGAGCGCGAATGATAGAGACGTGTGGTTAATAGTTTGTCATCGATTTGAATTTATTTTATTTCACCTTTATTTAACCAAGTAGGCCAGTTGAGAACAAGTTCTCATTTACAACTGCGACCTGGCCTAGAGAAAGCAAAGCAGTGTGACACAAACAACAACACAGAGTTACACATGGGATAAACAAACATACAGTCAATAACACTATAGAAAAATCTATATACTGTGTGTGCAAATGAAGTAAGATTAGGGAGGTAAGGCAATAAAAAGGCCGTAGTGGTGAAAAAGATGTGCAGAAGATGAACGTGCAAGTAGAGATACTGGGGTGCAAAGGAGCAAAAAAAGATATAAAAAAATAAATATATATATACTGCTCAAAAAAATAAAGGGAACACTTAAACAACACAATGTAACTCCAAGTCAATCACACTTCTGTGAAATCAAACTGTCCACTTAGGAAGCAACATTGATTGACAATAAATGTCACATGCTGTTGTGCAAATGGAATAGACAACAGGTGGAAATTATAGGCAATAAGCAAGACACCCCCAATAAAGGAGTGGTTCTGCAGGTGGAGACCACAGACCACTTCTCAGTTCCTATGCTTCTTGGCTGATGTTTTTGAATGCTGGCGGTGCTTTCACTCTAGTGGTAGCATGAGACGGAGTCTACAACCCACACAAGTGGCTCAGGTAGTGCAGCTCATCCAGGATGGCACATCAATGCGAGCTGTGGCAAGAAGGTTTGCTGTGTCTGTCAGCGTAGTGTCTAGAGCATGGAGGCGCTACCAGGAGACAGGCCAGTAAATCAGGAGACGTGGAGGAGGCCGTAGGAGGGCAACAACCCAGCAGCAGGACTGCTACCTCCGCCTTTGTGCAAGGAGGAGCAGGAGAAGCACTGCCAGAGCCCTGCAAAATGACCTCCAGCAGGCCACAAATGTGCATGTGTCTGCCCAAACGGTCAGAAACAGATTCCATGAGGGTGGTATGAGGGCCCGACATCCACAGGTGGGGGTTGTGCTTACAGCCCAACACTGTGCAGGACGTTTGGCATTTGCCAGAGAACACCAAGATTGGCAAATTCACCACTGGCGCCCTGTGCTCTTCACAGATGAAAGCAGGTTCACACTGAGCACGTGACAGAGTCTGGAGACGCCGTGGAGAACGTTCTGCTGCCTGCAACATCCTCCAGCATGACCGGTTTGGCGGTGGGTCAGTCATGGTGTGGGGTGGCATTTCTTTGGGGGCCGCACAGCCCTCCATGTGCTCGCCAGAGGTAGCCTGACTGCCATTAGGTACCGAGATGAGATCCTCAGACCCCTTGGGAGACCATATGCTGGTGCGGTTTGCCCTGGGTTCCTCCTAATGCAAGACAATGCTAGACCTCATGTGGCTGGAGTGTGTCAGCAGTTCCTGCAAGAGGAAGGCATTGATGCTATGGACTGGCCCACCCGTTCCCCAGACCTGATTCCAATTGAGCACATCTGGGACATCATGTCTCGCTCCATCCACCAATGCCACGTTGCACCACAGACTGTCCAGGAGTTGGCGGATGCTTTAGTCCAGGTCTGGGAGGAGATCCCTCAGGAGACCATCCGCCACCTCATCAGGAGCATGCCCAGGCGTTGTAGGGAGGTCATACAGGCACATGGAGGCCACACACTACTGGGCCTCATTTTGACTTGTTTTAAGGACATTACATCAAAGTTGGATCAGCCTGTAGTGTGGTTTTCCACTTTCATTTTGAGTGGGACTCCAAATCCAGAACTCCATGGGTTGATAAATTGGATTTCCATTGATTATTTTTGTGTGATTTTGTTGTCAGCACATTCAACTATGTAAAGAAAAAAGTATTTAATAAGATTATTTCTTTCATTCAGATCTAGGATCTGTTGTTTAAGTGTTCCCTTTATTTTTTTGAGCAGTGTATATATAAATAAAATAAATAACAAAATTGGGATGAGGTAGTTGGATGGGCTATTTACAGATGGGCTATGTACAGGTGATCTGTAAGCTGCTCTGATAGCTGCTCGGGCAAGCTTAAAGTTAGTGAGGGACATATGAGTCTCCAGCTTCAGTGATTTTTGCAATTTGTTCCAGTCATTGGCAGCAGAGAACTGGAAGGAAAGGCGGCCAATGCAAGAATTTGCTTTGGGGGTGACCAGTGAAATATACCTGCTGGAGCACGTGCTACGGGTGGGTGCTGCTATGGTGACCATTGAGCTGAGATAAGGCGGGGCATTACCTAACAAGGACTTATAGATGACCTGAGGCCAGTGGGTTTGGCGACAAATATCAAGCGAGGGCCAGCCAACGAGAGCATACAGGTCGCAGTGGTGGGTAATATATGGGGCTTTGGTGACGAAATGGATGGCACTGTGATAGACTGCATCCAATTTGCTGTGAAGAGTGTTGGAGGCTATTTTGGAAATGACATTGCCGATGTCAAGGATCGGTAGGATAGTCAGTTTTAGGAGAGTATGTTTGGCAGCATGAGTGAAGGATGCTTTGTTGCGAATAGGAAGACGATTTTAGATTTAATTTTGGATTGGAGATGCTTAATATGAGTCTGGAAGGAGAGTTTACAGTCTAATCAGATAACTAGGTATTTGTAGTTGCCCACATATTCTAAGTCAGAACCGTCCAGAGTAGTGATAAAGTAGCAACAAACAAAACAACATCCACACAATTGAAGAGAAGTATAGTTTAGCGTGTGGTAGCTCTGGCATATTTTGCCTGGGTTAGAAACATGACATGGTGACACTGGATGAATACAGAAAACAAATCATCTATCAAAGAGATAGTATCGCAAGTTGACGAAAAATAAAGAAATAAAATGGCATTTGAAGATGTATGGAATAGAGTAAATAATGACATAGCAGGATATCTGAAAAGGGTAATGCCTCAGTTGAGGGTAATGACAAGGCAGAACAAACAGCAGAGGAAGATTCAATAAAGCCAGATGTCTATTTGAGTCAACATGGCCGTGTACAATACCACAAAAGGGAGTAGACAAAGTTCAACAACTCTCTCACGATGCATTCTAGACATCAGTGTCTCCCATTAGCAACGGAATGTCACGTTTACATAATTATTAGTTATTACATGCAAACATATTGAGACCACAGAGTGGGGAGAAAGGTAATAGGATTGGTGGCTGTGTGCTATGCTGTGTTACGTGAGATTACACAAACACACTGACTGGTCTTATCGTCACCTTCAGAAGGCACAGGGCTTTTAGAGGCAGACGAGGAACGCTTGGGAAAATGCTAAACTACACACACACACACACGCACGCACACACGCACGCACGCACACACACACACACGCGTACTTAATTGCGCTGTCATTCATACATATATTCTGATTCTACTTGAAGACAAGAACAGGTGTGCTGTGTCTGTGTTTTAATCAGAGAGACCAGGGAGAGAGAGAGATAGAGGTTGGAATAATGTATTTATTCCAGAGCACACAGGGTATCTCCTCTCCTGCGATCACGGGTCAACTGCCCCCCCCCCCCCCCGAGTGGAGGATTTCCCCAGCACACACACCATACAAATACACACACACAGGCACACACACCTGGCCCTTTAAAGTGCATAATTTGTATTTATTTAATAAAGGGCATACAGCGAGAACAGCCTCTTCAATCACATGACACCTGAACCAAAGCTACACCCACCCTGACTCGCCATTCAGAAAACAAGCTTTCACAGTAGACATACTCAAATAACTTCTGTGGTTCAATTGTAAACTTTTTTAAAAGCATGAATTGTGAAGCTACACTCACATTACCTGTGTCATGTCTATGCATCCTATTACTGTTCCTCTACAGTAAACTAAGACAAACACCCAACCTACTTGTTCTAACTTCCTCAGCATGTTTATAGTACATCAGACTTAGAGCTGGTGATCTGGTCTCTGTCCTACCAGGTCCAGTGGTCATGATACTATAGTCTTGGCTGTGTTTCAAACGGTACCCTATTCCCTACATAGTGCTCTAGTCAAAAGTAGTGCACTATATAAGGAATAGGGTACCCTATGGGCTCTGGTCTAAAGTAAGGGGCGGCAGTGTAGCTTAGTGGTTAGAGCGTTGGACTAGTAATCGAAAGGTTGCAAGTTTGAATCCCCGAGCTGACAAGGTACAAATCTGTTGTTCTGAACAAGGCAGTTAACCCACTGTTCCTAGGCCATCATTGAAAATAAGAATTTGTTAGTATAGGATCTCATTCTCCCCTCTATGACAGATCTAATAGGATCTCATTCTCCCCTCTATGACAGATCTAATAGGATCTCATTCTCCCCTCTATGACAGGTCTAATAGCCTGAGCTCTATGTGAGGAGAAAAAGAGAATTTTGGCCTCCTGTATATCTGCTCCTCTTGTCAGGGGGTCCCATTGGTTTCTGAGATAGACTGCACTCTTGCTGGTGCCCTGGCTATAGACCAACGCTCTCCCGCACATACGCACACACACTGATGATCCGTGCCTGGACTGAGATAGATCCATGTGGTGTCCCACAGAGTGACACCACATGGATCTGCCAGACACCTAGGGGGGAGCATGGAGCTTTTGCTCTCTGAGTATTACTGTTTCAACACCTGTGAGGACAGAAGTCCTGCTTCTGAGACCTGGTAAGAGATCACATCGGTTTTCCCTCTTTCGATTCAGTAAGAGCCTGATCATAAATAATAAAGAGCTATTTCATTTTACTATCCCTTCATAGCTTATGAGAAAAGGGAGAACCTCCTTTTCAATGGGGTCCTATAAAAAGGTTAAATTGACTTGTAGAATCTGTAAGAAATACAACAACTAAGTATTGTATTTCTTTGATACACAGACAGACATCTCTGTGCATTTGGTTGCATTCCCCTAACACCCATTATGATCATTGCATTAAAGTAACTGTCCAGTATTTCCAGATTTGTATGAAATATGACCTATAATTAATTACAATATGAGTGGAATATTTTTTCTTCCCAAAAAGTGTAATTAAGTGTGTTAATTAAAAAGATGCTTTTCTGTGTTGGAATCGTGTGGGCGTACCCCAAAAACAAAATGGTGTGGGCGTACCTGTCATTAAAAATATTCATGCGAGTAGAACACTGATTGGCCATCATCTTCTATTGTGAAAAAGCAAGCATTTTTTAAACGGTCTGTTTAGAGTTTATTTTTATTTTTTTGCTTTAGCCACAATTATGAGTATAAGATGAGTCAACAAAATTAGTTGGGTGATGAGTTAACAGAATATGAACTTTTAAAATTGACATTTTCACTGGACAGTTACTTTAACAGTCATCACACCAGACACAGGCTGCAATTATAGCCCTCTGCTGCTGGATGTTGAAGGGCCTATTTTAGCAGTCCTAATGAGCAGTCTACAAGACAGAGAGACAAAGATACAGGGAGTGAGAGAGAGAGAGAGTGTGTGTGTGTGTGTGTGTGTGTGTGTGTGTGTGTGTGTGTGTGTGTGTGTGTGTGTGTGTGTGTGTGTGTGTGTGTGTGTGAGAGAGAGAGAGAGAGAGAGAGAGAGAGATAATTCACAGAAAAAGACATGGAATCCAGAGAGTGAAAGAGATAGAGGGTGATGGAACCCACAGAGAGAGAGAGAGGGAGAGAGAAAATCCATAAAGAAAGAGAGGATATCCACAGAGAAATCCAAATAGAGAGAAGTAGAACCCACAGAGATAGAGAAAGAGAGAGAGAGAGTGATAGATCCCACAGAGAAAGAAAGAGAAAGAGGGTTTCCCATGCCAATAAAGCCACTTAAATTGAAATCGAATTGAGAGAGATGGATCCTACAGAGAGAGAGAGAAATAGGGAAAGAGAAAGATGAATCCCACAGATAGATGGAGAAAGAGGTAAACAGAGAGAGATGGATCCCACAGGGAGTTAATTTTTTTATTTGTTATGAAACCAGGCATGCCAGTTAAAAACAAACTCTTATCTACAATGACGGCCTACCCCAGCTCCCAATTATGGTCAGTTGTGATACAGCCTGGAATCAAACCAGGGTCTGTAGTGACACCTCTAGCACTGAGATGCAGTGCCTTAGACTGCTGCACCACTAAGGAGCAGCTAGAGAGAGAGAAAGAGGGAAAGAGAGAGATGGATCCCACAGAGAGATAGAGAAAGAGAGAGAGAGAGAGAGATGGATCCCACAGAGAGATAGAGAAAGAGAGAGAGAGAGAGAGATGGATCCCACAGAGAGATAGAGAGATAGAGAGAGAGAGATGGATCCCACAGAGAGATAGAGAAAGAGAGATGGATCCCACAGAGAGATAGAGAAAGAGAGATGGATCCCACAGAGAGATAGAGAGAGAGAGATGGATCCCACAGAGAGATAGAGATAGAAAGAGAGAGAGATGGATCCCACAGAGAGATAGAGAAAGAGAGATGGATCCCACAGAGAGATAGAGAAAGAGAGAGAGAGATGGATCCCACAGAGAGATAGAGAAAGAGAGAGAGAGAGAGAGAGAGAGAGAGAGAGAGAGATGGATCCCACAAAGAGATAGAGATAGCGGGAAAGAGAGAGATGGATTCTACAGAGAGATAGAGAAAGAGAGATGGACCCCACAGAGAGATAGCGGGAAAGAGAGAGATGGATCCCACAGAGAGATAGAGAAAGGGAGAAAGATGGATCCCACAGAGAGATAGAGATAGAGGGAAAGAGAGAGATGTATCCCACAGAGCAATAGAGATAGAGGGAAAAAGAGAGATGGATCCCACAGAGAGATACCTCCTCTGTCCCTGATGGCAAGGTTGTGTCCCCTCTTTAGAGTGATGTCCAGTTGGTACATCCCTGGGTTGGCAGGAGGGGCGGTCTCAGCATTACTTGGCCCCACAATGTTGATGCCCTGCAAGAAACACAACAACTAGAAGTTAACCAGACAATCATCCACTACAACACAAGTAGTTAAAATGGAGTTGGTCCCCCCTTTGCTGCTGTACCCTCCACCCTTCTGGCAAGGCTTTTCACTAGATATTAGAACATTGCTATAGGGACTTGATTCCATTCAGCCACAAGAGCATTAGCGAGGTCGGGCAAACCACTCCAGCCGGCGCTTGGCATTGAGCATGGTGATCTTAGGCTTGTGTTCGGCTGTTCGGCCATGGAAACCCATTTCATGAAGCTTCCAACGAACAGTTCTTGTGCTGAAGTTGCTTCCAGAGGCAGTTTGGAACTCGGTAGTGAGTGTTACAACCTGGCGGTCCCATTCTGTGAGCTTGTGTGGCCTACCACTTCGTGGCTGAGCCGTTGTTGTTCCTAGACATTTCCACTTCACAATAAGAGCATTTACTGTTGACCAGGGCAGCTCTAGCAAGGCAGAAATTTGACGAACTGACTTGTTGGGAATGTGGAATCCTATGACGGTGCCATGTTGAAAGTCACTGAGCTCTTCAGTGAGGCCATTCTACTGCCAATGTTTGTCTATGGAGATTGCATAGCTGTGTGCTCAATTTTATAATCCACTAATTTGAAGGGGTGTCCACATACTTCTGTATATATAGTGTATATTATAAGTCAATCACTGGGCAATCACTAGACTGTAGCGTCTCCAGAGCTGGATGCTGTTTTTGGGACATTTGTTCCATAACTAAGATCAAGTCTAGGGGAAACATTAAGTGCCTGTGTCCCTATAGCCAGACCCTGTGTTTGACCCTGTGTCGCTGGATGTTTTGACACAGGCACAGCTCCCCCAAGGCTACACCGTGCTGGGAGGTCTGCTAGGAGATAGCTCATATTGAACACAGGAGCATTTTAGTCAGAACATCTTTCACACCCTCACCTCATGTCCTAACTTAGATAAAAATACAGGTGTTACAATATATCTGGAGCAATCTAAGAAAGAGAGAGAGAGAGAGAGAAAGGAAACAGAAAGAGAGAGATAAAGAGAGAGAGAGGAGACAAGGAGAGAGATAAGGAGAGAGAGAGAAAGAGAAAGTGAGAGAGAGATAAAAGGAGAGAGAGAGAGAGAGAGGAGAGAGAGAGGCAGAGATGGATGACCTAGGGGCATGTAAGGTGGGTACACACACACCTGTGTGGAATGGCATGGTCATTTCAGAGTGTATGGATGAACAGAGCTCTTTACACAAGATAATATACAAATACAGTACGCTGCCCAGGACAAATGCTCAAGATGGCAGATACACATTGTGAATAAACAGAAAATAGGGTGGGTTTTACAGTCATTGATATCACAGTCGTTCAGGTCAAACTAACAGACAACTGATCTCATGTAAATACTGTAGAAGTGATTGTGGATATCTGATATAGGACAGAGATGTCTTAGTGAGACCTGCCTTCGTGGGATGACTTCTGAAATAAAATAACTGAATTCAAATAAAATAATTTTGAATATTCCTGTGTGTATTTGAGAATTCATTAACAAAGTGAAACTGACAACTGTAGAGACTTTCTTGGCTGGCTCTTGAGAAATGTAGGGCTCAGTGACAATGACAGGTTGAGATAGAGTGAGCAAGCTTGCCTACACAAAAGAAATTCAACTAATGCTTTCAAAAGGAAAATCCAACTGAATCCTCGTTTATTTGTGGATCAATGTGGACCAAGTTTTTGTTTTTCCATACGCAAATAAAAACACAAAAGGGGCATACAACATTTGAATAGCATAAGACAATCAATTAAATGGTTTTGCATACAGAATGACAAAGTAGTTTTGGCCATGTTATAGCAAGCTCTGTGCAAACTCCTCTTTAACAGAGTGTGGAGACACATTGAAACAGCATGATGGTATCAAGAAGAATTCTGCTGAAGTTTTCTAGGCCTAGGCATAATCACTGTAACATAAACACCATAGAGGTCAACAACAGTTCAGCAAATACATTTTAATTTGCGTAAGCAGGTGAGAGAGCATACTGCTCCATGGCAAGGAAGGAAACCAGCGTGACTGCTACCTAACAAACCCCTACTGAAACCTAGCTGCCCTCTTCACCCTTAGTATAAATCATCACATTCAGACGTCAAATTGAATGAAATTATTAGACAGTAGGCAAAAAATAAGGATTCTGCCAACATCCCTCCTTCCTATTGAAATAGAACCTCACAGTTACCCAGAACGAACCTTACTATAGGTCTGCATCCCTACAGTATGGATGTATTACCTTTGACCAGGGGCCATACTCTTGTCAAAGGTTATGTATTAAATAGGGAATATAGGGTATATTGGGATGCAGATGTATCTACTGTCAGAGGCTGATGTTTTGCATAATGCTTAGAAAAGAGTAGACCTGATCCCTTATGAATAAGGAATTATGATGAGAGAGTTTCACTCATCCTGTATGAGAGATGAGAGTAAATACTCAATAAGATATTCCACAGCATGGGCCAGCTGCCAGAAAATACCATTCCATTTTAGCTCTCTGGGATGTGGTCTTGAAGAAAGGGTTGGGTCATGCGTCACACACACACACACACACGCACGCACGCACACACACACACACACACACACACACACAACCATGCACAAAAAAGGTATCTTTCAAACACTGAGTGAATAGCAAGTTTTGTATTCACATATTTGAATTCACACTCATATCACTACTTCTTATCAAGCTTTATTTAAACAGCACATTTCAGACATGGACTGCAATGCAACGTGTTTCACTGGGGAAAATATAAAGAAACTATGAAAATAAAAGCTGAAATATTTACTACACAACAAACATAAGATAAAAATAAAAAAAAGAACAACAAAAACTCAACAACTAAAAATCACCTTAAGGAAAAGCAAAACTAAAAAAAGTTTTTCAAGATCTCTTTTAAATATGTTCACAGTTTCAGCCCCCTCAGGGTCTCTGGCAGGCTATTCCAGAGGCTGGGGGCACAGTAACTAAACGTTCTCTCTCCATGCCTTGGTCCTAGGCTTTGGGATAGTTAAAAGGCCAGTGCCAGAGGACCTGAGGGACCTACTGGGTACATAACTTAAAAGTATGTCTGACATGTATTGGGGTGCACAATCGTGGATTGGTTTAAAAACCAACAGAATAATCTTAAAATTAATTGTAAAACTCACAGGCAGCCAGTGCAGAGACTTTAAAACCAGTGTAATGTGTGCTCTCTGTCTGGTCTTGGTCAGTACCCGTGCTGCAGCATTCTGTATGTTTTGCAGTTGACCAATGGTTTTCTTGAGTAGACCAGACAGTAGTCAAATAATGGATGAATCTCTCTGTATCAGCCCGAGAGAGAAACGGCCGCACCTTGGCAATGTTCCTCACTTGGAAAAAAATATATTTTGGTGTGATTCGAAATTGAGTTAAGAATTTAAAAGGACACCTACGTTTTTTACCTTGTGTTTTATCTTTATTGCCCGTGAATTAAAATGTGTGGTCAGATTCTCTCTCTGTGCTTTGGCTCCAACAAAAAGTACCTCTGTCTTCTCTTGATTTAGCTGTAGGAAGCTGTGAGCCATCCAAGTATTTAAATCACTATTAGTCTAATCATTTATCCGTGGAGCGAAAATCTTCTGGTGACAGAGAAAAGTAAAGTTGTGTATCGTCTGCATAGCATTGAAAATCAAACGCTGCCAAGGGGTAACATATATAAACTAAAACGGTAGCGGACCCAAAATCGAACCTTGTGGAACGCCAGGTGAGAACTTCCATACAGGTCAGGCTGCATACTTTCACACTGAGCACCAACATACCTAACATAGCTCCTGAAGTTCATTCTCTCACCAGATATTAACTAAGGATATCAACTCATAGTTAGCGGGGGGTATTCTTCATACCAGTACTGTCTTTATAAAAGGCATTATGAAGTAGTGTGGCCTTGAGGGGACTGAGTGAATGAAACCGTCATTCCTCATGGTAGTGGCACTGACAGGTAATTTCCACTCTGTGTTACCACCTCCTTTTTTACATAGCAGCTTTCAACATTATTAAACCACTCATGACAATCCCCCTTAATGACAATCCCCGTCAGCTAGTCACACAGCCACTGCAGTCTGCTCAGCTCTCTGCTGACCTCACCATTTGGACCCCAGGAAGAGTAGCTGCTGCATGAGAAACAGCTAATGAGGATCCAAGTTAACTAAAGTAAACCAGTCACCACATCTCCACTTTGCATTTACTAGGAGTCGGCATGGCCTGGAGTTGTTCTTAACCATGTAATCTGCCTGGGGAAAACGTATAACCGTAATGAGTCACTGTACGCTTCCTTAGCCCTTGGCTAACACTGAGCTGGTTAGCATGGAGAGGTGCTGAGCTCTGCTGTTGGACAGGACAGTGTCATTTTTTACATTTATCCAGAGCACATTCATTTTCATCAAATCCACAACCCTGGCATTGCAAGCACCATGCTCTACCAACTGAGCCTCACGGGACTGTAATGGGTGTTGAAAACTGAGCTGTATGATGGATGTGGCAGCTGATTTGGATAAACACTTTATGTTTCCATGCAGCCAGGTGCCATGGAAATGCATTTGCATCAGAAAAGGGTGTGTGTGTCAGGATTGCATAGGACGGAACAGTATGCGTGTGTGTGTGTGTGTGTGTGTGTGTGTGTGTGTGTGTGTGTGTGTGTGTGTGTGTGTGTGTGTGTGTGTGTGTGTGTGTGTGTGTGTGTGTGTGTGTGTGTGTGTGTGTGTGTGTGTTTGTGTGCGTGCGTCCATTTGTGTTGCCTGGGTGCACAAGTGTGATAAAGTCTGTTTACCTACAACACAATGAACCATAGCATCTGTCATAATAGAAACTACAGTAGTAGTTTAAACACACAGTTCCTTCTAAACCATCAGACTCACTGGATTGGACTGAGAGAAGCAACCATTAATACTTGGCAACAACACAAGTTTAGCCTCTTCATCTAACTAATGAAGAGCTATAGTCAACATTGAAATAACCATAAAATGGCAATAAGCACATCTGCTTGATTGTGCGCAGCAGTTGTTGATGTTATTTCACATTCATTCATATTTCAGCTGACACAGTAATTTCTTTAAAGTCAAGCTTGGAAGGAAAGGGCTGGTAGAAAACATCAAATACCATGTGATGAGCAACTTCTCCTGGAGCATCAATAGCTAACAGTCCCTTACTCAAACAGTTGTTACAGTAATTGCTTTGGGTGACTTGACCCCTCTCAGTAGGACCCTAGTGGTATGGCCCAACCTCTCAGTGGGACCCTAGTGGTACGGTCTAACCCCTCAGTGGGACCCTAGTGGTACGGTCTAACCCCTCAGTGGGACCCTAGTGGTACGGTCTAACCCCTCAGTGGGACCCTAGTGGTACGGTCTAACCCCTCAGTGAGACCCTAGTGGTACGGTCTAACCCCTCAGTGGGACCCTAGTGGTACGGTCTAACCCCTCAGTGGGACCCTAGTGGTACGGTCTAACCCCTCAGTGGGACCCTAGTGGTACGGTCTAACCTCTCAGTGGGACCCTAGTGGTACGGTCTAACCCCTCAGTGAGACCCTAGTGGTACGGTCTAACCTCTCAGTGGGACCCTAGTGGTACGGTCTAACCCCTCAGTGGGACCCTAGTGGTACGGTCTAACCCCTCAGTGAGACCCTAGTGGTACGGTCTAACCTCTCAGTGGGACCCTAGTGGTACGGTCTAACCTCTCAGTGGGACCCTAGTGGTACGGTCTAACCCCTCAGTGGGACCCTAGTGGTACGGTCTAACCTCTCAGTGGGACCCTAGTGGTACGGTCTAACCTCTCAGTGGGACCCTAGTGGTACGGTCTAACCCCTCAGTGGGACCCTAGTGGTACGGTCTAACCTCTCAGTGGGACCCTAGTGGTACGGTCTAACCCCTCAGTGGGACCCTAGTGGTACGGTCTAACCCCTCAGTGGGACCCTAGTGGTACGGTCTAACCCCTCAGTGGGACCCTAGTGGTACGGTCTAACCCCTCAGTGAGACCCTAGTGGTACGGTCTAACCCCTCAGTGGGACCCTAGTGGTACGGTCTAACCTCTCAGTGGGACCCTAGTGGTACGGTCTAACCTCTCAGTGGGACCCTAGTGGTACGGTCTAACCCCTCAGTGGGACCCTAGTGGTACGGTCTAACCCCTCAGTGGGACCCTAGTGGTACGGTCTAACCCCTCAGTGGGACCCTAGTGGTACGGTCTAACCTCTCAGTGGGACCCTAGTGGTACGGTCTAACCTAGTGTACCAGAGAACAAGCAGAATAGTGAAGATCCAATGAAATGGATGTGATAGGAAGATAACTTCAACAACAGCACTCCAACCAGGATGCATTTATTGATAAAAATCATTTTTCATGGGGCACTCGAACATAAATAAACAGAAATCGGCAGTAGATTTCTCCCATTCAGAGTCTATCTGAGATGGACTTAAGACGTATTTTAGTTTGTTCACCACACTTGATCGGGCCAAAGTATCTGCAATCTATTTAATACTAAATAAGAGATACAGTTTATGAATAGCCTTGTTTGGAAAGTGCTGGATAGTTTGGGTTTTCTGTATTTACTGAATAGCCCATCATATAAAACCTAATGTGTGTAACACAGTGTGCTGACAGTTCATTTGACTGTCAGTCAGTATACACAGTTTATGTACAGTTTGCATTGCAATGTATGCTTCACCTTAACGACAAACAGAAACAACCTGTGCTACTGTAACCCAAAGCTAAATCATTATGTTCTCACATAGCTTTGGGGCTCCCGAGTGGCATAGTGGTCTAAGGCACTGCATCTGCTAGAGGCGTCACTACAAATGTCCTGGTTTGATTCCAGGTTGTATAACAACCGTCCGTAATTGAGAGTCCCATAGGGCGGCACACAATTAGCCCAGTGTCACCCGGGTTTGGCAGGTGTAGGCTGTCATTGTAAATTTGTCCTAGTTAAATATACAAGGAGCTCATTATTTCTGCCATATTTTTTACCTTTATTTTAAGCCATTAAACTCTATCCCACGTCTGCCCTGCTCAGGCTACAGACTCATCCCATCTCATGCCCTGCTCAGGCTACAGACTCATCCCATCTCATGCCCTGCTCAGGCTACAGACTCATCCCATCTCATGCCCTGCTCAGGCTACAGACTCATCCCATCTCATGCCCTGCTCAGGCTACAGACTCATCCCATCTCATGCCCTGCTCAGGCTACAGACTTATCCCATCTCATGCCCTGCTCAGGCTACAGACTCATCCCATCTCATGCCCTGCTCAGGCTACAGACTTATCCCATCTCATGCCCTGCTCAGGCTACAGACTCATCCCATCTCATGCCCTGCTCAGGCTACAGACTCATCCCATCTCATGCCCTGCTCAGGTTACAGACTCATCCCATCTCATGCCCTGCTCAGGCTACAGACTCATCCCATCTCATGCCCTGCTCAGGCTACAGACTCATCCCATCTCATGCCCTGCTCAGGCTACAGACTCATCCCATCTCATGCCCTGCTCAGGCTACAGACTCATCCCATCTCATGCCCTGCTCAGGCTACAGACTCATCCCATCTCATGCCCTGCTCAGGCTACAGACTTATCCCATCTCATGCCCTGCTCAGGCTACAGACTCATCCCATCTCATGCCCTGCTCAGGCTACAGACTCATCCCATCTCATGCCCTGCTCAGGCTACAGACTCATCCCATCTCATGCCCTGCTCAGGCTACAGACTCATCCCATCTCATGCCCGGCTCAGGCTACAGACTCATCCCATCTCATGGGTGATGTTTCTGGGTTCCCAAAATTAGAGAGTGTGTAGAAAGAAAGAAACACACTCTCTCTCTCACACACACACGCACACACACACACACAAACACACACACACACACACACACAATAAAGTATCAATAAACATCTCATGGTAAGCTGATCCCCACCGTTGAACGTCAGCCATAAACTCAGTGGTGTCAGGATGGAAGACGTTACGGTCAGCATGACAACATACACACAGACACTCATCTAATTAAACACCAGCCACACACTATTGTCTTCAGCTTAACTACCTATCATGTAATACCATCCTACCTAACCCCCACACAGAGACAGAGAGCATATTGGTCAGAGGAGCAGTAGAAACAGGTTGAACTATGCCAGAGCAGCAGCCTCACTGAAATGCGAGCAGGCTTTCGTTGAGTGTGGGAAATTACACAATGTTTTGTACAAGTGTACAAAACATTGACATAGACTGAAATAGACTGACCAGGTGAAAGCTATGATCCCTTATTGTTGTCACTTGTTAAATGGGGGGGGGGGCAGGTTAAATTAATGATTTTTAAGCCTTGAGACAACTGAGACATGGATTGTGTATGTGTACCATTCAGAAGGTGAATGGGCAAGACAAAATATGTCAGTGCCTGTGAACAGGGTTTGGTAGTAGGTGCGAAGTGCACCGGTTTGAGTGTGTCAAGAACTCCAACTTAACTCTTTTGAATTGTACAATGAATTGCTCTACAGTACGGTGACAGACAGTACGGCGACAGAGAGTACGGCGACAGACAGAACAGAGACAGACAGTACGGAGACAGACAGTACGGCGACAGACAGTACGGCGACAGACAGTACGGCGACAGACACAGACAGTACGGCGACAGACAGTACGGAGACAGACAGAACGGAGACAGACAGTACGGAGACAGACAGTACGGTGACAGACAGTACGGAGACAGACAGTACGGCGACAGACAGTACGGCGACAGACAGTACGGCGACAGACAGAACGGCGACAGACAGTACGGCGACAGACAGTACGGCGACAGACAGTACGGCGACAGACAGTACGGCGACAGACAGTACGGCGACAGACAGTACGGAGACAGACAGTACGGTGACAGACAGTACGGAGACAGACAGTACGGTGACAGACAGTACGGCGACAGACAGTACGGCGACAGACAGTACGGAGACAGACAGAACGGAGACAGACAGTACGGAGACAGACAGTACGGTGACAGACAGTACGGAGACAGACAGTACGGCGACAGACAGTACGGCGACAGACAGTACGGCGACAGACAGAACGGCGACAGACAGTACGGCGACAGACAGTACGGCGACAGACAGTACGGCGACAGACAGTACGGCGACAGACAGTACGGAGACAGACAGTACGGTGACAGACAGTACGGAGACAGACAGTACGGTGACAGACAGTACGGCGACAGACAGTACGGCGACAGACAGTACGGAGACAGACAGTACGGAGACAGACAGTACGGTGACAGACAGTACGGAGACAGACAGTACGGAGACAGACAGTACGGCGACAGACAGTACGGCGACAGACAGTACGGCGACAGACAGAACGGCGACAGACAGTACGGAGACAGACAGTACGGCGACAGACAGTACGGCGACAGACAGTACGGAGACAGACAGTACGGCGACAGACAGTACGGCGACAGACAGTACGGCGACAGACAGTACGGCGACAGACAGTACGGTGACAGACAAAGCTAGAGCTACTTCAGATCCAGTCTGTGAAACGTTAACTTCAACACTGAAATAAACAAGTGTTTCTGTTGACAGGCTCTCCTCCCACAGTCAGACATTAACAAAGTATTGAACTCCTTTCATTAGAGGTGCCTAATCAGTGGGGAGAGGTGATCACCCATTCAGCTCCTTCTTTCCCAACGACTGAAGTCTGAGCACTTCTATAACCACTGCCATTCTGCCATTCTGCATTGTGCTGCTAATTACACAGAAAACACACCTCTGCTGTTTCCATGTTTATCACTCTGTTTTGCCTTCGGCCTCTCTCTCTGTCTCTGTCTGTCTCACACACTTTTCCCCTCTAAGTCTTTATTGGACAGACACACTGTGGTTTTCCATTTTGTAGGTCAGGTACACAATCACAAACACTCTGCTGCGACCATCAAGAGACCATACACGGCAATATTCACCCCATATAACCCGACGCCATGTCAGTGAGGGAAAATCCCCCAAAACGTTCCCACAACAGCACATTACGGTTGGTTTCTGAGAAGAGTCCTTGAGGCCTGTATGGACGCCCAGG
Source organism: Salmo trutta (assembly GCF_901001165.1). NCBI lineage: Eukaryota > Metazoa > Chordata > Actinopteri > Salmoniformes > Salmonidae > Salmo > Salmo trutta. Next base: position 33,147,334 of record NC_042983.1, on the reverse strand, counting down.
CCCAGTGTGTGGCAGAATGTGACAGAGGAGATGTGTGGAGAGGTGTTCCATCTAATGAGCTCTCCATGGTCTGTTCTGTCACCCTGAAGACGAATGATAAAGGCCTGTCGTCTGGGGCTACATCCTATCCCATCCTACATGTTCAGCTACAGACGGAGGAGGAGAGAGATTTAATAACTAGTGATCATGGGGATAATGAGAACCTGATCCAAATAAAGGAGAGGATTACCGTGATAACCTTTACCATGCTGTTCATCACAGGACCATGAAACCCTATGGAGGGTATCTGCTGTCATCAAGAGGCTCGAATCAGTTGGTTTAATGACCTAATTACTGAGATGAATTAGTGATATTACTGAGATTAAGTCAGTGAGTGACTCACAGAGCATACTGCATCTTGTGTAGTTGAAATTGTTCATTTCCCCACTTTTACAAAGCTTCACAATTCTGTAATATATTATATGTACAGTATATTCCCCCCAAAAATTGCCAGTCGCAATGGCCACCTGGCAGCATGACTGGCTGGTAACACTCCATACGTATTGCCATGGTGGTGAGGCTAGTGTAGTAACAGTCCCAGACACTGTTACTGTTTGTGTCTTCACCCAGTCACCTCTATACGCTGGTGTTAACACTCTCGTAAAGCAGAGGGCGACTTCTCACAGCCTCTAGTCTCTGTTCATTAACACAAAGACAGAGTACAAGACAAATAAAAGGAGAGCCGGGGAAAATAGAAAACGAGATTAAGAAAAAAATCTAAATAAAGAACTGGGGAATGTGGAGATAAGGACCATGGTGTACGTCCAGTCAGTATGGCAGTGAAGGAAAATGAATACCCAAATGCACAGTAGGCTACAGAGGACCTATGAAACAGTATTACCAGAGGTCATGAACCTGCATCTGAAGGTTCTGTTAGTAAACAGCTGAAGTATCTTCTACATACGTTATTACCTTGGACTGGACTGTGATAGCCAGTTGGATGGCTTTGCATACTGCGAACAAGTAGCAGCATGTCTTGATGGATGGTATACGGATGCTATCATCCCAATTATAGTCACACAGTGGTGTCGGGCTTATCACAAATCTACACATCTAGAAAGAGATGGGCATTTCCTTTGCGCATAAGCAGTTTGGCAAAGTAACGATTGGTGTCATACAGTTCAGATGCGTGATGTGTTTCACTGAGAAACCTATGTTTACAGTGGATCTGTAGAGCTTGATACTACGGCCGATGTATCAGTCAGGTGTGCTTGGTTCTGTGGCAGGGTTATGAAGGATACCAGTAAAGCCCCATTAAATCAGACAGACAGATCTGCAGCACAACCAATCAATACAAAGGATACACCATCAGCATTTCAGCTCCTATAAGTGAAGATGGATAGCAGCTTGGAATAAAAGACAGACACGAGAGAGAGGGATGTCTGTGAGGGAGGAGAGAAAGATGGGGCGAAAAGAGAGAATAATCGTAAAGAGAATGGACATATAGGCGTTAGAAAGATAAGAGAGAGATGGAGTGAAGGAGGGAAGAGAGACAGTGGGGGAGCTGGTGCACTAATCGGCTTTGCAGTAATAACAGAAGTATACTTCCTTGCCCTGAGGTGCACACCAACTGTGGAGATCAGCTGAGGAGATCAATAGTATGATTTCACTAAACATTTTAACACTGTGATGCCTTCACACCGCCACATTCCTGTTAAGTCTCTGACACCTTAAATTTGCTCATTACAGGATAAGAAAGCGTAATCATTTAAGCTTGCTAATGTCAAATGTAATAGTACTGTAGTGAACACGATGGGAGACAGAGAGCTGGTTTCAAGCGCAGGGCGCAGCACGTGTTTATTGCAAAGGACCACAGGGGAAGGCAGGTAGCTGGGTCCTGGGGCAGGCAGAAGGTCACACACAGGGGTTCCAAAAGGGCAACAGTACAGGCAGGGAAAAGGCTAGTAACGTAGTCCGGGAGATTAGGCAATAGGTAGACAACAGGAAATCCGATAGGCTAAAGTACATACAGGGAATAGGCAAAAGGCATTGTTAGTGAGGCAGGCAACATCTATCATACACGGGAGGAGTAAATCACGGGGAAAAACCCAGCGCTCCGAAAGACGTGTGTCACAAAACAAACAATACCTCACAATGATGGGGTGCAAAGAACTGAACCAAATAGTGTGTGATAATGAAATACAGGTGTGTGAACAGGTGATGAGAATTCAGGTGATTGGGAACTGGACAGTGAGCTGCGTTCAGGGGATCTACGTGTTTGAGGGTGTGAGTTGGAAGCAGACTTTACAAGTACTGTTTACTATGTTCTAGTTTATACTGTAAAGTGCAATCAAGTCAATGTGAACTGGTCCAAACGTTGCCTGGGGCAGGATATGTGAAACAATGAACGGATATTTCTCCTGTGGAGGACTGAGAAATCCCACAAGGCAACACACATAATTCAGTTGAACCGATTCAAAGACATCAATACCTGTTAACTATTAAGCATGATGCAACAGTACTGTAGACCCACACAGAGTCATCAATAGCCTCATCAGCTTCTTTGATGTATAGGCGACCGGTCACTTGATATAAATGAATTGCTCTACTGCAATATTTTAAGTGGAATAACTATGATTCAGCCATGTAAAAGTCATGCTGAGAAAGACTAAATTGTCATGTTTACTCCCGCTCCCCGGCTCTCGACGTCGCCAGTTGTCTCATCATTACGTACACCTGCCACCATCGCACCTGCGGCTCATGACACTCACCTGGACTGCATCACCTTCCTGATGACCTCCCCTATATCTGTCACTCCCCTTGGTTCTTTCCTCAGGCGTTATTGTCTCTGTTTCTGTTTCATGTCTGTATGCTTTTCGTGTTTCTTGTTTTGATCCATGTTTGTTTATTAAATTCACTCCCTGTACTTGCTTCCCGATTATTAGCGTACACGTTACATAAATGATGATGAATCTATAGAGACAGAGTATAATTTACAGTAAAGGCCTCAGACCCATCCTAACTTAACAGGGTTATATACTGCATATTCCATTTAGCTGAGGCTTTTATCCAAAGCAAAGTACAGTCATGAGTGCAGACACTTTTCATATGGGTGGCCCCAGCGGAAATCGAACCCACAACCCTGGCATTGCAAGCGCCATGCTCTACCAACTGAACCACACGGGACCATTGGCAACTTTTTACTGTATAATTATTCTAGTGAGAGTTTCACAAGTATTCCAATTACACTCTACTAAAGTATGGTCCAATCATATAGATTCAATGGTTGTAAAGATGGGGAGAGGTCTGTCCGTAAAAAGAAATGCTCTGCTTTGTTGACACCACACTCCACAAAGCAAGTCCTGCAGGCTCTAGATTTATCTTATCTTGATTATTGTACAGTCATCTGGTCCAGTGCTGCATGTAAAGACCCAGTTAAGCTGCAGCTGGCCCAGAACAGAGCCGCACATCTTCATTGTAATCACAGGGCTAATACTAATACTATGCATGATAGTCTCTCTTGGATAAGAGTTGAGGAAAGTAACTGACTGCGTAACTTCTTGTTTTTATATGAAACACTAATGTTGGAAATTCCAAATTGACACACACACTTACACCACCAGCCATGCCACCAGGGGTATTTTCACAGTCCCTAGGTCCAGAACAAATTCAAAGAAACATACAGTATTATACAGAGCCATGACTGCATGGAAATCCTTTCCATCTTCTATAGAAAAAGTGAACGGCAAACCTGGTTTCAAAAAACAAATAAAGCAACACCTTACGGCACAACGCCTACTTGTTGTGTGTATGTACTGACATGTATGTGTAACTGATAGATGCACACACTACATGTTAATGCTTTTAAATGCACTGTAAGTAAATTGTAAAGTCTTTTGTCTGCAATATATTTTTCGTTATGTGTCAGACCCCAGTAAGATTAGCTGTTGCTGTCACGCCCTGACCATAGAGAGCCTTTTTATTCTCTATTTTGGTTAGGTCGGGGTGTGACTAGGGTGGGTAATCTAGGTTGTTTATTTCTATGTTGGCCTGGTATGGTTCCCAATCAGAGGCAGCTGTTTTTTCGTTGTCTCTGATTGGAGATCATATTTAGGCAGCCATTTCCCCACTGTGTTTGGTGGGATCTTGTTTATGTGTAGTTGCCTGTGAGCACTTCATTTGCGTCACGTTTCGTTCGTTCTTTATTGTTTTTGTGCGATTCATTCAATAAACATGTGGAACCCATATCACGCTGCGCTTTGGTCCGAATGTTATTACGACGATCGTGACAGTCGCCACTGGCTTCGGCTAATGGGGATCCTATTTTATCAAATCAATCAAATCAAAACACACAGAGCCCAGGCAGCACGATACCAAACCTGTCAGTTTAGGATATCCTGAGAGCTACTGTAGCTGCCACATTCAACAGCTGTCAGTGCTCTGTCAGAGGAGGGTGTGATGTGGTTCATCTGATACTAGCTCTAGTCCAAGTGGAATGTGCACTATCCCTGGACCAGAGCTACTCTGATACATGCTTGTGTAAATCATTGTTTTACTGAGAGAAGAAACAACAATGAGGTGTTGATGAAAGAGGATGTAGCTGTTGCGCAACCAAGGAGTGGGTTGGTAGTTGGCAAGATAACACCATTCTAAGCATTTTAAAAAGCCACTGCTAGCTTCATTGAATCATTGTGTGTGACTAGGGGAGAATATATTGTTTGAGGGACGAGCGCTATGTAGGAGTGACGCCACCTGTCGGAAGACAATGATGGTAAATAGGTCTCCACTAAAGAGTATCTCGATCAGCAAGTATAATCAAAGCTAGTGATAAGTACAGGGTGCCCTAATAGTATGCTGATCCCACACAGGTATCTATTCACAGGTTTCTATTCCCCCTCTTCATCACACACACAATCAACAGGCCATCTGGCTTGCCGGTCAGTGTAATCCTCTGCATATCATTCCATTGGAACACTCAGATAGGCAATGAGCATTCAGCACCGGCATTAGAGGCTCTTTAGAGGTTAAATGAATGGATGGTACTGCTGCCACAAAACAGCATTAGCAAACCAAGTAAACAGCAATTTCCTCATCCACTTCCAAATCCTATGTAGTTTCAATAGCCAAACATCTGTCCATTTCATGTTTGGTCCTCTGTCAAGTGAGAGAGTGTGTGTGTGTGTGTGTGTGTGTGTGTGTGTGTGTGTGTGTGTGTGTGTGTGTGTGTGTGTGTGTGTGTGTGTGTGTGTGTGTGTGTGTGTGTGTGTGTGTGTGTGTGTGTGTGTGTGTGTGTGTGTGTGTGTGAGGAGGAGAGAGAGAGGGAGCGAGAGACCGAAATGGAAATTAGAATGAGATAATGACAACTTCTGGATGACATCTGTTTTGAAAAGTGATAACATGGTGGCAATAATAAAGTATCTCATCATTATAATACATTTTATTGTGGAAGTGGCACTTCTCCATCCAATTTTAATGGCCAGTGAAATTGATGACACTTCAAGTTCCAGGAATACATTACTATCGTGAATCATTTGTCTTCCTCAGTAGATAAAGAGAGAGAATGAAGGTTGTTCTCGGGCTGTTGCAGTGAGCGTAATACCGCCACACTGGCAGTCATGTTCAAACCCCACAGGGCAGTTGAAGTGATTCCAGAGGCTGATCCAAAACACTGCCGGTGGAGAAGAGGTATTTGGAGTGGACTCCTAGTCTGATTCAGGAGGCGCGCACACCACCCACTGCTTCCGAGTATATTACTCGCTAATGTTCAGTCTCTGGATAATAAAGTTGATGAGCTAAGGGCTATGATCTCCTTCCAGAGAGACATCAGGGATTGTAACATACTCTGTTTCATGGGAAACATGGCTCTCTAGGGATATACTGTCTGAGTCCGTACAACCAGTTGGCTTCTCAGTTCATTGCGCAGACAGGAATAAAGAAGAAGGGCTGGGGTGTATGTTTCATGATTAACAACTCATGGTGTGATTGTGATAACATACAGAACCTCAAGTCCTTTTATTCATCCGACCTAGAATACCTCACAATCAAATGCCGACCATATTACCTCCCAAGAGAATTCTCTTCAGTTATAGTCACACCCGTGTATATTCCCCCTCAAGCCGATACATTTTACATTTGTCATTTAGCAGACGCTCTTATCCAGAGCGACTTACAGTAGTGAATGCATACATTTCATACATTTTATTTTTCCTCCGTACTGGCCCCCCGTGGGAATCGAACCCACAACCTTGGCGTTGCAAACACCATGCTCTACCAACTGAGCCACAGGGAGCCACGACAGACCTCAAGGAACTTCACTGGACTTTATGCAAACTGGAAACCACATATCCTGAGGCCGCATTTATTGTAGCCGGGGATTTTAACAAACCAAATTTGAGGAAAACGCTACTGAAGTTCTACCAACACATTGACTGTAGCACTCGCCCTGAGAAAACATTAGAACAATGCTACTCAGCTTTTCGAAATGCCTACAAGGCCCTCTCTTGCCCTTTCTTTGGCAAATCTGATCATGACCCTATTTTGCTCCTCTCTTCCTATAAGCAGAAACTCAAACAGAAAGTACCCGTGCTATGGACTATTCAATGCTGGTCTGACCAATCGGAATCCATGCTTCAAGATTTTTTTGATCATGAGGACTAGGATATGTTCCGGGTAGCCTCTGAGAATAATATTGATGAATACACAGATACGGTGACTGAGTTTATTAGGAAATGTATATGAGATGTTGTACCAACTGTGACTATTAAAACCTACACAAACCAGAAACCATGGATGGGAGCATTCGTGCAAAACTGAAACCACTGCATTTAACCATGGCAAGGTGACTGGGAATATGACCGAATACAAACAGTGTAGTTATTCCCTCCGTAAGGCAATCAAACAGAAAAAATGTCAGTACAGAGACAAAGTGGAGTCGCAATTCAACGGCTCAGAAACGAGACGTATGTGGCAGAGTCTACAATTACAGACTACAAGAGGGAAAACCAGCCACATCGCGGACACTGACATCTTGCTTCTGGATAAGCTAAACATCTTTTTTGCCTGCTTTGAGGATAACACAGTGCTACCAAGGACAGTCGGCTCTCGTTCTCCATGGCCGAAGTAAGACATTTAAGCATGTTAACTAGGGTTGCACATTTTGGGGAATATTCAGAGGTGGAATCTTTCCGTGGGAATTAATGGGAATATATGGGATTTAACGGGAATATATGGGAATTAATGGGATTATATGCAAATTAATATTAATACCATTTAAATATAGATGTTTTTTGCATTGGATATACAGTATTTACCATATCATGTGGAGACAGAAACAAACCTTTTACCTTATCATACGTAGACATAATTGCAAATGATTAAATCCTTCCAATAGAAATAAAAAAACTATTTAGTTATGAATCTAACTTTAATTAAAATTAGTTGACTTTTCACATGGGATGATTTCACTGAACAACCAAACCAAGGGAATATTGAATGATCCCCAATGATTCATCGCATCTCCTAAAAAACGTTATCAACATACATCTGTAAAATGATAGTCTAGAAACTAAAGCTTTGGTTGTCTTCCTCTCAGGCTTCCATGTCTTCTCCCTGGACCTCCTCAATGTCCACCTCTTGAACATCATACTCAGGCCTCATCTTCACTGTTACTTTCCAACCTTGTTGAGGATGGCTCGTTGTCAGGCTCAAAAAGCCTCAAATTTGCACTGATGGCCACCAATTCTTCAACCCTTGTAATGGACAGAATGTTGGGTGCTTTGGTGTGTGTGCTCCCAAACAAGGACCAGTTGCGCTCTGAGGCAGCTGATGTTGGTGGGATTTGGAGGATGATGGAGGCAACAGGGGAAAGAGCCTCAGATCCAGAAAGTCCCTTAACCACGTGGCTGATGAGATATGTTGGCACGACTGCCATATTGCATCTCCATCCCAAAGCCCTTGCTTGGAAGTGTACTTAGGCAGACTGCCAAGAACCTTGCCCTCATCCAGGCCAAGGTGGCGAGACACGGTAGTGATGACACCATAGGCCTTGTTGATCTCTGCACCAGACAGGATGCTCTTGCCAGCATACTTGGGGTCCAACATGTACGCTGCGACGTGTATGGGCTTCAGGCAGAAGTCTTCACGCTTTTTGATGTATTTCAGAACTGCAGTTTCCTCTGCTTGGAGCAACAGTGAAGCGGGCAAGGCAGTACGGATTTCTTCTCTTACATCTGCAAGCAAAGTCTGAACATCAGACAGGATGGCATTGTTTCCCTCAATCCGTGCAATGGCTACTGCTACCGGTTTCAGGCTGCTTACCACTCTCTCCCAAAATACATCATCCAGGAGGATCCTCTTGATGGGAATGTCCATTTCAGCAGACTGTGATATAGCCATTTCTTGGAGAGACTCCTTCTCCTCCAAGAGACTGTCAAACATGACAACAACACCACCCCAATAGGTGTTGCTGGGCAGCTTCAATGTGGTGCTCTTATTCTTCTCACTTTGCTTGGTGAGGTAGATTGCTGCTATAACTTGATGACCCTTCACATACCTAACCATTTCCTTGGCTCTCTTGTTTAGTGTATCCATTGTTTTCAGTGCCATGATGTCTTTGAGGAGCAGATTCAATGCATGAGCAGCACAGCCAATTGGTGTGATGTGAGGGTAGAACTCCTCCACTTTAGACCAAACAGCCTTCATGTTCACATTGTCTGTCACCAGTGCAAATACCTTCTGTGGTCCAAGGTAATTTATGACTGCCTTCAGCTCATCTGCAATGTAGAGACCAGTGTGTCTGTTGTCCCTTGTGTCTGTACTCTTGTAGAATACTGGTTGAGGGGTGGGGATGATGTAGTTAATTATTCCTTGCCCACGAACATTCGACCACCCATCAGAAATGATTGCAATACAATCTGCTTTCTCGATGATTTGCTTGACCTTCACTTGAACTCTGTTTAAATCTGCATTAGGCAAATGAGTAGATAAAGCATGTCTGGTTGGAGGGGTGTATGCTAGACGAAGAACATTAAGAAATCTCTTCCAATACACATTGCCTGTGAGCATCAGAGGTGAACCAGTTGCATACACAGCTCGAGCAAGACATTCACCAGCATTTCTCTGACTACGTTCCTCCATTGAATCAACAATAACTTCTGATTCCAGGAGGACCATGAGCTGTCGCTATCGATAAGGTGTTTGATTCATAATTTTCACCTCGAATAGAAGTAGAGGGACTTTTGTCAGAGGTTGCTTGTTGTGAGCGCTGAGGGAACTTCATGCACTTGGCCAGATGATTCTGCATCTTTGTTGCATTCTTCACATATGATTTGGAACTGTATTTGCAAATGTACACAGCTTTGCCTTCTACATTAGCTGCAGTGAAATGTCTCCAAACATCAGATTGTGCCCTTGGCATTTTCCTGTAAAAATTTGAATAAAAAATAAATACAAATAAAATAATACAATTCCATGTACAGATAAATAGTTAAGCAGTTAGATCATTTTTTAAAAATAAAACATGTATGGAAACAGGTGAATTAACACTCAGTTAGGAGGATCAAGCAAGCTAAAACCCAAATGGTTGCAAAAAAAATAGCAATTGGCGAAAATGTTAACAAGTTAGAAATTATTTAAACACACTTTGCTGTAGGGTACTATTTACTAGTTATTAACAAAAAATCATGTATGTCACATAAAATATATTCCCCCCACCCAATACTGTAATCAAAACTTACCAGAAAGCATGTAGTCCTTGGCTCAGACAGTGTAGTAGTGTGGGCTCAATACCATGTCATTATTGTGCAAGATCTTGAGAATCCGCTGTACATTACCTGTCTTTACCTGTCAGCTGATGGAAGAGTGCACTGCACATGTGATGGAAGAATGCACTGTGCATGCAGAGGGTTGCAATTCTATTGAATTGGGGACAATTTAATCAAAATATGCCACAAGACCTAAAATTGACTTATGTGAATCCCACAAAAAAGGTTCACTGTTATAAGATAACTTTTGAGAAATTTAAACAAAATTCCCCAAATTCCCGGGCTTAACTTCCCATGGAAAATTTCCTGAAATTTCCCAGAAAGTTTCAGACCCTTTGCAACCCTAGTGTTAACCCTCGCAAGGCTGCCGCACCAGACGGCATCCATAGCAGCGTCCTCTGAGCATGCGCAGACAAGCTGGCGGGAGTGTTTATGGACATATTCAATCTCTCACTATCCCAGTCTGCTGTCCCCACAAGATGTCAACCATTGTTCCTGTATGCAAAGGAAACTGAACTAAATGACTAACGCCCCGTAGCACTCACATCTGTCATCATGAAGTGCTTTAAGAGACTAGTCAAGGATAATATCACCTCTACCTTACCTGACACCCAAGACCCAATTCAATTTGCTTACCGCCCCAATAGATCCACAATCGCCATCGTACTGCACACTGCCCTATCCCATTCGGACAAGAGGAATACCTATGTAAGAATGCCGTTCATTGACAATAGCTCAGTATTCACACCATAGTATCCTCCAAGCTTATCATTAAGCTCGGGGCCCTGGGTCTGAACCCCGCCCTGTGCAACTGGGTCCTGGACTTCCTGACGGGCTGCCCCCAGGTGGTGAAGATAGGAAACAACACCTCCACTTCGCTGATCCTCAACACAGGGGCTCCACAAGGGTGCATGCTCAGCCCCTTCCTGTATTCCCTGTTCACCCATGATTGCGTGGCCACGCACGCGTCCAACTCAATCATCATGTTTGCAGAAGACACAACAGTAGTAGGCCTGATTACCAACAATGATGAGACAGCCAATAGGGAGGATGGAAGGGCCCTGAGAGTGTGGTGCCAGGAAAATAGCCTCTCACTCAACTTCAACAAAACAAAGGAGCTGATCGTGGACTTCTGGAAACAGTAGAGGGAGCACCCCCTATCCACATCGAAGGGACAGCAGTGGAGAAGGTGGAAAGCTTCAGGTTCCTCTGCGTACACATCACAGACAAACTGAAATGGTCCACCCACACAGACAGCGTGGTGAAGAAGGCGCAGCAGCGCCTCTTCAACCTCAGGAGGCTGAAGAAATTCAGCTTGTCACCAAAAATCACTCACAAACTTTTACAGATGCACAATCGAGAGCATCCTGTCGGGCTGTATCACCGCCTGGTACGGCAGCTGCTCCAGAGGGTAGTGAGGTCTGCACAGCGCATCACCGGGTGCAAACTACCTGCCCTCCAGGACACCTACACCACCCGATGTCACAGGAAGGCCAAAAAGATCATCAAGGACAGCAACCACCCGAGCCACTGCCTGTTCACCCCGTCAACATCCAGAAGGCGAGGTCAGTACAGGTGCATCAAATCTGGAACTGAGAGACTGAAAAACAGCTTCTATCTCAAGGCCATCAGACTGTTAAACAGCCATCACTAACATTGAGTGGCTGCTGCCAACATACTGACTCAACTCAAGCCACTTTAAAAATGGGAAAATTGATGTAATGAATTTATCCCTTGCCACTTTATATTATTTATATTATATAATGTTTACATAACCTACATTATTCACCTCATATGTATATACTGTACGTCATACCATCTACTGCATCTTGCCATCTTGATGTAATTAGATGTATCACTAGCCACTTTAAACAATGCCACTTTATATAATGTTTTCATAATCTACATTACTCATTTCATATGTATATACTGTACTCTATTCCATCTACTGCATCTTGCCATCCTGATGTAATGTATCACTAGCCACCTTAAACAATGCTGCTTTATATGTTTTCATACCCTGCATTGCTCATCTCATATGTATATACTGTACTCTTACCATCTACTGCATCTTGTCTATGCCGTTCGGCCATCACTCATTTATATATTTTTATGTACATATTCATATTCATTCCTTTACACTTGTGTTTATAAGGTTGTTGTTGTGGAATTGTTAGGTTATATTACTTGTTAGATATTACTACATGGTCAGAACTAGAAGCACAAGCATTTCGCTACACTTGCATTAACACCTGCTAACCATGTGTATGTGACAAATACATTTGATTTGATTTGATTTGAGACAGAGTCCTGAAAAAGGGACGTTTCTTTTTTTGCTGAGTTTACATTGACTTGAAATCACTGGCCACTTTAATAATGTTCACATATTTTGCATTACTCATCTCATATATATATTCTGTATTCTATTCTATTCTACTGTATTTTAGTTTATGCCGCTCCGACATTGCTCGTCCAAATATTTATATATTCTTAATTCCATTGCGTTACGATTTTTGTGTATTGTGTGTGTTGTTGTGAAATTGTTTGATATTGCTTGTTAGATATTACTGCACTGTTGGAGCTAGAAACACAAGAATTTTGCAACACGCGCAATAACATCTGCATGTGACCAATAACATTTTATTATATTTTATTGGACCACAGTAAAATTCTAGGTGAGCGTCACAGTAATCTCCTCTTTGGTAGTACCCAACTTGATAACGACCACCAGGTTCTAATGGCCTGTTACTCAGGGCTCTATTGTCCCTCTATCAGATCCTAATGGACTGGTACTCAGGGCTCTATTGTCCCTCTAACCACTCTGACATCAATGCAAATACAATCAAAAATCTAATCAAAACCTTGTCATCAAAACAGTAGGCCTATCATACTTTCAAAACTCACCTCAGTGTGAGGGTCAATTTGAAGAAAGAAGTTCAACATGAGGTTGAAACAGTGTAAAACATGTTTGTTGTGGAAGTTGTTTCAAAGTTTAAGACAACAAAATGGACAGCGCTTTCTAAGGGGATGATTCATTCAAAACACCCATAGAGCTTTTGCATATGCATATGATTATGAGGCAAAGCGCCCCCCAAAAAACTGAATTAAAATGATGATTGTGCCCTTATACAATACATAGCCTACCGCATATTACACATGGCAGAAAAACATAAAACAAAACTGATTTAAGATGTCTTTGGTACATAATTGATTTAGAATATAATCTAAAATTAAAAACATTTGATTAATTGACTTTGAGTACGGACTGTATTATTGTGCATACTGGATGGACTGGTTACCTTATGCTATGCTCCAAAATGTATATCCATGAGTCTGGGAGAAAAGTCTATAGCCCTAGGCGATGCTGTTGGTTCATTGATTGTGTAGGGAGGCTTACAGTTAACCTACAATTATAGTGAATTTGTATTTGATTTTTAATAGCCTAATAATAGGGATTCTTTTGTATTTTAGTAATTCATTGGGTGACATATTACCTTTAGCTATACAGAATATCTCACCACCATGACTTTCTATCTGTTCCTCTCTCTGTCCTTTATTCCTTTCTCGAACGTGCAGACAGGCTGTCAACAGTTAAATGAAATATATACAGTACCAGTCAAAAGTTTGGACACACCTACTCATTCAAGGGCTTTTCTTAATTTTTACTAATTTCTACATAGTAGAATAATGGTGAAGACATCAAAAACTATGAAATAACACATATGAAATCCTGTAGAAATCTAAAAAGTGTCTATATATTTTTTTTAAATTAAGTCATATATACGTTATTCAACTATTTTCCAATCTAAAAATGTTTAATAAACAAAGGCTTTGATTTCTGGTCAAACAGATGGAAAATGGGTCTTAGAAAACATTTACCAGAAAATCACAGACAGTGTCACCAGCAAAGCACCCCCACATCATCACACCTCCTCCTCCATGCTTCAAGGTGGGAACCACACTTGCAGAGATCATTCATTCATCTACTCTGCGTCTCACAAAGAAACGGCGGTTGGAATCTAAAATCTCAAATTTGGATTTATCAGACAAAAGGACAGATTTCCACTGGCCTAATGTTCATTGCTTGTGTTTCTTGGCCCAAGCAAGTCTCTTCTTCTTATTGGTGTCCTTTAAAAGTGGTTTCTTTGTAGCAATTTGACCATGAAGGCCTGATTCACGTAGTCTCCTCTGAACAGTTGACGTTGAGATGTGTCTGTTACTTGAACTCTGTGAAGCATTTATTTGGGCTGCAATTTCTGAGGCTGGTAACTCTAACGAACTTATCCTCTGCAGCAGAGGTAACTGTGGCGGTCCTCATGAGAGCCAGTTTCAGCATAACACTTGATGGTTTTTGCGACTGCACTTGAAGAAACGTTCAAAGTTCTTGAAATTTTCCGGATTGACTGACCTTCATGTCTTAAAGTAATGATGGTGTTTCTCTTTGCTTATTTGAGCTGTTCTTGCCATAATATGGACTTGGTATTTACCAAATAGGGTTATCTTCTGTATACCACCCCTACCTTGTCACAACACAACTGATTGGCTCAAAGAGAGAATGCCAAGTGTGCAAAGTTGTCATCTACTTTGAAGAATCTCAAATATAAAATATATTTTGATTTGTTTAACACTTTTTTTTGTTACTACATGATTCCATATGTGTTACCTCATAGTTTTGATGTCTTCACTATTATTCTATAATGTAGAAAATAGTTAAAAATAAAGAAAAACCCTGGAATGAGTAGGTGTGTCCAAACCTTTGACTGGTACTGTATGTTTCTTTGCAGAAAGATGTTACTATTGATATTCCCGAACAGATTTCTCTAGGTTTCCCAAATTAAGCATTGGGTAGCTGCAAGAACAAGGTTGGAGAGCCCATGGCATACAGAATTTGGGCGGAATATCACCTGTCACGCAGCAAACAGTGGTTGATGCGTGGAGAGAACAACGCCTCTTATATTAAGCACATGCTCCGTTTAAAACCAAAGTACCCTACAAAATGGACTGCTTGGCCTCCAGTCGCTATTTGTAGTGCATACAGATTACATGTATTTTTTCCCCTGTCCCTCTTTTGTCCATTTGACAATGAGACATTCTAAATCAAAACCAATTTTACATATTAGTAAAAACAAGATTAAATTGAGAATAGTCTGATGGGTGAAAATATGATCACTTGATGAGAGAACAGCATGTGCAGCCTGATGCAAGGAACAGAGCACAAGCTTTTTCTGCTTCTTTCTCAAAACATCAATAGCCTATAGTCACATCATTTAGCCCATATACTGTATGTTTTGATTTCTATGACATTCTAAGGTTTCTATCATTGACAACTAAAGTTGCCAAACAGAACCAACCTTTATCACACTTAAAAACTGTCTGTCATCATAACCAGGTTAAAGCTACGAGAGCACTGACATGTAGAGATGTGTGAATGCATAACTGGGTTGCTGGAGTTTGGGAGGCTGGGCAGGGGGAGGCTGGATCTTGGGGAGGCTGGGGAGGAGGAGGCTGGAATTGGGGGAGGCTGGAGTTGGGGGAGGCTGGGGAGGAGGAGGCTGGAGTTGGGGATGCTGGGGAGGAGGAGGCTGGAGTTAGGGATGCTGGGGAAGGGGAAGGCTGGAGTTAGGGATGCTGGGGAGGAGGAGGCTGGAGTTGGGGATGCTGGGGAGGAGGAGGCTGGAGTTAGGGATGCTGGGGAGGAGGAGGCTGGAGTTAGGGATGCTGGGGAGGAGGAGGAGGCTGGAGTTAGGGATGCTGGGGAGGAGGAGGAGGCTGGAGTTGGGGGAGGATGAGGAGGAGAAGGCAGGGGAAGAGGAGGCTGGAGGTATTTCCAAGAACATACACATCTTTACCATTACAGTAATGGCTCTCTCTTTGTTCAAGTCTTTTGAACATGTGTGTATAGAGTAGAAGTAAAAGACTGAGGAATAAAACCTAGAGGAGAGCCTGAGTGTGTGTGTGTGTGTGTGTGTGTGTGTGTGTGTGTGTGTGTGTGTGTGTGTGTGTGTGTGTGTGTGTGTGTGTGTGTGTGCTGTCTGTTTCATATGGAGTCCTTTACAGTCTTAACAATGCCAACTGCTGGCCTCTTGACTCTCCTGAGGACGAGCGCACTGAACCACCAGACAGACACACACAGGAGGAGCTCCTAATAAGAAACTTTACTGCCCCTAGCAACTGACATGATAACACCATTTTTAACCTCTCAATGGCCTGCTCCAGTCCTCCACAGTCCACACCCAGCCATCTCCACCTCTAAGGCCCACACTGATGGAGAAGAAGGGGCGTTAACCACCCTGCTAACCTACTTCAATCAGCCCATAACCAGCTGTGTAGCGAAGGAGGGAAAGACCCTCCCTCCTAAAGCACCAGATGACTGGGCTGTGCCCCCTATGAGAGGGGTGGCCCACTGCCAGACACAAGGTTTAGATACTGGCAGGTGGAGAAGAGGAAGCTGGGGAAAGGGGGAGTCTTCTAAATCCCATAATGGACAGGATTAGTGTGTGTGGACAGTGGGCACAATGGGAGCTGTCTGTCTCCTATTATCTTAGTGAGTGCCTGTCTATTTAGCCAATAGAGATTTCTGAGGCATCTCATCCCCCAGCATTAGTTTCCTCCTCTAGAAGTCATACAGTAGTGCACAACTGCCATCTGGTTGAAAGGAGTTATTTTTGTTGCTTGCAAGGCTTTACTATACTACATGTGGACACCCCTTCAAATTAGTGGATTCAGCTATTTCAGCCACACCTGTTGCTGACAGGTGTATAAAATTGAGCACACAGCTATGCAATATTCATATTGGCAGTAGGATGGCCAGTACTGAAGAGTTCAGTGACTTTCAACGTGGCACCGTCATAGGATACCAGCTTTCCAACAAGTTAGTTAGTCACATTTCTGCTCTGCTAGAGCTGCCCCGGTCCACTGTAAGCACTGTTATTGTGAAGTGGAAACGTCTAGGAGCAACAACGGCTCAGCCACAAAGTGGAAGGCCACACAAGCTCACAGAATGGGACTGCTGAGTGCTGAAGCGAGTAGCGCGTAAAAATCCCCTGTCCTCGGTTGCAACACTCACCATCGAGTTCCAAACTGCCTCTGGAAGCAACGTCAGCACAAAAACTGTTGGTCGGGAGCTTAATGAAATGGGTTTCCATGGCCAAGCAGCTGCACTGTAATAGTCCTGTGTGTAGCTGGTTTAGAGAGTCAGGCGCAGGACAGCAAATATGAGTATTCAACGTACTTTTACTCAAAATGACAAATGTACAAAGTAACATCACGAGCACACAATAACGGACCGAAAATACAATAAACAATCACTCACAAACACAACATCGGGAACAGAGGGTTAAATAATAAACAAGTAATTGGTTGAGTGAAGCCTGGTGTGTAAGACAAAGACAGAACAAATGGAAAATGAAAAATGGATCAGCGGCGGCTAGAAAGCCGGTGACGTCGACCGCCGAACGCTGCCCGAACAAGGAGAGGTACCGACTACGGCGGAAGTCATGACACGCACACAAGCCTAAGATCCCCATGTGCAATGCCAAGCGTCAGCTGGAGTAGTGTAAAGCTCGACACCATTGGACTCTCAGGCAGTGGAATCGTGTTCTCTCAAGTGATGAATCATGCTTCACCATCTGGCAGTCCGACAGAAGAATCTGGGTTTGGCGGATGCCAGGAGAACGCTTCCTACCCCAATGCATAGTGTCAACTGTAAAGTATGGTTGAGGAGGAATAATGGTCTGGGGCTGTTTTTCATGGTACAGGCCCCTTAGTTCCAGTGAAGGGAAATCTTAACCCTACAGCATACAATGACATTCTAGATTATACTGGGCTTCCAACTTTGTGGCACAAATTTGGGGAAGGCCCTTTCTTGTTTCAGCATGAGAATGCCCCTGTGCACAAAGCGAGGTCCATATAGAAATGGTTTGTCGAGATTGGTGTGGGACAACTTGTCTGGTCTGCATAAAGCCCTGAACACAACCCCATCGAACACCGTTGGGATGAATTGGAATGCCAACTGCTAGCCAGACCTAATCGTTATAACACCAGTGCCCGACCTCACTAATGCTCTTGTGGAAGAATGGAAGCAAGTCCCCGCAGCAATGTTCCAACATCTAGTGGAAAGCCTTCCCAGAAAAGTGGAAGCTGTTATAGCAGCAAAGGGAGGACCAACTCCTTATTAATGCCCATGATTTTGTAATGAGATGTTTGACGAGTGAAGCTGTTTGAATTACAGTAAAGATGACCCCCCCCATGAAAAAGACTTAAACATCAGCACTTCATTAGATGCTACACTGTACTGTACCTTTTTTGAAACGGCTGACATTTGGTGTTGGTATTTGGTATTTTGTATTTTATTAGGATTCCCATTAGCTGTTGCAAAAGCAGCATTTGTTCTTGGTGTTTAATAATTGTGTAGTATTACTGCTGATTAGTGCTGATTCCTCTCCAAAACAGTCCAAACTATTGCTCAGAGCACTCAGAGCGCAAACTGCTGACTTTCTGAGAGGCTAAAAAGAGAAGCTCGGGCTGACCTGGCTGGGCTGATTGAAATCACTCAGCTAGAGACAGAGCAGTCATTCCCTCAGTCTGTCTGACACAGTCTTGGTTATCACTATTCCTCTTTGCTGCCTGCACCGGACACCCACCTGACATCCACCTGACATCCACACAACGTCTCCTCTGCATAAATAATAGCCACGGAGGTAGTGTTACTGATGGGGGGGGGGGAACAGACCAACAACATAAAAAATAGTGAGATTGAAGAGAGCAAAAGTGAGAGAGAATGAAGGTAGAGTGTGGGGACAGAGTGACAAAGTGATGCATGACATTGGGATATTTTCATGTAGAAGGACCCATGAACACCAACATGTAAAGGACCCATGAACACCAACATGTAAAGGACCCATGAACACCAACATGTAAAAGGACCCATGAACACCAACATGTAAAGGACCCATGAACACCAACATGTAAAAGGACCCATGAACACCAACATGTAAAAGGACCCATGAACACCAACATGTAAAGGACCCATGAACACCAACATGTAAAGGACACATGAACACCAACATGTAAAGGACACATAAACACCAACATGTAAAGGACACATAAACACCAACATGTAAAGGTCACATAAACACCAACATGTAAAGGACACATAAACACCAACATGTAAAGGACACATAAACACCAACATGTAAAGGACCCATGAACACCAACATGTAAAGGACACATAAACACCAACATGTAAAGGACCCATGAACACCAACATATAAAAGGACCCATGAACACCAACATGTAAAAGGACCAATGAACACCAACATGTAAAGGACCCATGAACACCAACATGTAAAAGGACCAATGAACACCAACATGTAAAGGACCCATGAACACCAACATGTAAAGGACCCATGAACACCAACATGTAAAGGACCCATGAACACCAACACATAAAAGGACCCATAAACACCAACATGTAAAAGGACCAATGAGCACCAACATGTGAAGTTCATAGGAGTATTTCAAATGTGGTGTCAGGGAAACTTAAATCAGTTTTACCAAATTTCTATCAGATGTTAAATGTGCAACAAGAGGGAAAAGAACTCTGGCCCGCCTATACTCCACACACAGAGACGCATACAAAGCTCTCCCTCACCCTCCATTTGGCAAATCTGACCATAATTCCATCCTCCTGATTCCTGCTTACAAGCAAAAATTAAAGCAGGAAGCACCAGTGACTAGATAAATAAAAAAGGGGCCAGATGAAGCAGATGCTAAGCTACAGGACAGTTTGGCTAGCACAGACTGGAATATGTTCCAGGACTCCTCCAATGGCATTGAGGAGTACACCACATCTGTCATTGGCTTCATCAATAAGTGCATCGATGACGTCGTCCCCACAGTGACTGTACATACATACCCTAACCAGAAGCCATGGATTACAGGCAGCATCCGCACTGAGCTAAAGGCTAAAGCTGCCACTTTTAAGGAGTGGGACTCTAACCCAGAAGCTTATAAGCAATCCCGCTATGCCCTCTGACCATCAAACAGGCAAAGAGTCAATACAGGACTAAGATCGAGTCGTACTACACCGGCTCGGACGCTCGTCGGATGTGGCAGGGCTTGCAAACCATCACAGACTACAAAGGGAAGCACAGCCGAGAGCTGCCCAGTGACACGAGCCTACCAGACGAGCTAAACTACTTCTATGCTCGCTTCGAGGCAAATAACACTGAAACATGCATGAAAGCACCAGCTGTACCGGAAGACTGTGTGATCACGTTCCCGCAGCCGATGTGAGAAAGACCTTTAGACAGGTCAACAATCACAAGGCCGCATGGCCAGAGGGATTACCAGGATGTGTACTGCGAGCATGCGCTGACCAACTAGCAAGTTTCTTCACTGACATTTTCAACCTCTCCTTGTCCGAGTCTGTAATACCAACATGTAATAAGCAGACCACCATAGCCCCTGTGCCCAAGAACACTAAAGTAACCTGCCTAAATGACTACCGGCCCGTAGCACTCACGTCTGTAGCCTTGAAGTGCTTTGAAAGGCTGGTCATGGCTCACATCAACACGATCATCCCAGAAACCCTAAACCGACTCCAATTTGCATACCGCCCCAACAGATCCACAGATGATGCAATCTCTATTGCACTCCACACTGCCCTTTCCCACCTGGACAAAAGGAACGCCTATGTGAGAATGCTATTCATTAACTACAGCTCAACGTCAGTGAGCTGCTCAGCGTTAGTGAGTTAGTAACACCACAGTACCCTCAAATGCTCATCAATAAGCTAAGGACCCTGGGACTAAACACCTCTGCAACTGGATCCTGGACTTCCTGATGGGCCGGCACCAGGTGGTAAGGGTAGGTAACAACACATCCGCCAAGCTGATCCTCAATGCAGGGGCCCCTCAGGGGTGTGTGCTCAGCCCCCTCCTGTACTCCCTGTTCCCTCATGACTGCATGGCCAGGCACGACTCCAACAACATCATTCAATTTGCCGATGACACAACAGTGGTAGGCCTGATCAACGACAACAACGAGATGGCCTATAGGGTGGAGGTCAGAGACCTGGCCGTGTGGTGCCAGGACAACAACCTCTCCCTCAACGTAATCAAGACAAAGGAGATGATTGTGGATTACTGGAAAAAGAGGACCGAGCACGCCCCCATTCTCATGGACGGGGCTGCAGTGGAGCAGGTTGAGAGCTTCAAGTTCCTTGGTGTCCACATCACCAACAAACTAACATGGTCCAAACACACCAAGACAGTCGTGAAGAGGACACGACAAAGTCTATTCCCCCTCAGGACACTGAAAAGATTTGGCATGGGTCCTCAGATCCTCTAAAGGTTCTACAGCTGCACCATCGAGAGCATCCTGACTGGTTGCATCACTGCCTGGTATGGCAACTGCAGAGTCAAAAAGAGAGTGGTGACGCAAATAGACACGCAAACAGACACGAAGAGACAAACACGCAGAGACAGACACGCAAACAGACACGAAGAGACAGACACACAGACAGACACGCAGAGACAGACACGCAGAGACAGACACACAGAGACAGACACGCAAACAGACACGAAGAGACAGACACGCAGAGACAGACACGCAGAGACAGACACATAGAGGCATACACACAGATACAGACACACAGAGACAGACACACAGAGGCATATACACAGAGACATACACACAGAGGCATACACACAGAGACAGAGAGAGGGAGAGAGACAGGGTACAGAGTGACAGAGCAGTGTCTGTGTTCCTGTCTGTCCGTCACCCCTAGGCTCAGCTCTGGGAGGATTAGAGAGGTCGCTTGAGAGAGTCAACGTAGGCAGTGTGCCCAGCCCCAGACTACTGTCACATGCTCCACAGCCCAGTACAGTACAGAACAGAACAGTACAAAGCCGGATCAGCAACTTCCCAGCAGGAAGGAACCATCCCTCCAGGGTTAGAGCTGCCCAACCACAACTACCCCCAAGTTTATTTTATAAAGCCAATTACATCAGCAGTTGTCACGGCCTGGAGTATTATCATTTATTATGACGATGGTTGCTGTCATCATAATTTATCATGATTTATGTTCATTAATCATGACACTGCGAGGTAACGACTCGTGAGGACTCGTGAGGATGTCTGACCAACATATCACGGCCTGGCATTACCAGGTGTGAGGCAATAAAAGAGAGAGAAAGAGAGAGAAGTAAAGTGAGACAGAGAGAAAAGGAGAGAGAAGGAGAGAAAGAGAGATAGAAAACGAGAGAGAAGAAGAGTGAGACAGGGAGAGAGAAAAAGAGAGATGGAGAGAGAGACAGAAAGAAAGAGAAAGAGAGAGGAGAGTGAGAGAGAGAGAGAAAGAGAGAGAAGGAGAGAGACAGAGAGAGAGAGAAAGGAGAGAGAGAGAGAGAAAGAGAGAAGGAGAGTGGGACAGAGAGAGAGATAAAGAGAGGGAAGGAGAGAGAGAAAGAGAGAGAAGGAAAGAGAGAAAGAGTCAGAGAATCAGGTCAGAAAACAAACAGAGCAGCCTACCTAAAAACCCACAAATGAAGGACTGAATTAGAATGTGAAATGAGTTGTGATTACCAAACTCACTGTAAGGGACTGAAAGCTTGGGGGAGCTGTCATTGTCAACGCAACATAGAACATGAATGAATAAGCAGGCATCATCCAGCTCCTAGCCGCCACAACAATCCACATTTGCATAGAGAGAAGCCACAGGTGTCTGCTTTACATCGCTGAGGTCTTCACCCCAAATAAAAGTCATGATACTTAATAATAATACTCCATAATACTCCACACTACTCCATATTAATACTCCACAATACTCCACACCACTCCATAATAATACTCCATAATATTCCATAATAATGATCCATAATACTCCATAATACTCCACACAACTAATAATACATGCTACTCCATAATAATACACGCTACTCCATAATAGTACTCCACACTACTCCATAATAATACTCCACACTACTCCATAATAATACTCCATAATACGCAATGCTGCCACATAATACTCCACACTACCCCATAACAATACTTCACACTGCTCCATAATAATACCCCATAATAATACTCCATAATAATACTCCACACTACTCCACAATACTCCATAGTACTCCACACTGCTCCATAGTAATATTCCATAGTACTCCGTAATAATACTCCACACTACTCCGTAATACTCTGCACTACTCCATAATACTTGATAATAATACGTCATAACACTCCATAATACTCCAAACTACCCCAAAATAATAATCCATAATACTCCACACTACTCCATAATAATACTCCACACTACTACATAATAATACTCCACACTACTCCATAATAATACTTCATGTTACTCCATAATAATACTCCACACCACTCAATAATAGTACCCCACACTTCCCCATAATAATACTCCATAATACTCCACACTACTCCATACTACTTAATAATAACACCCCATGCGACGCCATAATAATACTCCAAACCACCCCATAATAATACTCCACAATATTCCACACTACTCCATGGTAATACTCCACACTACTCCATAATGATACTCCACGCTACTCCGTAATAATACTCCCCGTTACTCCATAATAATACTCCACCCTGCTCCATAATACTACTTTACCCTACTTCGTAATACTCCACCCTGCTCCATAATACTCTGCACTACTCCATAATAATATTCCACACTACTCCATAATAATAGTCCACACTACTCCATAATAATACTCCACACAGCTACATAATAATACTCCAAACTACTCCATAATAATACTCCATACTCCTCCATAATAATACTCCATGCTACTCCATACAAATGCTCATACTGCTCCATAATACTACTTCCTACTACTCCATACTAATACTCCATGCTGCTCCATAGTAATACTTCACACTGCTCCATAGTAATACTCCACACTACTCAATAATAATACTCAATACTACCGCATAATAATACGCCATACTACTCCGTAATAATACTCCACACTGCTCCATAATAATACTCCACACTACTCCATAATAATACTCCATACTATCCCATAATAATACTCCATACGATCCCATAATAATACTTCATACCACTCCATAATAATACTCCGTGCTGCTCCATAATAATACTCCACATTACTACATAGTAATACCCCACACTACTCCATAATAATACTCCGCACCATGCCATAATACTCCATAATAATACTCTGTAATATTCCATAATAACCCATGCTACTCCATAATACTCCACACTACCCCATAATAATACTCTAAACAATCACTACCGCGTACATACATGTAGCTTATCAATCACTAGCATGTACATACATGTAGCTTATCAATCACTAGAGCGCACATGCATGTAGCCAATCGATCACTACCGCGTACATACAATTGAAGTCGGAAGTTTACATACACCTTAGCCAAATACATTTAAACTCAGTTTTTCACAATTCCTGACATTTAATCCTAGTAAAAATTCCCTGTCTTAGTTAGGATGACCACTTTATTTTAAGAATGTGAAATGTTAGAATAATAGTAGAGAGAGGTTTATTTCAACTTTTATTTTAATCATCACATTCCTAGTGGGTCAGAAGTTTACATACACTCAATTAGTATTTGCTAGCATTGCCTTTAAATTGTTTAACTTGGGTCAAATGTTTCAGGTAGCCTTCCACAAGCTTTACACAATAAATTCGGTGAATTTTGGTCCATTCCTCCTGACAGAGCAGGTGTAACTGAGTTAGGTTTATAGGCCTCCTTGCTCATGTTTTTTCAGTTCTGCCCACAAATTTTCTATAGGCTTGAGGTCAGGGCTTTGTGATGGCCACTCCAAGCCATTTTGCCACAACTTTGGAAGTATGCTTGGGGCCATTGTCCATTTGGAAGACCCATTTGCGACCAAGCTTTAACTTCCTGACTGATGACTTGAGATGTTGCTTCAATACATCCACATAATGTTTCTGCCTCATGATTCCATCTATTTTGTGAAGTGCACCAGTCCCTCCTGCAGCAAAGCACCCCCAGAACATGATGCTGTCTCTAGGAGACAGAATGTGTCTCCTTCCTGAGCGGTATGACGGCTGCGTGGTCCCATGGTGTTTATACTTGCGTACTATTGTTTGTACAGATGAACGTGGTACCTTCAAGTGTTTGGAAAATGCTCCCAAGGATGAACCAGACTTGTGGAGGTCTACAATTGTTTTCTGAGGTCTTGGCTGATTTCTTTTGATTTCCCCATGATGTCAAGCAAAGAGGCACTGAGTTTGAAGGTAGGCCTTGAAATTCATCCACAGGTACACCTCCAATTGACTCAAATTATGTCAATTAGCCTATCAGAGCCTTCTAAAGCCATGACATCATTTTCTGGAATTTTCCAAGCTGTTTAAAGGCACAGTCAACTTAGTGTATGTAAACTTCTGACCCACTGGAATTGTGATGCAGTGAATTATAAGTGAAATAATCTGTCTGTAAACAATTGTTGGAAAAATTACTTGTATCATGCACAAAGTAGATGTGCTAACCGACTTGCCAAAACTATAGTTTGTTAACAAGAAATGTGGAGTGGTTAAAAAATGAGTTTTAATGACTCCAACCTAAGTGTATGTAAACTTCCGACTTCAACTGTACATGTAGCTAATTAATCAGTCAACTACCATCCCTCCTAAAGCA
This sequence comes from Salmo trutta, assembly GCF_901001165.1. NCBI lineage: Eukaryota > Metazoa > Chordata > Actinopteri > Salmoniformes > Salmonidae > Salmo > Salmo trutta. The sequence goes on along the minus strand of NC_042983.1, from coordinate 33,121,913 downwards.
GCCTCCTACACACCCACCTCATGCTATCTCCTCCAGTCTAACCAGCTCTGTATTCCTCTCATTCTGATCACGTACTGTATAGTACATCTCAGAACCTGGGTGGTGGAGCTTGGGCTGACGTTAGCCTTAATGCTCCCCCCCACCCCCCCCCCCCCACCTGCCTATCCAGATGCTGGAAATATTCTCCCTCCATCCCACCCCTCCGTCCCACTGAGCTGCTGTCATGTTCCATCTAACCATGAGGAGGAGAGGTCTGTCTGTCTGTTCTCTGTACCCATCTATCATCTCAAATATTCAACATTCATCTCTCTCTCTCTCTCTATCTCTCTCTCTCTACCTCTCTATGTCTCTCTCTACCTCTCTTTCTACCTCTCCCTCCCATCTCTCTACCTCTCTCTACCTCTTCCTCCCATATCTACCTCTCTCTACCTCTCCCTCTCATCTCTCTACCTCCCATCAATACCTCTGACAATCTCTCTCCCTCCGGTCTTTACCTCACTCTACCTTGCTCCCTCTCCCTCCCATCTCTACATCTCTATCTACCTACCTACCCCTCGCTCCCTCTCCCTCCCATCTCTACCTCCCTACACCTCGCTCCCTCTTCACTCCCAACTCTACCACCCTACCCCTCCCTACCCATCTCTACCTCTCTCTACCTCCCTACCCCTTGTTCCCTCTCCCATCTCTACCCCTCTCTACCGCCCTACCCCTCTCTACCTCCCTATCTGTCTCCCTCTCCACTCCCCTCTCATCCCCTCTCTCCCTCTTCACTCCACTCCCCACCCCACTCTCCCACTCCCCTCTCCCCATCCCTACCCCTCTCTCCCTCCTCCCTTCCCTACCCCTCTCCAATCTCCACTCTCCACCTCCCTACCCCCTCTCCACCTCCCATCTCTTTCCCTCCCTACCCCTCTCTCATCTCTCCCTACCTATCTCTCCCTGTCCACTCCCATCTCTCCCCCTCCCTACCACCTCTCTCCCTCTCCACTCCCCTGTCATGCGAGCCTCAGCACCCTCAAGTTCCACATGATTGGAAACTGGTTACGACTCGCCGATCATCCTACATCATTTATTAACACACACACACACACACACACACACACACACACACACACACACACACACACACACACACACACACACACACACACACACACACACACACACACACACACACACAAGCATCTATCTACCATTGGAGAGCGGGTTTACAGTGCAAAAATACCAACATAGTCTTTTTACAAAGGCAAGGTAGATACTAATGCTTGTGGAAATATACAAACCCACACGGTCCTTCTTCTCTGCTACTCTCCGTACTTAAAGAGACATTTAGCTGATCCAGGAAATGTATATTCCTTTAACACCTCTGAAATCCACTGGGTTACAATCTTGGGCTGTGACGATACCAGTATCGCAATATTTTTTCGTGGCAAAATTGAAAACACAGAGAAGACCATACTCTTTGGTCTTTTAAAAACTTGCTGGATGTAAAATATTGTGTGCTATAGTTTGGAAAATAAATAAATGTGATTCTGGATGACCACATAATTTTTTTAAATTAACCTTTATTTAACTAGGCAAGTTAGGCATAATGATGTTTGTTTCCAACATTAGGGAGGTTTTCCTAAAGAACTTAAATCCGCTTCGTATTTTGTTTCCTTGCCACGACACTAACGAGTATCGCGATACAGGTATCGTCCCGGCCCCTTTACAATCCGCTGTTCAAAAGAGAGTCCATGCCCAATTTAAACCAACAGCTTCCCTCACACTAACTAGAAAAGCCCACTAGAACAGCCCACTAGAACAGCCCAATAGAACAGCACACTAGAACAGCCCACTAGAACAGCCCACTAGAAGAGCCCACTAGAACAGCACACTAGAACAGCCCACTAGAACAGCCCACTAGAACAGCACACTAGAACAGCCCACTAGAAAAGTACAGCATCAGCCACAAGTGTGTGAATAATTTCCAATATAATACAGTAGCACATAAAACAATGACCATTAGCGTGTGTGTGTGTACCTACAGTCAGGCTTCGTCCCACGGAGGAGAGAGACAGTGCTAACATCCAGACTCAGAGCCAGCTCCACACTACAGCTGCTGCCACTGGCTTCCTGTCCTATATGAGACACACACAGCGTAGCAACGGGCAATCAGCTGTGAGGGAGGTGAAGGAGGTTCTCTCAAATACCCCACACATCCACTCCCATCTCTGTGGCTGGCTGGCTGGCTCTCTCTCTCACACACACACACACACACACACACACACACACACACATACATACACATACAAACGAAATAGGATATGCAACCATCACATCTGCCTACACAAACAAACACACAGTGTCATGCAGCCATACCTAGGTGTGCATGCACACACACACACTGAGCTAAGGTAAAAATACACTGACTGTTTATCCCGTGGGATTGTGTGATGTAAAGAGAGGAAGCAGGGCGAAGCACTCAGAACCAGCGTAGCAGCACTCACTATTCTCTGTAGACCAGCATACATTAAAACTCCACTATAACCCTACTTTAGTCCCACATTCCTTAACATCCCAGTCCTGACCCTTCTCCTCACTAATTTCATCTCCCCCTCTTCTCCTGAACCCTCTTCTCCTACTCTCACATCTTCCTGTGCTTCCTCTCATCCTCTCTCCCTTTTTCCTCCTTATTGACCTGCCTTCAGCCTCTAACAGTCACCTCAATCTGTCTTATTGACCTGCCTTCAGGCTCTGTCACCTCACTGAGTCTTATTGACCTGCCTTCAGCCTCTGTCACCTCACTGAGTCTTATTGACCTACCTTCACCATCTAACAGTCACCCCACTGAGTCTTATTGACCTGACTTCAACATCTAACAGTCACTCACTGTGTGTCCTTCTCTCCTTACGTCTCCTCATATTCCTCCTTCCTGTCTCCCCTTCCTATTCTTTTCAACAACTACCAAGCAAGAGAAGGCAGCATAACATGCTAAAACGAGCAGTGTTTAGATGCCAACCTTTTCAGTTATTTGGGTTAATGAGGACATAGAGTCACAGTGAATGCACAACCAGCCCTCAGCGACCAATTACAACCAACACAGGGGTCCAAAACTTTTCTGCTGAGTGTGTGTTTGCCCTGTTGGGATGGTGAAGGCTAGTGCAGTAGCTCCCTAAGAGTCACTATGCACATTTACAGAACTAGTCAATCACTTTGTAGGGAACTCCCCTTAACAATAGAACCGCCCAGTGGTGGAAATTACTTAAGCAAAAATATTTTAACTTCTTTGGGATAGGGGGCACTATTTTCACGGCCGGATAAAAAACGTAGCCGATTTAATCTGGTTACTACTCCTGCCCAGAAACTACAATATGCATATATTTAGTAGATTTGGATAGAAAACACTCTAAAGTTTCTAAAACTGTTTGAATGGTGTCTGTGAGTATAACAGAACTCTGAGAAGATTCCATACAGGAAGTGCCCTGTCTGACAATTTGTTATCCTTCTGTTGCATCTCTATCAACATTACAGCATCTGTGCTGTAACGTGACACTTCTAAGGCTTCCATTGGCTCTCAGAAGCCACCAGAAAGTGGAATGGGGTGTCTGCTGTCTCTGGGCAAAGTATAGGAGCAGAGTTTGTAAGTGGTCAGCCTGGGGACAGTGAGACTGGAGATGCGCAGTCAAGAGAACTCGTCATGTTTTTCTTTCAGTCTTTGAATGAATACAACGTTGCCCGGTTGGAATATTATCGCTATTTTACGAGAAAAATAACATAAAAATTTATTTTAAACAGCGTTTGACATGCTTCTAAGTACGGTAATGGAATATTTAGAATTTTTTTGTCACGAAATGCGCTCGTGCGTCACCCTTCGGATAGTGACCTGAACACATGAACAAAACGGAGGTATTTGGATATAACTATGGATTATTTGGAACCAAAACAACCTTTGTTGTTGAAGTAGAAGTCCTGGGAGTGCATTCTGACGAAGAACAGCAAAGGTAATCCAATTTTTCTAATAGTAATTCTGAGTTTAGGTGACCCCGAAGTTGGCGGATGTCAAAATAGCTAGCCATGATGGCCGAGCTATGTACTCAGAATATTGCAAAATGTGCTTTCGCTGAAAAGCTATTTTAAAATCGGACATAGCGATTGCATAAAGGAGGTCTGTATCTATAATTCTTAAAATAATTGTTATGTATTTTGTCAACGTTTATCATGAATAATTTAGTAAATTCACCGGAAGTTTTCGGTGGGTATGCTAGTTCTGAACATCACGTGCTAATGTAAAAAGCTGTTTTTTTATATAAATATGAACTTGATTGAACAAAACATGCATGTATTGTATAACATAATGTCCTAGGAGTGTCATCTGATGAAGATCATCAAAGGTTAGTGCTGCATTTAGTTGTGGTTTGGGTTTATGTGACATATATGCTTGCTTGGAAAATGGCTGTGTGATTATTTGTGTCTATGTACTCTCCTAACATAATCTAATGTTTTGCTTTCGCTGTAAAGCCTTTTTGAAATCGGACAATGTGGTTAGATTAACAAGAGTCTTATCTTTAAAATGGTGTAAAATAGTTGATTGTTTGAGAAAATTGAATTGTGGTATTTTAGTTGGTTTTGTATTTTGTGCCGTGCGATGCCATTGGCTGATGGCTAGGGGTTCCGCAGGTGGAACGGGGTTCCGCTAGCGGAAAGTCTGTCCTCAACAGGTTAAAGTACGACTTAAGTCGTTTTTTGGGGGTATGTATACTTTACTATTTATATTTTTGACAACTTTTACTTTTACTTCACTACATTCTTAAAGAAAATAATGTACTTTTTTCCCCTGACACTCAAAAGTACTCATTTTGATTGCTTAGCAAGACAGGAAAATGGTCCAATTCTGTTACGTCTATTCCCGCTTCCATGCTCCAGCGCTCAACATCGCTGGTCTACTAACCACCGGTCCTGGCAACCCATCATCGCTACTCCTGTTTTTGTATTTACTCCATGTTCGTTCCTATTAAACTCACCGACTACACTTGCTTCCTGACTCCCTGCATTCCCATTAGAGAATACTACCTCACAAAATGGAAGCAGCAGCCAACTGAGATATCTCCCAGATGGTTGATGAACAGAGAGACCTACTTTTCCAACACCATGACCAGCTGGCGCAACTGGAGATGGCGATGGATGAGGTCCTCCGTATTCTTCAAGGTCTAGATCTTACTCAAGGAGCGTCACCTTCAACGAGCAGAGGATCCTGTACCATGAGTTGACCCAGTGAGCCAGCACCCCAGCCCATTCAGCAGTCTGCCCAGGTCAGCGATGCCCATTTGTCCCTCCAGGACAAATATGACGGGACTCCATCCAAATGCCGTGGCTTCCTCCTCCAGTGCTCCCTCTATTTCGCTCATCAAGTGGGTGCCCCACCACCGAGAGTTCCAAGGTTGCCACGGTTATTTCCCTGCTGACCGGGCGGGCATTGGAGTGGGCTATCTGAGAGAGAGGAGGAGCTGGATTCCTATGGGAGGTTCATGGCTCTGTACAGAGGAGTCTTCGATCATCCACCGGAGCGCAGAGAGGGGAGTGAGTGCCTACTCCAACTCCAAGAAGGACCGCTGCGGAGTACCCCCTCACCTTCCGTACAGTGGCAGTATCCAGCGGATGGAATGAGCCGGCGCTCCGCACCTTATTCAGAAGAGGATTGCGCGAAGAGGTCGAGACGGAGTTGGCATGCAGAAACAACACTCTCTCATTGGATGCACTCACCGCGATGGCCATCCATCTGGATAACCTCCTTTGGGAGCATCGGTACTCCCATCGCCTCTCTCCTTCCTTCGTTTACCATTCTGAGTCAGAGCATGAACCCGTAGAGGCAGGCCATCCACCTCCCCATGGCTGAGCGACGCCGTCGGAGACAGCTGGGGCTCTGTCCCTATTCTGGTCAGAAGGGGCACCAGCTTCAACGGTGTCCGCTACGTCCTAACCCGGAGGCCACTAGAGCAGAGGGACGGTCCCTTGATCATCGGTCTGCTGAGGTATGTGTGAGTATTCCATCATCACACTCGACAAAACCCTTTGTAGTTCCGATTTCACTAGCTGGCTGTCCCTCGTGTTGTTTCTACAGCTCTATTGGACTCCTGTGTCTCCTCCCTGAACATAACATCATATCTGCTCTCCTGTCCGTTTCTGGTTCAAGTGCTTGATAACCGACCACTGGGATCTGGGACAATCACATACACCACAGTACCATTCACCATCACCGTGGTACCCCTGCAACATGAAAGCCTTCCCTTCCTCATTATCCAGGCACCCGTAAACAAAGTCATCCTTGGCCTCCTGTGGCTCCAATGCAACAACTAGCTGAAGACTACGAGTACTTGGTGATGCCTTATGGATTAGTCAATGACTGGCCACTCAAGTGACCACTCAAGTGACGCACCCCTCCTAGGGACGGCATGGAAGAGCACCAGTAAGCCAATGATTCAGCTCCTGTAATAGGGTTAGAGGTAGAGAATCCCAGTGGAGAGAAGGGAACCAGCCAGGCAGAGACAGCAAGGGTGGTTTGTTGCTCCAGTGCCTTTCCGTTCACCTTCACACTCCTGGGCCAGACTACACTCAATCATAGGACCTACTGAAGAGATGAGTCTTCAATAAAGATTTAAAGTTTGAGACCGAGTCCGCGTCTCTCACATGGATAGGCAGACCATTCCATAAAAATGGAGCTCTATAGGAGAAAGCCCTGCATCCAGCTATTTGCTTAGAAATTCGAGGGACAGTAGGAGGCCTGCGTCTTGTGACCGTAGCGTACGTGTAGGTATGTACGGCAGGACCAAATCTGAAAGATAGGTAGGAGCAAGCCCATGTAATGCTTTGTAGGTTAGCAGTAAAATGTTGAAATCAGCCCTTGCCTTAACAGGAAGCCAGTGTAGAGAGGCTAGCACTGGACTAATATGATCAAACTTTTTGGTTCTAGTCAAGATTCTAGCAGCCATGTTTAGCACTGACTGAAGTTTATTTGGTGCTTTATCCGGGTAGCCGAAAAGTAGAGCATTGCAGTAGTCCAACCTAGAAGTGACAAAAGCATGGACTAACTTTTCTGCATGTTACGGCTTGGTAATCGTGGAGGAGGAATGAGGCGCAGGAAGCAGCGAACACAGGGTAGTGGTGTTTTTAATATACACTCACACAAAAAACAAATGTTCCCACACACAGGGGAGAAAATACATACGGCGTCAAACAACGTCGCCACGAACATAAGCCGTCTGTCAAGAAACAATCATTAATCCCACACGAACAGGAGCGGGCCAGCTAAACTAAATAGCCCCTCTAATGGCTAATTGACCACAGGTGTCACAAAATAAAAAAAGGGAAAAGCAAAAGGGAATCAGTGGCAGCTAATAGGCCGGTGACGACGACCACCGAGCGCCACCCGAGCAGGAGGGGGCGCCACCGTCGGTGGGAATCGTGACAGTACCCCCCTCCTGACGCGCGGCTCCCACAGCGCGCCGACACCGGCCTCGAGGTCGACCCGGAGGGCGAGGCGCAGGGAGATCCGGACGGAGGTGGTGGAACTCCCTCAACATAGATGGGTCCAGGACGTCCGCCGCCGGCACCCAGCACCTCTCCTCCGGGCCGTACCCCTTATAGTCAACGAGGTACTGTAGGCCCCTCGCCCGGCGTCTCGAGTCCAGTATGGCCCGTATGCTGTACGCCGGGGACCCCCCGATGTCCAGAGGGGGCGGAGGGACCTCCGGCACCTCATCTTCATGAAGGGGACCAGCTACCACCGGCCTGAGGAGAGACACATGAAACGAGGGGTTAATACAGTAATAGGAAGGGAGTTGCAACCGATAACACACCTCGTTTATCCTCCTCAGGACTTTGAAGGGCCCCACACACTGCGGCCCCAGCTTCTGGCAGGGCACGCGGAGGGGTAGGTTCCGGGTCGAGAGCCAGACCCTGTCTCCCGGTGCGAACACGGGCGCCTCACTGCGGTGGCGGTCAGCACTCCTCTTCTGCCATGCACTGGCCTCCTTTAGTGAGTCCTGGACGGCTCTCCAGGTCTCCTTGGAGTGCTGGACCCAGTCCTCCACCTCAGGAGCCTCGGTCTGACTCCGGTGCCATGGTGCCAGGACCGGCTGGTAACCTAACACACACTGAAAGGGTGATATGTTAGTAGAGGAGTGGCGAAGTGAGTTCTGGGCTAACTCAGCCCAGGGAATATACCTCGCCCACTCCCCTGGCTGGTCCTGGCAATACAACCTCAGGAACCTGCCCACCTCCTGGTTCACCCTCTCCGCCTGCCCATTGCTCTCGGGGTGATCACCGGAGGTCAAACTGACCGAGACCCCCAGCCGTTCCATAAACGCTCTCCAGACCCTGGATATGAACTGGGAACCTCGATCAGAGACAATGTCCTCCGGCACCCCGTAGTGCCGGAAGACGTGGGTAAATAGGGCCTCCGCAGTCTGCAGGGCCGTAGGGAGACCGGGCAATGGGAGGAGACGGCAGGACTTAGAGAACCGATCCACAACCACCAGAATCGCCGTGTTCCCCTGAGAGGGGGGAAGATCTGTCAGGAAGTCGATGGACAGGTGCGACCATGGTCGTTGTGGAACGGGGAGGGGCTGTAACTTCCCTCTTGGTAGATGCCTAGGAGCCTTACTCTGGGCACACACCGAACAGGAAGAGACATAGGACCTCACGTCCTTAGCTAAGGTGGGCCACCAGTACTTCCCCCTTAGACTCCGCACTGTCCTCGCCACCAGGATGACCCGCAGTGGGTAGCGTGTGCGCCCACCGAATCAAACGATCACGAACACCGAGCGGCACATACATGCGCCCCATGGGCACCTGCGCAGGCGCAGGTTCCAACACCAATGCCCGCTCGATGTCCACGTCCACCTCCCATACCACAGGTGCCACCAGCCTAGACGCTGGAATGATGGGAGTTGGATCGATGGGCCGGTCCTCCGTGTCATAGAGACGGGACAGCGCGTCGGCCTTAGTATTCAGGGAACCCGGTCTATAGGAGATGGTAAACCTAAACCGGGCGAAGAACATGGCCCACCTCGCCTGACGTGGATTCAGTCTCCTCGCTGCCCGGATGTACTCCAGGTTTCGGTGGTCGGTCCAGATGAGAAAGGGGTGTTTTGCCCCCTCAAGCCAGTGCCGCCACACCCTCAGAGCTTTGACCACTGCTAGCAACTCCCTGTCCCCCACATCGTAGTTATGCTCCTCCGAACTGAGCTTCTTCGAAAAGAAAGCGCAGGGGCGGAGTTTCAATGGCACACCCGAGCGCTGTGATAGCACGGCACCCACCCCAGCCTCGGACGCATCCACCTCCACTACGAAGGCTAAAGACGGGTCCGGGTGCGCCAACACGGGTGCGTCGGTGAACAGCGTCTTCAACTTCTTGAAGGCTCCGTCCGCCTCCGTCGACCATCGCAAACGCACCGGCCCCCCCTTCAGCAGTGAGGTAATGGGAGCCGCTACCTGGCCAAAACCCCGGATAAACCTCCGGTAGTAATTGGCAAAGCCTAAAAACCGCTGCACCTCCTTCACCGTGGTTGGAGTCGGCCAATTACGCACGGCCTTAACGCGGTCACACTCCATCACCACCCCCGTGGTGGAAATGCGATAACCCAGAAAGGAGACGGCTCATTTGGAAAACTCACACTTCTCAGCCTTAACGTATAGGTCATGCTCCAGCAGTCTACCAAGCACCTTGCGCACCAGGGACACATGCGCGGAGCGGGTGGTGGAATATATCAGAATGTCATCGATATAGACTATCACGCCCTGCCCGTGCAGGTGGTCCCTGAGAATCTCGTCAACAAAGGATTGAAAGACGGCTGGAGCATTTTTCAACCCATACGGCATGACGAGGTACTCATAATGGCCTGATGTGGTACTAAAGGCGGTTTTCCACTCGTCTCCCTTCTTGATACGCACCAGATTATACGCGCTCCTGAGATCCAGTTTTGTGAAGAACTGTGCTCCGTGAAATGATTCCACCGCCGTAGCGATGAGAGGTAGCGGGTAACTAAACCCCACTGTGATCGCATTTAGACCTCTGTAATCAATGCACGGACGCAGACCTCCCTCCTTTTTCTTCACAAAAAAGAAACTCGAGGAAGCGGGTGAGATGGAGGGCCGAATGTACCCCTGTCCCAGGGATTCTGTGACATATGTCTCCATAGCCGCAGTCTCCTCCTGTGACAAGGGGTACACGTGACTCCTGGGAAGCGTAGCGTCAACCTGGAGATCTATCGCACAATCCCCCTGTCGATGAGGTGGTAATTTAGTCGCCCTCTTTTTACAAAAAGCGATCGCCAAATCGGCGTATTCAGGGGGAATGTGCACGGTGGACACCTGGTCTGGACTTTCTACCGACGTGGCACCTATGGAAACTCCTAGACACCTCCCTGAACACTCCTCTGATCACCCCTGGAGAACCCCCTGTTTCCACGAAATACGGGGATTGTGACCAGCCAGCCAGGGGACCCCCAGCACCACCGGAAACGCAGGCGAATCAATAAGGACAAAAAAAAAAAAATGCGTTCCTTATGATTCCCCTGCGTTACCATGTCCAGTGGCACCGTAGACTCCCTGACTAACCCTGACCCTAATGGTCGGCTATCTAGGGAGTGCACAGGGAAAGGGGAATCTATCGGCACCCGCGGAATGCCCAGCTTAATGGCAAGTCCACGGTCCATAAAATTCCCAGCTGCGCCTGAATCGACTAGCGCCCTATGCTGGGAAGAGGGACAAAATTTTGTAAACAAAACAGGTAAAAACACGTGACCAACAGGGGGTTCTGGGTGAATCTGGTGCTGACTCACCTGAGGTGACCGAGAAGTGTTCTGCCTGCCATCTCGACTCCCAGACTGGCTCCTCCAGCACCGGTCGGCCGTGTGTCCTCTCCGACCACAGCTGGTGCAGGAGGAGCCACTTCCTCCGGTGCCCCTTTGCACGGCCCCCCCTACCTCCATAGGGGTAGGGGCGGGGGTGCACGGGGGTGGAACGGGCAGGACCCTCTCCGAACGCCCGCGGGCAGCCAGCAAATTGTCCAGTCGTATGGACATATCTATGAGCTCGTCCAGGGACAGAGCTGTGTCCCGACAGGCCAGCTCCCTGCGGACGTCCGCCCGGAGACTGCAGCGGTAGTGGTCTATGAGGGCCCTGTCGTTCCACCCCGCCCCAGCAGCCAAGGTCCTGAACTCCAGCGCGAAGTCCTGGGCACTCCTCGTCTCCTGCCTGAGGTGGAACAGCCGTTCACCCGCCGCTCTTCCTTCCGGAGGGTGGTCGAAAACGGCCCGAAAGCGGCGGGTGAACTCTGGGTAGTGGTCCCTCACCGAGTCTGGACTGTTCCAGACCGCATTAGCCCACTCCAGAGCTCGGCCCGTCAGGCAGGAAACGAGGGCACTCACGCTCTCCTCCCCCGTGGGAGCAGGTGTGACGGTGGCCAGGTACAGCTCAAGCTGGAGCAAAAATCCTTGGCACCCAGCCGCCGCCCCATCGTACTCCCTCGGGAGCGCCAAACGAAGCGCGCCAGAGCCAGACGTCATGGGAGGCGAAGATGGCTGTATCGGGGGAGGTGGAGGTGGAGAGAGGATACCACTTCTCTCCCATCGGTCCATCCTCTCCATCATCTGGTCCATTGTCGATACGATGCGATGGAGGACTGTCGTGTGGTGGAGTACGCGTTCCTCCATCGAGGGCAGAGGAGTGGCCGCTGCTCCCGCTGATTCCATGCGTTTTATCTTGGTGCGGGATTCTGTTACGGCTTGGTAATCATGGAGGAGGAATGAGGCGCAGGAAGCAGCGAACACAGGGTAGTGGTGTTTTTAATATACACTCACACAAAAAACAAATGTTCCCACACACAGGGGAGAAAATACATACGGCGTCAAACAACGTCGCCACGAACATAAGCCGTCTGTCAAGAAACAATCATTAATCCCGCACGAACAGGAGCGGGCCAGCTAAACTAAATAGCCCCTCTAATGGCTAATTGAGCACAGGTGTCACAAAATAAAAAAAGGGAAAAGCAAAAGGGAATCGGTGGCAGCTAATAGGCCGGTGACGACGACCGCCGAGCGCCACCCGAGCAGGAGGGGGCGCCATCGTCGGTGGGAATCGTGACACTGCATCATTTTTGGACAGGAAGTTTCTGATTTTTGCAATGTTACGTAGATGGAAAAAAGCTGTCCTTGATATGTTCATCAAAAGAGAAATCAGGGTCCAGAGTAACACCGAGGTCCTTCACAGTTTTATTTGAGACGACTGTACAACCCTCAAGATTAATTGTCAGATTCAACAGAAGATTTCTTTGTTTCTTGGGAATTTCTCTGTTTTGTCCGAGTTTAAAAGCAGAACATTTGCCGCCATCAATTTCTTTATGTCTGAAACCAGGCTTCCAAGGAGGGACATTTTGGGGCTTCACCATGTTTCATCGAAATGCACAGCTGTGTGTCATCCGCATAGCAGTGAAAGTTAACATTATGTTTCCGAATGACATCACCAAGAGGTAAAATATATATAGTGAACAACAGTGGTCCTAAAACGGAGCCTTGAGGAACACCGAAATGTACAGTTGATTTGTCAGAGGACAAACCATCTACAGAGACAAACTGATATATTTCCGGCAGATAAGATCTAAACCAGGCCAGAACTTGTCTGTGTAGACCAATTTGGGTTTCCAATCTCTCCAGAAGAATATGGTGATCGATGGTATCAAAAGCAGCACTAAGGTCTAGGAGGACGAGGACAGATGCAAAGCCTCGGTCTGACGCCATTAAAAGGTAATTTACCACCTTCACAAGTGCAGTCTCAGTGCTATGATGGGGTCTAAAACCAGACTGAAGCGTTTCGTATACATTGTTTGTCTTCAGGAAGGCAGTGAGTTGCTGCGCAACAGCTTTTTCAATTTTCTTTGAGAGGAATGGGAGATTCGACATAGGCCGATAGTTTTTTTGATTTTCTGGGTCAAGGTTTGGCTTTTTCAAGAGAGGCTTTATTACTGCCACTTTTAGTAAGTTTGGTACACATCCGGTGGATAGAGAGCCGTTTATTATATTCTGCAGTTTTAATGACACTTACCTTTGTCAAATAACTCAAAAAATTCAGGAGGTGCAGCTCTTTTTTCCAGATTGCACCTTCTCAGCACATGACCACATACACAGCTTCATTGCTCTGGCACCTAAGCAAAAACTAATAACATAACACACTTTAAATATGCTATTCTGTCCTCAACGGATGAATGGGCAATAGAAACCAGATAGAAACTAATAATGCTGCATGTGACTTCAATGAACTGAATGATGAGGAGGGTGATTGAATTTGATTGAGCTGAATGATGAGGGTGAAGAGGATGATTGAATTTAGAACAACAGTGGAATGATGATGAAGAATTGTGGGCGTTCTGGGTGGTGTAATAATTTTTTTAATGAAACACTTTACATGTTGCGTTTATATTTTAGTTCAGTATATTTAGTCTAGGTATAATTTTACATGCAGTGTACTGACCTTTAATTGTGCAACAAAGCATATTTAGAGAAAACATAAAAAAGAGATATACATCGTGAATTGCCCATAAGTTTGTGAGTGTGTTTGTGTGTTATGCATGTGTGTGTTATTGTGTGTAGTCGTCCTAGTCCACAGCCATTTACTCGCTTAAATACAGGCAAACTAACCCAAACAATGAAGGCCACCAAACACACACACTACCCTCCCCTCCTCCCCAAACTCATGTACACACAGACACACACACACACACACACACACACAGTTCACCATGTCTGCAGGCTTGCCTCTTCTCCTCTGTCGGCATCAGTGAGCCAGTCAGTGGAGCCTGGTGCGCGTGCCATCTGTCTGCTCATTAGTGAACACATCACAGACCCACACACAGCATGGCAGCCAGAGCAGGAGCTCCCAGACTGAGGAAAACGACCCAGGGTTCAGAAACACTCTTTAAAGCCTCCCAGTCACTGAAACCCTTTCAGAGGACCTACTCCAACTCACCGCAGCGTTATGAAACCCTTTCAGAGGACCCACACAATAGAAGAGAGCGACAAGTGTCAAGGTGGCTTGTGTGTTATAGACTGATACAAGTACAAACAGACTGAGGCATGTTGGTCAAACATTTACAATACAACAATAATTTATTAAATTAGTGCAAATAAATCATTGGTGTAACATTTTTAAATAGTTGTTGCAGGTGTAACGACTCTCTAATCTCCCAAACAGCAGAACGGTTTGCCAAGTCTAGCCAGGCATACAACTGGGAAAAAGACTAGGCCTACACTCTGGTTGACTGGCGCAGGTGACACAGCTGGCAAAAGGCACCACCACTCTCTCTTCTCTGCCCACCCATCTGGAGCAGGTCTCTGAGGTAGGTGAAACTAGATATACTGCCACAGGACATACTGTGCCACAATCAAGCTGGCACTGCCCCCCCCCCCCCCCCCACACACACACACACACACATCTCTCCATTGTATGCCACCGCCCACCAAGGCACACAGGTCCCTCCAGAGTTGGATAATTAGCGAGGCACAGTGCCAAGGCAGAACCAACAAACAGACAGACCTTGAGATCCAAATGAAAGCCTGGGGTAGTAATCACAGAACATAGACAAGAACAAAATAAGAGATCATCAAGGAGTGAAAAACAAAGCACGGAAGACAGCAAAAGAAAAACAGCAAGAGTGATGGGAGAGAGAGAGAGAGGGTGGGAGAAGGAGAGGGAAAGAGATGAAGGGAGAGAACAGATTCCTGTCTCTGAATTGTAAATGCTATCAGAGTGCTTTCCTGTGAGATAGTGTAGCCCACAGGGCTGCCAACAGAGCAGGGCTGATACAGACCCATGGGAAGACTCCAAGCTCTTTAGAGATTTTTAGTCTGCCTGCCTGCCAGCCACTCTGCCTCCCTGCCTGCTTCATACCTCTGTCTCCTGCCTGACTCTCAGTCTCCCTGCTTCCCTCTCTCCCTCTTAGCCTGCATGTCTTCTTTCCTACCTCCCTGTCTCTCCCTACTTGTCTCCCTCTCTGTCTCCCTGGCTACATGCCCGGATGCATAGTGCCAACTGTAACGTTTTGTGGAGGAGGAATAATGGTCTGGGAATGTTTTCATAGTTCGGGCTAGGCCCCATAGTTCCAGTGAAGGGAAATCTTAACGCTACAGCATACATTGACATTCTAGACAATACTGTGCTTCCAACTGTGTGGCAACAATTTGGGGAAGGCCCTTTCCTGTTTCAGCATGACAATGCCCCTTGCAGGGTCCATACAGAAATGGTTTGTTGAGATCGGTGTGGAAGAACTTGACTGGCCTGCACAGAGCCCTGACCACAACCCCATCGGACACCTTTGCGATGAATTGGAACGCCGTCTGCGAGCCAGGCCTAATCGCCCAACATCAGTGCCCAACCTCACGAATGCTCTTGTGGTTGAATGGAAGCAAGTCCCTGCAGCAATGTTTCGACATCTAATGGAAAGCCTTCCCAGAAAGTGGTGGCTGTTATAGCAGCAAAGGGGGGACCAACTCCATATTTATGGCCATGATTTTGGAGTGAGAAGTTCAACGAGCAGGTGTTCACATACTTTTGGCCATGTAGTGTATTTTTGACTTTCAGGATGCATGAAATGCATCTTTCTGTTTCTCTATCAAACTGTATTTCTCTTTCATGTATATATTCAATAGAAAATAACAGGCAACACACCACCTGACAGACTGAGAGCATGTTTACCTGAAGAACATGTGAGAGTTGAGGGTGACAGTGAGAGACAGGAAAGAGAGAGCGAGAGAGAGAGAGAGGGCAGAGAGAAAGACAGAGGGCAGAGAGATGAGCAGTGAGACGTGGCGTGGGAAAGAGGAAGGCCCCCTGAGCCATGGGTGTCCACGTGTTGCCAGGCGGCGCTCATCACTCACTGAAGCGTGTGTAATGTAGGGTGGTGAGTCATTGGCTAGGGACAATACAGATCCTTCTCAGACCAGCCCTGCTTCTCAACCCACAGGGGTATTAGGGTGGGGGTGTGGTTACACTACTGAAATTATTAGAATTTTTTTCAACAGTTTACATTAGCTCACTTGTCATCACATCCTTTGTTAGATACTTCTGTGTTAATTATTACATACTACTACACTATTGGAGCTAGGAACACAAGCATTTCGCTACACCCGCAATAACATCTGCTAAATATGCGTATGTGACCAATAAAATTTGATTTGATCACACTCTAAAGACCAGATTAGCAGTCTGTCTGTCAGTTGTCTCACTACCTGTTGCTGTGTGAGTGTGTGTGTGTGTGTGTGTGTGTATCTGCAATAAGGCACTAAAGTAAACTGCAAAAAATGTTGCAAAGAAATGAACTTCATGTTCTGAATACAATTATTATGTGTATCTGCAATAAGGCAGTAAAGTAAACTGCAAAAAATGTTGCAAAGAAATGAACTTCATGTTCTGAATACAATGTTTGGGGCAAATCCAACACAACACATGACTGAGTACTACTCTTCACATTTTCACGCATGGTGGTGCCGCATCATGTTATGAGTATGCTTGTCATCGTCAAGGACTAGGGAGTTTGTTAGGATAAAAAGAAACGGAATAGAGTTAAGCACAGGCAAAATCCTAGAGGAAAATCTACTTTAGGTCTGTCTGCTTTCCAACAGACACTGGGAGACAGATGCACCTTTCAGCAAGACAATAACCAAACACCAGCCAGCTGGTCTGCACATGCTCTGAGGACGCGGCTACGGATGCCGTCTGGGCCGGCAGCCTTGCGAGGGTTAACATGTTTAAATGTTTTACTCACATCAGCCACGGAGAAGGAGAACCCACAGTCTTTGGTAGCAGGCCGCATTGGTGGTACTGTATTGTCCTCAAAGCGTGCAAAGAAGTTGTCCAACTTGTCTGGAAGCAAGACGTCGATGTCCGCGATGTGGCTGGTTTTCTTTTTGTAATCCGTGATTGTCTGTAGACCCTGACACATACATCTCGTGTTTGAGCCGTTGAATTGCGACTCCACTTTGTCTCTATACTGATGCTTTGCTTGTTTGATTGACTTACAGAGGGAATAACTACACTGTTTGTATTCGGCCATGTTTCCAGTCGCCTTGAAAAGATCAAATGCGGTGGTACAAGCTTTCAGATTTGCGCGAATGCTGCCATCAAGCCACGGTTTCTGGTTAGGGAAGGTGTTAAGAGACACAGTGGGTACAACATCTCCTATACACTTCCTTATAAACTCGCTCACCAAGTCAGCGTGTACGTCAATGTTATTGTCTGAGGCTACTCGGAACATATTCCAGTCCACGTCAATGAAGCAATCTTGAAGGTGGAATCTGATTGGTCAGACCAGCGTTGGATAGACCTTAGCATGGGCGCTTCCTGTTTTAGTTTCTGCCTATAGGAGGGGAGCAACAAGATGGAGTCATGGTCGGATTTGGAAAAAAGGAGGGCGGGGAGAGCCTTGTATGCTTCGCGGAAGTTAGAGTAGCAATGGTCAGGCGTGTTACTCGATTGTGTACTACAATCAATATGCTGATAGAATCTAGGTAGCCTTGTTCTCAAATTAGCTTTGTTAAAATCCCCAGCTACAATAAATGCAGCCTCAGGATATATGGTTTCCAGTTTGCATAAAGTCCAGTGAAGGTCCTTGATTGCCGTCTTGGTATAACTTTGAGGGGGGATATGCACGGCTGTGACGATAACTGAGGAGAGTTCTCTTGGGAGATAATACGGTCGGCATTTGATTTTCGAGGAATTCTAGGTAAGGTGAACAAAAGGACTTGAGTTCTTGTATGTTGTTACAATTACATCATGAGTCGTTAATCATGAAACATACACCCCCGTCGTTCGTCTTACCGGAGAGATGTTTATTCCTGTCAGCGCGATGCACTGAAAATCACGTTGGCTGTACGGACTCTGACAGCATGTCCCCAGCTAGCTTTGTTTCCATGAAACAGAGCATGTTACAGTCCCGGATATCTATTTGGAAAGCATCTCTTGCCCTGATTTCGTCAACTTTGTTAACCTGATAACAACTGTACCATCCCAAACCATACCGTCTTGGCTCTGATCATTTCTTTTGACATGGTTGTTTCCAGCATGGTTCCAGGAGCTATAGTGGATTCGTAAAAAGGCCAAACAGGCCAGTCAATTTCAGCTTGGTATGACTCGGCTTGGTTTGGTCCTCTACTGTGAATCAGGCTTGTGTGTATGGTCTTATAAGCATTCTACTGGAGCTGGACCTATTCACTATCCAACACAATTCATCAGTAGGTCACTAAGGAGTCGATAACGTATTGGCTTTGTAAAGATACAACGTACTACAGCCATACAGTTGAAGTCGGAAGTTTGCATACATTTAGGTTGGAGTCATTAAAACTCGTAGTAATTAAAACTTGGATTCATTAAAAATTGTAGACCTCCACAAGTCTGGTTCATCCTTGGAAGCAATTTCCAAATGCCCGAAGGTACCACATTCATCTGTACAAACAATAGTACGCAAGTATAAACACCATGGGACCACGCAGCCGTCATGCCGCTCAGGAAGGAGACACGTCCTGTCTCCTAGAGATGAACGTACTTTGGTGCTAAAAGTGCAAATCAATCCCAGAACAACAGCAAAGGACCTTGTGAAGATGCTGGAGGAAACAGGTACAAAAGTATCTATATCCAGAGTAAAACGAGTCCTATATCGACATAACCGGAAAGGCCGCTCAGCAAGGAAGAAGCCACTGCTCCAAAACCGCCATAAAAAAGCCAGTCTACGGTTTGCAACTGCACATGGGGACAAAAATCGTACTTTTTGGAGAAATTTCCTCTGGTCTGATGAAACAAAAATAGAACTATTTGGCCTTAATGACCATCGTTATGTTTGGAGGAAAAAGGGGGAGGCTTGCAAGCCGAAGAACACCATCCCAACCGTGAAGCACGGCGGTGGCAACATCATGTTGTGGGGGTGCTTTGCTGCAGGAGGGACTGGTGCACTTCACAAAATAGATGGCATCATGAGGTAGGAAAATGATGTGGATATATTGAAGCAACATCTCAAGACATCAGTCAGGAAGTTAAACCTTGGTCGCAAATGGGTCTTCCAAATGGACAATGACCCCAAGCATACTTCCAAAGTTGTGACAAAATGGCTTATGGACAACAAAGTCAAGGTATTGGAGTGGCCATGACAAAGCCCTGACCTCCATCCTATAGAAAATTTGATGGCAGAACTGAAAAGGCATGTGCCAGCAAGGCATACAAACCTGACTCGGTTACACCAGCTCTGTCAGGAGGAATGGTCCAAAATGAACCCAACTTATTGTGGGAAGTTTGTGGAAGGCTACCCGAAACATTTGACCCAAGTTAAACAATTAAAAGGCAATGCTAGCAAATACTAATTGAGTGTATGTAAACTTCTGACCCACTGGGAATGTGATGAAAGATATAAAAGCTGAAATAAATCATTCTCTCTACTATTATTCTGACATTTTACATTCTTAAAATAAAGGGGTGATCCTAACTGACCTAAGACAGGGAATTGTTACTAGGATTAAATGTCAGGAATTGTGAAAAACTGAGTTTAAATGTATTTGGCTAAGGTGTATGTAAACTTCTGACTTCAACTGTAGATGCCATCGACCATGTTCTGTAAAAATGTACCCTTCTTCAAATCCAACCGGCCAACAAAACCCAGACATAAGTACATCTGTCCCCCTGCGTTTCATTACTACATTACTACCTTTCGGTTCAGAAACAATAGGAAGAAATCCTATTGTATCTGAGAGACAATGCTTGAGTACAGTGGTAATGTAAACCTGACACAGGGCACATGGGAGCACATAGGCTGCTTAGTCACACCACAGGGAAGAATAAGCACTGCAAACAAACAAACACGCATGCACACACACAATGCACAAAACACACACAATCATTAACCTACAAGCACTCACGACCAGCCAGTGTGTGTGAGCACTCGTAGAGCATGCATACCCATTTCCACAGCCCTCCCACCACATTTCATAAATCTGTTGTGAACGGGGAACTGAGGGCAATTCCACAGTAATGGGAATAATGCTTGGAGTTTTTTCACTGTAAAATGTATGCCAAACAAAATCACATTTATTTCAAACTCTATGCACAAGGACTACTTAAATGTCCACTAAATTTAAAAGAAGTAATTTAGTGGAAGCATTTAAACTTACGGAATTAGGGTAAAATCTCCTTCAGGTTTTTATGCGACCACGTTTTCCAAAAACTCTGTTAAAAATCATTTCCGAATTAAGATTGAAAGATGTCTGCAGAAAGAATGGGGTGTCAGCTATGACATGGCACTTTGAGATTGAAAAAATTTATTTTGTTTTTGAATTAAAGTAAATTGGATTTAAACCTGGTAGCGGAATTACGGTAATGGAATTACAGTGGCTTTCGAAAGTATTCACCCCCTTGGCATTTTTCCTATTTTGCTGTCTTACAAACTGGAATTAAAATGTATTTTCAGGGGTTTGTATCATTTGATTTACACAACATGCCTACCACTTTCAAGATGCAAAATATTATTTTGTGAATATTGTGAACAAACAAGAAATTAGACAAAAAAAACAGAAAACTTGAGCGTGCATAACTATTCACCCCCCCAAAGTCAATACTTTGTAGAGCCACCTTTTGCAGCAATTAGAGCGGCAAGTCTCTTGGGGTATGCCTCTATAAGCTTGGCACATCTAGCCACTGGGATTTCTGCCCATTCTTCAAGGCAAAACTGCTCCAGCTCCTTCAAGTTGGATGGGTTCCGCTGGTGTACAGCAATCTTTAAGTCATACCACAGATTTTCAATTGGATTGAGGTCTCGGCTTTGACTAGGCCATTCCAAGACATTTAAATGTTTCCCCTTAAACCACTTGAGTGTTGCTTTAGCAGTATGCTTAGGGTCATTGTCCTGCTGGAAGGTGAACCTCCGTCCAAGTCTCAAATCTCCGGAAGACCGAAACAGGTTTCCCTCAAGAATTTCCCTGTTTTTAGAGCCATCCATCATTCCTTCAATTCTGACCAGTTTCCCAGTCCCTGCCGATGAAAAACATCCCCACAGCATGATGCTGCCACCACCACGGTGTTCTCGGGGTGATGAGTGGTGTTGGGTTTGCACCAGACATAGCGTTTTCCTTGATGGCCAAAAAGCTACATTTTAGTATCATCTGACCAGAGTACCTTCTTCCATATGTTTGGGGAGTCTCCCACATGCCTTTTGGTGAACACTAAACATGTTTGCTTATTTTGTTCTGGCCACTCTTCCATAATGCCCAGCTCTGTGGAGTGTATGGCTTAAAGTGGTCCTATGGACAGATACACCAATCTCCGCTGTGGAGCTTTGCAGCTCCTTCAGTGTTATCTTTGGTCTCTTTGTTGCCTCTCTGATTAATGCCTTCCTTGCCTGGTCCTTGAGTTTTGGTGGGCGGCCCTCTCCTGGCAGGTTTGTTGTGGTACCATATTCTTTCCATTTATTAATAATGGATTTAATGGTGCTCCGTGGGATGTTCAAAGTTTCGGATATTTTTTTATAACCCAACCCTGATCTGTACCTCTCCACAACTTTGTCCCTGACCTGTTTGGAGAGCTCCTTGGTCTTCATAGTGCCCCTTGCTTGGTAGTGCCCCTTGCTTGGTAGTGCCCCTTGCTTGGTAGTGCCCCTTGCTTGGTGGTGTCCCTTGCTTGGTGGTGTTACAGACTCTGGGGCCTTTCAGAACAGGTGTATATATACTGAGATCATGTGATAGATCATGTGACACTTAGATTGCACACAGGTGGACTTTATTTAACTAATTATGTGACTTCTGAAGGTAATTGGTTGCACCAGATCTTATTTAGGGGCTTCATAGCAAAGGGGTTGAATACATATGCACGCACCACTTTTCCGTTTTTTTTATTATTATTATTTTTTTTAAACAAGTAATTTTCTTCATTTCACTTCACCAATTTGGACTATTTTGTGTATGTCCATTACATGAAATCCAAATAAAAATAAATTTAAATTACAGGTTGTAATACAACAAAATAGGAAAAATGCTAAGGGGGTGAATACTTTTGCAAGGCACTGTAGATCATGGATCCGCGATCTGTGCTACACAGAAATTCATAATTAAGAATATAACAGCACAGCAAAGCAAAGTAGAGTCCAGTAGAATAGAGTACAGTTCAAAATATTGTACTCTACTGTACTATAGTCAACTTTTCTTTACTGTGCTGTACTGTTATCTACTGTACTGTACTCACTGTACAGTACTGTATCCAAATATGTGAAACATACATCTTTGATAGGTTCAGATGTTGTCCAGCTTGGTCTGTCTGTGGACGTTAACATCAAGGCCAGGGTGGACTGATGGTGGTCAATGGGTGAGGATGCTGGTTCCAGTAAATGGAAAGAGAGGGGGCTCATTGGTAGGTGTCAGTAAGAGCTGAGAGAGGTGACATTAACTGGAGAGTGAGTGAGAGAGAGTCAGAGAGAGAGAGAGGGGGGGGTGTCCACACTCAGACTGTTTAAACACTCTTGATTTGACCACCAGACAACAGAAATAAAACAGTTATCAGTAGAACATAACAGTATACCTGTCACGTCCTGACCAGTATAAGGGTTATTTGTTATTGTAGTTTGGTCAGGACGTGGCAGAGGGTATTTTGTTTATGTGGTTGGGGTGGTGATTTATTTAGTAGGGTGTTTGTTTAGTTAGTTCCGGGTTTTTTGGGGTTATGTTCTATATTTGTATTTCTATGTGGTTTCTAGTCTGTTGTATTTCTATGTCTAGTTGATTGGGTTTGGACTCTCAATTGGAGGCAGGTGTTTTCTAGTTGCCTCTGATTGAGAGTCCTATATATGGGTATGTGTTTGGTTAAAAGTGTTTGTGGGAGATTGTTCTTGGATTGCTGTGTTGCCTTCAAGACTGTTATTTTGTCGTTCATCGTTTTGTTATTTTTGTATACGTGTTTGTTTGGTTTTTTTTTCCTTCTTTTCCCGTCAATCAAGAAGATGAGTATACATGTCCCTGCTGCGTTTTGGTCCTCTCCTTATGACAACTGTGACAATACCAGTGGAAGGGAGGACAGTAGCAGGTGCCCCAACTGTGGTTTGTGACAATTATGATTTCCCATTGAAGCCAAATCAGTTGCAGTAATTCCATTACATATTTTTCTGAAATTCTGTTACAAATTACGAGTTTAATCACTTAATAATTCATAAACAAAATTGATATCAGTAAAATCACTAACTAATTGGTATATCTACCATTACCTGTTACTTCTGTGGACTTTCATTATACTCTCTCTCTCTCATGAGGAACAAGGCAATATCTCTTAAACTTACAGAAGATAAACAGTTTCTCCAACACTAAATGTAAGTGTTGATATTAGTTGGAAGGGGTCTTTACGTCAACATTATTGTGTTCTGATGTATTTCTGATATCTTATAAGCCTTTTTCTGGTAGATATTTTCTAAGACCCTTTTTCCATCTGTTTATCCAGAAATCAGAGCCTTTACCTATGCCTAATTTTTAAGATGGAAAATTGTTAAAAATGCATCTACTGGTATGCCTTCATTTCCCCAAAATATAGACTCTTAGCTTTAATTTGACACCCAAATTGATATGAACTTCACATGTTGGTGCTCATGGGTCCTTTTCGATGGAAATGCCCGAGTCAGCAGAAGCCCTCACATAAAAGAGCCATGTACTGAAGGTCACTATGATACCATCAATATTTCATAGAAAAACATTGTTTCTTCCAATTAAAAAAAAAACATTCCGGTCTGTCTGATCTAAGACGGATGGAAAGGATTTCCATGGATCATTCTGAGGTGTGAGCTGGGATTCTCTGTGAGCAGAGGAGCGAGGGACTTCCAATTTAATGAGATATCAAAGCAGAGAAGAAGGAAAGAGGGATGAACAGAGGGTTGCGGAAAAGGCAGCACTTGGTGGGCCAGGTAATGACAGATGGCTCTTCTGAACCCTGTTAGGTTGTTGGGGGGAACAGTTCTGACAGGCATCTTAAAACTAAACTACAGCTAAACAAAAACTATGTTGAGCGAGACTGACAGTTGTGGCAACAGGTATTATTAATAATGTTCTAATAATAATAAGTGAGGTATTCACTTACAAAGGTTATCTTCAAGGAAAGAGAAGAAAAGCAAAACAGAGAGGGTGTACTTTATTGAGATAGAAAGGAACAGACACTCCCCAATGAGGAAGGTGAACGAGTGGTGGTGAAATGAAATGCTGTGATGAGAATTTATTAAAAATAAAAAACAGAAATACCTTATTTACATAAATATTCCGACTCTTTGCTATGAGACTCAAAATTGAGCTCAGGTGCATCCTGTTTCCATTGATCATCCTTGATTTGTTTATACAACTTGATTGGAGTCCACCTGTGATCAATTCAATTGATTGAACAAGATTTGGAAAGGCACATGCCTGTCTATATAAGACCCACAGTTGAGAATGGATGTCAGAGCAAAAACCAAGCCATGAGGTCGAAGGAATTGTCCTTAGAGCTCCGAGACAGGATTGTGTAGAGGCACAGATCTGGGGAAGGGTACCAAAACTGCAGCGTTGAATGTCCCCAAGAACACAGTGGCCTCCATCATTCTTAAATGAAAGAAGTTTGGAACTACTAAGACTTCGTAGAGCTGGACACCCAGCCGAACTGAGCAATCGGGGAAGAAGGGCCTTGGTCAGGGAGGTGAAAATCCTGTTTTTGCTTGGTCATTATGGGGTATTGTGTGTAGATTTATGAGGGGAAAAAAAAACTATTTAATACATTTTAGAATAAGGATGTAACCTAACAAAATGTGGAAAAAGTCAAGGCGTCTGAATACTCTCCGAAGGCACTGTATATACAGAATACTGTATAAATGTGACAGAAACCATATTGATCTAGGTTTAGTTTGAGCAGAGAGAACTCACCCATAACTCGAGGCTCATGGATAGAAGGCAAGGAGACACAGAAACTGTGTGTGTGGCTGAGACAGAGGAAGCCTTAATGGGCTTAGAGAGGAGGACAGGAGGCGAGCCAGGGAGGGGTCGAATATGGATGGGGCTGTCAGTGGACTGTCTATTTTCACTGCAAAGGAACTTGCCATTGAGTGTGTGTCAGCAGCAGAGGTACACAGATATGATGTATGTGTGTGATGGAATTGGGGATGGTGGGTGATGGAGTAGAATATTTCAGTTTAGCCTCCATCCAGCCAGAGGTCACCAGTGGACTGACACGAGGTCATATATGGGATGTCACAACTACACCTGGGAAGAGGGAAGAGTGGGCCTGCTCAGTGATACTAAATACTACCCATTCTCATTGTAACACTTGGGGTGTGACATTTTCTCTGGGTCAGCTATGTCCTACCAATATGTCTGGCATCTGTCTCTAGATATTGAGTTTAAAAGGGTTATGACAGTAACTAGGCAAGTGTTTTGTTTACAGTAACTATGGGCTGTCATAATGAAGCCATCCAAATAGAAACCACCTGTTGTGATGTATTTGTTGTCGCTCTCCTCTGTGGTTCCAAAATAAAGGTCAGTCTTCTAGTAGGAACAGGGCTGCTTTACATAGCTAGCATTATATTTTCTCTCTCTCGCTCTCTCTCTCTCTCTCTGTGTACATCTGCTGCTGACACATATTCAATGGCAAGCTGCCGTGCAGTGATTTGACAGTACCTCCATGCATATTAGACCCCTTCCTGTATCGCCAGGTTGGCATGCAAACCAAAACAGCATCATACGGACATCTACAATGCCTCAAATAGCTACACCCTCCAACAACCTCATCAACATACCACCAGTCATTATACTGCCATACAGTCTCTCACAGCATCAGAGGCTGGTGTAAAATAGAGCATCAACCATAGAGATGTGCCTCTGAATCTCTCTCTCACACACACACACACACACCACAGTGGTCTGTAGATGTATGTCATACAGAACGTACACTGTGGTGCAGAGTAAATGTAGGACAGATAAGGTGTGTGTGTGTGTGTGTGTGTGTGTGTGTGCGTGTATGAGTGAGTGCATAAGTGTGCAAAGTGTGCGTGCAGGTGGATGCATGGCGACTCTCCCTGCAGTGTGAATGAAGGCTAATAGGTCTGTTAGTCAGTGGGGTGTGTCAAGGTCATTTATGAACACTAACTGGAGAAAAGTGAAACCCAAACTCTCTCTTCCCCTCCTTTAACAGATTGATCCTGATTACATTTCAAAATAAACAACTCTCCGGGGAAAGAAAGGCGCAGGGGTTTGTTTCATGAATAACAACTCATGGTGTGATCGTGGTAATGTACAGGACCTCAAGTTATTTTGTTTCCCCGATCTGGAATGCCTTACCATTAAATGCTGAACGCATTGCCTCCCGAGATAACTATCTTTGCTCATTGTCACTGCCGTGTTTATTCCAAGCCAACACCGCGAAAATTGGAACTCTCAAGGAACTACACTGGACTATGTGCAAACTGGAAACCGCATTTCCTGAGGCCGCATTTATTGTAGCTGGGGACTTTAATAAAGGAAATCTGAAGAAAACGCTACAGAAATTATATCAACACATCTTCTGCACTACACGTGCATCACAAACTCTTGATCATTGCTACTTTCCCTTCCGGCACGGCTACAAGGATCTCCCCCGCACTCCCTTCGGCCTCCACTCTGCTCCTCCTGACCTACAGGCAGAAACTTAAACAGGAAGCACCCGTGGTAAGGACTGTTCAACGTTGGTCTGACCAATCGGAACCTTCAGTTTGCTACAAGATTGCTTGGATCACGCAGACTGGGAAATGATCCGGGTCGCCTCTGAGAATAGTGTCGATGTATACACTGACTCGGTGACGGGGTTCATCAGGAAGTGCATAGAGGATAGTGTTCCCACTGTGACGATTACAACTTATCCAAACCAACAACCGCGGATAGACGGCAGCATTCACGCAAAACTGAAAGTGGGAACTTGGACGTGTACAAACATACCTGCTATGACCTCTGTAAGGCAATCAATGAGGCGAAACGACAGTACAGGGACAAAGTGGAGTCGCAATTCAACAGCTTAGACACAAGAAAGATTATAAAGGGAAAGCCAGCCACGTTGCAGACACCGATGCCTCTCACCGGATAAGTTAAACACCTTCGCCTGCTTCGAGGAAAACAACATTGAGAGCAGGGGTGCGTGCTCAGCCCCCTCGTGTACTCCCTGTTCACCCATGACTGCGTGGCCACGCCCAATCTCCAACTCAAATCATCAAGTTTTCTGATGACACAACAGTGGTCACCTTTTAAATCCACTTCAATCGGTGTAGATGAAGGGGAGGAGCCAGGTTAAATAAGGATTTTTAAGCCTTGACAGTTGAGACATGGATTGTGTATGTGTGACATTCAGAGGGTGAATGGGCAAGACAAAGATTTAAGTACCTTTTGAGTGTGTTGCAGTTCTTGAGAGTGCTGTGTTTTTCACACTCAACAGTTTCCCGTGTATATGAAGAATGGTCCACCACCCAAAGGACATCCAGCCAACGGGAGGCCAGTGGTCGAAAACGGGTCATTGATGAAAGAGGACAAAGGAGGCTGACACAAATTGTGTAGAGCAACAAACGGCTACAGTTAGTCAACTGACAGTCCAGGACAACATTGGTGCCCAAAGACCCATAAAAGAATGCACAACTCGTCGTACCTTGACACGAATGATGTATGGCAGCCGACGACCTTACAGAGTTCCACTTCTTTCAGCAAAAAACAAGAAACTGCAGCTGCAGTGGGCTAAGAAACGAAAACACTGGACACTGGAGAACTGAAAAAGCATTGCCTGGTCTGATGAAACCCGGTTACTACTGTGTCACGCTGATGGACTAGGGTATTGAGAAATCCACATGAGTACATGCATCCATCCTGTCGCGTGTCAACATTACAACATTACTGGCTGGTGGTGGTGGTGTGATTGTGTGGGTTGTGTTTTCATTGCACACATTGGGCCCCTTGATAAAAGTGGAGCAGCGTTTGAATGCCGCAGGATATCGGAACATCATTACCAATCAGGTGCATCCCTTCATGGCAGCAGTGTATCCATCTGCAAATAGATTTTCTCAGCAGGATAATGCCCCATGCCACAAGACTAGGATTGTCCAGGAATAGTTACACAAACATGACAGTGAATTCAGCTTACTGCCCAGTCACCAGATCTCAATCCAGTTGAGCATCTGTGGGATGATATGGAATGAGCTATTCAGAGTAGAGATCCACTACCAGCCAACTTCACACAACTGTGGGAAGCATTGGAGTCAACATGGGCCAGCATCCCTGTGGAACACTTTCAACACCTTATAGAGTACATACCCCAATGATATGAGGCTGTTCTGAGGGTAAAGAGGAGGGGGGGTTCCACTCAGTATTAGGAAGGTGTTCCTAATGTTCTGTACACTCAGTGTATATTTATATTCCGGACTCTGACATTGTTCAGTTTGATATTTCATAATTTCTTTATTTTTACTTTTTGGATTATGTGTTGTGTATTGCCAGGTATTATTACTGCATTGTTGGAGCTAGAAAGACATGCATTTTGCTGCACCTGTGATAGCATCTGCAAATCTGTGTACGTGACCAATGCATTTTTATTTGATATGACACTTCATCCCATACTCTCCTTAAATGTGTGATGCTAGATCAGTGAAATGCTAGGCCTATTTTAGATGCTTGTTTGGAGGAAAGTGTATGCATGGAAAAAGTAATGCTGTGTTTATTTCCATTTCCTTCTTCTCACAGAAAAGTTAGAATTTGGGATTTGAAGAATTGGATTTCAGTACATTTTCACCTGCAGGTTCTGACAGCTTCTTATCCAGCTGTATCCAGCACAGCAAAGTTGGCCTACAGTGGACCAGACCATTACCATACCAGAAGATATCTATCCCCAGGTGTAAAGTTGACCTGCCATGTGGGAGGAAGATGAGGCAATGTCCCTCAAATGTCCTTTGAGGTGACACTCACTCTCTCAGGAAGTGAAAATTGTTAACTGTGTTTTTGTGTCACATGATTTCGGTCACTGACCAACATGTGACATTGCTATTTTATCAGACATAACTAAAATGCATTTTCACCACATGAAAGGAATTACTAAGGCTGTTCTGTCAAAACAGGAAAAATATTGTTCATGCTTACATTCTTGCTTATGTGTTTCCTGAATGTATGTGTTAGTGCCTGCATGTGGTCTTTAAAAAATATATTTGTTTAGTATATTGTGTGTGTGTGTGTGCAAAAAGTGACAGTCAGGGGCATACTAGTAATTACAGTCTCTAAAGGCACTGTGCCGATTGGGATGAAGTGAAACAAACAACATATGGACTGGCCACTAGCACTGCTATACTAGAAAATAAACATTACGAGCCTGTACACAATGACTAGCCATATTGATCTTCTCTATACACTGATGGATACATACAGAGTTTACGTACAGAGCAGACCATTAACATAAGACCGGTGGAGTTTAGACACCAATAGATACAACTGGGATGGCAGGCCTAAATGATATGAAACAGACAACCACAGCAGTCAGAAATTAGCTTTTTTGCTTGTCTTAATTCTTGCTGCATTTCACTCTGTGATTCAAGCCATGATTACTTTATACGCCTGAGTCACGTAGTACTGCACACACACACACACACACACACTGTTATTGCCGTTGGGTGGAGAGGATCACGAGGGCTAATTCATTTGTCTGGCTCGTGCATGCAAAACATCAACCACACAGGACGGAGAGGAGAGAAAAGGAGGGGTAGCAAAGGGAGTCGATGGCTAACGATCCCTGCTTTCAAGGACTGTCTGCACATGAGGGATCAGAAAAAAACATGGAGGGTAGCTAACTGGAGTAGAATAGAATGAAACTATCGTATGTCAAACCCCTCCAAGCTGACGAACACAGCAACACTGTCACAGGTGAATCAGAAGGAGAACTGACATGAATACTAATGCGCATCCTGTTGACCCCTTGACCCCTAAGCTTGTATGACCAAGGGCATTGTGGAGAAGTGCTTAGGGAACAAGATAATACAATGTTACAGCTCTCATTCATTAAAAATCCACTGCCCACTACTGACCCATCCTCTATCAGCATATGTTTACCCGCAGTTATACCCAGGTGTATGAATTCTGTATGAATGAATGACGTATTACCAGGGTTGGGTAGGTTACTTTCTAAATGTAATCTGTTTAAGTTACAAGTTACCTGTCCAAAATTGTAATCAGTAACGTAACTTCTGGATTACTCAAACTCAGTAACGTGATCTGATTACGTTCCGTTACTTTTAAATTACTTTCCCCTTAAGAGGCATTAGAAGAAGACAAACATGTATGTTACCAATTGAACGACATCTATTGCAGGATAAATCAATGTTAAAGTTTACGTTGCTGGCCATTTATGGATGTTCAATTTTACTTCATTGGTTGGTTATGTAGATTTCTTCTAACCTAACCCATCACTTTCTACTACATATAATAATACAATTAAATTATATCTTTACATTAAAAACCAAAGTCTATCAGAATTCTAGTTATTCCAATAAATGTTATACCCCTTGATCTTCAGGAATGGGACTGGAAATAGGGAAGTATAGACTAGCCAAATTGTTTTACCTGAGCATGACCTCAAAACTAATGTCATATTCGTGTATGTAGGTGGCACGGAAGTCAGGCGCAGGAGAAACCAAGTTGGTTAATATGGAGTATTTAATGAAAAACAAATTCCAAAACCAAAGTACAAAATAAAATGGGTAAAGGATACTCGTCGCACACCGATACACAAATCCACGTAACATAACATACAAACAATCACCGAGAAGGACATGAGGGGAAACAGAGGGTTAAATACACAAGTAATTCATGGGATTGGAAACAGGTGTGATGGAAGACAAGACAAAACCAATGGAAAATGAATAACTGATCAATGATGGCTAGAAGACCGGTGACGTCGACCGCCGAGCACCACCCGTGCAAGGAGGGGCGACAACTAAGGACTTATTAGCCAGACCTACTCTGTTGTTTACAATTTTGTTGTCATGGAGGACTGATTGGGCTCATTGATTCGAGTTGAAAAATAAATGCTGCGCTCATGGAATGGCATGCTTTGCTAAGAGTGTGCAAAGCTGTTATCAAGGCAAAGGGTGGCTACTTTGAAGAATCGAAAATCTAAAATATATTTTGTCAACACTTTTTTGGTTACTACATGATTCCTTATGTGTTATTGATGTCTTCACTATTATTCTACAATGTAGAAAATAGTCAAATGAAGAAAAACCCTGGAATGAGTAGATGTCCAAACTTTTGACTGGTACTGTATATATAATTTATAAATCCCAAAATAAATGCAGCAACTACAGATTGCCCCTTTAAGTCTATCAAAGTGTACAAGTTTGAGCATGTGTCCATTAGGCCTATGGATTTATTATCAGCATGAATTAGATTGAGCAATAAAAGCCCCACTTTTATTCCATAGACTTGGATTCACACTATGCAGCTGTTGCGAGCGCATTTTTCAATGCCTGTCCACTGGTTTCAAAAACAATGATTGATAGGCAGCTTAAACTTCTGGAATATTACAGTTACCGTTTTTTTGTAATCCCTTACATGTAACGGATTACATGTAATCCATTAATCATAACATGTAATCCGTTACTCCCCAACCCTGCGTATTACAGTGATACGTAAAGGTTTATTACAGTCAGTTCACACTGAAGCCAACGCAGCCAATTGAAATAGAAGGGGGGATGGACCACTGTCATGTAAAGAATGAATATTTACAAATCAACTGGTATACAGAATAAACCAACATTCTTGAAAATGTACAGACTCCATCTTTGATCACAAATCAAAATACAAAATCAAAAGTCCTCTAAGTTAAGAAACAATGTTTTTGTCCTCCAATTCAAGTAAATGTCCAGTAAGAATTCCAAATAACAAGACAAAATAAGGATTGTCTTTACCAGTTCAGTTAGTCTGTGAAATTACCCAAAGGAGATATAGTCCACAGAGGAGAAAGACTAAACATACAAGTAGGCCTTTAAAATAGCCTTCCACACATTAGTTCTTGGAAGTCAATAGTCCACAAAAGGAAAATTCATAAACAATACAATATTCCTTAGAAGTCTTTGAGAAAGTTATCACTCGTATGATGTGAGATGACTAGGCTTTTAAACCCTAAACAGTAACTTAGTTACCAAACATTTCTGACCAAAACGTGCAGTCACTCAAACAAGGGCAAAGTCTAGTTGCCAAACGTTGTCAAACATTGCAGATAGAAATGCCATCTATAGAGCAAACATGATTCCTTGTTCTACATGTCGGGGAGGCATGTTTGTTCTACATAACATATTTCTATCTTATCGTTCCAAAATGTTGTGTCCTACTCAACGTGCCCCAGGAAGTGACTATGGGTGTGGTTAGGGAGTGGCCAGGGTGGAGCCCACAGCCTATACACCTCTCAGAGAACCACGGAACCTTGTAGGTTACATGTTTCTACTATTACCAAGTATTCTTCAAATCCATGAGGCATTGCTTACTGTATATGTCAACTTCCTTTCTTTTCATAGAACTATCAGGGTCTAAACTGTGAAATAGATGTAAAGCTTGATTATCAATGTCTGATTGTCATTCTCAACCTACTGTCAGCCACATCCTCTCCTCACCTGAGAAGGGTGTAAATGCAGACCGCAATTAGGGTTGTTTTCTAATATTGGGCGTTTCTTGATATCAAGATACTCCCATTGATACTCGCCATTAGTCCGTGGCCGTTTCATTCGCATCGCCATTGGTCCGTGGTGAATGAAACGGCCAAGGAGCAATGGCAATAATCAATGGGTGTAACTTGATATCAAGAAACGCCCGATATCAGAAAACACCCCTACAGTTGTCAACAACTGTTGTCCCTGACGTGAAAGAAACAGCCACGGACCAATGATGAGCATCAATGGGTTTCTCCAGTGTAGCTAAGCCTAACCCTTTTCCTTTTCCTAACATTAATATCATTTTGCAAACCTGCTACACTAATTCGCCTAACCTGCCAGGTTAATTATCCTAACCTGATTTGTAAACAAATCATCTGTGTCGAGAAACCATCAGTCTCATAACATTGGAACTGACCAATGGCACGTATCAATGGGTGTTTCCTGATATCAGGGAACACCCACATCAAGAAACACCCCAAATTGAGGTCTGCAATTACACCATATTCCCTCACCTGGCAAGACATCTCCACCTTGATGCCAGCAGGTGGCGCCAAATCCATTCTCACCCACTGACACCGTCAACAACAAGGCCCCCATGCAGGGTCCCACTCACCACATACATGCTACGGTTAGAAACAGTGCCGCTACATTGTCACTACAGCTGCCATGTACAGGGTGTTGATTTCTCATACTAATATAAAGGGATCATATGCTACAATGACTTCCCATTTGATTCACACAGTGAAGTAAATCAATTCAAACAGTGTGTGGCGTGCAGCAATACAAGGTGACAGCTACGACCTAATAGATCAACTGCACCACATGGCTTCATCTGAACTGTGTGTTGTAGATTGTGTTGAACTTTACAGCGATGTGTTCTTAGATGACATAACACTGGCATATCCACACAGAACTCTACAATCCTGCATCTGAAAAAATGCCATCTGCAAGCACAGGCAGTTGTTTTTTGTTGTTTTTTTTACCTTTATTTAACTAGGCAAGTCAGTTAAGAACAAATTCTTATTTTCAATGACAGCCTAGGAACATTAGGCTAACTGCCTTGTTCAAGGGCAGAACAACAGATTTTTACCTTGTCAGCTCGGGATTCGATCTTGCAACCTTTCGGTTACTTGTCCGATACTCCAACCACTAGGCTACCTGCCTCTCTAACCACTAGTCTACCTGCATCTTCATTGGGGAGGATGGGCTCATAGTAATGGCTGGAACGGAATACATTGAATGGTATCAAACATGTGGTTTCCATGTGGTTGATACCAATCCATTCACTTCATTCCAGTCATTATTATGAGCTGTCCTTCCCTGTCTACAAGACACTCGAAGGCAGGTTTAACCTTCCTCGCACTGAGCATGTTAGAAAAAGGTGGCGTGCTATCATGCAAACCTTTACATAACCAATGTTGAGGTTTCCTGGTAAAATTGGCCTCGCAAGTGCAACAAGAAAACCAGCAGAGCATAGGTCAACACCGCTTGGAAAATAATGAAGAAATATATCTCTGTTCCGTTAAATCACTCAGCAGGCTTTCTGACTGGTTCAGTAGTCACGACACACATGACAAACCTACTTCCCCTACGTCTCTCTCTTGCTCTCTCTCGCTCTGCTCAGTAAAACAGGTCTAATTGCAGGTTCTCTTCCTCCACTGTTTGAGTTGTCCCAGCAGAGCTGAGGATACAGAGGATCAGAAAGACAGAGAGAGGACGGTAATTTAAACTGTACAGTGGAAGAACATTCACCAAGATGATTAGGTGGAGAACAGAGGGACAATGGTTCATTAGAAATGTGTTGCTTAAAAGAGAATGAATCCAGGTGAATACTGTTCACTACTCTCACTACATACCCAATAATGTGTTGGTATAGCTTGTAATGCTACAGGGGTTTTGTTTACCCCGCATACACTGTTTGCTGTTTTACTTTGATTGGTATAAACGGAAACAAATTGAATCCACCGGCCCAAGAGAAGTGGAAACACACACACACACACACACACACACACACACACACACACACACACACACACACACACACACACACACACACACACACACACACACACACACACACACACACACACACACACACACACACACACACACACACCCAAACAAAACCACAGTAGGTAGCCAATAACAAAAGGTCATTGCAGAGAGCTGTACAGCCACAAACCACAGAATAGTGATGAGAGAAGATGATATAGCAGAAGATGCAGGCTATAAGGGCTGGGGCCTGCTCATGGAGAAAGACAAAATGACTCCTGGGGTAGGCTATAAACAACCGTTTTCTCTGTGACACAGTGTTCTACAAGGGATCTAGTCCACCTAGCCCAGCCAGACTAAACAACCATAATTCATGCAGTTGCCATTCTAGGAACACAAGACATATCTCAAACACCTTGGCTTATTTAAATGGTGTCCATGTTACCACGCACCATGTAGGGTTTGATACACCAGTGGACTACATCCCTGCCATTATAATTCCTTGGAAGGCACAGCTACGATCAGGGCCAGACTACCATATTTTGTCATGGTTATGAGAGAAAGATTTGCGGTTTTATAATGCAATTCTACACTTTCTACATTTTGTCATGAGGCAGGGATTTTTCTTGGTGTTTTATAGCTCATCTCATGCTTTTGGGGGTGCTCTACCCTTTGCTTTAGTCTACATGCAGGTGCTTTCTCTGGTAGACACTTTGAAATAGAACACCATTGAGAAACAGGTGGACTGATAGGTCAATTAAATGATATCCCTTTTTAATTAATAGACCAATGACTGGCCAAGAAATCCAGCGGTTCGTAACTCACAGTGGGATCAATACTGTGGCTTTTTAGGTCATTATCTGTGGCAGTTGCCCTGGAGATGAAACACACTGATAAAGACTGAAGACCTCTCTCCAGGGACGCTGTAAAGTGCACGGTCGAAACCGGTGTGGCTGCACCAAAGGGCATTCAATAAACCCTTTCTCCCACAAAAATATGACAATATTCAAATTAATTCAATTAATCAACGGGAACAGACACACAGAGAGAGAAAGCAAGATAGTTCTGCAAGGGAATTAATATAAGCACATTCACAAAAGGAGACATGACCACACAAATGTACAGCTGTGCTGTAACAGACAAAAGTTCCATAGCAGACAAACAGAGAGACAGACAAACAAAGAGACAGGCAAACAGAGAGACAGGGGCAGTGTCCCAGGTGCGAACAAAACATCCCACAGAACACGCTGTTGAACTATTACAGGTGCACCCAAGCAGACACTCAATCTGCAACACCTGGCCATTGAAATACAAACTCTGTTTCTATATCCGGAATTTGAATTCCTGGTTTTATCTAATTCTGGTAATGTCAAACAGGCTTTTCCAACGAGGTAGAACACAGAACAGATATAGTCACTCCAAACTGGCAGAGAAAGTGTCTCATGATCATCATTCATACTGAGACTATGATCATATTGAAAGCAAACAATGCACTGTATGCATGTTTCCTCTTTGGGCCTCATTTGCAACTGTATTCAATACTCATCTGGTGAGTGGAGCTGTCTTCATTGATCTGCAAATGGATTTCGTTGGATTATCATTTGGGAAAAGTAAAGGTTCTGCTGCAGGTTTGTCTGCTGAATGTTCACCGCCCACCAGTGTCTTGTTCCCTTGTCTATGTTGTCTGGTTTCATCCATGGCAATGGCTTTTAATGTCTGCTATTGTCCTATCCTGTGGCTGTTAAATTTAAAATGGAGAGTTTTTGGAGTGTTGAGTTTGGAGCAGTGTGTTGAGTTTGGAGAGGTGTGTTGAGTTTGTAAGAGGCTATAAAACAAAATCCTATTTTAGCTTGTAAACCTTTCTAACGGACTGAAAAATAGGGATATTTTATTAAATTGATGAGGAAAAACAACTACCTATTTCTGCTCTGC
The DNA here is from genome assembly GCF_901001165.1 of Salmo trutta. Classification (NCBI taxonomy): domain Eukaryota; kingdom Metazoa; phylum Chordata; class Actinopteri; order Salmoniformes; family Salmonidae; genus Salmo; species Salmo trutta. The sequence continues at coordinate 33,085,288 of NC_042983.1, read as the reverse complement.
CAAGATGGATAGATTCACCAGTATTTAAGAACCCAACACTAGCAAACTCCCAAAACTATAAAGAAACAGTTAGAGGGTTGCCTTCAACTCTTTCTTTGGATCTTTTGGGTAGAGTAGCTATCAAAGGGACTTAACACATTTACAAAAAAATAAATATTGTCCTTCAAGAAAATATAAACTCCAATAACCATGCTGATTCCAAGCTAGAAGATTGCTTCGATCACGTGGACTGGGATATGTTCCGGATAGCCTCAGACAACAACATCGATGTATATGCTGATTCGGTGAGCGAGTTAATTAGCAAGTGCATCGGTGATGTTGTACCCACGGTGACTATGAAAACCTTCCCCAACCAGAAACCGTGGATTGATGGCAGCATTCGTGCAAAACTGAAAGTGCGAACCACTGCTTTTAATCATGGCAGTGTAGCTATTCCGTCCACAAGGCAATCAAACAAGCTAAGTGTCAGTATAGAGACAAAGTAGAGTCGCAATTCAACTCCTCAGACACGAGATGTATGTGGCAGGGTCTACAGTCAATCACGGATTACAAAAAGAAAACCAGCCCCGTCGCGGACACCGTCGTCTTGCTCCCAGACAAAGTAAATAACTTCTTTGCTCACTTTGAGGACAATACAGTGCCACTGACACGGCCCACTACCATAACCTGCGGGCTCTCTTTCACCGCATCCAACGTGAGTAAAACATTTAAATGTGTTAACCCTCGCAAGGCTGCCGGCCCAGACGTCATCCCTAGCCGTGTCCTTAGAGCATGCGCAGACCAGCTACTGTTCCCAGTCTGCTGTTCCCACATGCTTCAAGAGGGCCACCATTGTTGTGCGTGATTATTTCTATATTCAGTTCAGTTCATGATGGCTGGTTTTTAGACGGGTGCTGTGTTCACCCGTGCGTAATGTTTACCGTTGGTTATTGGTCTGTCACGTCCTGACCATAGTAAGAGGTTATTTTCTATGGTAGAGTAGGTCAGGGCGTGACAGGGGGTGTTTTGTGTTTTTTCTATGTTTTGTATTTCTATGTTTAAGTTCTAGTTTTTCTATTTCTATGTTGTTGTTTTTTTGTTGATCTCCAATTGGAGGCAGCTGGTCCTCATTGTCTCTAATTGGAGATCATATTTAAGTAGGGGTTTTTCTTCCTGGGTTTTGTGTGTTATTATATTTTAAGTAGTGTTTGTTTCTGTCTGCGTCACGGTTTGTTGTTTTGTCATTTCAGTTATTTATGTATTGCAAAGTTTCACGGATTTAATAAAATGTGGAACTACAACCACGCTGCACTTTGGTTTGCTCGTTTCGACATCCGGGACATGGTCAAGTGTATTTGTTTACCTTGTGCCTTTATTTTTTGAGTAAAGTATGTTTCTCACTCATTTTGCTCTCCTGCGCCTGACTTCATGCACCAGCTACACTCACCTTCTGACAAATACCTATGTAAGAACGCTGTTAATCGATTACAGCTCAGCATTTAACACCATAGTACCCTCCAAACTCGTTATTAAGCTCGAGATCCTGGGTTTCGACCCCGCCTTGTGCAACTGGGTCCAGGACATTCTGATGGGTCGCCCCCAGGTGGTGAGGGTAGGAAACAACATCTCCACCCCGCTGATCCTCAACACTGGGGCCCCACAAGGGTGCGTTTTCAGCCCTCTCCTGTACTCCCTGTTCACCCATGACTGCGTGGCGATGCACACCTCCAACTCAATCATCAAGTTTGCAGACGACACTACAGTGGTAGGCTTGATTACCAACAGCGATGAGACGGCCTACAGGGAGAAGGTGAGGGCCCTCGGAGTGTGGTGTCAGGAAAATAATCTCACACTCAACGTCAACAAAACAAAGGAGATGATCATGGACTTCAGGAAACAGCAGAGGGAGCACCCCCTTATCCACATCGACGGGACACTAGTGGAGAAGGTGGAAAGTTCCTTGGCGTACACATCACTTTCAAACTGAAATGGTCCACCCACACAGACAGCGTGGTGAAAAAGGTGCAACAGCGCCTCTTCAACCTCAGGAGGCTGAAGAAATGTGGCTTGTCACCAAAAACACTCACAAACTTTTACATTTGCACAATCGAGAGCATCCTGTCGGGCTGTATCACCGCCTGGTATGGCAAATGCACCGCCCACAACCGTAAGGCTCTCCAGAGGGTAGTGAGGTCTGCACAACGCATAACCGGGAGGTAAACTACCTGCCCTCCAGGACACCTACACCACCCGATGTCACAGGAAGGCCAAAAAGATCATCAAAGACAACAACCACCCAAGCTACTGCCTGTTCACCCCGCTATCATCCAGAAGGCGAGGTCAGTACAGGTGTATCAAAGCTGGGACCGAGAGACTGAAAAACAGCTTCTATCTCAAGGCCATCAGACTGTTAAACAGCCATCACTAACATTGAGTGGCTGCTGCCAACATACTGACTAAAATCTCTAGCAACTTTAATAATAAAAAAATGGATGTAATAAATGTGTCACTAGTCACTTTAAAGAATGCCAATTTATATAATGTTTACATACCCTACATTACTCATTTCATATGTATATACTGTACTCTATACCATCTACTGCATCTTGCCTATGCCGTTCGGTCATTGCTCATCCATATATTTATATGTACATATTCTTATTCATTCCTTTACACATGTGTGTATAAGGTATTTGTTGTGAAATTGTTAGACTACTTGTTAGATATTACTGCATGGTCGGAACTAGAAGCACAAGCATTTCGCTGCACTCGCATTAACATCTGCTAACCATGTGTATGTGACCAATACATTTTGATTTGATTTGATGTTGACCTCAACTGGCCTGAATTCAAGTTTGAATTATGTAAGCATGACATGCGTTTCTAATTTGCTAATATTTTCTGTTCAGTAATGGTCCTGATGATCCATTTCATGCTTGATATAATCTTCCCGCATGCAGCCATTGAGATCCAGTTCAGAACTCTGAGATGCAGTTCAACAAAAATTGTAGAACCTTTAGTGCAGTGGGCTAAATCAGGATCACACAGTGTGTTTCTTGGTAGTCTTAAACTAATTTTCTTTGAAAAATATATACCTCACACACATGGTTATGGGCTTAAAAAAAGACACCTCTACCATGTCAGATATAGAATTGAAATGTATTCATTTTTCGAGTTTGCATCCCAATATTACACTTTATATACACTGAGTATACCAAACATTAGGAATACCTTCCTGATATTGAGTTGCCCCCCCCCCCCACCCTTCCTAATATTGACAAACTCAGTGTACATCACAGAAGACTGAAATCTAACAAAACCGCTTGACACCGGATTTTCGGCGTTGAAAAATAACTTATGTTTATTAATTATGAAAATATTAATATTATTAATAACATTCCACCCATAAGGCCACTAGAGGGCGATGTCGTAATTTGACTGCAGGAAAGGATTTTAAGTGTGGGGTCTGCTCGTCTTTCTGTGTCCTCACAGAGATGTCTAGTCCCCACAGAGATGTCTAGTCCCCACAGAGATGTCTAGTCCCCTGAGTGTAACTGAGGTTCATGCAATGCTTCAAGTCTCCATCTATGGGTTGGACTTCATGTCCAGTCTGTTTAGGGGAATGCTATTTGTTTGCTGGAATATTACCGTAACACGGAACCCAAACCGGCTGCGCGCGTGCGCCATCGTGCATACATTTATTTTGTCCCCCTACAACAAACGTGATCACGACACGCAGGTTAAAATATCAAAACAATCTCTGAACCAATTACATTAATTTAAAAACAGGTCAAAAAGCATTAAAAATGTATGGCAATTTAGCTAGCTTGCACTTGCTAGCTAATTTGTTCTATTTAGCTAGCTTGCTGTTGCTGGATAATTTGTCCTGGGATATAAACATGGCACGTGGGTACCTGCTTCTATAAACCAATGAGGAGATGGGAGAGGCAGGACTTGCAGCGCAATCTGCGTCAGAAATAGAAAGGAGTTCTATTTTAGCCCATGGCAACGCAGGCGCTCATGTGGTGTCTTAGTCGGGAAGTTGTTTTATCTGCTGTCCTGGGTGTAGGGAAGTTGTTTTATCTGCTGTCCTGGGTGTAGGGAAGTTGTTTTATCTGCTGTCCTGGGTGTAGGGAAGTTGTTTTATCTGCTGTCCTGGGTGTAGGGAAGTTGTTTTATCTGCTGTCCTGGGTGTAGGGAAGTTGTTTTATCTGCTGTCCTGGGTGTAGGGAAGTTGTTTTATCTGCTGTCCTGGGTGTAGGGAAGTTGTTTTATCTGCTGTCCTGGGTGTAGGGAAGTTGTTTTATCTGCTGTCCTGGGAAGTCTGGTTTTGGTATTGTAAATATACACCCAGGGAACACTTAAATAACACATCCTAGATCTGAATGAAAGAAATCATCTTATTAAATACTTTTTTCTTTACATAGTTGAATGTGCTGACAACAAACAAGTAAAAATGAGGCTCAGTAGTGTATGTGGCCTCCACGTGCCTGTATGACCTCCCTACAACGCCTGGGCATGCTCCTGAGGAGGTGGCGGATGGTCTCCTGAGGGATCTCCTCCCAGACCTGGATTAAAGCATCCGCCAACTCCTGGACAGTCTGTGGTGCAACGTGGCGTTGGTGGATGGAGCGAGACATGATGTCCCAGATGTGATCAATTGGATTCAGGTCTGGGGAACGGGCAGGCCAGTCCATAGCATCAATGCCTTCCTCTTGCAGGAACTGCTGACACACTCCAGCCACATGAGGTCTAGCATTGTCTTGCATTAGGAGGAACCCAGGGCCAAACGCACATTTTTTACATTTTAGTCATTTAGCAGATGCTCTTATCCAGAGCAACTTACAGTAGTGAATGCATACATTTCATACAATTTCATACATTTTTTTTTCCTGTGTTGGCCCCCCGTGGGAATCGAACCCACAACCCTGGCATTTCAAACACCATGCTCTACCAACTGAGCTACAGGGAAGGCTACATGTGCTCCATGTGCTCGCACCAGCATATAGTCTCATAAGGGGTCTGAGGATCTCATCTCGGTACCTAATGGTAGTCAGGCTACCTCTGGCGAGCACATGGAGGGCTGTGCGGCCCCCCAAAGAAATGCCACCCCACACCATGACTGACTCACCGCCAAACTGGTCATGCTGGAGGATGTTGCAGGCAGCAGAACGTTCTCCACGGTGTCTCCAGACTCTTTCACGTCTGTCACGTGCTCAGTGTGAACCTGCTTTCATCTGTGAAGAGCACAGGGCGCCAGTGACGAATTTGCTAATCTTGGTGTTCTCTGGCAAATGCCAAACGTCCTGCACGGTGTTGGGCTGTAAGCACAACCCCCACCTGTGGACGTCGGGCCCTCATACCACCCTCATGGAGTCTGTTTCTGTTTGAGCAGACACATGCACATTTGTGGCCTGCTGGAGGTCATTTTGCAGGGCTCTGGCAGTGCTTCTCCTGCTCCTCCTTGCACAAAGGCGGAGGTCGCGGTCCTGCTGCTGGGTTGTTGCCCTCCTACGGCCTCCTCCACGTCTCCTGATGTACTGGCCTGTCTCCTGGTAGCGCCTCCATGCTCTGGACACTACGCTGACAGACACAACAAACCTTCTTGCCACAGCTCGCATTGATGTGCCATCCTGGATGAGCTGCACTACCTGAGCCACTTGTGTGGGTTGTAGACTCCGTCTCATGCTACCACTAGAGTGAAAGCACCGCCAGCATTCAAAAGTGACCAAAACATCAGCCAGGAAGCATAGGAACTGAGAAGTGGTCTGTGGTCCCCACCTGCAGAACCACTCCTTTATTGGGGGTGTCTTGCTAATTGCCTATAATTTCCACCTGTTGTCTATTCCATTTGCACAACAGCATGTGAAATTTATTGTCAATCAGTGTTGCTTCATAAGTGGACAGTTTGATTACACAGAAGTGTGATTGACTTGGAGTTACATTGTGTTGTTTAAGTGTTCCCTTTATTTTTTTGAGCAGTGTATTACGAATGGGTGTATGGGTTTGTTGTTGGTCTTTATGTCTATGTACGAGCATGTGGAAATTAATTTCCTCTTTGGAAGACACAAAATATATAATCTAAACACACACATGCACGCACGCACACACAGTCAAACAAACAGAAACTGAGACCGGATCAACCCTGGGCTGGAGAAAACCCTCCTACCGAGAGACAGACAGAAAAAGGTTTGTTTGTGTGAGTATGGAGGGCAGAGGAGGGGTGTGTTTGTCTGTGTGTCTGTGGATGAAGAGAAACACTCCAGGGCAAACTGAATACAACAGATGAAGAGAAGATAACCTTAGTAAGCCTTAGTGTGCATTACTGCTATGTATGTCAGAGGGAATGAGTGCAGTGCTCTAAGATCTGACAGAATAATGTCGAGAGTCATCATCTCTAATTGTGCTGCTCATGATGAGAACTGTAGAGGACTCCTGAGCAGAGGAGACTGGTGAAGCGAGGACGGCTCGTAACAATGTCTGGAATGAACCGAAAGGAATGGTATCAAACAAATGGAAAACTAAAATCAGCAAAAAAATAAACATCCCTTTTTCAGGACCCTGTCTTTCAAAGATAATTCGTAAAAATCCAAATAACTTCACAGATCTTCATTGTAAAGGGTTTAAACACTGTTTTCCATGCTTGTTCAATGAACCATAAACAATTAATGAAGATGCACCTGTGGAACGGTCGTTAAGACACTAACAGCTTACAGATGGTAGGTAATTAAGGTCACAGTTATGAAAACTTAGGACACTAAAGAGGCCTTTCTATGGAAAGATGCCCAGGGTCCCTGCTCATCTGCATGAACGTGCATTAGGCATGCTGCAAGGAGGCATGAGGACTGCAGATGTGGCCAGGGCAATAAATTGCAATGTCCGTACTGTGAGACTCCGAAGACAGCGCTACAGGGAGACAGGACAGACAGCTGATCGTCCTCGCAGTGGCAGACCACGTGTAACAACACCTGCACAGGATCGGTACATCCGAACATCACATCTGCGGGACAGGTACAGGATGGCAACAACAACTGCCTGAGTTACACCAGGAATGCACAATCCCTCCATCAGTGCTCAGACTGTCCGCAATAGGCTAAGAGAGGCTGGACTGAGGGCTTGTAGGCCTGTTGTAAGGCAGGTCCTCACCAGACATCACCGGCAACAACGTCACCTATGGGCACAAACCCATTGTCGCTGGACCGGATAGGACTGGCAAAAAGTGCTCTTCACTGACGAGTCGCGTTTTTTTCTCACCAGGGGTGATGGTCGGATTCGCGTTTATCGTCGAAGGAATGAGCGTTACACTGAGGCCTGTACTCTGGAGCGGGATCGATTTGGAGGTGGAGGGTCCATCAGGGTCTGGGGCGGTGTGTCACAGCATCATCGGACTGAGCTTGTTGTCATTGCAGGCAATCTCAACGCTGTGCGTTAAAGGGAAGACATCCTCCTCCCTCATGTGGTACCCTTCCTGCAGGCTCACACGGAACCCAAAAACGGCTGCACGTGTGTGCCATCGTGCATAAATGTATTTTGTCCCCCCCACACCAAACGCGATCACGAGACGCAGGTTAAAGTATCGAAACAAACTCTGAACCAATTATATTAATTTGGGGACAGGTCGAAAAGCATTCAATATTTATGGCAATTTAGCTAGCTAGCTTGCACTTGCTAGCTAATTTGTCCTATTTAGCTAGCTTGCTGTTGCTAGATAATTTGTCCTGGGATATAAACATTGAGTTGTTATTTTACCTCAAATGCACAAGGTCCTCTACTCCGACAATTAATCCACACATAAAATGGTCAACCGAATCGTTTCTAGTCATCTCTCCTCATTCCAGGCTTTTTCTTCTCTGGACTTTATATTGCGATTGGCAACTCTCATAAATTAGGTGCATTAATGCCACCGACCTCGTTCGTCTTTCAGTCACCCACGTGGGTATAACCAATGAGGAGATGGCATGTGGGTACCTGCTTCTATAAACCAATGAGGAGATGGGAGAGGCAGGACTTTCAGCGTGATCTGCTTCACAAATACAACTGACTTCTATTTTAGCCCTTGGCAACTCAGACGCTCATTGGCACGCGCGAGCAGTGTGGGTGCAATAATTGAATAATATCGATTTCTACATTTATTTTGCAATGCTTGTGCCCGCGACGTAAGTGTTTGTGTCAGGGTATCATCCTGACATGACCCTCCAGCATGACAATGCCATCAGCCATACTGCTCGTTCTGTGCGTGATTTCCTGCAAGACAGGAATGTCAGTGTTCTGCCATGGCCAGCGAAGAGCCCGGATCTCAATCCCATTGAGCACGTCTGGGACCTGTTGGATCGGAGGGTGAGGGCTAGGGCCATTCCCCCCAGAAATGTCCGGGAACTTGAAGGTACCTTGGTGGAAGAGTGGGGTAACATCTCACAGCAAGAACTGGCAAATCTATTCCATGAGGAGGAGATGCACTGCAGTACATAATGCAGCTGGTGGCCACACCAGATACTGACTGTTACTTTTGACCTCCCCTTGTTCAGGGACACATTATTCCATTTCTGTTATTTCACAACATACACCCAATACACACAGTCTAAGTAAAGGAATGAAATTAAGAATATAGAAATATATGGATGTCAGATAGAAGCTGTCCTTCTCGTTCCCAGCTTCTCGTTCAAAGCTCTTGTTCCCAGCTTTGATGCACCTGTGCTGACCTCGCCTTCTGGATGATAGTGAGGTGAACAGGCAGTGGCTGGAGTGATTGTTATCCTTCATGATCTTTTTGGCCTTCCTGTGACATCGGGTGCTGTAGGTGTCCTGGAGGGCAAGTATTTTGTCCCTGGTGATGCTTTGGGCAGACCGCACCACCCTCTGGACAGCCCTGCGGTAGTGGGCGGTGCAGTTGCCATACCAGGCGGTGATACAGCTTGACAGGATGCTCTCAATTGTGCATCTGTAAAAGTTTGTGAGGGTTTTAAGTGCCATGCCAAATTTATTCAGCCTCCTGAGGTTGAAGAGGCTGAAGTACACTGTCTGTGTGGGTGGACCATTTCAGTTTGTCAGTGATGTGTACGCCGAGGAACTTAAAACTTTCCACCTTCTCCACTGCGGTCCCGTCGATGTAGATAGGGGGGTGCTCCCTCTGCTGTTTCCTGAAGTCCACGATCACTCCTTTGTTTTGTTGAAGTTGAGTGAGAGGTTATTTTCCTGGCACCACCCAAAGCCCTCACCTCCTCCCTGTAGGCCGTCTCGTCGCTGTTGGTAATCAAGCCTACAACTGTTGTGTCATCTGCAAACTTGATGATTGAGTTGGAGGTGTGATTGGCCACGCAGTCATGGGTGAACAGGGAGTACAGAAGGGGGTTGAGCACGCACCCTTGTGGGGCCCCAGTGTTGAGGATCAGCGAAGTAGAGGTGTTGTTTCCTACCTTCACCACCTGGGGGCGACCCATCAGGAAGTACAGGACCCAATTGCACAGGGCGGAGTTGAGACGCAGGGCCTCGAGCTTAATGATGAGCTTGGAGGGTACTATGCCTTTGAATGCTGAGTTATAGTCAATGAACAGCATTCTTACATCGGTATTCCTCTTGTCCAGATGGTATAGGGCAGAGTGCAGTGTGATGGCGATTGCATCGTCTGTGGACCTATTTGGGCGGTAAGCAAATTGAAGTTGGTCTAGGGTGACAGGTAAAGTATAATCCTTGGCTAGTCTCTCAAAGTACTTCATGATGACAGAAGTGAGTGCTACAGGGCGATAGTAATTTAGTTCAGTTACCTTTGCATTCTTGGGTACAGAAACAATGGTGACCATCTTGAAGCAATGTAACGCAGTGGTGTTCGCTATCTCCTCACACCCCTCTGCTTGTTCTCCCTGTTCTTGGTTGTTTTTCAGAGGGATTTCCATGTGTCCTCAGAGCAGAACATCCTCCCTTTCTTCCTTGTCGTAAATTCATTCAGACACACAGATTGAGATCAGAGCAGGGGAGACATCCGAGAAGAGGACGAAGTGCACACTGGGATGTTGGGATGTGTTGGTAACACAGTAAGTACTGTTGATACTGTGGGCTTAAACTGTCTGGAGTTGGCCTGACATGCTCAGTCAGACAGACGGGAAAGGCTCAAATGGGAAAGGAAGGGAAAGGGCATACCTAGTCAGTTGTACAACTGAATGCATTCAACTGACACGTGTCTTCCGAATTTAACCCAACCCCTCTGAATCAGGGACAAGCTATCCTTCGTTACCCTCAGTATCCTTTACCAGACATTGAGCACCCCTGGGAGGAGGCGGGAGTCAGGAAGAGAGAAGGGAATACTGCAATCTATCAGAGATGAGAGCTACTCTCCTCCATTTCTTGAGCATTTGTCACTCAAACTTGCACAAATGTGTTTTTCCTTCCTCCTTCCTGACTGATAAATATTTCAAATGGCCCATATCAGCTGGAAACAGAGGCAGGGTGACTGATGAACAGGCTGGGGCAGTGAGTGAGTGAGTGAGTGAGTGAGTGAGTGAGTGAGTGAGTGAGTGAGTGAGTGAGAAAAATTAAGCCCAACCAGAATCCTCTAGACTTCTCAATCACAATGAAGGAAATTGAAGATAAAATCAAAACTTTAAAAATAAAGAAGGAATGCAGACCAGACAACATCAGTAATGAAATGGTGAAACTGAGCAGCCCTAAACTGGTGGACGTAACTGCTTAAATTATTTATTAACTTAATACTGGTAACTGGATGTTTCCATGCAATGTGGAAAGAAGGTTTATCACAACCATTTACAAAAAAAGTAAACAAATTCGACCCCAGTAACTACAGAGTGTGCAGTAATCTGGGGAAAATATTTAACAGCATCATGAATACCAGAATTCTTTCCTTCCTAAAGAAACACAATGCCCTGAAAAAATGTCAAATTGTCTTCCTCCCCAAACATCGCACCTCAGATCACATTTACTTCCTCCACACACTCATGAATCTAAAAATCAAAAGGAACACAAGAAACAAGAACAAAGATAGGCACTAACAGTACATTTAGAAAAAACTTCAATCATGATCTTTCAGAAGAAAATCAGATCGTAGGGAAACCACTACCAGTTACCAACAGTGGAACTACACTAAAGCACAGTACCAGTTATAATGACCTGGCCTGGACATAAAGTCATCTGGGAGTTTCAGCCTGGCTACAAAGGCACTGAGTGAAAAAAACAGAAGAGCGTGTTATGCTATCAAATACAAATTCAGTAATACAAATATCCTATTATTTTGTCATTCTGACCTCAATACTACTGTATGGTAGCAAAGTATGTGGACCCATCTCTGATTCTAACTTCAGCAAATGGAAAAAGGTCCCCATTGGAAAATTTCTGTTAGAATTTATCAAAAGTATTTTAGGTGTATTTTAAAACTAAACTTGATCGTTATCATTGGCAGGATATCTAAGCCTCCAAGACGTAAAAGGAAGAAAAACCGTCTCAGAATAAAGACTGAGCGACCACGGTTTGGAAATGGAAAGAGGAAGACATCTTAAATCTTGGCTGCCAAGATATCAGAGAATATGAGGTATTGTGATTTACAGGAGCTAGAAACTGAGATGCACTTCCTGTGTTCCTGCCCAAAATATGACAACATAAGGGAAACTACTACGCAAATGTAGAAAATGATATACCAAACTTTAGACAGATCCCTGATGTGCATAAGCTCCCCATCCTGCTTGGAGAGGAGGAGCAACTGCTAAACTGGCAGCTACATTTGTCACCCTGTAATACACACAGAGATGGGACAGACTTTGTGGTTGTTAGTGTTTTTGGTTTGTTTCATTGTGTTGTTTTTCTTTTCTTTCCTTATTGAATCATTTTTACTAATTTCATTTCTATACATACTTAGACACAACACCTCATGTATGCACTCTAAATACACATAAAATAATACATCAAATAACATGTAATACACTCATACACTTATCCATGCACTCCTATATGCACACACACCCATACAAAACAATGTGCACAAGTTGGTGTGTGTGTGATTGAATGTGTGTGTGCACGCACAGAGACACGCACACAGCTATGTCTTACTATACTTGTGACCAACGATTGATTCTCATTCAAAATCCTATTTTCTCTAACCATAAACCTAACCACAACACCTAACCCTAATCTTCACCCTAACCCTAATTTTAACCCTAACACCTAAACCTAAAATGGGCCTTTTCACAAGTGAGGACCGGCAAAATGTCCTCACTTTGCTTAATTTTCGTTGGTTTACTATTCTTGTGAGGACTTGACACCTACATGCCCACCTACATTCCATAGACAAGCTCATTGTGCCTATTCAATGTTGTTACACGTATGCACTGCATAATCTCATTTTTTATCTGAATCTGAGAGAGAGCTATAAGGTTGAGAGTCAGAGAGATTGAGAAAGAGAGAGACAGGGAGAGGAGAGAGAGGAGAGAGAGAGAGAGATGAGGGGATTTAATCCTCCCAGAATCAAGACTGAGCTCAGAGACAGAGAGGATGGAGACAGAGATAGAGAGTGAGAAAGTGTGAGAGTGAGAGAGATTACAGGATATAATCCTACCAGACAGAAGAGCTTCAGGGCTTCAAACTGAGCTCAGAGACAGAGAGGATGGAGACAGAGACAGAGAGGAAAGCAGGTGTGTACACTCTCCAGCCAAACTGAAACATCCGGTGTCAGTGTCACCAAAACCTGAACACAAGAGTCTGAGGTGTGACGCTGTTCAAGTTCTATATCCGAACAGAGCAGAGCCACAGTCATTCTCACATGGGCTCGACGTTCATGTGTCTGGGACTGGCCATTTATCAAGTGGACACCAGTAGAGCTGGGGTAAAGTGGACAGGCTCAGAACCTGAAGTCAACAGATGAACATATCTGGGACTCTAGTTGATCCATTTCAATATGAAGAGGCCCTGTTGAAACACTTACCACCCTGACAAGAAGCGATGTCAATGTCATGCCTACTGCTTATGGAAAATGACACATGCTGATCATGACTAATAATGAGCAAATGCATCTGTCAGTTCTCCTGTAGTTTGTCGGTCTGCCCATTTCACATGTTCAAGTAAATTATATGGGGTACAAAGAATAGATTTGACAATTTTCTGCTACATCAACAAACCATTCAGCCTAGTTGACACACATACACACACACGCACGCACACACACACACACACACACACATTTTTCATGCCTCTGAATGCATTTGTGAGGTGTGCAAAGATACGCAAAGAATTGGGACTCGTAGGAATTAGAATTTTTAATTATACACCTAGCAGATCTTCATTATACAAACAGAACACAATATCATAATGAGTCCTTCATAGACCTGTAAAGATGATCAATGACACTCAACTGTGTCTTCTATGTCATGCACACCCAGACTTCTAAAATCCAATGGACAATATACACTGTGTAGTTACTGAAAATGTCCCCCTTTTTTATGCCCTTTTTATGTAATACATTGTGACTCTCAGAACTTGAAGTGAATCACCACCGCTCTCTCTCCAAATTACATTGTGAAATTATGAGTGTTTAATGCTGTGGCTTGTTTTTTCCCATAAATTCTCATTTCATTTAGAAAGTGTTTGCTCAATCCTGAGCTCGGAGAATCATTTAAAAAACGTGAAATGTTGCAGACCGCCCGCACACGTGGACGCACACACACACACACACAGCTGCATCAGTATTTTGGGTCCCTGCACAACAAGGCCAGAGGCACACAATGTTCTATTTAGTCTTTAAAGAATTGGATGTTCTGCGAGATATGAGGAAACAAAGGTTTAATAGAGGCTGAAAAATCACAACATTCAGCCAAAACCTAACCCTACAAATAGCACTGTTGGGAGATTTGAAAAGCCACAGTTAGTCAATTAACAATATAATAATACAATTGGCAAAAATATTAATCTTTCATTTACAATCTTTGGGTACTATGAGATTAGAAAGGTTCAGAACTCATGTAAGACATCACAGCACAGTTGGAAAATATATGGCACATGGAAATCAAGAGAGGGTGGTCTACGGAGATAGGTGGGATGGACAGAGTAACTGAGGGCTGTGATTAAAGCTCATGATCTCTAATAGTTATGACCGAAAACCCCATACATCATGTATAGATGAGTACCTTTTAATGTGTAATGTGTATGTCAAACTATATTTATGTCATTTAATACTGTAAATAAAAATACTATGTTTGTAAAATATATGAATAATGTACACTGAGCAGACAAAACATTAAGAACACCTGCTCTTTCCATGATGGACTGACCAGGTGAATCCCGTGAAAGTTATGATCCCTTATTGATGTCATTTGTTAAATCCACTTCAAGCAGTGAAGATGAAGGGGAAGAGACAGGTTAAAGAAGGATTTCTAAGCCTTGAGACAATTGAGATATGGATTGTGTATGTGTGCCATTCAGATTTAATTGGCCAATTTGTAAGTCGCTCTGGATAAGAGCGTCTGCTAAATGACTTAAATGTAAATGTAAATGGTAATTGTCTTTGAACAAGGTATGTTAGTAGATGCCAGGCGCAATGGTTTGTGTCAAGAACTGCAACGCTGCTGGGTTTTTCACGCTCAACAGTTTCCCGCGTGTGGTCCACCACCCAAAAGACATCCAGCCAACTTGATACAACTGTGGGAAGCATTGGGCCAGCTTCCCTGTGGAACACCTTCGACACCTTTCAGAGTCTATGCCCGACGAATTGAGCCTGTTCTGAGGGCAAAGGGTGGGGTGCAACTCAATATTAGGAAGGTGTTCCAAATGTTTGGTATACTCAGTGTATACTGTATGTAACAAAATAGCGGTAAAAAACTCAAATGTAAAACAAAGTTACTTTTTTTACTTTTTTCCTCTCTATAGATGGGTGGGGGTTGGATGGGTCAATATGTTTAATTTATTTTAAGTATAATAACTATGGAAAAATAGTTCCATGTAGTTGAAACCAGATTTGAAACCAGATTTGAAGTTGGCAAAGCAGCGAGGTTTGAGTAGGTAGTGATGAGGATGCTTAAAGCCAACCTCTTCAGGAATGGAGGAAGCTGGTTGATGACATGTTGAAGTTGGCATTTTTTTTATTTTAATGTTTTATTGAGCCTGTCATAACATTTAGTTTAGTGTCCTGGTTCATTTCCCTCGCATGGGCAAGTCAAAATAACCTAGAGAGTTGTGCAGGTGTCACGCCCTGACCTTAGAGAGACGTTTTATTCCTCTATTTGTTAGGTCAGGGTGTGATGTGGGGTGGGCATTCTATGTTGTATATTTCTTTGTTGTGACCGAGTAGGGTTCCCAATCAGAGGCAGCTGTCTATCGTTGTCTCTGATTGGGAATCATACTTAGGCAGCCTTTTCCCACCTGTGTTTTGTGGGTAGTTATTTTCTGTTTAGCTTATGTGCCTGATGGAACTGTGCATTTTCGTTTTTCCCTTTTGTTATTTTGTTTGAGTGTTTCTTGAAAATAAATATCATGAACACTTACCACACAGCGTTTTGGTCCACTTCTCCTTCAACTACAAACGACAAGCGTTACAGAATTACCCACCACCAAAGGACCAAGCAGCGTGGTCATGATAAATGGACCTGGGAGGAAATCCTAGACAGGAAAGGGCCATGGAGGCAGGACGGGGAGTATCGCTGTCCGAAGGAGGAAATAGAGGCAGCAAGAACAGAACGGCGACGCTATGAGGAACTTGCATGGCAACAACGGAAGCCCGAGAGGCAGCTCCCCGGGGGCACACGGGGAGATTGGCGGAGTCAGGTTTGAGACCTGAGCCAACTCTCCATGCTTACCGTGGGGAGCGTGTGACCAGTCAGGCACCGTGTTATGCTGTGATGCTCACTATATCTCCAGTGCGCATTCATAGCCCGGTGCGCTCTGTGCTTGCGCACCGCATTTGCCGTGCTAGAGTGGGCATTCAGCCAGGACGGATTGTGCCGGCTCAGCGCTCCTGGTCTCCAGGAGGCCTCCTCGGTCCAGGATATCCTGCGCCAACTCTACGCACTGTGTCGCCAGTACGCCTTCACAGCCCAGTTCATCCTGTGCCAGCGCCCCGCACTTGCTGGGCTAAAGTGAGCATCTAGCCAGGACGGGTTGTGTCACCCATACGCTCCAGACCTTCAGTGCGCCTCTACGGCCCAGTATATCCTGCGCCAGCTCTACGCACTGTGTCGCCAGTGCGCCTTCACAGCCCAGTTCGTCCTGTGCCAGCGCCCCGCACTTGCCGGGCAAAAGTGAGCATCCAGCCAGGATGGGTTGTGCCAGCCCTACACTCCAGACCTCCAGTGCGCCTCCACGGCCCAGTATATCCTGTGCCAGCTCCGCGCACCTGGTCTCCAGTGCGTCTCCCCAGTCCGGTGCCTGCTTCACGTACCCAACCTCCAGTGCGTCTCACCAGTCTGGTGAGACCTGTTCCGGCTCCATGTACGAAGCCTCCAGTGATGATCCATGGTCCGAAGCCTCCAGTGATGATCCATGGCACGAAGCCTCCAGTAATGATCCATGGCACGAAGCCTCCAGTGATGATCCATGGCACGAAGCCTCCAGTGACGATCCATGGCCCGGAGCCTCCAGTGATGATCCATGGCACGAAGCCTCCAGTGATGATCCATGGCCCGGAGCCTGTAGTGACGATCCATGGCACGAAGGCTCCAGTGATGATCCATGGCCCGGAGCCTCCAGTGATGATCCATGGCACAGAGCCTGCAGCTACGGTCCTCAGGCCGGAGCCTCCAGCGGCGGTCTGCAGTCCGGAGCCTCCAGCGGCGGTCTGCAGTCCGCAGTCTCCAGCGGCGGTCTGCAGTCCGGAGTCTCCAGCGGCGGTCTGCAGTCCGGAGTCTCCAGCGGCGGTCTGCAGTCCGGAGTCTCCAGCGGCGGTCTGCAGTCCGGAGTCTCCAGCGGCGGTCTGCAGTCCGGAGTCTCCAGCGGCGGTCTGCAGTCCAGAGTCTCCAGCGGCGGTTCCCAGTTCAGAGCCTCCGGCGATGATCCACGGTCCGGTTCCTCCGGCGACGATCCATGGTCCGGTTACACAAAAGCGGAGGGATCAGCGGGCGGAGCGGGGGCTACGTCCCGAACCGGAGCCGCCACCAAGGGTAGATGCCCACCCGGACCCTCCCCTATAGGTTCAGGTTTGTGGCCGGGGTTCTACACCTTTGGGGGGGGGGGGGGGGTACTGTCACACCCTGACCTTAGAGACATTTTTTCCTCTATTTGATAGGTGAGGGTGTGATGTGGGGTGGGCATTCTGTTGTACATGTCTTTGTTGTGACCGCGAAGGGTTCCCAATCAGACGCAGCTGTCTATCGTTGTCTCTGATTGGGAATCATACTTAGGCAGCCTTTTCCCACCTGTGTTTTGTGGGTGGTTATTTTCTGACCTCAATACTACTGTATGGTAGCAAAGTATGTGGACCCATCTCTGA
Organism: Salmo trutta; assembly: GCF_901001165.1. NCBI lineage: Eukaryota > Metazoa > Chordata > Actinopteri > Salmoniformes > Salmonidae > Salmo > Salmo trutta. The sequence goes on along the minus strand of NC_042983.1, from coordinate 33,067,896 downwards.
TTCTAACTTCAGCAAATGGAAAAAGGTCCCCATTGGAAAATTTCTGTTAGAATTTATCAAAAGTATTTTAGGTGATTTTAAAACTAAACTTGATCGTTATCATTGGCAGGATATCTAAGCCTCCAAGACGTAAAAGGAAGAAAAACCGTCTCAGAATAAAGACTGAGCGACCACGGTTTGGAAATGGAAAGAGGAAGACATCTTAAATCTTAAATCTACCAAAAAGACAGAAATGCCAAAGGAGGCGGTGTTGCGCTCTATATTCAGAACCACATTCCTGTAAAGCTTAGAGACGATCTAATGTTAAATACTGTTGAAGTTATATCGCTACAGGTTCATCTGCCTCACCTAAAGCCCATTCATGTGGGAAGCTGCTCTAGACCACCAAGTGCTAACAGTCAGTATCTGGATAATATGTGTGAAATGCTTGATAAGGTACAGTATGTGATATCAACAGAGAAGTATATTTTCTGGGTTAATTGTCAGTCAACCTACCTGGGTAGTTACAAACAGCACAGGAATTAAAAAATGTATTGATCACATCTTTACTAACGCTGCAGATATTTGCTTTGAAGCAGTGTCCAAATCCATAGGATGTAGTGATCACAATATAATAGCCATATATAGGAAAACCAAAGTTCCAAAGGCTGGGCCTAATATAGTGTTTAAGAGGTCATACAATAAGTTTTGGAGTGATTCATCTGTTGATGATGTAAAGAATATTTGCTGGTCTGTGGTGGGTAATGAGGAGCAACCAGACGCTGCACTTGACGCATTTATGAAACTACTTATTCCAGTTACTAATAAGCATGCACCCATTAAGAAAAGGACTGTAAGAACTGTTAAATCCCCTTGGATTGATGAGGAATTGAAAAATTGTATGGTTGAGAGGGATGAGGCAAAAGGTATGGCAATTAAGTCTGGCAGCCCAACTGATTGGCAAACGTACCGCACATTAAGAAATCATGTGACTAAACTAAAAAAAACTAATCTACACTATGAAACAAAGATAAATTATATAAAGAATGATAGTAAAAAGCTTTGGGGCACCTTAAATTACATTTTGGGGGAAAAGCCAACTAGGCTCCATTATTGAATCAGATGGCTCATTCATCACAAAGCCCACTGATATTGCAAACTACTTTAATTACTTTTTCATTGACAAGATAAGCAAACTTAGGGATGACATGCCAGCAACAAATGCTGACACCGCACATCCAAGTATATCGGACCAAATTATGAAAGACAAGAATTGTACTTTTGAATTCCGTAAAATCAGTGTGGATGAAGTGAAAACATTATTGTTGTCTATCAACAATGACAAGCCACCGGGGTCTGACAATCTGGATGGAAAAATACTGAGGATAATAGCAGATGAAATTGCCACTCCTATTTGCCACATCTTCAATTTAAGCCTACTACAGAGCATGTGCCCTCAGGCCTGTAGGGGAACTAAAGTCATTCCTAGCTCTTAATATTTTAAGAGCTTTAACTGTACATTTGGTCACATGTAGAAGTGAAATGTTGTATTGGTACTCTTGAATATTATACCTACTTTTTTTGCCAGGGGGGTTTAAATCGCGTTATGTGACGCGTTATGTATCAAAAAAGTTACGATCAAGTGTAAAAAAACACAAAATAGCTGAATTTGTCATGAGCCCCTAAGACGGCTGCCTTCCACTGCAGCGCCATCTAAGCATACATGGCCTACACATATGTCCTCTGCCTCGACGACGATGGCAGTATTATCAGCATCACCTGTATTTCTACTAAAGAAATGCGTTAACTTATGTAATTTTTCTGTTTAAATGAAATCATTTCTACATTTTCTTTTCTCTGCCCCTGCTCTGAAAGCGCCTCATTGTAGCAGCTTAATTTCAATGAAAGTCATGTTTACAATCATATCGCGTGAAGCATTGCAATACAACTCTGTCAGGGTGGAACAGTCTATTATTATGAAATAGTCCATGGGTGGTTAATGACAGTAGTTTCTACGATTATAAGAAAACCATGGATTATATTCGTATGAAATATATGTACATTTATGGAAAGCAATTATCAATCTATTTTTCAGCTGTATGGTATAATTTATTTTCTTGGAGGCCTTTTTTGTCAACAGTGTGGTCTCATTAAGGCACTGCATCTCAGTACAAGAGGTGTCACTGTAGTCCCTGGTTCGAATCCAGGCTGCATCACATCCGGCTGTGATTGGGAGTCCCATAGGGCGGTGCACAATTGGCCAGGGTAAGTCATTGTAAATAAGAATTTGTTCTTAACTGACCTGCCTATTTAAATAAAGGTTAAATAAAACAAATGTAAAAAATAATTAACCTGGGCACAGTTCCCAGGCAAAACCCCCCTCCATTTCCTTTGCAACTCTGAAGCTTCAAAGGAAGCATTTCCTCAATGGCTGATGGCAATGCCATCTGATGGCTATAGTGTAGAAGGGCTGTAAGTCGCACTGGATAAGAGTGTCTACTAAATGACTAAAATGTAAATCCAGATCATTTTTCTTGAAGTACCCTTCACCCTGTCACCTGAATGCAGTGTGTCTCAAAGATTAAATGGATAAGAGGTCCTTGGCACAGGGGAAAAGTGCACTTCAGTTAGTATGTGTGCCAAACCGCTTACACAAGCACCTGGATGTCAGACTTGTATACAACAAGTCTACTGTTCTGTAGAGGCTAAAGCCAGAAACACTGGGGAGAGGTGGGAGTCTACTCTTGGCTGAATGGACCTTGTCTACAGCAGGGTTCAAAAAGTTCCTATAAAATGTAGGCATAGGACCCTCCCAAGATAAGCTTTGTTGCCCCATTAGATTTTGTGGAAGTGTAATAATGAGATGGGAATTAAAGGCAATTCATGTTCTGCCACAAGTAGCCTAACATTCACAGCCACAAAATTGAGAGTCGACAATAGGCCTACCATGATGGCGCTGACATCAAAGCAAGTTACCTGACTGGTTGTGCATCACGTCACTGAAACTTGCATTTAGTCTACCTGTCCTTACCGGCCGTTTACGGTAGAGATCCTTTGAACGAATTGGGGGCGATGAAACAATGGAGCCCCATTCATTTTCATTGAAGGGAAGCAAAGAGGGCGGGGACCATTGGGAGCTTGAACAGAGTGGAACTTAAGTTGGGGAAAGCTGAACTTTTGTCGCATACTCCACAATATCGCGTTGCAATTGACCAATCGAAGCTCACTATAGTTTCATGCCCCTACTGGATTGGCTGTTGATACCTAGCACTACCTACCCTGCTTGCTAGCACCGACATGAGGGCGAAGCTAGCATGGCTATCCGAATTAATGTGTTCAAAGGATCTCGGCCATCACATTATACAGCCGGCAATCACCTAGCCAGCTAGCCTCACCCTGATGTGGGTGCTAACAACCTAGCAAGCAAGCTAGGTAGTGATAAGTATCAACAGCCATTGTCAGACAATCCAGAAGAGGTTGGAAGCTATGGTGAGCTTTGATTGGTCACTCGTTCAGCTTTCCCCAACTTTAGTCCAGCCCTGTTCAAATATAACATTGTTCAAAGGTCCCCTGCCCAATCCGCAACTCTGAAAAGGGTGAAATTGAGGCCCACAATTCGGGGCATTCCTGCATGTGGGCATTCCTGTCAGGAACTGTTTTCCCGCAGTTCTGTTAAAGACAGCGAGAGCAAGTGTTCGGCAGGCGGGAGCGTAGGACAATGTGTGCTAGCTTAGCCAGCTAGTCCTAAAGGGGACTCCGGTACACAACAGGCGGGAGGCGGGGGCGACACCGAGTGCTAACTACCTATAAAGCTAGCTAGCACAGGGTGTCACTAACTATCAACCTGGCTAACACACAGTGTCACTTACTATCAAGCTAGCCAGTACATGGTGTCGCCCTAGCCTCCTGTCTGCTGTGCTAGCGGGAGGCGGGGACGACCGGTAGACAGTGTCCTTCGCCTCTGTCTGTCGGGCACAGTTTACTCCCTTACACAGCAGGCAGAAAGTGGGGGAGACACCGTGTGCTAGCTAGCAAGCTAGCACACGGTGTCGTTAACTTAACTAGCCAGCTATCTAGCACATGGTGTCACCCCAGCCTCCAGCCTGCTGTGCTAGTGGAAGGCGGGGGACGACCGGTAGACAGTGTCCTTCGGTCCTGCCTGTCGGTCACCGTTTTCCCGCTCCTGCCAGTCTACCGGTGTCACTCCCGCTAGCTAGCAAGGGCGTTTATGCAGGAACCAATGGGGTGCCCGACAGGGGGGTGGTCCTGCAGATGCAGGAATGCCTCAAATTGCGGGCTGCAGTTGCACACTATTGGCATCTCTAGCTTTCCTTCCATTGAAGGTGAACCGCTTCAGATGTTTCACCATGGGATGCAACTGTATCGTGTGAAATTAGCCAGTGGCGGTCAGTGCCGTTTAAGATTAGCCTTAATTCTATTACAGCATATTGGATGACTGTCATTCATATTCCATTCACCCAGCTCAATGTAACAGTGATAGGTTTAAGCTACTACATGATACTCAAAATGTTCATATACCCATCATGATGTTGCTACAACCTAGTCTACGAATGAAAGTTTATAAACAGGTGCACAGGTCAAGAGACAAATTGGAATGATCATGGTGAAAGGTTGTGGCACATTCAATGCCATCTTGCACACTCTTGCCTGCATCTAGCTGATCAAGGGTGTAATTATTAGTCCAACAGTTGCAAACAAGTGTTTCTATTGGACAAATTCAGGTGGATTTATCCCAGTTTCGTTCTGTTTGCTTCTGTTTAAGAAACGTTTTTCAACAGAATCGGCAGAATGAATACACTGCTGATCACCACCGGCACACACAGTTCACTTTCATAGCATAGCACAGCATGATCACTTTGCTTGTTGTATAATTCCCACTTGCATCTACTCGCTCTCCTCCTCTCACCTATTCTTTTTGCTTGTGGACTTCAGTGCACAACACAACAGCCGTCTGTGACCAGGCAGAAAAACCTTTCCAAGCCACAGCGGTTATGGTATGAAGGTGTGTCTTGGAAATGTTTTTCTGCCTGGTCACAGACAGCTGTCTGCCTTTCACCACAGCCTACATTGTTGTCAATATCACCATATTAGCTAGCGTCATAGTCAACATCTACTAGAACTAATGTGTTAGTAAACACGCTACAATCATGCAATACAGTTTACAGCAAGCAGTTTAGCAGTTACACCGGCAGGCCCCAGTGGCAATAAATTAATACAACCTTACCTTGACTTGGAAGAGTTCCAGTATTGGCTAGCCAGCTAGCTAACATAAATAGCATTCCTCTCTGTTTGAGCCAGGTGTTTGGGTAGGCTAAATTAGTTAGCTGCATTAGCTAGCTCAGTAAGTGAAAGTGAATAAAATACAATGAAATATAGCTAGATCTCTTTCTCACTCTGCTGCTTTTTCTTACTTTTTGAGGAAATGAATTTGTTAAAAACTGTTCAACTATTGACTTTCTCTCTTTTTGAGTCAACTACTCACCACATTTCATGCACTGCAATACTAGCTAGCTAACTAGCTAGCTTTAGCTTATGCTTTAGATTAATTCTCAGATTCTTTGATTGGGTGGACAACATGTCAGTTCATGCTGCAAAAGCTCTGATAGGTTGGAGGACGTCCTCCGGAAGTCATCATATTTACTGTGCAAGTCTATGGAAGGGGGTGAGAACCATGAACCTTCTAGATTTTGAATTGAAGTCAGTGTACCCAGAGGAGGACAGCTCCGGCTACACTGTGGTGCTACCCCAGAGAGTGCTGTTGAGGCTACTGTAGACCTTCATTGCAAAACAGTGTTTTTTAATCAGTTATTTGGTGACATGTGAATATATTTTGTATAGTTTTATCTACAAATTATACAAATTATGAAACATTAAAAAAGTTATGAAATTCACTGAGTAGGATGGTGATCCCCTTCCTCCTCTGAGGAGGCTCCACTGCTGTTAGCCTACAATAACCACCTTTTTTAGGAGCATGAATATTGTGTTTAAGCTGAGTTCAAATTGCACAATAACAAAGGTGATTATCCATAAACTGACACTTTAACTGCCTTTTCCATTTTATTAAAATGTAAATTAATATTTATTCACAAATTTCCTGAAGGTCGCTTTTGGAGATGTGTGGCACGCTGTTTATATTCATGTTAGCCTACTCACAGAAACACTGGCGTTTTTGCACAACTGTTCCTCCTCTCCAACGACCGAAGATTCTACTACCAGCTTCTCGAAGCATGCAGAGCCGAGAGAGGAGCTCTTCTGATGGGACAGGATTAAATGGGAGACGATGAGCTTCGGGCTGTCATGTCCCGTTAGATCTGGCTTGCTCGCGGACGCTCTATCAGCCCCCAGTAGCTGATGCAGAGGTTGCCCGGTGCTGCTGCTCCCAGGCGCTGTACCGCCGAGGGACTGGTCAGCCGGGAAAGATGCCGGGGTAGAGCAGCAGAGATTGGGCTGTGAGGATGAAAAGAAACGGTCTAGCTCTTTCTTTTTCCTTTTAAACATCCATAACCCGGTCTCCTTTTTACTGTCGGGACTGCGACGCCCAGAGCCCAATTTGGGGCTCAAAAACGGTTTGGTTTTGTCTTGGAAATTCTTCCACATCCTTCGTTGGTAGGAAATCGATTCCTGTCCCTTCGCTGCGCTATCATCCTTGGGGTTGTCCTCCATAGTGCTAGTACAGCAACCTGCCAGTCTGGGCGCGCAGTTTAGTGAATGTCACCGTTGGCTAATGATAGGCTACAGCAGTACTTCTACTGATCAATTTCCAGCGCCAAGGAGCAAGGAGCCGCATTGACAAAGGGTGTGTGTGTGTGTATTGTTCTTCGGGAGCGCGTCTTCCCTGAATATGTGCAGCTGAAGTGTGAATTTCGTGACAAACGTGGTGTGCAGCTGTCAAACGTTAAAATGATGGCCGTTGCGGGTGCAATAATTGAGAAGTTCACACAGGCTGCTTGGACAGAACAACCACATTGGAGACAAGTGACAACAAATAAACATACTATGGCTTTTAATAACTTGTTATGCTTTGGTTGTTACTATTTACACTTTTTTTTGTGTTTTCAATATCAATTTCCAATAGAGATAGAGCATTTCATGTAATGAAGACTGAACACATTAAAAGCTGAGATGCGCCTCCACCTGGTCAACCCATGTCAGTGGGTGTAAATTATCTACATGAGCTGATTGCATTGCATAATTGATGCCATTGATTCGTCTCCCTAGGCAGACAGGTTGCCTTCCACATTAACAATGTCCTAGCAACATATTAGTGATGTTGCCCTAGGTCTGGGATTTCTGATATGCAACAGATTATGTTTAGCATTTTGCAAGAGGTTTGGGTAATGAATATCAGCCTAATAAATTAAGCCTTTTGATGTGTTACCTAATCCTTTCCTCTCTGCTGTCTGAGAGAAAGGCACTCGGATGACCATTTTGGGTGAGCTCCAGAATCATCACATTGAACAGCTGCTGGCTCTCATTGGAAGATCGCCCTAACTTTAGCTGTGCTGAAACTCCAACCACAATGCCAGGCACCTTACAGTAAACCTCAATATTGTGTGGAATGTGATTCAATATGCTTTTAAGTTCAATTGTTAGTAGGCTTTAAGCAACTTATATTATACCTTATATTACAACTTATATTGTAACTCATTTAACAACATGTAAGTAATGCTGGTTGTGCGATAGGCATACCCAGTGGAAATATACTATGAATCTCTTTATGTTTCCATCCATTTCTAATGGTTTTGTTAATGTTATTTAAGCATTTTTTACTTCAGGTTTACCATAAATATCCGCTGGTGCAAGCAGATGTTTGACAGAGGTGCATCTGCTTTTTGTCTTCTGAAGGCCCTGAAAATTGCTAAAGACTCCAGCCACTCCAGTCATAGACTGTTCTCTCTGCTACCGCACGGCAAGCAGTACCGGAGCATCAAGTCTAGGTCCAAAAGGCTTCTTAACAGCTTCTACCCCCAAGCCATAAGCCTTCTACCCCCAAGCCATAATCAAATGGCTACCCGGACTATTTGCATTGACCCCCCCCCCTTTTTTTATGCTGCTGCTACTCGCTGTTTATTATCGATGCATAGTCACTTTACCCCTACCTACATGTACAAATCACTTTGACTAACCTGTACCCCCTAAATATAGCCTCAGTATTGTTATTTTATTGTGTTACTTTTTATTGTATTTTTTACATTATTTAGTAAATATTTTCTTAACTCTATTTCTTGAACTGCATTGTTGGTTAAGGGCTTGTAAGTAAGCATTTCACAGTAAGGTCTACACCTGTTGTATTCGGCGCATGTGACTAATACAATTTGATTTGACTTGAAAACCTGTAAGATTCCTCATTAACACTTGTCCCTAGGCCTTGTATCGTCTCAACATTGGTGTCTGTATGACCTGGATATCACTGTTCTTACCTATGTACACAAACCAAGTCAGACAGGGCCGCTCTCTCTCTGTCTGTCTGTCTGCCTGTCTGTCTGTGTTATTCTTTTTCCCTCTTATCTTTCTTACACTCTCTTTTAACACACACACTCACACATTGCTTTTACACCTAGATGGTGGCATTAAAATGGTGATTGCGAGGATGAATATTGTATCTGGTGCAATTTCACTGCCAATAAATGACGGACAGGCCAAGGACCAGGAAGTAGATTTATTGGCGAGGGAATTCAGTATCACCTGAGGACATTGGGGATATGAGGTGAGACAGGTCGATGATCTGATGAATTGCTTGTTCATTTAGTGGACCTGAAGCACATCGCCTTCAACCCCTATCACAATTGACACACTTGAAAAATAACCTAAATACTTAATCCAAACTCTGCTACAACTTCAACTCACATGTAAAGGTTGTTTCTCAGACTATGGATGGTGCAGGGACTTGGAGACAGACTGGCCTTTTCTCGATTTCATTTGCTCAACATTTGCATCCTCTGCTCCGTCAAAGTTAATCGAGGAGCGGCGGCGAGGAGAGTGAACATGGATGAAAATGTGCTTGTATGAAATGAGAAGCTCCTTTTCCATTCCGTGTTATCAGGCAAATGACATTAAGGGTAGAATCCCAAAATACATTTATAAAGTGATAAAAGCAAATGTATAAAGTCGTGCAAGACATTTTATAGATAAAAGGATAAGTAGCATATCGTTTTAAATTGTTGGCATGCTTTTCTCCTTCGAGAAAACAGCTGATTCAAAAGTGGTGCGGCAGATTTCAAAACTCTTCCATGAAGGACTCAGATAAGATACACTTGTGCTTCCTCACCAAAAGGAGAGTAACGAGGAGGGAAGGACCGTCTTCCATTTGCCTACTAACGAATTGACACACTCCTCGACCACTCAACCACTTATCGGTTTCCGGGTCACGGAGGAGAGCGGACTGAGGAAAGAAGATGCCCAAATGAGAAATCCCCCTGTCTTCTGTCCCGTTGGAAAATTAACCACCATCTTTAAAGATGGAGTCTGCAGTAGGGGAAACAGTGCCACTGTCCGCCCCATGGCCATTGTTATTGTTTTTATTTTGTTGAGGAAGCAAAGGTAAAGAGCATCACACAACGTGGTAAAATGTCCAAGGGGAAAATATAATCAAATCAAATTTTATTTGTCACGTGCCGAATACAACAGGTGTTGTACAGTGAAATGCTTACCTACAAGCCCTTAACCAACAATGCAGTTTTAAGAAAAATAAGGGTTAAGTAAAAAAAGATAAGTACAAAAATGTAAGTACAAGAAACAAATCATTAGAGAGCAGTAGTAAAATAACAATAGCAAGGCTATATACAGGGGGTACCAGTATAGAGTCAATGTGCGGTGGCACATAGTTGAGGTAATTGAGGTAATATGTACATGTAGGTAGAGTTAACGTGACTATGCATAAATAATAAACAGAGAGTAGCAGCAGCATAAAAGGGGGGGCAATGCAAATAGTCTGGGTAGCTATTTGATTAGCTGTTCAGGAGTCTTATGGCTTGGGGGTAGAAGCTGCTGGCTCTCAGGTACTGCTTGCCGTGAGATAGCAGAGGGGACAGTCCATGACTAGGGTGGCTGGAGTGTTTGACAATTTTTAGGGCCTTCCTCTGACACTGCTTGGTATAGAAGTCCTGGATGGCAGGAAGCTTGGCTACAGTGATGTACTGGGCCGTACGCACTACCCTCTGTAGTGCCTTGTGGTCGGAGGCCGAGCAGTTGTCATACCAGGCAGTGATGCAACCAGTCAGGATGCTCTCGATGGTGCAGCTGAAGAACTTTTTGAGGATCTGAGGACCCATGCCAAATCTTTTCAGTCTCCTGAGGGGGAATAGGCTTTGTCGTGCCCTCTTCATGACTGCCTTGGTGTGTTTGGACCATGATTCTTTGTTGGAGATGTGGACACCAAGGAACTTGAAGTTCTCAACCTGCTCCACTACAGCCCTGTCGATGAGAATGGGGGCGTGCTCAGTCCTCCTTTTCCTGTAGTCCACAATCATTTCCTTTGTCTTGATCACGTTGAAGGAGAGGTTGTTGTCCTGGAACCACACGGCCAGGTCTCTGACCTCCACCCTAGAGGCTGTCTCATCGATGTCAGTGATCAGGCCTACCACTGTTGTGTCATCTGCAAACTAAATGATGGTGTTGGAGTCGTGCCTGGCCATACAGTCATGAGGGAACAGGGAGTACAGGAGGGAGCTGAACACTCACCCCTGAGGGGCCCCCGTGTTGAGGATCAGCGTGGCGGGTGTGTTGTTACCTACCCTTTCATCTGGTGGCGGCCCGTCAGAAAGTCCAGGATCCAGTTACAGAGGGAGGTGTTTAGTCCCAGGGTCCTTTGCTTAGTAATGAGCTTTGAGGGCACTATGGTGTTGAACACTGAGTTGTAGTCAATGAATAGCATTCTCACATAGGTGTTCCTTTTGTACAGGTGAGAATGGGCAGTGTGGAGTGCAATAGAGATTGCATCATCTGTGGATCTGTTGGGGCGGTATGCAAATTGAAGTGGGTCTAGGGTTTCTGGGATAATGGTGTTGATGTGAGCCATGACCAGCCTTTCAAAGCACTTCATAGCTACAGACGTGAGTGCAAAGGGTCTGTAGTCATTTAGGCAGGTTACCTTAGTTGAAAGATTAGAGGAATCTGTGTGGGTAGCTGGACAGGTAGGATGACTGACAGTGAGGGTGAACAGGTGGTCACGGGTCAGGTGACAGAGGAATGGATGAGACTGAGGCAGGAATTCTTTTAACCATAAAGTGGTATATTTACTGAGTAGTCTGTGCTGCATAACAAAGGAAACAGAATAACGTGTATCCAATCAAATCCATCATCACAAAGATCTAATCATAACAATCCTTCATTATTAACATCATTTAGGGAATTCAACAATCCAGTTCATTAATAAGTCAATAGGAACCATCGGTGAGCAATTTAGGCTCGTAACTATTTATCATAAATCATGAAAGAATAATACAAACAGTGATCGGTTGGTTATTCAATCTATAATCGGCATTAGTTGGATCAGAGCCGATCAGTTCAACAAACAATGACTTTCTTATTTCACCCCTTCAAGTGTCTTCATGCGTACACGTAATTTCATTACATATTAACCATACCAATTGCATAATTGGCCTATTATGTTCCGTAGGGCCGGGATCATTGACCATTCACATTACACAAAATGTTTGAAGCGTGCGCTCCAAGCCGCGCTCCGCGATAATAAGTTCAAACAACAACTGATAGCCCACTCTCCCGATCGCAACAGATAGTTCAGATGAAAGTTCAGATGAAAGGTAACAGAGTCGGTGGACTTACGTGGATTCATGGACGCACAGAACTTCTGGATTAGACAGAGTGAAGGAAGAGAAAGCAGCGCGATCAGGCAATGGTGATTTCCTCCTTTTATGGAGTGGAGATCTGTCGGACATTTCCACCTGACCTAATTAAAGCGCCCCTGGCCCAGCTGAGTAAGTGGCAATGAATTAAAGGATTATTACACCAACTCCATGGGCTTTTCTACATTAGTGTTCTTGGGCACAGGGACTATGGTGTTCTGCTTGTTGGTATTACAGACTCAGTCAGGGAGAGGTTGAAAATGTCAGTGAAGTAACTTGCCAGTTGGTCAGTGCATGCACACGTCCTGCTAATCTATCTGGTCCTGCAACCTTGTGAATTTTAACCTGTTTAAAGGTCTTACTCACATCGGCTACGGAGAGCATTATCACACAGTCGTCCGGAACAGCTGATGCTCTCATGCATGTTTCAGTGTTACTTGCCTCGAAGCGAGCATAGAAGTGATTTAGCTCGTCTGTTAGGCTCGTGTCACTGGGCAGCTCGTGGCTGTGCCTCCCTTTGTAGTCTGTAATAGTTACACAAGACCTGCCACATCCGACGACCATCAGAGCCGGTGTAGTACGATTCAGTCTGAGTCCTGTAGGAGAGCATAGCGGGATTTCTTATAAGCTTCCAAGTTAGAGTCCCGCTCCTTGAAAACGGCAGCTCTACCATTTAGATCAGTGTGGATGTTGCCTGTAATCCATGGCTTCTGGTTGGGGTTTGTACATACAGTCACTTTGGGGACAACATCATCAATGCACATATTGATGAAGCCAGTGACTGATGTGGTGTGCTCCTCAATGCCATCGGAAGAATCCCGGAACATATTCCTGTCTGTGCAAGCAAAACAGTCCTGTAGCTTAGCATCTGCTTCATCTGACCACTTTTTTATTGACCGAGTCACTGGTGCTTCCTGCTTTAGTGTTTGCTTGTAAGCATGAATCGGGAGGATAGAATTATGGTCATATTTGCCAAATGGAGGGCGAGGGTTATATCCTACCTGTTTGGCCCTGTCCGGGGGTTTCATCGGATGGGGCCACAGTTTCTCCTGACCCCTCCTGTCTCAGCCTCCAGTATTTATGCTGCAGTAGTTTATGTGTCGGGGGGCTAGTCTGACCTACAAACTATTATGATCAATGGAAAGGGGAGACTCTCACGAACACGATGGTGTTCTCTGTTTTGTCTATTACCCCCACAAGTGTCACGGAGGTAACAGGTACCTTAGAAGTATAAAGGTAGTTTTGTGCCTACCCCGAAAAAGGGTAAAAAAAAATGGATGTATTTCCTGAGTTATTTTTATATCTCCTAGATTTAGGACATACACTTCAAAACTTTTTTTTTCACCTTTATTTAACCAGGTAGGCCAGTTGAGAACAAGTTCTAATTTATAGCTGCGACCTGGCCAAACCTGACCAAACGTACAGTCAATAACACAATAGAAAAATCTGTATACGGTGTGCAAATGAAGGAAGGAGGTAAGAAAATAAATAGGTAATTACAATTTAGCAATTTACACTGGAGTGATATATGTGCAGATGAGGATGTGCAAGTAGATATATTGGTGTGCAAAAGAGCAGAAAAAGAAAAACAAATATGGGGATGAGGTAAGTAGTTGGTTGGATGGGCTATTTACAGATGGGCTGTGTACAGCTGCAGCGACGGTATGCTGCTCTGACAGCTGACGCTTAAAGTTAGTGAGGGAGATATGTCTCCAACTTCAGTGATTTTTGCAATTCGTTCCAGTCATTGGCAGCAGAGAACTGGAAGGAAAGGCGGCCAAAGGAGGTGTGGGCTTTGGGGATGACCAGTGAAATATACCTGCTGGAGCACGTGCTACGGGTGGGTGTTGCTATGGTGACCAGTGAGCTGAGATAAGGCGGAGCTTTACCAAGCAAAGACTTAGAGATGACCTGGAGCCAGTGGGTTTGGCGATGAATATGTAGCGAGGACCAGTCAACGAGAGCATACAGGTCGCAGTGGTGGGTAGTATAAGGGGCTTTGGTGACAAAACGGATGGCACTGTGATAGACTACATCCAATTTGCTGAGTAGAGTGTTGGAGGTTATTTTGTAAATGACATCGCCGAAGTCAAGGATCGGTAGGATAGTTATTTTACGAGGGTATGTTTGGCAGCATGAGTGAAGGAGGCTTTGTTTGCGAAATAGGAAGCAAATTCTAGATTTAACTTTGAATTGGAGATGCTTAATGTGAGTCTGGAAGGAGAGTTTACAGTCTAGCCAGACACCTAGGTATTTATAGTTGTCCACATATTCGAAGTCAGAACCGCCCAGAGTAAGGATGCCAGTCGGGCGGGTGGGTGCGGGCAGCGATCGGTTGAAGAGCATGCATTTCGTTTTACTAGCATTTAAGAGCAGTTGGAGGCCAAGGAAGGAGTGTTGTATGGCATTGAAGCTCGTTTGGAGGTTTGTTAACACAGTGTCCAAAGAAGGGCCAGATTGTTTCTTATGATACATTTTTTTACTGTCTTTTTTTTGCCATTTATTAATGTGTTATTCAATGCATTTCTATGGGCTTTAGTAGTAAAGGCCAACATCTATATTTTAGAAAATCATTTGTATATAAACTCAGCAAAAAAAGAAACATCCCTTTTTCAGGACCCTGTCTTTCAAATATAATCTGTAAAAATCCAAATAACTTCACAGATCTTCATTGTAAAGGGTTTAAACACTGTTTCCCATGCTTGTGCAATGAACTATAAACGATTAATGAACATGCACCTGTGGAACGGTCGTTAAGACACTAACAGCTTACAGACGGTAGGCAATTAAGGTCACAGTTATGAAAACTTAGGACACTGAAGAGGCCTTTCTACTGACTCTGAAAAACACCGAAAGAAAGATGCCCAGGATCCCTGCTCATCTGTGTGAACATGCCTTAGGCATGCTGCAAGGAGGCATGAGGACTGCAGATGTGGCCAGGGCAAAAAATGGCAATGTCCATACTGTGAGACACCTAAGACAGCGCTACAGGGAGACAGGACGGACAGCTGATCGTCCTCGCAGTGGCAGTCCATGTGTAACAACACCTGCACAGGATCGGTACATCAGGTACACAGTTGACAGTGAGAGGATGTTTCTTTTTTAGTTGAGTTTAAAAATATTTGTTATACCTCAATAGGTCCTGAAATTCAAAATCAAATATCTAAATAATTCATAGTATGACCATCTTCAAACAATTCCAAATGTCAGTTTAGCACTGACATATCCTCTGAGTAGATATTAGCATTTAGTCTTGGAAGTGACACTTTAGCACAAGTTTGCAAATATGTCATTGGCTTGTTACAGATGCTAAGTAGGCTCTGCTACAGCAGCAGTTTTCATTGAAGGAGATGGCAAGAGTTGAATACTAGCAGACATAGTACCTAATCAAACAAACCGTTTTGAATATATATCCAGATTTAATTGCTGTGAAATTAGCACTCCAGTTCAAGCCAATACATTTTATAGTCTCGATAAAAACCCAAATTGAAAAGTGCAGATTATTATCATTATTATTATTATAATTTTGTCAACCACTACACAAATATTGTAAATTCCATTACTCTAATGTTAAATTACTATACTTTAACCACTAAGTATTAGATAAAGTTAAGTTGGTTTGCTTGATGAGCTCAGCTACTAACACGACAGCATCAATCCCTCATCATCACGTTGCCAAGTCTACATTGGCACACCCCATTCAGCTTTACTGCAGTACACAAGTGACCAGCACAAACACATTCATCACAACATATTGTGGACCAGCCATCGATGTGTAAGTATCCTGCATTTTCTCTTGTAAGTTTACTTGATGAATACCACTTAATAAAAGGGTATGCAACGGAGGAGAATGGACATCTCAGACAGGTTAATAAGTAGGATGATAAGTACGGGGTTGAAATAAGGTTTATGGGAATAGCATGACTAGTATCCTGTGCTTAAATTGAAGAGAAGCCTCCCGTGACCCCATTTCCACTTACTTTAACAGGGAATTGAATAGTCAAAACATAACTGTGCTTTAAAGGTGGAAGCTGTTCTGCGTGTTTAACATTACATTACATTTACATTTTAGTCATTTAGCAGACGCTCTTATCCAGAGCGACTTACAGTAGTGAATGCATACATTTTTTTCCTTCTTTTTTTTCTTCTTTTTTTCTGTAACAAAATGTCACATCTTCTTCTTTTCATAACAGAAGCCTGTTATTTAAAGGAACCGTGTCACATGGGTTGATGTTACAGCCGTACCAGCCTTATGACAAGTGAGTTATACCTAAGTGTTTCAAAACTGACCTTCAAAAAGTCCCTCACATTTCCTTTCTGTAGCAACCGTGATTAAATCAGTGCTGTGGAGACACAATTAGTTTGCGCCATAGTGTGTCAGTGAGCAAAAGGCCTAGTAATCGACACAGGCCTATCTCACTGCTCACTTTCACCTTGATCAAATTAATCTCTAATCCATGAAAACATCTCACAGGCACAGCCGGAAGAGGCAGCTAATCGATGGGAAATGTAGTTTGTGAAAGGCCAGAGCATATAGTAACAAGCACATTATGCAGATTCCCATAAAAAAATATAAATAAATCAAGCTTCAGACTTGGAATGCAACGCAATGTGCTTTACAGGAAAATAAATAAATAAAACTGAAAATAAAAGCTGAAATATTTACTACACCACAAACATAACATTTAAAAAAAAGAATGACACAAACTGAACAACGTAAAAGCACCCCAAGGAAAAGCAAAGCTAAGAAGATGTGTTTTAAGATCTCTTTTATATATGTCCACAGTTTCAGCCCCCTCAGCTTGACTGGCAGGTTATTCCAGAGGCTGGGGGCATAGTAACTATGTATTCGGGGTGCACAATCGTGGATGGATTTAAAAAACAATATAATAATCTTTAAATTAATTTTAAAACTCACAGGCAGCCAGTGCAGAGACCTTAAAACCAGTGTAATGTGTGCTCTCTGTCTGGTCTTGGTCAGTACCCATGCTGCAGCATTTGTTATGTTTTGCATTTGACCAATGGCTTTCTTGAGTAGACCAGACAGGAGAGTATTACAGTAATCAAGCCTGCTTATAATAAAATCATGGATGAGTCTCTCTGTATCAGCCTGAGAGAGAAATGGCTGCACCTTCGCAATGTTCCTCCGGTGGTAAAAAGCTTTTTTGGTCACATTCCTAATGTGTGATTTGAAATTTAGTTCAGAATCTAAAATAACACCAAGGTTTTTTACCTGGTGTTTTATCTTTATTGCCCGTGAATTCAAATGTGTGGCCAGATTCTCTCTCTGTGCTATGGCTCCAATAATAAGTACCTCAGTCTTTTGATTTAGCTAGAGGAAGTTGTGAGCCATCCAAGTATTTAAATCAATAATATAGTCTTATAATTTATCCATGGAGCTAAAATCCTCTGGTGAGACAGAAATGTAAAGTTGTGTATCATCTGCGTAGCAGTGAATACTCCAGGTGGATATACAGAGATATACATTGTTTCAGATCTAATAGAGGTGTTTCTAATCCTCCTGGAGGTCGAATTGAATTTTGCTTGATTTTCTCTGCCTAGGTGCAATGTCAACAAAGTCAGATATGTTGACATGCATATCTCCATGCATTGCTACAGGGTAATCTCATTGGTTGCAGCAAGCAAGCAACCTTGCAGCTTAGCTTCATCGGAAGGCAGTCAAATTCCACATGACCGTTTAGTCATGGTAATTAGTCTTCTCCAAGCTCTGATGCTCATTAGTAGCCTACCAAACTTGCTAAGTTCCTGGTACTCAGCACTCTATTGTCCCTCTAATCACTCTGACATCAATGCAAATGTATTCTAAAATCTAATTTAACACTTCATGAGAGCCCATGAGCTCATGTTGCGCAACATTTCTGTAGGCTATGCAATTGCGGGAGAAAACAGAGTGATGGCCGCTAATAAAAATAAGAGGATCCTATCAGCTTTCTATAGATTAGGCCTACTATATTTATTTCTCAACTCTCCTAATATTAAGCACATTGCTTATATTTACAACAGGAGTATAGCCTACCAACAGGAGTATAAACCATAGTTTATCAACATTTTAAGCTAAATGTTCTGATCTGTTGCATCAGCCACATTGCATAAAAAATGTTTTTTGATGCTAGTGGTTGTAGTAATTTGGGATCTATCACATCCCACAACTGTCCCAGACTATGTTTGGAATATTTATTTCTCACACAGAATAGATTGGGCTGACTTTGTACTAAGGGGGATAGTAGATTGACATAGGCTAGTGCTTTTGCTGTTCGTTAGGCCTACTCATCTTGCTGGCTGGCTGACAAAAAGTAAATGTGGACAGTTCTTCCAATATCTTCAATATGCACCTCGGAATTGGATAAGGACGCGCGCAGTTGCATCCCGGATGTGTCTGTCTTCACTTGTAGCCTGTGAGAAAGACCCAATCACGTGACGGAGAGCCATGTGAGTGAGAGGCTTTTTGGATTGCGCAGCACACTCAGGGAGAAGGGCACAACGCAGCACTCTAGGCCACTAAAGGCATGGATTTTTTTAGGGTGCCTTATGGCCACAAAGGGGATGCCACCATGAAATTCGAGGCATTATCAAGTGCTTGTCAAATTGTGAATGAGAGACTATTGGAGTGTGTACAGCCTACACAAAAAAAACAAAGCAGAGCTCATGCCTGCTTTGTTTCATGCAATTTCAAGTTACTTTTTTCAAATCATCAATAGTCTCATCATACAGCCATACAGTGGTGATTTTAGCATGTAAATCTCCCCAAAACATTTTTAGATGCATGCCAGCAATGCCACTGCACAACACAACACTAAACAATACATTAATTGCACTATAACGGTGACAAACGGTGTCCACAAACTGTTAGGGCCTACATAAAGCTGTCCCAACAGCAGTCCCAACACCTCACCACTGCTACACCTGGCTATCAGCGGAGCCTTGTCTGGCAGCAAAAGAGTTCATTCAGCCTCATTTACTGCCTTTTGAACAAACATAGCTGATATGGCTGACTTGCTTAAACAAATGTGGTTTCTACTGACAATTGAGATGTAAAAACTATGGCATAAGGGAACGACGAGCGGATAAGAGGCAATTTTGGTTAAGACATTAATGAGCAAGCTAGGACAGATGTAACTTTTTTTTTTGTAACTTTTCAAATGTACGGTGACAAAATTCAGAAAATGGGCCATTCTTACAATATTCTCTCTGTACACCAAGTCAGAACCGTAGGATAAATAAAGGGGGCATATAAGCAGACAGTGAAAGCTCTTACAATATTCAATGATGAAATTTCTCTAAAACAGGCTATAGGCTACATGTGCACCACAAAGTTATGAGGGGACCAACTTATTAGGGTGAGGCACATGGGCTACTAACAGCTTGCTACACAACATACATTTAGTATTACTTTCTTAGCTACAGTATACATATCTCCCTGGCATATTTTATTACATCAAGACATTTTTTAACTCACCTTGTTGTGCTGTGCTCACTTTAACAGGAACGTGGCGCAGCGGTCCATATTGTGGGCACATTTTGTCATCAAACTTTGTCATCAAAGTCTCGCATTCTCTAGATTTAAGGTGCTTTCAAGACAGCTGAGAACTCTGAAAAAAAACAAGGTTGAATCATGATGTCAGTGATCTTCAGGTCGGAGAGGCCCGAGTTCCCGACTTGGAATTCCAAGTTGGATGACCGTTCAAAACAAATTTCCCAGTCGGAGTTCCCAGTTGTCTTGAACTCACTGAAGTCGGAGATTTCCCAGTTCCAAGTTTCTAGTTGTTTTGAACACGGCAAAAGTCATGCTGGATTGGCAGCATGGCCAATGTATTCAACCTTTCTGGCCCATGGCATGTGAATGTTTATCCTTTTAAGCTAGGAAAAGAGGCCCTTAGACAACACACCCACGCCACGGAACAGCAGGCTAGTGATTGCTTTGCAACGCTTGAAGGCTCAAGGTCATTGGCCACAGATAAAATGCCGTAAGATTTTGAAAGTATGATGTTTATATCAGTCCAATCAAATCTACGGTAGATATAACGTGATTTGACATCATTTTTCTACAGGGAAGTTAATTGCACTCACTTGGCGTCCCAGGTCTGAATTAGTCCTTTATTAGAAGGAGAGGGTGAGGATCAAAACCAGGAGTGTTTCGGCCCTCCAGGACCGACATTGAAAAGCTCTGGACTAAATCATTGTAGAATCATTATTTGTCAATGGGCTGTGGTCCAGACCTTGATCAATCATCTGCAGTGGTAGTCCAGCAACATGAGAGTGGGGAGTATAGGAGAGTGAGGTCAGAGACAAAAGAGTGTTAAGTGTCTCTACGTGAGTCTATCTATCTATCTATCTATCTATCTATCTATCTATCTATCTATCTATCTATCTATCTCTCTATCTCTCTCTCTCTCTCTCTCTCTCTCTCTCTCTCTCTCTCTCTCTCTCTCTCTCTCTCTCTCTCTCTCTCTCTCTCTCTCTCTCTCTCTCTCTCTCTCTCTCTCTCTCTCTCTCCCTCCCTCCCTCCCTCCACCGGATCAGGCTGATTTGATTATACTGCACTGAGCAAAGCCTCACTGAATCTCATTCAGAGCTTATGGCTTATTCTTCATAAGTAAGCAGACGTGTTTATGACATTCGATAAACATCAATGAGTTCTGGAACGGTTGCCAATCGTGCTGCACAGAAGAAGAACTGGCGTAATAACTGAGTTGTGTGTATGAAATAGATAGCTCCAACAGATCAAAACAGAATAATGCCCTCATGAACACAGGGGACATTGCAAAATTAGTTCAATTTTATTTTGACAAAATATTTGGCATGATGGTATCTGAAATTAAAACTATAAATGATCACCTAATTGGTATGTGTGTAAGAGAGAGCGAGAGAAGCAATAGGCCAGAACCAGGAATTGACTCCTCTACATGTAACAAGAGAGGTGATAAGAGGTGATAAAGTTAATCAAACTGGCATACTGTCATACTCAATATTCCCTGAGTTTATCTGCAAGGGCGCAGCCGTGTGATATGGAGTGAGTGCAGCTTGACTCATTTGAATGGTTCAACGAGTGATTGTTAATGCAAATGTTAGATAGTACAACAAATCTGCTTGCACTGATGTCGGTTGAGGGATGACCACTGCAGAGAAGTGACACCACGTGTTGGAAGAAAATCGGAGAAATATATGTATTTCAAATAGATTAATAATGACTGTTTATTGCAATATAGCCATTATGACACACATTTCCTAGAAAAATCTTAAAATGTAAAAAGTATCCTTAAACCTCTCATCACTGCTCTCCACAAAGTGCTTCATAACCAGCACAATGGGAAAGCTAGGTGATGACACAATACATTTAGCTCAAGCACGGTTTGTGTTGTTAAAAGTTTATGTGAACAATTCAATGAATTTGCATATCCCTAGTGGAGTGTTTTCCTCCGCATTGCTGATTATTATCTCATGCATGGTGAATACACATTTGGGTTATTCATATGAACTGTGTATTTATTTAGGCAACTATAATTGCCTTGCTTGTATAACATTCTAATCTGTCTAAACCAGGGATGGGCAACTTTGATGGGGGTGAGGGCCACAAAAAATATGAACTCATTATGAGTGTCCCTAGCCTCTTTCTTTAAAGTGGACAGAAATATTTGTAGTGTTAGCTATTTTCCTGCAATTCTACACATTTTGCCATGGGGCGTAGAATTATTTTTTCCGTTATAAGCAAGATTCATGCAATTCTACATATTATCCATGGGGTGGAGAGAAAATGTTGAAATTGTATAACTAATTTCATGCAATTCTACACATTTTGCCATAGGGTGGAGAGAAATGTTTGCAATTTTTAACATGATATCTGAGTGAGAGTGACTAACAAAATCAATTCGACCATGATTACTACATGTTTAGACAGCTGGCTAGACTCATTTAGCAATCTAAAAAATGTTAGCTGACATGGGCTAATTGTTGACTCCATGAAATGTTCTGCATGGTTGCCAGATATAGTCAGGCCAGGTGCCTCATTTATAACCATTGTGTAAATTTAACACTAACGCCCGGACACACCTACAGTGTCATAGAGCTAAATGGTATGCAGCATCATCTGGATGTGCTGCCTTGCAGCATTGCGTTGCAGAGGCAGTTGCAGTGCGTTCTGTGTGGTGCATACGTTGGATTTATCGAACATATGCGTCAAACTGTGTGCGTAGATGGCTTGACAGAAATGGTAGCAGATGGTGAATGTTGAACTTTGGTTGCACACATATCCAGATGATGCGGCGTACTGTTTTGCACAATGACTCTGTCGGTGGGATCAAGGCGTGATCGAGGCCGTAAATACGGTATCTGCGTGGGCCATTTCTGAAAAGACTGCTCACGCACAAATATATTGAGATTTATAAACTTGGACCACACCATACATATGCATGTTTGTCATTATAAATCAGACCTGTCGCGAAACTGTGCGTGCGTGAACGAGCATTATAACTCCGTCTGAAAAACGCCCAACATTCACTTTTTATGGTAACAAAAATGCCCTTAATTTCTGTTTACTTTGGAAGTATTGGAATTAGGCTGAGGCAGGAAAGAGCAATGCATGGCGAATTGGATCAAATGTCTATGGAGGGGTTGGCAGAACGTTTTCTTTTGCAGTGACATTAGCTGTATCTAAATGTGTCTGAAAGACAAAAACAATTGCACATTGTTGTGGACCTGTAAACAGATCGTTTGTATTCAGTAATGTTTTGCATTTACTTTTTCCCGAACCTAAATAGGCTATGCTGCATTGCCTGCGAATTCTGAAACATTGTCTACTCTAAAGTAGGCCTACTTACAGTCAGTGGTGGAAAAAGTACCCAATCGTCATACTTGAGTAAAAGTTAAGATATCTTGATTGAAAATTACTCAAGTAAAAGTCACGCAGTAAAATATTACTTGAGTAAAAATATTACTTGAGTAAATTTACTTGAGTATCAAAGTAAATGTAATTGTTAAAATATACTTAAGTATCAAAAGTAAAAGTATAAATCAGTAAAAATTCTTTATATTAAGCAAACCAGACTCCACCATTTTCTTGTTTTTCAGCCAGACATAATTTGCAAATGAAGCTTGTGTGTTTAGTGAGTCCAAAAGATGAAGAACATACATACATCCAGGTACTTTCCGTAAGGTGCTGGAGTTGTAGGCAAGCTGGACATCCTATTAGTTCTCTGAGATATATTGGAATAGAAATGGTCAAGATGTCCTGCAGGGGAGGGGACATTGAGAGGAAACTTCTTCAAAGGGAATCTTTCCGCAGGCTCAACACACTGTCTCCTCTTGGCCTTATAGTTTCAATATGTCTAAATTGTGTTTTTTTAATCCTAATTAAATATGTGTATGTATATTACTGTAAATATTGATCACATTCCCTGTGTATGATCATATATTTTGATTAATTGAATGTTAATATTGTGAAACTATGTTATACATTTTTTACCTCCTGTTTCAGGAAGTGATGTCACTGAGTACTGCCCCTATATATATAGGACCTTCCACCTACACCTGGGATATGGATCCCTGATGAAGACCTAAGGGTCGAAACGTTGTTGTAAATAAATATCACCTGAGAGCATGTTTAGTGAGTCCGCCAGATCAGAAGCAGTAGGGTTGACCAGGAATGTTCTCTTGATAAGTATGTGAATTTAACCATTTTCCTGTTCTGCTAAGCATCCTTAATGTAACGAGTATTTTTGGGTGTTAGGGAAAATGTATGGAGTAAAAAGTACATGATTTTCTTTAGGAATGTAGTGAAGTAAAAGTAAAAGTTGGCAAAAATATAAATAGTAAAGTCAAGTGCGGATACCCCAAAATACGACTTACGTAGTACTTTAAAGTATTTTGAATTAAGAACTTTACACCACTGCTTACAGTGGTAGCCTACACACTTCAATGCAAAAGATGACCTGTCTGTTCACCAGTTAAATTCTACTGTATGTTATAAACTGTGTTCCCTTTCGGATGCCAAAACTTGAAATGATGATGTCTAATAGGCACAATGACAGATGCGCATGGTAATTTGTTGTATGGCTACTTCAGGAAGTTGAACAATTCATGGCCAGAAAAGGTGAGGAATTTATTCTGCAATGGTTAGGAATGGATATACAGTATGTATTATGTTTATAAAATAAATATTGTCTACTCGAGAAATTTGACATTACAGTATTCAGATGTAATAGCCTACAAACGTCAATGGAAACGGTGAACTGCCTTCGGATCGTACCAAATAGAGCTGAATACTTGAACTAGCTTATCCATTTACTACTGTGAAGTGGGTCCAATTAAATGACAGATGGGATGAATGGTAGCCTATCTTAACTTGTTGTAGGCCTATAGGCTATTTAGCTAAAATGAAACCATCACAGTCAGAAAAGGTGAGGAATTTATTCTGCAACGATCATGGACATGAAATACATAATAGGAAATATATGCATATTACTAATTATTTTAGAATGCAAAGATAAAGTAAATCGATTTTCGCTCTTCACACTAACAGCAAATGATTGCATCTTGTTATTATATTTAGCTACCTGTTTTTTTGTTATGAATAACAGTGTCATCATACACTGCTCAAAAAAATAAAGGGAACACTTAAACAACACAATGTAACTCCAAGTCAATCACACTTCTGTGAAATCAAACTGTCCACTTAGGAAGCTCACTGATTGACAATAAATTTCACATGCTGTTGTGCAAATGGAATAGACAACAGGTGGAAATTATAGGCAATTAGCAAGACACCCCCAATAAAGGAGTGGTTCTGCAGGTGGACCACAGACCACTGCTCAGTTCCTATGCTTCCTGGCTGATGTTTTGGTCACTTTTGAATGCTGTCGGTGCTTTCACTCTAGGGGTAGCATGAGACGGAGTCTACAACCCACACAAGTGGCTCAGGTAGTGCAGGAGGAGCAGGAGGAGCACTGCCAGAGCCCTGCAAAATGACCTCCAGCAGGCCACAAATGTGCATGTGTCTGCTCAAACGGTCAGAAACAGACTCCATGAGGGTGGTATGAGGGCCCGACATCCACAGGTGAGGACGTTTGGCATTTGCCAGAGAACACCAAGATTGGCAAATTCGCCACTGGCGCCCTGTGCTCTTCACAGATGGAAGCAGGTTCACACTGAGCACATGTGACAGACGTGACAGAGTCTGGAGACGCCGTGGAGAACGTTCTGCTGCCTGCAACATCCTCCAGCATGACCGGTTTGGTGGTGGGTCAGTCATGGTGTGGGGTGGCATTTCTTTGGGGGGCCGCACAGCCCTCCATGTGCTCACCAGAGGTAGCCTGACTGCCATTCGGTACCGAGATGAGATCCTCAGACCCCTTGTGAGACCATATGCTGGTGCGGTTGGCCCTGGGTTCCTCCTAATGCAAGACAATGCTAGACCTCATGTGGCTGGAGTGTGTCAGCAGTTCCTGCAAGAGGAAGGCATTGATGCTATGGACTGGCCCGCCCGTTCCCCAGACCTGAATCCAATTGAGCACATCTGGGACATCAAGTCTCGCTCCATCCACCAACGCCACGTTGCACCACAGACTGTCCAGGAGTTGGCGGATGCTTTAGTCCTGGTCTGGGAGGAGATCCCTCAGGAGACCATCCGCCACCTCATCAGGAGCATGCCCAGGCGTTGTAGGGAGGTCATACAGGCACGTGGAGGCCACACACACTACTGAGCCTCATTTTGACTTGTTTTAAGGACATTACATCAAAGTTGGATCAGCCTGTAGTGTGGTTTTCCACTTTAATTTTGAGTGTGACTCCAAATCCAGACCTCCATGGGTTGATAAATTGGATTTCCATTGATTATTTTTGTGTGATTTTGTTGTCAGCACATTCAACTATGTAAAGAAAAAAATATTTAATAAGATTATTTCATTCATTCAGATCTAGGATGTGTTACTTTAGTGTTCCCTTTATTTTTTTGAGCAGTATATATTCCTGCACATTCTCGTGTCAAGTTCAGTTTTTATAAATTCCAACTTTTGCTTGAAAACTGGAGCACGGATATTTTGGGGCCTATTTTGTGCATATGCAACGTTTATAAATGGGCCCCAGGTGGGAGTGCGCTGTATTGTAATGGTAAAGACAGCTGTCTTTCCTGTCTCATTCCAGCACTCTCAGGTGTGTTGCCAGCATTGCCAAGCTGTCTGGTGATGTGAGCGCCAGGGCGCAGCAGATCATCAGGCTCCAACAGGAGGTGTCAGAGGTCAAGTCAGGCCTGGGAGAGAGATTGGGAGAGATGGACACCAAGGTGAGAGACTCTGAACAACCGGACTGCTTGTAGGTCACACTCAACCTGACCAAGCACGTCACAAGAAGATGCATGAAGGTATCTCCCTTTCATTTTATCTTCCTTTACTGAAGGAATCAACGTTTTCGCTCGCTGAATACATACAGTATATTATAGGGATGAAGACTGCAGTAAAAACTGACTTGTTGTGCTGGACAAACAGTGAAAGGGGATTTTAGCCTAGTCCACCACTTGGGAGCCAGGCCCAGCCAGTCAGAAGGAGTTTTTCCCCACAAAAGGGCTTTATTACAGACAGAAATGCTCTAAAACGATGTTGGAGGCAGCTTATGGTAGAGGAATTAACATTAAATTATCTGGCAACAGCTCTGGTGGACATTCCTGCAGTCAGCATGCCATCAAAACGTGAGACATCTGTGGCATTGTGTCGTGTGACAAAACTGCACATTTTAGAGTGGACTTTTATTGTCCCCAGCATAAGGTGCACCTATGTAATGATCATGCTGTTTAATCAGCTTCTTGATAACACACCTGTCAAGGGAATGGATTATCGTGACAAAATATAAAATGCTCACAAACAGCGATGTAAATAAATTTGTGCACAAAAATTGAGAGAAATAAGCTTTTTGTAATAAGCTTTTTTGGAACATTAAGTAGTGATGTAGTCAGTGACGTAGTTGCTCTGTGCCAAAAGAGTCCATCATTGGAACCAGACCCTAGTCACTGTTTTGTCTAGGTTCAGGTTTTCCAGACTAGTCCCTGCATGCCCTACTCTCTGGGCAGTAGAGCCGGGCGGTAAATCACTGGGATTGCGGCACATTAACTCTAGAGGAGTGGTCCAGAGCGGCCATAAAAATGATTGAAAACTGGAGGAAAGTGGGTCGCCAACAGCAAAGGCAAGAGCACAAAACCACAACAACACTGACTCAAAAAATGCTTGAGGTCACAGGCGAATCGACACATTATGCCATTCTAATCATGCACACATGCAGGTCACTATACAGAGCACACAGCACAAACAACATGTACAGGTCATGCAGGGGCCGGGTTTGAAGTCGCAGTTGTCTGTCTGGACTCTAATTTGGCTCACAAGTGTTGCTGAATATGTTTTCATCCTTGTGTTTGTGTGTGTTTGTGTGTGTATGGAGAAGGCCCAGGGCCAGAGAAACAGCTGACCTGCACAGCCACATGACAGCTCCTGGAGGCCCAGCAGGCCTTGTCTAGTGCTCTTACAGTAACTCCTCTTAACACACATAACACGGACACTAACCGTTACAATCCTTTAGAGAAACAACTGAATCATAATGTTTATGGGCAGATGAAGGTAACATCCTCTGGCTCCACTGAGTGTGAGGGGTACTACGTTGTGGTGTATGAGCTTTGTCTGAAGGTTATTTCATTTAATGCCTCTGTGGTTTCTGTCTGTCTCAGCAGCAGCTGAAACTCAGTGAGAGGGACTGAGCTATTCTGATAGATGCCCTACTTGAGACTGTAACCTAAACCATGAATGAATGATGAATGAATGGTACAGCTATAGTTCACAGATGCAGAATTACAAAAAGTATAATGCTGTTTTCTACGCAACAGAATATAACAGTAATACATACTGTATTCCACCTGAGACGTTGACCTGTTGATAACTCCAAGGCTCTAGGCCAAAACCCCTACATCAAGGAGGCTTGGTCCAAGCAATATAAGACATACAGTAGCTCTCTCCTTGGGAAATGGTAAATGTAAGCCATTATAAGTGATTAGGCAAGATCATTATTTTATGTTTAAGCCCTCTTGTTTTTTACAATGGAAACACGAAGATCTTGTCACTTTACCCCTACCCATATGTACATATCTTTCCTTTATTTAACTCATACTGCTGCACATTGACTCGGTACTGGTACACCGTGTATATAGCCAAGTTATCGTTACTCTCTGTGTATTTATTGTACATAGCCAAGTTATCGTTATTCCTCGTGTTAACCTTCTATTGTATTATTTTTGTTGGGAAGGGCCCGTAAGTAAGCATTTCGCTGTCAGTCAAATAAAAATATTTGATCAGGCCCAAGCAGGTAATCCATCTGTGTCTATTCCGCCATGGCATGGCTCTGGGAACAGGTCATGAATGAGGCAGAGACTTAGACAAATACTTCCAGGGTGAGGATCATTGGTAGCTTGAGCACGTCCTGTTGCACAGACCAGCCCCTTCAAACCACTCACTCACTCACACGCACGCAAACAGACAGACACAGATATATACAAACACACACACCCTAGAGGCTTCTTCATTGCCTCTTTGTCTAGAGGAAACACTCAATGAGAGTAATGAGGAATTCTGTATTTGAGAAGCTATGGGTTAAGACATAACATTGCACCATTGAGGCATTCTGTATTTGAGAAGCTATGGGTTAAGACACAACATCGCACCATTGAGGCATTCTGT
This sequence comes from Salmo trutta, assembly GCF_901001165.1. Classification (NCBI taxonomy): domain Eukaryota; kingdom Metazoa; phylum Chordata; class Actinopteri; order Salmoniformes; family Salmonidae; genus Salmo; species Salmo trutta. The sequence continues at coordinate 33,039,368 of NC_042983.1, read as the reverse complement.
ATTTGAGAAGCTATGGGTTAAGACACAACATCGCACCATTGAGGCATTCTGTATTTGAGAAGCTATGGGTTAAGACACAACATCGCACCATTGAGGCATTCTGTATTTGAGAAGCTATGGGTTAAGACACAACATCGCACCATTGAGGCATTCTGTATTTGAGAAGCTATGGGTTAAGACACAACATCGCACCATTGAGGCATTCTGTATTTGAGAAGCTATGGGTTAAGACATAACATCGCACCATTGAGGCATTCTGTATTTGAGAAGCTATGGGTTAAGACATAACATCGCACCATTGAGGCATTCTGTATTTGAGAAGCTATGGGTTAAGACATAACATTGCACCATTGAGGCATTCTGTATTTGAGAAGCTATGGGTTAAGACACAACATCGCACCGTTGAGGCATTGAGTCATTGAGTCATTGAGTCATATTGAGTCATTGAGAATATTGTGCCACTACTCACAGAAAGCCTTTGTGGGAAGCTAACTCTGCATATCCAAGGTGACAGCTTTCACTGATCCCGTTTTTTGGGGGACTTTGCTCTGCAACCAACTTTTGGTTTAGTGTGAATGCAGTGGACAGATGGCTGTCTCTCTCCTCTCCAGTGGACAAAGTCTGGCAAAGGATTTCTGTTGAGGAGGCAGTATCTGAGTGCAGCTGAATGAAGTGCTGGCATGCAGACCAATCAAAACAGTGTGTGTGAAAGGCTGTTACTGAGATGGTCACTGGCATAATTACCCAAGAGAGCCCACTTGGAGTGCCTCCTCCCATCCAAGTGAAGGGCCTGCTAGAAAAACACACTCATGAAATGCTGAAAATCCTTGACACCCAGAACCTTAATTAACAAATGAAGCTGTAACAGGCCCTTCCATAGAGCCTTCAAGCACGGAGTTGTTGGAGGCAGATGGTAGGCTCTGTGGCAGACTTACCATTAGACTTACCACTGCCCCAGGCCTAACATCCAGTGGTGTGATTTCATGGATTACAAGGGAACCCAGGCTTCTCCAAATATTTGACCAATAAAAAAATAACAATTATAAAATAATTTATCTTTCGTCTCTCTGTGTTTTCATAAGAATCTCCCTGGAGAAATCATCAGAGCGAGGGAAACAGCTCCCCTCTGTCTCAGTATGTATAGCCCATGTATCTGATGCTGTCTGGACCGAAAGAGTATGACATTGTGCCGCCCTAGTATTTGATTGATTGATGCCAGCAAGCATTTGGCATGCCTTGATAAAAAAATAATAAAATAATTAGCCAATCAGCGTTGAGCTGAGCTCAACTATGGATTGTCCTGGTGCAGCAAAACGCCCCCCAAGGGAGGCCAGTTTGGATTTGGCTTCACACCAGTCAAATCACATCCAAAGCAAAACGTCATTGTCAGAAAAAGGTGTCTGTTTCTGGTCTGCTTGTGTTGTTGTCCTGCAGTAGCTAGCTTGCTAAATTGGCCCTTTCCTAAGCCATGGATAGAGATGGGGATTTGGACATTTGGTTTTGACCTAATTCCCTGTACAAGCAGATGGTTATGATGGTGATTCTGATCTAACCATAAATTCATATGTTGTGCCACTGTCCTGAGATTATTGTAGTTCAATGTAGACACTGTAGACTCATATTAACTAGCTAGCTAACTTAGCTGGTTCATTGTTGCCCATGCGAGGAAGTTAGGCTAGCAAGCAATTTAGCTAGGTATCCTAGCAATTTAGCTAGGTATCCTAGCAATTTAGCTAGGTATCCTAGCAATTTAGCTAGGTATTTTGCCAACATAGTTTTTTTATTTGTGCACGCTCACACACACATTTTACATTTTAGTCATTTAGCAGACACTCTTATCCAGAGCGACTTACAGTAGTGAATACATACATTTCATTCATTTAATTTCATGCATTTTCTTTTTTTTTTTGTACTGGCCCCCCGTGGGAATTGAACCCACAACCCTGGAATTGCAAACACCATGCTCTACCAACTGAGCCACACACACACAGAAACCAGTACCATGGATAGCCACATGATATTTACATTGATTGGACTAAATTGTTTTTGGTATCTTTAAGTTTGTTTTCAGTGTATTAAACTGAGTATATATAGCCTAGTTGATTTGATAATGTTTAAATGTTTAAGTTAAATGGTGCTGGAATAGTGGAGGCAGGGCTCCTGTTGTCTTTGTGCTGACTTGCGGTAACTCTGTGGTTCTAAATCAGTAGTTGTTCAGTAAACTGTATAAAACATTAACTTGCTGGACCATGCTGTAGGTCATGTAACTGTTTGTTACATGCAATATTGGCTTTGTGGACTTTTCTGGTTTTGTGTAGTTTAATTTATTCCGCCTGTGCGACTGTTGTCTTTTTGCTATCTCTGCCTTATTGTATATCACGGTGGTGTATGAAAAATGTGGTATGGGGCAAACAACGCAATTATCACAACATAGGTTGTAATAAGGCTTTTTACTGGCTTGGCTCGGCTTCCCCAGTGATTTTACCCACACCCTGCTACTGCTCACATCATCAAGGGGCCTCATGAGCTGAGCATAAACATTTAATAAATACATCTCTGCTTGAGGCCCCCTCGATGCATATGAAAAAAAAAAAAAAAATCCACATCAAAATCCATCTGTTTAAGCTAAAAATATGTGGTGTTTTTTGTTGCATGTGCTGCGTCTCAATCCACCGCATCCGCCGATGTCGGCCTTCCGCATCTGCAGTGGAAGGTGGCTGAGCTACTGCGGTGTTTGTCAGACCAGGAGACATCTCTAAACTTTTTCTTCCCACAAAAACATACACTACCATTCAAAAGTTTGGGGTCACCTAGAAATGTCCTTGTTTTTGAAAGAAAAACACATTTTTTGTCCATTAAAATAACATCAAATTGATCAGAAATACAGTGTAGACATTCTTAATGTTGGAAACGACTATTGTAGCTGGAAACGGCAGATTTTTTATGGAATATCTACATAGGCGTACAGAGGCCCATCGTCAGCAACCATCACTCCTGTTTTCCAATGGCACGTTGTGTTAGCTAATCCAAGTTGATCATTTTAAAAGGATAATTGATCATTAGAAAACCCTTTTTCAATTATGTTAGCACAGCTGAAAACTTTTGTGCTGATTAAGGAAGCAATACAACTGGCCTTCTTTAGACTAGTTGAGTATCTGGAGCATCAGCATTTGTGGGTTCGATTAGAGGCTAAAAATGTCCAGAAACAAAGAACTTTCTTCTGAAACTCTTCAGTTTATTCTTGTTCTTAGAAATGAAGGCTATTCCAAGTGAGAAATTGCCAAGAAACTGAAGATCTCGTACAACGCTGTGTACTACTCCCTTCACAAAACAGCTCTAACCAGAATAGAAAGAGAAGTGGGAGGCCCCAGTGCACAACTGAGCAAGAGGACAAGTACGTTAGAGTGTCTAGTTTGAGAAACAGATGCCTCACAAGTCCTCAACTGGCAGCTTCATTAAATAGTACCCGCAAAACACCAGCCTCAATGTCAACAATGAAGAGGCGACTCCGGGATGCTGGCCTTCTAGGCAGAGTTCCTCTGTCCAGTGTCTGTGTTCTTTTGCCCATCTTAATCTTTTCTTTTTATTGGCCAGTCTGAGATATGGCTTTTTCTTTGCAACTCTGCCTAGAAGTCCAGCATCCCGTAGTCGCCTCTTCACTGTTGACGTTGAGACTGGTGTTTTGCTATTTTAATGGACAAAACAAATGTGCTTTTCTTACAAAAACAAGGACATTTCTAAGTAACCCCAAACTTTTGAACGGTAGTGTATGTATTGTCCGAACGGTTTGGAATACACACTAATATGACCCCTACACAATTGTCAATGGGACTCGTCTGAAGGTAGCCCAATACTGGTCTGGAAAATACATTTCAATGGTATACTGGTTGTGAATTCTTTTTTAAAATATTGTAATAGCAGTAAGGACAAATTCAATATTTCATCAAATAATTATATATATATATATTTTACCTACAGGGGTCTTAAATTCAAAATCAAATAGCTAAATGGTCCTTGTATGACCATCTTAAAACAATTGTATATCTTAGCTTAGTAGAAACCCAGACCTGGGTCTATAGACACTCGGGCAGGGATCCCCAACTGGCGGCCCACGGGTGGTTTTATTATGGCATGCCATACTCTTTTTTGGCCAGGCAGCATCAGATACATGGGCTACATATAGTAAGACAGAGGGGCGCTGTTTCGTTCGCGCAGATGCTTTTTTTTGCGAATTGAAGGAAAGTTGGCGGGTGCACAGCGCACTGTTCGGATGATGGAATTATTTTGGATGAATGTACATTACAGTTAAAATACATTTCTTTACTATAAATCCCATAAAAAAGATTAACCTCTGCCTGGGTTTGGTCCTTATGCCAATTTCCTGATGTCGATTTCTAGCTCATTGCTCCAAGGAGCTGGCACTAGCTCTACCCAGCTAGCACATAACATTCTGAAAAGCATATATGTTTCTTAGAGCTTGGTGAGAGCGTGATTGTCTCATGGTTATTTTGCATACAACCTTCCCATAACGTTTCCTACAGGTTTCCTCGTGGTTCTATTTACAGTAATGTTCTCACATTGTTCAGAGAACATTAAGAAACAATGTACTTCTGTGGGAATTTCAGTACTTCAGCATTATGTTTTCTACAGGTGTCCTCGTGGTTCTATTTAAAGCAATGTTCTCAAATTGTTCAGAGAACGTTAAGAAATAACGTTCTTCTGTGGGAATTCCAGTACTTCAGAATAACGTTTTTCTGCAGGTTTCCTCATGGTTTTATTTGTCATGTTCTCAGCACATTAAGTAAACTTTCCATAAAAAAAACACAAGAAAACTTTATTAATGTTCTAAGAAGGTTATTTAAAAACATATACATAATGTTCTCAGCTCAACAAAACTCCCTCTGCCCTCTATCTTGTTAACTGTGTTCAGGTGTGTTGGCCACACCCACTACTTGGCCACACCTGATCTTAATGAGTGCTTGTTTCCTGTTTGAATAGACTTAAATGAACAGCTTTGTATGAGTAAAAAAACAAGGCCATCCTGGTGGACAGTGGACTAATTCCATGGATAGAGTGCAGAAAATCAATGGTTTGAATCTCACTGATGCCATGCCACAATAAAAAAGACATGTGTTTGCATGATTAATACCTAATTAAATTCTATCAGTGTTCTATCTGTGCTTGGAGTTCAAAACAGTTAACCTAAGCTAGCAGAATTATTGAAACATGTTCTCAGAACGTTATTTAATTACCTTCAAATAACCTATAATTGCCATTCTCAGAACGTTAATAAAACCAAAATAATTACTTTATGGGAACCATAGAAAAACATTTGCGAACCTACCTGCAACCTAAAAAGTATTGTTCCCAGAACAGGTGCAATTTTCACTTCTATTCTCAGAATGTCTAAAAAACGTTCAGTTTTAACAGTCAGGTAACTTATGGCTTCGTTCCTAGAACCAATGGGAAACAAAAAACGTACATTCCCACAACTTCTAAGGAACCAAATGTGCTAACTGGTATGGCAATCCCTCTGCAGGGATTCTGAAGCCCTTGACAAAAAGCGAAGGGACAGATCAGTAAATAAAACAAGCAATAAACCCAGCCATGAATCCCACCCCAGTCTCAGCTTTATACAGCTGTGAAGCTAGCTCTTCAGACCCTTCAACCCTTCATGCTGTCTTTGGAGAAGGGAAGGGGGAAGTAGGGGGAGGACATGGCATAATTGACGAGGTTCTGAATGTTCTACACAGCAGCATCCAGCAGAGCCTATAGAGAAGTCTATGAAGGCTGTATATCATGTTGCAGGGACTGACTCTCCCTATCCAGAATATCTTTAGTGACTTCGTCAAGAGGTTTGGACCTTTTGGCATAACAGTTAAGTTGCTGCCTTGTTAGTCACTGGACCAGGGTGGTTAAAGTCACGGTTGGGGCTACCCCTTGAATTCGCTACATTGGTGTCGGAAGTGGCGGGTGAGGCTATCGGAGAGCTGTGTACATGTGAGGGACTTGGTATAGAGAAGCATGGGGACACGCTCTCCCAAAGGAAGGGGGTAATGGTAATGTAGCAACTTTAACCCAACATGTAACAACCTTATCAAGAGGCTTGTACCTCTTGGCATAAATGGTTAAGGTGTTGGCTTGACAGTCGCAGGACTGGGTCAGGGCTACCCCTGGATTTGCTATATTATACTCCAGCACCTTATTTCATGAATATACACATACCACCGCACAAAACTAGTCTACTTTAGGCCTTTCATATTACAGCACAATATTATGGTAACAACAAAATTGTATTCACTATTTACATTTGATTTAACCATATATTAAGGTGAGGAGGAGTGGAAAATAGTTCCACTGTTGATACGCAGCCCAAAAGTGTCCTCCAAGTTGTTAGTTGCCGAGTTGAACTTGGAACTGTTGCAATAATTAATTCTAGAGGAATTCTCTATGGGTATCGTATGCATTAGGAGTTCTAAGATATAGGCCCAATTATTTGGTCTGTACGGCGTCTAGCTCTATTAATGCGGCACGTTCCCGTTTTCGCTGTTTTTAGAACGTAGTGCCAATTAATTAGCCTAGGCTACTTTCAATTTTGTTATACAGAAAGCGAAAGTAGAATTGCTCAGATCGAACGATTCACTTCGTCGACGCATTGCTGTACAGGTAAGAAAAACACTAATATACATGTAATACTAATTTGGAAACCTTTTTGATAGGACTTGGCTGAAACTAAAGTAATATTTATTTTGTTTCTGTCTGTTATGGTTATGCCATTGTCTGTGGTCCATACAGTTTCATGTTTAGCAGCTGTGTATAATGTATAAGACATAAATTAAATGACATTCTAGCGTAATTTAAATGTAGGCTATATCTGTTAGGGTCCACTGTAGGGATAGACAGGGATGATGAGATCAGGATGCAGTGTTGAAAAAAATACCCAATTGTCATAATTGAGTAATAGTAGAGATACCTTAAAATTGCACTATGCGGATTTCGCTCCGCCATTTCCTGGTTGCTAAAACTCTAGTTTGCCTAATTTCAGTTTATGCGACAAAATAAGCTAGTATAGTGTAGATAATAATTGTACCATCCAAACCGCTGTGAAATATATTTTCCATAACCAAACATATTGCTGTTTCAGCTGTTTGAAGCTGGTGTACAAAACCGAAAAACAAAGACCCCAAAACGAAACTTAAGAACGGAAGGCATAGAAATAACAGAGTGACCACTTTAGACTTGTTTTCAAGTAACATTATAGATCTATGACTCACATTTGTATGTGAATTTGGTCGGTTGCCCAAAAAGTTACATATTGCCACTTTAAAGCACTTTACACCAATGCCAGGAAGTAGGCCTACACTTAGCAGCCAACTCAAATCATTTTACACCGTTCCATTCATTTGAAGTTCTATTTGGCTCCCATATACACCATGAAGAATATTTTGTTTTGACTATCCATTTAATTTCATTCTAGGATGTCGGTGACGTTCTTTGGCTGGGACGTGGTGTACGATGACGGATCCCTGGTGTCGGAACTGGGGGCAGAGCAGGAGCCTCAAAAGGGGGATGCTTACACTATGTACCATGGCACCAGTGTCCAGACTGCTCGGCTCATCATCACCAATGGCTTCCGCCAGTCCCCTGATGGCATGCTGGGCCCCGGTGTGTACGTGAGCCGCAACCAGCACAAGGCACAGCGCTACCCGCTAAAAGCCCCCCCCTCCGACCGTGTGGTGCTGCAGCTGCGTGTTAATACTGGCCGCGTGAAACGCATCGACAAAGACAACCACCCTATGCAGAAGAGCTGGAACGCAGCAGGGTACGACACCGCGTGGGTTCCCCCCAACTGTGGCATGCAATCCGTGCCCAGCGGCCTGGAGGAGGACTGTGTGTTTGACCCCCAGCGTGTTGTGGTCACTAGCATCGCCAAGGCGCCCAACCCCACCATCCTGGCTGAGCTAACGCAGCTGGTATCACAGAAGCGGGCTGGGACTGGAAGGGGTGGAGACATGAAGGTTGCGGTGGCTGGGGGTGTGTGTACCCTGTGCAGGAGGAAAACCACCCCAGATCACACACATACGCTGCACCCGTGCTGGGGCTGCGGACAGAACATCTGCACCCTCATGACCAAACACACCTGCTCTGCCAGTGCCTGACGGGGGGGGTTAGAAGACAAGGGGTAGCATTGATCAGCAATTTTTCATAGGGCTGTGTGTGTCATGGTCTAATAGTCTTCGGTGGTGTGTTATTGCATACACGTATCTCAGGGACCTAATATTTTTTATCCCGTAAAATATATGATGTACATCATGTGGCCAGAATGTATCTCCTGAACAAACCTTTTATCTCCACATGTAGGCTTATGTTGCATGTGGATGATTATGGTGTGCCAGAGGGGATCAATGAAGACACATAGCATGTTCTTGTACTGTACCAGTCAAAAGTTTGGACACACCTACTCATTCAAGGGTTTTTCTTTATTTTTACTATTTTCTACATTGCAGAATAATATTGAAGAGTGTTAAATCAAAATATAGTTTTATGAAATTCTTCAAAGTAGCTACCATTTGCCTTGATGACAGCTTTGCACATTCTTGGCATTCTCTCAACCAGCTTGATGAGGTAGTCACCTGGAATGCATTTCAATTAACAGGTGTGCCTTGTTAAAAGTTAATTTGTGGAGTTTCTTTCCTTCTTAATGCGTTTGAGCCAATCAGTTGTGTACCACCACTGTATATAGAAGATAGCCCCTATAAGGTCATATTATGGCAAGAACAGCTCAAATATGCAGAGAAACTACAGTCCATCATTACTTTAAGACTTGAAGGTCAGTCAATCCGGGAAATGTCAAGAACATAAACATTTTCTTCAAGTGCAGTCACAAAAACCATCAAGCACTATGATGAAACTGGCTCTCATGAGGACCGCCACAGGAAAGGAAGACCCAGAGATACCTCTGCCACAGAGGATAAGTTCATTAGAGTTACCAGCCTCAGAAATTGCAGCCCAAATAAATGCTTCACAGAGTTCAAGTAACAGACATCTCAGCATCAACTGTTCAGAGGAGACTGTGTGAATCAGGCCTTCGTGGTTGAGTTGCTGCAAAGAAACCACTACTTAAGGACACCAATAATAAGATGAGACTTGCTTGGGCAAAGAAACATGATCAATGGACATGAGACCGGTGGAAATCTGTCCTTTGGTCTGATGAGTCCAAATTTGAGATTTTTATTTCCAACCGCCATGTCTTTGTGAGACGCAGAGTAGGTGAACGGATGATCTCTGCATGTGTGGTTCCCACTGTGAAGCATGGAGGTGCTTTGCTGGTGACACTGTCAGTGATTTATTTAGAATTCAAGGCACACGTAACCAGCGTGGCTACCACAGCATTCTGCAGCGATACACCATCCCATATAATTTGCGCTTAGTGGGACTATAATTTGATTTTCAACAGGACAATGAACCCCAAACACACCTCCAGGCTGTGTAAGGGCTATGTGACCAAGGAGAGTGATGGCATCGGATGACCTGGTCTCCACAATCACCCGACCTCAACCCAATTGAGATCTTTTGGGATGAGTTGGACCACAGAGTGAAGGAAAAGCAGCCAACAAGTGCTCAGCATATGTGGGAACTCCTTCAAGACTGTTGGAAAAGCATTCCAGGTGAAGCTGGTTGAGAGAATACCAAGACTGCACAAAGCTGTCATCAAGGCAAAGGGTGGCTACTTCAAAGAATGTAAAATATATTTTGATTTGTTTAACAATTTTTTGGTTACTACATGATTCCATATATGTTATTTCATAGTTTTGATGTCTTCACTATTCTACAATGTAGAAAATAGTCAAAATAAAGAAAAACCTTTGAATGAGTAGGTGTGACCAAACTTGACTGGTACTGTATATCGGCCTTTCTATTCCTGCAGTATCACTATGCATATTTTCACTATGTAATATTGTCTTCTTCTTGAACTGCCCTGTTGGTTAAGGGCTTGTAAGTAAGTCTACACTTGTTGTGTTCGGCGCATGTGGCAAATAAAGTTTGATTTGATCCATTTCATATGAAATACATGAGCTCCAAAGTAAAAATGCTTTTTCCTCATAGCTATATGTAAGAAAACCACAAACGCTATGGCAGTGGTTACATTATATCATTTGGCTGTGTTGCAATGTGTGACAGCATTCACATGAAATAAAGAAGCGACAATTGTAAAAGCAGGTTTAGGACGGCAGCTTAATTTCCTTCAAATATATTTATTGCTGATGCGTTTTCAGAGAAAGCGCCTTGTTTTAAACACAATTTCCTCAGTATGCACAGTGCAAACGACACTGGAATCTAAGGAGTTTGAGACTCAGTGGCGTGTGATGTGATTTCAACCATCTTTACTCTTCAGTCCTGACTCATGGGCAGGTTTAGAGCATATACATCAAGGGTGGCCTTCCGCACCAGTGGGTTGGCTTTCAGCGCAAATTAAAAATGTTATTAAGTGATACATCTTTTGTCTTAAGGCGACACCCAAAAGCAGATATGTTAATATAGCTCATGCTCTGAAGGCACTTTCCTACATGATAAACAGCATAGTGCAATAACAAGATGACAAAGCTTACATTCTTAATTAGCCAACTACAGAATTGAAACACTATCTTGTTTGTCTGTCAATATCACAAGTGTTAGTCAAGGCATTTAGTAACTGATCAGTTAAATATGGGTTAACTAGTGAGCATTCACCAGAAGCTGTAGGGAGACCATACATATGTTTTGGAATTTAGTTATTTTTTTCTGGTCAAAAGTGCTGAATCTGAAGGTGTAGGTTTGGGTGCAATCAAATGTATCCATTTGTTTGTTGGCTGAATGCGTTTGTAGTACTGTGAGTTGCCACTGGAGAAATTAACTTAAAGCTACAGAATGCACCTCTAAGGATTTGAAGTTAAACTGTTAAACCCTGGAAGTAAAACATTGTGACAGGAATGTGTTCACTGCTTACCACTACCTTGCCTCCCTTCTACCTACATAAAGAATACCCTTTGAACATCATGGCAAGATATACAGGAGTGGTCATCTCATGCATACGATCATCCATAGGCGACAACATAACCTATGCATGATATGACCACTCCTCTACATCCTGCCGCGCTGCTCAAAAAGTTTCAAGATACCATTTTCAGAGGCTAGTGTTTGACCCTCAGTGCCTCCTGTTGGTGTTATTCCCAAATCTCAATATCCCATAGTAAGAACTGATTGCCTAAACTAATCTATTGCATACAAATACCATAAGTACAGTAAACGTTTGACATGATTGTGAAAGACAGAGACAGCACAAGAGTCAGGCAGTGAAGGAGATACATTGTTGACTTCAGGTCATGCAGAGTGAGTGGCTGGCTGTGGATGGAGCTGTGCTGTCCCCTGGTAGTCAGTCAGTCTATAGTGGGCAGTCAGCAAGAGGTGAGCCGTGTGTGGAACTCCAGCAGTCTGCCATCTCCACTGGCTTTGGCGTCATCCACCAGGGTCTAAAGACACACAAAGTAAAACTGCTGAATAGGAACACGTTTTAAGGGATGTATTCACTGCGTACCACTACCTTCTACCTACATGCAGCATACCCTTTGAACAGCGTAGCAGGACATAGTGGTCATCTCACGCATACGATCGTACATAGACAACACACCCTATGCATGATATGACCACTGCCACGCTGTTCAAAAAGTTTGAAGATACAATCTTCAGAGGCTAGTGTTTTGACCACCTGACCCTCATCCTCTGAGACATTAGGCTAATGATCTTCTGTTACCTGATTGGCAGTCCCTAGCTAACTGCTGCTACCTCAGTGCATCCCACCTGGCTGGCCTGCTCCTTATTGAAACAGTACACCTGACCTCAACTGTGCTCCCTGCTTTGACAGACCAAGCAATCAATACACAGTAAATATACTACCTTCTCCTGTATTAAATATGGCATCTCATTTTAACCACAAATACTGTTACGTTAGTCTTTCTAAACCAATCACACATGAATACTTGTATACTTCTTGGAAATCTTTTGGCTGTAATTGGTTCATTCTGTACTCACGTCCATCAGCTCCAGGTCGTCTTTGGCATGCAGGTGGCGTAGGAGGTACCAGCGAGCCACACACGCCACCGTCTCTGGGTAACCCTGGGAGGGGAAGTACACCAGCCTCTCCAACAGACGCCTCGTCTCCCTGGACCACAACAACAATCAGAGCAATCCGACTCAGACGACAGGAGAATTGTTTGCACCGGATATGCACAGGCTTTTACTATTGTGAATGTGTTATGAAGTTGTATCACACAAGAATAAGCTGTCTGGTAATATCAACTGTACTGTTGAACACATTCATTGAAGATTTGCTGTCATGGTTCGAGGGGCAAGAATATGAAATTGAGATTATGGGTGCATCCCAATAATATCTCCTTTATCCTGAAGTGTACACTCATTCACTACTTCCCATAAGTCCAAAAGCATTGGCTTGGTGGAGACATTGGCTAGTGGGAGTTTTCATCATATTCCTGATTCCTAACTTGAAAGGAAGCTACTGGTAAAGAAGTGAATAAGTCCACACTTTGGGAGGAAGGAGATAATTGGGACATCACCAGCCACTCTGATGAGTGTAGCAGGGGTTCCCACCTGGCGGCCATCTTGGTGGCAAAGTGTAGCAGGGCCTGGACAAGGAGGGCTACAGGGGAGGGGCCCAGCTTCAGAGCCTCAGTGGTCGCCTCCAGAACCAGCTCCTTCCATTCATCACCAGGGACTTTCGCCTGAAACACACAAGAAAAAAAAAAAACACATTTCATACCTCCATATAGGTGAGCGGAAGGTGAATGTCCCTTGAAGCTTTATAACTACATTGACGAAAAAGACAATGCAATGTTCCACTGTTTAATCAAGGAATTGTCTAATCTGGAAGGGTTTGTCTGCAATCTAATTTGGGCTCAGCAGGTACTGAGACAGATAATTACCACCCCACAGGAAGAGAAACGTTCATACCCCTCTCTCACCAAGGTTCACTATGCCTCTTAAAATGCCTCACAGCCATAGCCGTGGGAAGATGTTTGGTTTATTGTTTTCTTCCCTACGCTACAGACTGCTATATTGGTCCACTAATACAGGCCTAGTAAAGGCCCATTGAACTACTTTAATGGGACATTTGTTTCCTTTTTTAATTTTTAGGGGGTGCTGCAGCACCCTCAGCACCCCTACTTCTCACGGCTATGCTCACAGGCCCGATACATAACCCAAACCTCCCATTTTAGAGCTGTACATACACTGGGGCTGTTGAAAGGGACAATGAATACCCTTGGTGCTGTTTGCATTTCTACTTGGCTTTGATCAGTGGTCCCATCATTGTGTGTGTGTCACTCCTCACTAACCTGCCGTCTGTTTGTGTTCTGTTGGTCTCTGTATTTGGAGGATGGGCCCCTGTGCGAGTGTGTTAGCAACTGACTCAATACACCGGCTACCTTGGTTTAACCACATTTCAGACTTTTTTAGGACTAAGGGTTCACATGTCAAGGATCACTTGTGTAATTTACTGGAATACAAAACAAACTCTGCATTCTTGACTCGTCATGGATGTGTAAATAACTGTACTGCTCCATGACATTTAACATCCCATGGTATTCCAGAAACGCCATCAACAAAATCCTATAATAAGTTCAATATTAAATATTACAGTAAGACACCACCATGTTGAATCAATCATCCCCACCATGCCCAGTAGGGCTAGTCCCAGAGGGACTCACCATGCCCAGTAGGGCTAGTCCCAGAGGGAGACCCACCATGCCCAGTAGGGCTAGTCCCAGAGGGAGACCCAGTAGGGCTAGTCCCAGAGGGAGACCCAGTAGGGCTAGTCCCAGAGGGAGACTCACCATGCCCAGTAGGGCTAGTCCCAGAGGGAGACCCAGTAGGGCTAGTCCCAGAGGGAGACTCACCATGCCCAGTAGGGCTAGTCCCAGAGGGAGACTCACCATGCCCAGTAGGGCTAGTCCCAGAGGGAGACTCACCATGCCCAGTAGGGCTAGTCCCAGAGGGAGACTCACCATGCCCAGTAGGGCTAGTCCCAGAGGGAGACTCACCATGCCCAGTAGGGCTAGTCCCAGAGGGAGACTCACCATGCAGGGGCTGAGGGCCAGCAGGGCTAGGCGCAGAAGACATGCCATTTTCCCACTGTGGAGGTCAAGCTGGGAGGCCAGCTGCAGGCTTTGTCTGTAGGCCATTACTGCCTGTACCAGCAGACCCTGGGTACGATACACCTCCGCCAGCCACTGAGAGAGGAGGGGGGAGACAAGTGAGGGAAGAAGGCTGCGAACATACAATACTTTACAGACATCCAGGCCAATATCTTAAACCCCCCCCAGACAGCAGTGTGTGTGACTCACGTGCCAGGCGGCCACTGAGGTGTGATTGGCTAGGACGGCACTGCTGAGCTGCTCCAGGACGGAAGCTGGCAGGGCAGTACCGGCACTGGACAGGAGGAGGTGTTCACACTGCACCTGCCTCAACAGCAGGACTACAGCGGGGTGCTCAGGAGACACACTCAGGACCTGGGAGAGAGGGAGGAGAGACGGGGTTAGAGGATGACACTTCAGAATTGTCGACCATGAAGAGCATTTCCAAACGACTTGGGCCAGATGGAGAGAGGGAGAATTGCAGGAGAGGAGGAACACCTTCAGGAGATCAAACATGAAAACTCCTTCACTTTCAAATTAGACTCAAGAGCTCAGAGAGATGTATGACGGATGTGGTTTGAAAGTGCTGAGCGTATAGGGGACGTATGACTGTTGCATGTACAGGGTGTATTTGTATTTCTTACGGATCCCCATTAGTTCCTGCCAATGCAGCAGCTACTCTTCCTAGGGTTTATTATGGGATCCCCATTAGTTCCTGACAATGCAGCAGCTACTCTTCCTGGGGTCCAGAAAAATTAAGGCAGTTTATAACATTTTAAAAACATTACAATACATTTCACAACACTGTGTGCTCTCAGGCCCCTACTACTACATATCTACAGTACTAACTCCATGTGTATGTGTGTGTATAGTGCGTATGTTATCGTGTGTGTGTGCCTATGTTTGTGTTGCTTCACAGTCCTGCTGTTCCATAAGGTGTTTTTTAATCTGTTTTTTAAATCTAATTTTACTGCTTGCATCAGTTACTTGATGTGGAATAGAGTTCCATGTAGTCATGGCTCTATGTAGTACTGTGCACCTCCCATAGTCTGTTCTGGACTTGGGGACTATGAAGAGACCTCTGGTGGCATGTCTTGTGGGGTATGCATGGGTGTCCGAACTGTGTGCCAGTAGTTCAGACAGACCGCTCGGTGCATTCAACATGTCAATACCTCTCATAAATACAAGTAGTGATGAAGTCACTAAAATCTCTCCTCCACTTTGAGCCAGGAGAGATTGACATGCATATTATTAATATTAGCTCTCTGTGTACATCCAAGGGCGAGACGTGCTGCCCTGTTCTGAGCCAATTGGAATTTTCCTAAGTCCTTATTTGTGGCACCTGACCACATGACTGAACAGTAGTCCAGGTGTGACAAAACCAGGGCCTGTAGGACCTGCCTTGTTGATAGTGTTGTTAAGAAGGCAGAGTAACACTTTATTATGGACAGACTTCTCCCCATCTTAGCTACTGTTGTATCAATATATTTTGACCATGACAGTTTACAATCCAGGGTTACTCCAAGCAGTTTAGTCACCTCAACTTGCTCAATTTCCACATTATTCATTATGAGGCATAGTTGAGGTTGAAGGTTTGGTGAATGATTTTCCCCAAACACAATGCTTTTAGTTTAGAAAATATTTAGGATTAGCTTATTCCTTGCCACCCACTCTGAAACTAACTACAGCTCTTTGTTAAGTGTTGCAGTCACTTCAGTCGCTGTAGTAGCTGACATGTATAGTGTTGAGTCATCCGCATACATACACACTCTGGCTTTACTCAACGCTACCCTGGGGAATTCCTGATTCTACCTGGATTATGTCTGAGAGGATTCCATTAAAGAACACCCTCTGTGTTCTGTTAGAGAAGTAACTCTTTATCCACAATATAGCAGGGCGTGTAAAGCCATAATACATGCGGTTTTCCAGCAGCAGACTATGATCGATAATGTCAAAACGTGCACTGAAGTCTAACAAGACAGCCTAACAAGACAATCATTTGATCATCAATTTCTATCAGCCAATCATCAGTCATTTGTGTAAATGCTGTGCATGTTGAATGTCCTTCCCTATAGGCATGCTGGCATGCTGAAAGTCTTGTCAATTTGTTTACTGTGAAATAGCATTGTATCTGGTCAAACAATTTTTTCCAGAAGTTTACTAAGGGTTGGTAACAGGCTGATTGGTTGGCTATTTGAGCCAGTAAAGGAGGCTTTACTATTCTTGGGTAGAGGAATGACTTTAGTTTCCCTCCAGGCCTGAGGGCACATGCTCTGTAGTAGGCTTAAATTGAAGATGTGGCAAATAGGAGTGGCAATTTCATCTGCTATTATCCTCAGTCATTTTCCATCCAGATTGTCAGATCCCGGTGGCTTGTCATTGTTGATAGACAACAATAATTTTTTCACCTCTTCCACACTCACTTTACGGAATTAAAAAAGTACAATTCTTGTCTTTCATAATTTGGTCCGATGTACTTGGATGTGTAGTGTCAGCATTTGTTGCTGGCATGTCATTCCTAAGTTTGCTTATCTTGCCATTGAAAAAGTAATTAAAGTAGTTGGCAATATCGGTGGGCTTTGTGATGAATGAGCCATCTGATTCAATGAATGAAGGAAACGAGTTGGCTTTTTTCCAACATTTCATTTAAGGTGCCCCAAAGCTTTTTACTATCATTCTTTATGTAATTTATCTTTGTTTCAAAGTGTAGTTTATTTTTCTTTAGTTTAGTCACATGATTTCTTAATTTGCTGAACGTTTGCCAATCAGTTGGGCTGCCAGACTTAATTGCCATATCTTTAGCCTCATCCCTCTCAACCATACAATTTTTAAATTCCTCACCAATCCAAGGGGATTCAACAGTTTTTACAGTCATTTTCTTAAATGGGTACATGCTTATTAGTAACTGGAACAAGCAATTTCATAAATGTGTATAGTGCAGTGTCTGGTAGCTCCTCATTACACACCACAGACCAGCAAATATTCTTTACATCAACATATGAATCACTACAAAACTTATTGTATGACCTCTTATACACTATATTAGGCCCAGCCTTTGGAACAGTGGTTTTCCTAGATATGGCTATTATATTTGTTTGTAAATACCCTGGTAGGTTGACTGACAACCTGAACCAGGTTGCAGGCACTGGTTACAGTTTAAAAAATGTTCTTGAGTGGGTAGCTTGAGGGCCAGTCAATATTTAAATCACCCAGAAAATATACCTCTCTGTTGATATCACATACATTATCAAGCATTTCACACATATTATCCAGATACTGACTGTATCTGCCTGTACTCACCTAAAGCCCACAAGAATGGGCTTTAGGTGAGGCAGATGAACCTGTAGACATATTACTTCAACAGTATTTAACGTGTGTGTGTGTGTGAGGGTTTTGACGGTGTGTGTACCTGAGAGCAGAGGGCCTCAGCCTGCTCTAGCTGGCCTCCACTTGTCAGTCCTGTCACAGCCTGCTGCAGCACCCAACCCTCCAGAGCCTGGGCCAGAGGCTGTTCCACCTCCTCCACATTCTGCACTGCACACACACAGAGAGAAAAAGGTTAAAGAAAAGGTAAACACACGGAGTGATAGAAAAAGTCTCACATTTTAATACTTTTCGGTCCAAAACTTAAACAATGCTACACGTCTTTGCTACACATGTACACATAGTCACACACACACCTCAGACCAGTGCTGACCTACCTTTCTCTGACACCACGGCCATGAGCACCTGCTCCAAGCCTCGTCTGCCAGGCGTGGAGCCAGAGAGGGAGCAAGCTGTGTTCTCTGTGTGACAAGCAGCCATTAGCCCCGCCCACATCGCCGGGTCATCTGAGAGACAGACAGGGAGAAGAGAGGAACATGTTACATCAGGGAATCCATACACAGTGTCCATACACAGTCTTAAAGGGATTGAGGCTTTGTGTGTAGATGTTTATGTTGGAAAAGGCTGTGTGTGATCCTCATGGCCTTACCGGGGCAGAGCAGCACAGCCCTCTGCATGGTCTTCAGGGCGTTCCTGCTGCGGTCTTCTCCAGAGTGCCTGCCACAAGCCAGCTGGTTCACTCCACTGTACAGCAGTGCCCTCTGCAGCCACACACAGGTAGTGGCAGGCAGCACACCCACACACAGGGACAGAATAGACACAGTGAGAAGGAGGGGATTAAACCGTACCGAGAAGATCAGTGGTGACATTTGGGGGGTGTCAAGTAGAGACGAATGGTAGTGTTGAGGCGTGGGGGCAGGGGTGCACACATACCTTTCCTTGGGTCATGCTGGAGAGACACGCCACGTGGCCTGCCACTGCACCTCCCTGGAACACACAACACAAGCAGATCAAGTACCAGCTCAGTGTGTGTGTGATGAGCGATATAGATAGATAGAGATGGCTGAGAGGTGACATACCTTGGCCTTCCTGGGGTAATACTGTGGCACCAGTCTGGAAAGCAGGGCCCAGAGGGAAGGGTTGCCAGGGTTACTGCACCAACACGACAAGAAAACGTGTTACTATCTGTATCTACAAACCTACTCATATGGAAGAGATTCTAGCGCTTTCTTTAATCCTAAACTACAGGACCAGTCAAAAGTTTGGAGACACCTACTCATTCAAGGGTTTTTCTTTATTTTTACTATTTTCTACATTGCAGAACAATAGTGAAGACATCAAAACTATGAAATAACACATATGGAATCACATAGTAACCATAAAAGTGTGAAACAAATCAAAATACATTTTATATTTGAGATTCTTCAAAGTAGCCACCCTTTGCCTTGATGACAGCTTTGCACACTCTTGGCATTCTCTCAACCAGCTTCATGAGGTAGTCACCTGGAATGCATTTCAATTAACAGGTGTGCCTTGTTAAAAGTTCATTTGTGGAATTTCTTTCCTTCTTAATGCATTTGAGTCAATCAGTTGTTGTTGTTGTGACAAGGTAGGGGTGGTATACAGAAGATACATCCTTGCCAAATAGGGCTGTCTGTTACAGAGTTCAAGTAACAGACATCTCAACGTCAACTGTTCAGAGGAGACTGTGTGAATCAGACCTTCAAATTACTGCAAAGAAACCACTACTCAAGGTCACCAATAAGAAGAAGAGACTTGCTTGGGCCAAGAAACACGAGCAATGGGTATTAGACCGGTGGAAATCTGTCCTTTGGTCTAATGAGTCCAAATTTGAGATTTCTGGTTCCAAACGCAGAGTAGGTGAACGGATGATCTCCGCATGTGTGGTTCCCACCGTGAAGCATGAAGGAGGTGATGTGATGGTGCTTTGCTGGTGACAGTGTCTGATTTATTTAGAATTCAAGGCACACTTAACCAGCATGGCTACCACAGCATTCTGCAGCGATACGCCATCCCATCTAGTTTGCACTTAGTGGGACTATCATTTGTTTTTTAACAGGACAATGACCCAAAACATGCCTTCAGGCTGTGTAAGGGCTATTTGACTAAGAAGGAGAGTGATGGAGTGCTGCATCAGATGACCTGGCCTCCACAATCACCCGACCTCAACCCAATTGAGATGGTTTGGGAAGAGTTGGACCGCAGAGTTAAGGAAAAGCAGCCAACAAGCGATCAGCATATGTGGGAACTCTTTCAAGACTGTTGGAAAAGCATTCCAGGTGAAGTTGGTTGAGAGAATGCCAAGAGTACAAAGCTGTCATCAAGGCAAAGGGTGGCTACTTTTAAGAATCTAAAATATGATTTGATTTGTTTAACACTTTTTTGGTGACTACATGATTCCATATGTTTTATTTCAATGTAGAAAATAGTCAAAATAAAGAAAAACCCTTGAATGAGTAGGTGTCTCCAAACTTGACTGGTACTGTATAACTTCTTATGGATGGGTGGCAGTATTGAGTAGCTTGGATGAAGAAGGTGCCCAGAGTAAACTGCCTACTACTCAGTCCCAGAAGCTAAGATATGCATATTATTAGTAGATTTGGATAGAAAACACTCTGAAGTTTCTAAAACTGTTTGAATGATGTCTGAGTATAACAGAACTCATATGGCAGGCAAAAACCTGAGAAAAAAAATCCAACCAGGAAGTGTGGAAATCTGAGGTTTGTAGTTTTTCAAGTGATTGCCTATCCAGTATACAGTATCTGTGGGGTCATTTTGCACTTCTTAAGGTTTCCACTAGATGTCAACAGTCTTTAGAATGTTGTTTCATGCTTCTACTGTGAATGGGGAGAGAATAAGAGCCATTGGAATCAGATGACTGAGAAAATGACATGAGCTCAATCGTGCGCGCTCCTTTGAGAGTTAGGTGTGTTCCTTTTCATTTCTGAAGACAAAGGAATCGTCCGGTTGGAATATTATGGAAGATTTATGATAAAAAAACATCCTAAAGATTGATTCTATACATCGTTTGACATGTTTCTACGAACTGTAATATAACTTTTTTGACTTTTCGTCTGAACTTACTGCGCGAGCACAGTGCATTTGGACATAAAGGATGGACTTTATTGAACAAAACAAACATTTATTGTGGTACTGGGATTCCTGGGAGTGCATTCTGATGAAGATCATCAAAGGTAAGTGAATATTTATAATGGTATTTGTGACTTCTGTTGACTCCAAAATAGCAGGTATCTGTATGGATTGTTTTGATGTCTGAGCGCTGTACTCAGATTATTGCAAAAGTTTGCTTTCGCCGTAAAGCTTTTTTGAAATCTGACATAACGGTTGCATTAAGGAGAAGTGTATCTTTAATTCTGTGCATAACACTTTTATATTTTATCAAAGTTCATGATAAGTATTTCTGCAAACTGATGTGGCTCTCTGCAAAGTCACCGGTGGTTTTGGAGGCAAAACATTACTGAACATAACGCGCGAATGTAAACTGAGATTTTGGGATATAAATATGAACTTTATCGAACAAAACATACATGTATTGTGTAACATGAAGTCCTATGAGTGCCATCTGATGAAGATCATTAAAGGTTAGTGATTCATTTTATCTCTATTTCTGCTTTTTGTGACTCCTCTATTTGGCTGGAAAATGGCTGTATGTTTTTTTGTGACTAGGCGCTGACCTAACATAATTGTTTGGTGTGCTTTCACTGTAAAGCCTTTTCGAAATCGGACACTGTGGTTGGATTAATGAGAATCGTATCTTTAAAAATGGTGTATAATACTTGTATGTTTGAGGAATTTTAATTGTGAGATTTCTGCTGTTTTGAATTTGGCGCTCTGCACTGTCGCTGGCTGTTGTCATATCGATCCCGTTAACGGGATTTCAGCCGTAAGAAGATAAGAAAGGGACCTTGATGCTACTCAAGGGAAGGGGGATGGAATAGTTTTGTAGTACAGGCCGGGATTAGGGGTCAACATTGAGACTTGGGTTGCATACACTAGGAACCAAATGGAGCCAAGTGGGCTGAAACGTGGAGGTAACTACCTGGACCTACCTAGTATTTGGTCCAATAAGAAACTAGTTTTCATTGCAAAATGTTTTCCTACACCCTTGGCAGTGGTGTTGAGGTGTACCTGTGGACGGCCCTGGAGGCCTCTCGCTGCACAGCGCTGTAGTTGCCCTGCAGGGCCAGCAGGGTGCAGGTGAGCAGGCAGCGTTGCTCCACAGCAGCCCCAGCGGCCCTGCCCTGCTTCAGCAGCTCAGTGAGGGCCGCGCTGGCCAGTGTGCTGTCCCCATGGACCAGCCCCAGAGCACACAGGCACAGCAGAGACTCTGGCACAGGTTCCTTCAGCATGGAGCTACGGACACCACACACAAAGAGACAGAAACACACAGGTTTAGTCATTTAGGTCTTCATTCAGTGTCTTTGGGAGAAGTGTGGAAGCAGTGGTGCGTCAGGGGGAACTGACCATTTGAAAAGCAGTGTTTTAGCGGAGTCCATGTTCCCCAGTCTGTGCTGCAGCAGAGCCAGAGAAGTCAGAATGTAGGCCTTCTCTTTCTCAGTGGTGGCCACCATCAGAGCCTTCTCATAGGCTAGGAGACAGGGCAATGTTGAAAGGCATCCAAACATATAAAAATACAACCCCCCCCGACACTGAATGAGCCACTCACCACTGATGCTCTCTGGGATGAGTCCTGCTCTGCAGTAGGCCAGCGCCAGGCCTGCCAAGTCATGGAGCACCTCTAGAGATGTGGAAGAGTAAACGCGCACCGCCTCCTCCCATTGGCCTGTGTTGCTGAGGGGTAGAAACACCACACACTACAAAACCTGTTTTTTGAGATCTTTCAATCATTTCAGAACGTCTGTACGAGGACAAAGTGTTGTGGTACCAGAGGGCCCGGCCATAGCTTCCCAGGGAGAAGGCCAGTAACTCCACAGAAGGCATCGTCTGCAGCAACTCCACAGCTCTGAGGAGAAGAGGAAGAAGTCGAAACATATGGCATTAGTGAATTACTTCATGAAAAACAGAAGTTATTCATTTCCTATTTAAGACATTCATTTTCTATTTAACCTTTCATTTAAATAGCAAGTAGAGGCGCACTGTAACACACAGACACACACAATCCATTTCCAGACAGACACACCTCTGGTAAGCTAGCACTGCCTGCTTCTTTAGCTGCAGGTGCTCGTTGAGGAAACCCAGCATGACGAAGGCATCAGGGTCTGTCTGGATACGCTCTGACAAGACAGAAAGAAATTAACCATTTCCCTTTAGGCTCTTACAGCTAACTTCTACATTTTCACAATCAAAGACAGAAGATGCACAAGGTACAACAATCTCAAGTTTAGCCAATTATGGCATAAGAAGGCCATTGTAAGAAAGCTTGATTGATGACCACACACCTGTGTACTTGCTCAAAGCCACCTGAGCAGCAGACACCGCGTTCATCTGGACGATGTTATAGCGATAGAGCTCAGAGTCCCTGTTACTCTTATCCAGCAGAGTGGCACAAACCCAGTAAGCATAGCCCTTTACCCCCTCCGTCTAGGTGTGTATGTGGGGGGGGGGTCGAGAAAGAAAGGAGAGAGAGCGAGGAAAGAGTAGAGAGCACAAGAGCGAGAGAATAAAACAAGACAGGATAACAGAATAGCAGACAATGAGATGCTATAACATCATTCCAATAGGTCTCAGCTGAGGACCACCAACAGTAGCCTAAATGGAGGAATGAATTGACATACGTGTGTACTGAGCTCTGTGGTGTGTCTGAACAGGTCCATGGTATCATAACTGCCCACCATCTCTGCAATAAGGGCCTGGTACAAAGAAGTAGAAAACGGGATATGGGGAGCAAAGTGATCGACAAGAGGAGAAAAAGAAAGGGATAGGAGGTTAGAACATGTCTGTATAACATTGAGCAACACTGGCTTGCATGGTTACGGTCTCTGGTGCCTTGTAGGCATGTCACAAGATACCTGTCCAATCCAGCAGTTGACATACAGTGGTTCCAAAGACTGGGCGATCTTAAAGGCTTCATGGGAGAGCTGGGAAAGCAATGGAGCAGGATTGTTAACTAACAGGGGAATGAAGCGAATAATAAATAACACACACTATGGAAGTTGATGCTTTCAATAAACATCAGTAGATAGAGTCACAATCAAGTTAATTTACCAGAAATTAGACATTCCTAATACAATGAACCTGACAGTAATAAAGACAGAGCATAGACATAGGAATTTACACGGTCTAGAGGACACATACCTCAACACTGTCTTTCTTCAGATACAAAGCACCCAGGTTTGTCCAAGCAACAACATTCTAGATTGGGAGGACATTTATTTTTAATAGACACACACATAACTACACTGGGGACCAGTATGTTTAAAGAGACTGGCCTTTCAGCAATCTCAACGTTCAATATGCAGCTCGATTTATGGCAGAGTTGCTGATTGGTTGTTAAACATAACAAATAATTCCATGACAACGTATGGACTCTGGAAGATATAATAAAAAATTCTAACAAAGTTGTTGTAATTTTGAGACTTAAAACCAGAGCCGAGACGTTTTGTGGTCGGAATTGCAGGATGTATTTACTTAGAGAATTTTGACATGAGCTAGCAGCTTTTCACAGACTGGTCTGGAGAAACAAAAAACTATACCAACATGTTCTGTGGAGGAAAAAAGTGATGAGTTCCAATATGTGCCTAATCGTTGTGATTGGATGATAGTTTTGAGGGTTATCGAATCAGGATCAATTCCTCTGTTCTACTCAAGCTCATTAATGATAGAATGTTAATATTTGAAGATGGCAGAAAGGTCAGTCTGTTCAGTGTGACAAGGAGTGGCAATGAGTGGAATGAAAGCAGCTAAACAGACTGGTACCCAGACTAAGACATAAGAGATGATTCAATGAAAAGTGAGTACCCAATAGTGTGTGATGTGTTGTACTTACATTGGGTTCCACTTGCACTGACTTAATGAAGCTGTGTTGGGCAAGGGCATAGTTCTCAAGTCCTGAAAAGGAAGAGTAAACAGCCATTCTTATGTTATAAACAGACCTAAAGACATGGCAACATCCCATAGCTCCACCACCAACGAAAGCTCCCATCAACCAGACAAAGGTAAAAAAAAAAAACTTGGGTTCTGCCAATTACAGAAATGTCAAAAAAAAATTGTGCCAAGGAGTGTAATGATAGCAGAAACAGACTGGTACCCAGGCTACATCTTTCTACCTTTGCTCATGGCGACCACTCCCAGGGCGTTCCAGTAGCTATGGTTACTACTGTTCAACATGATGGCCTTCTTCACACACTGAGGAGAAGAGAAAGAGTGTGTTACATTGATATTGTATGTTAACTATGAAAGGTGTTGGTGTTTAACTCCAAGAATTGGGCTAAATACATCTCTTCCAACTCTTTCTCCCCAGACAATTGAGTGTTCTGCCCCATCCTGCCATCCATCCTGCCATCCAGCCAGGTGAGTTTTGTACCTGCAGGGCCTTCTCCAGCA
Organism: Salmo trutta; assembly: GCF_901001165.1. Classification (NCBI taxonomy): domain Eukaryota; kingdom Metazoa; phylum Chordata; class Actinopteri; order Salmoniformes; family Salmonidae; genus Salmo; species Salmo trutta. Next base: position 33,014,313 of record NC_042983.1, on the reverse strand, counting down.
GCAGTAGCAGGGTGTTGTGCTCCATCTCCTGAAGGCAGCGGGGCAGACAGGCCTGGTGGTAGTAGTTGAGACCCAGGTCATACCACAGGCTGGAGCTCTCAGGCATCAGCTTCAGAGCACGCCCATAGCATCTGTACACAAAGACATTATTCCTGATTCATCTTACAGTGTAGACCAAACCTAAAAATCATGACACCAGATTGGGTTCCTCCTACCCAGTATCCATTAGCCTTGAGATAGCGTTGTCCTGTGTATTCAAATCACGTGGCTTCTATCAGAACACTAGCGACTAGCCGGTGTTGACGCCTCACCTCTCCCCCACTCGGAGGGTGTGTCCCTGGTTGAGAAGGTGGCCCTGGTCTGGGGGTTGTAACCCGGCCAGGGGTCCTGGCACCACAACGCGGGCCCTGTTGGGGGCCACAGTGCTGACTGAGGTGCAGGCATCTCCCAGTAACTTCCACAGACAGGACAGGTCTGGACGCAGCTCTACAGCCCTGGGAGTGGACAGACACAGGCGAAGGGGTTGTTAAGTACAGTCAAGTGTTTTTTTGTAAACATTTTCACAACAAAATCATTTTTAATAGTGAAAAACAAATCATGTGTTGAGGCCCTTGACTTTTGTTTCATGAGCAACTTGAGAAACGATGTACGTTTAAAGTCCTCACATTACATGAAAGCAACAAGGCATTTATCAAATGTAATACTGGTAGCCCAAGTCATTCTCATGAGCAAAGTGCCCTTTGATACCATAGTGTAATTTTATGATGGACCCAATTAATTCCAATTCTCTCTGATCGCCGATGGTGAGTTCAAGTAATCCTATTCAATGAGCTGCCTCTCTGGGCTCCTGGGAACGCTGAGTGAAGTGTCTAACCTGAAGAGGTACTGGATGGCCTGCTGGATGACGTCTATGGCTCCTCCATCTCTATAGTCCTCCATCAGGCCTCTGGCCAAAGACAGCAGACACTCCCCAAGGCCTGGGGGCAGCACGCACACACATGGAAATGATCGCAATGCTTGGGGCTGGTGGTACAATTGAAGTCGGAATTTTACATACAGCTTAGCGAAATACATTTAAACTCTGTTTCACAATTCCTGACATTTAATCCGAGTAAAAATTCCCTGTCTTAGGTCAGTTAGGATCACCACTTTATTTTAAGAATGTGAAATGTCAGAATAATAATAGAGAATGATTTCTTTCAGCTTTTATTTCTTTCATCACATTTCCAGTGGGTCAGAAGTTTACATACACTCAATTAGAATTTGTTAGCATTGTCTTTAAATTGTTTAACTTGGGTCAAACGTTTTGGGTAGCCTTCCACAAGCTTCCCACAATAAGTAGGGTGAATTTTGGCCCATTCCTCCTGACAAAGCTGGTGTATCTGAGTCAGGTTGCTAGGCCTCCTTGCTCGCACACGCTTTTTCAGTTCTGCCCACACATTTTCTATGGGATTGAGGTCAGGGCTTTGTGATGGCCACTCTAATACCTTGACTTTGTTGTACTTAAGCCATTTTGCCGTAACTTTGGAAGTATGCTTGGGGTCATTGTCCATTTGGAAGACTCATTTGCGACCAAGATTTAACTTCCTGACTGGTGTCTTGAGATGTTGCTTCAATATATCCACATAATTTCCCTTCCTTCATGATGCCATCTATTTTGTGAAGTGCATCAGTCCCTCCTGCAGCAAAACACCCCCACAACATGATGCTGCCACCGCCGTGCTTCACGGGTGGGATGGTGTTCTTTGGCTTGCAAGCTTCCCCCTTTTTCTTCCAAACATAACGATGGTCATTATGGCCAAACAGTTCTATTTTTGTTTCATCAGACCAGAGAACATTTCTCCAAAAAGTACAATCTTTGTCCCCATGTGCAGTTGCAAACAACAGTCTGGCTTTTCTATGGTGGTTTTGGAGCAGTGGCTTCTTCCTTGCTGAGCGGCCTTTCAGGTTATGTTGATATAGGACTCGTTTTACTGCGGATATAGATACTTTTGTACCTGTTTCCTCCAGCATCTTCACAAGGTCCTTTGCTGTTGTTCTGGAATTGATTTGCACTTTTCGCACCAAAGTACATTCATCTCTAGGAGACAGAACGCGTCTCCTTCCTGAGCGGTATGACGGCTGCGTGGTCCCATGGTGTTTATACTTGCGTACTATTGTTTGTACAGATGAACGTGGTACCTTCAGGCGTTTGGAATTTGCTCCCATGGATGAACCAGACTTGCGGAGGTCTACAATTTTTTCTGAGGTCTTGGCTGATTTCTTTTGATTTTCCCATGATGTCAAGCAAAGAGGCACTGAGTTTGAAGGTAGGCCTTGAAATACATCCACAGGTACACCTCCAATTGACTCAAATGATGTCAATTAGCCTATCAGAAACTTCTAAAGCCATGATATCATTTTCTGGAATTTTCAAAGCTGTTTAAAGGCACAGTCAACTTAGTGTATGTAAACTTCTGACCCACTGGAATTGTGATACAGTGAATTATAAGTGAAATAATCTGTCTGTAAACAATTGTTGGAAAAATTACTTGTGTCATGCAAAGTAGATGTCCTAACCGACTTGCCAAAACTCTAGTTTGTTAACAAGAAATTTGTGGAGTGGTTGAAAAATTTGATTGAATGACTCCAACCTAAGTGTATGTAAACTTCCGACTTCAACTGTATGTGATGGCTGGGATTCAAGGAAAGGTCATCCTCCACCATGATCCATTCAGAGCTTCTGGACATACTGTAATTAGTGTATGCTGTTAGACTGTCACAGTTGCAACAGAACTGAGAACAAAATGGTCTCCCAATAAGGTCCTGCCAGGGACCTATTCACCTTGGAATAGACACCAAACAAGGACAGGAGGCACACACGTGTGCACGTTCAGACACACCCCTACCTTTGAGTGCAGGCACATAGTCTTCCCGGGCTATGATCTGCAGGTACTCTGCAGCAGCCTCTTTGAACTTGCCCAGGGTCTGTTTGATGGCAGCAGTCTGGTAGAGGCTGTATATGGAGGAGGGGTTGAGCAGCTGGGCCTTGGCAAAGGCCTTCAGGGCCGACGTGAAGCTCCGGCGGTTCAGGTAGGCCTCGCCCAGACATTCCCAGCACACCCAGTCCTGGGGGTCAGCCCTCAGAGCAGCCTGCAGACTGACACAACAAATCAATGAGTGTGTGTATGTATGTTCGTATGTGGTGTCAGAGACTATGTTGAAATGAGTGGTCGCGTCAGGGGTCTTACTCTGCACAGGCCTGGGGGTGCTGGCCCACCTTCAGGTGGTAGAGGCCTCGTCTCATCCAGGCCCACTTTGCTGAACCAGGGGTGGCTCTCTGGATCACTGACTGGAGCACAGCCAGGGCAGTGTCCTGGGGAAGGCAGATCGAGGGAACAGGGACAGATGCTTGACACAGCAGCATAGATTATAGTGCAATCCAATGTCCGTAGTCTACACTAGCAAGAGAAACATTTCATCCAGGCACAAAATCAATTGAATCAAACCGTTAGGTAGGCCTAAGTGACATTGACATTATATCAAACAGTTAGGTAGGCCTAAGTGATATTGATATTACAGTTGAAGTCGGAAGTCTACATAGACTTAGGTTGGAGTCATTAAAACTCATTTTTTCAACCACTCCACAAATTTCTAATTAACAAACTATAGTTTTGGAAAGTCGGGTAGGACATCTACTTTGTGCATGACACAAGTAATTTTCCAACAATTGTTTACAGACATTATTTCACTTATAATTCACTGTATCACAAAACCAGTGGGTCAGAAGTTTACATACACTAAGTTGACTGTGCCTTTAAACAGCTTTGAAAATTCCAGAAAATGATGTCATGGCTTTAGAAGCTTCTGATAGGCTAATTGACATCATTTGAGTCAATTGGAGGTGTACCTGTGGATGTATTTCAAGGCCTACCTTCAAACTCAGTGGCTCTTTGCTTGACATCATGGGAAATCAAAAGAAATCAGCCAAGACCTCAGAAAAAAAATTGTAGACCTCCACAAGTCTGGTTCATCCTTGGGAGCAAATTCCAAACGCCTGAAGGTACCACGTTCATCTGTACAAACAATAGTACGCAAGTATAAACACCATTGGACCACGCAGCAGTCATACTGCTCAGGAAGGAGATGCGTTCTGTCTCCTAGAGATGAACGTACTTTGGTGCAAAAAGTGCAAATCAATTCCAGAACAACAGCAAAGGACCTTGTGAAGATGTTGGAGGAAACAAGTACAAAAGTATCTATATCCACAGTAAAATGAGTCCTATATCGACATAACCTGAAAGGCTGCTCAGCAAGGAAGAAGCCACTGCTCCAAAACCGCCATAAAGAAGCCAGACTATTGTTTGCAACTGCACATTGGGAAAATTATTGTACTTTTTGGAGAAATGTCCTTTGGTCTGATGAAACAAAAATATAACTTTTTGGCCATAATGACCATCGTTATGTTTGGAAGAAAAAGGGGGAGGCTTGCAAGCCAAAGAACACCATCCCAACCGTGAAGCACGGGGGTGGCAGCATCATGTTGTGGGGGCGCTTTGCTGCAGGTGGGACTGGTGCACTTCACAAAATAGATGGCATCATGAGGAAAGGACATTATGTGGATATATTGAAGCAACATCTCAAGACATCAATCAGGAAGTTAAATATTGATTGCAAATGGATCTTCGAAATGGACAATGACCCAAAGCATACTTCCAAAGTTGTGGCAAAATGGCTTAAGGACAACAAAGTCAAGGTATTGGTGTCGCCATCACAAAGCCCTGACCTCAATCCCATAGAAAATGTGTGGGCAGAACTGAAAAAGCATGTGCGAGCAAGGAGGCCTTGCAACCTGATTCAGTTACACCAGCTCTGTCAGGAGGAATGGGCCAAAATTCACCCAACTTATTGTGGGAAGCTTGTGGAAGGCTACCCAAAACATTTGACCCAAATTAAACAATTTAAAGGCAATGCTACCAAATACTAATTGAGTGTATGTAAACTTCTGACCCACTGGGAATGTGATGAAAGAAATAAAAGCTGAAATAAATCACTCTACTATTATTCTGACATTTCACATTCTTAAAATAAAGTGGTTATCCTAACTGACCTAAGATAGGGAATTTATACTTGGATTAAATGTCAGGAATTGTGAAAAACTGAGTTTACATACACCTTAGCCAAATATATTTAAACTTCCGACTTCAACTGTATATCAAACAGTTAGGTAGGCCTAAGTGACATTTAGGTTTTATCCAAATGTATTGAATCGGGTGGATGGACTACTAGAGTCACTTCCACAGGGGGAAAGTCTTCTGTTATCGGCTGCAGCCCTCCAGGACCAGAACAAATCAACAGACAACTCACCATGTCCCCCTCCTTCATGCTCAGATCCACAGAGGCAGCCCCGGACTCTGCGTCGTTGCTGTCCAGCTCAAAGGCTCTCTTGTAGCAGCCCCTGGCTCGACCCTGGTCCTTGGCCACCTCCCGGTAGTAATGGCCCAGGTAGCAGAACACAGAGCCCAGGTATGGATCCAGTTTGGCAGCCTGACACAAAACACACCAGCTGTCAGTAATGGCAGTGAGCCAATCACCAAACTAATGTCATACCGTACAGCTGGATGTGAGAAGCACTGTAGTTTAACTGTACGAAAGCCTGAAATGTGCCCACAGACCATCCCACCCACTGTTAAAGCCTCTTGATCATCCTATGACATTTAGAAGCCATAAGAGTAACAATGCACAGGAACCTCTCATCAATGAGTGTGCATTTCAAAATGGCAGGGAGTTGCTTGGTTGTGGATGTGACAGTCATGCATTCTCCCCATACTATGAATCTCCATCTATACAGTGTTCCCCAGACAGAGGCCCCGCTGGCAACACTGACCTTCAGTAGATGGGTGTGGGCCTTGCTCCTGTCCCTGCGACTCTCCTCCCCCATGTCCCAGTACAGCCGCCCCAACAGGAAGTAGTACTCTCCACAGGCTGGGTTTTGGGCTGCAGCCTGCAGGAGGCTACAACAGGGACAGGAGACGACAAGACGAAGGTTGATCTAACTACATGGTCTACTTCAGTCACGCTGTCTCTTAGGATCAGTGATGAGTTGTTGATTAAAACGGTAATAATAGAGACAGTTATCAATACAGAAGAAGTGGGTTGAATGGGGGATGGGTGCGCACACACACACTTACTTTATTACATTTAGTTTTACAGCTACAGTGCACGTTAATCAACATTATAGTAAAAGTGCCAGTTTTAGCCAGCGGGCAGATTTTCAACTGAAGTCCCTGAACACACCTTTGTTCTGCTAGTTGGTGATGGCCCTGTGCAATGTGTGCCAGTCCCCTCAGCGCCAGTCCCTCAGCCAGGTCAGGGTGAGAGTTCAGCAGCTCCGTGGACACCTGTTGGGTACAAGTCCAGAGATTAGCAGACACACGGGAAATCAACAAAATAGGCACAAAATATATTTGATACCCATTCACCTGAGGTTACTAAAGAGATATGTTAGCGGAACCAATAATTGTGAAGTTACCTGGAGCACTTGGTCAACTTGGCCTTTTTGCAAATACCCTCTTCCTTTTAAGGCTACCAGGACAGGGTCATTGTTAGCATCTAAAAGCTATAAAATAAATATTTTGATGAGCAAACAAACAAATCCCCATACATATCAGTAGATAGTAGTAGAGAACTGGAGCATATTGGTGGTGAGCCGTTGGGGAGCAGCCGGTGAGATGGAGTATGAATGCTGTACCTGTGAGAGGCTCTCCAGGGCTTGGTCTGCAGTGTGCTCATCCCCAGTCCTCACAAGGGCCTCTAGTCTCAGCCTCAGGAGCTTTTGTCGCAGTGCTTCTTCTCCAGCCCCACCCAGCTTCAGACCTGAAAGAACACAGCAAGGCCTGTCAACGCACTGAATGCCACATCTCAATACACATCTTTGACTTCGGGTGATAAGGTCTTCAACTAATCAAGTCACTATAACCTTCAAACAAGGATGAATAGGCGTACAGTAAGGTCGTAGCCAAGCCCTGATTATGTGAAAGTACGGTGGGTTTTCAGAGAAAAGGTTTAGGTTAGGATTATAAAACACTGGCCAGATGTGTTAGATGTACCTTGGGAGCAGGATGTTGCGCAGTCGGAATATCGGTGCATTTTCAGCTGGGCCTGAGCAAGGCTGAACCAGCCTACCAAGCTGGAGCGCATTCGCTTCAGTCCTGAGAGCACAACAGACAGTGAGGTGGTGGAGAACACCACAGACCAACAGCCAAACCAAAGCCCCCAAATTGCTCACCTTGGGCCAGGTACTTAATGGAGTCGTCACATTTTCCCTCCTCTAGAGCTCTGATGCCCAAACCCAGATGGCCTAAGCCACTGTCTGGGTCCAACTCCAAGAGACGGGAGAAACAACGGCCCGCGTCCTCACTGCAGACCCCTAGGAGACAAATACACACACGCTGACTACTTAAAAGGTGCAATCTGTCACTTCTTTGTCCATAGAACAAAAGGCTCAATCAAATAATACATACTAATCATTGCACAGTACACTTGACCTTCCCCAGTCCTGCAAGGTCAATATTTTGTTTTTATTTCACCTAGAGTGAAACTATACACTGCCAATGACTGCACCAGTTCTTTACCTATAGTTTGCTAAGTCAGTGATTTCTTACCTGACTTGAGATGATGTGCACCGAGGATCTCCAAAGGGAATGTTTGTGAGGGATAGAGGGCCAATATGGACTCACAGGCCTCTCTCATTTTACACTCTTCATGCGAAAGCTAGAGAGAGGAACGTTTTTCTGGTCAGTTGACAGCGCAAGATTCTGGCCCTAGTCTTAACCCATAGTCCCAGCACTCATAACTGTGTGTGAGTGAGTGAGTGAAAAACGGCGAACTTACTTGTGAAAGGCATTTGAGGTAGTCAGCTGAGAGCTTCCGATGGTCCTCGCCAGGCACATTGTCGGAGAGAACCATGGCCTTCTCAAAGGCTGCAATTAACTGGCAACATAAATATAACATCAACAGTGGGAATGAGCACAAAGCATAGGGGAGAAAAACCTTTTGTAATGACTAGCAATAACACCGAGACGGCATACCACACCCCCCTGTAGGTCCCCTTGGAATGGTCTCTAACGATCTTCAAATGGTAAAAGTCCCAAACATTCAATATATAGAGTATTGTAATGGTGTTGGGTCTTATGGTAAATCACTAATCACAATATATATAGAGAGAGATAGAGGTTTCTTGATAATTGTATTGAGAAACTGACCGCCAAGAAATTCATTATTTTATTAGCATTGTCACAACATTTTAACCCATTTCTCCATTAAAGTTTTGAGCCTGTAGTCTTCATATGAGAATTGCATAGGGAAATGATAGCCCTTTCAGAGAAAGGAGAATTGGGTTCAAGGAGAGTTGGGCTGAAGCTTTAGGTTGCTATTAGGACAAACTGAATTGCTTTCATGGCGGACTGGCTTGAATTGTGAGGATGACCACACAATAAATGTTCATCAGCCAAATATATTGGTTTTCTACTCAAAGTTGAAAAGAAAACAGACCAGCAAAATGTATAAAAGAGTGTGGTCGTATAGCCGGACCAACAGCTTCTAGTGGTCAAACCCTGTTACTTTCACACTACTTTAAAGGTAAATAATGCAAGCAACTTAAATTACTAATTTCTCTGTACAGGAGAAAAAAATTCACAGGCAATACATTACATAGTATGGAGAAGTAATACTCCAAGCTGCAGCTTCATACTACTTGTCAAACATAGAGAACTGATATTGTTTACTAGTTGTTGGATTGAGATTGGCATGGGCTGTGATGGTTCTGTGGGTAGCTTTTTAAAAAACAGATTTGGATGGAAAAGTTTGGTCCAAATCAGATGTAGGGTACTATATTTATTGAATATTATCTGAATCCTATACATTTAAAATGGCCAATTTGTGTGCAACCAATTAGCTTAATTTCTCCAGATAAAATTACAATTCAACCAAACAATGTTTCAGGAATGCCAATCTTACCTGATTGTAACTTTTATTTTATTTTTTATTTCACTTCACCTTTATTTAACCAGGTAGGCTAGTTGAGAACAAGTTCTCATTTACAACTGACCTGGTCAAGATAAAGCAAAGCAGTGCGACACAAACAACAACACAGAGTTACACATGGAATAAACAAACATGCAGTCAATAATACAATAGAAAAAGTCTATATACAGTGTGTGCAAATGAGGTAGGATAAGGGAGGTAAGGCAATAAATAGGCCATAACTACAGAAACAATCTGAGATGGTGGGTGTCGAAATCCTCTTTCCTTTTGCTTTTAGAGGTGGAACGTCCCAGACAACGCTTATTAAGGGGATTATTTGAGTATATTATCTTTGCTCTTACGTGCTGCTGAGTCTCATTGTCGTGTTCCTCCATGCTGTCTGAGAGAAGGCAGGTCATCTGTTGCCATAGCTGCAGCAGCTCTGCCTTGTCAGCACCTTCTCCTTCCTTCAGCTGAATCAGCCTTCGCCACACCCTGGCCACCTAAACACACACATGCATATGTCCACCCTGTGCCACAACAATTAACATATATCCTTTTTCATTTAAAGGGCAACTACTATCTTTACAGACCTGTAAATAGTCCTTCTCCATGTGGAAGATGTCTGCCAGTTTTCTGATCACCTCATAACATTTTGTTTTGTCTGAACTGTGTATGCAGAACAAGACAGTTAAACACAATATTCCAAGAGCTAATCACAGGGGGGAAATTATTGATGTAGAAGAGGTATTAAGATTTTCATGGCTTACCTTTCATAAAGCTCAATGAGTTTCAGGTAGACTTTGGGTAGTTCTGCTTTGAAATCCATCTGGTCACTTTTCTCATACAGGTTTGCTAATCCCTAAAACAGCAACAATCACAGATCACATTCTAATCAGCATGTTGACATAGTGATATGCCCCAAAACACTGCTCTGGAATACTCTGTAAGACAGATGGATAATGTGTAGATAATGTGACTTTTGGGTAGAGCTGGGAGATATGGAATAAAAATCTGTGACGAGAGATTGCCTGAATTGATGAGATAATGATAAATAGAACGATACATTTATAACATTAATGTGCACCAAAGTTTATTTGTTATTATCCTTTAATAAATCCTCTTAGATGTAAAGTCCCCTGTTTAGGGGACCTGCATGGTTCTGGTACCAGTTACGACCGACATTTTTGATTGTAGGACACCATAGATGGAAATGGCTTGTATTTAGCGGTAGCCCTGATTCTCACAGACACAGGAGTATGTCTCTTTTGCCTGTGTCAAGCAGGATGTGAAATCTGACACCACATGAAGCTGGGATGTCCCTCTTAACATTTCATTATCTCTTCCGACTTTCCATCAACTCCTAGCTGAACCCTACAGCACAGCCACTAACATATGCCTGGAATCCTTACATCATAATATGCCACTCATATGCCTGGAATCCTTACATCGTAATATGCCACTCATATGCCTGGAATCCTTACATCATAATATGCCACTCATATGCCTGGAATCCTTACATCGTAATATGCCACTCATATGCCTGGAATCCTTACATCGTAATATGCCACTCATATGCCTGCAATCCTTACATCGTAGCGCAGCAGGAGCTATAGTTTTCTGTGGCTGTAGCACAGTCAGAGATTGATTTATAGCCAGTAATCTAAAATTATTGGCTATAAATCGATCTCTGAATGTGCTACATTATTGTATTTGAGCTTGTTATCTCAAAAGTGACTACACCTCAGCAACTATTTTTACCAGAAAGGTGAGATTTCAACCAGAGTATGCAGCATTACTAGTTACTGTTTATGTTACTGACCCTCTCATGAAAAATAATTACTTTTGGGGATTACGTAGATCACATTTAACAGGTTTTAAACTACTACCATTAATTTCATTAACAGTCACCCATATTAGCAAATGTATTTCACTTCAAACGTCACATTTCTCTGGTATAGGTTACTTATCATAATGAACGATACCAGTGAAACGCCGGCTATAAGTGATTGTGTGTATGGTCAATGTCGATAATTTATGGTTTATTGTCACAGCTCTACTTTTGGGACACTCTTCACTTGATTGTCCAATATAGAAGCCTATGTCTAGCGAGGGCCTATATTAGTTCAGTTGATCTAGGTGTGATGTATCTCCAGTACCTGCCAGGCCAGCAGCTGCTCTGGCTCCAGCTCCAGAGCCTTCCTGTAGGCTGTCTGGGCCTGGTCTGGTTGCTCCAGCTCGCTCGCGGCCACACCAATGAACACCCAGGCATTGTAATTGTTCTTCTCTAGCTTCAGGGCAGCCTGGTGGGGGAATTTGGTTTGATTTGAGACAGAATAACTTTTTCAAAACAGAAAATCCTACATATCACCCAGTTTCCCTTCACACTATTTGTGTGTGTAGAAAGAACATAGAGAAATGGGCAAGGACTTACCTTGCAGTGTTTTAGCACCTCTTTAAATTCCTTGTTCTTTATGGCATCTCTGGCATTTTTTAGAGCTGATTTAACTTCTTTGTTTGACATTGTCTCTATAAATCCAAGTCAGTGAGAAGTCAATTAAGATACCAGTCAAAGTTGTCACCAAAATTAAGCAATTGGGCTAAAATGAATAGCAACAGGAGTGGAGTACAATTATCCAGTTAGCCCAGACATGCAGTGCTTTCAGAAAGTATTCAAACTCCTTGACTTTTTCCAAATGTTGTTACATTACAGCCTTATTCTAAAATTGATTAAATAAATACAAATCCTCAGCAATCAACATACAATACCCCATAATGACAAAGCGAAAAGTTTTTTGCAAATGTGTTAAAAATAAAGAACTGAAATAACTTAGACATAAGTAGTCAGACCCTTTGCTATGAGACTTGAAATTGAGCTCAGATGCATCATGTTTCCATTGATCATTCTTGAGATGTTTCTACATCTTGATTGGAGTCCACCTGTGGTAAATTCAATTGATTGGACTTGAGTTGGAAAGGAACACACCTATCTATATAAGGTCTCACCGTTGACAGTGCATGTCAGAGGAAAAACCAAACCATGAGGTTGAAGGAATTGGCCGTAGATCTCCGAGACAGGATTGTGTCGAGGCACAGATCTGGGGAAGGGTACCTAAACGGTTCTGCAGCATTGAATATTCCAAAGAACACAGTAGCCTCCATCATTCTTAAATGGAAGAAGTTTGGAACCACCAAGACTCTTCCTAGAGCTGGCTGCCCGGCCAAACTGAGCAACCGGCGAGAAGGGCCTTGGTCAAGCACCAATTGTCAGTGACCGAGCTCTAGAGTTCCTCTGGAGATAGGAGAAACTTTGAGAAGAACAATCTCTGCAGCACTTCACCAATCAGGCATTTATGGTAGAATGGCCAGATTGAAACCACTCCTCAGTAAAAGGCACATGACAGCCCGCTTGGAGTTTACCAAAAGGCACCTAAAGACTCTGACCATGAGAAACAAGATTCTCTGGTCTGATAACCAAGATTTAACACTTTGGCCTGAATGGCAAGCGTCATGTCTGGCGGAAACCTAGCACCATCCCTATGGTGACACGTGGTGGCAGCATCATGCCGTGGGGATGTTTTTCAGCAGTAGGGACTGGGAGACTAGTCAGGATTGAGGCAAAGATGAACAGAGCAAAGTACAGAGATCGTTCCTGAAATCCTGCTCTGGGCCTTAAGACTGGGTCGAAGGTTCACCTTCCAACATGACAACGACCCTAAACACACAGCCAAGACAATGCAGGAGTGGTTTTGGGACAAGTCTCTGAATGTCCTTGTGTGGCCCAGCAAGAGCTGAACCCGATCGAACATCTCTGGAGAGGCCTGAAAAATAGCTGTGCAGCAACGTTCCCATCCAACCTGGCAGTGCTCGAGAGGATCTGCAGAAAAGAATGGAAACTCCCCAAATACAGCTGTGCCAAGCTTGTAGCGTCATACCCAAGAAGACTTGATGCTGTAATTGCTGCCAAAGGTGCTTCAAAGTACTGAGTAAAGGGTTTGAACACTTATGTAAATGTGATATTTCAGTTGTTTGCAGAAATGTATAAACCTGTTTTTGCTTTGTCATGGGGTGTGTAGATGGAGGTAAAAACAATTTAATGAATTTTATAATAAGGCTGTAACAATGTGGAAAAAGTCAAGGGGACTGAGTACTTTCAGAAGGGACTGTACATACCCCATTCATAGACGCTAACTGCTTTAATGCATATTGACTATCTTCTGATCGGGATACTTAAAAGCTCCGATGACAGTCAAAACATTATTTAACTAGGCAAGTCAGTTAAGAACAAATTCTTATTTACAATGACGGCCGAGGAACAGTGGGTTAAATACCTAGTTCAGGGGCAGAACATTAACACGCATCGTTTGCAATACGTTTTTTGGAACATACCTTTCATATATGCGAGAAATAACAGAAGTTAAATGTCTACACTTTTTACAGGGTTAGCGTTACATCGCTTGTTAAAAGACCACCTGTGCTAATTAGCTATCTAGGGTGCTCCAAACACCTGTGTAAGCATAACTCGGGAAGTGTAGTTTCGTCAGCTCAGGTGGAGGCACCCATAAATATGGTTCTGTACCAAACTGCAACAGTAAGTGTGTTTTATTTGAAGGATTATTTATCGCTGAAAGATACGGCTATATGTTACGAAAGCGCTTTATTGACGTTTCTAAACGTTAGAACACAGCGTCGGTATTATAGTTCACACGAGCCAGTCGTGGGCGAAGGTAATCGTTGAAAACGAATTCCGCCAAGTCTTACAGCTAGCCCAGATAGCTTAGACACAGATGAAAGGGGAAACCTTAGTTATATTATTTGGCTTAGATCTCGTTGTTTGGATTACCAGCTAGCAAGGTAGCTTGTCATCAACCTAACTACTAACGTTACTAAGTAGAGCTAGCAATAGCCTTATTAAAACTAGTTTGCACTACATCTAGCTACTGTAGTTAACTAAATCAAAATAGCTTTGGTAACGTTAGCTAACAGTACTGTTAGACGGTTGTTTACACTCGTTTTTAGGTAGCCTTAGCTTGCTTGGCTCGTTACAACACGTAAAGATGACCAGCAATAAAACATAAGCGTTAACTTTACCTGTAGCTTATCTAGATGTTTGTATTCAGTAATTAAAACGTATGTTATAGCTAATTCAGCAACGAGCAACCACAGGTCTTTACTAAAAGGTGTTAACCAAGGAGTTTGTCCCGGAAGTGAATTCAATTTCAAGCGTTGATTTTTTATTTTTTATTATTTTAAATTTTTTAATCGAATGCCATGATTGTCTCAATTAAATAAAGCCTTTATATATATATAAAAAAAAAGTGACATAAAAAAATATATATATATTTTTCCGGGTAAATTTGACTCGGAAGTACAACTTGTGAGTTTCACTTGTGAAACTATTTAATGTCCAATGAAGCCGTTTTTATATCAAATAACTTCTGCGTAACAATGACGTACCTTACTGTAATATATTTCCAATGGGCAAAATATATTTTTAACAAAATATTTCTCAAACAAGTGTTTGGCTAGGACTGGGAGTAACCTAACAGGCGTAAATGAAACTCCTGACAATTCGCTACCTTTACCACATTAACTGACGCATTCCTTCCTATTTTATTGTGATTCAGATTAAATTATGGTAATTCAGAGACTAGAGTTGTGTAATAGTATAAAATATAAACGCAACAATTTTAAAGGATTTTACTGAGTTACAGTTCATATATGGAAATCAGTCAATTTGAACCAAATAATTTGGCCCTAATCTTTTTCATATGACTGGGCAGGGACGCAGCCATGGTGGGACTGGGAGGGCATAGGCCCACCCACTGGGGAGCCAGGCCCAGCCAATCAGAATTATTGTATTCCCCCCCCCCACAAAAGGGCTTTATTACATAAATAGTTCTAAGTTTCATCAGCTGTCCGGGTGGTAGGTCTCTAGATGATTCCACAGGTGAAGTAGCCGGATGTGTAGGTCCTGGGCTGGCGTGGTTACACAGGTCTGCGGTTCTGAGGCTTGTTGGACATACTGCTAAATTCTCAAAAATGACGTTGAAGGCGGCTTATGGTAGAGAAATGAACATGAAATTATCTGGCCACAGCTCTGGTGGACATTCCTGCAGCCAGCATGCCAATTGCACACTCCCTCAAAACTTGAGACATCTGTGGCATTGTGTTGTGACAAAACTGCACATTTTAGTGTGGCCTTTTATTGTCCCAAGCACAAGTTTCACCTGTGTAATGATCATGCTATTTAATCAGCGTCTTGATACTGTATGCCACACCTGTCAAGTGGATAGATTATCTTGGCAAAGGAGAAATGCTCACTAACAGGGATGTGAACAAAATCTGAGAGAAATAAGCTTTTCATGCGTATGGAACATTTCTGGGATCTTTTATTTCAGCTCATGAAACCAACACTTTACATGCTGCATTTATATATTTTTTCAGTATAGCATCAGGTGTTTTTCTCTTTTCAAAGGGTAGCAGATAAAGAGTTTTACATCTTGACAGAATAAAACATGATTGCACAGAGCCCCTTAGGGGTCAGGGTGGAGAAGAAAAAAACCCATCCTGGCTAATCAGTTACCACTTTTCTAGATTTTGTTATCCTTTCCCTCTGATTTTTGTATTGGTCCATGCTATCCGGGACCCTTGGGACGTCCCTAACCCATTGCAGTTGAAATGTAAAATGGTTAAGGTAACGGTATGGGTTAAGTTTAGGGTAGTGACATCCCAAGGGTCCTGGATAGTATGGAAGGAGAAGATGGTGGACCGGGATAAAAAAGGAGAAGTGGAACATGTTTTGAGTGAATATGGAGGAGTGGATCACACAGAACTTTTGGAAGAGCTACTGTACAAGCATGACGAGTGAGGAAGAATTAACTGCGGTGGCAGGTACGGTGTAGACCGCCATGTTTGAGCCTTGTCCAGATGATTACAAAGATGATTCTGGTGAGGTGGGAGTGAGATCTTTGGAGAATGGATCCTGAGAGCTTTTGTCCCGACTCCATTACAGTGTTTTAGGTGTCAAGCTTATGTTCATGTGGCCGAAGTGCGCATAAGGGAGATTCCTAGATGTGAGAAGTGTGCAGGAGGACATGAGACAAAATAATGTGTTGCATCGGTGGAAAAAGTTGTGTGTGTAAACATAGCCGTGGAAAATACGGGTGCTCAAGGTGCTGCAAATTTTTTTAAATATATTTTTTCACACAAAAGTTGTGCACTGGACCTTTACTAGTCCTGTATTAGAGGACCTATATAATCCCTCTGTAGTGCGGGCAAAAAACAATAGCACAGAGGATAGCTGTTGTGTTGGCAGCTACAGAATACTTGGGTGTTCAAGTATTTATTGTAGACGAGTTACAAGACGTTTTGAATGATAGTGTCCCGTTCTCCCAGGCTACTGGCCTGGACCAGGATCAGATAGGGCCAAAGTAGTGGAATAGTGGTGAGGTTTTACATAATGGGTGCAGGGTTTGTTGGTCTGGCAATTTTTCACAAAGTGTAATGAATTCATACAATAGTAGGCTGATACACAGCCAATACAGTAGGCGGCAGCATGCACCTATAATATGTTTGCGGGCTGCCATAATACAGAAGAAAAAGAAGCAGCAAGATCAATTCGACACTCTCGTTGACCTCCATACAAAAACTCTTGGTGAGCGCTTGCACTTCAAAAAGGCTTTACAAGTGGGATGCACTGTTGAGCGCTATGTCCCGATGGGTTATTGCTGATTGTTCAGAGATTGTGACAGTCAAATGGCGTCCCTTGACAAGGCAAGAACAAGATGTACAGTACCAGTGAAAAGTTTGGACACACCTACTCATTCCATGGCTTTTTTTATTTACAATGTAGAATAATAGAGAATACATCAAAACTATGACATAACACCTATGGAATCATGTAGTAACCAAAAAAGTGCTTAACAAATCAAAATATGTTATATTTGAGATTCTTTAAAGTAGCCACACTTTTGACATTCTCTCAACCAGCTTCATGAGCTAGTCACCTGGAATGCATTTCAATTAACAGGTGTGCCTTGCTAAAAGTTAATTTGTGGAATTTCTTCCTTCTTAATGCGTTTGAGCCAATCAGTTGTGTACCACCCTTTTACAAAAGATAGCCCTTATAAGTCCATAGTATGGCAAGAACAGCTCAAATAAGCAAAGTTAAACTACAGTCCATCATACGTTAAGACTTGAAGGTCAGTCAATCCAGAAAATGTCAAGAACTTTGAAAGTTTCTTCAAGAGCAGTCGCAAAACCCATCAAGCGCTATGATGAAACTGGCTCTCATGAGGACCTCCACAGGAAAGGAAGACCTAGAGTTACATCTGCTGCAGAGGATAAGTTCATTAGAGTTACCAGCCTCAGAAATTGCAGCCCAAATCAAAATAAATATACACTGCTCAAAAAAATAAAGGGAACACTTAAACAACACAATGTAACTCCAAGTCAATCACACTTCTGTGAAATCAAACTGTCCACTTAGGAAGCAACACTGATTGACAATACATTTCACATGCTGTTGTGCAAATGGAATAGACAACAGGTGGAAATTATAGGCAAGTAGCAAGACACCCCCAATAAAGGAGTGGTTCTGTAGGTGGGGACCACAGACCACTTCTCAGTTCCTATGCTTCCTGGCTGATGTTTTGGTCACTTTTGAATGCTGTCGGTGCTTTCACTCTAGTGGTAGCATGAGACGGAGTCTACAACCCACACAAGGGGCTCAGGTAGTGCAGCTCATCCAGGATGGCACATCAATGTGAGCTCTGGCAAGAAGGTTTGCTGTGTCTGTCAGCGTAGTGTCCAGAGCATGGAGGCGCTACCAGGAGACAGGCCAGTACATCAGGAGACGTGGAGGAGGCCGTAGGAGAGCAACAACCCAGCAGCAGGACCGCTACCTCCGCCTTTGTGCAAGGAGGAGCAGGAGAAGCACTGCCAGAGCCCTGCAAAATGACCTCCAGCAGGCCACAAATGTGCATGTGTCTGCTCAAACGGTCAGAAACAGACTCCATGAGGGTGGTATGAGGGCCCGACGTCCACAGGTGGGGGTTGTGCTTACAGCCCAACACCGTGCAGGACGTTTGGCATTTGCCAGAGAACACCAAGATTGGCAAATTTGCCACTGGAGCCCTGTGCTCTTCACAGATGAAAGCAGGTTCACACTGAGCACGTGACAGACGTGACAGTCTGGAGACGCCGTGGAGAACGTTCTGCTGCTTGCAACATCCTCCAGCATGACCGGTTTGGCGGTGGGTCAGTCATGGTGTGGGGTGGCATTTCTTTGGGGGGACGCACATCCCTCCATGTGCTCGCCAGAGGTAGCCTGACTGCCATTAGGTACCGAGATGAGATCCTCAGACCCCTTGTGAGACCATATGCTGGTGCGGTTGGCCCTGGGTTCCTCCTAATGCAAGACAATGCTAGACCTCATGTGGCTGGAGTGTGTCAGCAGTTCCTGCAAGAGGAAGGCATTGATGCTATGGACTGGCCCGCCCGTTCCCCAGACCTGAATCCAATTGAGCAGATCTGGGACATCATGTCTCGCTCCATCCACCAACGCCACGTTGCACCACAGACTGTCCAGGAGTTGGCGGATGCTTTAGTCCGGGTCTGGGAGGAGATCTCTCAGGAGACCATCCGCCACCTCATCAGGAGCATGCCTAGGCGTTGTAGGGAGGTCATACAGGCACGTGTAGGCCACACACACACTACTGAGCCTCATTTTGACTTGTTTTAAGGACATTACATCAAAGTTGGTTCAGCCTGTAGTGTGGTTTTCCACTTTAATTTTGAGTGTGACTCCAAATCCAGACCTCCATGGGTTGATAAATTGGATTTCCATTGACAACTATGTAAAGAAAAAAGTATTTAATAAGATTATTTCTTTCATTCAGATCTAGAATGTGTTGTTTAAGTGTTCCCTTTTTTTTGAGCAGTGTATATATATATATATATATATATATATATATGGACAATTGGGCTAGGGGGTACAATATCACATTACACAAGGACCTTAAGGGGCATACATACAACAAATTCTAACAGCTTTTTTTGTTTGAGTATTTAATTGTCTAAAAAATATAGTTCAATTTCTTTTTGAATGGTAAGAAAATGTGGTGTTTTGTAAATTTACATTTGTGAATATGAAATGTGGCCAAAAGAATAATGAAATTAATTACATAAAATAGTTTAAACTTATTTATATTGTAGGTAAAGAATCCAATCAGTATGTCTCTCCACAATAGTGTAAGATCTTCATAAATGTATTAAATTATAAATCTACTGATGTCTTGCCACAGTTTCCTTACATTAATACAATGCCAAAAAAGATCCAACACCGTTTCTGGGTGGTCATTACAAAAGGTAAAAACATTTAAACTTCTTCATATAGTGGTTGGCAGGATAATATTTATTAATAATTTTAAAAGGAAACTTCCTTAATTTTCTTAACAAATAGGTATGTGTGTGGCAACATCCAAACATTTTTCCAACAGGTATTATCAATAAAACCGTTCCAATAAGGCATGACATAAGGAATAGATACAACATCCTGCTGAAACAAGGTTCGTATCGCTCTGTTGTTGAATGGACCGAAAGAGAAACAAATATTTCCTACTGATGAGTCAACAGGGTTAATGGAAGGTAGGTTCTGAGGGTCAGGTCTTGACACGTTCCTGAATAATAAAGAAATACCTGAGGGAATGGCATCTAAAACAATTGCAACATCTTTAGGTGTTACAGGGATCTTGTAAAGTGATACGAATTCCTTATAACAAAGTAAAAAACCCTCTGCATTTACAAGTTGGCTCACCAATAGGATATTATTTCGGAACCAATATTCTAAAAACAAAGAAGTATTTGTATACAATATATCCCGATTATTCCATATATATGTGTTGAGAAAAATTATGCTTATAAATGAAGGTCCATGACAAGAAAACCTGCCGATGAAAAGCAGAATTTCACTGGAATTTTGTCAATATTATAATTTCAAACCAACATGAAGTTAAGGCCACCAAAACTAGAGAAGACATGAGGCTTTTTGGAAGTACATACTGACCGTAACGGTAGTAATGACGATAGTTGATCAGCGTAACTCCAGTATTATGCTTGAAAAGCTGGTGAATGGCTTCTTCCCTGTTTTAAAGAGCTATTCAACATCTCACTGTAATATTCTGGTTCATACCACGCCCATCGTTTAGACTACATAGTGAAAGAGACTCGCTCACTTCCTTCATAACTGTTGAACATTTTAGTTTCTTTACTATCTCTCGCTCTCCTTGAGATGTTGGCTACCATAAAGAACATTTCCGTAACCTACGACGGTGTAGGCAAAACCTTTAGCAGCGGCGACTTCATTTCGGGGCGAATAACGTTGGAATTAGGAAAAGATTGCAAAATAGATTGTCTTTCCATAAAAGCGAAGGGAAAGTCAGAGGTCCGTTGGACAGAACATCATAATAAGACAACTGTAACTTACCATTCCAAGGACAAGATGTTCAGCATTGAACAATTTATCATTCGAGAACAAAAAGGCCAAGGTAAGGCATCAAGCACAGCTTCTAGAGTTTTATATGGGACATTTATTTACGAAGTAACGTTATGTCTACAGTAGTGCAGTGGTAGCGTCGTTAGATCATTAGATAGATAGATAATGGTCGAAGGACGCTACTACTGCACTACAATGGGCATAACGTTGCTTCGTGAGTGTATATATTGACTGGTACTAATATATATATATATATATATATATATTACTGCTCAAAAAATAAAGGGAACACTTAAACAACACAATGTAACTCCAAGTCAATCACACTTCTGTGAAATCAAACTGTCCACTGTCTATAATTTCCACCAGTTGTCTATTCCATTTGCACAACAGTATGTGAAATTTATTGTCAATCAGTGTTGCTTCCTAAGTGGACAGTTTGATTTCACAGAAGTGTGATTGACTTGGAGTTACATTGTGTTGTTTAAGTGTTATTTTTTTTGAGCAGTATATATATATATGTGTGTGTGTGTGTGTGTGTGTGTGTATATATGTTTGTGTATATTAGTACCAGTCAAGTTTGGACACATTCATTCCAGGGTTTTTCTTTATTTTTTACTACTTTCTACATTGTAGAATAATTAGTGAAGACATCAAAACTATGAAATAACACATGGAATCATGTAGTAACCAAAAAAAGTGTTAAACAAATTATTTTATATTCTTCAAAATAGCCACCCTTTGTCTTGATGACAGATTTGCACACTCTTGGCATTCGCTCAACCAGCTTCATGAGATAGTGTTTTTTTAATTTTTAATTTATTTAACCTTTATTTAACTAGGCAAGTAAGTTAAGAACAAATTCCTATTTACAATGACAGCCTACCAAAAGGCAAAATGACTTAGGGGTGGGGCCCTAAAAAAAATATTCGAGCATTAGGTAAATATTTTTCAATATTACAGTTTTTCTCAATCGCTTTGGCTCATTTTTTTGAAAGACTTAACATTCTCTAAACTGTAAGTTAAATTGTCACAACTGTTTTATGGGACATCACAAATCTATTGCATGTCTGCAAAATGTAGTAACTCACCCAAAACATTTAATTCATGCTTCTAAACCTAGTTAATGTCATCATGTGAGCCGTACTGGTCAAAATGTTTAGATGTTTTTTCACCATGGCAGTCAACCCTGTAAATGTTTTTTTTATACAAATTTCAGTTTGTTCTACTTTTTTGTTGACACTGACTGCTTACAGTACTATACAAGAATGTCAGTTTTGTCTAGCTGAATGCTATTGTGTATCACACTGAGCTTTTTAGATACCGATTTCCACAGTAGATAAAAGTTTACTGGGAAAAGTCAATACTGTAGTACACAGAAAAAGGATATGCACATTTGTATGAGATAGATAGATAGAGATATATATATATATATATATATTATTGTATTTTTTTAGCAATATGTTATATGTAAACAGAAAATTCACATTTGCATGTCCATTTTTACATATTTCTTACATGTAAAGTCATATGTAGTGAACAGAGAATTTGCCACAAAATGACATCCATGCAACAACAAAAAAACTGCAGCAATGAAAAAAAACTGTGGTAGTTCTGTAAAAAACTAATTGTTCTTCCTCACAGTACGTACCACTGCAAGTTCCCATTTTCTTGGTGGACATCCTCTTTTTGGTCTGACCAGAGATTTTCGTCAACATCACATCTGATTTTTCCCTTGCGACACACCGGGGGGAAAATCTCCTTGCGTGATGCAACCATCCCCTGTAATGATCGCCTGTGATGTCCTCACAAGCAGCATTCATGGCATCTAACAGAGACATCTGATCTTGTGCCTGATAGTCATATGCTTTCCACCTCCATGCTGAACAAATCCTCTTCTATCAGATTCAGGAATGGGGAGGATGGTGGAAGGAACTCCATTCTTATCCTTTCATGCCCAGCAAACCATTCCTTGACAATGTTGGTTTGGTGGAAGCTGACATTATCCCACACAATTACATAATTTGGCAAATATGGTCTAACTAAACTTCTTTGGTGTTCTGGTATTAGGTCTCTGTAAAGTGTATTTAGGAATGCCAGGAGAAGTTGCGTGTTATAGGGCCCAATGTGTAGAATATGTGTGCTAACACCATTCTCAGAAATGGCATCACACATTGTAATATTGCCCCCACATTGGCCTAGGGTACCAATTGTGGCTCTGTGTCCAATGAGATTGCGGCCACGTCTCCTGCCTTTGGCCAGATTGAGCCCAGCCTCGTCCACAAAAACAAGAATGTGGGTAATTTCATGTCCTTCCAGCTCCATTATTCTCTATATAGTAACACAGAAACAAAATATAAAGTTAGTTTTTCATAGCCTATTCTACAGTCAGACAGTTTAGTAAAGTAGAAATGTTTTCTGTTCTTATGGGCATCTACAACTTCAAGAAGTATATACAGGCATCATTGAAGTACAGAAACTCCCTGTACAATATAACATGTGCACGCCAATGTTTTACCTGGATATACTGGTACCGCAGCTCCTTCACTCTGTCACTATTCCTCTCAAATGGCACCTTGTACAGTTGTTTCATAGTCATTTGATTTTTTTTCAAAACTCTGTCTATAGTGGAAATGCTGAGAGAATTGATATTTGTGAAGATATTGTTGTCATTTATGATTGTACTTTGGATCTCTCTTAACCTGATCATTTATGATTGCACTTTGGATCTCTCTTAGCCTGATCATTTATGATTGCACTTTGGATCTCTCTTAGCCTGATGGAATTGTTGGCTTTGACCATGTTGCAAATTTCTTTTTCTTGCTAATGGCTGATACTGCTGCTCTGCCACCAGCATGAGGTTGTTGTGCAGTCCTATATATGACATGTAGAATTCACAAATAGATCATGTTACAGATAGTATATTGTATTCATATTGTGCTGTATTACTTTATATTCCTCATACATATCTTATGGTACATTGTGATTTTCAGACTTGCATTTACCTTTACAATAGTTGCTGTATTGTTGTGAATGAAATGCTGTAACAAAAGTAAAGAACGAGTACATATTTACCTGTTTTCCCTACGGAATGTTTGCACAATTGATGACACTGTGGTCCTGTTTACAAAAGGCTGTACTCTCCAGCCAGCCTCTTCCATTGTAAGACCATGGTTTATGACATGGTCCACAATTGTGGCTCTGATTTCATCGGGGACTCTTATTCTTTGCCTTCTTCCTCTATTATGTCTTCCCCTAACACCACCACCACGCATTTATACACATCTTCTTATTTCTCTTCCACAAGCATTTAGTTGCTGTTGAGGGTGGTGATGTTCCTCCATGTTCAATTTTTTTTATTTATATATATATGTATGTATGTATGTATGTATGTATGTATGTATGTATGTATGTATGTATGTATGTATGTATGTATGTATGTATGTATGTATGTATGTATGTATGTATGTATGTATGTATGTATGTGTGTGTGTGTGTGTGTGTGTGTGTGTGTGTGTGTGTGTATATATGTGTGTGTGTGTGTATATATGTGTGTGTGTGTGTACACTACCGTTCAGAAGTTTGGGGTCACTTACAAATGTCCTTGTTTGTGAAAGAAAAGCAAAACATTTTTTGTCCATTAAAATAACATCAAATTGATCAGAAATACAGTGTAGACATTGTCAATGTTGTAAATGACTATTGTAGCTGGAAACGGCAGATTTTTAATGGAATATCTACATAGGCGTACAGAGGCCCATATCAGCAACCATCACTCCTTTGTTCCAATGGCACGTTGTGTTAGCTAATCCAAGTTGGTCATTTTAAAAGGCTAATTGATCATTAGAAAACCCATTTGCAACTATGTAAGCACAGTTGAAAACTGTTGTGCTGATTTAAAGAAGCAATAAAACTGGCCTTTAGACTAATTGAGTATCTGGAGCATCAGTATTTGTGGGTTCGATTACAGGCTCAAAATGGCCAGAAACAAAGAAACTTTCTTCTGAAACTCGTCAGTCTATTCTTGTTCTGAGAAATGAAGGCTATTCCATGCAAGAAATTGCCAAGAAACTGAAGATCTCGTACAACACTGTGTACTACTCCCTTCACAGAACAGCGCAAACTGGCTCTAACCAGAATAGAAAGTGGGAGGCCCCGGTGCACAACTGAGCAAGAGGACAAGTACATTAGAGTGTCTAGTTTGAGAAACAGACCCCTCACAAGTCTTCAACTGGCAGCTTCATTAAATAGTACCCGCAAAACACCAGTCTCAACGTCAACAGTGAAGAGGTGACTCCGGGATGCTGGCCTTCTAGGCAGAGTTGCAAAGAGAAAGCCATATCTCAGACTGTCCAATAAAAGTAAAAGATTAAGATGGGCAAAAGAACGCAGACACTGGACAGAGGAACTCTGCCTAGAAGGCCAGTATCCCGGAGTCGCCTCTTCCCTGTTGTCATTGAGACTGGTGTTTTGCGGAACACTATTTAATGAAGCTGCCAGTTGTATTGGTGGCGAGAGAGCTTTCAGTAAGCCAAAACTGATCAACTATTTGAGGTCCACTATGTCCCAGGACAGGCTTTGCAGTCTTGCCATGCTGTCCATTGAAAGTCATCTAGCTAGAAAGCTGGACTTCAAAGACTTGATCAGTGACATTGCCAGTAGGAAGGTTCGGTGCTGGGCTCTTGGTGAGTAAGGCTGAGCAAGGGCCATAACCATAGCCATGCCATAGCTGTTAAATGGCATGGCTATGTATAGTGGATCACTACACACATGATGTCCACAGGCTGAGAACAAGATATATCTCAAAGTAATGACTGGATTGCCATAAAATTTGTTGTGCACAATCAAGACCAAGTGGAAGAGACCTATTAATTTGGTGACCACTTGACCTTTCCTCTAGCGCCACCATCAGGCCCTTTCATTTCGATTTTGTTTTCCATTTCCACTTTTACAGCTGCTTATTTTCTAGTTGGTATGTATACTTAGTTAAAAAATATGCTGCTGATTTTAATTTTTTTGGTTTGTTATATCATTCTATAGATGATAATGTTAATTTATTTTAATTGAAGAGGTTAATGTATATTTAAGGTATATATTTGAAGTTGTTCATTAATGATAAGATAATTTTCCATTCAAGAATTTTACCATTAAAATTACATTTAGACTGTAAAAGACGGCCTTTAGCACATTTTTTATAGAGGGTATCAGTCTTGCATCAAATAGTGAATTCCACTGTATGCAGAATGTTGCATGCATGTCTGCACAGTGTTATGTTTTCAAAGCTTACTGTCAGTAAATATAGTACAGTAAATATTGGACTACAAGAGTTGCAAGCCTGCAAAGGTAGAGTTATTTAAAGCTTTAAATGGGTCGATTTGGTTCTGGATGTGTGTGGTTACAGCAATTGCGCAGGGTTGGTGTGGCCTGTGGTGGTGGGGCCCAATGTGATATCTTTCAATGGGGTCAAAATCCCTGGCGGCGGCCCTGGTTGTATGTGAAGGATGGTGGCTGCAGTAGATATCTCAGATAGGGCGGAGTGAGGCCTAAGAGGGTTTTATAAATAAACATCAACCAGTGGGTCTTGCGACGGGTATACAGAGAAACCCCATGACCTGTGTTTTGGAGGTGTTATAGAAGATGGCGCTGGAAGAAAAGGCAGCCGTTTTACGGGCGCCAAACCAATTGTGCTATTATGTGGGGGGGTTTTCGCGTTATTTGTAACTTATTTCATACATAATGGTTCTGCCACTGTATCTTACTGCAAAAAAGAGCTTCTGGATATCAGGACAGCGATCACTCACTTCAGATTAGACAAAGATTTTTTTCTTCAACAAGCAGAACACACAGGATGTACTTCAGACACCCGACAAGGCCAATATCTCTGTCATTGGCAGGAGAAAGTGATGCAGGTATAGAGGACACGGGGCGGGGTGCCTTGTAAGGATCCGCCAACGGCGAGTGGGAAATCTGCCTTTACCATCAATATTACTTGCCAACGTACAATTATTGGACAGTAAATGAGACGAGGTATGATCACGTATACCCTACCAACGGGACATCAAAAACTGTGATATCTTATGTTTCACCCGAATTGTGGCTGAATGACGACATGGATAACATTCAGCTGGGGGGATATATGCTGCACTGGCTAGATGGAACAGTACACTCCGGTAAGACGGGGGGGGGGGGTCGGTCTGTGTATATTTGTAAACAGCTGGTGCACGAAATCTAAGGAAGTCTCTAGATTTTGTTCGCCTGAAGTAGAGTATATAATCATCAGCTGTAGACCACACTATTTGGCAAGAGAGTTTTCATCTATATTTTTCGTGGCTGTTTATTTACAACCACAGACGGATGCTGGCACTCTGAGACTGCACTCTGTCAGCCGTATAAGGAAATAAGCAAACATGAAAACTGCGGCACTCCTAGTGGCCGGGGACTTTAATGCAGGAAAACTGAAATCAGTCTTACCTAAATTCTATCAGCATGTTAAATGTGCAACCAGAGGAAAAAAAACTCCAAACCACCTTTACACCACACACAGAGACGCATAGAAAGCTCTCCCTCGCCCTCCATTTGGCAAGTGCGTACAGCCCAGTATACTCCAGCCACCCCAGTGGCAAGCGGTACCGGAGCACCAAGTCTAGGACCAAAAGTCTTCTCAACAACTTTTACCTCCAACCTATAAGATTCCTGAACAGCTAATCAAATGCCTACCCGGACTATGCATTGTGTCTCGTCCCCCCCCTCCCTCCCCCACCTGTACATAGACTCACTACTGTTATTTTAAAGTTTTTTTTATTTTAATTCTTTACTTATCTATTGTTTACCTAATACCTATTTTTTTTTTTTTTTTTTTACTTAACTGCACTGTTGGTTAAGGGCTTGTAAGTAATCATCTCACTGTAAGGTCTACACCTGTTTTCCGTGCACATGACAAATAAACTTTGATTTGATTCAGAACAAGGTTAATGGCAGAGAGCATGTTGGACACGAAGAAAGCTTTGTTGTAGAGCGTTTAACACACAATCCAGGAAGGGACCAGCTGAGTGTAAGACTATCATCTGCATATAAACTCAGAAAAAAAAGAAACGTCATCTCACTGTCAACTGCGTTTATTTTCAGCAAACTTAACATGTGTAAATATTTGTATGAACATAACAAGATTCAACAACAGACATAAACTGAACAAGTTCCACAGACATGTGACTAACAGAAATGGAATAATGTGTCCCTGAACAAAGGGGGGTCAAAATCAAAAGTAACAGTCAGTATCTGGTGTGGCCACCAGCTGCATTAACCTGTTGTGGTATAGGGGGCAGTATTTTCACGGCCTGATAAAAAACGTACCCGATTTAATCTGGTTACTACTCCTGCCCAGAAACTAGAATATGCATATAATTAGTAGATTTGGATAGAAAACACTCTAAAGTTTCTAAAAATGTTTGAATGGTATCTATGAGTATAACAGAACTCATATGGCAGGCCAAAACCTGAGAAGATTCCATACAGGAAGTGCCCTGTCTGACAATTTGTTGTCCTTCTGTTGCATCTCCATCGAAAATACAGCATCTGTGCTGTAACGTGACACTTTCTAAGGTTTCCATTGGCTCTCTAAAGCCGCCAGAAAGTGGAATGGGGTGTCTGATGTCTCTGGGCAAAGTACAGCAGCTCTGTTTGTGAGTGGTCAGCCTGGGGACAGTGACACTGGAGATGCGCGTTCACGAGACTACTCCATTTTTTTCTTTCAGCCTTTGAATGAATACAACGTTGCCTGGTTGGAATATTATCGCTATTTTACGAGAAAAGTAGCATAAAAATTGATTTTAAACAGCGTTTGACATGCTTCTAAGTACAGTAATGGAATATTTTGAATTTTTTTGTCACGAAATGCGCTCTCACGTCATCGTTTGGATAGTTACCTGAACGCACGAACAAAACGGCGGTATTTGGATATAACTATGGATTATTTGGAACCAAAACAACATTTGTTGTTGAAGTAGAAGTCCTGGGAGTGCATTCTGACGAAGAACAGCAAAGGTAATCAAATTTTTATAATACTAATTCTGAGTTTAGGTTGTCCCGAACTTGGTGGGTGTCAAATTAGCTAGCCGTGATGGCTGAGCTATGTACTCAGAATATTGCAAAATGTGCTTTCGCCAAAAAGCTATTTTAAAATCGGACATAGCGATTGCATAAAGGGGTTCTGTATCTATAATTCTTTTTGTGAACGTTTATCGTGAGTAATTTAGTAAATTCACCGGAAGTTTTCGGTGGGTATGCTAGTTCTGAACATCACATGCTAATGTAAAAAGCTGGTTTTTGATATAAATATGAACTTGATTGAACAAAATATGCATGTATTGTATAACATAATGTCCTAGGAGTGTCATCTGATGAAGATCATCAAAGGTTCGTGCTGCATTTAGCTGTGTTTTGGGTATTTGTGATGCATGCTAGTTGCTTGGAAATGGCTGTGTGGGTTTTTGTGTCTATGTAGTCTCCTAACATAATCTAATGTTTTGCTTTCGCTGTAAAGCCTTTTGGAAATCGGACAACGTGGTTCAATTCAGGAGAAGTGTATCTATAAAATGGTGTAAAATAGTCCTATGTTGGAGAACTTTGAATTATGACATTTTGTGGTTTTATATTTGGCGCTCTGATTTGTCACTGGCTGTTGAATAGTGTGGGATGATTTCGTCCCACCTCCCCTAGAGAGGTTAAGTACTGCAGTGCATCTCCTCCTCATGTACTACACCAGATTTGCCAGTTCTTGCTGTGAGATGTTACCCCACTCTTCCACCAAGTCACCTGCAAGTTCCCGGACATTTCTGGGGGGAATGGCCCTAGCCCTCACCCTCCGATCCAACAGGTCCCAGACGTGCTCAATGGGATTGAGATCCGGGCTCTTCGCTGGCCATGGCAGAACACTGACATTCCTGTCTTGCAGGAAGTCACGCACAGAACGAGCAGTATGGCTGGTGACATTGTCATGCTGGAGGGTCATGTCAGGATGAGCCTGCAGGAAGGGTACCACATGAGGGATGAGGATGTCTTCCCTGTAACGCATATCGTTGAGATTGCCTGCAATGAAAACAAGCTCAGTCCAACGATGCTGTGACACACCGCCCCAGACTATGACGGACCTTCCACCTCCAAATCAATCCCGCTCCAGAGTACAGGGCTCGGTGTAACGCTTATTCCTTCGACGATAAACGCAAACCTGACCATCACCCCGACCATCACCTCTGGTGAGACAAAACTGCAACTCGTCAGTGAAGAGCACTTTTTGCCAGTCCTGTCCAGCGACTGTGGATAGTTGTTGTTGACATCCTGTACATGTCCTGCAGGTGTGATGTTCGGATGTATTATTGCATTGTAATTGCATACTAATGTTGTATAATTGTTTATGTAATTACACAAGGATTAGGGAAGAACCTTTTATAAAAAAGGGTGGTTTAGGGGGAGTGGGATGTGGTAGAGCTGGGCGGTGGTAGGGAGTTTATGATCAATTTGTTGTTCTTAATGGTTAATATGGTTCTAAATTATATTTTTTGCTCTTATTAATGTGCCATTTGCTCATTTTATTTGTTCATTAAGGTAATGTGGTCTCGTCTACTGTTACATGGATCTCATTACCGAAATGCATCTTGATAAAATATTCCTAGAATAATATTACAGAATTCAAAATATCTACTCTTTATATTTGTGTTCTTTTAAAATAATAATATAAATAATAACAAAAAAAAACATCCAGGTTTTGAACATGCCACCCGTTACGGTAATTAGATAACTGATTAAAATTGAAATATACTTAATCATATTCTCATTTTTTTTATATGAAATATTGTAATAATTCTTCTTTATCGAAGGTATTTGTAGATTTTTTTGTACATTTTCACCTTTCTATGTTTATTTTATAACTTTACAAGTGTTACGGTAATGAGATTTCTTTGTCCATGGTCTTGAAAAATGTGTTAAAAGTCATTGAATCTTAACAATTTAAGATGATTAATTTAACACAGACAATAATTTGAAATGGTATCTTATTCATTACAAAATAAAATGTTTGTCTTTTCAAAAATGTACCAAGAGTAATTCCAAGTTCCTGAGAATCACCCATACACACTCACTGTGGCAACTTTATCAAATACTTAGAAAAAGGTCCATATTTTAGGACAGATTTTTTTTACTCTTGTAACATAAACGTGACTTGTTCTTTTTCAGATTGTAATGTCGTAGCTCCTGGAACTCACGTTTACCCATTCACAATTCAGATCCCTCAGCAGTAAGTGCCCTGCAAACACACCTGGTGGGATAATATTTACATCGCTTAGACACTTGATCATGAAGCACGATCAAATAATTAGAGTAGTTAGCTATCCTGTTAACATCAGCAAGGTAATCCTGAGTT
The DNA here is from genome assembly GCF_901001165.1 of Salmo trutta. Classification (NCBI taxonomy): domain Eukaryota; kingdom Metazoa; phylum Chordata; class Actinopteri; order Salmoniformes; family Salmonidae; genus Salmo; species Salmo trutta. The sequence goes on along the minus strand of NC_042983.1, from coordinate 32,983,399 downwards.
GTTTTCAGAATGTTTACAATGGTTAACTTTCTAAGTACTTGTGCTTTATGATTGATTGTGTCTTACATGCTGACCACACCGCTCGCATCGCGTGCGATTCAATCATTGCACCCACACTGCTCGTGCACATCAGCGAGCGTCTGCGGCGCCAGGCGCTAAAATCGAAATGAGTTCTGTTTGTAACACTCAACATGCTGCAAGTCTGGCCTCTCCCATCTCCTCATTGGTTTTTAGGAGCATATACCCATTAGAATATGTGGACAACTACAAATAGATTGGTTAGACTGTAAACTCTCCTTCCAGACTCACATCAAACATCTCCAATCCAAAGTTAAATCTAGAATTGGCTTCCTATTTCGCAACAAAGCATCTTTCACTCATGCTGCCAAACATACCCTCGTAAAACTGGCCATCCTACCAATCCTCGACTTGGGCGATTGTCATTTACAAAATAGCCTCAAATACCCTACTCAATAAATTGGATGCAGTCTATCACAGTGCCATCTGTTTTGTCACCAAAGCCCCATATACTACCCACCACTGCGACCTGTACACTCTCGTTGGCTGGCCCTCGCTTCATACTCGTCGCCAATCCCACTGGCTTCAGGTCATCTATAAGACCCTGCCAGGTATCTCAGCTCGCTGGTCACCATAGCAGCACCCACCTGTAGCACGCGCTCCAGCAGGTATATCTCTCTGGTCACCCCCAAAGCCAATGCCTCCTTCAGCCGCCTCTCCTTCCAGTTCTCTGCTGCCAATGACTGGAACGAACTACAAAAATCTCTGAAGCTGGAGACTCATATCTCCCTCACTAGCTTTAAGCACCAGCTGTCAGAGCAGCTCACAGATTACTGCACCTGTACATAGCCCATCTCTTCCCCTACTATATTTATTTATTTATTTATTTATTTTGCTCCTTTGCACCCCATTATTTCTATTTCTACTTTGCACTTTCTTCCACTGCAAATCTACCATTCCAGTGTTTTACTTGCTATATTTTATTTACTTCGCCACCATGGCCTTTTTTGCCTTTACCTCCCATATCTCACCTCATTTGCTCACTTTGTATATAGACTTATTTTTCTACTATATTATTGACTGTATGTTTGTTTTACTCTGTGTTGTTGTATGTGTCAAACTGCTTGCTTTATCTTGGCCAGGTCGCAATTGTAAATGAGAACTTGTTCTCAACTTGCCTACCTGGTTAAATAAAGGTGTAATACATAAATAAATACCCACGTGGGTGATTTGAAAGATGATCCGTTGGTTGTAGTATTGCACCTTACATTAAGTTCAAAGAAGAAAAAGAAGCGTGAAGGAAGGAGGAGAGATGAGAAACAAGTTTGTTTCACCATTTTATCTGTGGATTGTCAGAGTAGTAGACTTTGCATTTCAGGTAAAATAACAACCCAATGTTTATTTCCCAGGACAAATTAGCTAGCAACAGCAAGCTAGCTAGCTAGCTATATTGCCATAAATGTTTAATAGTTTTTGACCTGTCCCCAAATTAATATAATTGGTTCCGAGTTTGTTTTGATATTTCAACCTGCGTGTCCTCATCGCTTCTGGTCTGGGTGAACAAAATCAACGTGCGCGTCCGGTTTGGTCAGCATGTTAGCATACTTCTATGATACACTGACTGAGAAGAAATGAATGATTTAGTCTACGTTTACACAAGCAGCCCAATTAGGATCTTTTCCCCAATTTATTGGCAAAATATCTGATCTGATTGGTTAAAAGACCAATTAGTGAAAAAAGATCAGAAATGAGCTGCCTGTGTAAACACAGCCATATGAAGTCAATAATATATAATCAATAGATTGCAGATAGTACATGCATAAAGGAAATGCCAACGTAACATGTCTTAATGAAGTTTGGTCACCATGAGCCGCCAGAACAGCTTCAATGCGCCATTGGCATAGATTATGTTTCTGGAACTGGGATGTGGGATGTGGAACCATTCTTCCATGAGAAATTCCATAACTTGGTGCTTTGTTAATGGTGGTGGAAAACACTGTCTCAGGCGCCGCTCCAGAATCTCTCATAAGAGTTCAATTGGGTTGAGATCTGGTGACTGACACATACTTTAAACCCCCTATGCTCCTTTGAGACCCCTCTTTCAAAGTTACTGAGACCAAAATAATGGGCAACTGGGCATTTTTATGCATGACCCTAAGCATGATGGGATGTTAATTGCTTAATTAACTTAGGCACCGCATTCAGGAACCGCATTCAATATTTGTTGTATCCCTCATTTACACGTGTTTCCTTTTATTTTGGCAGTTACCTGTAAATAGCCTAATTACATATAGGGTAATCCTAGTCTAGGGCTGAAATGAACGCTCAATGGAGATTCTCCAATTAATAAGCTTATTTTGTGTCCTGGAAACCGGGCCCATAATGTCTTGATGTATATGTAACTAAAGAGCTAATGTAGCCTAGTTACAGGTCTAGCACCATATACCAATCGGAGACATTAGTTGCCATTTTCCAATTATGACAGTTCACTTGTTTATTTATGGCCCTAATCTGTAGTTACCAAATGGCTTCTAGATACTACACCATAAAATATAAACTGTATGTAGAATGTTGACTATGATCTCTCACCATTATTAGTTTCTATTTTGTAATTTATAAAAATAAAATAATACTGATATTCCTTGTTCATAGAGCAATGCCATCATCCTTCAAAGGCGCCTGGGGGAAAATCCTATATACGTTAGAGGCCAAGTTGAGCAGATCAATGAGGATATCCAGCAAAGCCAGGGCTGAGTTCCCCTTTGTCTCCAAGGCAGACCTGGGTAGCATCCCTGAGCTGATGGTATGGAAACAAACACACACACACATGCTCCCTGTTGACACAATGAGTACTACTGTGTGAGCCTACCCGATACTAATGTAGTACTGCCAATGCTGTTCTTAAATGTTTTATCCTCCTGGTTGTGGTTGTATAGTGATAGTGTTGTTTGTAGCACAAGTGTCTTTGTTCCTTTTCAGATACCTCAGCATGGAACCAAGGATAAAAAGATGAAGTTATTCACCTCAGGAAAAGTGGGAATGGACATTCACATAGAGAGAATGGGCTACTACTTAGGTAAGAAAACCAACAGGACTAATGACAGCTAGGGACATAGTAATGCACCTCTGGTATATAGCCTTTCATACCATACCAATGCAGTTCAATGCATGATTAATATGGGGGTAGTCTCTATGGGGGTACCACAGGGTTCAATTCTCGGGCCGATTCTTTTCTCTGTATATATCAACGATGTCGCTCTTGCTGCGGGAGCTTCTCTGATCCACCGCTACGCAGACGACACCATTCTGTATACATCTGGCCCTTCTTTGGACACTGTGTTAACTAACCTCCAAACGAAATGCATGCTTTTCAACCGTTCGCTGCCCGCACCCGCCCACCCGACTAGCATCACTACTCTGGACGGCTCTGACTTAGAATATGTGGACAACTACAAATACCTAGATGTCTGGCTAGACTGTAAACTCTCCTTCCAGACTCATATTAAACATCTCCAATCCAAAATTAAATCTAGAATCGGCTTTCTATTTCGCAACAAAGCCTCCTTCACTCACGCCGCCAAACATACCCTCGTAAAACTGACTATCCTACCGATCCTCGACTTCGGCGATGTCATTTTCAAAATAGCTTCCAATACTCTACTCAGCAACCTGGATGCAGTCTATCACAGTGCCATCCGTTTTGTCACCAAAGCCCCTTATACCACCCACCACTGCGACCTGTATGCTCGAGTCGGCTGGCCCTCGCTACATATTCGTCGTCAGACCCACTGGCTCCAGGTCTGGGAAGTCTATGCTTTACCTAGCATAGACCATCTGGGAAGTCTATGCTAGGTAAAGCTCCACCTTATCTCAGCTCACTGGTCAACGATAACAACACCCAACCGTAGCACGCGCTCCAGCAGATATATCTCACTGGTCATCCCCAAAGCCTTTAGCCGCCTTTCCTTCCAGTTCTCTGCTGCCAATGACTGGAACGAATTGCAAAAATCGCTGAAGCTGGGGACTTATTTCCCTCACTAACTATACAACATCAGCTATCTGAGCAGCCAACCGAAAAATGCAGCTGTATATAGCCCATCTGTAAATAGCCCACCCAATCTACCTACCTCATGCCCATACTGTTTTTATTTACTTTTCTGCTCTTTTGCACACCTGTATTTCTACTTGCACATCATCATCATCTGCTCATCTATCACTCCAGTGTTAATTTGCTAAATTGTAATTACTTCGCTACTACGGCCTATTTATTGCCTTACCTCCTCACGCCATTTGCACACACTGTATATAGACTTTTTTCTATTGTGTTATTGACTGTACGCTTGTTTATTCCATGTGTAACTCTGTGTTGTTTGTAAAATAAGAATTTGTTCTTAACTGACTTGCCTAGTTACATTTAAAAAAAACACTGTCAGTTCCACTCTGAGTAATTAATAAATACAAGTTTTATTCATACATGTCGGAATGAGAAAAATGCACAAGTTGAGGTTTCACGCAAATCATGCACAGACATGGTAGATTTGCTCAAGTGTTTGAATTCTGATCATTTATCTCAGATTAGGGTTTGACCTTAGCACTGAGTATCATGAATCCAGAACAACATTGCTACCATAAATATACCCCCCCTCCCTTTGCAGGTGAAGACCTAAAGGTTGTGGCGTCCATTGAGAACAGCTCCTCTCGTGAGATCAAGCCCAAGTATACCCTGTACCAGAAGGACAGCTTCTTTGCGAGGGGAAAGAGGAGGGTGTCCACTAAAGACATCCTGAAAGAGCTGGGAGAGCCCATCCCACCATCTGGGAAACTGAAAGTCACTAAAGTCCTAAAAATCCCACAGCACATTGTTCCATCCATCTTCACCTGCAGTAATATTAAATGCGAGTACAGGCTGAAGGTGTGTGTCTCTGTGTCTCTCTCTCTCTGTCTATCCGAAGCCACAGGGAACATGTTCTGGGCTTACAACATTTTGTAGTGGGTTTCGTTGCTGCAACAGGAATGCTCTGGTGAAAAACCTCCCTTTTATTTTGTCATTGTTTACCAAGGGAGTCATCCGACTTTTGAAATGATTAGAGACCCAGTTTGACAACTTCTGAAGTCATGTGGGTTGTTATCATTGATAATAATGTAGAGCAAAGACTAGAGGCTGGTTACTTTTTAACCACAAATGTTCTCTAAAAATAACTTCCTGTTGGGCAAACCATTTTCTTATTGAGTCCACGTTATGCAATTGGTAAATCGTTATACTGTTTGACAAAGTGTCACTGATCAATTTATACAAGTCATTTTTTCTAACTGAACTGTAAAAGGGTTTTTTAAAAACAGTTTGCACTTGAAATATGAGCTTGAATATACGTAAAATCCAATAATCAAGGGTAGCAGGTAGCCTACTGGTTAAGAGCGTTGGGCGTAAATGACTTAAATGTAAATGTAATAATTTATCTTTTAATTCTAGCTTGCATACTGTGCTTTGTCGTAGGCCTATAGCCTAACTATTGCATTTCCTTTGATTCCAATATCCTTGTTTACGTCATAGATCGTCCTGGATGTTCCCTACGCCAGAGACCCAGAAATCAAATTGCCACTGGTCATCCTCCCTGCAACTCAAACGCCTGGACTGCAGCCGCCACCTTACTCTGATTTTGGTTTTGACTCGTTTGGGAACGCAAACCAACCCGGGTGGAACAGCACACCACAATTTCCGACAGCCCCGACAGCCTATCCACCAACGGCCCCAGGAGCCTATCCACCAACGGCCCCGGGAGCCTATCCACCAACGGCCCCAGGAGCCTATCCACCAATGGCCCCAGGAGCTTTTGCGCCTCCTCCAGCCTACGGAATGTACCCATCCCTGTCTGATTTTGGTGGTAAATCCTAGTGGGAGAAAAGATAAGAGGGTAAAATATAACAAATGTATGCATTGTATATGATAATGTGCAGTTTTCTATCTCTTTAAACGTCCATTTATACTTCCATACTTCTCTGTTGTTGGTGTTTCTTGTCAATGACATGACAATTTGTGTAACTTCAATATCTTTGTGGAAATGCCTACTATGGATAATGAAATAGAACAAAGCTCTGCTTAAGTGTGCCTTGTATAAGTTGTCTAAATATGAATATTGCTGTTAAGAATGTAACAATGAATGTTCTTATTTCATGGTGGTGCTGATAATCGAAGAAAAAAAAAATAAGAAAAAAATAATAATATGATAATAGTAAAAATTGTCATTTCCAAATAAGTACAGGGAAATAAAAAGCAGGGACGTCCACGATGATAATAGGCCACTGGTAAAAAAAAATTATGATGAGATACATAAAACCAGGAACACTTTATCAACCAAATACCACACCGTATGCATACATAAACCTTATATAGGCCTTTATAACTTTTTATTTGATGGAGAAGAATCACAGAGTTATGCTGTCACAAGTATTGGAAAATTAATCAGATGTGACTCAGATGTGGTGTTTAATGATGACATTGCAAATATTGTGGGCGTAGGCCTACTTATTGTCCCCGCCTATTGTAAATATAGACCTCCTTCCTTACTATGTTATATTAAAGACAGTTGTGAACCCTACCAACACTTGTTTTTCTTTTTGTGTTGGCTACGCTTCATTTCGTGGACCAGAATGACAATCCAAATCTTTACCATCAAATATGATGCAAAAAATGGGCAAAATGTATTTTCAAGGGGAGATACTATCAAAGGGAGAATTATTTTGGTAGTTTCAGCTGAAACAAAGATTAAATGTCTTTCTATCAAGGCTAAAGGAAAAGCTAATGTTTTGTGGGAGGAAGATTATGGACTATACTCGGACGAAACATATCGTGCCAAATATGAATATTTTTCACTTGAGCAGTGTGTACTGCAGGAAGGGAATGGTAAAGTATCAAAACTTATTTTCTTAATGTATGCATTGCTTATCAGCCATCATAAAGATGAGTAAGACATTTTGGGGAAAAGGTAGTAAAGGGGAAATCTGTAGTTCAAACAATAAAAAATAAATGCTGTTTGGGTAAAGTTGAGGAGAAATGTAGGCTAACAACACTCAAATTCATAGAGCTCTGAATGCAAGAACTGATCATCCGTGATATCAAACTTAGTTTTAACCAGGGGCGCGACTTTCACTGGGGACGGGGGGACATGTCATTTTGTCCCCCCCAGTTTTATCATTGGAATGTGATCCAAACGAGGCAGCGGTGTGCTTTAGGACCATGCGGACGCATCCCAGTGGTCGGTTAGGCTATTTGGAGTGTTTATCCGACTGGATTAAAAAAATACATATGTATATATATATATATATATATTTATGTCCCCCCAACTTCTAAAACCTAAGTTGCGCCCCTGGTTTTAACCATGTTTTGAGGCCATGCCTACAATATTAAAAAAATACAAACAATGGAGTACTGGTGGGGTAAGACTACAATAGCTTAACTACAGAGGCATTTAAAAGTTATTTGAGAATCAATATCCTTAATTTAAACGGAGTGGCTGTGCAACCTCACCTGTGTTCCCCTTTTCCGTGCACTATACATTGTGAGCGGTTTAATGGCATAGGTCTACTGTAATTTAAAGCCTCAACGAGAATTTTGTATTCACTTTCAAACTAATAAAATGATCCATTGTGTTGTAGCCTTGGTAGGATCATTCTGTTTTCCCTATACATAGGCTTATCAATTGTGGATATTTTCAAACTACGTGTCCGGGGGACAGGGAGCTGTCATTTCATAATCTCGCCCACTAGCTGGCTTTCAAGTCATTTCATTTTTTTGCACTGTGACAAGTAAATTCTCTGCAATAGGTCTAGCTCAGGGATGGGCAACTTTAATTGGGTTGGGGGCTACAAAACATCTGAACTCCTCGTAAGGGGCCACAGGTGCTCACGGGTTTGCCCACATCCATACCACAAATATGGCTCATGCAATGGAATGTATTTTTTGTATTATTATTTGTGTTGATTCAAGAAATCACACCTCGGTGGCACATACTGATGGGTACACTTCCTGCTTTTACTTCCTGCTTTGCACCTATGGGTACACTCGCAATGGCCGCCAGTCCACTCATTATGCCATAATTTAATTGAATGGGGACGCCCGTTTTATTCATGATCTGTGCTATCCGGAATCCTTGGGACATTCCTACCCCATTGAAGTCAATGTAAAATGATTTAGGGTATGGACGTCCCAAGGATTCAAGAGAGCACCTCATATTCATTCTTATTTCTGTGATCGTGAATGTCAATTATTCCGAGTCTGATAATTCTATGCAAGCGGTAGGTCACGTTCTGAAATAGAGTATTCTATTTTCATATGTCTCTCTTTGTGTAGTGTTGTGTTGTCTTTCTTGTCGTGATGTGTGTTTTGTCCTATATTTATATGTTATTTATTTTTTATTTTTAATCCCAGCCCCCGTCCCCGCAGGATGTCATTTTTGGTAGGCCGTAATTGTAAATAAGAATTTGTTCTTAACTGACTTGCCCAGTTAAATAAAGGTTAATAGAAAATCTAACAATAATATGCCAAGTGCGCAAAGCTGTCATGTAGAAAATAGCAAAAATAAAGAAAAACCCTGGAATGAGTAGGTGTGTCCAAAATGTTGACTGGTACTGTATACGTGTGTATGTATGTGTATATAGTGCCTTCGGAAAGTATTCAGACCCCTTGACTTTTTCCAAATTTTGTTACGTTACAACCTTAATCTAAAATGTATTAAATAAAATAAAAATCTCAGCAACCTACACACAATACCATAATGAATAAGCAGGTTTTTATACATTTTTGCTAATTTACAAGCTTGGTACACCTATATTTGGTGAGTTTCTCCCATTCTTCTCTGCAGATCCTCTCAAGCTCTGTCAGGTTGGAAGGGGAGCATCGCTGCACAGCTATTTTCAGGTCTCCAGAGATATTTGATCGGGTTCAAGTCCGGGCTCTGGCTGGGCCACTCAAGGACATTCAGAGACTTTACTTTTCTTTTCCATGTTAATCTTTCCCTTGATCCTGACTAGTCTCCCAGTCACTGCCACTGAAAAATATCCCCACTGCATGATGCTGCCACCACCATGCTTGACTGTAGGGATGTTGCCAGGTTTCCTTCAGACATGACGCTTGGCATTCAGGCCAAAGAGTTCAATCTTGGTTTCATCAGACCAGAGAATCTTGTTTCTCATGTTCTAAGGGTCTTTAGGTGTCTATTGGCAAACTCCAAGCGGGCTGTCATGTGCCTTTTACTGAGGAGTGGCTTCTGTCTGGCCATTCTACAATTAAGCCCTGATTGGTGGAGTGCTACAGAGATGGTTGTCTTTCTGGAAGGTTCTCCCATCTCCACAGAGGAACTCTGGAGCTCACCTCCCTGACCAAGGTCCTTCTCCCCAGATTGCTCAGTTTGGCTGGGTGGCCAGCTCTCGGAAGTGTCTTGGTGGTTCCAAACTTCTTCCATTTAAGAATGATGGAGGCCACTGTATTCTTGGGGACCTTCAATGCTGCAGAAATGTTTTGGTTACACTTCCCCAGATCTGTGCCCCGACACAATCCTGTCTCGGAACTCTACGGCCAATTCCTTTGACCTCATGGCGTGGTTTTTGCTCTGACATGCAATGTCAACTGTGGGACCTTATATAGACAGGTGTGAGCCTTTCCAAATCATGTCCAATCAATTGAATTTACCACAGGTGGACTCCAATCAAGTTGTAGAAACATCTCAAGGATCATCAATGGAAACAGGATGCACCTGAGCCCAATTTTGAGTCTCATAGCAAATGGTCTGAATACTAATGTAAATAATGTATTTCTGTTTTAATTTGTTCTAAATATGCAAAAATGTCTAAAAACCTGTTTTGACTTTGTCATTATGGGATATTGTGTGTAGATTGATAAGGGGAAAAAAATATTTTATACATTTTAGAATGAGGCTGTAACGTAACAGCGTGGAAAAAGTCAAGGCGTCTGAATACTTTCCGAATGCACTGTATGTATATGTGTGTGTGTGTACGGTTCCTGTTGGATATTGGGGGCATCCAGGGATGTGCTATTGGATGTTATTGCTGTGGGAGAGTTAGCTAGCTCTAATTGTGGTGGTTGCATTGGCTCCCTGCTAATTCATGGTTGTTTCCATGCTAGCAGACGAGTCTACAGCAGTCAACATACTGTTGTCCTGCACATCTAATGTGCTTCCTTGTGTCTATCATCAGATTAAACACCAATCAACTGGGACCGCTGGCTGGGCATTCCTTTCTTAAAAAACACAACGCAAGAGAGTTGTGAAGTACGATCAGATCTGTTACACTGGTGCCAACTTGTCTTGTGGGACATCTGTTACAATGACACAAACAGATAACCCACTGGGCACAGACGTCAGTTCAACGTCTAGTTTTGATTTACATTTGGTTGAGTTGTCAACTAACGTGAATCAACAAACCATCTAATGTAATTTGATTTCGGTAAAAAAAATGCTAAATTCCCTTACGTTGATGACCTTTTAAATATCCAATCAGTTTTCCACGTTGATTCAATGTCATCACATAGATTTCTTGTTGTTGAAATGATGTGAAAACAACGTTGATTCAACCAGTTTTTGCATAGTGGGACGGGACTAGTTAAATGCCGACAACACATTTAATTCAAGTGCTTGCGACATCGTGTAGCCACTTGACATTGGTCAACTCTGGCAGAAAGTTATTGTCTCTGTCTTTCAAAACACTGGTAATACACTCAATTCAGCATTAGCCTTATTTTGATAGGCTAATATGCATGCTCTTATTGTTCTCTTGCACAATTACACACCTGCTCTCTGCTGGCCTCTCTCCCTAATAGCTTTGGAGGAGCCCCAGGAAAAGCTAGACTACATTATAGCTTTTATGGACATTTATTCAAAAAATGTTTACTAAGAATATTCAAAGAGAGATGAAAGCAATTTATCTCGTTTGCTGAATGTAAAATACAGCAGCCAAAAGAACTCGCGGAGAGTTTGAAAGGAGAGAGAGAATGCGCAATGGTGATCACATTGGTAAATTGATACACTGATAGGCTAAGATCCTAATGAATTGACAATTTGAAAAATGGAAATCACTTGAGCAAAGAGGCATGTAGGCTAATGATTAACATTGATATGCTGACAAAGGGATTTGCAAATTGCATTTGTTTTTGAATTGCTCCAGTAAGCATCGACTGATGCACAATGTCAATGGACTTTAGTTATTGGTTGAAATTTGGTCCATCCGCCCTGGCCTTAATTTCAACGTCCGCATACGTAGATTTTTGCTCTGGTCCAGACCGGCCTTGATTTGGCCCAAAAATAGACATCTATGATTGGTTAACCTCCATTTTGCTTCTCTTTGCTATTTAATTTGAATATTTAAACGTGACATAATTCTTTCTTCATTGAAGAATGGTTAATGTGACTTCAACGTCAGACAAAGCAACTTCTCACTGTCTGGTAGAGTCGTGTTTTCAAGGTCCGCAAAAATAGGTATTTTCCAATATCTATAAAAATACAATTTCATAAAATATATTTTTTTAACTTTCCCCTTGAACTGAAAATGAACGTGATGTCTTTTCAATGTCTTTTTAACATCTACATTTGTTCCTATATACTTTCTCATTACATGTGCATTTGTGTATTATTTGTGTATTATTGTGTATTGTGTACTTGCGTACACACACACTGAAAGCGCTGAGTAGTCTGTAAACACCTTATACAATGTGCAGTAGAATGGATTGATCAGTTGACAGGTAAAGGCTACTGTAGAAAGAGAAACGATAAACTGTCCTCTAGTGTGGATGCTTGCCAACGTTTATAGTTTATGTACAATTTATAGTTTATTATAGTTAGCATTATAGTTATCGCCCTATGTGTGGATGGCCCTTGAACTTTACACATTTTTTTTAAGTAATGTAGCTCATGCTCTTCCAATTTTGAATGAACACTCCTGATTTCAAAGCCCACAGGTGTTGATTTTAACATTCACAGACATTGATTATTAGTCCAGTCTGAACTGGCCTTGATTTTACCCAAACATAGACGTCTATGATTGGTTCAGATTTGGTCCGGTCCGGACCAATGGTTCAGAAATATGAGGCACAGACTGTACAACATGTCATTGATTAGACTAGGGTTTAAAAAAGGTGAGTAGCCTAAAGGGAGCAATGTGAAGGGAGGGGGAGGGAGCAGAAGTAGTGTGTAAGGTTTTTCTGAAAGTTTTTTTTGTGTTAAGAAACACATGCACAGAACATTATAAGGTTGTTAAATGCACAGGATAGGTGTTCTGGGGGAGTGTGAAGGGCCGGTTCAATCAGGTCACACAAAGTCCCAAAATGGATGTACCAATCGCAGAATGCCCATAATCAACCCAGTTACCTTTAATAACAGATGTTGGGAGAGACTACATTGTCAACATTGTTCAGTGTATCTAAATTCTATTTCCATTTCCCCATACTCTCAGGCACCAATGTTCTAACTACAGGAAGACATGTGCATCCTTTCTCCTTCCAAATTCCTGACAAGTAAGTATTCAACTTTTTAATGTTGTGAATGTAACCGATGTGAAATGGCTAGCTAGTTAGTGGTGCACATTAGTAGTTTTCAATTGGTGACATCACCCAATTGGTGAAGCCACCCACTTTGAGACCTTGAAGTAGTTGTTACCCTTTCTCCGCAAGGGCCCCGGATTTTGTAGAGCAATAGGTAACGATACTTCATGGGTGATCGTTGTCGACGCGTTCAGAGGGTCCCTGGTTTCAAGCTGAGGTTGGGGCAAGGACAGGGACACTTTGGTGTTTTGACCCAGATCACTCAGGTGGGCTCTGCCCAGCTGCGGGGTTGCTGTGGAAAATGGGGGGTTCAAAGGGGGATGAAATGGCTAGCTAATTACCAGTGCGCGCTAGTTAGCAGTCCGCAAGGGCTGCGGCTTTTGTGGAGCGATAGGTAACAATGCTTTGTGGGTTATAATAGTTTATGTGAGGGTCTCTGTTTTGAATCAGGATTGGGGAAAGCAGAGAGATGGAATCAACATTGTTACATGAACATTACATTGATGCAATATGAATTTAATTTGTGAGTTTTACCAAAGAAGCAACAGCTGATGTCAGATTCAAATAGGCCTACACTGATTTTGGAAGGCTAACCATGCAAGACTAGGCACCACTCATATGCATGATCTATATAAACAAATCCTAGCAGTCCAGGAACATAGTATTAAGTAAACCAGAGATATTAGCTTCAGAAAGAGTATATGAGATAAATACAATAGTAATTAACTAGATATTTCTTTGAAATCATGGTTATGGATAGGAATGGGACATTTTGTTTTAATTTCACTAGACAAATGTGATGGATTCGTGGTCCTACGATGTTATCCTGTTTTCCTCAGGGACATGCCCTCCTCTTTCCAGGGTAAATGTGGTCAAATCCTTTACTCATTAGAGGCTAAGTTGACCAGGTCAATGAGGTTTGACACCAACGCCAAGACTGATTTCACCTTTGTCTCAAAGGCAGACCAGTCTATGATCCCATATCTAATGGTAAGGACCAGTATTTGGCAATATTGTCACTACTAGGGCCCAGAATTTAGTTATCACACATTCCTGCCAGTCACATGTTTGTGTTACACCCACAACTGACATTGATCAAGTTAAGCGATAACTTCCTGGTCACATGGTCTGGAAAAACTCCTGGCCCTGTCTTTATTTATTAGGATCCCCATCAGTTGTTGCTCACGCATCAGCTACTCTTCCTGGTGTACACACAAAACATAAAACATTAAATAATACAGAACATGAATGAACAACAACAGCTCAAGGACCAAACTACATACATAAAACATTAAATAATACAGAACATGAATGAACAACAACAGCTCAAGGACCAAACTACATACAAGAATAATATAAATAAAAAGTAATTATTGACAAAATACTTTGAAAAACAGAAAGACTTATACTCTAGGCCTACCTACAGTATCAGCAGTCAATTCCATACATCAAATACTTACAGATCAGCGTACAGTGCATTCGGAAAGTATTCAGACCACTTGACTTGTTCCACATTTTGTTATGCTACAGCCTTATTCTAAAATGTATTAAATAGTTTTTTCCCCCTCATCAATCTACACTCGATATCCCATAATGACAAATCAAAAGCCGGTTTTTAGAGATTTATAATAAATAAAAACCTGAAATATGACATTTACATACAGTGGCAAGAAAAAGTATGTTAACCCTTTGGAAATACCTGTATTTCTGCATACCTGTATTTCTATCTTTAGGTGTCTTTTGGCAAATTCCAAGCGGGCTGTCATGTGCCTTTTACTGAGGAGTGGCTTCCGTCTGGCCACTCTACCATAAGGCCTAGAGAGATGCAGAGATGGTTTCCTTCTGGAAGGTTCTCCCATCTCCACAGAGAAACTCTAGAGCTCTGTCAGAGTGACCATCGGGTTCTTGGTCACCTCCCTGACCAAGGCTCTTCTCCCCCAATTGCTCAGTAAGCCGGGTGGCCAGCTCTAGGAAGGGTCTTAGTGGTTCCAAACTTCTTCCATTTAAGAATGATGGAGGCCATTGTGTTCTTGGGGACCTTTAATGCTGCATAAATGTTTTGGTACCCTTCCCCAGATATGTGCCTCGACACAATCCTGTCTCGGAGCTCTATCGACAATTCCTTTGACCTTGGTTTTTGCTCTGACATGCACTGTCAACTGTGGGACCATATATAGTCAGGTGTGTACCTCTCCAAATTATATCCAATCAATTGAATTTACCACATGTGGACTGCAATCAAGTTGTAGAAACCTCAAGGATGATCAATGGAAACAGGATGCACCTGAGCTCAATCTTGAGTCTCATAGCAAAGGGTCTGAATACTTATGTAAATAATGTATTTATGTAATTTGTTTTAAATAAATGTGCAAACATTTCAAAAACTGTATTCACTTTGACATTATGGGGTATTGTGTGTAGATTCCTGAAAAAAGTAATAGATTTAGTCAGTTTTAGAATAAGGCTGTAACGTAAACAAACATTTAAAAAGTAAAGGGGTCTGAATACTTTCCGAAGGCACTGTACATATACAAACAAGTTATTTAGGTCAGACAGGGAAACACATTCTATAGCACATTCATTTTTTGTCACTAAAGAAATCATCTTTCTTGCTCCCCAAACTGACATGGATCCAGATAAAACGTCATTTTGACTGCTGTGTATCACATTTTTCAGAAACCTCAGCATGGGACCAAGGAAAAGGATGTTATGTTCTTTGCATCTGGAAAAATCTCTGTGAGCATTCACACTGAGAGGCAGGGATACCAGCAAGGTAATGATTCATATTGGGCTGTAGATAAAACAAACTTTACCACCTGTCTCAAATAAACCGGGGTGAAAAATACTCAAGTCGGATCTCTGCTAACCAAATAGGTTTCGTTTTTGAGAGGGACTGTCTCGTACCCATCCAGCAGCACTTCCCACTCCGCCGCATCCATACTGGACCTGAACCAGCATACACGTCCATCCTCATTCAGGTTTTAAATATATTTTTACAGGAGAGGCTGTGAAAGTCAGGGCAATAATTGTCAACAACTCAACTCGCCCAGTGACCCCAAAATACTACCTGTACGAAAAGCAGACTTTCTACGCCCAGAAGGAGAGGAAAGTCCACACCCACAACATCTTGAAAGAGAAGGGCGATCAGGTGCCTGCTGGCACTCGGCAGACGGTGACCCAAGTTTTGACCATCCCTCCACAACTCCCTGCCACCATCTTCAACTGTCCTATACTCAAATTGGAGTACCGATTGAAGGTAGCTACCTACATATGTGATAGGATGAATCTGAACTGCAGAGCTCCAGACACCAAATTAACAACTATGTTTTATGTTTCCAATTATTCAAACAAACCTTTTGTAACACTTGTTGTGTTTCTATTCTTTCAGGTCGTTCTTGATGTTAAACTGGCCATAGACCCTGAGATCAAGCTACCTATCGTTGTTCTTACTGCAACTCAAACTCTTGGACAGGAACCCCCACCTTACTCCAGTTTTGGTTTTGAGTCACAAGTCCCAACTGCGTCTGAGCTACCACCCCCCTACGAAATGTTTGCTTCCTCGTCAAATTTGTATAGAAAATTGTAGAGGCATGGAGATTCACAATTGGGCAAAAGTCTGTCCTCTCCTCAACTCCTCCGTCCTCCTCTCTTCCGTGACCCGGAGACCGATAAGTGGTTGCCATATATGGGAGAGGGTCAATTAGTTAACCTGTTAGGGACAGACGTTCCGCTAGCAGAACGCCTCACCAATATCCAATGGTAGATCGTGGCACGAAATACAAATACCTTAAAAATGCTATATCTTCAATTTCTCAAACATATGACTATTTTACACCATTTTAAAGATAAGACTCTCGTTAATCTAACCACATTGTCCGATTTCAAAAAGGCTTTACAGCGAAAGCAAAACATTAGATTATGTTAGGAGAGTACATAGACACAAATAATCACACAGCCATTTTCCAAGCAAGCATATATGTCACATAAAACCAAACCACAGCTAAATGCAGCACTAACCTTTGATGATCTTCATCAGATGACACTCCTAGGACATTATGTTATACAATACATACATGTTTTGTTCAGTCAAGTTCATATTTATATCAAAAACCAGCTTTTTACATTAGCATGTGATGTTCAGAACTAGCATACCCACCGCAAACTTCCGGTGAATTTACTAAATTACTCATGATAAACGTTTACAAAAAACATAACAATTATTTTAAGAATTATAGATACAGAACTCCTTTATGCAATCACGGTGTCAGATTTTAAAATAGCTTTTCGGCGAAAGCACATTTTGCAATATTCTGAGTAGATAGCTCGGCCATCACAGGCTAGCTAATTTGACACCCACCAAGTTTGGTGCTCACTAAACTCAGAATTACTATAAGAAAAATTGGATTACCTTTGCTGTTCTTCGTCAGAATGCACTCCCAGGACTTCTACTTCAACAACAAATGTTGTTTTGGTTCGAAATAATCCATAGTTATATTGAAATAGCAGGAAATGTTTTTCCAGTCCTCAATTGTCCAGTGTTGGTGATCGTGTGCCCAGTGGAGAGGCATCTTGTTTTCAGTTGACAGGAGTGGAATCCAGTGTGGTTGTCTGCTGCAATAGCCCATCCGTGACAAGGGTCAATGAGTTGTGTGTGCCGAGATGCCGTTCTGCACACCCCTGTTGTGCTGCGCCGTTATTGGCTTGTTTGTGGCCCATCTGTTAGCTTGCACGATTCTTGCCATTCTCCTTAGATCTCTCTCATCAACAAGCTGTTTTCACCCACAGGACTGCAGCTGACAGGATGTTTTTTGTTTGTCGCACCATTGTTGGTAAACCCAAGACACTGCCGTGTGGGAAAAGCCCAGGAGGGTGGCCATTTCTTTGATACTGGATCTGGCGTGCCTGGCACCGATGTTGATACCACGCTCAAAGTCGCTTACATCACTTGTTTTGCCCATTCTAATGATCGAACAGTAACTGAATGACTCGATGCCTGTCTGCCTGCTTTATATAGCAAGCCACAGTCCCGTGACTCACGGTCTATAGGAGCGATCTATTTTCGTGAATGGGGTGGTGTACTTAATAAACTGGCCAGTGAGTGTGTATTAAAAGTCTAATTTCATACCAGCGTATTTGTTTTCAAGTTTCCTCTCCTTGCCTCCTCTTCCTCGATTACCTTTGACCTTTTTCAAAAAGAGGAGAAGAGAGGACAGAGGAGATGACGTGAGGAATTGAGCAAATTCTATTGATATTCTCCTGGATAAAGGAAGAGGAAGGGTGAAGAATTTCAGAAGAATTAGAATTGATTGTATTGTATTGTCTAACCATTTCCTCCTTCACTTTTAATGGTATTTTTTTATCTGCATTTTTTGTATGCATGCATGACTGTAAGTTGCTTTGGATGACAGCTTCTGCTAAATGGCACATTGTCTTATTATTATTATTATTACTATTATTTAGCATCTATACGTATTGCTAATTTACCTGCCTTGATTTGAAATGTGTGCATGTTGCGTTGAGAACTAAAAGCTTTGAGAACTAAAAAAAAGCACTATACAAATAAAATATAATTTATTACTATTTCCAATGATCAACAGTATCCCCAAACAGTACAGAAAAGCTAGGATTAGCAACTGAAGACTCATGTGCAAAGACAATGATTTAATTTATGGAAAATAAATGTGCAGGATAAAGTATAGGCTACACAGAGATGTAATCACCTATACAAAAATCAGGGGGAAAAGGCTACATCGCATACATCGGATATTTGAGGGAAATTTCTGTATATCAATGTAGCCTCATCGAGAACCAGGCTTCGGAAAGCCTGGTGACGTCAATTGCAGAAAGTAGCTGAAAAGTGGTGGAAATTAAAACCTGAATGAGGATCGGATGTGTATGCATGCTTGTTCAGGTCTAATATGGATTGGGCGTAATAGGAAGTGCTGCTGGATGGGTACAAAACAGTCCCCTCCAGCCCAGACTGGGGCAAGCAGAGAGATAGAAGCAACATTGTTACATGAGCATTACTTGGATGCAATATGAATTTAATTTGTTAGTTTTACCATAGAAACAACTGCTGATGTCAGATTTAAACAGGTTTACTCTGATTTCGGAAGGCTAACCATGCATTTGTACCAGCATGTCTCTTGCAACTAGAGGCAAAAAAACTCTTGATCACCTCTACTCTACACACAGAGACGCATACAAAACTCTCTCTCGCCCTCCATTTGGCAAATCTGACCATAACTTCATACTCTTAATTCCAGTTTACAAGCAAAAACAGGATTTACCAGTGATGTGCTCAATACGGAAGTGGTTTGATTCCTATGAAATGGACGCTAAACTACGGGACTGTTGTTGGCACAGATTGGAATATGTTTCAGGATTCATCTGAAGGCATTGAGGAGTTTACCACACCAGTCACCGGCTTCATTAATACATGAATATCTCCCCGTAGAATTCACATGAAGGACATATTGCTTTCCCAGCAACAGGCCCAAATCCCCACCATTTGCGTGAAGAGAAGACGATGAAAAAGAGGATTGAGGTCGGTGCTGCCTTCTGAGAATTCGTAGGCGATCGAATAAACCCCCACAGCCTTCCATTCTACTAGATAACATGCAATCATTGGAAAATAAAATTGACGACTTATGAGGAATATTGACTTCTTTGGGATAGGGGGCGGTATTTTGACATCCGGATGAAAAGCGTGCCCAAAGTAAACTGCCTGCTACTCAGGGCCAGAAGCTAGGATATGCATATAATTGGTAGATTTGGATAGAAAACACTCTAAAGTTTCGAAACTGTTAAAATAATGTCTGTGAGTATAACAGAACTTAAATGGCAGGCGAAACCCTGAGGACAAACCACCCCCCCAAAAAAAATCATCCTACCACTGATTTCAATGGCTGGCACTTTTATAATAGGGCGAAATCGTGCCCGATTGCAGTTCCTAGGGCTTTCACTAGATGTCAACAGTCTTTAGAAAGAGTTTCAGGCTGGTTTTTGGAAAAATGAGCCAGAAATTGTAGTTTTTCTAGGTGGCTCCCATTTTGGCTGTAGTGTTTTCAAGCACGTGAATGAGAGTGGGTTCCTTGGTATTTTTCTTCGGTAAAGACAATAACGATTCTCCGTCTTAAATGTTATAGTTTATTTGTGTATTAGTGTACCTAAGGTTTGATTATAAACATTGATTGACTTGTTTGGATAAGTTTATTGGTAACGTTTGGGATTCATTTTGTATGCATTTTGAAGGAGGGAAACTGAGTGGATTATTGACTGAAGCGCGCCAGCTAAACTGAGTTTTTATGGACATAAAGAAGGACTTTATCGAACAAAAGGACCATTGGTAATGTAACTGGGACCTTTTCGAGTGCCAAAAGAAGAGGTGGCACTCCTAGTGGCTGGGGACTTTAATGCAGGGAAACTTAAATCCATTTTACCAAATTTCGATCAGCATGTTAAATATGCAAGCAGAGGGAAAAAACTCTAGACCACCTTTACTCCACACACAGAGATGCGTGCAAAGCTCTCCCTCGCCCTCCATTTGGCAAATCTGACCATAATGCTATCCTCCTGATTTCTGCTTACAAGCTAAAATTAAAGCAGAAAGCACCAATAACTCGGTCAATAAAAAAGTGGTCAGATGACGCAGATGCTAAGCTACAGGACTGTTTTGCTAGCACAGACTGGAATATGTTCCGGGATTCTTTCGATGGCATTGAGGAGTACACCACATCAGTCATTGGCTTCATCAATAAATGCATCGCTCTCCACAGCCGATGTGAGTAAGACCTTAAAACAGGTCAACATTCACAAGGCAGCAGGGCCAGAGGGATTACCAGTCTATGTACTGCGAGCATGTGCTGACAAACTGGCAAGTGTCTTCACTGACATTTTTAAACTCTCCCTGTCTGAGTCTGTAAAACCAACATGTTTCAAGCAGACTACCATAGTCCCTGTGTCCAAGAACACTAAGGTAACCAGCCAAAATGACTACTGACCTGTAGCACTCATATCTGTAGCCATGAAGTGCTTTGAAAGGCTGGTCATGGCTCACATCAACGCCATTATCCCAGAAACCCTAGACCCACTCCAATTTGCATACCGCCCAAACAGATCCACAGATGATGCAATCTCTATTGTACTCCACACTGCCCTTTTCCACCTGTATAAAAGACAGTCGTGATGAGGGCACAACAAAACCTATTCCCCCTCAGGAGACTGAAAAGATTTGGCATGGGTCCTCAGGTTCTCAAAAGGTTATACAGCTGCACCATCAAGAGCAACCTGACTTATTGCATCGCTGCCTGGTACGGCAACTGCTCGGCCTCCGACCGCAAGGCACTACAGAGGGTAGTGCGTACGGCTAAGTACATCACTGGGGCTAAGCTTCCTGCCATCCGGACCTCTATACAAGGCGGTGCCAGAGGAAGGCCCTAAAAATTGTCAAAGACTCCAGCCTAGCTAGTCATAGACTGTTCTCTCTGTTCTCAATTCTAGGTCCAAGAGGCTTCTAAACAGCTTCTACCCCCATGCCATAAGACTAATCAAATGGCTAACCAGACTATTTGCATTTCTTGCCCCCCCATCGTTTACGCTGCTGCTACACTCTGTTATTATCTATGCATAGTCACTTTAATAACTCTACTTACATGTACATATTACCTCAATTACCTCGACTAACCGGTGCCCCCGCACATTGACTCTGTACCGGTACCCCCTGTACATAGTCTTGCTATTGTTATTTTACTGCTGGTTATTAATGACTTGTTCTTTTTATTTCTTATTCACATTTTTTAAACTGCATTGTTGGTTAGGGGCTTGTAAGTAAGCATTTCACATTAAGGTCTACCTACACCTGTTGTATTCGGAGCATGTGACAAATACAATTTTGAATGATTTGATATGTAGCCATGAAATGCTTTGAAAGGCTGGTCATGGCTCACATCAACACCATCATCCCAGACACCCTGGACCCACTCTAATTTGCATACCGCCCCAACAGAGCCATTGATGACACAATCTCTATTGCACTCCACTCTGCCCTTTCTCACACCTATGTGAGGATGCTGTTCATTGACTACAGCTCAGTGTTCAACACCATAGTGCCCTCCAAGCTCATCACTAAGCTAAGGATCCTGGGATTAAACACCTCGCTCTGCAACTTGATAGTGGACATTATGATGGGCCGCCCCCAGGTGGTGAGGTTAGGCAACAACACATCCACAACGCATCCACAACACAGACCCTCAACACACGGGCCCCTCAGGGGTGCATGCTTAGCCCCCTCCTGTACTCCCTGTTCACCAATAACTGCGTGGCCGCACACGACACCAACACAATCATTAGGTTTCATGGTAAGGTCTACCTACACCTGTTGTATTCGGCGAATGTGACAAATACCATTTTAAATGATTTGACACAATCCTGTGTCGGAGTTTTAGGGACAATTCCTTCGACCTCATGGCTTGGTTTTTGCTCTGACATGCACTGTCAACTGTCAACCTTATATAGACAGGTGTGTGTCTGTCCAAATCATGCCCAATCAATTGAATTTACCACAGATGGACTCCAATCAAGTTGTAGAAACATATCAAGGATGATCAATGGAAACAGGATGCACAAGTGCTCAATTACGAGTCTCATAGCAAAAGGTCTGAATAATTATGAAAATAAGGTATTTCTGTTTTTAATATGTAATACATTTGCAAAAGTGTCTAAAAACCTGTTTTCGCCTTGTCATTATGGGGTATTGTGTGTAGACTGATGAGGAAATTGTTTTATTTCATCCATATTAGAATAAGGCTGTAACGTAACAAAATGTGGGAAAAGTAAAGGGGTCTGAATACTTTTGAAGGCACTGTATTTCTGTCATGCTGCTTTGTTGACAACTCCAACCACCTTGCGCCCTGGGTAATCAGCGGCCGCCTCTGCATTTCACTATACAAAATATGATGGATTCCTGGTCCTATGATCTTACTTTGTCTGCACTTGTGTAACCGATGTGAAATGGCTAGTTAGTTAGCGGTGGTGTGCGCTAATAGCATTTCAATCAGTGACGTCACTCGCTCTGAGACTTGAAGTAGGGTTTCCCCTTGCGTTGCAAGGGCCGCGGCTTTTGTGGCGCGATGGGTAACGATGCTTCGTGGGGTGTCAGTTGTTGATGTGTGCAAGGGTCCCTGGTTCGAGCCCGGGTTGGGGCGAAGAGAGGGACGGAACCTACACTGTTACAC
Source organism: Salmo trutta (assembly GCF_901001165.1). Taxonomy (NCBI): domain Eukaryota; kingdom Metazoa; phylum Chordata; class Actinopteri; order Salmoniformes; family Salmonidae; genus Salmo; species Salmo trutta. The sequence continues at coordinate 32,960,599 of NC_042983.1, read as the reverse complement.
TTGTGCCCACACATCACACATTCCTGCTTGTCACATAGTAAATAATGTTTGTGTTACACCCTCAACTGACATAGATCAATAAATAACTTCACCTGGGCTGCTATGTGTCCTCAGCAACCTCAGCATGAGACAAGGATAAGGATGTGTTATTTGGGTCTGGAACATTCACACTGAGAGGATGGGATACCAGAAAGGTAATGATTCATTCATGTGGGATTCTCTAGTTAGGCCCGAGATGATGCCATAATATTTAAGAACCATTATTAGGGGTGCATGCTTAGGACACTAGTTTGGTCAGGTCATGTGGTTATTAAAAACCCCTGACAACAACCAGAATCACCTCACTCAGGAATGTATTATTGGAGTTGATAATCTGATGACCTTGTTTAACGTTTACAGGGATAGTGCGAGTTTGTCAATTAAGCACCTTTTCTACTTACCCAGAGTCAGATGAACTCATGGTTAGCATTTGTATGACTCTGCGTGCAGTCTGAAAGAAGTTGAAGGTATTTCTGTGAGCCATTGCTAACTAGCATTAGCGCAATGACTGGAAGTAAATGGGAACAGCTAGCATGAAGGAACACTTAAAAAGGAACACAACGTAGTCGTAAGTTTTCTTATTCCAAATGAAAGAGGCAAAACGTTTATCCATTTGATGCATTGGAATTATAAATGGTAGGCTAATAAAAACATGGAAACTTAGGCCTAATGATAAGATGCATTTTCCGTTGGTAAGGAGATCACACAGCAGTATGTAGCCTCAAATGCATCTTTAACTTTTATTATACAGGCCTAAATCAGAATCATATTGCAAGACATGTCTCTCTTTTTCTGACCCAGCTGGTTTAAATGATTCCCGCTACACAACAAAAAGTAGGCTACCTTTATCAATCGGTCATTCAAGAGAGCGTGTTTGTCACACCCTGGTCGAGAGGGATTGTGACTAAACCCAATTCAGTACCATAGCTCCGACTACACAGCCCTAGGTTTAAATCAAGAGCATAGGGAGCTCTGCATAACACTTCTACCATAGGCAACACAGGTTATTTTACTTTGTGTTTGAGAAGAAGAACATGGAAGGAGGGTCAGAGACAGGTCACAGTTCACTTCATTTATTTTTCTCCCAATCTGTTTCAATGAACCACATTAGCTCAACACAAAATGGAGGGAGGATACATCACAAATAGTGCAGGTGGAGGGAAAGCACTGCAACTTTAACTTAAATCTTAAATTCATCAAGGTAATACTTGTCTTAGCAAAACCAAGTCTTCCAAAGGAGCTCTCCCACATCTTTAACACAAACACAGCATCCCTCTCACCTGCACGTTCACCCAGGGCAGCTTTAACACAAACACCTGCACCTTCACCCAGGGCAGCCGCCTCTCAAACAAACACACCTTCACCCAGGGCAGCTTTAACACAAACACAGCATCTCTCTCACCTGCACCTTCACCCAGGGCAGCTTTAACACAAACACAGCATCCCTCTCACCTGCACCTTCACCCAGGGCAGCTTTAACACAAACACCTGCACCTTCACCCAGGGCAGCCGCCTCTCAAACAAACACACCTTCACCCAGGGCAGCTTTAACACAAACACAGCATCTCTCTCACCTGCACCTTCACCCAGGGCAGCTTTAACACAAACACAGCATCCCTCTCACCTGCACCTTCACACAGGGCAGCTTTAAAACAAACACAGCATCTCTCTCACCTGCACCTTCACCCAGGGCAGCTTTAACACAAACACAGCATCCCTCTCATCTGCACCTTCACCCAGGGCAGTTTTAACACAAACACAGCATCCCTCTCACCTGCACATTCACGCAGGGCAGCTTTACCTCTTTGGGTTAGGGGGCAGTATTTTCACATCCGGATGAAAAGCATGCCCAAAGTAAACTGCCTGCTACTCAGGTCCAGAAGCTAGGATATGCATAGGTATATTTGGATAGAAAACACTCTAAGTTTTCTAAAACTGTTAATTTTGTTGTTGAGTTCACTGTATTTGCTATGAGAAACTAGATTTATGAGGCACCTGGTTGCAGTTCCTATGGCTTCCACTAGATGTCTGCTACTCAGGACCTGAGCAGCAGGCAGTCTTTAGAAATTGGTTGATGTTTTTCCTTTGAGAAATGAAGAAGTACGGCTATTCAGAATGAGTGTCAAGCCAAGTGGACTCTTTTGTTTGGGGCGCGCGACCTGGAGCTCGCTCCACTTTGATTTTATCCGCTATTGAACACAGTATATTCCGTCTTAACTTTTAGCGATTATTTACGTTTTAGGATACCTAAGGATGGATTAGGAAAGTTGTTTGAAATGTTTGGACCAAGTTTACAGGTAACTTATTAGATAATTTGTAGTCATGTTGGGCGAGTTGGAACCGGTGTTTTTCTGAATCAAACGAGCCAAATAAATGGACATTTTGGGGATATAAAAAAGGAGTTTATCGAACAAAGGACCATTTGTGATGTTTCTGGGACATATTGGAGTGCCAACAAAAGAAGATCTTCAAAGGTAAGGCATGAATTATATCGTTATTTCTGACTTTCTTGTCGCACCTGCTTGGTTCAAATATGATTTTCATGTGTTTGTATGGTGGGGTGCTGTCCTCAGATAATCGCATGGTTTGCTTTCGCCGTAAAGCCTTTTTGAAATCTGACATGGTGGCTGGATTAACAAGAAGTTAAGCTTTATTTTGGTGTATTGCACTTGTGATTTTTTGAAAGTTAAATATTTCTAATAATTTAATTAGAATTTCGCTCTCTGCAATTTCACCGGATGTTGTCAAAACGTTCCGCTAGCCGTAACAGGTTTTAAGGCCCGCAGTGTGAACAAGGCTTAAGATCCATGCCACATACTATAATTCAAGTTGAGCATTATCCTGTATACAGTTTTGGCATGTTGCAAAACCAGTTTCCTGCACACATAGAGTTTAATACCTTGCTTTGCCTTGTGTCAACCATTCAGGCTGTTGGAGTCTCTTTGTCAAGTGTTACCTGAGTGGGAGTTTTCATTGTGTTGATCAGGACTAAGACTAAGTTCACCTTCATCTCCAAAGCAGACATATCTCTTCCTAAATTAATGGTATGAACCTGTGGAACTGCTGTATACTGTCATATGGTCAAACTGCACTGATCTTCATATACTGTAGCAAAGAGGGTTTCCTAAAGGTCCAATGAAGTCATTTTTTTAAATCTCAATATCAAATTATTTCAGGGTAACAATTAAGTACCTTACTAAAATAATAGTCAAAAAGAAACAAAAATGGCTTCTTAGCAAAGAGCCTTTTCTCAAGCAAAAATGTTGCTAGGACTGTCTGAGGGTGGTCTGAGTGGGGAGGGAAAAACTGAAAACTAGCTGCTATTGGCAGAGAGGTTTGGAGCTATTTTTGTTATTAGTTTATAAACAAATTTACAGCCTGATGATGTCACCAGGTAGGCCAAAACTCCATCCCACCAAAACAGGCTGAAATGTCAGGTGGTCTTTTCAAACAGCTCTTACACTAAAAGGGCATTATCATAATTTTCACAATTCCACAGTACTATTCCAACTTCATAGTGTGGAATTATGTAGAAAACACAATAAGATCAGGCTTTTGACTGCACTGGGCCTTTAACCTTTTACTGCACTGGGCTAAATCAGAATCACACAGAGTTATTCTTGATTGTCTTAAACAAATCGACTTTGAAACAAAAGTATACACATCCCACACATGGTTATGGGCTTAAAAAAAAGAAGACACCTGTACCATGTCAGGTATATAATTTAAAGTTTGAGTTTACATTCCTATATTATGCTTTATATACATCACAGAAGACTGAAATATAGCAGAACTATTGGACATAGAAACACCGGATTTCCGTCGTAAAAAAAACCCTGTTATTAATGATGAAATTATGAAAAATATTAATAACATTCCACCCATGAGGCCAAAGAGGGGTTTTTGGTCATTGACTGCATGAAAGGGCTACGATACACCTAGCACTACTGTCATTGCACAAGAGATCATTATCACATTCTACCGGTATGTTGTGTCAAAACGGTTGCATCCCTGTTGCGCCTTTTCAGGAACCTCAGCATGGGACCAAGGATAAGGATATTGTGTTCTTTGCGTCTGAAAACATCTCTATGAATATTCACACTGAGAGGATGGGATACCAGCAAGGTAATGATTCAGCAACAACTAGTAGAAATGAGTAGCATCAGCACTACATGATCAATTCCACTACCCTGGGGCCAGAGGCCTATACTGTAGTAAAACATGGACAAGGATTCATGTTTTGGTGCCACATAAGTGTTAAAATAGGTCCAGCTCCATGAGTGAATAATGTGTAATTTAATCCTTGGCTGGATATAATCTAAAAATCACATTGTTCTATGTCATAGAAATGTATGATGTCAATGGCTATTCAAATTGATAATATGGATTTTTCTTCTGTGTTTCTGCATCTGTAAATATTTTACAGGTGAGACATTGGAAGTCACAGCACATATCACCAACAGCTCAGCACGCACAATCAAGCCCATTTTCTACCTGTATGAAAAGAAGACTTTCTTTGCCCGAGGGGAAAGAAGAGTCGACACCCAAAACCTTGTGAAAGAAAAAGGCGAATCTATTGCTTCTTCCACCAGACAGATTGTGACCAAGCTCTTCACCATCTCTGCAGAACTCACTCCAACCATCCTCAACTGCCAAATACTCAAGTTAAAGTACAGACTGAAGGTAATTGACAATGGTAGAAATTGCTTGAAAATACTTCAAAACAGGACAAGAAAACACGCCTAATATTGGAAGGGTAAAACAGAGATAATTATAAAGAGTAGCCTGCCCTACAACCATTTCATGGTTTTTAATGCATATTATTTTTCTGTTCTTTCAGGTTGCCCTTGATGTTGCCCTGACTAAAAACCCTGAGATCAAGCTACCCATCATTGTTCTCCCTGCAACTCAAGGTCTTGGGCAGGAACCCCCACCTTACACCTTACTCCCTAACATTGATGGGTCAGCCTCCAAGCAGCTATAGGTAAGCGGGATCAAATGAAATACTACTCTCTTCTGATGCATATTAATCTATCAATGTACTGTATACAGTGTATTTATGTGTATGATTTAACCGTAATTTTGGTCCTTTTGAAATCTGAGATTGCTAAATGTGTTGTTTTTTTGTATATTATTTATTGTGTGCATGTAATGTTCACAGTTTCTCATATAAAAATCATTATTTCTTTATATTTGCATTATTATCACTATATGTAAAATATTTGGCAAACGCAGTTAATATTTACCATGAACTAATATTCAATAAAACCTAAGTGAAGGAGAAAATCATATCGTTCCTGCACCCTAAAAAAGCTAGGTCCAGTATTTATTGAGTGATTATGTTATTAGTGTCTAAACATTAAAATACAACCCCAAGCCAAATACATAACATCACTGTTTTACATGGTAATGAAGGTTTCTCCTGATTAAGGGAGTACAAAAAGCATGTAGCCTGTACACATTTATATTATATGGCTCAAGATATATTATGTATTATTTGTAACATAGGTGACAGCAGTTACCCATGTGACGGTGACATAGCCACTTGTAGGCTGAAGAGCCGTGGCCCACGAAACAGATAAAGTAGCCTACTTCCATAATGGAGGGACATGACCGCTAGATAATGAGGTGCCAAACTGGTTGGTATCCTTGTTCATAGTAAAGAGCACACTTGACTTTTAGCCCCGGGGTAATAACACAGTGAACTCAAAAGGTCTGCTCTGGTCCTCATCCTCCATGCTTCTAGGTAACATCTCCTGTTACACTGTGTGGAATACTGACCCTGTCTAGCTTCATGAATCATACATTAGAGTCGTGCATGCCCCTTGTGACTGCTTAGTTCACCAACTCAGTCACAATGGCAGTTAAACACTTCTCGGTCGACTACAACACGATTAATGAACATGGCACTTTTTCAGCTGGGGATACTATCACTGGGCGGGTCACTTTGGAAGCGTCCAAGGAGACCTCTCTCCAGTCTCTTTTTATCAAGGCAAAAGGGAAAGCTGAGGTGAAATGGACTGAAAATGAGGGTCAAAACCCTGCGGTCTATAGTGGCAAGAAGAAATACTTCAGTCTTCAAATATTGTTGCAGGAAGGGAAGGGGGATGGTATGTAACACTTCAGCTTTCTGTGTTTACGTTCTGCAACAATTAAGAATGGTTAGGATTAATGCTTCATACATTTAATAGCCTAACTCACAATGATAATTATTGGTGACGCAATGGTATTCCAGAACCATTGTTGAGAATACTGTAAGGTTAGGTTACATACAGTATCAGTCAAAAGTTTAGACACCTCTTTTCATTCAAGGGGTTTTCTTTATTTTTAAAATTGTCTACATTGTAGAATAACAGTGAAGACATCAAAACTATGAAATAACACATATGGAATCATACAGTAACCAAAAAAGTGTTAAACAAATCAAAATATATTTTATATTTGAGATTTTTCAAAGTAGCCACCCTTTGCCTTGATGACAGCTTTGCACTCTCTTTGCATTCTCTCAACCAGCTTCATGAGGTAGTCACCTGGAATGCATTTCAATTAACAGGTGCGCCTTGTTAAAAGTTAATTTGTGGAATTTCTTTCCTTCTCAGTTGCGTTGTGAATAGGTAGGGGTGGTATACCGAATATAGCCCTGTTTGGTAAAAGACAAAGTCCATATTATGGCAAGAACAGCTCAAATAAGCAAAGAGAAACAACAGCCCATCATTACTTTAAGACATGAAGGTCAGTCAATCCGGAAGATTTCAAGAACTTTTAAAGTTTCTTCAAGTGCAGTCGCAAAAACCATCAAGCGCAATGATGGAACTGGCTCTCATCAGGACCGCCACAGGAAAGGAAGACCCAGAGATACCTCTGCTGCGGAGGATACGCTCATTTGAGTTACCAGCCTCAGAAATTGCAGCACAAATAAATGCTTCACAGAGTTTGAGTAACAGATACATCTCAACATCAACTGTTCAGAGGAGAATCAGGCCTTCATGGTCGAATTGCTGCAAAGAAACCACTACTAAAGGACACCAATAAGAAGAAGAGACTTGCCAAGAAGCATGAGCAATTGACATTAGACCGGTGGAAATCTGTCCTTTGGTCTGATGAGTCCAAATTTGAGATTTTTGGTTCCAACCGACGTGTCTTTGTGAGATGCAGAGTAGGTGAATGGATGATCTCTGCATGTGTGGTTTCCACTGTGAAACATGGAGGAGGAGGTGGGATGGTGTGGGGGTGCTTTGCTGGTGACACTGTCTGTGATTTAGAAGTCAAGGCACACTTAACCAACATGGCTCCTCAGCATTCTGCAGCGATACGCCATCCCATCTGATTTGTGCTGAGTGGGACTGTCATTTGTTTTAAAACTGACCCAACCCACCTCCAGGCTGTGTAAGGGCTATTTGATCAAGAAGGAGAGTGATGGAGTACTGTATCAGATGACCTGGCCTTCACAATCACCCAACCTCAACCCAATTGAGATGGTTTGGGATGATTTGGACGAGTGAAGAGTGAAGGAAAAGCAGCCAACAAGTGCTCAGCATATGTGGGAACTCCTTCAAGACTTTTGGAAAAGCATTCCAGGTGAAGCTGGTTGAGAGAATGCCAAGGGTGTGCAAAGCTGTCATCAAGGCAAAGGGTGATTTGTTTAACACATTTTTGGTTACTACATGATTCCATATGTGTTATTTCATAGTGTTGATGTCTTCACTATTATTCTACAAAGTAGAAAATAGTAAAAAAAGAAAGAAAAACCCTTGAATGAGTAGGTGTGTCCAAACTTGCCCATTTGAAAATGATTTGTGTTGGGTCTCACCTCCCCTTTTTCAGGCTCTGAAATCATTTCTCCTGGGAGACATGTGTACCCTTTCACCTTCCAGATTCCAGCCAAGTAAGTGGTCCATCCATCACATATTTGTGGGTTTATTTTTTTCATTGGAGGAAACAATAATCACAGATTTTGTTATGTAAAAAGGCCTTCTAGTGGTTTCCACAGATAGATGATAATGACTTTTCTTTTTTTCATATTTCCTCTCAGAGAAATGCCTTCATCTTACATGGGGAAATGGGGCAAAATCACCTACTATTTGAAGGCCAAGTTGATCAGGACGCTTTGGTTGATAGACAGAGCCAAGACAGAGTTCACGTATCTGTCAAAGACTAATATGATAATTGCTGGACTGAGGGTAAAGTGTTCTTATTATCCATCCTGCTTCTTGAAATACATCTGCTTTTTTACTATTTACAGCCAAATTACCATGGCAACAGAATGCATATCAACAGTTTACTTTTTATCTCTTGTTTTGTAGGAGCCCCAGTATTGTTCCAAGATTCTATTCTTTGCCTCTGGAAATATCTCTTTGGACATTCATATTGAGACAATGGGGTATCTATCAGGTCAGTCTGCAACCAAAGCCACTTCAGCTTGCCTAACAGTGATTAGGGATGATGGTCATTTTAATATTAACTCTATATCCATTCAATAAGGTACAAGGGGGTTGTATTAAATAAAACAGAGATCAGTAAATGAATATACAAATTCAACATATTAACATGAAATATGAAATGCAATAAATGAATGGGGGAAAGTGTATGAGAGTGAACTATCTCATTTGCTAATGAATTAGACTACGATGTGATACCCTTCATACACTTCTCCTGAGGAGAATAATGTCTCGAAATGTATATTCTGTAAACCCAATAACTGAATCAAGTTCCTTTCCTTGTGTCCCCTGTAAGGTGAAGCAATAAAAATCCTTGTTGAGATACACAACAACTCTACACGCACAGTAACCCCCAACTTCTACCTATATGAAGAGCAGAGCTTCTTCGCCAAGCATAAAAGGAAAGTCTACACCAATGACATCATTAAAGAGAGAGGAGATCCTGTTACGGCTTCTACAAGACAGACTGTGACCAAAGTGCTGACTATCCCTCCACAACTCCCTGTCTCCCTCCTAGACTGCTCCATACTGAAGTTAGAGTACAGACTGAAGGTATATTATGATGAAGTACACACATATAATGAACGCACAAGACCAGCTAAATTATGAATACAGGGATGTAGATTAGGAGAGGAAAGAGAGTTTTCAACTCATAAAAAAACACACAAATAAAATATGTGTAATGCAGTCACTTCGTATGTGAAAATTATACTGTAATTAAACATTTGGGCAACTAAGTGTACATTCATATATTTTCTGTATTTGTAGGTTGCTCTTGACGTCCCAATGGCCAAAGACCCAGAGGTTAAACTACCCCTGGTTATCCTCCTGGATAAATCAATAGCAGCTGAGGAACGGCAGCAGGAATACAGCTGGTCTAAATGAGTTCTCATGCTCTAGAACTTTGGCGGCTATTAAGTCATTTTTAAACCTCAGATTTTGGGCTGGATGTGTCAATGTGTGGTTCATACATGCATAATCTATGAGCAGGGGTGGGGAGTAACGGATTACATGTAATCTGTTACATGTAACTGATTACAGAAAAATATAACTGTAATCCATTACCAGCTAAAATATTGTAATCAGATTAAAAATACAGAACAACAACAAAAAAGTAGATGATTACTTCTAGGATGAATTTTAAATTCAGAAATGATATTTGCGAAAAGTTTACAAAAGAGCAGGAATAGGTTTTTGTAGGCTACATTCCAAGCTATGTCTTCCAATGGCACCCAGGAACAGCAGCTGCAACTTTGGCTGTAGCTAATTGGGATCCTAATAAAACACAAAAATACTAAAATGGCGCGACTGCTGTCTGCATGCAAAGGTTACAATTTGAATAAACGTTTGGAGGTAAGGACGACAGCAGTGGTGTAGCCAACAGGCGATACAGATATACAGTGCCTTGCGAAAGTATTCGGCCCCCTTGAACTTTTCGACCTTTTGCCACATTTCAGGCTTCAAACATAAAGATATAAAACTGTAATTTTTTGTGAAGAATCAACAACAAGTGGGACACAATTATGAAGTGGAACGAAATTTATTGGATATTTCAAACTTTTTGAACAAATAAAAAACTGAAAAATTGTCTGTGCAAAATTATTCTGCCCCTTTACTTTCAGTGCAGCAAACTCTCTCCAGAAGTTCAGTGAGGATCTCTGAATGATCCAATGTTGACCTAAATGACTAATGATGATAAATAGAATCCACCTGTGTGTAATCAAGTCTCCGTATAAATGCACCTGCTCTGTGATAGTCTCAGAGGTCCGTTTAAAGCGCAGAGAGCATCATGAAGAACAAGGAACACACCAGGCAGGTCCGAGATACTGTTGTGGAGAAGTTTAAAGCCGGATTTGGATACAAAAAGATTTCCCAAGCTTTAAACATCCCAAGGAGCACTGTGCAAGCAATAATATTGAAATGGAAGGAGTATCAGACCACTGCAAATCTACGAAGACCCGGCCGTCCCTCTAAACTTTCAGCTCATACAAGGAGAAGACTCATCAGAGATGCAGCCAAGAGGCCCATGATCACTCTGGATGAACTGAAGAGATCTACAGCTGAGGTGGGAGACTCTGTCCATAGGACAACAATCAGTCGTATACTTCACAAATCTGGCCTTTATGGAAGAGTGGCAAGAAGAAAGCCATTTCTTAAAGATATCCATAAAAAGTGTTGTTTAAAGTTTGCCACTAGCCACCTGGGAGACACACCAAACATGTGGAAGAAGGTGCTCTGGTCAGATTAAACCAAAATAGAACTTTTTGGCAACAATGCAAAACGTTATGTTTGGCGTAAAAGCAACATAGCTCATCACCCTGAACACACCATTCCAACTGTCAAACATGGTGGTGGCAGCATCATGGTTTGGGCCTGTTTTTCTTCAGCAGGGGCAGGGAAGATGGTTAAAATTGATGGGAAGATGGATGGAGCCAAATACAGGACCATTCTGGAAGAAAACCTGATGGAGTCTGCAAAAGACCTGAGACTGGGATGGAGATTTGTCTTCCAACAAGACAATGATCCAAAACATAAAGCAAAATCTACAATGGAATGGTTCACAAATAAACATATCCAGCTGTTAGAATGGCCAAGTCAAAGTCCAGACCTGAATCCAATCGAGAATCTGTGGAAAGAACTGAAAACTGCTGTTCACAAACGCTCTCCATCCAACCTCACTGAGCTCGAGCTGTTTTGCAAGGAGGAATGGGCAAAAATGTCAGTCTCTCGATGTGCAAAACTGATAGAGACATACCCCAAGCGACTTACAGCTGTAATCGCAGCAAAAGGTGGCGCTACAAAGTATTAACTTAAGGGGGCTGAATAATTTTGCACGCCCAATTTTTCCGTTTTTTATTTGTTAAAAAAGTTTGAAATATCCAATAAATTTCGTTCCACTTCATGATTGTGTCCCACTTGTTCTTGATTCTTCACAAAAAATTACAGTTTTATATCTTTATGTTTGAAGCCTGAAATGTGGCAAAAGGTCGAAAAGTTTAAGGGGGCCGAATACTTTCTCAAGGCACTGTAAGTTATTATTGATATCTACATAGCATAATGATGTGAATCACACTGCTGCTCTCTCATTTAGTCATTTGCTCCTTATGGATTGTGGTTGTTATGGATGGCTGTTTACAAATGTACACTGAGTGCACAAAACATTAGGAACACCTGATCTTTCCGTGACACAGACTGACCATGTAAATTCAGGTGAAAACTATGATCCCTTATTGATGTTAAATCCACTTCAATCAGTGTAGATGAAAGAGTGAATCAGGTTAAAGAAGGATTTTTAAGCTTTGAGACAATTGAGACTGTGTATGTCTGCCATTCAGAGGGTGAATGGGCAAGAAAAAAATATTTAAGTTCCTTTAAACGGGGTATGGTAATAGGTGCCAGGCGCACCGATTTGAGTGTGTCAAGAACTGAAACGGTGCTGTGTTTTTTACACTCAACAGTTTCCCGTGTATATGAAGAATGGTCCACCACCCAAAGGACATCCAGCCAGTGGTCGAAAACAGGTCACTGATGAAAGAGGACAAAGGAGGCTGACACAAATTGTGCAGAGCAACAGACGAGCTACATAAAAGAATGCACAACTCATCGTACCTTGACACGAATGATGTATGGCAGCCGACGACCTTACAGAGTTCCACTTCTTTCAGCAAAAAACAAGAAACTGCAGCTGCAGTGGGCTAAGAAACGAAAACACTGGACACTGGAGAACTGAAAAAGCATTGCCTGGTCTGATGAAACGCGGTTACTACTGTGTCACGCTGATGGACTAGGGTATTGAGAAATCCACATGAGTACATGCATCCATCCTGTCGCGTGTCAACATTACAACATTACTGGCTGGTGGTGGTGTGATGGTGTGGGTTGTGTTTTCATTGCACACATTGGGCCCCTTGATAAAAGTGGAGCAGCGTTTGAATGCCGCAGGATATCGGAACATCATTACCAATCAGGTGCATCCCTTCATGGCAGCAGTGTATCCATCTGCAAATAGATCTTCTCAGCAGGATAATGCCCCATGCCACAAGGCTAGGATTGTCCAGGAATGGTTACACAAATATGACAGTGAATTCAGCTTAATGCCCAATCACCAGATCTCAATCCAGTTGAGCATCTGTGGGATGATATGGAATGAGCTATTCAGAGTAGAGATCCACTACCAGCCAACTTGACACAACTGTGGGAAGCATTGGAGTCAACATGGGCCAGCATCCCTGTGGAACGCTTTCAACACCTTGTAGAGTCCATGCCCCAACGATATGAGGCTGTTCTGAGGGAAAAAGGGGTGCAGCTCAATATTAGCAAGGAGTTCCTAATGTTTTGTACACTCAGTGTATATGTGTAATTTAACCGAATAATGGTTTAATTGAAGAAGTTTAAGCTGCCTATCAATCATTGTTTTAGCGACCAGTGGACAGACAATGAAACATTTTATCTTGCAGGAGCTGCAAAGTGCGGATCCCAGCCCATGGAAGAAAAGTTTGAGGGAGTTCCTCCCTTCTAAACTCCTCCGTGCTATTGTGCTCCACGTGCAGTCAAAAACAAGTTCATTTAAGAAGACCACGAGTGAGGCTTTTATTGCTCAAGTGTCTTCTTTCTTTAAGCCCATAACCATGTGGGTGAGGTGTAAATTTGTTTGACTACCAAGAAACACTCTGTGCGACCGTTATTTAGCCCACTGCAGTAAATTAAACAGCTGCTAATTATCAAGATATCAAAGTGTCACCAACAAAAACATAAATAATAGGCCTATAGGAGATGCAGCATATGGCATTCATTTCCAGTGCTCAAAGCATGCCAATCCATGAGAGCAGCATTTATTTTTCATCGAGCCCAATCTGTCCTCCATGATAACAACATCATAAACAACAGAGTAGGCTAAATCGTTTGTTTTTGGGTTATGCTCAGGTAAAACAATTTGGCTATTCTATATTTCCAAGTCCTATTCCTGAAGATCAAGGGTTATTTTTTTTAAACATTTTTATCAGATGCTGTTGTCTAGAGCAACTAGAGTTAAGTGCCCTGCTCAAGGGCACATCGACAAATTTTTCACCTAGTCTGCTCGGGGATTTGAATTAGCGACCTTTTGGCTACTAGCCCAAAGTTCTTTACCATAAGCCTACCTCCTGCCTCTTAAATGAATTGTAATGACTGGAAATCTGTCCGTCTTTTTCTAATGCCAATTAAGGGGAAAGTCATTTAAATGTAACTGAAAGTAATCAGATTATGTTAGTAAATTTCGGTAATCCAAAAATTACATTACAGATTACAATTCTGGACAGGTAACTAGTAACTGTAACAGATTACATTTAGAAAGTAACCTACTCAATCCTGTCTATGAGCCAAATTATTGTCTTACCTCAAGTAGCCACAAAATCCCTAGTTTTTGTAGAAGTTCTGTTTTCTCAAGTAGCCATTTTCCCCAAACAATTTCCCACATGGGCCAGGCCCCAAGCAATTCGAGTTCTAGCCAATGAGCTTCAGCCGCTTGTCATTCTAGTGACAGCTAGCAAGAGGCACACACAGCAGAGAGAGAGAGAAAGAGAGCAATGACGTGATGCACATATCTGCTCATATGAGACGTAGTATACCATTTTCTGGGACCACTTTTGGCTCGTGAGCGCTACATTCAGAAATACTGGCTAAAAAGTATATAAAAGTACCAGAGAATCTCTTTAAGATACTGTGTGAGAAAACATTAACATGACTTCACACCCTTGATACATAATTGAATCAGGTGTGTTAGTGCTGGCCAGGAACAAAAGCCTGCATGCCCTGTTGATTCCAAGGACCAGAGCTGAGACAAAAGGACAAATTCCTATAAACATTTGTGAATGGTGATAAAGTTGTTTAGATTCTGGGAACATACAAGGAAATATTCAAGCTACTGTACCTCACTTTGACTAACAGCATGTGCTGTATACTGTATATCTCTCAAATAAATAAAACATCACATTACTTTACTAACGTCTCATTGGTTATGAACAACAGTGATTTTACTCACTGCATGTTTCTCTTAAAACATACCAGACCAGTTGACAAACTAACAGTAACAATCATAACACAACAGGTGGCAGACAGGCACGTGATAATGAAACCAGTTGGTTTCCATGGACTACTTCCAAAGAGGAGGAACATCATGCAGATAGGGTAGTGGGTGCAAAACACTGATTGGTTAAAACTGCATTCCAGTCAGTGTTTATTCCACAAGTTACCACTGGCTAAATCTATGACGTTAAAATGCCTATTTACTCTGTTCCATCTGCCTGCACAATCCACTGTCTCATCAGCCCAGACAGGGAAGATATAAACTTCATCTCCACTATAAAAAGCATCTAGACATTATCTCACATTTCTTCTAGACTAACATTTAGTTTCCAACAGTGGAGATTTGTATAAACCTTGCTGTTTGTCTCTGTGACATTCAAATTGGATCTCCAGCTGTCCCATAGTAATGAACGTGTCGGGACGAGACAGACAGGCAGGCAGTGTTTCTCAGCCAGTCAAAATCATGAATCAGCTGGCATCATTTTTATGGATATATACAAAGAAATGTAAATATGAAAAAAGGTCAAATGAAACTATGTGCAGCTTGCAGTTTGCAGTCTCTCCAGCTTCAGTTTGAAGTGATTGTGTTAGCTGTGTTGTTGGCTCCTCTGAACAACAGTATCCTGACAAGAGAGTCCATATTCTATGTCAGGTGAAATTGCACATCGTTAGCTCATTGTTATGGATGTATCCAAATAAATGTCACTAGAAAACAGCTTAAACAAATGCAAATACAGCTACTGTTGTTATTCTGGCTGCACTGTTGACGTGACTGTAAGTTAGCCATAGTTGGCTAGCTAGCAAGCAAAGAGATAAGAACGTTTCCAGCCAGTATGGCAATGGAACATTTACAAGGAATGACTGGGTCACGTCCATAGATACAGAACAAAATGACTGAACGACTGGGTCGCATCTCTGGCAACCGAACTGATAGAACCAATGACCAGTTTGCTTGGGCAGCAACCCTAGATTTGTGTCGGGACTATACCTTGTGGAAGGATGAAATAGTATGAATAAATTAATCAAAATATGATTTGAATGATTATTTTCAATCATTATTTGAATATGGTGTTAACCTGTTGTATAAAAGTGATTATGCCCTCAAAGCCGGTGTTTGGAGGATATATTGGCATGGTTTGCCAGCCCTCGACTTCGTCTCGACTTCGTCTCAGGCCTAACAACACCAGTGCCAATATATCCTCCAAACACAGGCTTCTCAGGCATTATCACTTAATTATACCATGGCATTGTTGAATACTCCTTTCTGATTGGATTGAAGGGCATTCTAGAGCGTGCATTATTTCCCTATAACGCACAGTATATTTGCACAATAGACTTCAATGGCTACAGTTAATGTTTACATGTTTTGTTTCAGCTGCTTTTGAAAGCAAAAGTCAAATGGAAAACAGTATGGTGTTGTTGAATTTGATTTTCATAATAGGCTATGACTGATGGCTTGGTTAGCTAAATTAGCAAGTCTGTTTGTGTGGTTACCACGGTAACTACTGTAGCTATCTAGTAAACTTGCTAGCTACTTCAGTGGATGTTGAACACATTACTACTGGCAAATGAACACATTTCTAGTGGCAAATGTGTTCAATTATAGCCATGGTATGAAAGGGTTATAAACACCGTGCCAGTGCCTTCCACCAGTGGTGGTCAGTACCGTTTCAGATGAGGGAGGACCAATTTTTTTTCATGAGCATGTCCTTATTTCTGTCATTCAAATTCCATTCACCGAGTTAAATGTAACAGTGATAGGTTGAGGCTACTACATGATATTCAAATGTTCCATATACCCATCAGGAGGTTGCTACAACCTAGTTTATGAATGAATGTTTACAACGTAGGTGCACACAGGTCGAGAGACAAATTTGGCAGTGACAAATGGACAGACAGTGACATTCAATACCGCCTGGCACACTCTTTCCTGCATCTAGCTGATAGTGGGTGTAATCATTAGTCCAACAGTTGCAAACGAGAGTTTCTATTGGACAAATTCAGGTATGTTTATCCCCGTTTTGTTCCGTTAACTTTTGTTCAAGAAATATTTTTCAACAGAATCGGCAGAATGAATACACCTCGATCACACGTGAACACAGTTCACAGTTTCATAGCAGCCACGTTGTATTCCTTCTCACATCTACGTTATGCGCTCTCTTCCTTTTACCTCTTCCCTTCGCCTGTGGACTTCAATGCACAACACATCAGCTGTATGTGACCAGGCGTAAAAAACTTTCCAAGCCAAAACGCTACACACAGCCTCCATCGTTGTCACCATATAAGCCAAAGTAACGTCATAGTCAGTATAACTAATGGAACTAACACGTTTGTAAACCCGCTGCAATCATGCAGTAACATTACAGTCAGTAAGCAGTTACACTGGCGGGCCCCAGTGGCAATAACTTTGTAAAACCAAAAGCTTACCTTGACTTGGAAGAGATCCAGTGTTGTGTTGGATAGTCATAGCCAGCAAGCTAACATAGCATCCCTCTGTTTGAGGAGGGTTTTTCGGTAGGTTAAACTAGCAAGCTGCAATTGCTAGCTAAGTAAGTGAAACTGAAAAAAAATACAAAATCTCTCTCTCTCTATTTCTCTCTTGCTTCTCCTTCATTTAGGAAGAAATTAATTTGTTCAAAACTGTTAAACAATATTCTTTCTCTCTCTTTGAGTCAACTATTCACCACATTTTATGCACTGCAGTGCGAGCTAGCTGTAGCTTATGTTTTCAGTACTAGACTCAGTCTCTGATCCTTTGATTGGGTGGACAACATGTTAGTTCATGCTGCAAGAGCTCTGATAGGTTGGAGAATGTCCTCCTGAAGTTGTCATAATTACTGTGTAAGTCTATGGAAGGGGGTGAGGACCATGAGCCTCCAAGGTTTTGTATTGAAGTCTATGTACCCAGAGGAGGATGGAAGCTAGCTGTCCTCCGGCTACACCATAGTGCTACCCTACAGAGGGCAGCGGAGGCTGCTGTAGACCTTCTTTGCAAAATACTGTGTTTTAATCAATTATTTGGTGACGTGATCATATTTAGTATAGTTTTATCTAAAAAATTATATATTTTTAAATGTTTAGAAAAATACAGTACTGTGCAAAAGTTTTAGGCAGGTGTAAAAAAAATGCTGTAAAGTAAGAATGCTTTCAAAAATAGACGTTAATAGATTATATTTATCAATTAACTAAATGCAATGTGAGTGAACAGAAGAAAAATCTAAATCAAATCCATATTTGGTGTGACCACCCTTTGCCTTCAAAACAGCATCAATTCTTGTAGGTACACTTGTACAAAGTCAGGGATTTTGTAGGCATATAGTCAGGTGTATGATTAAACAAGTATACCAAACAGGTGCTAATGATCATCAATTCAATATGTAGGTTGAAACACAATCATTAACTGAAACAGAAACAGCTGTGTAGGAGGAATACACCTGGGGGAGGAACAGCCAAACTCAGCTAACAAGGTGAGGTTGCTGAAGACAGTTTACTGTCAAAAGTCATACCATGGCAAGACTGAGCACAGCAACAAGACACAAGGTAGATAAACTGCATCAGCAATGTCTTTCCCAGGCAGAAATATCAAGGCAGACAGGGGTTTCCAGATGTGCTGTCCAAGCTCTTTTGAAGAAGCACAAAGAAACGGGCAACGTTGAGGACCGTAGACGCAGTGGTCGGCCAAGGAAACTTACTGCAGCAGATGAAAGACACATCATGCTTACTTCCCTTTGCAATCGGAAGATGTCCAGCAGTGCCATCAGCTCAGAATTGGCAGAAAACAGTGGGACCCTGGTACACCCATCTACTGTCCGGAGAGGTCTGGTCAGAAGTGGCCTTCATGGAAGACTTGCGGCCAAAAAGCCATACCTCCGACGTGGAAACAAGGCCAAGCGACTCAACTATGCACGAAAACACACAGGAACTGGGTTACAGAAAAATGACAGCAGGTGCTCTGGACTGATGAGTCAAAATATTTGTCTGTAGCAGAAGGCAGTTTGTTCACTGAAGGGCTGGAGAGCAGTACACAAATGAGTGTCTGCAGGCAACAGTGAAGCATGGTGGAGGTTCCTTGCATGTTTGGGGCTGCATTTCTGCAATTGGAGTTGGGGATTTGGTCAGAATTAATGGTCCCTCAATGCTGAGAAGTACAGGCAGATACTTATCCATCATGCAATACCATCAGGGAAGCATCTGATTGGCCCCAAATGGATTCTGCAGCATGACAACGACCCCAAACATACAGCGAATGTCCTTAAGAACTTTCTCCAGCGCAAAGAAGAACAAGGAGTCCTGGAAGTGATGGTATGGCCCCCACAGAGCCTTGATCTCAACATCATCGAGTCTGTCTGGGATTACATGAAGAGAGAGAAGCACCTGAGGCTGCCTAAGTCCACAGAAGAACTGTGGTTAGTTCTCCAAGATGTTTGGGCCAACCTACCTGCCGAGTTCCTTCAAATACTGTGTACAAGTGTACCTACAAGAATTGATGCTGTTTTGAAGGCAAAGGGTGGTCACATCAAATATTGATTTGATGAAGATTTTTCTTCTGTTCCCTCACTGCATTTTGTTAATTGATAAATATAAACTATTAACATGTCTATTTTTGAAAGCATTCTTACTTTACAGCATTTTTTCACACCTGACAAACTTTTGCACAGTACTATATTTTTAAGAAAATTCACTGAGGAGGACGGTCCTCCCATTCCTCCTCTGAGGAGTCTCCACTGCTTTCCACGTAGTTCATATTTTCCATAGAACGCATAACCCCTTGGTGATTATCCCTTACATATAGGAGAGTCTCCTTAGTGACTTTGAATCCCACTGGACATCATTTGAAGAGTCTGCTCTGAACCTGAACAACCATACTCTTGCCTTAGGTTTTTATCTCATAGTGTTCTAACATACTTGCAAACACTCACTGGCAACAACACAATGACAATCAAAAGTTTCTCAGTTGACTACAACACAGTAACTGAATACTGGGGATACTCCTTGGAAGTATCCAAGGAGACCACAGTCAAGTCTCTTGTTGTCAAGGCAATAGGTAATGCCAAGGTGGAATGGAATGAACATCAAAATAAATTTACTAAAGAGTTCAGTAGCAAGACGGAATACTTCAGTCTTGAGCAAATATTGTTGCAGGAAGGAAAAATGGATGTAGTGTATAATTGCAGTCAACCTCTGATTTTGATTACTTTCATAAATAGTAAATTATCAGAAATTAACAAGCAGATTTATGATGGTATTTTGTGCCTACTATGGGAGATATGGTGAGATTTTCCTTGAGATTTAATGACATCAATTTGACAATAGATTTGATCAGGATGTGTCATGTTAAGATGGTAATACAACATGTCAATACATTTAATGTATTCACTGTTTTCCAGGCTCTGATATGTGTACCCTTTACCTTCCAGATTCCAACTGAATAAGTGTTCCATCCATCAAATGATGTGTAGGTATTTAGAAACATTTCATAGACAATGTGTTTTAACAGAATAAAAATCAGCATTACCGTAATAATGATGTTTTTTTCCTCTCAGAGAAATGCCTTCATTTTTCATCAAAATTTGGCAAAACCACCTACAGTTTGAAGGCAAAGTTGACAAGGTCAATGAGGTCCAAGTCCAATATGATCATTCCAGGACTGAGGGTATGGTGTTTATTTTAATCAATGGACTTGTGTTATCGTTTCTGTTTCTCTTATACATAGGTGTATAAGGTACCAGGTACACCCACAACTGGCAGTGGCATTACAAGAGATGTTATCATAACCGTCTATAACCGTCTCATACCATCTAAGAACCTCCTAGACTGATCGATCCTGAAGTTACACAATGAAGGTATATTTTGATGAGAGTTTTACGCTCTGAATTCAAGAGAAAAGGAGGATAGAACATTATTTGATGCTGCTTAAGTGAGGTGGCATTCTTTCACATGAACTTCTCCATATACGTGAGATAACAGTGATGGGAGTTGGGTACACCATGCTTGAGTCTACCCAAACATTTTAAAGTGATCAGACAGCAGACCGACCTCTTGTGTTTTGTTTATTTCAAATAACTTTTTAGTCCACCGCTTTGAATAAGGTTAGAGAAAGAGAGCATGTTTTGTGCTTGAGTGTGAAGGGAATGCAATGCAATTCTCATAAAAACGTATTTAGAAATTCACTGTGTAAATTACACCATTATGAGATCTTTGAGATGTTGAAATTGAACTAAAATATAACCTCAAAGACTCTGGAAATAGACTGCAAATCAATGTCTCAAATATCAACTCAGTGTGCATTCATCTCTCTATTCTCTACTCCATTAAGGTCACTGTTGACATCCCAATGTTCAAAGACCCAGAGGTTAAACTTCCCCTGGTTATCCTCCTGGACAAATGAAAAGCAGCTGAGAATGGCAGAAAGAATACATCTTGACCAAATGTCCTCCTATAAGATCCTGGTCCTGGTCCTGGTCGTTGATGCCCATAGGATGTAACACTCGAGCTAGTGGTCTGTGCCTGTATCCATAAAACATCTCAGAACAGGAGTACTGACCTATGACCTGTTTTCCCTTTTAGATCACGATGGACAGGGATTATTATGGACAGGAAGTACCTGATCCTAGATCAGCACTCCTACTATGAGCTGCTTTGTGGATACGGGCCCAGTTTCCCAGAATCTCTGTTGTTTTGAAACACTGTCTGTCACTGTCACAATGTCGGTAATTATGCTATTTTGTCACATGTATCAGTTATTTCCCAACTCTTGAATTGAACTTAATCTGTTTTTCCTCATTTCTTCCTTATGACACAATTTCTGCTTGTCTCAGATCTTTGTACCAAAAAAAATATGCATAAAATGAAATGAAATGTATGCATTCACTACTGTAAGTCGCTCTGGATAAGAGCATCTGCTAAATGGCTAAAATGTAAATGTAAATCTTTCAGTTACAGTATAAGATTGTTGAAGTCATTTCTCCTGGTGTCCACTAGATGGGGATGTAGGTAAAGTTGTGTAAGAGCAGTGACAGAGCAGGGACTAGCGTAATCTGTTTTATTATCTGATGCTCATTGTTCCTGTCAACTAAGGAAATGTGCCACTTGATTTTTGAAGAATAATGTTTCATTTTAATCTTCATTTTTTTCATCCAATCACTGGTATTACAGTTTTTTTGTTGAAAGAATAGGATATACTTGTGATTATTTATGTTTCACTGTCTTTAAAGTTGAGTGTTCTTCACTCACTCACTCACTCACTCACTCACTCATTCACTCACTAATTTCTGGAAAAGTTGTCATACATGACTTTGTAACCCTGTAATACAATTGAATTGAACAAATCCAATCATGTCAATAAGGCATCTCTTTTCTACACAGTGAAAGGCCTGATTGGCATGTGGATATGGTCTGTGGTTCTTCAGATGATATGAATGCTTCCAGATAGTTCTGTGGGTTTGAGAGTGAGGCGCCAATCACCAGGGGACAGCAGGGCCGCTCTCTCCAGCCTGCTCTCAGAGATGGTCCATCCACAGGGGGTACCTCCAACATCAAGGGTTCTCTGGGCAGAGCAACATGTGATTAGCATAACCAAAAAAGGTTGAGAACCATTGCCCTACAATCTTAGAAAAAAGTGTTCCAAAAGGGTTCTTCGGCTGTCCCCATAGGAGAACTCTTTGAAGAAACAATAGGAAAAAAGTTGCTATTTCTAGAACCTTAAAAAGGTTCTTCGGCTGTCTCCATAGGAGAACTCTTTGAACACTTTTTAGTTCCAGGCAGAACCCCTTTTTTTCTATTGTTTCTAAGTGTATCAAAAGAGTGCATTATCATGATTTTTCAGCTGCTGAGGTTACAGCTGGGGGTCACATCTTGGCTAATGTTACTAGAGTTCAGACAGATATTTGATACATTTTCTTAGGGTTGAAAATCATGTCCCCTGAAGTAAACTCATTTTAGGTTTGGGAGTATGCATCCATCAAACAGGCAAGAGACTTAAAACAACCATTGGACCATAGAGTTCCTTTCTGTGAAATGTCCATGCTCTTCCTTGTCTACCAATGCTTTCAGATAAAAAAAGAGGAAAAACAAAGGACCAGATTCATGATTCACAGTGCATGTGTTACCCAATCAAAGAGCTCTTAAGTGAAACCATGCCCATATTCTTGACAGAGACTCAGGGATCTCTCCTTGCCCAGAAGGAGAGCGTGTAAAGAGCTGAGCACGTTATGGCAGAGATCCATGTTGAAACCTTCAGATCTGGCAATTGGGACACCACCACGCACACACACACACACACACACACACACAGTGAGAGGCTTCAGAGCTCCACTGGGTTCTGACTCAGCAGAAAGATTCACAGGGCCTCAGTCTCAAGTTTAACTCAGCTGAGGGAGGAGAAAACTGCCAGTGGAGAACTTTACTTAGTTGATAAATGCATCCATGTAACATTACAGAAAACATTACAAAAATCTGTCTTTCTCTCTCTCTCTCTCTCTCTCTCTCTCTGTCTCTGTCTCTGTGTGTGTGTGTGTGTGTGTGTGTGTGTGTGTGTGTGTGTGTGTGTGTGTGTGTGTGTGTGTGTGTGTGTGTGTGTGTGTGTGTGTGTGTGAACATTTGTGCTACCAAACCAGGACATTTTAAAGTTTTCAACTATATTGTCTAATCTTTAATGCTAAACTTGTGTTTTCATTTTACACGAGTGCAAGGGGATAAAACAAGACAGATCAGTTGGTCTGTTCCAAGTAAGCTCCAATTATAGAGTGATTTGCCAGTTACTGTTTACAGTCCTACTTGAGCCTACAGCATCCTACAGTATAATATTACACAGGCCATAGTTCATATTGAAACCTTAACAATACATCAGTGGTTAAAAACTAAAAATATATGCATTGCCAGATATAGTATGTGCAGCAAAATATGTTATTTTACAGGGTCAGTTATAGTAGTCCAGTGCACCGGGAGCAAACTAGGGTTGTGCTTTGCTCAAGGGGACATCAACAGATTTTTCACCTTGTCTGCTCAGGTATTCAAACCAGCAACCTTTCGGTTACTGGCCCAACACTCTATCCACTAGGCTACCTGCCACCCTAATTTCCACATGTATTGTATTAAGCACCATACATACATGGAACCAGTAGGGACTGGATGGGAACCACATGGGAAGAAACAACATAGTAAATCACACAGCACTGAGAAAACTATTATGTCTGGTCATCCACTTCTAAGTCAGAACATGACATAACATGACATAACATGACATAACATGTGGAGCAATAACAATACAGAAGGCGAGAGAAAGGACTAGCCTGTATAGCAGAATAGGATAAAGGAGAAAGGACTAGCCCGTATAACAGAATAGGATAAACGAGAAAGGACTGGCCCGTATAACAGAATAGGAGAAAGGACTAGCCTGTATAGCAGAATAGGATAAAGGAGAAAGGACTAGCCTGTATAGCAGAATAGGATAAAGGAGAAAGGACTAGCCCGTATAGCAGAATAGGATAAAGGAGAAAGGACTAGCCCGTATAGCAGAATAGGAGAAAGGACTAGCCTGTATAGCAGAATAGGAGAAAGGAGAAAGGACTAGCCTGTATAGCAGAATAGGATAAAGGAGAAAGGACTAGCCCGTATAGCAGAATAGGATAAAGGAGAAAGGACTAGCCCGTATAGCAGAATAGGATAAAGGAGTAAGGACTAGCCTGTATAGCAGAATAGGATAAAGGAGTAAGGACTAGCCTGTATAGCAGAATAGGATAAAGGAGAAAGGACTAGCCCGTATAGCAGAATAGGATAAAGGAGAAAGGACTAGCCTGCATAGCAGAATAGGAAAAAGGAGAAAGGACTAGCCTGCATAGCAGAATACGATAAAGGAGAAAGGACTAGCCCATGTATCAGAATAGGAGAAAGGACTATCCCGTATAGCAGAATATGATAAAGGAGAAAGGACTAGCCTGCATAGAGGAATAGGATAAAGGAGAAAGGACTGGCCCATATAGCAGAATAGGATAAAGGAGAAAGGACTGGCCCGTATAGCAGAATAGGATAAAGGAGAAAGGACTAGCCCGTATGGCAGAATAGGATAAAGGAGAAAGGACTAGCCCGTATAGCAGAATAGGATAAAGGAGAAAGGACTAGCCCGTATAGCAGAATAGGATAAAGGAGAAAGGACTAGCCTGTATAGCAGAATAGGATAAAGGAGAAAGGACTAGCCCGTATAGCAGAATAGGATAAAGGAGAAAGGACTAGCCTGTATAGCAGAATAGGATAAAGGAGAAAGGACTAGCCCGTATAACAGAATAGGATAAACGAGAAAGGACTAACCCGTATAGCAGAATAGGATAAAGGACTAGCCCGTATAGCAGAATAGGATAA
This sequence comes from Salmo trutta, assembly GCF_901001165.1. Taxonomy (NCBI): domain Eukaryota; kingdom Metazoa; phylum Chordata; class Actinopteri; order Salmoniformes; family Salmonidae; genus Salmo; species Salmo trutta. The sequence goes on along the minus strand of NC_042983.1, from coordinate 32,935,703 downwards.
AGGAGAAAGGACTAGCCTGTATAGCAGAATAGGATAAAGCAGAAAGGACTAGCCCGTATAGCAGAATAGGATAAAGGAGAAAGGACTAGCCCATATAGCAGAATAGGATAAAGAAGAAAGGACTAGCCCGTATAACAGAATAGGATAAACGAGAAAGGACTAGCCCGTATAGCAAAATAGGAGAAAGGAGAAATAAAGGAGAAAGGGCTAGCCCGTATAGCAGAATAGGATAAAGGAGAAAGGACTAGCCTGTATAGCAGAATAGGAGAAAGGACTAACCCGTATATCAGAATAGGAGAAAGGAGAAAGGACTAGCCTATATCAGAATAGGATAAAGCAGAAAGGACTAGCCCGTATAGCAGAATAGGAGAAAGGACTAACCCGTATATCAGAATAGGATAAAGGAGAAAGGACTAGCCTGTATATCAGAATAGGAGAAAGGACTAACCCGTATATCAGAATAGGAGAAAGGAGAAAGGACTAGCCTGTATATCAGAATAGGAGAAAGGACTAACCCGTATATCAGAATAGGATAAAGGAGAAAGGACTAGCCTGTATATCAGAATAGGATAAAGCAGAAAGGACTAGCCCGTATAGCAGAATAGGATAAAGGAGAAAGGACTAGCCCATTTAGCAGAATAGGATAAAGGAGAAAGGACTAGCCTGTATAGCAGAATAGGATAAAGGAGAAAGGACTAGCCTGTATAGCAGAATAGGATAAAGGAGAAAGGACTGGCCCATATAGCAGAATAGGATAAAGGAGAAAGGAGTAGCCCATATAGCAGAATAGGATAAAGGAGAAAGGACTAGCCTGTATAGCAGAATAGGATAAAGGAGAAAGGACTGGCCCATATAGCAGAATAGGATAAAGGAGAAAGGACTAGCCTGTATATCAGAATAGGATAAAGGAGAAAGGACTAGCCCGTATAGCAGAATAGGATAAAGGAGAAAGGACTAGCCTGTATATCAGAATAGGATAAAGGAGAAAGGACTAGCCCGTATATCAGAATAGGATAAAGGAGAAAGGACTAGCCCGTATAGCAGAATAGGATAAATGAGAAAGGACTGGCCCGTATAGCAGAATAGGATAAAGGAGAAAGGACTAGCCTGTATATCAGAATAGGATAAAGGAGAAAGGACTAGCCCGTATATCAGAATAGGATAAAGGAGAAAGGACTAGCCCATATAGCAGAATATGATAAAGGACTAGCCCGTATAGCAGAATAGGAGAAAGGAGAAAGGACTAGCCTGTATAGCAGAATAGGAAAAATGATAAAGGACTAGCCCGTATAGCAGAATAGGATAAAGGAGAAAGGACTAGCCTGTATAGCAGAATAGGATAAAGCAGAAAGGACTAGCCCGTATAGCAGAATATGATAAAGGAGAAAGGACTAACCCGTATAGCAGAATAGGATAAAGGAGAAAGGACTAGCCTGTATAGCAAAATAGGAGAAAGGAGAAATAAAGGAGAAAGGACTAACCCGTATAGCAGAATAGGATAAAGGAGAAAGGACTAACCCGTATAGCAGAATAGGATAAAGGAGTAAGGACTAGCCTGTATAGCAGAATACGATAAAGGAGAAAGGACTAGCCTGTATAGCAGAATAGGAGGAAGGACTAACCTGTATAGCAAAATAGGAGAAAGGAGAAATAAAGGAGAAAGGACTAACCCGTATAGCAGAATACGATAAAGGAGTAAGGACTAGCCCGTATATCAGAATAGGATAAAGGAGAAAGGACTAGACTGCATAGCAGAATAGGATAAAGGAGAAAGGACTAGCCTGTATATCAGAATAGGATAAAGGAGAAAGGACTAGCCCGTATAGCAGAATATGATAAAGGAGAAAGGACTAGCCTGTATAGCAGAATAGGATAAAGGAGAAAGGACTGGCCCGTATAGCAGAATAGGATAAAGGAGAAAGGACTAGCCTGTATAGCAGAATAGGATAAAGGAGAAAGGACTGGCCCATATAGCAGAAAAGGAGAAAGGAGAAAGGACTAGCCTGTATAGCAGAATAGGATAAAGGAGAAAGGACTAGCCTGTATAGCAAAATAGGAGAAAGGAGAAAGGACTAGCCCATATAGCAGAATATGATAAAGGAGAAAGGACTAGCCCGTATAGCAGAATAGGATAAAGGAGAAAGGACTAGCCCATATAGCAGAATAGGATAAAGGACTAGCCCGTATAGCAGAATAGGATAAAGGAGAAAGGACTAGCCTGTATAGCAGAATAGGAAAAAGGATAAAGGACTAGCCCGTATAGCAGAATAGGATAAAGGAGAAAGGACTAGCCTGTATAGCAGAATAGGATAAAGGAGAAAGGACTAGCCCGTATAGCAGAATAGGATAAAGGAGAAAGGACTAACCCGTATAGCAGAATAGGATAAAGGAGAAAGGACTAGCCCATATAGCAGAATAGGATAAAGGACTAGCCCGTATAGCAGAATAGGATAAAGGAGAAAGGACTAGCCTGTATAGCAGAATAGGAAAAAGGATAAAGGACTAGCCCGTATAGCAGAATAAGATAAAGGAGAAAGGACTAGCCTGTATAGCAGAATAGGATAAAGGAGAAAGGACTAGCCCGTATAGCAGAATAGGAAAAAGGACTAGCCCGTATAGCAGAATAGGATAAAGAAGAAAGGACTAGCCCATATAGCAGAATAGGATAAAGGACTAGCCCGTATAGCAGAATAGGATAAATGAGAAAGGACTAGCCTGTATAGCAGAATAGGATAAAGGAGAAAGGACTAGCCCATATAGCAGAATACGATAAAGGAGAAAGGACTAGCCTGTATAGCAGAATAGGAAAAAGGACTAGCCCGTATAGCAGAATAGGATAAAGGAGAAAGGACTAGCCCATATAGCAGAATAGGATAAAGGACTAGCCCGTATAGCAGAATAGGATAAAGGAGAAAGGACTAGCCTGTATAGCAGAATAGGAAAAAGGATAAAGGACTAGCCTGTATAGCAGAATAGGATAAAGGAGAAAGGACTAGCCTGTATAGCAGAATAGGATAAAGGAGAAAGGACTAGCCCGTATAGCAGAATAGGATAAAGGAGAAAGGACTAACCCGTATAGCAGAATAGGATAAAGGAGAAAGGACTAGCCCATATAGCAGAATAGGATAAAGGACTAGCCCGTATAGCAGAATAGGATAAAGGAGAAAGGACTAGCCTGTATAGCAGAATAGGAAAAAGGATAAAGGACTAGCCCGTATAGCAGAATAGGATAAAGGAGAAAGGACTAGCCTGTATAGCAGAATAGGATAAAGGAGAAAGGACTAGCCCGTATAGCAGAATAGGATAAAGGAGAAAGGACTAGCCCGTATAGCAGAATAGGATAAAGGACTAGCCCGTATAGCAGAATAGGATAAAGGAGAAAGGACTAGCCTGTATAGCAGAATAGGATAAAGGAGAAAGGACTAGCCTATATAGCAGAATAGAATAAAGGAGTAAGGACTAGCCTGTATATCAGAATAGGAGAAAGGACTAACCTGTATAGCAAAATAGGAGAAAGGAGAAATAAAGGAGAAAGGACTAACCCGTATAGCAGAATACGATAAAGGAGTAAGGACTAGCCCGTATATCAGAATAGGATAAAGGAGAAAGGACTAGCCTGCACAGCAGAATAGGATAAAGGAGAAAGGACTAGCCTGTATATCAGAATAGGATAAAGGAGAAAGGACTAGCCCGTATAGCAGAATATGATAAAGGAGAAAGGACTAGCCTGTATAGCAGAATAGGATAAAGGAGAAAGGACTGGCCCGTATAGCAGAATAGGATAAAGGAGAAAGGACTAGCCTGTATAGCAGAATAGGATAAAGGAGAAAGGACTGGCCCATATAGCAGAATAGGATAAAGGAGAAAGGACTAGCCTGTATAGCAGAATAGGATAAAGGAGAAAGGACTAGCCTGTATAGCAAAATAGGAGAAAGGAGAAAGGACTAGCCCATATAGCAGAATATGATAAAGGAGAAAGGACTAGCCCGTATAGCAGAATAGGATAAAGGAGAAAGGACTAGCCCATATAGCAGAATAGGATAAAGGACTAGCCCGTATAGCAGAATAGGATAAAGGAGAAAGGACTAGCCTGTATAGCAGAATAGGAAAAAGGATAAAGGACTAGCCCGTATAGCAGAATAGGATAAAGGAGAAAGGACTAGCCTGTATAGCAGAATAGGATAAAGGAGAAAGGACTAGCCCGTATAGCAGAATAGGAGAAAGGAGAAAGGACTAACCCGTATAGCAGAATAGGATAAAGGACTAGCCCGTATAGCAGAATAGGATAAAGGAGAAAGGACTAGCCTGTATAGCAGAATAGGATAAAGGAGAAAGGACTAGCCCGTATAGCAGAATAGGATAAAGGAGAAAGGACTAGCCTGTATAGCAGAATAGAATAAAGGAGAAAGGACTGGCCCGTATAGCAGAATAGGATAAAGGAGAAAGGACTAACCCGTATAGCAGAATAGGATAAAGGAGAAAGGACTGGCCCGTATAGCAGAATAGGATAGAATTTGGGAGACAGGGATCAATAGATCACCATATCACAACCTAATTAGATGTATGAAAGTGAGGTATTATAAGGTACATTATGGTCCAGGTGGGAAAGTTATCCTGAAAGAGGGCTTGTGCTGTTCCTCATGACATGAATGGAAAAACAAAGCCAAGAAAATATACGGACACTCTACCCAAAATGATTTTGTGTATTTGTTTAGATGAAGCAGCACCACCTAAAATGTTTGGTGACTCTGGGCGGCAGTAAGAAACCCATCCCATCTGCGCCATTCAACATAGCCTAGATGTACTTTTTTTTGTTCTCATACGCTTACAATGTTTTGATTCTTGCTTGAACAGTCGTTAACATTATATTTGGTTGTGATATTTGCAAAATGTTAGCTAGAATGCTAACGCTCATTGATATAGTCTGTAGCAAAAGCTAGTCTAAGAGCCATTTTACTGGTTGAAGTGTTTTTTAAGTGTAATCCAGTTGATTATACTTAAATGATACAAACATTATATTAAGCAGGACATTCATACGAGCCTTAAAATCTAATTATAATTCAAAAGTAGTGTGAAATGCACTCATAAGCAACATGCAAATAGAGGATTTTATTGCTCGCATTCTATGAGAAGTCCCCCTTGTTCTGACACCAACTTGCGGGCATCGCCTTCATGCGGCACAGAAAGGGGTCTATATAAAGTGTAATATTGGAATGTAAACTCAAAAGGTTATACATCTGACATGGTACGTGTCTTTTTTTGTTGGTGCCCATAACCAAGTGTGTGAGGTGCATACTTTTGTTCCAAAGTAGATATGTTTAAGACTACCAAGAAATCCCGATTTAGCCCACTGAAGTAAAAGGTTAAGGGGTAAGAAATCCAAACTTAACTGAAAGTAATCAGATTACGTTGCTGAGTTTGGGTAAACCAAAAGTTATGTTACCGATTACAATTTTGGACAGGTAACTAGTAGGCTAACAGGTTACATTTAGAAAGTAATCTACCCAACCCTGCCTCTCACTATCATCTCTCGAAAGGTTACAGCAGAAAAAGACGGACAGCTGTGCTATACATGTATTTTCTGAGTGTAGTAGGCCTAAAGTGTGCCTTGCCTGGTTTTGGAAGGAGCTGGCTACATCAGAAACAGACAGTCAGCCATTTACAGGGTGTAGACCTACAGTGTATGCCTCAGCCTTGCCTGGTTTTGGAAAGGGGTTGAGGAGGTGTGGCCTCCAGCGCCTGCCGCCCCCGTAGCCAGAGAGAGTACCCATGACAACCGTAAGGGCCTGCTGGCGACTCCCTGTCTTCGCTGGTCGGTGTTGCCATGGCGACTCCCCGCGGGGCTCCCATGTATCAGCGGGAGGGGCGTCCAGTTGACTAACCCTCTTCCAGCTGGGGAGCAGCAGAGAGGGCGGGGGGGGGGGGGGGGGGGGGGGGGAGATAGCATGGCAGAGCTGAGAGAGACAGAGAGAACAGCAGAGCTGAGTGAAAGAGTGGGAGAAAGATTGCACAGCACAGCAAAGCAGTGTGTGTGTCGGCCCAGCAGTGCCTGGAGAGCAAGAGACGGTACACCAGAGAGAGTGAGAGACAGAGAGAGAGAAACTGAGAGAGAGATGGAAAGGGAGAGAGGGAGGGGGAGGAAGAGCAAGAAACCAAAACCCCAGGAGGACACACAAGGGTGTTCTGAACTATGAAAACAGGCTCCATCCCTGATTACACACAGACACCCTTATAACTGCAGTCAGTTACTGAGTCCAAAATAATAATGTTTTTTTTTACTGCAGTAATTATGCAGTACACTGCAGTTATTCTGTAATTACTCCATTCCAAATTCCACAGTCGACTGCAGTTACTGCAGTTTCAAAACTGCAATCTTTTTTTGTAAGGGCAAGGGCTGGCTCCAGGCATACGTGACATAAGCGGTAGCTTAGGTCCCCCGGCCTCAACACAAAAAGGGGGGTCTCAATTTAGGCTACTGTTGAGTGTGCAGTTACAAAATGTGATTGTGCATAAGCAGTTTTCCTTTTGTTATGTCAGTCAATGACAGTCACTTAATTGTCATTCACAAAAAAACTGATTGGTAAGTTAGCCTAGCCAGCTATCTAAACTTGTAGTAATCATGGCCAAATGACTGACCCGGTATGAAGGGTACGTGCCCAGGGACCCTGACTTCCAGGGGGCCACCATTGATTTTGTAAGCCACTCTCACTCAGATATAATTTTAACATGGCATAAGTCATGGCAAAATGTGTACAAATTCAGGAAATTTGCTTTAAAACTGCAAAAGTTGATCTCTACCCACTACAGTACTTACTATAGAATTCTGTAGTAAACTGTAGTATACTGTAGAATACTATCCTACACATCGTAGTATTCCTCGATTATGTTGTAGTCTTTAGTATAGAATTTTGTAGTATACTGTAGAATACTATAGTACACACTACAGTATTATACACACAAAAACATTGTAGTAAATACTATAGTCCGCAAAAACACTACCTTCTTAACTATAGTCAATACTACAGTATTTAATTTGCATATATCTTGCCTAATCCCCTCCCTCATATCCCAATTTGTGCAATCTGTAAATACTACAGTATACACCATTCCATAAAAACACTACAGTACTTACTACAGTATAACGTACTACAGTCAGCAAAACATTACAGTAAATACTACAGTATATTACAGTCCACAAAAGCACTACAGTAATTACTATAGTATATGCTACTCTTTTTTTTACTACAGTATTTATATTTACTACAGTAAATACTACAGTATATTACAGTACACTACGTTATAAACTAGGTGGTTCGAGCCCTGAATGCTGATTGGCTGACAGCCATGGTATATCAGACTGTATACCATAGGTATGACAAAACATTTATTTTACAGCTCTAATTACGTTGGTAACCAGTTTATAATAGCAATAAGGCACCTTGGGGGGGTTGTGGTATATGGCCAATATACCACGGCATAGGGCTGTATCCAGGCACGACGCAAAAGAACAGCCCTTAACTGCGGTATATTGTCCATACCACTCCCCTTCGGGCCTTATTGCTTAAGTATACTACAGTAAATACTGAAGTAAAGTCTGCAAAAACATTACAGTGAATATCATAGTATTCCTACCATGGTATACACTATAGTATTTTTTCATGTGGGGCGCAAGCCAAGGCAAAATGTGTAGAACTGCAGGAAATGTACAGTAAAACTGAAAATGTTCCTCTCTGTCCCAGGGCAAAATTAGTAGAATTGCAGCAAATTAACATTAAAAGTAAAAAAATAAATATCTCCGCTGTCAAGAGGGGGGCCACAAAATGTTTTGCCCACCCAACCAAATCTGGTTTAGGGTTTCCCAAAAGGCTAGATCCGGCCCTGCACACAGACATCAACCGACTGTCCTGTAGCTTTAGCCAAAGATATGTAGTTTATGGCAGGGGTTCTCAAAGTGGGGTCAAATAAAAAAAGTATAATAAAAAAAATTGAATATTTCTAAAAACAGATTAAAATGCATTTTGGGATCCGTGGAATAAGTTTAGAGGGTGTAATAGATGTAATAGAATTGCATGATATTAGCTTTAAAGCTTCAACAACAAAACATCTCTCTCCCACATGACAAAATCTGTAGAATTGCAGGAAATTAGCTTGAAAATATATATTTTTTCTCTCCATGGTTCTCAAGAGGCAGGCCTTTCAAATGTTCCTTCCCAGGGCCCGAGACTTGGTTTGTCTGGCTTGTATGCTATTTTTTTTTTTTTTTATCTCACTTGAGTTGTGTTTTGATTATGAGGGGGTCCCTGATGAATTTGGGGTCCCCGGCCCCAAAATGTTTGAGAACCGTGGTTTATGGCTTTAGCAAAAATAAATAAACAATAGTCATTGACATTATAACCTCGACTTCCTAAAAATGGTCAAACTAATTATTGCAGTAATTATCTGAGAATTAATATTTGACTGATTCTGCATGTGCTTTAACCAACCTCTGCAACAGATACTGTCTGTATGTTACCCTTCCTCCCCACTCAAAACCGTCTCACTGACAAGCACGGCACATAGGTTTTGGCTGACTCGGGACCCAGGGTAGGCTACTCTGTTCCCAGATGGTTGTGTTGTTCTGTAGTCGTGTGGTGGGGGAGCCTGTGAAATGGCAACAGTGTGTCCGCTGGCTGGGAAATAGACAGAGGCTTTTTCTGCCCCATAATTGCTCCAAGCTGTGTCCCCTTGAAGGTCTGTAAACCACTTTTCATGTGTTTGTGGGTGTGTGTGTGTGTGTGTGTGTGTGTGTGTGTGTGTGTGTGTGTGTGTGTGTGTGTGTGTGTGTGTTGGGTTGGGGGAATCACAAGTAAAAATCCATTTGATGTAAATACAGAGTATATACTGTAGGCCTAACTAATTTAAGTTAAAAAAATATATTAAATCCAAATCGCGGGTTATTGCATCTTTTAAAGGCAATGTTCACGCATTCACTGCATCTTGCATGTCAGCTCAATTGGAAATTGTCTTTAAAAGCTGTAATGCCTTTAACCTGCGAGCAGATTTATAATATGCCATTAAGCAGAAGCTTTTATCCGAAGCAACTTACAGTCATGCATGCATACATTTTACGTATGGGTAGCCCCAGCGGGAAATGGTCAAATGTATTCTTGCAGTAATTATGTGAGGCTTAATATTGTACTGTTAATTTGAATTACATTTTTTTTTTTACTTAAAAATGTATAAAGAATATAAATGCCTCATGAGGTTAGTTCAACTAAAAGCTTATTTTACAGTAATGTTTGAAAACAAAGTAAATGTAAACAAACTCTATATACCATCAAAACATGGTTAAAAGTATAATTGTTATTTCATCACCCATTCCAAAACAGGGCAGAGAAAACGCTTTGTGCTGATTGTCCTTTAAGCCTTTAAGTCCATTTCTTTCTTTTTATTTACCAACAAGAGGTTTTAGTCACGAGGAAAGAACCGTGTACAACAATAAAAGGAACATCTTCAGGACAAATTTCTTTTGGAAAAGCAGAGATAAACTTCCCACAGTAAACATTTTGTTGATGTAAGTGCAGAAAATGTCTTCACTGTTTTTTTGTCTCAATTTCATATAAAAACATATTATTTTCATGATATAAAAAGTGACACAAGGCATTTTTTGTCAGTGTTACGAAAGGCAATGAGCCAAAGACATTCTATACTAATATAAATGAACTATTACAGTTTATTTTCTCTAGCCATTCGTGCGATAATACTTATTCTATCCTACAAGTTTGTGACTAGTCTACTTCTACATGTAATAAAGTGTAACTATAATGTGCACCTGTCATGGTAACCTTTGGATTTACAAATCTTAGTATATAAAAAACATAGTTTTTTGACAGAAGTTAGTTTGTTGACACAAAGACACAAACCACTATCCAGACTTATTTATGGAACTCTGAGAAGCACCCTCCCCTGCACAGGTGAACGTTACATATCTTGCAGCCAAACACGCTCTCATGTCGCAGACCCTTGTTTGTGCAGTTCCTGCAGCGTCGGGAGCGCTCAGACATGCGGTCCAGTCGGTGCCCGTACTCAATGGGTGAGTCTGCGTGGCGTTTACGTGCTGCCCGCTCCATACCCCTCGCCCCCTGGTAGTCCCCGATGAGCTGCTGTGCCAGGCGAACGCGGAAGTGACGCTGGGTGAACTGTTTCCCGTTGCAGCCAGTTGGAGGGGCGCCCCCGCGGCTCTCTCGTAGGATGACGTAGGCGTTGACGATGCAGAGGTTGACGTAGAACCACAGGAAGTAGCGCCACCACTTCTTGCAAGGGCGCCCCACCTGGTAACACTCCCTCAGCTGGTCACACAGGTCCACCCCTCTCATGTTCTCCTGGTACAGTAGCAGGGGGAGGGGGTGTGGAACCCCAAAAGACACTCTTCCTCCGCCATCACTATCCACCTCCCACTCACGCTGCTGCTGCCTGCCCGGGCTGATTCCCACAATCCCCGGCGCCGAGTTGGAAGACAGACAGCTGACCACCTTGGTGTCCCGGGTTACCGTGGCGACAATGTTGCCGCGCTGGCACTGGTAAAACTCGCCCGGCGACAGCTTGCCGACGTTGCATGGGCGGAGGACCTCAGGGTAACCACGGCGACTGGGCTGGGTGGGGCCGCAGGCATAGAGGCCGTTCCGGAGGAGCCTCTGCATGAGGGGCACAGAGGTGAAGAAGCTGTCCATGAAGAGGTGGTGGTGCTTCCCCTCCAGACCCCTCACCAGGGACGTCACCACTCTGTAGCCCAGGGCAGCCACCGCCGCCTCCTCGCTGGCCTTGCCCACATAGATCCTGGCACGGTGGCAGTAGCCTGAACGGGAATCACACAGCATCCACACTTTGAGTCCTTTCTTTAGGGGCTTGGAGGGCATGCACTGGGTCGGGGAGAAACTACCTTTCACGGCCACGGCACCCTGGTCGATGGTCAGGCAGCGGTTGGGCGTGTACGAGTCCCACATGGTGTTCTCAACGACGTCCAGCAGAGCACGTATTTTGTAGAGGCCATCATACCCTCGCTCACCACGCACAGGCTCCGACTCACGGTCGCATAGATGTAGGTTCTGGGTGAGTTTCTCAAAGCGCCTAGCTGTCATAGTCTTTTTAAAGCCTGCATTGCCTATGAAAATGTCACTGGCCCAGTACATGTCAGCATCAGGAAGCTGGTTGATGCCCATAAGAATGTTCAGTCCTATGTAAGCTTTCATCTCTCTCAGGTCAGTGGGATGCCAGTGGGGGTCGGACTTTCCACTCCTCCTTTGCCGATAGAGGGCGTAACTGTTTGTTTGTTCTACCATGTGTTCAAAAAGAGAATCTGGAAAGAGTAACCGGAAATAGTCACGAGTGTCAGCATCGTCCCCCAGCGAATGCTGTGGGCCACTGACAGCGGAGAATGGCTCTATTGAAATTACCTGATCAGGTTCGCCCCAGAAGTCGGGAGAAGTGCAGTCTTCATCCAAGTCATCATCAAAGCTGAAAAAACTCGTGTGCTCCTCCTCCTCCAAATCGGAGAAATCAATATCCGAGTCGTTTGACGTGGTGTCAGAGCAGTTATTGGAGGTAGAATAATAGCACTCCTTCGCGTACTCCTCCTCCTCGTGCTTGATTCCATTGCCAGTGACCAAAATAATATTGCAGCCTCCTTCCGCGATGTAACTGACTGCGTCTGCAGTCTCCTCCGTTGCTGCTGTGCTTTTGAATCCATTCTCCCCCTCCTCGCCGTCCTCCTGTACTTCGTCTTCCTCCTCGTCCGAGTCTGGCTTTCTGAAAGGAATTTCAAACCACTTTACATCGACTGAAAGATTAAGCGGAGAATCTTCACTGTCGGAGACCGTGGTAGTTTCTGTGTCCGCGTTAGTTTCCAAAATAGTAAAAAGCTCTCTCTTTTTTCTTGCCGCCATGTCGGGGTATAGAACTGTCCCTGCATGAGTCTTGTATTTATTTTTTTCGTGGGGAAATAATCCTCAAATCTAACCTTCAATTCAATATGAGCCAAAATGCACTTAGAGACGTCTTCGTAAAACTTGCTGGTCTTTAAACCATGTGGTTTCTATAAGCTTGAATCTCATTGTTTCCGCTCTTCGGTTTTCTACGCTTTGTAGCGCAGTGTGGCCGCAGACGTCAGAAGCTGCATGCATGTCCTGCTTTGTAGGGCGTTTTGCGACTGCAGCTGGTGGGGTTGCTAGTTCGCTAGGCTGGCAGATGGCCGCTTGCTGTTGTAATGCCCGCTGGCATTCGCCACTATCAATAGCAGGATACCCACCTCCGGGGACACGGAGAAAGGAAAAGAGTGCATGATATAGTTTATGCCTATACAGAGTTCCTATTTCTAAATAAACTGTTTTTTTTATTGTATAATGACTGAAGAATGTTGAATTTGTAGCCTACATGAATTAACAATCAATTTACAGAACACTCACTGAGTGACAACATTGCGTATTTGTAGGCTGTTATTACGCACGCAGTAATGCGCACTAAAAGGATTGTTCTCCATGATATTATTTAGGTACCCTAAATGTCTGATGATGAAGCAGCATATGGTTCTACACCACATACCCCTCTATGTAGCCTACTAGATATACCTCATACAGTTATATACTATTAGAATAGTTCTCTCAGCCTAATGATGAGCTCATTCATTCATAAACATGTTTCCTCTAACGGGTTACTACACGAAACTGCAGTCCCATAGGCTATTTTGGGAATTTAGTCCATCCCTCTTATATTGTAGGAATGTGGGCAGTCCCTATTCTTCACTCAGAGGGCAGTATTTGTGTAATGTCAAGTGATGTTTTACCTGGCACTCTTAACTATTAGCTGATGTATGGTTTAGCCTACTTCCATGTACCTGAGCTGACAGGTACCCATCATTCATCATTTAACACACCATCCTCATACAATATGAATTATTTCCAGTATTCAATTGAACAAGAATGTTCCTCTGGCCACACCTAAGTACAGTATTACCGGTATGCGCTGGTTTCAGCATTGGCTGTGAATACATTACTTTGGGTTAACGTTATATTATATGCCATGCAGCCTTGGTGGATTGTTCAGTTTCTGTAGTGTTTTACCACTGTAGTTAGTGTGCCGCTCTACTTAATGCAGTATACAACAACTGAAATATGCAAATAGGCTAAAGGTGTCGACTTTCCTCAGGATATCTTACTTTAAAGTATTTTTACGTCCTAGTGTGAATGTAGTACTGAGAAGCATGGTTAACAAGATGTCTAACTAAGGTCTCTGGGTTCAGATGAAACCACTCTGGTCTGGTCTATGCCTTGCACACTTGGGAGGAGGCTGCTGCCAAACTCCTATTATGGAGGATGGGGGAAGGGAGCTACAACCATGGCCTGCCTGACTCTACGGTTGAGTGAACACTTGGTCACTGCCTCTGGGCCATGCAGGAAGAACAGGATTTATGGCTGGTTCTTAGCCTACCCTTGCTCACATTCTAGTAGTCTTTGTTTCTGTGGTACCATATTGCCTAGTCCTCTCTACACTGGTAGAATGTGTTTCCTTATCTGCCCAGAAAGGATTATTTGGGTAGAACTATACTAGTAACCAGTGTGTAGGAAATGGGGGGGGGGGGGGACTGTGGTCCTGTGCTTAGAGATATCCGGACCAAAAATAGAAGTAAGCAAAAAAGCCTCCCTCCAGTGTTTCCAGGCCCCTGGAGCACAGTGCTGCAGCAGACCCCTCAGAGACTCCAGCAGTGGGGTGGAGAGACGCTGACCAATAGGGGGTGAGACACTGTGTGTGTGTGTGTGTAGTGCAGGGATGGACTGGCCATCTGGCACTTTGGGCAAATGCCAGATGGGCTGGTCCATTTTTAGCCTAGTGGGCATGTCTAACTTGTTTTTTTTGTGCAACATGATAATTATCTGGCTAATAATGGGGGCCTCAAAGGGAAAAAATGGTCCGGTGTGTTAGAAATGCCAGGGCCAATATTTGGTCCCATTCCGCCCCTGGCGTAGTGTGTGTGCCTGTGGTGTGGACAACAAATACTTATTTTTTACACAATCTCATAGACAGGATCAGGGCAGGGCATGTGTGGTAGTAGCACAACCACTACAGCCGCCGATACAGAGCATTGCCCTCTCACTATTCTTCTCTAATGGAACAGAGCACTCCATCAAGCTCACATTTTATGAGTAAAGACAATAATAATCAATATCTTTCTGTTGGAATTAACAGTTAGAATGTGTGATTGGTACCTTAGTGGTGGCCTGATGCATACATGTTCTTAGTCCCTTTGCAATGTCTGGATACATTTTCTCAGTTGCATGAACCGGATTTGTCCAATGTTAGTGCAATGTGCCTTTGAAATGTCATGTTTTTTGTCCTAACAAAAATCATAACATTTCATTTGAATTGTATGCCATAACAGAATCATAGGACTGTCATAAACATGACATAACACATGACATAAGATGATATGACCATTGACAGTAAATAAAAGCCTGTCCCAACCAGTTCACAAAGGTTAAACATAAGCATTTGTCTTTATTATTACTAAAATCAAAAAGTCAAAGAACACCATTTGTTATTTCATGGATACATTTTCATAGCTGTATATATGGTCATTAGCAATACCATCAGTTTATGCCTACATCACCATATCGTCTTTGTTTTATCCATGCTAATCATACATTGCTGCAAAGCCCATTGTAATTTAGCCCATTTGAGACTTTTGGCTACATTCCACTAATGTTCCTTGTACTCAGATGATGAAACTGAGGGCCAATTGTGACCTTGAATGACTTTCACCTAGTGGCCTTTTCCATTTTGGGAAACAATGACCATACCACCCCCTTGTGGTGGTCTGAGAGAACTGACGTAATTTCCCCAGGAGGAATTTCAGTGAACCTAATGCATAACTATTACAGTACAATAGACTGTTTTGTTTAGTTATGAATTGGAAAATCTTTTTTATGGCTTTGGGCAGTTCTGTTAGCTATGATCAGCAACACCCTCTCTTCTATAACATACGCACCTTCAATTAAATTAAAAGGGCTTTATTGGCATGGGAAACATATGTTTACATTGCCAAAGCAAGTGAAATAGATACACATTCTCTCTTCAATAACACACACACACACACATCCATAACCTGAATTCTCTACATACATCTAAATGGAGAGATGAAGAAATTATGTGATATACATTCACATATACCAGTGTCCACAGCTGCACTGATATGGAGACGGGAACAGACTGAGTTTCCCAATATAACCACTGGATGGTGCTAAAGCATTGGCTTTCTTAAGAAAACTTTGGTCAAAATGATGTCATTGCACAATAGCTGGTGAAGAAATGTAGGATTATTGACAGAGAATAACAGTATATGGGTTAGAATCTGTCCTGTAAAGATCTATTTAAAGAATCTTCATTTGTAGACAGTGGTGGATTTCATACCAGTCCAGACTGTCTACTGTGTGCATGAATAGTACCCTTCTCTCAAACCTCTAGACTGAAATCTGAAGATGTAAAAATAAAAGTTGCAGCATGAGTTTCCAGAACTACATAACTTTTTAGAACTACTGATATGTTTCAGAAGTACACACAACACCTCCAGTTACACACACGCTCACGCATGTGCACGTGCACACACACACACACACACACACATACAAAATATTGTGTATCTTGGTCTTCAGCTCTGTTTGTGACCAGGCCATGTGTTTGTCATTATGGTCATTCTGCTAGGACCAGAGCTGATGTACTGGGTCAGACTGGCTTTGGCCAAGATCCCAGCCTGGCCCAGCCCACTGTCCCAGTATCTGGTTCTGGATATCGCCACATCCAACCAGTGACTAATCCTAATTCCCTGAGCAATCTATCCGTATTAGCCCGCTGATATTCTGCCTCTCCATTTTGTACTGTGGTGATTATTCATTTCTGTTGCTGTTTCAGAGGTAGCCGAACTGAAACATTTAGGGTCTGCCTTTGTTCAGAAAATGTAATGGAATTCGATGCATTGAAATTGTTGCATACAGTACATTATAGATTACAGTAATGTGCTATGGAATAAAACCAAAGTAAAATAAAGGAAAGACCGTGTCTGGGGCAGATGAAAGAGAGAGGCTCCTAGTTTCCTTTGGTGTTCAGTGTAGACTCTTCCTGGACCCAGTCTCAGTAGGCGGTCCTAAACTCCTCTTTGACTCCATAAGTAAACATAGCCTAATGAAAAGGAAATCACTGGAAGATTACAGTTCATTAACATGCCATTGACCATGTTAAGGAGAGGCACCACAGGCTGAAATTATATTTTTTTCATCTACTTATCAATTTTGAGATTTTGGGGTATTTTTGTCCTTGACTATTAGTACTTTCAAAAAGTTAACATAAAAATGTCTAGAACTTGATGTAAATGTATATTTCCTTTTAGTTATCATACTACCATCATCAGAATGTAATTCATTAAAACATTTACATAAATCCATAATTTCATAGCTCACATATTTTAAAAGCCCACTTCATAGAGAATGTTACAAACTGGACTATATGTAGTAACTTACTTTGTAGAGATGTTTAAGACAGGCATTTGGCGATTGGTAGGCTAAATTCATTGTACTTGTCTTTACTGTCATTTTCCAAAAGTCAGACTCTTCTCACACACCAACAAACATTTTTTTGTTTCAGAAGCATCTGCAGTCACAAAAGTTTGTCTGGTTATTAATAGAAATATTTTCCAGACTTGAATTGTTGATGTGTGGTCAAATTTGTATTCTTCGGAAACATTTCTTTGGAAAAAATAATTTATCCACAATCTACTCTATACAATTCCAGTCTTGGAGTGTCTAAACAAAATGAAACCAAAGTATTTAGTCTGGCTTCATCCAGTGTCCTAAAAAATTGATTTGTTGTATATGCAAATTGTGCATATTTAAAAATGGAATCCATGGTAGGGGGAACAGCGCCACTGGCCACCCCACCAACTTTGTTATTGTTTTCGTTGCCAAGCTAAGGGAGCGTTGTGCAGCATGGTAAAACATTTTTTGCAGTACATATTCTGTTCTTCTATCGTGCGTGCAATGAGGTGCTGGTGGACAAGACAGTGTTCGTTGTTTGCAGTTGTTGTAATATTGCAAATGGATGTGGCTGTTTCACCATTATTATTCCAGCTTTAATTAGATATAGCCTAATTTGCATATTCTAATACAATATTTCAGAAAAGTTGTAATACAAAAAAGTATTATATTTGTGTCTACATTCAACTGGTTCATTGTGATATTACCTTATTAGGGTGTGGTGCCTTGCCTCCAGTTCAGCTGGCTCTTTGCCATCTTGGACTCAACCCTCCCACTTTTATTCTCCCTGTTGGAGAATGGTGAGCCTTCTTCTCTGATACCAGAGTATCTGACAATGTGGTAAAGAGAGGAGGCTGGAATAATACACAGAGAGAGGATCTAGGGGGAAAGTGGGCAAAGATTATCTTTGCATTATTCTACACTTCCTTTCTGGACAAGGGAAGGGAAGTTGTGGTCTTTTGGAGCTGGAGCAACCAAACACCACCTTGTCTTGAAGTGACACTAACTGTATTGAACACCTGTGTGTGTGTGTGTGTGTGTGTGTGTGCGTGCAACATGTGTGTAGTAGTCTGCATAGGATGAGGGTGTGTGTGTGTTTAACACTATAGAAACTATGTAGAAACTATCCACTAGTAAGTGTGGTGATGGATTTCTTTGTGGATGAGGATTATCTATATGAAGCATGAAACTGGCCGCTTACTACGACTGTGATATGTGGTTGTCACACATAGCTATTCTAAGATGAATGCACTAACTGTAAGTCTCTGTATAAGAGCGCCTGCTAAATGACTAAAATGTTAATGTACTGTAGAGATGCAATATGCTACGAGGTGTAGTATGAGGTTTGATACACCATGATCCATTCTCTCTGCGTGAGACTGATAACAACAACTATGTATAGGCACTTAAATGATTCACGTGGAATCAAGTGACATTGTATGTAACACATATTTTCAATACTTTTCTAAAACAAAATAAACCCCAAATTCCGACAAACAAAATCCTTCTACACAGCTATCCATGCAGCCAGCTTATCATGCACCACAGTATACCTGCAAATAGAAAATGGTGATGATATCTATAGAGAAGTTATCGAAGAACAAGGAGTGAAGAACAGGAAGGAGTGAGTTTCCTGTGTTCATTTGACAATAAAACAAAATAACTCCAGTGAGGCTTATAAGGAACTGTATTAACACCCCCCACTGATCATGAACTTGAGAAATGCTTTTTTTGTTTTGCAGTGAATCAGTCCCAAATGAAACTGAAACAAGATCACTCCTCCAGAAGTTGTTCCATGTGGTTTGGTCTCATCTACCGCTGAGGTCCTCTACAGTGTTACACCAGAGGAAAAGGTATTCTGATGCTACCTTGGATTCTAACTATGGTTCTTGACTAAAGGAACAAACTAAATATGTGAAAGATATCCAGTCACTCTTGGAGAACAGTGGACATTATACAGTATATTGTAATTTCAGTTTATACTGTAGCCTTCATCAGCATGCTTGTTGTTACACACAAACGTCCCAGACTCCCCCACATATTCCCATGTAACCAACCCCATATCAAAGCCTTTCCCAGTACCAGACAGAGGGGAATTGTTCAAGGATATGGCTGTTTTATTTGTCTGATCCATACAGAAGATTTTGTTTATTATGAATGGAATAGTTTTACCATAACAGACGGTAGTTAACAAATAAATAATGAATCTTGAGGTATTTCGTCACAGATCCTCCAACATGTGCCAATCATTTATATTTTCTTAAGTAGGCATGAGAAACTTTGTTGATTTAGATTTGAAACACAATATATCTATTGTCTGGTACAATGGATACACCCAAGATGTGACATGTCTTTCATTTATTTCCTCTCCTAAATATTCCTCTGGTTTTATTACATGAATAAATCTTGATTGTTAGTTGTAATGAAATCTCTTAAATTGTTTACATGTTGCCTGTAATTTGGTCCCATTGAGCTGTAGCTGAGAAAAGACAACAAACGCATCATTCTGGTGTTTGCCATTTTGACAGGTGTAAAATATTTATTATTTGCCAATGTTATTTGTTAGCATGTTAATTTGACATCCGTTGTAAACAAGCTGAGGCTCAGTGTGTAAAGGGTGGCTGACATCTTTTTGTTTTAATACTTAACTCTATCCTTTCTTGATAAAGTTGCAGCTCTTTCAAATTCAGGAAGATCCCAGCAGGAACACAATCCAGATGCCTGAAGATTCTGATGTGGACACCCCAAAAACACATCACCAATGATCAACTATTCTAATGCATATCTGTGGCTGGTATTGTTTCAGACAACAGTGTCTCCTGTCTTTGATAGCGTGTTAGTTGTGGGAAGACTGAAGACTCATTCAAAGGGGCCACTTCCATTCCCCTAGAAAGTAAAACCGTAGTTATTAAACAATAGCCATACTACATACAGTCTATGAGAAAGCTACTTGTTTTGTCCTTATTTTGCCTGTGTTTTGTCCTTGTTTTTTTCTTGTTTTGTCCTTGTTTTGTCCTTGTTTTGTCCCTGTTTTGTCCTTGTTTTGCCAAGGTGAAACATCACAGGTCTATAAATGTTATGTTGAATGACTTACAAAAGAAATCCCACAAATTGCTCATTTACGGACAGGCCTGCTTTGTAACAGCAAGAAACGTCCACGTATCCTTATCAATGACTGTTTTGGTCACCTTTTAAGGGAACGATTATGGTGAGACACAACATTACTTATGGGAGTACTTAATGTGACCTTATCTGATTGTCGTTTTAGACTCTTTTATGACAAATCTCTGAACAAGGAATTCCCAATTTCAGATTGGACCAGATCGAGTTTGGGGGGACTGGGACTAAGGGTGTGTATCTGACGGTTCTTTGAAGTGAGTCAGAGAGCATGACAAACCCAAAGTCCTGTACTGCATTAGCAATACTGTCCTGTCAATTAATGATGGATGGATCACTTTATTACTGTGAGAAATTAGGTTAAGTATCTGGGTAAGGCCAGGGGAGATTTTTTTCTGGTTGATTTGCCTTTATTAAACCCCACCCTACCCACATAGCATGGAGCAGTTAGGTCATGATTGTGGAGAAAAGTTCAGATCCACCGCCCCTCCAAAA
The DNA here is from genome assembly GCF_901001165.1 of Salmo trutta. Lineage (NCBI taxonomy): Eukaryota > Metazoa > Chordata > Actinopteri > Salmoniformes > Salmonidae > Salmo > Salmo trutta. Next base: position 32,915,538 of record NC_042983.1, on the reverse strand, counting down.
CTATCCCACGGTCTAATTGTAGATTTCTCCTCCTGAAAAGGATGACTTCTTCAAATGCTTCTGGTAAGAAAATGTTAGTCATAAAAAGTGTTAGTCATAAAAACATAGTCATAAAAAGATAAGCAAGCTAAAATTACTAGCAGTTTAAGTCACATTAAACACACATCTAGTAGTTTCTGGTGGTAGTTACAGGCACCTTCCAACCCAGCAACTAGTCTTGATTCTTGACCGTATTTTTGGGGATTCTACTTCAAATTATTTGAGCTATTACTCTTTCTTTCTTTCTCTCTTTCTCTCTTTCTGTCTTTCTCTCTCTCTCTCTCTCTCTCTCTCTCTCTCTCTCTCTCTCTCTCTCTCTTTCATTCCCCCTTCTCTTTCTGTGAGTAAATCAATAGGCTGTCATCCTGTTAACACTACCCCCCTCAGGTTTGGGGGGAGGCCGGAGGAAGAGGCTACATATGGACCTTGTTACTGTCCCATGGGCTTGACGCACACAACACGGGGGAGGATGGGAAGACACCGCCAATGAAGAGCCATGGTCCATTATCCATATCAGACCACTAGCTCAACAGAGTAGGCCTCCACCTCAACATTAGCACCCTCAAATCAACACGATAGAGAGACTCAACTCTCCACAAGCCCCAGATCATTAACTTGTCCCTTCCTGGGAATCATGAATGGAGGATGTCATGAATCATGGCAACATTTAATGTCCTACTGCTATTGCCCATAAGTAAGGCCATGAGTTTTTCCTGACCACATCACCTGACCAGGAAACCCAGTCTTGTTAACCAGATCACCTGACCAGTAAACTCAGTCTGGTAAACCATTTTTCTTTACCAAGTCACCTTGGTAAATGGGGACCCACGGGGCACACATTGGTTGAATCAACACTGTTTCCACGTGATTTCAATGAAATTAAGTTGAACCAACGTGGAATAGACATTGAATTGACATCTGTGCCTAGTAGGCAGTAAACTCAGCCTGGTAAACCCTTTTCCTGACCACATCACCTGACCAGGAAACTCAGCCTGGTAAACCCTTTTCCTGACCACATCACCTGACCAGGAAACTCAGCCTGGTAAAACCCTTTTCCTGACCACATCACCTGACCAGTAAACTCAGTTTGGTAAAACCTTTTCCTGGCCACATCACCTGACCAGTAAACTCAGTTTGGTAAAACCTTTTCCTGGCCACATCACCTGACCAGTAAACTCAGTTTGGTAAAACCTTTTCCTGGCCACATCACCTGACCAGTAAACTCAGTTTGGTAAAACCTTTCCCTGACCACATCACCTGACCAGTAAACTCAGCCTGGTAAACCCTTTTCCTGGCCACATCACCTGACCAGTAAACTCAGTTTGGTAAAACCTTTTCCTGGCCACATCACCTGACCAGTAAACTCAGTTTGGTAAATCCTTTTACTGGTCAGGTAACATGGTCAGTGACAACTCGATGAGTTATAGATCAGCATTAATCATTTGAAGAAAACAATCTGACTAAATGTGTTTAATTTTGGTGGGATGGAGTGTGGTAGTGTGGTAAACCTTGAAAGAAATGTTCCACTTTATGACTAGAGCGTAACAAAGCAACGATGTAATTTACAAACCTGAAACCTCCATCTGTATTTAACATCATCACTAGATCTCGTGACAGAGCATGACTCACCTCAAATGGTGTAAGCTAATGGACTGATGTGTAAATGTCAAGCTAAACAGTCCATATTATGTCCTCAATAAATAAAATAAAAGGAAACATAAGTTAACCTTCCCTCTGAAAATATTTGTGTGGAGAACAAGCTATATTGCCTTAATGATCTTTAAAGGCACAGGATTTTTTTCGCTCTAGTTTTACTGACAGACTTATTTAAAGAAAGTGAGAGGTTTACAGCTTAAATTAAACATCTGGTCATATTGCGTAAAAGTCCCCTATAAAAGATGGTGTGCAATGTTGTATTTATTTCAGACACATGTCAAACAACACTTCCACTGGGTAAAGGGAGGGAAGAGGCTGTTTGTCATTTAGTAGATAGTTCTTTGATCTGTTCTGTAAGACTAAACAACCTGCTTTTCGCATGTCTTTTTTTCTTCCCATGAGGGAGGTAAAATGGGGACTAGTATACAATATAAATAAATAAAGGTGAGGGTTTCCTCGTGGGAAAATACAGGCTTTATATTCTGGGCTATGCTGTAGGAGAGATTTAGAAGTGTGTCACCTAAGTTTGTTTTCTTTAAAGCCTTGATGGATATCAAATTATACATATCCTATGCAGATGTAGGAACTTAATTTTGAGCCAGTTTGCTACAGCAGGAAAATAATCCTGCAGCAACAGGAAATGTGAATTACTATGTGGATAATAATTAATGGCTATTTTTCTATGGGTTGATAAAAATGTTTGTAAGTGAAAATCAAATCTGAAATTTCAAAGTGGAAATTACAAACTTCTGAAGCTTTTTTAAAGCTCAAATACACTACAAGTTTAACATTTCCTGAAACAGGGTGATCAAACTAAGATCCTATATCTGTATATGCACCAGGTCAAAAAGTCAGCTGTTGTGCAAAACTTCTCAAATGACTTAAGGCAGAGTATGGGGATATAGACAGTTCATTGGTCGTCCTGTGCAATCATTTCCTTGCTGACATTGGGTTGATGGAAAAATTGCATCATACGGTTTGCCCTACATTAACTCTTGTTGAAGTTTACACTTAAGCTACCACAGTGAATCTAGCCTTTCACGTTCTGGTGTACAGATCCATTACCGGACCTTGCTGCACATAGAAATAAGACCATTTTAAGAGTGTGTTTATAGTACTTGACACATAAGACCTCCTAGAATCCTGATAATGATGAAAAAAAACACAGGGGAGAGAACAAAAGTGTTTGAAACCGATAGTCCGTAAAGGAAACATAAAAAGATTTTGAGAAGTAAATTAAGTTATCTTCGGTTTACGGCACATACACTACCGTTCAAAAGTTTGGGGTCACTTCGAAATTTCCTTGTTTTTGAAAGAAAGCTAATTTTTTTGTCCATTAAAATAACATCAAATTGATCAGAAATACAGTGTAGACATTGTTAATCTTGTAGATGTCTATTGTAGCTGGAAACGGCTGATTTTTAATGGAATATCTACATAGGTGTACAGAGGCCCATTATCAGCAACCACCACTCCTGTGTTCCAATGGCACGTTGTGTTAGCTAATCCAAGTTTAACTTATAAACCCAGAGTTGGGGTTCACTGACGTTTTTCTGTTTATATGACCAATGTGGCAGTTAAACAAATCTACGTGCATGTTCATTGTTCATTTCCTGTATAGAAACTGCAGCGTGATGTGGAGAGAGAGACTGTCAGAGACAGATAGAGGGCTGTATGAGCCAGGTGGTCGGGTCTTAGCAACTCTCTGGATTCAACATAAAATAACATTTTCCAATGTGCAAAAGTCAAGGCCCAGAGGTTATAGTAATTCTGCAGAGTACAGAACGGTATATCAGGTCTCTTCATTATCTCACAGTCCTTTAGTTTTTTGCTTCTTTCATCATCATTTACACTTCTCTTGAAATGTTTTGGTATATGAGGATTTTCATTGCATCAGGTTGTAATCAGGATGTTCAGTGAAACAGCAGACCACTGTTGTAGTCACACATGACACTTCAGTCTTTACTTATTGAATCTAGCTAATGACTTCTGAAAATTTGAGCTTCTAACTGTGACATGTCGTCATAACCACATACGACAAGCCAATTAACAGTTGAATTAAATAAAATGTATGGTTGGATTTGGGGAACATACACATAATTCACATCGATCAATGAGCCCATTGATATATAGATCTGTGAATAATGCTGTTGGTTTGTCTGAACTGCGGAAAGGGAATATATTAATTTTAAAAAGCTAATTGATCATTAGAAACCCATTTTTCAATTATGTTAGCACAGCTGAAAGTGTTGTGCTGATTAAATAAGCAATAAATCTGGCCTTCTTTAGACTAGTTGAGTATCTGGAGCATCAGCATTTATGGCTTCGATTACAGGCTCAAAATGGCCAGAAACAAAGATCTTTCTTCTGAAACTCATCAGTCTATTCTTGTTCTGAGAAATGAAAGCTGTTCCATGCGAGAAATTGCCAAGAAACTGAAGTTCTCGTACAACGCTAGTACTCCCTTCACAGAACAGCGCAAACTGGCTCTAACCAGAATGGAAAGAGGAGTAGGAGGCCCCAGGGCACAACTGAGCAAGAGGACAAGTACATTAGAGTGTCTAGTTTGAGAAACAGATGCCTCACAAGTCCTCAACAGGCAGCTTCATAAAATAGTACCCGCAAAACACCAGTCTCAACGTCAACAGTGAAGAGGCGACTCGGGATGCTGGCCTTCTAGGCAGAGTTGCAAAGAAAAGGCCGTATCTCAGACTGGCCAATAAAAGCGAAAATATTAAGATTTGGAAAAGAACACAGACACTGGACAGAGGAACTCTGCCTAGAAGGCCAGCATCCCGGAGTTTTATTGCTTCTTTAATCAGCACAACACTTTCAGTTGTGCTAACATAATTGCAAAAGGGCTTTCTAATGATCAATTAGCCTTTTAAAATGATAAACTTGGATTAGCTAACACAACGTGCCATTGGAACACAGGAGTGATGGTTGCTGATAATGGGCCTCTGTATGCCTATGTAGATTTCCCATTAAAAAATCTGCCGTTTCCAGTTACAATAGTCATTTACAACATTAACATTGTCTACACTGTATTTCTGATCAATTTGATGTTGTTTAAATGGACAAAAATATAGCTTTTCTTTAAAAAACAAGGACATTTGTAAGTGACGCCAAACTTTTGAACGGTAGTATATATTAATTAGTTTGATGTATTTTATCCTGTATACAGAATATGATTGTTCCACGTAGTGATGCCTCTCTCTGGGGGTAGGTGTTACGTCACTCTCTCAGGAATGTACTCTGGGGTCAGAGGTCACAGACAGCAGATGGGGATGACCACACAGACAGTGCACACCTGGCAATACAACCAAAATACGATGTTACAATGCCCCATATGTACAAATACAATCATTTAAATTAAGAATTTTCCTATTTCAATTTCATGTGAAACATTGCCCCGGTAGTCAATTTGTACAGAAAAGGGACATCATTCTTCACTTCACCTGTCAAAACTGAAAAGTTGCTAATAGTGTTCAAAAGTAGTCGGTTGCAGTAGAGGTAGGCGGTTACAATCTGAACCCAGCACATTGAGAGTGAGTCTTGGAGAGATGTCCTTCAGTATGAGACGTGGCGAGAGGGAGCACCTTCAGTAAGAGACGTCTCACTCTGAGTCATGTCTGAGCGGCTGGGAGGGAACAGAGGAGCTTTTGTACTTCAGTGAGCCTGCAAATAGTATACTCTGCCAAATCTGAGAAAAGCACTCCTCAAACATCAGGAACCATAGCTGCGGGGAGTAGGGTGCTGAGGCTTCTGATAAATCACACACACACAAATATATATATATATATATATATATATAATTATTTTTTTCCCTGACCAAATTAGTGTACTATGCCTTTATTACTCCTGTATAAGTGGAGCAAAATACTCGTCGGCAGAGCAGGTTGTAAGATTTGGGAAGGGTACTGGTAAGCTGGTCCTAGATCTGCACCCATAGTACAAACCTATATCCCATCAGATGGAGTACATGTAAGCTGTGTCAGTAGAGCCTCCTCTTGTGGCTTGTCATTAACTTGGTCTTGTTTCAGGCAGAACATTTTGACTCCATGTAGCCGTCAATGATGCTGGTGGGGAATCTCCTCCTAAATCTGGAATTCCTCCTGAACCACTCTCTGGTCACCATGTCACATACCAGTCCCACCCATGGGCATGGGGGAATTAACGGTGGTTTGTGGGTTTCAATGAAGCAATAAAGATGCAGATGCTTCATGTTGACAAACAACATTTAGTTGAATTAACAGCGGGTGACAACGTGATACTAAACCACCAAATTAGTGTTGAAGAGGCTCAAAGGTCAAACCATATCAGCGAATTACTCTTCAATACAAGCACAACCATCCCAATCAATCATGCTATCACAGTGGAAATTCCCTGGTTTCTTATGGGCAAAGTAAAGGAGGCATCGCACTACACTAACTCAAAGACTTTACTGTTCTCAGACACAGGAAAACATTCCTTATTCCCCACCTATTTTCCCAGGGTGTCCTGAGCTTTGTTGATAGGGTTTAATTGGTCTGTAACTGCCTGGGAACTGGCATCCCTCCATGTCTGACCTGTGACATGCGATCCCAGAATATCCCATGTACACATTTAGGGACAAGGCTTTCAGCCTTTACCTTTGCATCTCACTGCCGTTCATTCATCATGTGTAGAGCTGAATAATCTAGAGCTAAACTATGCAGCAATTTGCTTGGTCTCCTTTGTGGGTCAAAATGTATATGATTGGAGATAGGTGAGTCATCAAACCACTCTAGACTGGACCAGGGGGGGGGCTCCTCTGGACTTCCACCTCTCACTGGGAGACTACATGGTGCACAGCTGACACTGAGGGTCCAGGAGCCAGTGTCCATGGCAACCACACATGAATGACACACAAACACACACACACACCATCCACACACACACACATCCACGTGTGGCATGACCTTGTGATCTCAACCGATTTGACATCTGAATCCTGACCAGAGAGTTTGTTTGTCCATCAGAGAGAGGTCATCCTCTCCGGTGGTAGTTGGAGAAACAGGTCATCACCAAAATGAAATAAATAAATAACTAGATCTTCTTTTGGGGGGATTTTAGGGTCATTCAAAGCAATGTGACCGATACTTAGAGAGAGGTCAGGGGTGTGAGACAGAGTGGGTTTCCTGTGGACTCTCAGAGGGTTTTAATACAAACAATCCTTTCTTCATGGGTGGTGCAAAAGGCAGTGTAGGAACTTCTTGAATGTGTTTTGTTTGTGCTTATGTCTTCACTTTCCTTTCAATGATCAGTCTTCCTAGGGCCTATTTAAGCAATAAGGCTTGAGGGGTGTGATATATGGCCAACTACCACGGCTAAGAACTGTTCTTCGGCACGACTCAATGCGGAGTGCTTGGATTCAACCATTAGCTGTGGTGTATTGGCCATATACCACAAACCCCCAAGGTGCCTTATTGCTTTTATAAACTGGTTGCAAATGTAATTAGAGCAGTAAAAATACATGTTTTGTCATACCCATGGTATACGGTCTGATATACCACAGCTGTCAGCCAATCAGTATTCAGGGCTCAAACCACCCAGTTTATAATCACAAATAGAAAAGATAATTAATGTTTTTGTATCTAAATGGAAAGAAAAGATGTGATGTCATAATGATGCTCGTTCTCTGACAGACTTATTAGATGAGTCAAAGTGGGACTGTATTTTTCATTAATAACTAGTGCTGTTTTGGAGATACACTACATAGCCAAAAGTATGTGGACATACACTCACATGAGTAGATTCAGCTATTTCAGCCACACTCGTTGCTGACAGGTGTATAAAATCGAGCACACAGCCATGCAATCTCCATAGCCAAACACTGGCAGTAGAATGGCCAGGACTAAGGTAGCACCATGATAGGATGCCACCTTTCCAACAAGGCAGTTCATCATATTTCTGCCCTGATAGAGCTAACCCGGTCAACGGTAAGTGCAGTTATTGTGAAGTGGAAACGTCTAGGAGCAACAACGGCTCAGCCACACAAGCTCACAGAACGGGACCGCCAGGTGCTGAATGGCGTAGCGCGTAAAAATCGTTTGTCCTCAGTTGCAACACTCACTACCGAGTTTCAAACTGCCTCTGGAAGCAACGTCAGCTCAAGATCTGTTCTTTGGATACTTCATGAAATGGGTTTCCATGGCCGAGCAGCCAAACACAAGACTAACACGGAACCCAAACCGGATGCGTGCGTGCGCCATCATGCGCCATCGTGCATACATTTATTTTGTCCCCCTACACCAAACACGATCACGACACGCTGGTTAAAATATCAAAACAAACTCTGAACCAATTACATTAATTAGGGAACGGGTCGAAAAGCATTAAACATTTATGGCAATTTAGCTAGTTAGTTTGCACTTGCTAGCTAATTTGTCCTATTTAGCTAGCTTGCTGTTGCTAGCTAATTTGTCCTGGGATATAAACATTGAGTTGTTATTTTACCTGAAATGCACAAGGTCCTCTACTCCGACAATTAATCCACACATAAAACGGTCAACCGAATCGTTTCTAGTCATCTCTCCTCCTTCCAGGCTTTTTCATCTTTGAACTTATATGGTGATTGGCATCTTAACTTTCATAGTATTACTACACCAACCGGCAACACAGTTCTTCATTCAATCGCCCACGTGGGTATAACCAATGAGGAGATGGCACGTGGGTATCTGCTTCTATAAACCAATGAGGAGATGGGAGAGGCAGGACTTGCAGCGCGATCTGTGTCAGAAATAGAAAGGAGTTCTATTTTAGCCCTTGGCAACGCAGACGCTCGTTGACGCGCGCGAGCAGTGTGGGTGCAATAATTGAATAACATAGATTTCTAAATGTATTTTGCAACGCTCGCGTCGTGTGCGCGAGCGTTGCAAAATACATTTAGAAATCTAGCAATGTTCCAACATCTAGTGGAAAGCCTTCCCAGAAGAGTGGAGGCTATTATAGCAGTAAAGGGGGGACCAACTCTATATTAATGCCTATGATTTTGGAATAAGATGTTCGACTTTTGGCCATGTAGTGTAGTTACCCACCAGAGGAGAACCTGCGTTTCCAGCATCGTCTAATGTGTTGCTCTCCAATAACTTCTAAACCCAGAGTTGGGGTTCACTGACGTTTTTCTGTTTATATGACCAATGTGTCAGTTAAACAAATCTACGTGCATGTTCATTTCCTGTATAGAAACTGCAGCGCAATGTGGAGAGAGACTGTCAGAGACAGATAGAGGGCTGTATGAGCCAGGTGGCCGGGTCTTAGCAACTCTCTGGATTCAACATAAAATAACATTTTCCAATGTGCAAAAGTCAAGGCCCAGAGGTTATAGTAATTCTGCAGAGTACAGAACAGTGTATCAGTTCTCTTCATTATCTCACAGTCCTTTAGTTTTTTGCTTCTTTCATCATCATTTACACTTCTCTTGAAATGTTTTGGTATATGAGGATTTTCATTGCATCAGGTTGTAATCAGGATGTTCAGTGAAACAGCAGACCACTGTTGTAGTCACACATGACACTTCAGTCTTTACTTATTGAATCTAGCTAATGACTTCTGAAAATACTTTGAGCTTGTAACTGTGACATGTCGTCATAACCACATACGATAAGCCAATTAACAGTTGAATTTAATCAAATGTATTCCTGGATTTGGGGAACATACACATTATTCACATCGATCAATGAGCCCATTGACGGCATAGATCTGTGAATAATGCTGTTGGTTTGTCTGAACTGCGGAAAGTGAATATATTAGTGTTGCAGTACAGAAAATGTTGTATCTAATAAAAGAAAACCAAATCCTACTCAGCCTAATGAGTGTAATATTGAAAGGATGGGTTACCTTCCATACTTCCATCTTTGGTCTCCAATATGTAAACCATCTGTTCCACTGATACGCTCATAGGCAGCCAAATATCCTGGAAACACTTCAGCACCGACATGGACATAAAACATGTTTTTTTTGACAGGGGTACAGTCGACCACACTGAGATCCATGTACTTCACATAAAACGTGCTAATTCAGCTTCGCGGGAGGTTTCTATCTGCATGAGTTATGAAGTTAGTTATTACACAATGGCTTAACAGAGGATACCCACTGTATCTGCACAACAAACGGGGAGACGTCCAGTTCTTGACATAAAGCGGTTACAAATCCTGGTTTCAATTGAAAGAGGGGGGTGGTTGGGACCTCTTGTGCTGTCAGTGTTGCGTTACGCCATTGGTTGTGCGTTTATTGTATCAGTGCCATAGATCTATTGGATTGGACAGAGACTAAAGATGTGGAGAGGAAACAAAGAAACAAACAAAGCAAACATCTACCATCTCAGAAAACCTTTCACATGTCACTAAGATACCATTGAATTGCTTATAACATGTACATAATGTAAGCCTTTGCTGTAAGCTCATTCAACAGTAATTATTTGTTTCCTACAGGGAATCCATTTTGTTGATGGATGATCATTTGGACTGCTGTACTTCAATGGATCTTTTGTATTTTCTATTTGTCTTTACAAATAACCTTTGTAAAGACAACTAAAAACATGTAATGAAGCAGTCACGAGTTATTAACAAGTATTACTGTAAATCCTATTTTGTAATTGAAGAGTTAACTACAGCTGTTATAAGGTCATTGTACATGTTATGTTATGCTACTGTAGCGACCCGCACAGACAGCTGTGTGTTATGTGTAATGCTATTAGTTGGTTGTGTTTTATTTACCAGTACCCAGTGTACGTGGGGTCTGACATGTTAATCAACCTGCTATCTGCCAATCACGGGAATGCCAGGAATGTGCCTCATGGATGATGCTCTGTCCTGTTTGATATTGATTAGCTCCGAGGACAGACGTGATTATGGGGCTTTAGTGGGAGCACTGAGGAGGCGCTTTGGACAGTGTGTACAGCCCAAGCTGCTGCACTCCGAACTGAGTAATAGACGCAGGAAGCCTGGAGAGCCATTACGGGTGCTAGCTAATGACATTGAGAGCCTCTCTTGGCGGGCATATGCTCACATGCACCCCTCCGTGCAGAGCGAGCTAGCACGGGACCAGTTCATACAGGCGCTCTCTCCTACGGAGCTGCGGATACAGACCCAGCTGGCTCATCCTGAGTCATTGCAGATAGCCTTGGAGATGGCTTTAGAGAAGGAGTTTGTGTGGGCTGGTGCTTCAGCTGGGGCTTTGGTGGGGGTGCAGGGAGACAGACCCACTGTGCAGGCTGGGGGGCAGAGCAGCCCAGAGCCGGAAAAGCATGCATGGGTGGCTGAAATGACAGAACTCATTCGTGCTGTGTCGCTACAGGCGGCACAAAACACACATCCTGGTCCCAGGGTCTGCTAGGGGTGTGGCCAGCCAGGCCATCTGCACCGTTATTGCCCTATGTTCCCCAGAGCTCAGGGAACGGATCGGGCTTTCTTTCCCAACCACCACCATCTTCAGGAGCCCACTGACATGGATGGGGGAGCAAGGCTCCACGTCCTCCAGAAACAGAAGAGGGCCAGCGGATGGAGCCTGTTCTTGTGGTGGGCCGGACTTGTGTTGGGGACTTTTGTCATGTCCCTGTTCCTGTGGAGGGGGTGGACACTGGGTCCACAGTAACCCTGGTGAGGCCGGATATTGTGCCAGGTTGGACCAGTTTGAGCCCATAACTGTGCAGCTCCGCACAGTCACAGGTGAGCTGGCACCCATGAAAGGGAAGGGAATAATGACTCTGACAGTAGGGGGCAGGACTGTGCATCATCCTGTGTGGGTGGCGGCTGTGCAGGACCCTTGTATCCTGGGGTTGGACTTTCTTGGGAGCACAGGCTGCCAGTTAGACCTAAATGGGGGCACACTGAGCTCCCAGGGAGGGCCAACAGTCACCATGCCCCCCCCCCCCCTAATGTCACATTCACACAGCCCAACAATCCCTTTACTCCAACAGTTAAAGCAGCAGAGACTCATGGCTGCCCCCCCTCCCCCACATCTGTGTGTGACTTTTCCCCAGCCCCTCTGTCACCTACGGCTGTGTGTTACATTCCCCCAGATACTTCCACGACACATCCCTCCGTGAGCCCGGGCCGCTTCCCCCCAGCCCAGCTACCCCAGATAGGAGAGGAGAGGACACTGTCTGCAGTGAGGGAGATATGGGGGAGGAACTGTGTTGGTCTTGACCCCGAGCAGCAGTTGTTGTGGTAGTTGCTGTTTGAATTCAAAGACAGCTTTGAGCTGAGTGAGGAAGAGGTGGATCAGACTCATCTGGTGCAGCATGAGATCAACACAGATGATGCTCGGCATTAAGATGCGTCCCCGCCGTATCCTGCTGGCACGCCAGGAGGCGGCAGACAAGGCTGTGTTGGAGATGCATCAGGCAGACTTCATCGAGCCTTCAGACATCCCCTGGGCAGCGCCAGTCGTCATGGTTCCTAAGAAGGGGGGCAAGCTGAGGTTCTGTGCGGAATACAGGTGGCTGAATGAGGTAACCAGGAAGGACTCATACCTCATACCACATATATATGAGTTGCTGGACCTGGTTAGGGGGTCCTCCTGGTTCTCATCACTAGACCTCCACAGTGGCTACTGGCAGGTGCCCCTCTCCCCAGAGGCCAGAGCCAAAACGGCATTCTCCACTAACAGAGGACACTGGCAGATCAAGGTCCTGTGCTTTGGCCTGTGCATCGCTGCAGCTACTTTTGTGCGTTTGATGGACAGGGTGCTGGATGGCAGTGTCTGGTTTACCTCAACGACGTCCTGGCCCATGGCAGCTCTTTCCAGTCAGCGCTGGGGACGCTACGGCATGTGCTGGAGAGGGTGGTTGCTGCAGGCCTAAAGCTCCACTCCGAGAAGTAAGTGTCACTTCATGAGGAGAGAGGTGTCCTTCTTTGGGCACCGAGTGGGGAAGGAGGGTATCAGCACCATGAAGGACAAGGTGGGGGCTGTCCGAGACTGGCCCACCCCCACCGACCAGGATCAGTTGAAGAGCTTCCTGGGTCTGGCCTCGTACTACAGGAGGTTTGTACAGGGCTCCTCAAGCGTCCCTGCTCTCCTGAACCACCTGCTGACAAAGGACAAGGCCTTCACTTGGACAGTGGAGTGCAAAGAGGCCTTCAACCCTCAAACGCGCACTGATCGAGGCCCCTGTGCTCACCCCCCTGACCTCACCTTTCCCTTTATCCTGGCCGTGAGAGAGAGCTGTGTGAGAGAGCTGTGTGCAGAGGAGGGGGTCTGTGCCACAGTGTGTTGGGCGAGCGGGCCTGTCTGCTGTGAGCTGCAGACTGTCGACGTGGCTGAATGGACGTAGCAGCAGGGATGGGACACAGACCTACAGCCGGTGCTACAGTGGGTAGAGGCGCAGCTGAGGGCATCGTAGGAAGAGGTGGCAGCGCTCTCACTCGCGACCAAAGGGTTGTGGTCAAAGTTTGAGAGACTGCGGCTGGCTGATGGTGTATTACTGCGTGCATGGAAGGAGTCAGCTACAGGAGAGGATAGGTGGCAGGTGGTTGTCCTTAAAGCATTGCGGGAGGCTGTGCTCCAGAGCACTCATGGGGGGTTGGGGACTGGACACTTTGGGGTGACAAATACACTCTGCCGCCTCCGTCAGGGCTTTTACTGGGGGCAGCACAAGAGAAATGTGGAGGAATTTTGCAGCCGCTGTGACAACTGCACAGCGAGAAAGGGCCCTCCAGGCCGCTCTCATGCTCAGCTCCAATAGTTCCCAGTTGGGGCTCCCATGGAGAGGGTGGGAGTGGATGTATTTGGGCTGTTCCCCACCAAAGACAGTGGAAACCGCTGGATGCTCACGGCCATGGACTATTTCACAAAATGGCTCGAGGCCTATGTTCTGCCTGACCAAGAGGCAGAGACCATCGTCGATGCCCTGACAGCGGGGATGTTCAGCAGGTTTGGAGCTGCGGAGTGCATCCACAGCGACCAAGGCAGAAACTTTGAATCCGTGTGTTCGCCACCATGTGTGAGAGGCTGGGTATGCCCCGCACTACTCCTCTCCATCCTCAAAGTGATGGCCTTGTGGAGCGCTTCAACAAAACGCTTGGACAGCAGCTGGCCATCGTCTCTTTAAAACACCAGCGTGACTGGGACAAGCACCTGCCTATGGTCCTAATGGCATGCCGTGCCGCTGTCCAAGGCTCCACCTCCTGCACGCCTGCCCTAATCCTGCTGGGGAGAGAGATCCGCACCCCTGCGGAGATGGCGTTTGGTCGGCCCCTGGATAGCCCTCCAGTTCCCCTAGGGGCCGGAGTATGCCCAGAGAGTATGCCTGTCTCCGCCTGGAGCCATCCCACACCTTCGCCAGAGAGCAGCTGGTGAATGCAGGTGTGAGGCAGAAGATGAACTATGACGTGCACACCCGGGGAAGGCACTTTGTGGCTAGGGAGCTGGTCTGGGTCTACAGCCCCCTAAGAAAGAAAGGCAGATGTCCCAAGTTGGACAGCCACTGGGTGGGGCCCTGCAGCATCCTGGAGAGGGTAGGGGTGGTTGTTTACCAAGTGCAGCTTTCTCCCAGGGGGACAAAGGTGGCACTGCACCAGGACAGGTTAGCCCCATACAGAAGGGCCTCTTCTCCCCAAACCCCAGGGACCGTAGAGAGCCATGAAACCCAGTCTGCAAATGAAGAGGTCACAATGAATGTCCCTAGAGAATAAGGGTACATGCTTGTCTACCATTGATTCTATGTGTACATATGTTGGCAAATTTGTGAATATGTATAAACGTATTACAACTGGAGCAGGCCAACCCTGCTGAGTGTGCAGGCTTCTGTTCCAGCCCAGTACTAACACACCTTATTCAATGTATCAAAACTAATGAGTTAATAAAGTGTGCCATTGCTAGACTGGAACGTAAGTCTGTCTGCTCACTCAGTAGATCAGGGATCAGTGGACTGAGGTTGGCCACATCTGGTATTGACTTTTTTTTGTTCACCTGAAATTATGGTTTACTACAAATAGCCAACGTGTTACTAAAATGTCTAACCTTTACATATGAGTTAGCTTACTTGTACACTTTATATTATATAAATTATATGAAATAGTGTTGATTCTTTGAAGTTAAGTGTTGAAACTTTTTTAATTGTTAACTTGACTATTATTCAAGATGAACTAGTGTCAATGTTGATTAATCACAGATCCCAATCCTGCAATAAAGAGGGGAAGGGAATCTGTCTCTAATTTGTCTGTGTTTCTGTCATGTATTCTCAAATAAACATGACCTTTTTGTTCAATAACTCTCCAATGAGTTGTATTTGATTGTCAAATTTTTTTCAGGATATCAGACATGTGGACCCATTTTGCAGCTGTTCTTGGCATGCCACACCAATGCAGCCAAACACCTACAGCAGTGGTTCCCAACTCCAGTCCTTGAGTACCGCCAACAGCACACATTTTGGTTGTAGCCCTAGACAAACTCACCTGATTCATCTCATTGAGGGCCTGATGATTAGTGGACAAGTTGACATGGGGATATTAATATAGGTCAGCTGGTAAACCTACAGTACATAAACCAATGAGAAGCACACCTGATGTTAGAATATCACTTCTTCAGGTAACCTGTACCATAATGGCTCTGTAATGTTTGGTTGTGTTTAATTCATTCAGGTGTTTTAGTGTCATATAAATAATTACTCCATTGTTGGGCTGGAACAACCAATAGTCAACACATCAGGTTGCTCTATCCCATTGAGGCTTTTGTCCTATGCTGTAATGTCCATACATTTTCCCTCTTATGAATACAGTTTCAAATTATCATTGGGTTGTTATATGAATATGAATATATGATTACCACTGGAGTTTTTCTGGACAATAATCTCCTCCAGGCTACATGGAGGTCATATTGTACAATTTGCGTCTCCCCTTTTCCTGATCAAGGCTAGAAGGGATTCAGCTGTTGTCAAATTAACGTCATATTTGACATTTCAAATCAAATTAAATCGTATTTGTCACATATACATGTTAGCAGATGTTATTGTGGGTGTAGCGAAATGCTTGTGTTTCAAACAGTGCAGTAATATCTAACAATTCACAACAATACACACAATACCTAAAAGTAAAATAATGGAATTATTAAGGAATATATAAATCTTAGGATGAGCAACGTCGGAGTGGCATAGACTAAAATACAGTGGAATAGAAGAGTAAAGCAAAAATATGTAAACATTAGAGTGACTAGTGTTCCATTATTAAAGTGGCCAGTGATTTCAAGTCTATGTATATGGGGCAGCAGCCTCTCAGGTGCAGGGTTACGTAATAGGGTGGAAGCCGCCTAGTGATTGTAACTGCCGTCGAAGGGAGTAGACCAAGGCGCAGCGTGAAGAGTGCTCATCATTTAATTTTAATAGAACACTTTAAACAAAACAAGAAAACGAACGACAGCCAAACAGTTCTGTCAGGAACATCAACTCTAAACAGAAATGAACCACCCACAAAACCCAAAGGAAAACCGGCTGCCTAAGTATGGCTCCCAATCAGAGACAACGATATACAGCTGTCCCTGATTGAGAACCATACCCAGCCAAAAAAAAGAAATACAAAACATAGAAAAAAGGACATAGAATGCCCACCCTAGTCACACCCTGGCCTAACCAAAATAGAGAACAAAAACCTCTCTATGGCCAGGGCGTGACAGTGATGGCTATTTAACAGTCTGATGGCCTTGAGATAGAAGCTGTTTTTCAGTCTCTCGGTCCAAGCTTTGATGCACTGTTACTGACCTCGCCTTCTGGATGATAGTGGAGTGAACAGGCAGTGGTTTGGGTGGTTGTTGTCCTTGATATCTTTTTAGCCTTCCTGGGACATTGGGTGCTGTAGTTGTCATGGAGGGTAGGTAGTTTGCCCCCGGTGATGCGTTGGGCAGACCACACCACCATCTGGAGAGCCCTGCAGTTTAGGGCGGTGCAGTTGCCGTACCAGGCGGTGATACAGCCCGACAGGATGCTCTCAATTGTGTATCTGTAAAAGTTTGCGAGGGTTTTAGGTGCCAAGCCAAATTTCTTTAGCCTCCTAAGGATGAAGAGGCGTTGTTGCACCTTCTTCCCCACACTATCTGTGTGGGTGGACCATTTCAGGTCATTACTGAAGCTTTTCACCTGCTCCACTGCTGTCCCGTCGATGCGGATAGGAGCATGCTCCCTCTGCTGTTTCCTGAAGTCCACGATCAGCTCCTTTGTTTTGTTGAAATTGAGTGAGAGGTTATTTTCCTGGCACCACACTCCCAGGCCCTCACCTCCTCTCTGTAAGTTGTCTCGTCATTGTTGGTAATCAGGCCTACTACTGTTGTGTCGTCTGCAAACTTGTTGATTGAGTAGGAGGCGTGCGTGGCCACACAATCATGGGTGAACAGAGAGTACAGGAGGGGGCTGAGCATGCACCCTTGTGGGGCCCCTGTGTTGAGGATCAGCGAAGTGGAGGTGTTGTTTCCTACCTTCACCACCTGGGGGCAGCCTGTCAGGAAGTCCAGGACCCAGTTAAACAGGGCGGGGTTCAGACCCATTGTTTGTGGATCTATTGGGGAGGTAAGCAAATTGAAGTGGGTCTAGGGTGTCAGGTAGGGTAGAGGTGATATGATCCTTAACTAGCCTCTCAAAGCACTTCATGATGACAGAAGTGAGTGCTACAGGGCAATAGTCATTTAGTTCAGTTACCATGTGTTGCTGCCATGCTATGTTGTTCTCTTAGGTCTCTCTTTATGTAGTGTTGTGGTGTCTCTCTTGTCGTGATGTGTGTTTTGTCCTATATTTTTATTTTATTTTTTATTTTTAATCCCCGCAGGAGGCCTTTTGCCTTTTGGTAAGTCGTCATTGACTTGACTTGCCTTGTTAAATAAAAGTTAAATAAAATGTTTTACTTTGCTTTCTTGGGTACAGGAACAATGGTGGACATCTTGAAGCAAGTGGGTACAGCAGACTGGGATAGGGAGAGATTGAATATGTCCGTAAACACTCCAGTCAGCTGGTCTGCGAATGCTCTGAGGACGTGGCTAGGGATGCCGTCTGGGCCGGCAGCATTGCGAGGGTTAACACGTTTAAATGTCTTACTCACGTCGGCCACAGAGAAGGAGAGCCCACAGTCCTTGGTAGCGGGCCGGGTTGGTGGCACTGTGTTTTCCTCAAAGCGGGCGAAGAAGGTGTTTAGCTTGTCCAGAAGCAAAACGTCAGTGTCCGCGACATGGCTGGTTTTTCCTTTGTAGTCCGGGATTGTCTGTAGACCCTGCCACATACGTGTTGTGAATTGCGACTCCACTTTGTCGCTATACTGACATTTTGCCTATTTGATTGCCTTACGGAGGGCTATTTCATAGCATATTAGGAGATTTTCCGCAGCAGTTTAGGAGAATTAAGTTTAGGTTAGGAAAAATGTTAGTGTTAGCTAAAATCCCCAAATATTACTTTTTACAATAATTTGACAAAAGCTTTGAGCCAGGACCCCTTTTCGGCCTAGATTACATGGTTGCTTCAAGGCGTGGTCATTTTTATTGATCTGTTGTCAGTGTCAGTAGAGTAGGCCAAGACTACCATCGTATTAAAAAAGCTTCTGCTAATGTCTCCAGTCATATAAATGGTAATTGAATTGCATGTATTTTTTTAATCAAATACCACATTTTTCCTGTGGAAAGGAAAGAAGCATCTCTGATATAGCCTATAAACCTATGCCACTACGCGATTATTAATAGCCTAAATTATCACCATCCAATCTACTCATCACATGAGGAATAGTAGGCTTACAATAGTCTGCAAATGCGATGCTAGAGGCATGCAATCCTTTGTCATAAAGGGGCATTTTTATGGTGAAGAAACTACTTCCCTTAAAACGTGAAACTCAAGGGTAGCTACTTGGCTGTTGTTGTCAGAAGAATTAATGCGGTGGTCTTCCAACATGGCCTCCAGGATGCGTTGTACGTCAACAGCAAGCCCTCTTTTGTATGGACACATTCACTGTCCATGTATGGTACAGAGATCGAAATTCCCACGTGAAACAATGTTTCTGAGGTAGGAAAGGCAGATAGCGAGGCTTATCGAAATTCTAAAGTGAAACAATGTTTCCGAGGTCGGACAGGCAGATAGTGAGGCTTATTTGTTATATTAGCCCATGCTGTACCAAACGCTAGCGTGGAAGCAAGGGGAAATAATGTGTAAGTTGAGAAAAATACAATAGATGATTTGGACAGCAACATGACCATTATATTCTTGAGACGCAATGACAATTTTTACTGGCATAGTGACGTGCCTGTAAAGGCCAATACGGCACGGCTTGGAACGCTGCTTGACCAATCAGCATCCAAACAACCAGCTTTATACATTTCTCTAAGATACTACAATAATCTTTTGTCTTTATGTCTAGTGACATAAACAAGCATTTCCTACATGTAAATGTACTGTTCTTTAGATAAATACCCTATTGAATGCTTTAATTGCCAAACAAAACCCCCCAAAAGACAACAATGTACCAAGAGTGTGCAAAGTTGTCATCAAGGCAAAGGGTGGCTACTTTGAAGAATCTCAAATATAAAATATATTTTGATTTGTTTATTAACACTTTTTTGGTTACTACATGATTCCATATGTGTTATTTCATAGTTTTGATGTCTTCACTATTATTCAAGAATGTAGAAAATAGTAAAAAATAAATAAAAACCCTTGAAGGAGTAGGTGTGTCCAAACTTTTGACTGGTACTGTATGTGATTGTCTAATTACATTTATGTCAATAAATTATACCATGACCAGTCAAATCAGTTAACATTTCACTGAATATCAGCATAGCACGTAGCTTGTGGTATTATGTTTCTGTGAGATTATTGATCAATATGCGCTGTGTGAAAGGGACCATTGTTTTGCTTCCAAGAAGAAAAGCCTGGACTGAAGTGACCTTGTTCTGTGAAAGCTCGAAGAAAAAGGGGACTTGGATGGAGTAGAAGAAAGTGTGGAGAGCAGTCATGGGGCACGTGTCCTTAGAGACCTGTACTCCTCTCTCTCTCTCTCTCCTCCCCCTACGCCAATATCTAAATCTACTTCTTTTTTTGGGGGGGGGGGGGATCAGTCGAGGTTCTCCACTTAATGTTGAGAGTTAGAATAGTAGAATACACCAGGTGAAATTTCGAAATTTCACTTGTTATATCAGTCACTGACATTCACTCAATTAGCCTGTGTCATCTCGAAATGTTTAGACTGGTAAATTAGTCTAGCCAGCTATCTAAAACTTGTAGTAATCATGGCTAAATTACTGACTGTGGGGTCCCCCACTGATTTTGTTCGTCACTGTCACTCAGATATCATATTCAAAACTGCAAACATTTCTCTCTAATCTATGGCAAAATGAAGTTAGTTATACAATTGCGAAGTCTTCTCTCTGTCCCATGGCAAAACTTGTAGAATTGCAGCAAACTTGCTTTAAAACTGAAACATTTTCTCTACATCCCATTGTACAAGTGTAGAATTGCCGAGCCCCTCAAATGTTTTGCTCGCAACAAAATGTCACTTAGGGCCCCCAAAAGGCTAGGCCATGTGTGGGTATGCGCGTACACAGACCTGCGAGCCACTGCAGCCCCTCATGAAGAGTTCAGATTTTTTGTGGCCCCCACCACCATCAAAGTTACCCATCCCTGATATAAATGGTAACAAATGTTTAAATAAATGACTTACTTATTATACTGATGGTCCAGTGAGAAGCAGTGGTGTAAAGTACTTTAAAGTATTACTTAAGTAATTTTTTGTGGTATCTGTACTTTACTTTAATATTCCTATTTTTGACTACTTTTACTTCATTACATTCCCAAAGAAAAGTATGTACTTTTTAGTCCATACATTTCCCCTGACACCCAAAAGTACACATTACATTCTCAATGCTTAGCAGGACAGGAAAATGGTACAATTCACACACTTATCAAGAGAACATATCTGGTCATCCCAACTGCCTATGATCTGGCAGATTCATGAAACACACATTTGCTAATTATGTCTGAGTATTGGAATGTGCCCCTGGCTATCTGTAAATCAATCGATCACATTTATTTATGAAGCCCTTCACAAAGTGCTGTACAGAAACCCAGCCTAAAACCCCAAACAGAAAGCAATGCAGGTGTAGAAGCACAGTGGCAAGGAAAAATAAATAAAAAATCTAAATAAAATGATGCCTTTGGCTTGCTTAATATAAGCAATTTGAAATTATTTATACTTTTACTTTTGACACTTAAGTAAATTTTAGCAATTACATTTACTTTTGATACTTAAATAAGTCAGAAGTTGACATACACTTAGGTTGGTGTCATTAAAACTCGTTTTTCAACCACTCCACAAATTTCTTGTTAACAAACTATAGTTTTGGCAAGTCGGTTAGGACATCTAATTTGTGCATGACACAAGTAATTTCTCCAACAATTGTTTACAGACAGATTAGTTCACTTATAATTCACTGTATCATAAATCCAGTGGGTCAGAAGTTTACATGCACTAAGTTGACTGTGCCTTTAAACAGCTTGGAAAATTCCAGAAAATTATGTCATGGCTTTAGAAGCTTCTGATAGGCTAATTGACATAATTTCAGTCAATTGGAGGTGTAGCTGTGGATGTATTTCAAGGCCTACCTTCAAACTCAGTGCCTCTTTGCTTGACATCATGGGAAAATCAAAAGAAATCAGCCAAGACCTCAGAAAAAGAATTGTAGGCCTCCACAAGTCTGGTTCATCCTTGTGAGCAATTTCCAAACGCCTGAAGGTACCACGTTCACCTGTTCAAACAATAGTACGCAAGTATAAACACCATGGGACCACGCAGCCATCATACTGCTCAGGAATGAGAAGCGTTTTGTCTCCTAGAGGTGAATGTACTTTGTTGTGAAAAGTGCAAATCAATCCCAGAACAACAGCAAAGGACCTTGTGAAGATGCTGGAGGAAACAGGTACAAACATGTCTATATCCACAGTAAAACAGTCCTATATCGACATAAACTGAAAGGCCGCTCAGAAAGGAAGAAGCCACTGCTCCAAAACCGCCATAAAAAATGCCAGACTACGGTTTGCAACTGCACATGGGGACAAAGATCATACTTTTTGGAGAAATGTCCTCTGGTCTGATGAAACAAAAATAGAACTGTTTGGCCATAATGACCATCGTTATGTTTGGAGGAAAAAGGGGGAGGCTTGCAAGCCGAAGAACACCATCTCAACCGTGAAGCACGGGGTGGCAGCATCATGTTGTGGGGGTGTTTAGCTGCAGGAGGGACTGGTGCACTTCACAAAATAGATGGCATCATGAGAAAGGAAAATTATGTGGATATATTGAAGCAACATCTCAAGACATCAGTCAGGAAGTTAAAGCTTAGTCTCAAATGGGTCTTCCAAATGGGCAATGACCCCAAGCATACTTCCAAAGTTGTAGCAAAATGGCTAAAGTACAACAAAGTCAAGGTATTGGAGTGGCCATCACAAAGCCCTGACCTCATCCTATAGAAGATTTGTGGGCAGAACTGAAAAAGCGTGTGCGAGCAAGGGTCCTTCTCTCTAATATTATTCTGACATTTCAGTCTTAAAATAAAGTGGTGATCCTAACTCACCTAAAACAAGGAATTATTACTAGGATTAAATGTCAGGAATTGTGAAACTGAGTTTAAATATATTTGGCTAAGATGTGTGTAAACTTCCAACTTCAGCTTGATATTTTAAACCAAATACTTTTAGACTTTTACTCAAGTAGTAATTTACTGGGTGTCACGACTTCCGCCGAAGTCGGTTCCTCTCCTTGTTCGGGCAGCGCTCGGCGATTGACGTCGCCGGTCTTCTACCCATCGTCGATCCACTTTGCATTTTCCATTGGTTTTGTCTTTGTTTCCCACACACCTGGTTTTCATTTCCCAATTACTGGCCATGTATTTACCCTCTGTTTCCCCCATATCTTTGTGTGTGATTGTTTATTTTTCAGGTCGGTACGTTTCTAGCTGTTTTTTTCCAGCTGCTGTTTTCACCCGTGTTTTGTGACAACCGTTATTATTCACACATTGTTATTTTTACTGTGTGCTATTTCCTAAGTAAAGTGCGTTGTTCACTCATCTCTGTTCTCCTGCGCCTAACTTCATGCACCAGCTACACCCACCGCTTGACACTGGGTGACTTCCACTTGTCATTTTCTATAAAGGTATCTACTTTTACTCAAGTATGACAATTTGATACTTTTTCCACCACTGGTGGGAAGAACCTGAAGAGAAAGTCAAAGAGTATCTAAATGGAGATGGTTGTTATCCTCGATCAGCTGGCTCCACTCAGGCATATGAGTGAGCAAGTTGAGTGAGCATATGATTGAGCATGTTGTGTTGTTCCCTGAGCTGACATTGTTTATACAGTATAGAAGGTCTGACGGATGAGGCAAGAAAGGGAAGAAGGACAGAAATCCCTTGATCTGACTTACTCCAGCAGCTTTCTCCAAGCTCATGTTTGGAACCCTGCCTGCTGGACTCGGGCGTCTATCTCAAGTGCCTGAGTGGAAACACTCTTCAGGCCTCCTGGAAGGGAGACAGAAACTTTGAGCACTGGCAGTGAGGTAATTTACACAAGATTACTTATTTTCTGTGTCATTATACAGAACGCATCACAAAGCAAGTTTCCATGGACCCAGGTTTATTCGACAAAAGCAATGTCGCAAAAACAATCAATGCAACGTGTAATGAGCATGGAATTCAATAGGGTGCTCTTGACACAAAGCCTGTTTTTGCATGCACAGCGCCATTGAAGACTTTCACCATTTTAAAGTAGTCAATTGGGCAGGACATCCTGAAGGATCTCAGCAGGAGAGGTCAGACAATGAATGTGCTCCTGAGTCCTGAGAAAACATTCCATAACGGCAGGTGGCAGTAAATCAACAACCTAGGCTTTGTTGCCTGTTCAGACAACGGACTTCAGGTGGTAGTATGCACCCTTTCAGTCTGTTTACTGACTGTCCATAGACTCGAAGTACAAGAACAATAAATTGAGTACTTTAAAATTCAGATAGCCCTCAATGGCGCTGCCCATGCTGTCAAAGAAGCCATAATGGCAAGATGCAAAGATGTGCCCTCTATCCAACTCCATGGGCCTAAGATGACTGAAGGTGAATCGAGCAGAAACCCCAGCAAGAGTTTGTCTGAGAGGCCATCCTTGTTAAAAGCATCTTACATTAGATGCCCATGTACATATTGGCCATCGCCCTGCCCCACTTTCACTAAGCAACTATAGATCAGGTAGGCTGACCTACTAAACCCAACACCACCCTGCAGAGAAACACACACAGATACAATTGAAACAATGTGGATGGTGGGAGGACCAGTGGAAGATGAAACACTCTGTTTCAAAGAGGATAAAGTTACTGATAGTCCCGCCTGTAAAACTTCAATAGGCTTGTCTTAAAATGGAAAATGTGATTGGATGGCACTAATAAAACATCCTATCCTGTATAACACTCTGTGAGCTACTTTAGTGTCATTTAATTAAGGCTTCTGTCAGGAGTTGAGGATACACAGACACTGCTCTCTGTAAGCCTGAAGTTGTTACATTTTACTAGTAATTGTTCTGTGTCAAACTTGGTCTACACACTTTGAAAGCGTTGTACCTTTGGCTAATGCAACTGTGTTCTAAGGGGTTGTAATAATATCTTCCCACTTGGCACAGACGTCAATTCAACGTCTATTCAACATTGGTTCAATGTAATTTCGTTGAAATGATGTGGAAACTATGTTGATTCAACCAGTGTCTGCCCAGTGGGTTATTATTTTCATCATAGTAGAATGATCTCTTCAATCTGTCTGTTCTGCTAATGCAATGGATTGTGACGCAGACCAAATCAAAACATGTCAACACCCTCTAATTAGCAATCAGAGTTGGCAAAATAGTTGACTTGCTTTGTCTAATTTACACAAGACCGGGCTTTGGTTGTGCTCCCTCGTTAGCATGGCATGTTAACATGTTTGGTCCACAATTGCTAGGAAACACCAGTGCCTGTCCAAATCATTCCCCTCCAGACACATTTTCCCCTGTCATTTCAACCCCAATAATTAGTTGCCTTTCTATAGTATCTCTATCTATCATCTGACAGCCTATCATATGGAGTCAAGGCTGTAATGGAACTCATTGTGTCAATGCTATGGCAACAGGCACCCAGGAGTAAAAGGTTCTAAGAGTCCCCTTCTGCTCGATCAAAGGTCTAATTGGCTGTCAGGGATTCCATTTGTCCCATAACATGTTGCATTGTAGAGCACTGACCTGTAACTGCAGGGAACAGGCTTGGAGTGAATGGCCATTTGGGACATACTCCTTTGATATGGTAAGAGTTAGTTACTGTCTAACACTTAGACAGAAATGGATTCATAAAAATACACAACATAACACCCACTCGAGAATGAGGGTCATGGATTATTGGAAGGGAACATGTGATAGAATATGAAAAAATAAAAGAAGGTAGGTAGTAGACTCTGTAGCTACACTCTAAAAAATGAGAGGTTCAACAAAGGTCCTTCTAAGATCCTCAAAGTTCTTAGAAGAACCCCAGGGTTCTTGGCACTGAACATTGCCCCCAAAAGGTTCTTCCAAGAACCCCATAGGAGGTGGGGTTCATCGAGGAACCTCCTTAGTTGATGGGGGTTCTTGCAGGAACCTAACTGCCCAACTGAAACATTTGGATTTGAATTTGAAAGGACAGCAGGTGCAGGCACTTAACTGGAAAATGTAAAGATCTCCTCAATTTAAGGTAAGGTTTGTTCCTTGTATGATCTAAATTCATATTGATTCACGATGATCTTATCTATCTTTTCAAATTTAAGCAAATCTTTCTAAAACAGAACATGAGCACAATTCAATGGATATCAATCAACAAAGAGGTAAGAATATGTAGGCTATAAGAATATGTTGAAGGCTAGTTGTATTGGGTGCAGATGACTGAACTGCTCACTTTTGTGTCTATGTCTGCAGGTAAACAGATGAGGCATACAAAGGTATGTCAATTGGTATTGATTGGTATGTTATGCACATCACATTTATCATCCTCCCTTACCTCTTCCATGAATATCCCATAGGTGTCACAGTATCTAATGAAGGTGGCGCCCCTCCTCGGTCGGGCGGCGCTCGCCGGTCGTCGTCGCCGGCCTATTAGCTGCCACCGATCATTGTTTCTGTGTCTGTTGGTTTTGTCTGTTGATCCCGCACCTGTTTTGTGTTTTTCATTAGTGGGGGGTTATTTAATGTGTATTTTCAGTTGGGGTTCTCGTGCGGGATTGTTCGTTTGTTCATGAAGGACAGTTGTGTTATCTCCGATTTAGGAATTCATTATATTGCCGGGCTGCGCCCCGCGCGCTGTTTGTTTTTTTTGTGCGCTTCTTGGATTTCCTTTTTTTTGAGAAAAGTGTTTTCTCCTGGCGGACTTCGCCACTCGCCCTGTGCCCCAACGGCTATTGCGACTGGTATTGCCTATTAAAACTCAGTTGCTCCGGCCCTCTGTCTCCTGCTCCTGATTTCATACATCCACTGGTCCTAGACGCTCGTGACAGAATCCCGCACCTATAAAATGGAATCAGCAGGAGCAGAAGCGCCGTCCATGGCTGAGCAGGTGTCTCAACACGCCAGCCTCCTCCACCGCCTAGGCTCGGCCATGGACCAGGTGTTGGCCAGGTTGGAGAATTGGGAGAGAGGTGCTTCCCCAGCTGGACCAGCTCCGGTCCCTCACCCTGCGCCCCTACACACACCCCCTGAAGCGGGCGTCGGTGGTATCCGGATTACTCCTCCCCGGGAGTTCGATGGGACGGCCGCTGGGTGCAAGGGGTTCTTGCTCCAATTGGAACTCTACCTGGCGACCGTCCGCCCCCCCCCCCTCCGACGAAGAGAGGGTGAGCGTCCTCGTCTCCTGTCTCACGGGTCGAGCCCTAGAATGGGCCAATGCGGTCTGGGATGGCCCAGACTCGGCTCGGGGCGACTACCCAGAGTTCACCCGCCGCTTCCGGGCGGTTTTCGATCATCCCCCGGAGGGCAGGGCGGCGGGTGAGCGGTTATTCCATTTGAGACAGGAGACGAGGAGCGCTCAGGATTTCGCCCTAGAATTCCGGACTCTCGCCGCTGGATCGGGGTGGAACGAGCGGGCCTTGATAGACCACTATAGGTGTAGCCTTCGCGAGGACGTCCGCCGGGAGCTGGCCTGTAGGGACAACGCCTCCACCCTCGACCAACTGGTGGACTTGTCCATTAGACTGGACAACCTGCTGGCTTCCCGGGGACGTTCCAGTCGGGGCCTGTTCGTTCCGCCTCCCAGTTCCCCCGCTCCACAGCCCATGGAGATAGGGGGGGCTGCGTCGAGGAGGACCGGAGGGGGGGGTCTCTCCTGCACCCGATGTGGACGCAGAGGACACACTGTGGACCGGTGCTGGAGTGATCCCCCCGGGAGTTCGGAGGGCAGGCAGAGCACTACTTCGAAACCCCAGGTGAGTCCGCACCAACCACACCCAGAGCCCCCTGTCGACCACATGTACACCTCGGTTTGTTTTCCAGATTTTTCCCCTCACTTCCAGTATAAGGCACTAGTCGATTCAGGTGCAGCTGGGAGTTTTATGGACCTTGGGTTAGCTAAGAGGTTAGGGATTCCCCTGGTTCAGCTGGACCACCCCTTCCCCGTGCACGCCTTAGATAGTCGACCGCTAGGGTCAGGCCAGGTAGGGGAGGTCACAGTGCCACTGGTGATGCAGACGTGGGGGGGTCATGAGGAGCGTATCAGCCTGTTCCTCATTGACTCCCCAGCGTTTCCGGTGGTACTGGGAATCCCCTGGCTGGCTACGCACAACCCTCAGATTTCGTGGAGACAGAGGGCTCTGACGGGGTGGTCGAGGGAGTGCTCAGGTAGGTGCATAGGAGTTTCCATCGGTGCGACTACGGTGGAGAGTCCAGACCAAGTCTCCACCGTGCACATTCCCTCAGAGTATGCCGATTTGGCTATCGCCTTCAGTAAGACGAAGGCGACTCTATTACCACCCCATCGACGAGGGGATTGTGCGATAAACCTCCAGGCCGACGCGGTTCTTCCTAGGAGTCACGTGTATCCTCTGTCTCAGGAGGAGACAGTGGCTATGGATACATACGTCACTGAGTCCTTGAGACAGGGATACATTCGGCCCTCTAAATCCCCCGTCTCCTCGAGCTTCTTTTTCGTGAAGAAGAAGGAGGGAGGTCTGCGCCCGTGCATTGACTATAGAGGTCTAAATGCTATCACAGTGGGTTTCAGTTACCCACTACCTCTCATTGCTACGGCAGTGGAGTCATTTCACGGGGCGCGCTTCTTCACGAAATTAGATCTCAGGAGCGCATATAACCTGGTGCGTATCCGAGATGGAGACGAGTGGAAAACCGCATTTAGTACCACATCGGGCCATTATGAGTACCTCGTCATGCCGTATGGGTTAAAGAACGCTCCCGCTGTCTTCCAATCCTTTGTGGACGAGGTCCTTCGGGACATGCTCGGGCAGGGTGTGGTGGTGTACATCGATGACATCCTGATTTGCTCCGCCACACGCGCCGAGCATGTGTCCCTGGTGCGTAAAGTGCTTGGGCGGCTGCTGGAGCATAACCTATACGTCAAGGCGGAGAAATGTGAGTTCTTCAAAAGAGCCGTCTCATTTCTAGGATATCGCATTTCCACCTCGGGGGTGGAGGTGGAGTGTGACCGCGTGACGGCTGTGCGTAATTGGCCAACCCCAGCCACTGTGAAGGAGGTACAGCGGTTCTTGGGGTTCGCTAATTATTATCGGAGGTTTATCCGGGGTTTTGGTCAGGTGGCGGCTCCCATTACCTCACTGTTGAAGGGGGGGCCGGTGCGGCTACGATGGTCAGCAGAGGCGGACAGAGCCTTCCTTCGTCTGAAGGCTCTGTTTACCAACGCACCTGTCCTGGCGCACCCGGACCCCTCTTTGCCATTCATAGTGGAGGTGGACGCGTCCGAGGCTGGGGTAGGAGCTGTGCTATCGCAGCGCTCGGGCGTTCCTCCGAAGCTCCGCCCATGTGCCTTCTTTTCTAAGAAGCTGAGCCCGGCGGAGCGCAACTATGATGTGGGGGACCGGGAGCTGTTAGCTGTGGTCAGGGCTTTGACGGTGTGGAGACATTGGCTTGAGGGGGCACGTCACCCTTTTCTCATCTGGACCGACCACCGTAACCTGGAGTATATCCGGGCAGCGAGGAGGCTTAATCCCCGTCAGGCAAGGTGGGCCATGTTTTTTACGAGGTTTAACTTCACTCTCTCGTACATTCCAGGTTCCCGGAACCGGAAGGCTGACGCACTGTCGCGTCTCTACGACACCGAGGAGCGGACCATCGATCCTACTCCCATACTTCCCGCCTCCTGTCTGGTGGCGCCGGTGGTATGGGAGGTGGATGCGGACATCGAGCGGGCAGGTCGGTCAGAACCCACTCCACCGCAGTGTCCCGTGGGTCTGAAATACGTTCCGCTTGGTGTTCGCGATCGACTGATCCGATGGTCCCACACTCTACCCTCCTCGGGTCATCCTGGGGTGGAACGGACAGTGCGGGGCCTGAAGGGAAGGTACTGGTGGCCCACCTTGACTGAGGATGTTCGGCGTTATGTCTCTTCCTGTTCGGTGTGCGCTCAGTGCAAGGCTCCTAGGCACCTGCCTCGAGGGAAATTACAGCCCCTCCCTGTTCCGCAGCGACCTTGGTCTCACCTCTCGGTGGATTTCCTCACGGATCTCCCGCCGTCCCAGGGGAATACGGCGATCCTGGTCGTTGTGGACAGGTTCTCTAAGTCCTGCCGTCTGCTCCCTTTGCCCGGTCTTCCTACGGCCCTGCAGACCGCGGAGGCCCTGTTCACCCATGTCTTCCGGCACTATGGGGTGCCCGAGGACATCGTATCTGATCGGGGTCCCCAGTTTACGTCCAGGGTGTGGAGATCGTTTATGGAGAGGCTGGGGGTCTCGGTCAGCCTGACCTCGGGTTTCCACCCCGAGAGTAATGGGCAGGTAGAACGCCTCAACCAGGAGGTGGGCAGGTTTCTGCGGTCATATTGCCAGGACCGGCCAGGGGAGTGGGCGCAGTTCGTGCCATGGGCCGAGATGGCCCAGAACTCTCAGCGCCACTCCTCTACCAACCTGTCACCCTTCCAGGTGGTCTTGGGATATCAGCCGGTCCTGGTGCCATGGCAACAGAGCCAGACGGAGGCTCCTGCGGTGGAGGCATGGGTGGAGCGCTCTCAGGCGACCTGGAATGGTGTCCAGGAGTGCCTAAGGAGAGCTGTTGAACGCCACAAGGAGAGCGCTGACCGCCACCGCAGTGACGCCCCCGTGTATAATCCGGGGGACAGAGTCTGGCTCTCGACGCGGTACCTGCCCCTCCGCCTGCCCTGCCGGAAGTTGGGTCCGCGGTTTGTGGGGCCGTTCAAAGTCCTGAGGAGGATAAACGAGGTGTGTTACAGGTTACAACTCCCTACATATTACCGCATTAACCCCTCGTTTCATGTGTCTCTCCTCAGGCCGGTGGTAGCTGGTCCACTACAGGACGGTGAGGTGCTGGAGGTCCCCCCGCCCCCCCTGGACATCGGGGGGGCCCCGGCGTACACAGTCCGAACCATCCTGGACTCCCGACGTCGGGTAGGGGGCCTGCAGTACCTCGTGGACTGGGAGGGGTACGGTCCGGAGGAGAGGTGCTGGGTTCCGGCGGCGGACATTCTAGATCCACCGATGCTACAAGAATTCCACCGTCGCCGTCCGGATCGGCCGGCGCCTCGCCCTCCGGGCCGTCCCCGAGGCCGGCGTCGGCGCGCGGCTGGAGCCGCGCGTCAGGGGAGGGGTACTGTCACAGTATCTAATGAAGGTGGCGCCCCTCCTCGGTCGGGCGGCGCTCGCCGGTCGTCGTCGCCGGCCTATTAGCTGCCACCGATCATTGTTTCTGTGTCTGTTGGTTTTGTCTGTTGATCCCGCACCTGTTTTGTGTTTTTCATTAGTGGGGGGTTATTTAATGTGTATTTTCAGTTGGGGTTCTCGTGCGGGATTGTTCGTTTGTTCATGAAGGACAGTTGTGTTATCTCCGATTTAGGAATTCATTATATTGCCGGGCTGCGCCCCGCGCGCTGTTTGTTTTTTTTGTGCGCTTCTTGGATTTCCTTTTTTTTGAGAAAAGTGTTTTCTCCTGGCGGACTTCGCCACTCGCCCTGTGCCCCAACGGCTATTGCGACTGGTATTGCCTATTAAAACTCAGTTGCTCCGGCCCTCTGTCTCCTGCTCCTGATTTCATACATCCACTGGTCCTAGACGCTCGTGACAATAGGCCTCTACATTATGGACAAGGTATGTGTATGAAAAGAATTATCAAAACATTTTTTTCATTCACATTTACCACAAAAACCAAGGTATGAATAGTGTTGTGCGTATGTTTTGTTAATCATCTGTATAATTACACATTTTTGGATTCACAGACTACACCTCTGATGAATATAACAGGAAACCTGTTCGATCATCATGCCCTGCAAAGTAATTCTGGCTATGGAATTACATTAACACAACAGAGGATATACCCAGCATTGGACTTGGGGCTCTGCTGGGAGTTTACCTCATATTTGGATTTTGTCAAATTAAGCCCAAAGGGTTCTTCAAAAGGTTCTTTGAGGATCCATTAAAAGTTTGTTTTTTAAGGAACCTTTTAAAGGGTTTTTTGAAGAACTTATAGGGATTCCCCCATAGTTTCAATTTGAAGAACCCCTAAAGGATACTCCAGGAACCTTTTCTTTTTATAGTGTACTGTAAATGGTTGATGTATTATTACCATTCTTGTTACTATGTCCACACGTCCAAAGGCGTTTATCTATGGGATCAACAGTAAAGGTTGTTTATGCAAATGATGGTTATAATATGCATGACTTGCCCAAGCTAGACGTGTCTAGGTGGAAATATAGAAGACAACCTGAGATCTAATATTCACTCTATGTTTGTAGAAAGTAATGCCTCATTGGGTCAGTAATATGAAATTCTAACTGTGGTTTGATAAGCAAAGATAAGAGACTAGATATTTTGGCAATGACAATTTGTCTATCCACCCATGAAGGTGAGCATTTTTTTTTATGGGAACTGGTGAAAACAGGATTCCTCAGAAAATAAGTCAAAAAGTGATTATTCAGAAAGATTAAGAAGAGTTAGATGACTCAGCATGTTATCAATGGGTTATTCATCATTCTGACTGTAGTCTAGGCTAGCCAAAACCTCATTGCAAGACCTGCATGTTTCAACACATTCACCAATACTTCCCATAGGTAATGCTGCCAGTTTGACATTGAACTACTGAACAGGAATATACTGTATCTAAAATGAACACAGAGATTCAACCAGATGGAGAACTATAAGACAGTTAGAGTTAATCATTATATTGTCCACCTTCAGACCTGGTTATAATCTAGTGACCTGGGCCTATGACCCAGATTGGGGAGCTTTGATGACCCTGAATCCAGGTGTTCTTTGAAGTGAGAGAGCTTTGGTTTTACGTAACCTTTCCAGGACCACGGTTAACAGCACATCCTAGCTATGGCTGACTCAGCTATCTGGGCACAGGGAGTGGGCTCCCAGGGCCATGTGGGAATAGCCTGTTACATACCACTTCCGCCCAGGGCTGTCGAGAGCGTAATGAACCGCCCTCGGAGCGAAAGCCATCTTCAAAGGAAACACAGTGCCCCAGTTTCTGAGGCCGTGGGGAGTTGCCCAGCAGGACTTTGCTTTTCTTTTTCTCTCGTTAGTTTTCTGTAACAGATTGCATCTGTTGGGGTGAAAGTGACCTAAGTCGCACGCACGCACATGCACACACAAACACATTTTACTATCCTTGTGGGGACCAAACAATTAACTCCCATTCAAAATCATATTTTCCTTAACCCTAACCTTACCCCAGACCCCCACAGGCCTCTCCTGTACACCCTGTTCACACATGACTGTGTGGCTACGCACGTCTCCGAACTCAATCATCAAATTTGCTGAACACACAACAGTGGTAGGCCTGATTACCAAAAACGATGAGACCGCCTACAGTGAGTGTATCGACCACACGGTACTCTACCTTGCACCTTAGAGACTTTTGCCCTATGTACAGTGACGGGAAAAAAGTATTTGATCCCCTGCTGATTTTGTACGTTTGCCCACTGACAAAGAAATTATCAGTCTATAATTTTAATGGTAGGTTTATTTGAACAGTGAGAGACAGAATAACAACAAAAAAATCCAGAAAAACGCATGTCAAAAATGTTATAAATTGATTTGCATTTTAATGAGGGAAATAAGTATTTGACCCCCTCTCAATCAGAAAGAGTTCTTGCTCCCAGGTGTCTTTTATACAGGTAACGAGCTGAGATTAGGAGCACACTCTTAAAGGGAGTGCTCCTAATCTCAGCTTGTTACCTGTATAAAAGACACCTCTCCACAGAAGCAATCAATCAATCAGATTCCAAACTCTCCACCATGGCCAAGACCAAAGAGCTCTCCAAAGATGTCAGGGACAAGATTGTAGACCTACACAAGGCTGGAATGGGCTACAAGACCATCGCCAAGCAGCTTGGTGAGAAGGTAACAGTTGGTGCGATTAATCGCAAATGGAAGAAACACAAAAGAACTGTCAATCTCCCTCGGCCTGGGGCTCCATGCAAGATCTCACCTCGTGGAGTTGCAATGATCATGAGAACGGTGAGGAATCAGCCCAGAACTACACGGGAGTATCTTGTCAATGATCTCAAGGCAGCTGGGACCATAGTCACCAAGAAAACAATTGGTAACACACTACGCTGTGAAGGACTAAAATCCTGCAGCGCCCGCAAGGTCCCCCTGCTCAAGAAAGCACATATACATGCCCGTCTGAAGTTTGCCAATGAACATCTGAATGATTCAGAGGACAACTGGGTGAAAGTGTTGTGGTCAGATGAGACCAAAATGGAGCTCTTTGGCATCAACTCAACTCGCCGTGTTTGAAGGAGGAGGAATGCTGCCTATGACCCCAAGAACAAACATGGAGGTGGAAACATTATGCTTTGGGGGTGTTTTTCTGCTAAGGGGACAGGACAACTTCACCGCATCGAAGGGACGATGGACGGGGCCATATACCGTCAAATCTTGGGTGAGAACCTCCTTCCCTCAGCCAGGGCATTGAAAATGGGTCGTATATGGGTATTCCAGCATGACGATGACCCAAAACACACGGACAAGGCAACAAAGGAGTGGCTCAAGAAGAAGCACATTAAGGTCCTGGAGTGGCCTAGCCAGTCTCCAGACCTTAATCCCATAGAAAATCTGTGGAGGGAGCTGAAGGTTCGAGTTGCCAAACGTCAGCCTCGAAACCTTAATGACTTGGAGAAGATCTGCAAAGAGGAGTGGGACAAAATCCCTCCTGAGATGTGTGCAAACCTGGTGGCCAACTACAAGAAACGTCTGACCTCTGTGATTGCCAACAAGGGTTTTGCCACCAAGTACTAAGTCATGTTTTGCAGAGGGGTCAAATACTTATTTCCCTCATTAAAATGCAAATCAATTTATAACATTTTTGACTTTCGTTTTTCTGGATTTTTTGTTGTTGTTATTCTGTCTCTCACTGTTCAAATAAAGCTACCATTAAAATTATAGACTGATCATTTCTTTGTCAGTGGGCAAACGTACAAAATCAGCAGGGGATCAAATACTTTTTTCCCGTCACTGTACATAGTAATTGAACATGGGGTACTTTAATAATGTTACATAGTATTTTAGCCACTTTATACACTACATGACCAAAAGTATGTGGACACCTGCTCGTCAAACATCTCATTCCAAAATCATGGTATTAATATGGAGTTGGTCCCCCCGTTGCTGCTAGAACAGCCTTCAATCTTCTGAGAAGGCTTTCCACTAGATTTTGGAACATTGCTGTGGGGACTTACTTCCACTCAGGCACAAGAGGATTAGTGAGGTCAGGCACTGATGTTGGGCAATTAGTCCTGGTTTGCAATCGGCGTTCCAATTCATCCCAAAGGTGTTCGATGGGGTTAAGGTCAGGCCAGTCAAGTTCTTACACACCGATCTCGGCAAACCATTTCTGTATGGACCTTGCTTTGTGCACGAGGGCATTGTCATGCTGAAACAGGAAAGGGCCTTTCCCAAACTGTTGCAACAAAATTGGAAGCACAGAATTGTCTATAATGTCATTGTATGCTGTAGCATTAAGATTTCCCTTCACTGGAACTAAGGGGGTTAACCCGAACCATGAAAAACAGCCCCAGACGATGAAGAGTGATTAATCACTCTAGAGAATGCGCTTCCACTGCTCCAGAGTCCAATGGCGGCAACCTTTACACCACTCCAACTGATGCTTGGCATTGCGGATGGCGATCTTAGGTTTCCATGCGGCTGCTCGGCCATGGAAACCCATTTCATGAAGCTCCAGATGAACAGTTATTGTGCTGATGTTGGGGAGTGTTGCAACCGAGGACAGGTGATTTTTATGGCGTCAACCATTTACATTATGAGGGTATCATTTTTCACTTTGTAATCCTTTCTCATTGGAGGGAAAAAGACTGAAGACTTCAGGAATGAGAATGTTGTGTTCTTTACAGTGGGGCTTGCTTAGCTGCCTGTGGTTGCTCTGTGTGACACCACAGCAATAACAGATTTGGCCTCTAAAGCTTCAATAAACTAAAGAGAAACAATTAAACAAACAGAAAAGGCCATGGATAAACATGGGGTCAGACAGAAGGTAATAAGTGAGAAACTAACTCTGTATAACAAAAATGTATTAATATCCAATATAATCCCATTCTAACTAACTCCAGCCATGCATATTGCCTTTCTAACATCCTACTGTAACATCCTCCCTATCTCTCTCATCAATAAGCCGTCTCTCTCCTCCCTAGCTAACATGTTGAAAGGTCTGTTAGGTCTCCTGTGTGACTCCTGTGGTCCGGTCGTGGACAGTTTTTGCTTGATTGCCTTTGAAGATGTCAAACGAGTCCATGCTAACGATCAAAGGAGCACATGGTCTGTCTGGTCCTACCATGCAGGGCCTCAGTTGAAGATTTGATCATCGCAACATGCTCTGAAAGCAGTAAGAGGAATACATGATGAACCCATTCCACCTCAAAACCAGTAATACGTCTGCTGTGCTGTTTCTCAATAGACATGTCCTCAATGCTCAATATGACAGGCTTTTTCCAGTCATTAATGTAGACAGGAAATCTAGAGGACAGAAACTAAACCAAATGAGCCAAGCTCACTGTTGTACTGTTGTCTTATGCTTTCCCACCAACCATCCATCAATTTCAACTTTCTAAGGAGAGGGAATACATGTATTAGAACAGGCCTGACATGAACCATATCTATTCATATGAATTAATTGCGCATTAAATTGACCAGCGAATTAAATTAGGTGTTTTGGATCAGAAATCTTAATTTCGTGCCACTTCATGGAGTCACTTACATCTGGGCTTCTGTTTTATACCTCATAAATGTAGAGGTTATATGGGTTTATCCCAAAACATACCAAATTACAATCAAAATAAAAACTTTATTTGAAACCGTATTCTTAAAAACTGTAGTACAGTAAGTTAGGTGCTGGACCAACAACTGCCAACCATGAAGCGAACATGGTAAACCAAGACCAGTCAAAACCAATTGGGGATATACATTGTGATAATGATGATGCTATTGGCTACACAGTAACTATTTAACACAGCAATGAATATAGAGTGCTTATCCTTTAAAACACTATCCAGGGAATCCGGAGAAGCAGCCTTTGCCCAGCAATGAAAGACAGGGCTTTGTTTCCTGAGATGACTCTGTCATCATTTGTCTGTGTGCCACAGTAGAGGTGAAAGCATTATACACAGCTAAGCTATTCATCCCATTAGTTTAGCTTGACTAATACTCCATTTAGTTTGGGACTGGCTGTATAACAATTAGCCTGTTTCGGGTCAGCCTGTCTAATTGCACAATAACTAAATAAAAAACAAAAATATATATCTCTTTCATGATCCCTGAGTGCCAAAGACACAAATATCAAGAAATGATTGACCATTTCGTTAAATGGTTAGTTGCTCCTGTCAAGCTAACTCTGTGTATTGTCACAGTGGGGATTGAGACCTGGGGAATAGCAGAGCGTGGAATGTTTTGTGTTGGTGTTTCCCAGAGTGAATTGAGACCCACTCTTGGTGCCATGTCAGGACAAGTCTGTTGTGATGTGTGGTTTTCACACGAAGTGTGTGTGTCACAGGAGGTTGACGAGGGGATAATGACTTATAATAATAGCCGTAAAGCAGCAAATGGAATCAAACACCTGGAAACCATGTGTTTGATATCATTCCATTTATTCCGCTCCAGTCATTACAATGAGCCCGTCCTCCCCAATTAAGGTGCCACCAACCTCCTGTGGTGTGTGTGTGTGCGGGGAGGGGGTAATGATGCAAAACCAATGATTTGGAAATCCAACTGACAGGTTTAACAGGAAATCTTTTCTGGTCCTTACCCTTTGGCATCCCCGTGGGTAAATTCAGAGCAGCCAAC
Source organism: Salmo trutta (assembly GCF_901001165.1). Classification (NCBI taxonomy): domain Eukaryota; kingdom Metazoa; phylum Chordata; class Actinopteri; order Salmoniformes; family Salmonidae; genus Salmo; species Salmo trutta. Next base: position 32,878,344 of record NC_042983.1, on the reverse strand, counting down.
TGAAATATATTACCAAGAATCAGGAAAGACTATTTTATTATCGACATGAATGGGTGAACTGTTGTTTTGGACAACCTACTCTAGAGTTGTTCGCCAGGTAGTCTTTTCTGTCAATGGTTATTAATTGAGTAGGAGGATTTAGGCAGATTAAAATGAACAGAGCAATTAAAAGAAAGCACATCTCCACTTTCACAAGAGTTGACATTTGCCAAACTGTTTAAGTATTAGCCAAGCTCAATGTCGATAATTCACATCAGTCTCATCTCAGTCCTGCCATACTAGACTGAATAAGCACTGAGGACTCCTTAATTTTGTTTTCATAATCAGTACTATCCCTCTCCCTCCATAATGGCATTGCTACTACCATCACACAGAGAAAAACAGACCCGAGTTTACCCTTTCATCTTCAACCAAGACAGCTTGGTCCACTAGCCCAACACTGTCTCTCAGGTCCCATATCGGTTCTCTTTAAGATAGCAGCAGTGATGACTGAGACCACTACTCCTCAGTGGCTCCTGTATCTGCGTCACGGCCTGATTATCACTGCATTACCGGCAGGCTCTGCTTGATGGGTCATCTTAATCAGAATATGCCAAAACAGATACGCACCAATATGGGGACCGGGGCATTCTATTGATGGACGCTGCCAGTTAGGCTACCATGGTTCTTGTATGTTGACACTTCTGCCGGTTAAGTTACCACAGTTGACACTTTTGTAACAACTGACGATGGTGAAATAGCGTGGGAAAACTTGTGTGTTCTGGACAGGCTTCAGCAGAGATACCTAGTGAAATGTAGTGTTTAAACTTTTCACAAGTAGTTGGTCTCACAGACAAGCTTCAGCAAACTCCAAAGGTTCAAAACGAATTGAGAAAAAGTTTCCTCTGCACTTTAAAAGTAGAAGACTAAACAGGAACAGAGCACTACTGCATTAAGGGTGCAGAAATGAAAAGTGGCGTCTTGTATCGTTTGTCATCCTCACCGGAGTGCTACAACCTTAGCAATAGAAGAGTGATGAATGTGAGGTCATAGCCGAAAACACAAGGGCATCAAAATCCCCTCACTGTCTCCCTCAGTCAGGACAGAATCCAGAGGAGCTCAGATAGGGTAAGCACATTATCCTCATATGACCCTACTGTAAACATTACAATGGACATACTGTGGAAATTTACATACACTTAGGTAGGAGTCGTTAAAACTTGTTTTTCAACCACTCCACAAATGTCTTGTTAACAAACTATAGTTTTGGCAAGTCGGTTAGGACATCTACTTTGTGCATGACACAATTTGTCCAACAATTGTTAACAGACAAATCCGCTCAGGAAGGAAACACGTTCTGTCTCCTAGAGATGAACGTACTTTGGAGCGAAAAGTGCAAATCGATCCCAGAACAACAAAGGACCTTGTGAAGATGCTGGAGGAAACAGGTACAAATATGAAATAAGCATAGATGCATGGATCTTAAAGTACTTGACGTATGTAACAAACTGGGCACCTCAAACAGTTTCAAAAAAGGTTATTTAATAAATAGACCCATTACAACACAAAAAAATACACCGCTCTGTGAAACTGACATGTAGTTAAGACAATCAGCCTTATGTCTGCTGGGTGTCATGTTATTTTGATCACATTGACTTCCAACAATAACCTCTCAGTAATATAAAGAAGATATGACTATGAGCTTGTGTTGTAAATGCATTATAAACTCTCCACGTTGCAGTTCAATTAACAAATATAAAATCCCCCATGAAACAGGTGTTCCCCGATCGCAATATCATTTTCATGGGGAAAGCATACATGTCCTCAAAAAAACGACCCGTCTCAATTACAAAAACACAGTAAAGTTAGTTTAGTGCCCAATCAAGGCAAAATACAAACCACTGTCTTTCACGATATGTTTGAAATTCTATGACCAACCTCTAGCACAAGAGAGGAAACTATGTTTTGATCCCATGAACAAAGAGAGGGTGAAACTGAGTCATTAAAGCATTTGACTGAACAGTGGAGGAGATATTGCCCCCCCCCCCCCATGACTGGAGTAAACATTACACACACTGACTAGAGTACCTGGTGAATTTCACACACTCCTTATGGGCGAGGGGACAACCACTGACTTTACCCCAGCCTCATACACAGACCCCTCGCTCTATCCATTACTATGGTGGAGATGGGTTTCTCCTTTCTCTCTATCCAGGTTCTGCTGTGCCTTGTGGATCATACAGTCCATTTGATGCTTCTTCTCCTTTCTCGTTCTTCTTCTCCCCTCCTCGTCTGGTGTGCTACTGTACAAACAGGATACTGAAAGCCATCAAGACACAGCAAAAAGCCACCCAGGGACTCTTACGTTCACCTAAAAAAAAGAGGGCAAGAGAGAAAAAGGAAGAGTTATAAGACTGTGTTCGGTCACAATTACTCTTATATAGCAAATCGACATATTAGCAATCATCTTAACAATTAAGAAAAAAAGGCTGTACATAGCTTACCTATTCTGGCACACTTCCAGAATATTCCCAAAATTCTGAAAGGGAACAACATATATTTAATTCAACAGCTCAATAAAAAATGTATAACTTTATAATTAAACATGGTGGCCAAACCCTACACAATCCCTCCTCGTGCCTTTCCCCTAAGCCACATCAAAAGGAAGGACAGAAATACTTGAGTCTGAAGATAGCGGCCAAGTCCTATCACATCCCTGCTGCTGTAGGGGGCCTATAGCCAGGGGTTGAGGATGAGCTACTGAGCCATGAGGTGGCAACCAGGCAGGCCTCTTTCACAGCTCCACTGTGTGTGATAATGCTCCTGTCCAGTGTCTCTCCTGTGTTATCTCCACAGAGGAGACACAGACAGGCCAGCCAGTTCACATCCGTGAATATGTACGGGCTCTTATCGTGGCGGTAGAAGAGGAGGCAATGGCGCCTCCTTTCTGAAGAAGCTCCATGATATTAATTATACTCACAGCAGGACTAGACACCTACAGTGCCTTCAGAAAGTTTTCCACATTTTGTTGTGTTACAGCCTGAAATCAAAATCTTTTTTTTCTCTTCATCATCTACACACAATACCCTTTAATGACAAAGTGAAAACATGTTTGTAGAAATGTTTGCACATTTATTGAATGTGAAATACAGATATATAATTTACATAAGTATTCACACCTCTGAGTCAAAACTTTGTAGAAGCACCGTTGGCAGTGATTACAGCTGTGAGTCTTTCTGGGTACGTCTCTAACAGCTTTACACACCCGGATTGTGCAACATTTCACATTCTTTTCAAAATTATTCAAGCTCTGTCAAATTGGTTGCTGATCATTGCTAGACAACCATTTTCTTGCCAAAGACATTTAAGTAGATTTAAGTCAACACTAAGGAACATTCACTGTCTTCTTGGTAAGCAACTCCAGTGTAGATTTGGCCTTGTGTTTTAGGTTATTGTCCTGCTGAAAGGTGAATACATTTTTTCTCCTGAAAAACTCCCCATTCTTTAACAAATACAAACTCCCCAGTCTTTAACAAATACAAGCATACCCATAACATGACGAAGCCACCACTATGCTTGAAAATATGGAGAGTGGTACTCAGTAATGTGTTATACTGGATTTGCCCCAAACATAACACTTTTTATTCAGGACAAATAAATGTTCCCCACATTTTTTGCATTATTACTTTAGTGCCTTGTTGCGAACAGGATGCATGTTTTGGAATATTTGTTCTGCACAGGTTTCCTTCTTTTCACTTTATCAAATTGGTTAGTATTGTGACTACAATGTTGTTGATCCTTAAGTAACTACAATGCAGTTGAGCCATCCTCGGTTTTCTCCTATCACAGCCATTAAACTCTGTTTTAAAGTCAATATTGGCCTCATGGTGAAATCCGGCAATGGAGTTAGGAAGGACGCCTGTATCTTTGAAGTGACTGGGTGTATTGATACACCATGCAAAGTGTAATTAATAACTTCACCATGCTCAAAGGGACATTCAATGTTTTTTTTACAATCTACCAATAGGTGCCCTTTGCAAGGCATTGGAAAAGATCCCTGGTCTTTGTGGTTGAATCGGTGTTTGAAATTCACTGCTTGATTGAGGGACTTTACAGATAAGTGTCTGTGTGAGGTACAGAGATTAGGTAGTCATTCAAAAATCATGTTAAACACTATTATTGCACACAGAGTGAATCCATGCAACTTATGTGACTTGATAAGCAAATCACATTTTTACTCTAACTTATTTTAGGCTTGTCATAACAAAGAGGTTGAATACTTAATGACTCAAAGACATTTCAGCTTTTCCGTTAATTAAAAAACATAATTCCACTTTCAGTTATGGGGTATTGTGTGTAGGCCAGTGACAAAACATCTCAGTTTAATTCATTTTAAATTCAGGCTGTACAACAAAATGTGGAAAAAGTCAAGGAGTGTGAATACTTTCTGAAGGCCCTGTAAAACCGATTCCCCCTCAGGAGAAAAGATTTGGCATGGGTCCTCAGATCCTCAAAAGGTTCTACAGCTGCACCATCGAGAGCATCCTGACTGGTTGCATCACTGCCTGGTATGGCAACTACTCGGCCTCCCACCGCAAGGCACTACAGAGGGTAGTGCGAACGTCCCAGTACATCACTGGGGCCAGACTTCCTGCCATCCAGGACCTCTATACCAGGCGGTGTCAGAGGAAGGCCATGAAAATTGTCAAAGACTCCAGCCACCCTAGTCAGAGACTGTTCTCTCTGCTACCACACGGCAAGCGGTACCGAAGCACCAAGTCTAGGTCCAAGAGGCTTCTAAACAGCTTCTACCCCCCAAGCCATAAGACTGCTGAACATCTAGTCAAATGGCTACCCAGACTATTCACATTTGCCCCCCCCCCCACTCTCGGTTGTCATCTATGCATAGTCACTTAACTCTACCAACATGAACATACTACCTCAACTAACCGGTGCCCCCGCACAATGACTCTGTACCGGCACCCCCCTGTATATATTGTTATTTTTTACTGATCCTCTTTAAATTACTTATCCATATTTTTTGAAAGTGCACTGTCGGTTAGGGGCTCGTAAATAAGCATTTCACTGTAAGGTCTACACCTGTTGTATTCGGCGCATGTGACTAATACAATTTGATTTGAATTCCACAACTGGCATTTCTACGACTGCATTTTCATCCACATATTGAATATTTAGGTGTGTGTGTGGTCAGACAGATTATGCTCCTGTGTGTGTGTGTGTGTGTGTGTGTGTGTGTGTGTGTGTGTGTGTGTGTGCTAGTTGGCCAACAGCACCTCTCCAACTCAATCCCTCAATGACCAGAGCAGGCTTTTCCATTCTAAACTCTTGCACTGTGAAATAAATTAGCTCATGTATCTGAAGGAAATGTTTTTGGGGCAAACAGAATGTTTTCCAGTGATTGTTTTATTTTGCCACTGAAAGAGTGTAGTACAGGAAACAAGTGTTCTTTTAGGTTATCACCAACATCCTTTTTATAGAGATAAGGATATTGGTCGATGTAGCCGTGATGGTAGCCTCAGAGATTCAATCAATCGCAACACGCATTGGACCCATGATGAAACATTTGCTGTGGCACATCACAACCAAAAACACTCAAGCCAACAAATCATTCTTGAGCAAAATACTGCGTCCCTCCTAGCTCTAGCTGCGTGAAACTAGGTTACCTCAGCCTCATTAAAGTGAATCATGGACTGTGTTCTCCCAAGAAAAATAATGACCCAATGGAGATGAGAATAGGCTGGTCTAACATTCTCTGACAAGTTGTTTATTTGTTGAGAAATAAAACAAAATAGTTTAACACAAGTATTAATGTGTCACTGTCAATAGCTAACAAACAAGGCTATCTAGAGGCAGGTTAATAGAAGAAGTCTTGTTCTTCTAGCTGAAATGTATGGTACACTGCTTTGTCCTTATAACTGCATTATATCTGGTAGCCCAGTGTAGTTATTACAACAGTAACATTCCGTCTTAGGGAATAACATTGGAGATGCGTCCCACATTAGAATGTATATCGATAGTCGGTAGGCTGTTGTTATTAAATTGGCATCACTGAGCAGTGCACAAAAAAGTATTAAATCCAGTTGTTAGACGCTAACAGAAAAATCCCGCGAAGTGCTGATATAGATTGTTGGAGGTGCTGCGCACAGGCATAAAAATGGGTCTAATTTATGTGCAAGTCTACAAAGTTACTTTGTCCTCGTGTTTCTTTGCTATTTACATTGTTTTGCTCACAAGCTTGGTTGTTTTCAATGCTAGTTTGAGTCTTCTGCTTCCACTGACAGCAAAGAGACGCCCTAGTCAGAGCATGCTCAGAGTACACACCCTGGCAATGCGTGTGAATGTTGACCTGTTTAAAGGTCTTACATTGGCAACGGAGAGAGTGATTACAAAGTCATCCGGAACGGTTGATGCTCTCATGTATGCTTCAGTGTTGCTTGCCTCGAAGCAAGCATATAAGTAATTTAGCTCGTCTGGTAGGCTCGTGTCTTTACTAAGAAATGTCTTGTTTTAGAAACATTACAAAGCATGGTCATCTGCTTTTAGTTTGTTCTTTGATGTATGCATGACAAAAAATATGTATGCATGACAAAAATATATTTTGTCTGGGAAAAAATCTGAGTGGCTTCTAGATTGTTTAAAATCTACCTGCCACAGTGGCTGGTGGTCCAAAAAGTACATTTTAGGCCCTGGTAGCATCTAACAATTGGATTTCATTATTTATTGGGCACTGTAAATAATGCCTTTTTAAAATCAGAACTTGTCGCAAACAGTACAATCACTGGTCGGGAATTAAGTTGCATGGTTTGCTTGTGATATACTCATAGACCTTGTTCATCGAGGTCTGTAACATGGGCTAACACCCCGAGTTGCCCTTAAATGTATAAACTGGACTCAAATGGTACCTACCCTGACTTGTTCTTGTCTAGCAGGCTGGGGGCTAGAGCTCTGATGTAGGCACATGTACAGATGAGCAGAAGAATCACAGTCAGAAGACTCTGGAAGTTGAAAATGGCAGACTGCAAGAAGAGAGAGTGACAAATGAAAGAAATGTATCAGACTAAAATTTTCAAAGAAAACAGGTATTTAAATTAAAAAAATTAACATTTAAAACAAATTCTTAGCATCCCAACAAATGGGCATACACTTTTTGAAGGAGATATTGAAATAAAGTTTGATCTGGTATAAAGGCTCTAAACCTAGCCTAAGCCTTTAACATTAGCTAGTGGCTGCCTTTGCTGAGGACCTTCTCAAAAACGTTCAGCAGTTGGGCATCCTCCTGTAGACAACATAACGTGCAAACCTCATCGTACATGTGGCGTGTGCTGCATATTTAACACATACATGTTATTCAATAATTTTAACCACACCGCTCGCTCGTGTGAACGAGCATTTGCATAGGCATCGCTAGAATACAACTTGGGTCTGTTTGAGACGCTCCACAAGTCCCCTCCTTACTGGATTTCAGGAAGATAAACCCATGTGGATGCTTGAAAGACAAATAAGACGAGATTAAAAGAGAACTAAAAAGCTTTTCTTTTTTAGATTTGCAGAATTTATGAGTCACATGCACAGGGTTGCAGATGTTATTGTAGGGTACAATGAGATTTTTATGCGCCGAGCTCCAACAGTGCAGGTCAAAGGGAAGTGAATGAAACAAAAATAATAGCCTAATATAAAACATATGTGGATTAAGCATTGGAGTAGAGAAACTCACAATTTGTATGACTCCAGGTCAAAATTCTACAAATAACCAACTAAAAGGGGGTCCCATATGCATATCAAGTAAAATAACCAAATGTTAATCTCCCTGGACAAACAGGCTAGCAACAGCTAGCTAGCTAAATGTCAATTAATGTTGAATGTGTGTTTCGACCTGCCCAGAAATTAATAGAATTGATTCACAGTTGAATTTGGTATTTTAACCTGCACGTCATGATTGTGTCTGGTGGGGATAGACAAAATACACATGCGCATGATGGCGCGCATGGCCGGTATAGTCAGCATGTCAAGCCTCGTTCCCATTACCCATAAGCACTCAGTTATGTTGCGCCGGATGTCATGCATTTCAACGGGGACATCCACAACAGAGTGAAAATGGAAGGCTCCATTGCCAGACTGAGGCTGCATACTTGGAAACTTTCCAAACTTTGCATCATCTTCAGTCCAGCCAGACTGTTGAAGAACAGGAAGTTACCAAACCACAGAAGATGAAAATATGTGGTTTTCAGTGATGGCTTTATGGGATAGCTAGCAACTTGTAAACAATTAACCATTCCTATAAATAAGTACCATTTTAATAGTAATGTTAAATAATATGCATTGGCTGTTAAGACAATTATATGACTGTTGCCTCCCGTTTAAGTTTAATGTGATGGTAATGACGTTTTTGATGCTAATTATTAGGTGGTGGTGTTGGTGGTGGTGGGGGGGGGGGGGGGGGTCGCTAGCTACAATGGAATCTTCAACCTAGCCTACCTTTTAGCCAGCTAGCTTGACTTGCTATATTTAAACGTTAAGGCCCAAGGGGGTGGTATGTGGCCAATATACCACAGCTTAGGGCTGTGGTATACGGCGTAGATACAGCCATTTTATATTGGCCATATACCACAAATCCCAGAGGAGCCTTATTGTGATTATAAACTAGTTGTACCAATGTAATTAGAAGAGTAAAAAGTAATTTGTCATATGTTCTGCCAATCAGCATCCAGGGATCAAACCACCAGGTTTCTTTAATTTCATTTATAAACAAGTTGAGAAAAAAGTAACTTTACAAAACATTTTATATTTTCACCTGAAACAATATGCATCCTGTCTTGAACGAAAAAGTCATATTTTGCGGTGGGTATAATTTGTGGAACATTCCAACAAGAATCCGTTCCAAAAACGTTGTAAATAACAAGGTTGCCAACAAACAACGCACACAAAGTTGTATAGCGGCAGAATAAAATACCGGGGTAGGGATTGGGCTATTTAATTACGTTTTTTACTCACAATGTTTATTCCCGAAAAATGCCTGTACTCACTCTGGTAGCCTATCGACAAACTAAGAATATCTTGATGACTATTCGGCAGCTAGTTAGCTAGGTGGATTGATCATGTTACTTTGTATGCGTTGTTTGTTGGCAACCTTGTATTTTACGAAGTTTTTGACAGATTCCTGCTGGAACCTGCCACATATTTCGCTATCTGATGAGACAGACTCTCCTCCATATTGCGTTACAAAGACTACGCCACCAGGCAATGACTCAGTGAAGATCATGTAAGTCGTAATTCTAAACACAGGCAAAGAGTCAGTGAAGATGATGTAAGGCGTAATGAAATAGGTCACGATGTAAACGGCGTATAATGCCGCCTTCACATGCTAGTCGGAACTGGGAAACTCGGACGTTTTCGACTTGCTGATTCGTTGAACGCTGCTCGTGTATAAATATAACCAGTTAGAAAGTCGGAAATGTTCAAGTTCTGACTAGCACATGAATGCGGCATGAAACACAAATGCATGCTACATTGGTGGCCCGGAACGGAAAGGCTAATGCCTCGTTAGAAAACAACTGGGAAATCGGAAAAAAACGAGTTCCGAATGGGAAAAATCTTTTGAACGGTCATCCAACTCGAAATTACAAGCCGGAAACTTGGGCCTCTTTCTAGAGTTCCCACTTTTCAACCCGAAGATCACTGACGTCATCATTTGACCTCTTTTTGAGTTCCCAAACCCGGTTGTCTTTAAAGCACCAGACGTGGCACAATTTCGTCGAGTTTGCGAACTGTTACACTGATTGGCATCTACCATGTGGATATGCAATCGATATCTAAATGAAACATCTAACAAATAGGCCATTAAATGAAACAGTTAGGTCAGTATGATAGGAGAAACTGAGACAACACAGATCGAGATGTTTTTGTCTTGATTTATTGCCCTTGTTGGCAAAGCTAGCTAACGTTACAGTACTGTTTGCTAACATACTGTCTGCAGAAACATTTACCAGCTACTCATGTCATATAGAGGTAATTGGATACTATATACGAAAACCTATATCAACCATTGTCACGAATTGATATTGAAAAGTTAAACAACTCTCACTCTTACCATTTTTGTAGCTAAATTTCTCAAAGCCACATCACACTTCCTCTTCGTCCTCAGAAATGACCTAGTTACTAGTGCGTCATTACGTACTCACACAAGCCCTTCCCTGATTGGCTAACCATTTACCACACATTTTGTGGGCTTAGTTATCAAACTTCAAATATCTTTGCTTTCAAAACATGCGTTGATTCTCTGAAGTGTAGTATTTAAAGTATGTGGGCAATAGCTAGCTAGCTACTTCGGTTGGTTTCTTTAGTGTCGAAAACACATGCAGCCAGTGCATAATTTATTTCAGTGGTGTACAGTTTAAACGCCAGAGACAGTGACAATACCTAACCTACTTCTGAAACGCGGAAGTCAAGGTATTACTCTGAGGTGAACTCATTCATAAGAGGCAAGTTTCATGTAAGATTTGTTTCTCTTGGGTCATGTAGGCTACATGTGATGTATATCGGAAAATGTTTTTATTCATAATGAATGCGTGCAAAGTTGATTGAGAAATTGCTTGCTTACTTCCTGATGAAGATGTGGTGGTCAATATCAAATGAGCTACGACAACATACATTTCAATGGAGGAAAAACAGTGAACGATACTAACTAGTTACCAAAAGTTCGATACAACACAGTCATAGGTTATATTATTTATAGTAAAGCTCTCAGCGTACAGTGACAGTTTTCCCGACAGTTTACAATCATGTAGGCAGGGAAGAAGAAGTTTAACAATTGGACATTACTAAAATTACTACATTGAAGGTTACTGGCAATGATGTGCTCTCTTTTTCTCTGACGTTCGACATGTTTGTGGTCATTTCCTCACGTCACAAGTTTTCACAATATGCCCCCTCCCTCCGACCATACCTAGAAGACATCTTGACATGATTGCATTTAAACCATGTTTTATGATCTCCCAAACGCCTGCCTCTTAGACACTCCTAATGTACCATTAATGCAAGAATTTTGAATCGAAACCACACATAAATCAACTGTGTTCTACAGTAAAATGCAGATGGGAATTTGGTCATGATTTCTTGGAGTTGAGACTTGTTAGCTCCAGAAGTGTTTATTTGAATCGGATTTGGAATGTTTGTTGTAATTCAATCTCTTTTAAATAACACACTGCACACTAGCCTTCTTCACCTAGTTGTTATTCATATTAAAAAGACATGTCCTTGATTAAATCATTTAAGGTCCTGGTCATGAGTCGACAAGAAACAATAATCAAAGTTCCCAGGGGGGTATTCATTAGGAACCAAATGGGGAGGGACCTACTGGAATTTGTCCAATAGGAGTTTTCATTGCAAAACCTTTCGCTATGGTCCAAAAGTTTTGCTACGGTGTGCGACTAATGAATACACACCTGGTGTTCCACTGACTAGTATGTTACACAATTAGTCAGGTAAATAAAGTGTTGCAGTGTTGGTACAAATTCTCGTTTCAACTGTGATGTCTCGTGGTTTATGTATTTAGGCCTACACAATTAAATATTTTCATTTTCCATGATTTAGATATGCAAAAAGGAAGCTACAAAGTAATATCCATAGTTAATGAGCATATCTACAACATTGTGCAAGCCATGGACAGGTGGGACTATATACCATGTAGACAATTCACCTGCCAATGTAATGCCCATTTACATGGGTTTCAGTGCCACTTGATATGCCCTGAAGCGTCACTTTTAACAAAAAATATTGAGACACCATATTTTTCAATCATGCCCAATCTGTTCAAACTCCCATGGGCTGATCATGAAGGACTGTTGGGGGAGGGGCGGGCGACTTCATGAAATAGGCCTAGTAGCAAAACAAAGTCCTAATATATCACAGTGCTGTTGTCATGCCGCCAAAATTATTCTCTGATGTTTCTGCCCATAGGCAAATCATCAGTTTTGCAAGTGCAGAGCATGTTGGGAATGTCAGTTAATTACACTGCTGGTTGTCCAGGCCTTGGCTGCAGTGACTTGGGTATATGTAATTAGAGAATCACTTATCTCTTGGAAGCACCTTGAATTAGTGGCTGGGGTTGTTTGACTTCACATCCTCCATAACTCATCCTCTATGGAGAATTACCTTTTATCACCTAGGCCTAGTTCACATTTTTCAGGCAGCTCAATGTGCCCTATACAGAGTGTCACATGCCCATAATCTTTATTTATTTCTGGTACATTTGTTTTGATTTTGACAAAATCATTTCCCTTGTATCAAAAGAGATTTGCATACAACAGTTTGTAATGTTGATTTTAATTTTTTTTTACATTTCACCTTTATTTAACCAGGTAGGCCAGTTGAGAACAAGTTCTCATTTACAACTGCAACCTGGCCAAGATAAAGCAAAGCAGTGTGGCAAAAACAACAACACAGAGTTACACATGGGATAAGCAAACGTACAGTCAATAACACAAAATAAAAATCAATGTACAGTGTGTGCAAATGTAAGATTAGGGAGGTAAGGCAATAAATAGGCCATAGTGGTGAAATAATTACAATTTAGCATTAACACTGGAGTGATAGATGTGCAGACGATGATGTGCAAGTAGAGCTACTGGGGTGCAAAAGAGCAAAAAAATAAATAACAATATGGGGATGAGGTAGTTGGGTGGGTGGGCTATTTACAGATGGGCTGTGTACAGGTTCAGTGATCGGTAAGCTGCTCTGACAGGTGATGCTTAAAGTTAGTGAGGGAGATGTACATTTTATGTGATTTTTGCAATTCGTTCCAGTCATTTGCAGCAGATAACTGGAAGGAAAGGCGGCCAAAGCAGGTGTTGGCTTTGGGGGTGACCAGTGAGATATACCTGCTGGAACGTGTGCTACAGGTGGGTGTTGCTATGGTGACCAGTGAGCTGAGATAAGGTGGGGCTTTAACTAGCAAAGACTTATAGATGACCTGGAGCCAGTGGGTTTGGCAACGAATATGTAGCGAGGGCCAGCCAACGAGAGCATACAGGCCGCAGTGGTGGGTAGTATATGGGGCTTTGGTGACAAAACGGATGGCACTGTGATAGACTACAATACCGGTCAAAAGTTTTAGAACACCTACTCATTCAAGGGTTTTTCTTTATTTTTACCATTATCTACATTGTAGAATAATAGTGAAGACATCAAAGCTATGAAATAACACATATGGAATCATGTAGTAACCAAAAAAGTGTTAAACAAATAAAAATATATTTTATATTTGAGATTCTTCAAAGTAGCCACCCTTTGCCTTGATGACAGCTTTGCACATTCTTGGCATTCTCTCAACCAGCTTCATGAGGTAGTCACCTGGAATGCATTTCAATTAAAAGGTGTGCCTTGTTCAAAGTTAATTTGTGGAATTTCTTCCCTTCTTAACTTCTCTAGGACCGGCGGGACGAATTCGTCCCACCTACGTAACAGCCAGTTGAATCCTGTGGCGCGATTTTCAAATACCTTTGAAATGCTATTACTTCAATTTCTCAAACATATGACTATTTTACAGCTATTTAAAGACAAGACTCTCGTTAATCTAACCACACTGTCCGATTTCAAAAAGGCTTTACAACGAAAGCAAAACATTAGATTATGTCAGCAGAGTACCCAGCCAGAAATAATCAGACACCCATTTTTCAAGCTAGCATATAATGTCACAAAAACCCAGAAGACAGCTAAATGCAGCACTAACCTTTGATGATCTTCATCAGATGACACACCTAGGACATTATGTTATACAATACATGCATGTTTTGTTCAATCAAGTTCATATTTATATCAAAAACCAGCTTTTTACATTAGCATGTGACGTTCAGAACTAGCATACCCCCCGCAAACTTCCGGCGAATTTACCAACAATTTACTAAATTACTCACGATAAACGTTCACAAAAAGCATAACAATTATTTTAAGAATTATAGATACATTACTCCTCTATGCACTCGATATGTCCGATTTTAAAATAGCTTTTTGGTGAAAGCACATTTTGCAATATTCTAAGTAGATAGCCCGGCATCACAGGGCTAGCTATTTAGACACCCAGCAAGTTTAGCCTTCACCAAACTCCGATTTACTATTAGAAAAGTTTGATTACCTTTGGTGTTCTTTGTCAGAATGCACTCCCAGGACTTCTACTTCAATAACAAATGTTGGTTTGGTCCCAAATAATCCATAGTTATATCCAAACAGCGGCGTTTTGTTCGTGCGTTCAAGACACTATCCGAAAGGGTAAAGAAGGGTGACGAGCACGACGCATTTCGTGACAAAACATTTCTAAATATTCCATTAGCGTACTTCGAAGCATGTCAACCGCTGTTTAAAATCAATTTTTATGCCATTTTTCTCGTAAAAAAGCGATAATATTCCGACCGGAAATCTGCGTTTAGGTAAAAAGACGAAAGAAAATAAAGCACGGGGTCGACTCGTGCACGCGCCTAAGCCCATTGTCCTCTGATTGGCCACTTGCCAAAAGCGCAAATGTGTTTCAGCCTGGGGCTGCCTCGATATCATTCAGCTTTTTCCCGGGCTCTGAGAGCCTATGGGAGCCGTAGGAAGTGTCACGTTACAGCAAAGATCCTCAGTCTTCAATAAACAGAGGCAAGAAGAACAAGATCTTGTCAGAGAGGGCACTTCCTGTAAGGAATCTTCTCAGGTTTTTGCCTGCCATATGAGTTCTGTTATACTCACAGACACCATTCAAACAGTTTTAGAAACTTTAGGGTGTTTTCTATCCAAAGCCAATAATTATATGCATATTCTAGTTACTGGGTAGGAGTAGTAACCAGATTAAATCGGGTACGTTTTTTATCCGGCCGTGTAAATACTGCCCCCTAGCCCTAACAGTTTAATGCATTTGAGCCAATCAGTTGTGTTGTGACAAGGTAAGGGGGTATACAGAAGATAGCCCTATTTGGTAAAAGACCAAGTCCATATTATGGCAAGAACTTCTCAAATAAGCAAAGAGAAACGACAGTCCATCATTACTTTAAGACATGAATATCAGTCAATACGGAACATTTCAAGAAGTTTGAAAGTGTCTTCAAGTGCAGTCGCAAAAACCATCAAGTGCTATGATGAAACTCTCATGAGGACCGCCACAGGAAAGGAAGACCCAGAGTTGCCTCTTCTGTAGAGGATAAGTTCATTAGACTTACCTGCCTCAGAAATTGCAGCCCAAATAAATGCTTCACAGAGTTCAAGTAACAGACACATCTCAATATCAACTGTTCAGAGGAGACTGCGTGAATGAGGCCTTCATGGTCGAATTGCTGCAGAGAAACCACTACTAAAGGACACCAATAAGAAGAAGATACTTGCTTGGGCCAAGAAACACGAGTAATGGACATTAGACTGGTGGAAATTTGTCCTTTGGTCTAGAGTCCAAATTGGAGATTTTTGGTTCCAACTGCCATGTCTTTGTGAGACGAAGTGTGGGTGAACAGATGATCTCTGCATGTGTATTTCCCACAGTAAAGCATGGAGGAGGAGGTGTTATGGTGTGGGTGTGCTTTGCTGGTGACACTGTCTGCAATTTATTTTGAATTCAAGGCACACTTAACCAGCATGGCTACCTCAGCATTCTGCAGCAATACGCCATCCCATCTGGTTTGGGCTTAGTGGGACTATAATTTGTTTTTCAACAGGACAATGACCAAACACACCTAACAGGCTGTGTAAGGGCTATTTTACCACAAAGGAGGGTGATGGAGTGCTGCATCAGATGACCTGGCCTCCACAATCCCCCGACCTCAACCAAATTGAGATGTTTTTTTGATGAGTCGGACTTCAGAGTGAAGGAAACGCGGCCAACAAGTGCTTAGCATATGTGGGAACTCCTTCAAGACTGTTGGAAAAGCATTCCAGGTGAAGCTGGTTGAGAGAATGCCAAGAGTGGGCAAAGCTCTCATCAAGGCAAAGGATGGCTACTTGAAGAATCTCAAATATAAAATATATTTTGATTTGTTTAACACTGTTTTGATTATTACATGATTCCATATGTGCTATTGAATAGTTTTGATGTCTTCACTATTATACTACAATGTAGAAAATAGTAAAAATAAAGAAAAACCCTTGAATGAGTAGGTGTTCTAAAACTTTTGACCGGTAGTGTACATCCAATTTGCTGAGTAAAGTGTTGGAGCCTATTTTGTAAATGACATCGCCGAAGTCAAGGATCGGTAGGATAGTCAGTTTTACGAGGGTATGTTTGGCAGCATGAGTGAAGGAGGTTTTGTTGAGAAATAGGAAGCCAATTCTAGATTTAATTTTGGATTGGAGATGCTTAATGTGAGTCTGGAAGGAGAGTTTACAGTCTAACCAGACACCTAGGTATTTGTAGTTGTCCACATATTCTAAGTCAGAACCGTCCAGAGTAGTGATGATTGGCGGGCGGGTGCGGGCAGCAATCGGTTGAAGAGCATGCATTTGGTTTTACTAGCATTTAACCTCTTGACGCACGTTAAGGAAAGGGGGCGCTATAGCGAATTTTGAAAAAAATACGTGCCCATTTTAAACGGCCTCCTACTCAAACTCAGAAGCTAGGATACGCATATAATTAGTAGATTTGGATAGAAAACACTCTAAAGTTTCTAAAACTGTTTGAATGGTGTCTGTGAGTATAACATAACTCATATGGCAGTCAAAACCCCGAGACAGATCCTAACAGGAAGTGGAAATCTGATTTGTGGAATCACTTTCAAGTCTTTGCCTATGAAACACACCATGAGTTAGAATTCATTGAGCACTTCCTAAGGCTTCCACTAGATGTCAACAGTCTTTACAAAGTGGTTTGAGTCTTCTCCGGTAGAAACTGACCGAACGAGAGGCCTGGAAAGTTGGTCATAGGGGGAGGGCCATTACTACTATGACGCGGGCGCCCGTGGGTACCCTTTCGTTCCGAAACGTTTAGTAAGACAATGCAATCGTCCGCCTTGAATATTATTGATGCTCTGGTTGAAAAAGGCCCTAAAGAGTTATGTTATACAACGTTTGACATGTTTGAACGAACGTAAATATATATTTTTTGCACATTCGTGACGACAAGTCCCGCGCACTTCAGTACATTTTGTGTAGCCATCGTAACGCGCTAACAAGAACGAGCTATTGGGACATAAATTATTAACTTTTTCGAACAAAACTACATTTGTTGTGGACCTGGGATTTCTGGAAGTGCCTTCTGATGAAGATAATCAAAGGTAAGGGAATATTTACAATAGTATATTTGATATTAGATGGTTCCAAGATGGCGCTAACCTGCATCGCCTAGCCTATTTTTCTGAGCATAGCACCTCGTTTATTGCAAAGTGTGATTTCCCAGTAAAGTTGTTTTTAAATCTGGCAATGCGGTTGCATTCTTTGAATGACAATATTACATTTTACAAATGTTTTCGAATAGTAATTTAGTAAATTGTAGTGCTGATTCACCGGATGCATTTGAGGGAAAATATTTTCTGAACATCATGCGCCGATGTAAAATGCTGTTTTTGTATATAAATATGAACTTTATTGAACAAAAGAATGCATGTATTGTGTAACATGATGTCCTAGGAGTGTCATCTGGTGAAGATTGTCAAAGGTTAGTTCTTCATTTAGCTGTTTTTTGGTTATTTGTGATGCATGTGGTTGGTCGGAAAATGGCGGTGTGGCTATTTTGACAATGTACTCTCCTAACATAATGTAATGTTTTGCTTTCGCTGTAAAGCCTTTTTGAAATCGGACGTGGTTCGATTCAGGAGAAGTGTATCTATAAAACGGTGTAAAATAGTCCTATGTTTGACAAACAGAAATTATTATATTTGGTTATGATTATGGCGCTCAGATTTTCCGCTGGATGTTGATCCCGATTACGGGATCAGCGCTGAGCAGTTGGAGGCCGCGGAAGGAGTGTTGTATGGCATTGAAGCTTGTTTGGAGGTTTGTTAATACAGTGTCAAAGGAAGGGCCAGATGTATACAGAATGGTGTTGTCTGTGTAGAAGTGGATCAGAGAATCACCAGCAGCAAGTGCGACATCATTGATATATACAGAGAAAAGAGTAGGCCCGAGAATTGAAACCTGTGGTACCCACATAGAGCCTGCCAGAGGTCCGGACAACAGGCCCTCCGATTTGACACACTGAACGCTATCTGAGAAGTAGTTGGTGAACCAGGCAAGGCAGTCATTTGAGAAACCAAGGCTATTGAGTCTGCCGATAATGTGGTGATTGACAGAGTCAAGAGCCTTGGCCAGGTCGATGAATACGGCTGCACAGTAATGTCTCTTATTGATGGCGGTTATGATATCGTTTAGGACCTTGAGCGTGGCTGAGGTGCACCCATGACCAGCTGGCTTTTGAAGACTTTAGAAAGGCAGGGCAGGATGGATATAGGCCTTTAACAGTTTGGGTCTAGAGTGTCTCCCCCTTTGAAGAGGGGGATGACCGCGGCAGCTTTCCAATCTTTAGGGATCTCAGACGATATGAAAGAGAGGTTGAACAGGCTTGAATTAGGGGTTGCAACAATAGGGGGGGTTGGGCATGTTGCTGCATGGGGTGCAGAGCTGTTGGCCGGGGTAGGGGTAGCCAGGTGGAAAGCATGGCCAGCCATAGAAAAATGCTTATTGAAAGTCTCAATTATCGTAGATTTATCAGTGGTGACAGTGTTTCCTAGCCTCAGTACAGTGGGCAGCTGGGAGGAGGTGCTCTTATTTTCCATGGACTTTACGGGGTGTCCCAAAACTTTTTGGAATTAGTGCTACAGGATGCAGATTTCTGCTTGAAAAAGCTAGCCTTAGCTTTCCTAACTGACTGTGTATATTGCTTCCTGACTTCCCTGAAAAGTTGCATATCGTGGGGGATATTCGATGCTAATGCAGAACGCCACAGGATGTTTTTGTGCTGGTCAAGGGCAGTCAAGTCTGGAGTGAACCATGGGCTATATCTGTTCTTAATTCTACATTTTTTGAATGGGGCATGCTAATTTAAGATGGTGAGGAAAGCACTTTTAAAGAATAACCAGTCATCATCTACTGACAGGATGAGGTCAATATCCTTCCAGAATACAAGGGCCAGGTCTATTAGAAAGGCCTGCCTGCTGAAGTGTTTTAGGGAGCGTTTGACAATGACAAGGGGTGGTCGTTTGACTCCGGGGCCATTACGGATGCAGGCAATGAGGCAGTGATCGCTGAGATCCTGGTTGAAGACAGCAGAGACGTATTCAGAGGGCAAGTTGGTCAGGATGATATCTATGAGGGTGCCCATGTTTACGGATTTAGGGTTGTACCTGGTAGGTTCCTTGATAATTTGTGTGAGATTGAGGGCATCTAGTTTAGATTGTAGGATGGCCGGGGTGCTAATTATATCCCAGTTTAGGTCACCTAACAGTACGAACTCTGAAGATAGATGGGGGGCAATCAATTCACATGGTGTCCAGAGCACAGCTGGGGGCTGAGGGGGGTCTATAACAAGTGGCAACGCTGAGAGATTTATTTCTTGAAAGGTGGATTTTTAAAAGTAGAAGCTCTAACTGTTTTTGCACAGACCTGGATAGTATGGCAGAACTCTGCAGGCTATCTCTGCAGTAGATTGCAACTCCGCCCACTTTGGCAGTTCTATCTTGATGGAAAATGTTACAGTTAGGGATGGAAATTTCGGAACTTTTGGTGGCCTTCCTAAGCCAGGATTCAGACATGGCTAGGACATCCGGGTTGGTGGAGTGTGCTAAAGCAGTGAATTAAACACATTTACGGAAGAGGCTTCTGATGTTAACATGCATGAAACTAAGGCTTTTACGGTGACAGAAATTAAGAAATGAGAGCGCCTGGGGAATAGGTGTAATGCTGGGGAATACAGGGCCTGGGTTAACCTCTACATCACCAGAGGAACAGAGGAGGAGTTGGATAAGGGTACGGCTGAAGGCTTTAAGAACTGGTCGTCTAGTGCGTTGGGAACAGAATAAAAGGAGCAGATTTCGGGGCTTGGTAGAATAGGTTCAGGGCATAATGTACAGACAATTGTATGGTAGGATGTGATTACAGTGGGGCATTGAGTGACGATGAGGCAAACCTTGGCATTGGGGCATTCGGGCAAACCTAGGCATTGAGTGACGATGAGAGAGCTTGCATCTCTGGAGACACCAGTTAAGCCTGGTGAGGTCACCCCATAAATGGGGTGTGTGGCAAGAGAGCAATCTAAGGCATATTGAGCTGGACTAGGGGCTCTACAGTGAAATAAAGCAATAATAACTAACCGAAACAGAAGAAAACAAGACATATTGACGTTAGAGAGAGGCATGTGTAGCTGAGTGATCATACGGTCCACTGAGCAGCATTAGGTGAGTCAGGGAGCCGTTCGGTAGTAGGTACTATGCTAGGCGAGTGGGAGGCACGGCGTTCAGAAAGCTAGCGGTCTGGGGCTAGCAGATGGGTCTTCAGCGACATCGCAACGGAAAAGCCTGTTGAAACCACATCGGACGATTACATCGGCAGACCAGTTGTGATGGATCGGCGGGGCTACAGGAAAGGAAGACCCAGAGTTACCTCTGCCACAGAGGACAAGTTCATTAGAGTTACCAGCCTCAGAAATTGCAGCCCACATAAATGCTTCGCAGAGTTCAAGTAATAGACACATCTCAACATCAACTGTTCAGAGGAGACTGCATGAATCAGGCCTTCATGGTCGATTTGGTGCAAACAAACAACTACTAAAGGACACCAATAATAAGAAGAGACTTGCGTGGGCCAAAACACACGAGCAATGGACATTAGACTGGTGGAAATCTGTCCTTTGGTCTGATGAGTCCAAATTTGAGATTTTTGGTTCCAACCGCTGTGTCTTTGTGAGATGCAGAGTAGGTGAACGGATGATCTCCGCATGTGTGGTTCCCACTGTGAAGCATGAAGGAGGTGTGAAGGTGTGAGGGTGCTTTACTGTTGACACTGTCTGCTATTTATTTAGAATTCAAGGCACACTTAACCAGTATGGCTACCACAGCGTTCTGCAGCAATATGCCACCCCATCTGGTTCGCGCTTAGTGGGACTGTCATTTGTTTTTCAACAGGACAATGACCCTACACACCTCCAGGCTGTGTAAGGGCTATTTGACCAAGAAGTAAAGTGATGGAATGCTGCATCAGATGACCTGGCCTCCACAGTCACCCGCCGTCAAACCAACTGAGATGGTTTGGGATGAGTTGGACCACAGAGTGAAGGAAAAGCAGCCAACAAGTGCTCAGCATATGTGGGAACTCCTTCAAGACTGTTGGAAAAGCATTCCAGGGGAATCTGGTTGAGAGAACGCCAAGAGTGTGCAAATTTGTCATCAAGGCAAAGAGTGGCTACTTTGAAGAATCTCATAAAACATATTTTGATATGTTTAACACTTTTTTTTGATTACTACATGATTCCAAATGTGTTATTTCATAGTGCTGATGTCTTCACTATTATTCTACAATGTAGAAAATATTAAAAATAAAGAAAAACCCTTGAATGAGCAGGTGCATCCAAACATTTGTATGTATATATATATATATATATATATATACATAAAAAAATCTTACAGGTGTATTTTACATATAGAATTACCATACCTTTCAATGAACAGGCAGAGCAAACGTGTAGAAAAGAAAAGTAAATCAAATCAAATTTATTTATATAGCCCTTCTTACATCAGCTGATATCTCAAAGTGCTGTACAGAAACCCAGCCTAAAACCCCAAACAGCAAGCAATGCAGGTGTGGAATCACGGTGGCTAGGAAAAACTCCCTAGAAAGGCCAAAACCTAGGAAGAAACCTAGAGAGGAACCAGACTATGAGGGGTGGCCAGTCCTCTCCTGGCTGTGCCGGGTGGAGATTATAACAGCACATGGCCAAGATGTTCAAATGTTCATAAATGACCAGCATTGTCAAATAATAATAATCATAGTAGTTGTCGAGGGTGCAACAAGTCAGTAACACAAGAGTAAGTGTCAGTTGGCTTTTTCATAGCCGATCTTTGAGAGTATCTCTACCGCTCCTGCTGTCTCTAGAGAGTTGAAAACAGCAGGTCTGGGACAGGTAGCACGTCCGGTGAACAGGTCAGGGTTCCATAGCTGCAGGCAGAACAGTTGGAACTGGAGCAGCAGCACGGCCAGGTGAACTGGGGACAGCAAGGAGTCATCAAGCCAGGTAGTCCTGAGGCATGGTCCTAGGGCTCAGGTCCTCCGAGAGAGAGAAAGAAAGAAGGAGAGAAAGAGAGAATTATAGAGAGCATATTTAAATTCACACAGGACACCGGAAAAGACAAGAGAAATACTCCAGATGTGACAGACTGACCCTAGCCCCCCGACACATAAACTACTGCAGCATAAATACTGGAGGCTGAGACAGGAGGGGTCAGGTGACACTGTGGCCCCATCCGATGAAACCCCCAGACAGGGCCAAACAGGTAGGATATAACCCCACCCACTTTGCCAAAGCACAGCCTCCACACCACTGGAGGGATATCTCCAACCACCAACATACCATCCCGGGACAAGGCCGAGTATAGCCCACAAAGATCTCTGCCACGGCACAACCCAAGGGGGGGGGGCGCCAACCCAGACAGGAAGACCACGTCAGTGACTCAACCCGCTCAAGTGACGCACCCTCCCAGGGACGGCATGGAAGAACTCCAGTAAGCCAGTGACTCAGCCCCCGTAATAGGGGTAGAGGCAGAGAATCCCAGTGGAAAGAGGGGAAACCGGCCAGGCAGAGACAGCAAGGGCGGATCGTTGCTCCAGCCTTTCCGTTCACCTTCACACCCCTGGGCCAGACTACACTTAATCATAGGACCTACTGAAGAGATGAGTCTTCAGTAAAGACAAAGGTTGAGACTGAGTCTGCGTCTCTCACATGGGTAGACAGACTATTCCATAAAAATGGAGCTCTATAGGAGAAAGTCCTGCCTCCAGCTGTTTGCTTAGAAATTCTAGGAACTATTAGGAGGCCCGCGTCTTGTGACCGTCGCGTACGTGTAGGTATGTACGGCAGGACCAAATCGGAAAGATAGGTAGGAGCAAGCCCATGTAATGCTTTGTAGGTTTGCAATAAAACCTTGAAATCATCCCTTGCCTTAACAGGAAGCCAGTGTAGGGAGGCTAGCACTGGAGTCATTTTTTGGTTCTAGTCAGATTTCTAGCAGCCGTATTTAGCACTAACTGAAGTTTATTTAGTGCTTTATCCGGGTAGACGGAAAGTAGAGCATTGCAGTAGTCCAGCCTAGAAGTAACAAAGAGATGGATTAATTTTTCTGCGTAATTTTTGGATACAAAGTTTCTGATTTTTGCAATGTTACGTAGATGGAAAAAAGCTGTCTTTGAAACAGTCTTGATATGTTCTTCAAAAGGGAGATCAGGGTCCAGAGTAACGCCGAGGTCCTTCACAGTTTTATTTGAGACGACTGTACAACCATACAGATTAATTGTCAGATTCAACAGAAGATCTCTTCGTTTCTTGGGACCTAGAACAAGCATCTCTGTTTTGTCCGAGTTTAAAAGTAGAAAGTTTGCAGCCATCCACTTCCTTATGTCTGAGACACAGGCTTCTAGCGAGGGCAATTTTGGGGCTTCACCATGTTTCATTGAAATGTACAGCTCTGTGTCATCCGCATAACAGTGATATTTAACATAATGTTATCGAATGACATATATAGTGAAAACAATAGTGGTCCTAAAACGGAACCTTGAGGAACACCGAAATTTACAGTTGATTTGTCAGAGGACAAACCATTCACAGAGACAAACTGATATCTTTCCGACAGATAAGACCTAAACCAGGCCAGAACTTGTCCATGTAGACCAATTGGGTTTCCAATCTCTCCAAAAGAATGTGGTGATCAATGGTATCATAGGCAGCACTAAGATCAAGGAGGACAGACGCAGAGCCTCGGTCTGACGTCATTAAAAGGTAATTTACCACCTTCACAAGTGCAGTCAGTGCTATGATGGGGTCTAAAACCAGACTGAAGCGTTTCGTATACTTTGTTTGTCTTCAGGAAGGCAGTGAGTTGCTGCGCAACAGCTTTTTCAATTTTTTTTGAGAGGAATGGAAGATTCGATATAGGCCGATAGTTTTTTATAATTTCTGGGTCAAGATTTGGCTTTTTCAAGAGAGGCTTTATTACTGCCACTTTTAGTGAGTTTGGTACACATCCGGTGGTTAGAGAGACATTTATTATGTTCAACATAGGAGGGCCAAGCACAGAAAGCAGCTCTTTCAGTAGTTTAGTTGGAATAGGGTCCAGTATGCAGCTTGAAGGTTTAGAGGCCATGATTATTTTCATCATTGTGTCAAGAGATATATTACTAAAACACTTTAGTGTCTCCCTTGATCCTAGGTCCTGGCAGGGTTGTGCAGACTCAGGACAATGGAGCTTTGGAGGAATACGCAGATTTAAAGAGGAGTCCGTAATTTGCTTTCTGATGATAATGATCTTTTCCTCAAAGAAGTTCATGAATTCATTACTGCTTAAGTGAGAGCCATCCTCTCTTGGGGAATTACATTTACATTTAAGTCATTTAGCAGACGCTCTTATCCAGAGCGACTTACAAATTGGAATGCTGCTTTGTAGTTACCTTTGCGACCATATCAAAAATAAATTTAGGATTGTTCTTATTTTCCTCAATTAAGTTGGAAAAATAGGCTGATCGAGCAGCAGTGAGGGCTCTTCGATACTGCACGGTACTGTCTTTCCAAGCTAGTCGGAAGACTTCCAGTTTGGTGTGGCGCCATTTCCGTTCCAATTTTCTGGAAGCTTGCTTCAGAGCTCGTGTATTTTCTGTATACCAGGGAGCTAGTTTCTTATGACAAATGTTTTTAGTTTTTAGGGGTGCAACTTCATCTAGGGTATTGCGCAAGGTTAAATTGAGTTCCTCGGTTAGGTGGTTAACTGATTTTTGTCCTCTGACGTCCTTGGGTAGGCAGAGAGAGTCTGGAAGGGCATCAAGGAATCTTTGGGTTGTCTGAGAATTTATAGCACGACTTTTAATGCTTCTTGGTTGGGGTCTGAGCAGATTATTTGTTGCGATTGCGAACGTAATAAAATGGTGGTCCGATAGCCCAGGATTATGAGGAAAAACATTAAGATCCACAACATTTATTCCATGGGACAAAACTAGGTCCAGAGTATGACTGTGGCAGTGAGTAGGTCCAGAGACATGTTGGACAAAACCCACTGAGTCGATGATGGCTCCGAAAGCCTTTTGGAGTGGGTCTGTGGACTTTTCCATGTGAATATTAAAGTCACCAAAAATGTGAATATTATCTGCGATGACTACAAGGTCCGATAGGAATTCAGGGAACTCAGTGATGAACGCTGCATATGGCCCAGGAGGCCTGTAAACAGTAGCTATAAAAAGTGATTGAGTAGGCTGCATAGATTTCATGACTAGAAGCTCAATAGACGAAAACGTTGTTGTTGGTTTTTTTGTTGGTAAATTTAAATTTGCTATCGTAAATGTTAGCAACACCTCCGCCTTTGCGGGATGCGCGGGGGATATGGTCACTAGTGTAACCAGGGGGTGAGGCCTCATTTAACACAGTAAATTCATCAGGCTTAAGCCATGTTTCAGTCAGAC
The DNA here is from genome assembly GCF_901001165.1 of Salmo trutta. Lineage (NCBI taxonomy): Eukaryota > Metazoa > Chordata > Actinopteri > Salmoniformes > Salmonidae > Salmo > Salmo trutta. The sequence goes on along the minus strand of NC_042983.1, from coordinate 32,852,742 downwards.
CAATCACATCAAGATTATGATCAGTGATTAGTTCATTGACTATAACTGCCTTTGAAGTGAGGGATCTAACATTAAGTAGTCCTATTTTGAGATGTGAGGTGTCACAATCTCTTTCAATAATGGCAGGGATGGAGGAGGTTTTTATACTAGTGAGATTGCTAAGGCGAACACCGCCATCTTTAATTTTGCCCAAGGCAAAAGGCACGGTCTCAATGGGGATAGCTGAGCTGACTACACTGACTGTGCTAGTGGCAGACTCCACTAAGCTGGCAGGCTGGCTAACAGCCTGCTGCCTGGCCTGCACCCTATTTCATTGTGGAGCTAGAGGAGTTAGAGCCCTGTCTATGTTCATAGATAAGATGAGAGCACCCCTCCAGCTAGGATGGAGTCCGTCACTCCTCAACAGGCCAGGCTTGGTCCTGTTTGTGGGTGAGTCCCAGAAAGAGGGCCAATTATCTACAAATTCTATCTTTTGGGAGGGGCAGAAAACAGTTTTCAACCAAATAAAAAATTAAATAATAAAATGAAGGGAAAAAAACGAAAAACACAGTGTGGTCTATTCAGGAATCAAGTTACAGTGATTATTATAAAGAACAAGTGCTTGTTGGATTTAACCCCCAAAAATATTTCATTGTTTTTATTTCCAAGATTTCATCATGACAAAATATTTCATTCACAAGATGTATTCCCCCCCTTTTTTTATTTACCCCCTGTTTTTTGTCTTAATAGACAAGGTAACGTTTTTATAAACATTATTCGAAATTGGTTGAAATGTTTACAAATTAGATGTGCTGAAATGAAAGCAACTTCCGAAAATGATAATAGTGATTATTATGTCTAAACTTGCAAACAATGGAAGGCATTTAGCTACACCCGCAATAACGGCTCCCCGTAATTAAAAAAAATATCTGCTAAATATGTGTATGTGACCAATACAATTTGATTTGATGTTTAGATAGGTGTAATCAAGCGTGTTGATTTTTACTCTGAGGGTATCCTGCTATTGACACACTTGTTGAATAAGTAATTGAGGCAGTTTAGGCAGTTCAGAGGTGAGTGCTGGGTGCAGCCCTGTTCCACCCCTTTTTTGCTAATGTGTTCATATATGTAAATATACCCTGTGTATTTATGGAAATGAGGAACATATAATCTTTTTTTTACACTAATATATAAAAAAAAATATACCTGATACAATAAGAAAATGTATATATGATTTCATTCTAAGAATACATTTTGACAATACATTTTACACATGAATTCCAACCAAAATCCCTAAACATTACGTTCGCGGCAGTAAAATATTCTTTGTCTGCTATAATTTAGTCAATATCTGATGGATTATAAAAATTCAAAAGTTTGGAGTATCTTTGACGATTTTCCGACTGTTGCATTTATTAGAATTGTTTTTAAACAATTAGCTTTTTGGTCTTAATTTAAGGTTAGGGTTAGGCATATGGTTAGGAGTGTGGTTAAGGTTAGTGTTAGGTTTAAAATACAATTTTAAGATGAGAAATTGAAGATATAGGGAGGGTATACTTTGTGGCTGCGGTAACTTTTGATGACCCCTACATTAGGGTACTGCACCGTTGAGACTTCAACCATTGAGACCCTGTCAAACGTGCTTCAGAAGAGAAAGGACAGAACATAGCATTGGGAAAGAGGGGAGGAGTGAACAAAGAATTACAGAGTTAGTGAGAGGAGAATAGAGGAGTGAGGGGCTGGAGGTGAAAGGGAGGGAGTTTGTGTCATGATTTAGGGATACAGGGATGATTGTGTTTAAGGGATATGAGGATGACATGGCCAGAATTCCAGCATTGGCTTTGAAGCTCTATGGGCATTGCTCCATTCCTGAGAGTCAGCACAGTGTTTATTTAATTGGAGTGTCCTTCTGTCATTACTGCAGGGTCATCGTCCCTTCAGACAGATGTTACAGTAACTAATGAGAAGCTGGGCTCTCTTTATGAGGTTAAAGTTGACCCCACCCCCTTCTCTCCTTATCCTTTACCCCTCCATCCTGCCTAACCAAACCCTCCTCAGAGCACAAATGGTCAACTTTAATCTGCTGAGAGGGGCGGGTGTGTGTGTCTGTGTGTGTGTGTGTGTGTGAGAGAGGACAGGTCTCAGCTGTACCACTGATTTTGAATCACCTTGACCTGCTCCTTGGGCTTCTTTAGGGAGAGAAAAAAATGTGTGGACACATAACTTTTGGCTCCCTCTCCGAATGGGCTCCTTTTCATTTCTTCAAACGTGTCCAAATGGCCAACTGCCAATGAAGCAGTTCTTTTCACTCAGCCCTATACTTTGGCAGGCAATAGTCCATCTCACCTCTCACTTCACCTGGAAGCTGTAATCATGCTTTTTGGCATGGACATTCGTAATCAAGTAAAAGTTTCCCTGGCTTTGTCAAGGAAAACACATTTTCCACTACATTTCTAATTCATCAATGGTTTCTGTAATGGGAGATTTGAAGAAATGTTGCAGGTAGGGGAATCTGAGATTGGCTTGTAAACCTCAGATTATCATTTTTGTGATTGAGGATAAATCTTTGTCTGGCAAAAGCTGCAGGGATTCAAGTGATTCAGCCTAGGCCTAACCTATATGTTTTGATACACAACATTCTAATTGTGTTAGCTGTTAAACAACCAGGATGTTGTGCTCTTTTCTTTTATTCTGCACTTTGTTGGTGGTTAGAGAGCCAAAACCCCAATGCCAGACCCCATGGATATCCCCTGTGGTTTTAACGTCACACACACACATATATATTCAACCTCCTAAAAGGCCCATTGTTGAAACACACTGTATGGCACTGCCCAATCCCTGAGTGAATTTGCATGGGGGCTTGTATTCACAGTAAACCATGAGCTATAAAACAATGCCCGGCATTGATGCAACCACTGTTAATAATCCAAATTCATAACAGAAAAAGTACAATTATTTTTAAGTTGTCACATCAAGAGTGTTTTATGTACAGTGGACACTATACTCTACCTTGATGAAGATTGTCCTTGTCTAAAGTCGGTCCCTTGGGTCTCTATCTCTGCAGATCTGGAGCTAGAAGGTATTTGGGAGGCATGAGTGGTACGGTCCGTCAGATCAGTGTGGTGTTGGACCCGAGCATCCCCTATTTCCTGCGGGTGGACTGGGCCGAAGACCTGGGTGCTGGGTTCACTCTCGCCCTCAGTGACGGCAGCTCGTCCTGGATCGGAGAAGGTAAGGGCTAGATGTGGCTTACACAAGCATGGATGTAGATACGTGCACACACACACACACACACTCACACTCACACTCACACACAGACAAAGTAAGTCCATGGTAGAGGCCCGACTCCTTCACCATCCTCCAGACTGTGTTGTCACCAGGTGTGTTTGGGGTTCTCTTCATGAGGCTTCTTAAGTAGGCACCTGGCCCAACTATGTACCTCGACTCATAGCACTGTGACTGCAGGTCTGTTAGCCAGAGGGACAGCAGCGGGCTTGTTTCATCATCCATATTCACTCATATGGTGCAGCTTACAGGTGTATTACATTGATGAAGCCTTACAAGGCCTGTCTTTGTGTGTGTGTGTGTGTGTGTGTGTGTGTGTGTGTGTGTGTGTGTGTGTGTGTGTGTGTGTGTGTGTGTGTGTGTGTGTGTGTGTGTGTGTGTGTGTGTGTGTGTGTGTGTGTGTGTGTGTGTGTGTGTGTGTGTGTGTTGAGGGGTGTCCGAGTGAATGCCACACTGTGTCTTTCAACTAAGAAGTTACTTAGTGCACCATTTGTTTTGTGTCATTTAGGAATGGCAACAAAGCACTGCTATGTTTGCTTTCATGTACACATGGAACATAGCTACTCTCTTCTCTAGCTGTCCATCTGGGAGATGACAGGCAGTAACGGCATTGTGACAGATATGCACGTGCATGTGTGAGTGTGTGTGTTTGAACCTGTGTTAATTGGGCCCCTGGCCCCTTAGAGAGCAGCTGTGCACCAGCTAATGATCTTCTTCTTGGCTTCCTTGCATGCTTTCCTTAAAGCTGGAATTCTTAATTGGTGAGACTGCCACGTCTGTTTGGGATATTACAACAACAAAGAACTTACTGAAAAATTAACCGTTTTTTCCCTCCCTCTGACATCGTTGCACACGGGATAGGACAGCAGTGCACTGATTTTTAGATTTTTTTCACGCTGCCGAATGCTCCTCTACATTGTTTTTCATCAACAAAACAAAAACAATAGCAAAGGCGCTGGGGCGAACAGTGGCGCTGTTTCCCCTAATGCAAATTTTCCCCTAATCTTTAAGCCTCCTTTATACATGCATTTAAAGTATGCATTGTCCTTCCAGTGAGACTTCAGTATAGTCACGTCAGCGATTTTATACAACTCCAGTCCTATTTACTGGCATCAATATCATTGACTGGCCAGTCCACACACCTACATGTAGGTAGCTAAGTAGAAATCAGTCTCTGATTGAAAAGTGAGGATCAATGCCAGAAGAAACCTTGGGGACTAAAGTTGTGTCTTCTTGTTTTAACCCCTGCTTTGTACTCTTACAGTATCAGAGGAGGAGATGACGAGGAAAGCCACAGAGTTGGGAGTGAAAAGGGAGAAATATGTGGAAGATCTTCATCAGGCACTGACCGGAGGAGGAGAAAGCAGAAGAGGAAGAGGAGGAGTGGCAGAAAAGGAGGAGTCCCTGTTCCACCTCTCCTCTGACCACGGTTGTCTGTCGTATGACAAGAAGACCCAGAGAGGTGTTTTGGTAAGTGTCAGCCATGGCTACTATAGCATGACACCCCACATGACTCCTTCCCTTTCAGATGGAGATACAGGCTACATCCCAATATCTATGCTAACATACCAGGTAGAATAGTAGCCCAATCCACTGCTTGTTTTACTCATTCAGATGTAGGATATGAATTTGATCACACTGTTGCAGGATAACTTTCCTGCAATACAGGACATTTAAAACATATAGTTAATTTCAGGTTTAAAAAGTATTCTGTTGTTCGTAATTTCCACTTTGAAATTTCAGACTTGATTTTACCTTACGAAAAATGTATCCACCCCTACAAAAATGTCAATTTATTATAATTCACAGTTCCTGTTGCTGCAGATTTATTTTCCTGCTGTAGCAAACTGGTCCAAATTAAGATCCTACATCCTGGACCAATGGAGAGTTTCCATTCAACATTCTTTTTAGTCAAGGATTTGAAAGTAGGCTTAATCTGGGCCTGTGAACATGTCCCCAAATGTAAACTGATACTAGGCCTAATGGCTCTCATTGCAAGATCCTTTAGTCTTCTGGTTTCCCATAGGTTTTTCTTATGTGCGGCTCAATTTGACCACACACTTCATTTCCCATGATGCCCCAAGGACGTTGGTCTCTAGCCACACACAAGAAATGTACAGGAAGTCACTAAGAGGGTTTACAAGGGGCTGTTTAAAGATAAGATGTATTGTTTCTCCACAATCCAGGATAAAGAAGGTTGTGTTCCCTTGAGGGCCACTTGAGGAGAAACCAAGATAACAATCTGGCAATTTATTACCCATCTTATCAGAACGGAATGGTTTAGTCCCTGTGCGTAAATCATGCATTGAAATCAATGGGGGATTTGTGAGAACATTCTTAGTCTTTGCACAGATCTCAAGGTAGGATTTGGTCCATATTGTCCTGTGAGTGGGTGTTTAAAGCCCTGGGGGCCAGGTCACTGGGCGTCCTGGGACCCCTGTCCTGGTAGAGAGAGGGAGGGAGAGCTGGAGGGTAAGAAGCTCTGTTAGCAGGGGCCATAAATAACCTGTTTATGAACTAGGGCCGGCTCCATCTAAGACAATGTGAGACAAAAGGTCAGTTACAGAGGACTAATATAAAGTGTGTGTGTGTGTGTGTGTGTGTGTGTGTGTGTGTGTGTGTGTGTGTGTGTGTGTGTGTGTGTGACCTTTATTGAGGATTCCTGGGGTCTGTTTGCATTAAACTTTAACAACTTAGCTGGGTTATCACCTGCTTCTTTTCTTAGCTTTTTTTCTCTCATTCTTTTTCAACACACACAGAAGTTGAAAAGTGTAACATGTCTTCTTAGCGAGATAATTTTAGGGTACAAAAGTGACTAAGATGAGGCAAGTTTCCTTCGGGAGCAGAAGAAAGGAGAAGAAAGAGTACAAAACAGGTGTTGAACTTAACCTGACATTAATATCTGATGCACATGACCCCTAGAAGTTGTAATGATACACTATATATAATATACGGTTTTGCCGTTAAACTGCTCTTAAGCCTGTGTTTTAGATGACTTACTCTGACATTAAACCCCTAACGGTGCATTTTACTGCCTTACCGTTGCTGGTGGAAAAGATTGTGTGTTAGCAATGTAGGCTAAGGCGCATCTTTTTTTTAATACTGTTATATTGGTAGTTCATGATACAGTATGCTATTGATATTGCTTGAGTTAAATCACTGTTAGAGAGAGAGAGAGAGAGATGCGCGCACTGGTTGAGCGTGGTCCCTCTGTGTCTTGCCAGGTGGTTAACAGTCTACACCTGTTGCTTCAGAGTCTGAGGTAGCATTGTGGCACCAGGTGATATTCCTCATTTTGGGTTGAATGTCCACAGCAGCTTGCCCAATCATTATGTCAACACAGCGTCCCTTCACACTAGTGATTTTTATGATATAGCTATGTAAAGTCAGAGTGTTTGCAAAAGAAACAACCTGGGTGCTATTGCTATCACATTCACTATGCTCGTAAACTCTGATCTAGGATCAGGAACGCTGATCACACAATCTATTAATCTATAGGCGCACACACCCAGTCTCTGCTGAATAGGGGACTATCTCTGTAAAATGTGTAACATTTTACATTGCCTGTAAATGTTAAGTTAACAACAGTACTCAGTAGTATGGTCTAGTTGACAATGAGAACAGTGACAGATAGCTATAAAGAGTGGTGTGTGGAGTGATGAATCATGCTTCACCATCTGGCAGTCCGACGGACGAATCTGAGGTTGGCGTATGCCAAGAGAAAACTAGCTGCCCGAATGCATAGTGCCAACTGTAAAGTTTGGCAGAGGAGGAATAATGGCCTGGGGCTGTTTTTCATGGTTCAGGCCAGGCCCTTTAGTTCCAGTGAAGGGAAATCTTAACGCTACAGTATACAGTGACATTCTAGACAATTCTTTGCTTCCAAATTTGTGGCAACAGTTTTGGGAAGGCCCTTACCTGTTTCACCATGACAATGCACACAGCGAGGTCCATACAGAAATGGTTTATCGAGATCGGTGTGGAAGAACTTGACTGGCCTGCACAGAGACCTGACCTCAACCCCATCGAACACCTTTGGGATGAATTGGAACGCCGACTGCGAGCCTGGCCTAATCGCCCAACATCAGTGCCCGACCTCACTAATGCTCTTGTGGATGAATGGAAGCAAGTCCCCGCAGCAATGTTCCAACATCTAGTGGAAAGCCTTCCCAGAATAGTGGAGGATGTTATAGCAGCAAAACTCCATATTAATGCCCATGATTTTGATGTTTGACGAGCAGGTGTCTACATACTTTTGGTCATATAGTGTATGAGTGCAGATTATACTGACATACTACATGCTTCGTTGAATTGTAGATGTCAGTAGATTATCACATAGGGTAGAAGGGATGATGAGGGTCTTCATTTCAACAGACACCAACTCATGGTTTTGTACAGTAGCATACTGTATAGGCTAGTTAAACATGACTATACCTTGTCTGGGATTCCCTTCCTGCTTTATAAACACCTACAGGACAGTTCCATTTCTGGGGTAGTTTCCTGAAGGTGTTAATGCCTTTTTCTGAAGCACATTGATTAGTGATTTAGGTATTTTGTTTAGTTTCCTACGCTCCTTCTTAAGCATTGTCACCCATTGCTTGCATTGATTTCAAGCATAGTTACACATACTGTGAATGCGTTCATATGCAATCAACACAATACCTATTGATTTGTTGTGCTTCAGTAAAGGAGTGCTGTGTACTACGGTATGTTGGACTATCCTCTTGTAGAGCCTCCCTACCTTATGAATCACTCTTTCCCCTTCTACACAATGCACTAAGCACTGTATGCTTTTTCCCCATTCGCACAAACTGCCATGCCTGGGGAAATAGCACCCCCATGTTCTGTATATGGCACACACTCCACACTATGTTCCCCCATGACAGGCCTGCCTGAGTTGTCACCATTCCACACAGACCACAGGCTGATGTGTGGCTGATGTTGTTGGCTAGCCTAGCTGAGGGGGGAACACCCTGACTGTCACTGCTCCTCTTCCTCCCAGAGGACAGGGCAGGTCCAGGAGCATCCAGTCCCAGGGAATTCCCAGAGGCTTCCTATGGAGGCTCTCCAATGTTTGGAGGTTTTGCGTGTTGAGTCACTTCTCTCATACACATTGAAAAATGGCGCTGGAAGAAGTGGCAGCCGTTTTACGGGCGCCAAACCAATTGTGCTATTATATGTTTTTTTTCGCGTTATTTGTAACTTATTTTATACATAATGTTTCTGCAACCAAATCTTACGGCAAAAAAGAGCTTCTGGATATCAGGACAGCGATCACTCACCTCGGATTAGAAGAAGATTTTTTTCTTCAACAAGCAGGACGCACAGGACATTCTCCTAACACCTGACAAGGCCAACATCCCAGTTATTTGCAAGAGGAAGAGACGCAGGTACAGAGGATACAGAGCGGGATGCCTCGTGAGGATCCGCAGAAAGCGAGTGGGAAAGCTGCCATTACCGTCAATATTACTCGCCAACGTGCAATCATTGGACAATAAATTAGACGAGGAACGATGAAGAATATCCTACCAACGGGACATCAAAAACTGTAATATCCTATGTTTCACGGAATCGTGGCTGAATGATGACATGGATATTCTGCTAGTGGGATATACGCTGCACCGGCAAGATAGAACAGCACACTCCGTTAAGACGAGGGGGGGGGGCGGTCTGTGCATATTTGTAAACAACAGCTGTTGCACGAAATCTAAGGAAGTCTTTAGATTTTGCTCGCCTGAAGTAGAGTATATTGTGATAAATTGCAGGCCACGCTACTTGCCTAGAGAGTTTTCAGCTATACTTTCCTGGCTGTTTATTTACCACTACAGACAGATGCTGGCACTAAGACCGCACTCAGTCAGCTGTATAAGGAAATAAGCAAACAGGAAACCATTCACCCAGAGGCGGCGCTCCTAGTGGTCGGAGACTTTAATGCAGGGAAACTTAAATCAGTTCTCCCAAATGTTAAATGTGCAACCAGAGGGAAAAAATTCTAGATCACCTGTACTCCACACACAGAGACGTGTACAAAGCTCTCCTTCGCCCTCCATTTGGTAAATCCGACCACAACTCTATCCTCCTGATTCCTGCTTACACGCAAAAATTAAAGCAGGAAGCACCAGTGACTCGGTCTACAAAAAAGTGGTCAGATGAAGCAGATGCTAAACTACAGTACTGTTTTGCTATCACAGACTGGAACATGTTCCGGGATTCTTCTGATGGCATTGAGGAGTACACCACATCAGTCACTGGCTTTATCAATAAGTGCATCGAGGACGTCGTCCCCGTAGTGACTGTACGTGCATACCCCAACAAGAAGCCATGGATAACAGGCAACATTCGCACTGAGCTAAAGGGTAAGGCTGCCGCGTTCAAGGTGCGGGATTCTAACCCGGAAGCTTATAAGAAATCCTGCTATGCCCTGCGACGAACCATCAAACAGGCAAAGCATCAATACAGGGCTAAGATTGAATTATACAACACCGACTTCGACGCTCGTCTTATGTGGCAGGGCTTGCAAACTATTACAGACTACAAAGGGAAGCACAGCCATGAGCTGCCTAGTGACACGAGCCTACCAGACGAGCTAAATCACTTCTATGCTCGCTTCGAGGCAAGCAACACTGAGGCATGCATGAGAGCATCAGCTGTTCCAGACAACTGTGTGATCACGCTCTCCGTAGCCGACGTGAGTAAAACCTTTAAACAGGTCAACATTCACAAGGCTGCTGGGCCAGACGGATTACCAGGACGTGTGCACCAGGCATGTGCTGAACAACTGGCAGGTGTCTTCACTGACATTTTCAACATGTCCCTGATTGAGTCTGTAATACCAACATGTTTCAAGCAGACCACCATAGTCCCTGTTCCCAAGAACACAAAGGCAACCTGCCTAAATGACTACAGACCCGTAGCACTCACATCTGTAGCCATGAAGTGCTTTGAAAGGCTGGTAATGGCTCACATTAACACCATTATCCCAGAAACCCTAGACCCATTCCAATTTACATACCGCCCAAACAGATTCACAGATGATGCAATCTCTATTGCACTCCACACTGCCCTCTCTCACCTGGACTAAAGGAACACCTATGTGAGAATGCTATTCATTGACTACAGCTCAGCGTTCAATACCATAGGACCCTCAAAGCTCATCACTAAGCTAAGGATCACTCTGCGACTGGATCATGGACTTCCTGATGGTCCGCCCCCAGGTGGTGAGGGTAGGTAGGAACACGCTGACCCTCAACACTGGAGCCCCCCGGGGGTGCGTGCTCAGTCCCCTCCTATACTCCCTGTTCACCCACGACTGCATGGCCAGGAACGACTCCAACACCATCATTAAGTTTGCAGACGACACAACAGTGGTAGGCCTGATCACCGACAATGACGAGACAGCCTATAGGGAGGAGGTCAGAGACATGGCCGGGTGGTGCCAGAATAACAACCTATCTCTCAACGTAACCAAGACTAAGGAGATGATTGTGGACTACAGGAAAAGGAGGACCGAGCATTCCCCCATTCTCATTGACGGGGCTGTAGTGGAGCAGATTGAGAGCTTCAAGTTCCTTGGTGTCCACATCACCAACAAACTAGAATGGTCCAAACACACCAAGACAGTCGTGAAGAGGGCATGACAAAGCCTATTCCCTCTCAGGAAACTAAAAAGATTTGGCATGGTTCCTGAGATCCTCAAAAGGTTCTACAGCTGCAACATCGAGAGCATCCTGACTGGTTGCATCACTGCCTGGTACGGCAATTGCTTGGCCTTCGACCACAAGGCACTACAGAGGGTAGTGCATACGGCCCAGTTCATCACTGGGGCTAAGCTGCCTGCCATCCAGGACCTCTACGCCAGGTGGTGTCAGAGGAAGGCCCTAAAAATTGTCAAAGACCTCAGCCACCCCAGTCATAGACTGTTCTCTCTACTATCGCATGGCAAGCGGTACCGGAGTGCCAAGTCTTGGACAAAAAGGCTTTTCAACAGTTTTTACCCCCAAGCCATAAGACTCCTGAACAGGTACTCAAATGGCTACCCGAACTATCTGCATTGTGTGCCCAACCTCTCTTTTACGCTGCTTCTACTCTCTGTTTATCGTATATGCATAGTCACTTTAACTATACATTCATATACATACTACCTCAATTGGCCCGACCAACCAGTGCTTCCGCACATTGGCTAACCGGGCTATCTGCATTGTGTCCCGCCACCCACCACCCGCCAACCCCTCTTTTACGCTACTGCTACTCTCTGTTCATCATATATGCATAGTCACTTTAACCATATCTACATGTACATACTACCTCAATCAGCCTGACTAACCGGTGTCTGTATGTAGCCTCGCTACTTTTATATCCTCGCTACTGTATGTAGCCTCGCTGCTGTTATTTTTTTGTCTTTTTACTGTTGTTTTTATGTCTTTACTTACCTATTGTTCACCTTATACCTTTTTTGCACTGTTGGTTAGAGCCTGTAAGTAAGCATTTCACTGTAAGGTCTACAGCTGTTGTATTTGGCGCATGTGACAAATAAACTTTGATTTGATTTGACCCATGACTTGTGGCAAGGGCATTCTTGCAGCCGCTCACTTGCATGCATTGCCCAGAGCCATATATTTAGATAAATACCTACAGTACACTGCACTTGACACATGTTCAGGTTCTCTTGTTTGGATCTTCAGTTGACTCGTTGATGCTCCTCTGTGAAAGTAATACTTGAACGAATAGAGATGTGGTAGTTTGGTGTTGAGGTGAAGTTGGATACTGTCAGGATATTGTCAGCGACATCTTCTGTCAGGTGTTCTAGAGAACTATCAGGCTGTGGGATAACTGCTTTACCATGTCAGACAAATCTTTTTTTATATATATACAGTACCTGTCAAAAGTTTGGACATACCTACTCATTCAAGGGTTTTTCTTTATTTTGACTATTTTCTACATTGTAGAATAATAGTGAAGACATCAAAGCTATGAAATAACACATATGGAATCATGTAGTAACCAAGAAAGTGTTAAACAAATCAAAATATATTTTATATTTGAGATTCATCAAAGTAGCCACCCTTTGCATTGATGACAGCTTTGCACACTCTTGGCATTCTCTCAACCTTTGGTCTGAGAGGAAAAACATAATTTTGTATTTATTTTTTTGCGGATTATGATGCTTCCTATTGGATTAATATGGACTAGGAAAGTTCCCTGTCCTTTTCTTTGCGCTACATTAACTCACATTAAAGATTGTACTTATCTATATTATGACTAGACTATACATGGCCTTTCTTACTGTGTTACCAGTATCCATGCTATTGTACTACTGTAGGTTGTCTAAAGGTCCATATAATGTCCAACCCATTCTGTACCAATGATACCGCTGTCTCTACTGGGCATGGAGCTGCTCCAATGCCTGCTTCTGTGGCAGAAAAGAGGAAGAACAGCGAAGGAAACTAAAGAAAACAGTGTGATTGAAATGAAAATGAATTGTCCCCACCCAGCCCAAAACCAAACACGTCTGTGAATACCACAGACACGTCATTGTTGGCAAACAGTCATATAATGGTGCCCATGTCTAGGATGCTGTGGCTTTTGTTAGGCAGAATGCATTGATAGATACGCAGGGTGACTTGACTCTTGAGCTTGCCAACTGAAACAGACAATCTCTGATACAGGTAACACTGCAGGGAAAATGTCTAGATGTCTGTTTTACTTAAAGAACTGTAGATAATGTCTTATTAAGAACATGTTCAGTGTTGAACATGTTCAGTGTTGGGCAGAACAAGTAGTGGTGAATAACAGAATCATTTCAGTCTTATGCCAGACCCCTCTCGGATACAATAGTATCCTCTCCAAGAAATAATGGCATCCTGTTTTGTGTTTCCATTTTCACAGTTTTGTGAAGTGGTGCGATGACGCTAATTTGTGTTAAATCGCTAAACCAACAAAAGCAGACAGGGACCAGAGTGACTGAAAAGTAGGACAATTAATACAACACAAATTGTGTATTTGCTTGCAAATTACAAAGAAATTGAGACGGCCAGTTCTGTATGACAATTGGAAGAAAGCTGAAAATGAAGATGGAGGATACAATTTAGGGCTAATCCATGTGGTCTGTCTGGGTGTCCATCATTCATCTTTTTATCTGTTTGCACAAGTTGCACTTACATGTATTTATTAAAGAACTGCATTAATTTTGACGTGCAGATTTCTCCCACAATCTTGCTGGAGTCTTTCTGGTACAATCAGAAATGTGACCACCCAATAGTGTCATCATGTTCCATGGCAAGATCTATTCTTAAGAGAAACAGGTCTTCTGTGGCTGCTGGCATATTACACGCATAACAGGAGAGACTTGCATGTCCTCCCCCTGTTTAACACACACACACTAAACTGTTTAGAAAGGCTCAAATGGTCAGTCTTTATCAGGGCATTGCCGCCTCTCACTTCCGTCTCATTATCTTCCTCACAGCCTCTGCTAGGTGGATCTGCTGCTGACAGGGCAAGCTTTCCGCTAGATGCCCACGCTTCCCATAATAAAGACCCCCTCCCACCCCAAAACACACATACAGTGCTATACGATCACACACGCACGTATACACACACACACACACACACACACACATCATTGTTTTCCAGAGATACATGCCATTTTGAGCTAGGAAAGGGGGATATGGCTATGATTAATGGTTGCGTGGGCTCCAACAGTAATCCTGTCTGTTGTAATAATGTGTACTGTCTGACTAAGTCCTGTCTGTTGAAATAATGTATACTGTCTACTTAGTCCTGTCTTTTGTAATAATATATGCTGTCTACTAAATCCTGTCTGTTGTAATAATATATACTGTCTATTAAGTCCTGTCTGTTGTAATAATGTGTACTCTCTACTAAATCCTGTCAGTTGTAATAAAATGTACTGTCTACTAAGTCCTGTCTGTTGAAATAATGTGTACTGTCTACTAAGTCCTGTCTGTTGTAATAATTTGTTCTGCCTACTAAGTCCTGTCTGTTGTAATGTGTACTGTATATTAAGCAATCAATGGGGTTTCACCTTGCGGACTCAATACTCCAGCTCTCTGTGAAAGGGTAGCCTATATCGGTCACACAGTCTCCGTCTTTCCACGGAGACTTCATGCTGTCCGTCTTTCCACGGAGACTTCATGCTGTCCGTCTTTCCACGGAGACTTCATGCTGTCCGTCTTTCCATGGAGACTTCATCCTGTCTGTCTTTCCACGGAGACTTCATGCTGTCTGTCTTTCCATAGAGACTTCATGCTGTCCGTCTTTCCACGGAGACTTCATGCTGTCTGTCTTTCCATAGAGACTTCATGCTGTCCGTCTTTCCACGGAGACTTCATCCTGTCCGTCTTTCCACGGAGACTTCATGCTGTCCGTCTTTCCACGGAGACTTCATGCTGTCCGTCTTTCCACGGAGACTTCATGCTGTCCGTCTTTCCACGGAGACTTCATGCTGTCCGTCTTTCTGCACCTCTTCTATTATAATACGATGTGGTGATCCTTTGGGGATTTTCTGAGATGGAGAAATCAACAGTTCCTGAAAGAATGGCTGTTCTGCTCAACAAGTCTGCAATATGTTTTGTTTTTCATGGTGTGCATCACACACACACACACACACACACACACACACACACACACACACACACACACACACACACACTGAGTACGTTTACATGCACAGTAATAATTCGATAATAAACTGATTATGCAATAGTCATGTAGACATCTTACTCTGCTTATCTAATCGGCGTAAGGTCAAAATCAAAGTAAACTTACGCCGATTAAAACACCTGGTTTTCAGGGCAGTCTTTCGAATTATTAGGACATAGAAACACCTTAATCGGTGTTTAAGCAGTGTATTTGATCTGCTTATGTGTTGGCACCAGCCGAGCGAGCCTCCCTCTCTAGTGTGAGTAAAGTGAGTTCAGAACAACTGAATGTATGCATCTTAGAAGTAGTTTTCACATACAAGCTTTATATGTCCCAAAAATAACATGGTTGCTGTGGTAGAACGTTTAGTTTGATTGGCGATTTTCGGCATTTATCAGAGTGCCATCAGGTAGCCTGATTTCAGATGTGTCCATGTAAACAGGAATATTAAGGAAATCGTTCTTCTTCCAAAGCATGTAAACGTTTTCATTTGAACTATTATATTCATCTGACTTTCCACAATAATCACATTATGTAACCATACTCATTGTTTGCATTAGTCCTGTGTAACTGACCTTTTGTCTCAAAATGTCTTAGATGGAGCCGGCCCTACTTCATAAATAGATTCTTTATGCCTCTGCTAACAGCGCTTCTTACCCCCCAGCCCTCCCTCTTTCTACCTGGACAGGGGTCCCAGGATGCCCAGTGACTGGCCCCCAGGGCTTTAAACATCCACTCACAGGACAATATGGACCCAACATAGCCTAAACACATTACGTTGGTCACTGGCAAGAAGGACTTGTGTCAAGGAAACAGTTTGTCGTCAGAATGAGAGCAGAGAAACAAATGTGCACATAATGATCTTCGAAATATAATGAGCTGCAAAACCAACTGAATACAAGAGGCCCAGAACAGGAGTAGCCAAGCTGCAGTCGAGTTCAGGGCTCACTGTGACTTGTCAGCAATGCTCAGCGTGTTAGTGTACACAAGGGTTGTTTTTTATTTCACCTTTATTTAACCAGGTAAGCTAGTTGAGAACAAGTTCTCATTGTAGCTCCCTCCAGTAACCACGAGCACAACCGTTCCTTGATTTTTTTACTGGCGGCTTTATTCTGTAGTTTAGTCAGAATTATCACCTTCCGTGAGAACTATAAAGTAAATGAAAATACAGTTAAGCACACTCTTACAACCTTCTTATCTTACGAGTGACTTATTAGCTTAGTATAACGCTGAAGTGCTTACATACATAAACAGTTTAGCCGGAGCTATAACAGTATCAGATTAAAGACATGAATAAAGGAAAAATACCTCATTGGCTGCTTATTACAGAAGGGAGGAAATCAAACTTCACACTTATTATTCCTGGCATGAATTCACACTTCATCCTTAATTATTATAACATTACCATCCTAACATACACACTTCAACCTTTACGAACTACACCCGATGATATGAAAACTTAGCTAACAGCGCGGGATTGCCTTCCCTCCAAAGGTGTGTTGCTACAATAATGTTCCCCGCTATAACAGTTATTAGCTACGTAGTTCCGCTTGTCTTATCATTTCCCCCGCATAGCAAACACTTAAACAATTCAAACAAAAAACAATGACATAGACTTACAGGTTAATTGTCAGTTACACTCATTTGCAACTGCGACCTGGCCAAGATAAAGCATAGAATCCGACACATACAACAACACAGAGTTACACATAGAATAAACAAACATACAGTCAATTATACAGTAGGGGGGGGGGGAGTCTACAGTGAGGGGAAAAAAGTATTTGATCCCCTGCTGATTTTGTACGTTTGCCCACTGACAAAGAAATGATCAGTCTATAATTTGAATGGTATGTTTATTTGAACAGTGAGAGACAGAATAACAACAAAAAAATCCAGAAAAACGCATGTCAAAAATGCGAATAAGGGGAATAAGTATTTGACCCCCTCTCAATCAGAAAGATTTCTGGCTCCCAGGTGTCTTTTATACAGGTAACGAGCTGAGATTAGGAGCACACTCTTAAAGGGAGTGCTCCTAATCTCAGTTTGTTACCTATATAAAAGACACCTGTCCACAGAAACAATCAATCAATCAGATTCCAAACTCTCCACCATGGCCAAGACCAAAGAGCTCTCCAAGGATGTCAGGGACAAGATTGTAGACCTACACAAGGCTGGAATGGGCTACAAAACCATCGCCAAGCAGCTTGGTGAAAAGGTAACAGTTGGTGCGATTATTCGCAAATGGAAGAAACACAAAAGAATTGTCAATCTCCCTCGGCCTGGGGCTCCATGCAAGATCTCACCTCGTGGAGTTGCAATGATCATGAGAACGGTGAGGAATCAGCCCAGAACTACACGGGAGGATCTTGTCAATGATCTCAAGGCAGCTGGGACCATAGTCACCAAGAAAACAATTGGTAACACACTACGCCGTGAAGGACTGAAATCCTGCAGCACCCGCAAGGTCCCCCTGCTCAAAAAGCACATATACATGCCCGTCTGAAGTTTGCCAATGAACATCTGAATGATTCAGAGGACAACTGGGTGAAAGTGTTGTTGTCAGATGAGACCAAGATGGAGCTCTTTGGCATCAACTCAACTCGCCGTGTTTGGAGGAGGAGGAATGCTGCCTATGACCCCAAGAACACCATCCCCACCGTCAAACACGGAGGTGGAAACATTATGCTTTGGGGGTGTTTTTCTGCTAAGGGGACAGGACAACTTCACCGCATCAAAGGGACGATGGACGGGGCCATGTACCGTCAAATCTTGGGTGAGAACCTCCTTCCCTCAGCCAGGGCATTGAAAATGGGTCGTGGATGGGTATTCCAGCATGACAATGATCCAAAACACACGGCCAAGTTAACAAAGGAGTGGCTCAAGAAGAAGGACATTAAGGTCCTGGAGTGGCCAATCCCATAGAAAATCTGTGGAGGGAGCTGAAGGTTCGAGTTGCCAAAAGTCAGCCTCGAAACCTTAATGACTTGGAGAAGATCTGCAAAGATGAGTGGGACAAAATCCCTCCTGAGATGTGTGCAAACCTGGTGGCCAACTACAAGAAACGTCTGACCTCTGTGATTGCCAACAAGGGTTTTGCCACCAAGTACTAAGTCATGTTTTGCAGAGGGGTCAATTACTTATTTCCATCATTAAAATGCAAATCATTTTAGTAAATTTTTGACATTCGTTTATCTTGATTTTTTTGTTGTTATTCTGTCTCTCACTGTTCAAATACACCTACCATTTAAATTATAGACTGATAATTTCTTTGTCAGTGGGCAAACGTACAAAATAAGCAGGGGATCAAATACTTTTTTCCCTCACTATATATACAGTTAGTGCAAATGAGGTAAGATAAGGGAGTTAAAGCAATAAATAGGCCATGGTGGTGAAGTAATTACAATATAGCAATTAAACACTGGAATGGTAGATGTGCAGGAGATGAATGTGCAAGTAGAGATACTGGGGTGCAAAGAAGGAAGATAAATAAATAAATACAGTATGGGGATGAGGTAGATAGATGGGCTATGTACAGGTGCAGTGATCTGTGAGCTGCTCTGACAGCTGATGTTTAAAACTAGTGAGGGAGATATGAATCTCCAGCTTCAGTGATTTTTGCAGTTCGTTCCAGTCATTGGCAGCAGAGAACTGGAAGGAAAGGCGACCAAAGGAGGAATTGGCTTTGGGGGTGACCAGTGAGATATACCTGCTGGAGCGCGTGCTATGAGTGGGTGCTGCTATGAGGGTGGTCTATAGTAAGCGGCAACAGTGAGAGACTTGTTTCTGGAAAGGTGCATTTTTAGAAGTAGAAGCTCATATTGTTTCGGTACAGACGTGGATAGTAATACAGAACTCTGCAGGCTATCTTTGCAGTAGATTGCAACACCACCCCCTTTGGCAGTTCTATCTTGGTGGAAAATGTTATAGTTAGGGATGGAGATTTCAGGGT
The DNA here is from genome assembly GCF_901001165.1 of Salmo trutta. Taxonomy (NCBI): domain Eukaryota; kingdom Metazoa; phylum Chordata; class Actinopteri; order Salmoniformes; family Salmonidae; genus Salmo; species Salmo trutta. The sequence goes on along the minus strand of NC_042983.1, from coordinate 32,833,871 downwards.
TTTTGGTGGTTTTCCTTAGCCAGGATTCAGACACGGCTAAGACATCCGGGTTGGCAGAGTGTGCTAAAGCAGTGAGTAAAACAAACTTAGGGAGTAGGCTTCTAATGTTGACATGCATGAAACCAAGGCTTTTACGGTTACAGAAGTCAACAAATGAGAGCACCTGGGGAGTGGGAGTGGAGCTAGGCACGGCAGGACCTGGATTAACCTCTACATCACCAGAGGAACAGAGGAGAAGTAGGATAAGGGTACGGTTAAAGGCTATACTAACTGGCCGTCTAGCACGTTCAGAACAGAGAGTAAAAGGAGCAGGTTTCTGGGCACGATAGCATAGATTCAAGGCATAGTGTACAGACAAAGGTAAGGTAGTGTAACACTCGTTGTTGAAGGGGGACCAAAACGCAGCGGGTAAAGTGCTCATCCTCTTCTTTATTAAAGAAAACACTTAATCAATACAAAACAAACGACGAAAACAGTCCAGTAAGGTGCATAGACATACTAGAAACAACCACCCACAAAACCCAGTGAAAACAAACACAACTAAATATGGCCTCCAATTAGAGACAACAACAACCAGCTGCCTCTAATTGGAGGTCATTGACAAAACTCACATAGAACTAGAAAAGCTAGATAAACATAGAAATGACAAAACTAAAACCTAAACCCACAATACCCAACCACACAAAACAAACACCCCCTGCCACGCCCTGACCAACTACAATGACAAATAACCCCTTTTACTGGCCAGGACGTGACAGGTAGGATGTGTGTACATTGGAGGTAAACCTAGGCATTGAGTAATGATGAGAGAGATATAGTCTCTAGAGACGTTTAAACCAGGTGATGTCATCGCATATGTAGGAGGTGGAACAACATGGCTGGTTAAGGCATATTGAGCAGGGCTAGAGGCTCTACAGTGAAATAAGACAGTAATCACTAACCAGGACAGTAATGGACGAGGCATATTGATATTAGAGAGAGGCATGCGTAGCCAAGTGAACATATGGGTCCAGTGAGTGGTTGGGCTGGTTGGGGACACCGCGATTCAGACAGTTAGCAGGCTGGTGCTAACAAGCTAGCAGTTAGTAGGCCGGGGCTAAACAAGCTAGCAGTTAGTAGGCCGGGGCTAAACAAGCTAGCAGTTAGCAGACCGGGTTACCAAGCAAGCAGTTGCCTCTTTGTGCTGTGACGTCGATAGACAAGACGTGGATTAGTAGGGTTCCAAGTAGCTCTAGGTAGCTAGCAGGCCGCGGTTAGCAGAATGGGCCTTCAGTGGACGTCGCGCCTGAGGGGCCTGTTGGAATCCTCGGGTAGATTATGTCGGTATTCCAGTCGTAGAGGATCGGCGGGGTTCCGTGCCCCGTACCGGCAGTAGAAGGGGTCCGGATATTGTAGCCCAGGAGTGGGCTTCAGTGGTAGCACAGGAGCCCTACCCGGGCTAGCTTCAGGCTAATTGGTGCTTGCTCCGGGATGAAAACGCTAGCCAGGAGTAGTCACCCGGGATTGCAGTTAGCTAGTTGCGAAGATCCAGATGAAAAGGTTCAGAGTTTGCAGTAGGAATCCGGGGATATGGAGAGAAAAAAATAGGTCCGTTATGCTCTGGTTTGAGTCACGTTGTACGAACTGGCGAGAGCTTTCCGAGCTAAAGGTTAGCTGATGACCGCTAGCAGGGGTTTGCTAACTGATAGCTGGTAGGTAGTTAGCTGGCTAGCTTCAGTTGAGGGATTCCAGATCCGAAGTAAATAGAAATACTTTAGAAAAAAAAACAGATCCACGCCACGTTGGGTGAGGCGGGTTATAGTTTACCCCATGCTATTATGACCTCTTCTACTCCCCTAACCTGTCATTATAGTGATAAATGAAACAGCACATCATACAGGCAGAGTAATGTGAACCAGGGATGAACCACGGGGTCACAGAGATGTACTTTACAGTATAGATAGACTGACCTGTGATTAGCTACACTGAGCTGACTGACACTCTGCCCTGGCATGGGTGTGAAGGGGGAGATCTGAGGGAAGAAGTGAAGGGGGTTGGAGTTATAGTAAGAACAAAGCCTTACTTAAGTGGGACTCAGTGTGACACATCATTACCTGAACACACGTACACTTTCTAAACCTTTGCTCAGATTCACCTTGGCGCGTTCAAACATGTAACGGTCACTCACACAGACCTGTGTACAAACACCCTCTAGTTAAACAGCTCTCTCATTTGAAACTCTGCACATTACTTTTATCATCTCTTATTAAGCACGCCTACAGTTTCATAGACTCTCAGGCTGTGAGGCTCAGCCTGCATAGGATCAGTCAGAAACATCTTCATTTTGGTCTTATTTTTACGAGGTTGGGAAGCTGTCTTTCAATATAACCTGGGTGGTCTCCTGCGAATCCTGAAGCCATTAGTGCATTGTTAAAGTACTGATTTACATGGCCATGTCGTAATCAGCCCTCGTTGTTGGGGCTCTTTCACAGCCGGTACATCGGCTGTTTGGCAACACCAAGGCGGATGGCAGCGCTTAGGTTAGCAATCACACAAAACAAGGACAGGGAGTCTGAGGGGGGTTAATGTGCATTGTGGTGTTTTAGCTTTGTATTGTCATGTTTTTGAGTGTTGAAAGCTATATAGTTAGTGAACAATAACATATTATGCCGTATATTGAAAACAGAAGAGCATAACTTGTTTATTGAGAAATTAATGAGGCAGAGCTGTTTAAAGGGCCCTATTCTGCAAGCCAAAGTATTGAATAACATATAAACCAAATCAGTGATCTCCAAACACAATGAAATCCTTACAGGAATTAAACATTGATTTTAGTACCATGAAATACAAACACTGGTGGAAAGAAATGTCAAGTATTGGACAATAGTTGCATTATATCAAAATGAAATAAACAATCATTATGTTTTTCCAAAATTGAAATGACTAGCAGAAGTCAGAATAAACTAGCATTGTGCAAGTTATTTAAATACTGTATAAGAGTGAACTAGCATGGTCTAGTCACAGTAAAAATTAGGAACATTGTACACATATAACTTCTCACAAACTTGTGTTCAGGTTTCCTTAATTTTACTGTGACTAGGCCTGAGTATTTTCTGAAAAGTGTGGTGTGCAGGTTCTCACAAGTCAGATTTCTGCTTCTGTTTTCTTCTTCTTTGTGAGAGGGAATACACAGGGAGAAAGAGACCAACAGAGAGCAGGAAGGGAAACGTAAAGAGGACGGTGATGATGAGGAGTGTCTACTTTGACACGATCAGGTTCACCGTGCCAGGAGAAAACAGCTGTGTGGCCTGCCAGGACAACTCTGGCCTAGACAAAAATTACAAGCATTTAATGAGAGCTTTTGAAGACGCCAGCCTTTATTACAGTGGGTCAATGACCCCAACACAGCCCAGCAAAGATTTAGCACCTCACTACCATCTGGTTTCCCAACTCATCATGAGGCATTGCATCCTCAGACCTGAGGTATGCATACGTAAAATTAACTTAATTCCTTTTTCACACACTTCCCTCTTGAATTTGAGCATGGGGAAATGCATGTATTAATTCTCTCATAATTCCACCACCTTTACACGTGAGGAAACCATGAATAAGGTCCAGCAACCTGTCGGTTCCAAGTGGAAAAACATCAACTTTCTTTTTTCTGATAGAAAAAACACCATTCTCCATGCACTGTAATTTACAACTTGATAAGAGCTATTAATAAGACCTAGGTAAATGACTAATCTGTTTGGATAAGGGGATTGTAAATATAAAATTGTTACGAACCGGCTCAGAGTTCGCAACAAAAGGGAGACAACGTGGAGACAAGGAGTATTAAAAATATATATTTATTCGATACCATAACTAGCACAACCAAAAACAAGGTGTCTGCATGGAGAGAGTCTCCTCAATGACTGTGGAAGAGGTGTCTTTATCCTGGGACACACCCGAGCCCAGGTGTTTCCCATCAAGCTGACGACCCTTCCAACTCCGCCCACCGGCATCCTAATAAGGAACAAGAGCAAAGAGAGAAAATACAGCAGACAGAGCGGGAGGGTCGTCACAAAATGACACTTGTTTTAGATCTATTTTAACTTATAGTCGGTGAAACAAATTTGAAACCAGTCATATAACACCCACCCACCCACCCACCCACCCACACACCCACACACACACACACACACACACACACACACACACACACACAAATACATTCCTGCTACACACACATCACAACTGCTGCTACCAGACTCTTACTTACTATTGTTAATACTGAACAATTTAAACACTTGCCCCCCAATCCCCCCTTCCCTGAGATCTGTAAATATTGTGCCTTCCTGTATTATACTTATGATAAAAGGTTTATTCTATTCTACCGAGCCATTTACTTTATGTTCGTATTCTTATGTTTTTTCATTTGTAATTGCTGTTGCATTGTCGAGAAGGAACCTGCAAGTAAGCATTTGGCTACATTTCTTTAAATGGACAATTCTGTGAACTATCTTGTTTATCTTTTAAATTGACACAATACCTGTTAGCAAAGGTGTCAGCTAGAGATTACGTGCAGGAGCTTGCAGGGATTTGTAGTTTTGCATGATGTCTACTTTGATGCTTATTAGCATTTTTGAATCTGAGAGTAAATAGAGGTGAATAAATTGATAAAAGTCACCTTGTCTGCGAGAGATTTACATGGTTATCAAAACGTCATGCCAGTGTAAGGATACACGAAACACAGCCCTTATTTTAAGCGTTTCTAAAATTCCCTATGGGAAAAATTAATGGTAGAAAAACGATTGGAACCTTTTCCCTGTTTGACCGCTAGGTTTTATGGGTATTATGACACCTCCACTGTAGGGCTCTATATCCTAAATAAATTTATGAAAACAAAAATTTGCTGTTTGGTCTTAATTTAAGGTTAGGGTTAGGCATAAGGTTAGCAGTGTGGTTAAGTTTAGGGTTAGATTTAAGGTTAGGGTTAGATAAAATCAGATTTCAAGAAGATAAAATGTAGAAATAGGTGGGGTTTATGACTTTATGGCTGTGAGGCCTGAGTTTCCCACTAGGAAAGTATCAAAATCAACCAATTGGAAGCTCTACGCAAATAACTTAATTTTAACTCTGAGGTTCAGATTTTCCGACTTGTCATGAATACACCATCTGGCAAGCCAAAATAGTTATTGAGCAAGCACGGTTAACTTGCAAGCACCCCTTTTGAGCAAGCTCTATCCTCAAGATTGACCTCTCTTCTTTTGTCTTCAAATTAAATCAAAGTTTGTCACGTGCGCCGAATACAACAGGTGTAGCCCTTACAGTGAAATGCTTACTTACAGGCTCTAACCAATAGTGCAAAAACGGTATTAGGTGAACAATAGGTAAGTAAAGAAATAAATAGCAGTGAAAAATAACAGCAGCGAGGCTATATACAGTAGCGAGGCTATAAAAGTAGCGAGGCTACATACAGACACTGGTTAGTTGGGCTGATGGAGGTAGTATGTACATGTAGATATGGTTAAAGTGACTATGCATATATGATGAACAGAGAGTAGCAGTAGCGTAAAAGAGGGGTTGGCGGGTGGTGGGTGGCGGGACACAATGCAGATAGCCCGGTTAGCCAATGTACGGGAGCACTGGTTTGTCGGGCCAATTGAGGTAGTATGTACATGAATGTATAGTTAAAGTGACTATGCATATATGATAAACAGAGAGTAGCAGCAGCATAAAAGAGGGGTTGGAGGGGGGCGCACAATGCAGATAGTCCGGGTAGCCATTTGATTACCTGTTCAGGAGTCTTATGGCTTGGGGGTAAAAACTGTTGAGAAGCCTTTTAGTCCTAGACTTGGCACTCCGGTACCGCTTGCCATGCGGTAGTAGAGAGAACAATCTATGACTGGGGTGGCTGGGGTCTTTGACAATTTTTAGGGCCTTCCTTGACACCGCCTGGTGTAGAGGTCCTGGATGGCAGGCAGTGATGTACTGGGCTGTACGCACTACCCTCTGTAGTGCCTTGCGGTCGGAGGCCAAGCAATTGCCGTACCAGGCAGTGATGCAACCAGTCAGGATGCTCTCGATGTTGCAGCTGTAGAACCTTTTGAGGATCTCAGGACCCATGCCAAATCTTTTTAGTTTCCTGAGGGGGAATAGGCTTTGTCGTGCCCTCTTCACAACTGTCTTGGTGTGTTTGGACTATTCTAGTTTGTTGGTGATGTGGACACCAAGGAACTTGAAGTTCTCAACCTGCTCCGCTACAGCCCCATTGATGAGGATGGGGGCGTGCTCGGTCCCATCAGGGAGTACAAGAGGGGACTGAGCACGCACCCCTGGGGGGCTCCAATGTTTAGGTTCAGCGTGACAGATGTGTTGCTACCTACCCTCACCACCTGGTGGCAGCCCATCAGGAAGTCCAGGATCCAGTTGCAGAGAGAGGTGTTTACATTTACATTTACATTTTAGTCATTTAGCAGACGCTCTTATCCAGAGCGACTTACAGTAGTGAATGCATACATTTCATACATTTTCTTTTTTCCCGTACTGGTCCCCCGTGGGAATCGAACCCACACCCCTGGTGTTGCAAACACCATGCTCTACCAACTGAGCCACACGGGACTGTTTAGTCCCAAGATCCTTAGCTTAGTGATGAGCTTTGAGGGTCCTATGGTGTTGAACGCTGAGCTGTAGTCAATGAATAGCATTCTCACATAGGTGTTCCTTTTGTCCAGGTGGGAAAGGGCAGTGGAGTGCAATAGAGATTGCGAGTGATCGCTGTCCTGATATCCAGAAGCTTTTTTTTGCCGTAAGATACGGTTGAGAATAGCCTCAATTAATTTGATGTGTTTGATACCATTCCTTTTATTCCATTCCATACATTAGAATGAGCCCATCCTCCTATACTGTAGCTCCTCCCACCAGCCTTCTCTGGTTTTCTTGCTACCAAATGTTATCATGAAACAATGCTTGATAGCTCGAGGGAACGTTACGTAAAGCTAGCTATGTTTACTAGTGAAATATTGTGAGTCTATCTATCTAGCTAGCTAGCTAATGAAGTATTAGCCTGTTAGCTACCTATCCTTAACCATAACCTCGTCCCTAGGCTCAATTGCTACCGCATCTGGTGGATGCATCCTTGTTGCAATTTTGCTAGCTGACCTTCTAATCTCGGACCCTCCTTGACCCTGTCATTTTCCTTGCCCTCATCAATGATGCTTCACATGAAGCTGCCAACCGTGTGGAAATATGACATGAATCTGCTTGAAATCACGAAACTGCAGCAACCATCATCAATGCAGAGGCAACTGAATGATCTCAGCACCTGGACCGCTACCAATGACATGCTTCTCAATGAGAATATATGTGTAGTGATGCATGTCACCTTCTCTGAAAACCCAGCCTGCACCACCCCTCTTCATCAACAGTGTCCCCCTGTCAGAGACATCAAAGTTCAGGGTGCTGGGTCTCACTGTCCAGCAGGACTTGCACAGGAGCGGCCAGGTTGACACCATGACCACAAGCACCAACAGGAAGCAGTTCCTCCTCAAGCGCATTAAGCACTTCTCTGTAACCACAGTAGACCTACTGTCCATCTACATCTGCTACGTAAAACCAGTTCTGGAGTATGCTGTCCCTGGCACCCTGGCCTCACTCAAACCCTGACTACTCAGGTGTTTTGCTGGTTTAGAATTTTACAATTTGATCATTATTTATGATTGATTTTATAATTGTAAGTATATGTACAATTAAGTCTATGACTGCGAGAAACCAATAAAAGGTACTACTAGCCATGGCCTAACTAGCTAACATAGCTAGCTAGCTAATTCATCCAGCTAGCTCCATCCGGTATTTAGACCACTTCATAGAGAGGGATAGAGTGACTGAGAGAGAGGGTGGAGCTGTGCATTATGTCATTCAGTTAGCTACTCCAGCCACCTTGACCTCAACAACATCACAATCTTTGACAACATATTAGCTAGCATAACCCAATTGATGTGATTGAGTTACTACTGTAGCTACAATTCCACTTTGTTATAGCTACATGCACTAGTAAGGACCATCACAGGTCACTTTGCCATACAGATTTTAAAGGTACTTTTTTGGATGCTTATAGGCTAGTAGATTTGACCCAGACAAGTGCCCATTCGTAGGAGGGTGAAAGATGGGAGACGGCTAGCCAGAAGCGGAGACAGCCCCCCTCAAGCTGACAGGTTTATAAGGAACACTCACTGTACCACCAGTCTGTCTCCTTCAGGAAACAACAGCAGACACACAGCGGGCTACCTCATTACCTGAGAGAGTGAAGCTTAGAAGGTTCAACATGTTACAGAAAGAGAGGGAAATGCAGTAAACCAACTCCCACCCTGTCTCTGTCTGATGACCTCACCTTGGCACCATTTGATGACTTATTTTCTTATCCTTTTTGAAAGGCTCCCTATATTTGGCTGCTCTCTGTCTATGCGCTCAGATCAATGGATGTTCGCATGTACAGGCATTCCTGTGTTGTTAGTGTATAAAAACAGAGAATGACGATTATGGGATGTCCCATAATGACACGTCAGTCAAGAGCCCCTAGGAGGTACAGTACTGTAGCTAGATGTGTCTGGACCGATGAATTAAGTTGACTGTTATACCTTGTTTACAAGGAGTGGGGATGGTGAGGGGGACAAGAGAGGAGACGAGAAAAAGCTTGGAAGATTTATTTTACCTATTCAATCTCACCTCCTTGCCTTTGTCCTCTCTTTCCCTACATCATTCCCTCTCACAAAGGAGGAAGTGAGATGAAGCAAGAGAGAGGGAGCTTTGGAACTTTACATCTTGTCTTCAAGCCACCGAGTCCTAGATCCTGAAAGTATAGCATCTCTCTGTCTGTTTCTGTCTGTTTCTCTCTCTCCCTCTACTTTCCCAACCGTCTCTCTGTCTATTTCTGTCTGTTTCTTTCTCTCCCTTTACATTCCCAACCATTTCTCTGTCTGTTTCTGTCTGTTTCTCTCTCTCTCTACTTTCCCAACCATCTCTCTGTCTGTTGTATGTCTCTATGTGTAGGTGAACATGGGTGCAGTGGAGCTGCACCCTGCCCCTGTGGATCTCAACAGGGAGATGATAGCCCACACTCTGGAGCACAGCGCTGACCTGGAGGCAGAGAACAGACGGCTGCAGGAGAAGAACCAGACACTCCGGCAGGAGCGGCAGCACCTCCTTGCAGAGTAAGGACTGTGTATGTGTGCACGCGTGCATGTGTATGTTTAGATTGAGGGCACGAAAAAAGGAAGTAACTTCCCACTTTTACGATGCAGTCCACTTGTCTGTGGGTTGTTGTGCCCGTGCTCCTCGTCTTAGGTCTACTCCCTATCCCTCTTTCCCCAGAGACTCAACAATGGCATCATCACTCAATAACATCATCACTAGCCGCCCAAGTGAGAGGAGAGGGTTTTCCACGTCCAGGCCACAAAGGCTATTGGGGATTTCTGGGAATTGACTTCAATTAATTAATTAATTTCTTATTTGTTTTGTTTTTCCTCTTAACATTTTTTTTTCCCTCCCTGATCCCTTGAGTAGCTGAAAAAGCCAGACAGTAGAGTGGCTCATGTCTGGCCAGGGTGGGGCACATCATCATCCCAAAAACACCCACCCAAAGTTCTCTCTCTCAATTCAATTCAAAGTGGCTTTAAAGCAAGTGAAATAAACCATTAACAAAAGTGGGAAGGAACAAAAAAGCACATAAAAAAACATTACAAAAATATACAGTTAACATTGCACAGAAAGGTTTCAAAAGGATAAATATGTTTTCATTATTTTTTTATTTCACCTTTATTTAACCAGGTAGGCTTGTTGAGAACAAGTTCTCAACCTGGCCAAGATAAAGCACAGCAGTTCGACACATACAACAACACAGTGTTACACAAGGAATAAACAAACATTCAGTCAATAAAACAGTAGAAAAAAATTAAAATCTATATACAGTGAGTGCAAATGAGGTAAGATAAGGGAGGTAAGGCAATAAATAGACCATGGTGGCGAAGTAATTACAATATTGCAATTAGACACTGGATGGTAGATGTGCAGAAGATTAATGTGCAAGTAGAGATACTGGGGTGCAAAGGAGCAAGATAAATAAATAAATACAGTATGGGGATGAGGTAGATAGATGGGCTGTTTACAGATGGGCTATGTACAGGTGCAGTGATCTGTGAGCTGCTCTGACAGCTGGTGCTTAAAGCTAGTGAGGGAGATATGAGTCTCAGGCTTCAGTGATTTTTGCAGTTCGTTCCAGTCATTGGCAGCAGAGAACTGGAAGGAAAGGCGACCAAAGGAGGAATTGGCTTTGGGGGTGACCAGTGAGATATACCTGCTGGAGTGCGTGCTACGGGTGAGTGCTGCTATGGTGACCAGTGAGCTGAGATAAGGCGGGGCTTTACCTAGCAGAGACTTGTAGATGACCTGGAGCCAGTGGGTTTGGCGACAAGTATGAAGCGATGGCCAGCCAACGAAAGCGTACAGGTCGAAGTGCTGGGTAATATATGGGGCTTTGGTGACAAAACGGATGGCACTGTGATAGACTGCATCCAATTTGTTGAGTAGAGTGTTGGAGGCTATTTTATAGATGACTTCGCCGAAGTCAAGGATCGGTAGGATGGTCAGTTTTACGAGAGTATGTTTGGCAGCATGAGTGAAGGATGCTTTGTTGCGAAATAGGAAGCCGATTCTAGATGTCATTTTGGATTGGAAATGCTTAATGTGAGTCTGGAAGGAGAGTTTACAGTCTAACCAGACACCTAGGTATTTGTACTTGTCCACATATTCTAAGTCAGAGCCGTCCAGAGTAGTGATGCTGGACCGGTCGGCAGGTGCGGGCAGTGATCGGTTGAAGAGCATGCATTTAGTTTTACTTGCATTTAAGAGCAGTTGGAGGCCACGGAAAGAGAGTTCTATGGCATTGAAGCTTGTCTGGAGGTTAGTTAACACAGTATCCAAATAAGGGCCAGAAGTATACAGAATGGTGTCGTCTGCTTAGAGGTGGATCAGAGAATCACCAGCAGCGAGAGCGACATCATTGATGTATACAGAGGAGAGAGTCGGCCCGAGAATTGAACCCTATGGTACCCCCATAGGGACTGCCAGAGGTCCGGATAACATGCCCTCCGATTTGACACACTGAACTCTATCAGAGAAGTAGTTGGTGAACCAGGCGAGGCAATCATTTGAGAAACCAAGGCTGTTGAGTCTGCCAGTAAGAATGTGGTGATTGACAGAGTCGAAAGCCTTGGCCAGGTTGATGAATACGGCTGCACAGTAATGTCTCTTATCGATGGCGGTTATTTAAGATATTGTTTAGGACCTTGAGCGTGGCTGAGGTGCACCCATGACCAGCTCTGAAACCAGATTGCATAGCGGAGAAGGTACGGTGGGATTCGAAATGGTCGGTAATCTGTTTGTTAACTTGGCTTTCGAATACCTTAGAAAGGCAGGGTAGGATAGATATAGGTCTGTAGAAATTTGGGTCTAGAGTGTCTCCTCCTTTGAAGAGGGGGATGACCACGTCAGCTTTCCAATCTTTGGGAATCTCAGACGATACGAAAGACAGTTTGAACAGGTTAGTAATAGGGGTTGCAACAATTTCGGCAAATAATTTTAGAAAGAGAGGGTCCAGATTGTCTAGCCCGGCTGATTTGTAGGGGTCCAGTTTTTGCAGTACTTTAAGAACATCAGCTATCTGGATTTGAGTGAAGGAGAAATGGGGGAGGCTTGGGCGAGTAGCTGTGGGGAGTGCAGGGCTGTTGACGGGGTAGGGGTAGCCAGGTGGAAAGCATGCCCAGCCGTATAAAAATGCTTATTGAAATTCTCAATTATAGTGGATTTATCGTTGGTGACAGTATTTCCTAGCCTCAGTGCAGTGGGCAGCTGGGAGGAGGTACTCTTATTCTCCATGGACTTTACAGTGTCCCAGAACTTTTTTGAGTTTGTGCTACAGGATGCACATTTCTGTTTGAAAAAGCTAGCCTTAGCTTTCCTAACTGCCTGTGTATATTTGTTCCTAACTTTCCTAAAAAGTTGCATATCATGGGGGCTATTCACAGCTACACAGATAAATGTTTCAAAAGTATTATTACCAGCTTTGTACAATGTTTTTAACAATGTGTACGTAGTTGTAGTACGAATAGTAGGGGAAGATAAGTACACAGATAAATATAGGTTGTATTTACAATGTTGTTTGTGCTCCACTGGTTGCCCTGTTTTCATGGTGATGAGTCACAAATCTTGCTGCTGTGATTGCATATTGCGGTATTTATCTTTACAGATATGGTGGTTTATCAATGTTTGATTTGTTTTCAAATTCTTTGTGAATCTGTGTGATCTGTGGGAAATATGTGCCTGTAATATGGTCATAACTTTGGCAATTGGTAAGGAAGTGTAGATCAGTTTCTATCTCATTTATTTGGGCAGTGGGCACATAGGCATACCTGGCTAGAGAAGAAAGGGTATGGCGGCCTCTCTCACGGGGTCTGTACATAGTCAAGGATTTACTTAATTTTGGGTCAGTCACGGTGGTCAGGTATTCTGCTACTGTGTATTCTCTGTTTAGGGCCAGATAGTATTCCAGTTTGCTCAGTTTTTTGTTTGATTCTTTCCAAATAGTGTGTCAAATAGTTATTTTTTCTATATATTTTTTGGGGGGTTGGCTCAAATTGTGTTGCTGTCCTGGGGTTCTGTGGGGTCTGTTTGTGTTTCTGAACAGAGCCCTAGAACCAGCTGGCTGAGGGGTCTCTTCTCTAGGTTCATCTCTCTGTAGGTGGGAGCTTTGTGGTTGTAGAATTTAACAGTTCTTTCTGGATTTTAATATTTAGCGGGTATAGTCCTAATTCTGCTCTGTGCATGCAGTGTTTGGTGTTTTGCGTTGTACATGAATGATAATTTCCCCATGTTGGGAATTCTTGGTTGGTGAGTGGTCCACATACCTCAGAACCTTAGAGAGCAATGGGTTCCAGGGCTCTACGCTAACCTTTTTCCCAAGGAGTACATGCGCTCCTAAATGAAAAAATGTAGGAGCACAAAAAGAAATTTAGGAGCATAGTGAAAAATGTAACACAGAGTTTATTAACAAAAATGTATTACATACATATTTATACTGCGTGTGTGAGTGTGTTTGCATGTACTAAGGGACACACATCTGTGGAACAGCACATACCACCAAAATCACACATTGACCCATGCCTACTAGACGCAAAGGATATCAGTTGTCCAGCTGCTTTTGTATGTTGGCCGTCTGGCACGCTTAGAGGTCAGCCAGCGGTCCACGGCAGGAGTGGGATCCAACTCCTCGACAGAGGAAAGCATAACCCCCGCAAACTTCCGGGGAATTTAGTTTGCTAAATTACTCACGATAAACGTTCACAAAAAGCATAACAATTATTTTAAGAATTATAGATACATTACTCCTCTATGCACTCGATATGTCCGATTTTAAAATAGCTTTTCGGATGAAGCACATTTTGCAATAATCTAAGTACATAGCCCGGCATTACAGGGCTAGCTATTTAGATACCCACCCAGGTCAGCCTCCACCAAAATCACATTTCCTATAAGAAAAATGTTCTTACCTTGCTTGTTCTTCATCAGAATACACTGCCAGGACTTCTACTTCAATAACAAATGTTGGTTTGGTCCCAAATAATCCATCGTTATATCCAAACAGCGACGTTTTGTTCGTGAGTTCTAGACACTATCAGAATGCTTCTTCACGGTCCCGCGCATGGCGCATTGGCGTGTCAAAAATGTCTAAATATTCCATTACCGTACTTCGAAGCATGTCAACCGCTGTTTAAAACCAATTTTTATGCCAGTTATCTCGTAGATAAGTGATAATATTCCGACCGGGAGTATGCATTGAGCCTAAACAGCCGAATAAAATGTCTCCTCAGAAGCGACTCGTGCACGCGCCTCATTCAAAGGTCCTCGGAGCAGCCACTTACAAAAGGTGATAATGTGTTTCAGCCTGAGACTCCCTCGTAAACCTTCAGTTATTTCCCGGGCTCTGAGAGCCTATCGGAGCCCTTGGAATTGTCACGTTACAGCTAAGATCCTTACTTTTCAATAAAAAGATGTAAGACGCACGACTCCTTGTCAGACAGGGTACTTCCTGCTTGAAACCTTGTCAGGTTTTTGCCTGCCATAGGAGTTCTGTTATACTCACAGACACCATTCAAACAGTTTTAGAAAATTCAGAGTGTTTTCTATCCAAACCTGAACAATAATATGCATATTCTAGCTTCTGAGTTGGTGTAGGAGGCAGTTAAAAATGGGAACATATTTTTTCCAAAATTCTCAATACTGCCCCCTAGCCCAGACAGGTTAAACTCTTACCATTAACTTATCAAAACCAACCATAGGATACCATACATAACCACTCAGGACTGTTAGTCTACCTTGTAATCGTGCCTGTAGGGGTCCTTTGTCAACATGGCCTCCCACAGGCCACTTTAGGACTTGTCCTTGAAATTGTGGCTGACCAGGATTTTCAGCCCCTGCCACTCATCCTGGATTGCAGCCATGTTACACCCCAATTTGCAGGATTGAACAGAGCAAGTGAGTTTGCAAATATGCAAACATAACATTGTCTCATATGGCAATGCAGTGTCAAATAAATTCTTACCTCTCTAGAGGCTCCTTGAAATGCCTCATCAGGTATGCCACACCATCATCGCCAAAGGTGAGAAGGCTGGCCTGGTCTTCTGGCCATGTGTCAGGGTTTAGCACTCTGAACGACAGCTCTAGTCTGTGAAAGTCAGAACAGAATCTTTCAAACAATTCACCGACTCCTTCCCCCCTGTCTCTTGTGCCAACAGAAAACAATAATTCTGTGGTATTAACCATTCCAGCACTTAGCGCACGCACACAGACACACACACTCACAGTATTGTTTAACATTCTCTGCTAGCAAATAAAACTAATTCATAGAGAATGTATTAGTTACAAACCTATGTGGCATACAGTGGATTGGGATTATATGCCTTCACAGAGGCACCATCTGCCCCGAAGCAGATGCACTTCTTCACCCATGACCCGCCATCCTCCTCTGGGCAAACAGCACGAAATGTGGCCTTGGTTGCATCCAAAACACCTCGAATGACAACACAAAAAAACTTTTTTTTTTTCAAAAGTATTTCTGACAAACTAAATTCAATTATCTCCATTATGAATAATGATTAAACTTTACACAAGAATAAAGCCTATAAAGAGGAACAACTTACCAATGGCATGAGAGTGCTCAAGGGTCTGTTGTCCGCCCAGGAGATTGACTGGCTTCCCATCCTCCAACAAGCGTACGTAGACAATCTTGCATTCGGTTGTTGGATATATCAGTGTCTCCGTCTATTAGAACGGCAAGATACTTTGCGGCCTTCGCTGACAGGCTCTCTCTCATTATATCAGCAATTTGACCGATCATCTCCGCACATCTTACATCATTGTCGTATGTGGGATTAATGTCAACTCCGTTTGTAGTGGAGTCTGATAAACGGCCCAAATTTGACGAAAGGTTCTTCTTCTTTCGCAATGAAGTATGCGATGTTTATCTTTATTTTCAGCTGCCTCCTCTTCTCCTCCCCAGACAGCAGCACTTGCCTCCTCAAGGCTGCTGACACCGTGCATGATGGTTTCTCCTGTCTCAACAGGTACAGATCTCTGCACTGGATATGCCGCCACGATATGTTATGTTTCGCTACGCTATCTCTTTTCAGATGTGGGTTTCCTGACACGAAGGATGAGTTGCCCGCCTGTTTCTGCCCTCTACAATATTTGCAGAACATGACGTTGTTTTCGAACTCTAGCCATGGGAACATTTTGAGCCAATTCGCATTGAATCTATATGTTCTCCCTCCACCGGCTACAGTGGATGTTGAAGTGACAGCGGGGGTCACGGTAGCTTTGCTAACGTTAGCCGCCATGTCAACGTTAGCCGCCTCAGGTATTCCTTGTGAAGAGGCTTTATTAGTTGAACCTTGCGAATCCCCCTCGCTGGATTCCTCTTTCTCCTCGTCTCTTCTTCGCTTAAAATAACATTGAATGGGCTTCATTTTTAGCGATGTCTGCACATTAACTTATAGCCTATACCGATACTATTTTCCAGTGTTCACCTTTCTCTCTCTGACTGGACTGCGTCATCACAGAAAACTCTACTGTGGTTGGCGCATGCCGCTTGTGGAATGTGGGACTTGTAGTTTTGAAACAAATAGCAGTGGGGGAAAAATAGTTTACGGTAGGTTGTAATCTTTAATCGCACACTGTGCTTGTAAATATTTTTTCCGGTTCGCACATATCTATTTTTAGGGGCAAATGCGAGTGAAATACTCGCACTGTAGAGCCCTGGGATCTATAACTGATTCAAGTATTTTTAGTCAAATCCTAATTGGGAGGTTGAGTTTTATGTTCCTTTTGATGGCATAAAAAGCCCTTCTTTCCTTGTCTCTTAGATCGTTCACAGCCTTGTGGAAGTTACCTGTGGTGTTGATGTTTAGGCCGAGATAGGTATAATTATTTGTGTGCTCTAGGGCAAAAGTGTCTAGATAGAATGGCAACTGGACATTTTTTGGCAACTGGACATTTTTTGGAACAACTTTATTTTTGTCTTAGTGAGATTTACTGTCAGGGCCCAAGTCTGACAGAATATGTGCAGAAGATCTAGGTGATGCTGTAGGCCAAAGTTCCCCAACTGGCGGCCCGTGGATCAAATTTGGCCCCCCAAGTTTATTTGTCCCCCCAAAAAAATGGGGTGTGAATATGTTGGACATAAAATAGTGTTAAAAACACCAGCAAATCAGCTCCAAATGATTTAATTTCGGAAATCTGTTCCAAAGTATTGCCACGCATAAAAGATGTGATATGTGATCGTATACAAATGTAAGCAAGGTTTGAAATTATTACATTTTAGTGAAATATATCTGTTTGGGCTTCTTGCGGTCAATTGTTAGTCTACAAATTATTTGTAATAATGTTCCGGCCCCCTGACCATACGCTCAAGAAAACAATTACCCCCCTCGGCTGAATCTTGTTGATGATCACTGCTGGAGGCCCTCCTTGGTTGGGGATAGAAGCAGATCATCTGCAAACACTAAACATTTGACTTCAGAGTCTAGTAAGGTGAGGCCGGGTGCTGCAGACTGTTTTAGTGCCCTCGAGAATTCATTAATATATATATATTGAAGAGGGTGGGGCTCAAGGTGCATCCTTGTCTCATCCCACGGACCTGAGGAAAGAAATCTGTGTGTTTATTGACAATTTTAACTGCACACTTGTTTGTGTACATTCATTTTATAATAGTGTATGTTTTGCACTCAACACAGCTTTCCAACAATTAGTATAGCAGACCGTCATGCCAAATTGAGTCAAAAGCTTTTTTGAAATCAGCTAAGCATGAGAAGACTTTGCTTTTGGTTTGGTTTGTTTGTCAATTGGAGTGTGTAGGGTGTATACAGTGCCTTCAGAAAGTATTCATACCCCTTGACTTATTCCACATTTTGTTGTGTTACAGATTTTTTTTCACTCATCTACACCCAATAACCCATAATGGCAAAGTGAGAACATGTTTTTAGACATTTTTGCAATAAACCACTTCTCCAACCTTTTTGACCATATAACAAAGAACCAAGCGCAGACACATATACAGTACATGATCATTTGCCGAACTTAGAATAAGATATTTAAAGACTACCAGAACCCGCTAGATTCTCCAATTACATTGGATGAGCTACAGGACAAATACAGACCCTCCAACCCAAAAAGGCCTGTGGATTTGATGGTATACTAAACTAAATAATAAAATATACAGACCACAAATTCAAATAGGCTATTCTTAGTCTTCAACATTATCCTCAGGACTGGCATCTTCCCCAATATTTGGAACCAAGGCCTGATCATCCAAACTCACAAAAGTAGAGCTAAATTTGACCACAGTAACTACCGTGGAATCTGCATCAACAGTAAGCTCGGAAAAATCCTCTGCAGTATCATCAACAGCAGACTCCAACATTTCCTCAATGAAAACAATGTCCTGAGCAAATGTCAAATTGGTTTCTTACCTACAGTAAATATCGTACGACAGACCACATACAGTGCCTTCAGAAAGTATTCATATCCCTTGACTTATTCCACATTTTGTTGTGTTACTGAGTGGGGATTACACACAAGCCCTAATGAGAATGAGAAAACAGCATGTTTTTTGATATTTTACTAATTTATTGAATACAGAAATAACTATTTTACATAAGTATTCACACCTTTTTGCTATGTCACTCCAAATTGAGCTCAGGTGCATCCAATTTCAACTGATCATCCTTGAGATGTAATTTACCCTGCCCAGCCCCCCCCCCCCCCACTGGACATATAATAATATATATTTTTTTGGGGGGGTTATTATTATTTCTTTCACTTCTATTTTTGACCCGCAATGTTGGTGCTCAGAACATAAACATTTCATTGTACCCTGCAATTACATCTGCAATGCTGTGTATGTGACTAATAAAAAATAATTGCTTGATTAACAATATGTTAGCTGTTAGGTCAAATATTATGTTCAGGCTTCCTAAACATTTTGTCCTGGAAGTTGTCTAGGAGGGATTGGATTGTTGGCCAATTTGTTGTTGGCCAATAGTTTTTTTGGGAGGTTTTGGGAGGTTTCTACACTACACTACCCAGTTTGTTCGGCTTCGATAACTCATGGTTGCTCTGTTCAAGTAGATTGTGATTTTGCTGTGGTATAAATCAGATAGCGGTGTTAGTTGGCTGACTGTGAACGCTCTGAGAGACTCTGGGTTGAGGTCGGTGATAAAGTAGTCTACAGTACTACTGCCTAGGGATGAGCTGTATGTGTACTTACCATAGGAGTCCCCTCGAAGTCTACTGTTGACGATGTACAGACCCAGTGTGTGACAGAACTGCAAGAGTTGTGACCCATTTTTGTTGGTTGTTTTGACCTAGTTGTCTAGGGGGGCATATTTGTGAGGGAATGCTGTCACCTCCAGGTAGGTGATTGTCCCCCTGTGTGCTGAGGGTGTCAGGGTCTCGTCCAGTTCTGGCATTTAGGTCCCCATGAACTAGTACATGTCCCTGGGTAGGGCTGTTGCAGTGACCATATTACCACCACACCGGCGATCACGAGTTGTGAGTCATGAAGGCAGTCAAATTCCACCTGACCTTTTAGTCACGGTGATTAGGCTTCTCCAAGCTCTGATGCTGCTGATGGTCATTAGTAGCCAACCAAACTTGCTAACTGCCTGGTACTGGGCACTCTATTGTCCCTCTAATCACTCTGACATCAATGCAAATGTAATCGTTAAATCTAATAAAACATTTAATGAGAGCCAATTGAGCAAATGTTGGGCAACATTTCTGTAGGCTATGCAATTGCGAGAGAAAACAGTGATGGCCGATATTAAAAAGAGGAGGATCCCATCAGCTTTCTATAGGCTAGACCTACTATATTTTTATTTCTCAACTTTTCTAATATTAAGCACGTTGCTTATCTTTACAACAGGAGTATAGCCTACCTGGCTGTCATGAAAATGAACCACGGGAAAAGCGTTTCCACGCTGCCTGTGTTTCGAGACGTGCATGATAATGGTCCATTCAAATTCAAAACAAATGTCACACATATATTATTTAGTATATGTAAAGACGAGATTAAATCAAGAATAGTCTGATGGGTGACAATATTAGCCTATCACTTAGATATTATCACTTGTGAATGATGTCCAGCATAAGGCAAGAAACAATGCCTTTATTTATTTTATTTATTTTTTTCCCCTTTTTTTTTTTTAATATCCAAAACATACAATATACTTGCAGTGAAGCCGCTCAACAACTACACCACACCAGTCATCCAACAGACTCCCATTCAGAACGACATACCGAAGCATCCAGGGTCAATGCCCTGCCCAAGGGCACATCAACAGATCTCCCAACAGGCCAAAAACACGGGGACCCGAACCCTCCAAGATCCCCCCACAGTTCCCCAATAGCTGTCCCTCAACCATCCGACAAATACAATTAATTCCATTCCCCACCCCCAATAACCCCCAATGCACCAACAACCAAGAAAATGAACTAAAGAGAAAAAAGAAAAATACAAAAGAAAGCAGAAAACAAAAATGCAAGAAAAAAACTAAGACAAAGGACATCAAGGACAACTAAAATCATAACACTAATGCCAACTGTATATGTTTGAGTGCATGTCTGGCCCTATTAAGTGTGTGTGTCCGTGTATGTGTGTATTTGAATGAGAGTGTGTGTATATGCATGTGTACAAGCACCTGCACGGTATCAGTCTCAAGCAAACCGTCATTAGCTGTAAAAAACACTGCCCCTTAGTGTCATTGACTTTATTTTTTTATTTTATCTTTGACCATCATTCTATCTCCCGCACAACAACTCCCATCCCACTTGTCTCCAATTCCACATCCCAACCCTCTGCTTCCCTCAGCCCATCCCACCTATCTCTGCTGGCCACCCTCTTCGGAATTCTGCGCAACATATATCTTTCAACTATGCTATGATGTTTAATGTACAATTTCAATCTATCTAATCGAATAGAAACCACAGATTGCGAGTTGAAGATAAATACTTTTACTTAGAGTATTAGTATATTAGTAATTGATCAGCAAGATGGAGCCGACAGAGATGGTCACCTCGCTTCAGGTCCTTAGAAAACTATGCAGTTATTTGTTTTTTATGTATTATTTCTTATATTGTTAGCCCAGAAAATCTCAAGTGTTATTACATACAGCCGGGAAGAACTATTGGATATAAAAGCGATGTCAACTTACCAACATTACGACCAGGAATACGTCTTTCCCGAAGCGAATCCTTTGTTCGGACCTCCACCCTGGACATGCGATCTTATCCCAGAGGCTGACCCAAAACAACGCAGTCGCCGCAGGAGACGCAGACGTAGCGGCCTACTGGTCAGACTCAGAAGGCGAGCATACCATCTACAGCTTCCGAGCATATTACTCACAAATGTTCAATCTCTAGATAAAAAGGTGGACGAAATTAGGGCACGAGTTGCCTTCCAGAGAGACATCAGAGATTGTATCATTCTCTGTTTCACGGAAACATGGCTCACTCGGGATATGTTGTCAGAGTTGGTTCAGCCACCCGGTTTCTTCACGTATCGCGCCGACAGAAACAAACATCTCTCTGGTAAGAAGAAGGGTGGGGGTGTATGCTTTATGATTAACGACTCATGGTGTAATCACAACAACATACAGGAACTTAAGTCCTTTTGTTCACCCAACATAGAATTCCTTACAATCAAATGCCGACCGCATTATCTTCCAAGAGAATTCTCTTCGATTATAGTCACAGCCATGTATATCCCCCCCACCAAGCAGATCCCTCATTGGCCCTGAAAGAACTTCACTGGACTCTATGTAAACTGGAAACCATACATCCTGAGGCTGCATTTATTGTAGCTGGGGATTTTAACAAAGCTAACCTAAGAACTATACTTCCTAAATTGTATCAGCATATCGAATGCGCGACAAGAGCTGGTAGCTTTCTGGATCATTGCTACTCGATCTTCCGCGATGCATACAAAGCCCTCCCCCGCCCTGCCTTCGGAAAATCTGACCATGACTCCATTTTGTTGCTCCCAGCCTGTAGACAGAAACTAAAACAGGAAACACCCGTGCTCAGGTCAATACAATGCTGGTCTGACCAATCGGATTCCACGATTCAAGATTGCTTTGAACACGTGGACTGGGATATGTTCGGGATAGCCTCAGACAATAACATTGACGTTTACGCTGACTCAGTAAGCGAGTTTATTAGGAAGTGCATCGGAGATGTCGTTCCCTCTGTGACCATTTAAAACCTTCCCTAACCAAAAACCATGGATTGATGGCAGCATTTGTGCGAAACTGAAAGCGCTAACCACCGCTTTTACTCATGACAAGGTGACCGGAAACATGACCGAATACAAACAGTGCAGCTAGTCCCTCCGCAAGGCAATCAAACAAGCAAAGCGTCAGTATAGAGACAAAGATGAGTTGCAGTTCAACGGCTCAAACACGAGGTGAATGTGGCAGGGTCTACAGTCAATCACAGATTACAAAAAGAAAACCAGCCCGTCGTGGACACCGACGTCTTGCTACCAGACAAATTAAACAACTTCTTTGCTCACTTTGAGGACAATACAGTGCCACTGACACGGCCCGCTACTAAAACCTTTGGGCTCTCCTTCACCGTGGCCAACATGAGTAAAACATTTAAACGTGTTAACCCTCGCAAGGCTGCCGGCCCAGATGGCATCCCTAGCCGCGTCCTCAGAGCATGCACAGACCAGTTGGCTGGTGTGTTTACGGACATATTCAACCAATCCTTATCCCAGTCGTGTCCTTACATGCTTCAAGATGGCCACCATTGTTCCTGTCCCCAAGAAAGCTAAAGTAACTGAACTAAATGACTATCGCCCCATTGCACTCACTTCTGTCATCATGAAGTGCTTTGAGAGACTTGTCAAGGATCATATCACCTCCATATCCATGACCATATCACCTGTGCATTGACTACAGCTCAGCATTTAACACCATAATACCCTCCAAACTCGTCATCAAGCTCAAGACCCTGGGTCTCGGCCCTGCCCTGTGCAACCTGGTCCTGGACTTTCTGACGGGCCGCCCTCAGGTGGTGAAGGTAGGGAACAACATTTCCACCCCACTGATCCTCAACACTGTGGCCCCACAAGGGTGCGTTCTCAGCCCTGTCCTGTACTCCCTGGTCACCCATGACTGCGTGGCCATGCACGCTTCCAACTCAATCATCAAGTTTGCAGACGACACTACAGTGGTAAGCTTGATTACCAACAATGACGAGACAGCCTACAGGGAGGAGGTGAGGGCCCGGAGTGTGGTGTCAGGAAAATAACCTCTCACTCAATTTCAACAAAACAAAGGAGATGATCGTGAACTTCAGGAAACAGCAGAGCAGCCCCCTATCTACATTGACGAGACAGTAGTGGAGAGGGTGGAGAGTTTTAAGTTCCTCGGCGTACACATCACAGACAAACTGAAATGGTCCACCAAACACAGACATTGTGGTGAAGAAGGCGCAGCAGCGCCTCTTCAACCTCAGGAGGCTGAAGAAATGCGGCTTGTCACCAAAAACACTCACAAGCTTTTACAGATGCACAATCGAGAGCATCCTGTCGGGCTGTATTACCGCCTGGTACGGCAGCTGCTCCGCCCATAACCGTAAGGCTCTCCAGAGGGTAGTGAGGTCTGCACAACGCATCACTGGGTGCAAACTACCTGCCCTCCAGGACACCTACACCACCCGATGTCACAAGAAGGCCAAAAAGATCATTAAGGACAACAACCACCCGAGCCACTGCCTGTTCACCCCGCTATCATCCAGAAGGCGAGGTTAGTACAGATGCATCAAAGCGGGGACCGAGAGACTGAAAAACAGCTTCTATCTCAAGGCCATCAGACTGTTAAACAGCCATCACTAACATTGAGTGGCTGCTGCCAACATACTGACTCAACTCCAGCCACTTTAATAAAGGAAAAATTGATGTAATCAATTTATCAATAGCCACTTTATATAATGTTTACATACCATACATTACTCATCTCATATGTATATACTGTACGCTATACCATCTACTGCATCTTGCCATCTTGATGTAATTAAATGTATCACTAGCCACTTTAAACAATGCCACTTTATATAATGTTTTCATACCCTACATTACTCATCTCATATGTATATACTGTACACTATACCATCTACTGCATCTTGCCATCTTGATGTAATGTATCACTAGCCACTTTAAACAATGCCGCTTTATGTTTCATACCCTACATTTCTTATCTCATATGTATATACTGTACTCTTACCATCTACTGCATCTTACCTATGCCGTTCAGCCATCACTCATTTATATATTTTTATGTACATATTCGTATTCATTCCTTTACACTTGTGTGTATAAGGTAGTTGTTGTGTAATTGTTAGGTTATATTACTTGTTAGATATTACTGCATGGTCAGAACTAGAAGCACAAGCATTTCGCTACACTTGCATTAACATCTGCTAACCATGTGTATGTGACAAATAAATTTGATTTATTTGA
Source organism: Salmo trutta (assembly GCF_901001165.1). Taxonomy (NCBI): domain Eukaryota; kingdom Metazoa; phylum Chordata; class Actinopteri; order Salmoniformes; family Salmonidae; genus Salmo; species Salmo trutta. Next base: position 32,809,780 of record NC_042983.1, on the reverse strand, counting down.
TTTTGGATACAGTTTCTTGCGACGTTTGTTTATCTCCCTTGGAAATTGGTCATTGAGAACGAACTTTGGTCCCTTAAAGCTCCCTTCCCCTGCTTTTGATCAACTCCTTTTGTTGGTAGTGTTCAAATTTTGCGATGATCGGTTGGGGAACCCTTGGTCTTGTCGTTCCTAGCTCCAAGTCTGTGTACTCGGTGGAAAGCCACCTTGTTTACAGTCTCTATAGAAAGTTTCGAGGCGGATTGCATGAATTCTCTGATCTCGCCCTCTAGATTATTGGACAATGCCTTTTTTTGCGCCTTTTTTTGTATCATAGTTGCACACCTCATGTAGCCTAGCCCATAGGCCTATATAGGCCAAATAACTTCTTAAAATTAAGCACATTCATCCGCTTTACAAGAAGTGTAGAGCCTAACTGACATACATAAGTAGCGCATGAGTTTCAACTTTGTAGAAGAACATTTTCACCATAAAAATGCACCTTTATAATAAAAGCATTCCATGCATAATCGCATTTGCGGTCACTTTTGATAATGGTGTTTTCCCACTAATGGAACATTCGCACGTATAGCCTACTGCTATGTGCGCATTGCTGTGCTTATAATGTGAAGAAATAGCCTAATCGTTTATCAACATTTTAAGCTAAACATTCAGATCTGTTGCGTCAGCCACATTGCGTAATAAAGGTTTGCTGATGCTAGTGATTATATTCATTTGGGATCTATCACATCCCACAACTGTCACAGACTATGTTTGGAATATTTATTTATTGCACAGAATAGAATAGGTCAACTTTTGTACTATGAGGAATAGTAGATTGACATAGGCTAGTGCTTTTGCTGTTTGTTAGGCCTACTCATCTTGTTGGCTGATGAATATCTTCAATTTGCACCTCAGAATTGGATAAGGCCAGGGACTGTTGCGTCTCTGATGTGTCTGTTTTCACTTTTAGCCTGTGAGAAAGACCCGATCACGTGAGGGAAAGCCATGTGAGTGAGAGGTGCTTCGGAGCTAGCAGCACTCAGGGAGAAGGGCACGACACAGCACTCCGGGATGGATTTTTTTAGGGTGCATTACTGCCACACAAAGTGGATGCCACCGTGAAATTCGAGGCATTATCAAGTGCTTGTCAAATTGTGAATGAGAGACCACCTGTGCAAGTGTGTACAGCCTGCACAAAAAAACAAAACAGAGCTAATGCCTTTCAAGCTACTTTTTTCAAATCATGATTATTGTCGCATCACACAGCCTTACAATGTAAAACAATCTAAACATATAGCCCAATGTTTGTAGAATAACTAAAGTTACATTAATAACTCTAAATTAAGCATATAGGAGTACCGATTTCTTTGTTAACCGCTCAAATAAAGGTTAAATAAATTAAAACACAGAATAGCAGCATTTGCGCACTCCCTCAAATCGTTTGGAGAAAATATGCTTTTATATTTTATTCAGCTTTGTTCAATTGTATTCTTCATACTATCAAATAAAATAATGTCACGGAATTCTAAGCAAATCCTGTCTGCTAAATGAACTAGTGTAGCCCGTAGCCATTTGGCATAGCCAGATCAGGACCTAACTTAAGGACAACTCAGAGTATGCTATTCTGTTCTTCTGAAATAGACTACATTTTTTTCATATCATGCATCTTTAGACATGTCTAAAATAAGTATTGGCAATGTCTCCATTTCTGATTTCTTATGGTGAAGTCTTGGCTCCTGCTCTTTAGGCAAAAAGCAGATGACCTCAGACCTTATATATTCCAGTCTCTCTCTCTCTCTCTCTCTCTCTTTCTCTCTCTCTCTCTCTCTCTCTCTCTCTCTCTCTCTCTCTCTCTCTCTTTCTCTCTATGACATTGTGGCATTAATAGTGTGCGTACACACACACCACTAATGTGATGATACCACCTGTGATCCCCAGTCTGGAGAAGCATGTCCAGGAGATGGAGACGATGGAGGGAGACCTGTTCTCTCGTTTCATCATGCTGCTCAATGAGAAGAAGGCCAAGATCAGGGCCCTGCAGGACACCATCAGACACGTCCAACAGCAGCTGGATCAGGGGGTGGAAGAGCAGGAGAACCACCGGTTGGACAACAACTGCATATTCCAACACACTGTCAGGTTCTTTGTTTTGTCTGTCTTCATGTCCCCGGCACCCCTGTCTCTTTACCAGCTTGTCAGTTTCTGACATAGGCCGCCGCATGATGATTGTCCTATAAAAAAAGAAAACGTACAATCGGTGTCTTTTGAGGGACTAACTTGTCTGAAAGTAGTTGAATTGAGTTGTACTTTTGACGGACAAAAACCTACAATGATGGACGTTATATATATTTCATCATGCCTCTGAGTGAGCTGTAGCCATAGTCAACCCAAAGTGGAAAGACAGCCACCCTACTGTTGAAGTTAGTTAGATGCCCAAGTGGCTCAGCCCAACCCAGAGCTCTGTGTGTGTGTGTGTGTGTGTGTGTGTGTGTGTGTGTGTGTGTGTGTGTGTGTGTGTGTGTGTGTGTGTGTGTGTGTGTCTGTCTCTGTCTGTGTGTGTGTAACTGAGCAGACAGTGGCTAATAACTTTTATATCTCCCTTCAGTCCAGTCCATACTACATTGAAAGCTCTACATGGAATACTATCGGAATAGTAGATTTTACACATCATTTAGTTGCTTGGCTGTCTTGCTGTCCCTCATGGTCTTGGATTGAATTTTACTTAATTTAGTTGCTTATGTAACCAGGAAAATCTGTTGAGATTTTTAATTACATTTTAATCGATTGCTAATGTCAGAAAAAGATAAACAGATGTCAAAAAAATATCTAATTATTGAGAGAGATGTCAATGATGTCCCCAAATAAAGTGTGATGCCTCAGTGAGTGATCCCTCTCTCTCTCTTTGTCTCTTCTCCCTCATTCTGTCTCTCTGTAGGGTAACTGGGGTAACTGTCAAATCCAAGGCTGGCGACAGCATTAAGGAGGAGGAGGAGGACCTGCCTCAGAGCTTCCACCCATCTCAGGCACCCACCGTGCTCATCAGAGGTGTGTGTGTGTTTCTATTCTGATATTCCAATTTTTTTCCACCATGAATACAGCAGCCAAATACTGAAACTCATTGTAATTTGGACACCATGACAAGGCTTGACTAATGAATTTCCCTAAAACACACTGTTGATGTTGATTCTGTGGCACTCTATCATTACGTTAGCTTTTTTCCATAGGTGTTCTTCCATTGGTTCCCACTTCCATTGGTTCCCCCAAGATGCAGCATGGCACATGCCAATTCACAAATAAATGCACTTGTGTTTTTTAGTTGAAAGGGTTGAATAGGTTTAAGAAATATTGTTAAAATCTCACCCACCCCATCAGAACACAAGGAGATGCTTTTACCATATTGAATGTACCTATCCTATCCTTTCAGATCTCCACAGGGGTATAGGGGATTGGGTCTAGGAGTCCATTTGGAATTTGGAGTATGACTATAAAAGGACATTGTGTGTCAATCAATCAAGCACCCCATTGGTCTGTGGAAGTGTCATTTTGCCTTAGCCGACACCCACAGAGTTGCCAAGAAGCATTCTTAACCACAGGGTTCACCTATAGCTTTCTAGATCACTGTGCAGTTCTGGAACACTGACATAGCAGCTTCTACCTGTGGTAGAATCTGATTCATGTGTGCTCTATTAAGTTACAGTAGTGTGACCAACACTCTTATTGGTCCACTCCAGCACCACGAGTACAAGCAACAGTTTGGGTGGGGAGTTCAACTGGGTTTCATTTTTCGCCCATTCCCTTTACTGCTCATGATGTCATAGGTCGTGATATGAATTACCATGACGACATATAGGTCAGGCTCTCCCAGTCCATGTCTGCGAGCTCCCAAGTTTATCCATGTTCATTTTTACTGCTCCATAAACTCCACATGGCAACAGCACTGATGTTTGAACAGCGGTTTAGATTGAAACGCCATTGCCTGGGGTATTGGATGCCTGGAAAGCTCTCACCAGTGAGTCATAAACCCACCGTGTGTAGTCCTCTCTGCTTCCAAGGGGTTCAGCACGTCCGCCTGCGAGGAGGTCCCCTGTCTGCGTCAGAGAGAGCCACCCCCCTGTCTCTACTGTACAGGGGGAACCGGGGCCTCCTTGTGTCTGGTCCAAACCCAGCAGGGATGGAGCAGGCGGTTTTGAAACGCAACACAGTCATGGTTCTCTCATCTGTACTGTAGCATCGGGATTAGTTGTGGTGGCTCTGTCCAATGGATCGGTCTATCGTGTGTGTGTGTGTGTGTGTGTGTGTGTGTGTGTGTGTGTGTGTGTGTGTGTGTGTGTGTGTGTGTTAGCACTGTTCAATATTCTCAAACTGACTATATATTCTCAGACGGGCTCATGCAGTGTTTGTGTGTTTATAAAGCATCCACTGTTTTCATGCAAGTAAAGTCTTACAGGTAATTTGTTCATTCGACATGGTGGGATCGTTTTGTGTCGGTAAAGTTAATTTTGCTAGAAATGGTGGTGGAAATGCCTTTATGCGCAAATACGGATTATAATAACCATCATATCGTATCAAACTTGGAGTCAACGCGATGATATGGTGTGTGGTCCTCCCACTACAACTGGGGAAACCGTGCAGTTTAATAGGCTACAGATTAAGTTACAATGAACTTCACAGTGTGGGGAAAGTGCCTGATGATAAGCTTGGTACTCCTTTCCAATAAATATTGAGGGTCTTATTTTGGTGACATGATGATCAATGCTTGACTTTACATTTTTATTCAGCACATAAAAATAAAATTTTGTGTGTACTTTGTAATCACACACTGATTTTTCTCAGCAACAAGTCCATTTCGTGGAAACACCACTGGAGGGAAACTGTGCCTATTTTCTTTATGCTGATTTTAGAATATTCAAATGAAAGTCTGTCGCCATATGTGTCTGCACACCAGCTTCTTCTGTGTTTTTGTGTTTGTCTGTGAACATGACCAGACCAGAGTAAGCCCATGTGGCTGTTTTGACCCTAGTTAACCCATGTCCCTCTGTGAGTGTCCTGGTTTATGCTTTCCTCTTGATTATGGCCTGATAAGAGAGAGTAGGATGACAGACAGACAAGTGTCAGGGAAAAAGGAAATCTAGCCTATAATTTTCCTGTCATTTTGTCTGTACTCTGTAAATGTCTACATGTGACTCTATGACACACTCCTACAGGAAGTACATTTAGGACCCAAAGACCTATGGAGTGGAAACGAAGGAGGGAGTGTCAGGGTTGAGAGAGGGAAGGGTAGGGAGGGAAGGAGGGTAGGAGTCTGAGGAGGGTAGAGAGAGGGAAGTGGGGATGATGAGGGGTTATCCTTTAGACTATGACAGACCTTTAAATCTATGGCATCCCCAGATGACCCCCTTGTATATTCTATAATGTATGTAGGCTACATTAAATTAGGCTCTACATTATCACCCCTGCTCTCCTATGGATGAAGGGGGAAAAGGTTTAAAGGTGGAAACAGAGTGGTTACAACCTGGGGAGGTTTTCAGCATCTCAGTTCATCAACCGTGGCCAGTCACTTTCCTTGAGATCAGTTGACCTAAATCATTTCTGACCATCACTCATCACGAGACTGGCAGTTCCCTGTCTCAGCATGAAACCGTAACAGGGTTTAGAGGACTATGGCTAGGTGTGTGTCTGTGTTTTTCTTCAATGTGTTGGTTTATGGTTTATCAGTGTATGCGTGGGCTTGTGTGGAATGTGAGATCTTTAGTCAGTGGATGTCTGTAGAGGTCATCAGGGGTCAAGAGATTTTCTGAGGTCATCCTCCCAAAAATGTCCCCCATTTACTCTACAAAGGAGACAGTAGGACAGGTAAGTGAATTTGGTTTAGGACCCAGGTTGAAGTAAAGAATTAGGTTTAGGACCCGGGTTGGAGTAAAGGATTACGGTTAGGACCCGGGTTGGAGTAAAGAATTACATGCTGACCACACCGCTCGCATCCCGTTCGCGAGCGTTGCTAAATAAATTTGCACATAGATGTTATTCAATCATTGCACCCACACTGCTCGTGGGCGTCAGCGAGCGTCTGCATGGCCAGGTGCTAAAATAGAAATTGGTTCTATTTGTGACGCTCAACGTGCTCTTCTTTGGTTTTAGGAGCATATACCAATGTGCCGACCGTGAAGCTTACAGGGCAAAGTGCCACAAACAAAGTTAACTACCCACAAGGACAGGTGGGAAAAAGGGCTACCTAAGTATGGCTCCCAATCAGCGACAACAAAGTACAGCTGTCCCTGATTGAGAGCCATACCAGGCCAAAACAAAGAAATACAAAATATAGAAAATAGAACATACAATGCCCAAAACCCCACAACACACAGAAAAACACCCCCTGCCACGCCCTGACCAAACTACAATAACCAAGAACCCCTTTTACTGGTCAGGACTTGACACACGTGGGTGATTGAAAGATGAACTTAGGTCCACATTCCGGTAGGTTGTGGTAATGTTGTAAAGTTTGTTGCCAACTCCAAAGAAGAAAAATAAGCCTTAAGGAAGGAGGAGAGATGACGAGAAACACATTCGGTTTACTGTTTTATCTGTGGATTAATTGTCGTAGTAGTGGACCTTGTGCATTTCAGGTAAAATAACAACCCAATGTTTATAGACCAGGACAAATTAGCTAGCAACAGTAAGCTAAATTGCCATAAATGTTCAATGCTTTTTGACTTGTCCCCAAATTAATATAATTGGTTCAGAGTTTGTTTTGATATTTCAACCTGCGTGTCCTGATCGCTTCTGGTGTGGGTGAACAAAATCAAAGTGCGCACATGGACGGATGCGCGCGTCCGGTTTGGTCAGCATGTTAGGGTTAGGATAATAGGACCTTAGACACAGTCATTTGATACATGTGAATTAAACCTCAAGGGGCAGTTGTATACGTAGGTGTAATCTGGTTTCGTACAATCACCTTTTTTATAGACATTTCATAAACCTTTTCATAACCTTGGTGTGTTTTCTGGCATTGTGAATGAATGAGCTTATCAAAGAATGTGGCCCTGAATGGCCCTTATATCAAATTACATGTTAATGCCCCCCTTAATCAATTTACAGCCAAACTGACTTAAAGTAAATACATCACCTCTGACTACTGACACCACCAACAGCTTTGAGAGGGTGTCTTGCATGTAATTTGTGTGTGTGTGTTTGTCACCCAGACATTTCAAGCCAGATGAGCTCTATGGAGGACGCTGTGCGTGATAGCAAAGATGTGTTGCCCAGCCGCAAGCATGGGCTCTGTTACCACCAGAGCCCAGAGTCAAAGGTCAAGAAGCCCTCTCCAGACCAGAAGTAAACCCACAGGTTAGTGCAGCAGCCAATGAAGCCCTAATATGGTAGTTGTCAACATTAGAATGATCCTATTCATTGACCTCCCTACCACCATTATTATTGTCAAAATGTCATATGTCAACATTATATTGAATTAATATTATTATGATTTTGACATCATTGACATCATACATGTATCAATATGTATGATACTTAGGTACAGTTGAAGTCCTAAGTTTACATACACTAAGGTTGGAGTCATTAAAACTTGTTTTTCAACCACTCCACAAATTTCTTGTTAACAAACTAGAGTTTTGGCAAGTCAGTTAGGACCTACTTTGTGCATGACAAAAGTAATTTTTCCAACAATTGTTTACAGACAGATTATTTCCCTTATAATTCACTGTATCACAATTCCAGTGGGTCAGAAGTTTACATACGCTAAGTTGACTGTGCCTTTAAACAGCTTGGAAAATTACAGAAAATTATGTGATGGCTTTAGAAGCTTCTGATAGGCTAATTGACATCATTTGAGTCAATTTGGAGGTATACCTGTGGATGTACTTCAAGGCCTACCTTCAAACTCAGTGCCTCTTTGCTTGACATCATGGGAAAATCAAAAGAAATCAGCCAAGACCTCAGATATTTTTTTTTAGACCTCAACAAGTCTGGTTCATCCTTGGGAGCAATTTCCAAACGCCTGAAGGTACCACGTTCATCTGTACAAACAATAGTGCGCAAGTATAAACACCATGGGACCACGCAGCCGTCATACCGCTCAGGAAGGAGACGTGTTCTGTCTCCTAGAGATGAACGTACTTTGGTGCTAAAAGTGCAAATCAATCCCAGAACAACAGCAAAGGACCTTGTGAAGATGCTGGAGGAAACAGGTACAAAGTATCTATATCCACAGTAAAACGAGTCCTATATTGACATAACCTGAAAGGCCGCTCAGCAAGGAAGAAGCCACTGCTCCAAAACCGCCATAAAAAAATGCCAGACTATGGTTTGCAACTGCACATGGGGACAAAGACCGTACTTTTTGGAGAAATGTCCTCTGGTCTGATGAAACAAAAATAGAACTGTTTGGCCATAATGACCATTGTAATGTTTGGAGGGAAAAGGGGGAGGCTTGCAAGCCAAAGAGCACCATCCCAACCGTGAAGCACGGGGGTGGCAGCACCATGTTGTGGGGGTGCTTTGCTGCAGGAGGGACTGGTGCACTTCACAAAATAGATGGCATCATGAGGGGGGAAATTATGTGGATGTATTGAAGCAACATCTCAAGACATCAGTCAGGAAGTTAAATCTTGGTCTCAAATGAGTCTTTCAAATGGACAATGACCCCAAGCATACTTCCAAAGTTGTGGCAAAATGGCTAAAGGACAACAAAGTCAAGGTATTGGAGTGGCCATCACAAAGCCCTGACCTCATCATATAGAAAATGTGTCGGCAGAACTGAAAAAGCGTGTGCAAGCATGGTGGCCTACAAACCTGACTCAGTTACACCAGCTCTGTCAGGAGGAATAGGCCAAAATTCACCCAACTTATTGTGGGAAGCTTGGGGAAGGCTACCCGAAACATTTGACCCAAGTTGAACAATTTAAAGTCAATAGTACCAAATACTAATTGAGTGTATGTATACTTCTGACCCACTGGGAATGTGATGAAAGAAATAAAAGCTGAAATAAATAATTATCTCTACTATTATTCTGACATTTCACATTCTTAAAATAACGTGGTGATCCTAACTGACCTAAAACAGGGATTTTTACTAGAATTAAATATCAGGATTTGCGAAAAACTGAGTTTAAATGTATTTGGCTAAGTTGTATGTAAACTTCGGACTTCAACTGTAAGTGAGTGCCCAGTTTTTTTAACAGTTGAAAACCAGTTATCCATGCCAAAAAGTTCAGGTCTACACAATCACCCCTGAATACTCATACTAATATCATGCATATAAAGCCTGAATGAATATCTATTCGAGGTATTTAATCATAGTCAAAACTAGCAGCTTGGCCTAATTTTACAGAACCTTAAAGGCCCACTGCAGTAGAAAACCTGATTTCTCTGTGTTTTATATTTCCACACTATCAGTCCTAGCAATATTCTTGCTTGAGAAATTGCTCTTTTTGCTAAGATGCTATTTTGTTTCTTTTTGACCATTTTAATTGACAACAATCACAGTAAGGTACTTAATTGTTTCCCTGAAATTATTTGATATTCAGATAAAAACAGCTGTAGTGTAACTTTAAACTTTCTTCAGACCCCTTCACCTGTCTTCTTGCCCCGTATCTTACTTATTACACCTTTGTGACCCCTTGTGGTCTTCAAAACTATTTTCAGCTTTCACAGTGTCCTGCAATGTTCACTAATACAATTTACCTTATGCAAACATCCATAAATAGTGCAAATGAACCATTAAACTGATAAGCTTAACCGACAAATTTATAAAGGGTGGTTAACCAGTCAGCCACTGGCATCCCGATTCGATGCCTACATCAAACAAAGAGTGTCTTTTTGTGCATCAATCAGGCTTAAAAGTTATTTCGGCAAGAACTTGATATTGCTATTCATGTAATAAATACTACTACTACTAATAATAATTATCAGCGAAGGGTCTTTCAAGGTTGAGATAAAAAATACATACAAAAACAACATGTAGGTCTGCTGGTATTTCTTTGCAGAGACAGAAAGTTTTGGCCTAATCCTAAAACGTTTCATGGTTGTTTGTGTAGCCCGGTCAATATGTGCCTGAAACTAATCTATGCATCTTTCAAATGCTAAACATACTGAGTCATTTCGACAGAATTATGCTTGATCTCGTTAATCTTTCCACATCCTCTAAAATTGTTATGAGCATCCAGTGGGTGGCGAGGCCATTCCTCCACATACACAAAGAGGCATTGCGAGAACAGTTTTACCAGTATGTGACGACCCTCCCTCTCTGTCTGCCAAATTATTTCTTTTTGCTCTTGTTTTCCTTAATAGGATGTCGGTGGGCGGAGCCGGGAGGGTCGTCAGCAAAATGGGACACACCTGGGCTCCGGTGTGTCCCGGGATAAATACACCTCTTCCCCATTTATTGAGGAGACTCACTCCATGCAGACACTGATATATTTTTGTTGTGGCCATTTTGTTTGTTTGCTTTGGCACCTTTCAACACCCCTCATTATCACATTTATGCACGCAAACACTCACTTACACTACTGATTACTGACTACACACACCATTTTTAATTGTATTTAGTTTACTTCAGTTAATAAATATATTTTGTTATTCTTTATCTCCACGTGGTCTCCCTTTTTTATTTGTTTTTTTCACCTTTATTTAACCAGGTAGGCAAGTTGAGACCAAGTTCTCATTTACAACTGCGACCTGGCCAAGATGAAGCAAAGCAGTGTGACACAGACAACAACACAGAGTTACACATGGAGTAAACAATAAACAAGCCAATAACACAATAAACAAGTCAATGACACAGTAGAAAAAAAAGAAAGTCTATATACAGTGTGTGCAAAAGGCATGAGGAGGTAGGCAATAAATAGGCCATAGGAGCGAATAATTACAATTTAGCAGATTAACACTGGAGTGATAAATGAGCATATGATGATGTGCAAATAGAAATACTGGTGTGCAAAAGAGCAGAAAAGTAAATAAAATAAAAACAGTATGGGGATGAGGTATGTAGATTGGGTGGGCAATTTACAGATGGACTATGTACAGCTGCTGCGATCGGTTAGCAGCTCAGGTAGCTGATGTTTAAAGTTGGTGAGGGAAATAAAAGTCTCCAACTTCAGCGATTTTTGCAATTCGTTCCCGTCACTGGCAGCAGAGATTTGGAAGGAAAGGCGGCCAAATGAGGTGTTGGCTTTGGGGATGATCAGTGAGATATACCTGCTGGAACATGTGCTACGGGTGGGTGTTGTTATCGTGACCAGTGAACTGAGATAAGGCGGCGCTTTACCTAGCATAGATTTATAGATGACCTGGAGCTAGTGGGTCTGGCGATGAATATGTAGCAAGGGCCAGCCGACTAGAGCATACAGGTCGCAGTGGTGCGTGGTATAAGGTGATTTGGTAACAAAATGGATGGCACTGTGATAGACTGCATCCAGTTTGCTGAGTAGAGTAATGGAAGCTATTTTGTAGATGACATCGCCGAAGTCGAGGATCGGTAGGATAGTCAGTTTTACTAGGGTAAGTTTGGCGGTGTGAGTGAAGGAGGCTTTGTTGCGAAATAGAAATCCGATTCTAGATTTGATTTTGGATTGGAGATGTTTAATATGAGTCTGGAAGGAGAGTTTACAGTCTAACCAGACACCAAGGTATTTGTAGTTGTCCACATATTCTAGGTCAGAACCGTCCAGGGTGGTGATGCTAGCCGGGCGGGCAGGTGTGGGCAGCGAACGGTTGAAAAGCATGCATTTGGTTTTACTAGTGTTTAAGAGCAGTTGGAGGCCACGGAAGGAGTGTTGTATGGCATTGAAGCTCGTTTGGAGGTTTGTTAGAACAGTGTCCAAGGAAGGGCCAGAAGCATACAGAATGGAGTCGTCTGCGTAGAGGTGGATCAGGGAGTCGCCCGCAGCAAGAGCGACATCATTGATATATACAGAGAAAAGAGTCGGCCAGAGAATTGAACCCTGTGGTACCCCCATAGAGACTGCCAGAGGTCCGGACAACATGCCCTCCGATTTGACACATTGAACTCTGTCTGCAAAGTAGTTGGTGAACCAGGCGAGGCAGTCATTAGAAAATCAAGGCTATTGAGTCTGCCGATAAGAATACGGTGATTGACAGAGTCGATAGCCTTGGCCAGGTCGATGAAGACGGCTGTACAGTACTATCTTTTATCGATGGTGGTTATGATTTCGTTTAGTACCTTGAGCGTGGCTGAGGTGCACCCGTGACTGGCTCGGAAACCGGATTGTACAGCGAAGAAGGTACAGTGGGATTCGAAATGGTCAGTGATCTGTTTATTATCTTGGCTTTCAAAGACTTTAGATAGGCAGGGCAGGATGGAAATAGGTCTGTAACAGTTTGGATCTAGGGTGTCACCCCTTTGAAGAGGGGGATGACCGCGGCAGCTCTCCAATCTTTAGAGATCTCGGACGATACGAAAGAGAGGTTGAACAGGCTGGTAATAGGGGTTGCAACAATGGCGGCGGATAGTTTTAGAAAGTGAGGGTCCAGATTGTCTAGCCCGGCTGATTTGTACGGGTCCAGGTTTTGCAGCTCTTTTAGAACATCTGCTATCTGGATTTGGGTGAAGGAGAAGCTGGGGAGGCTTGGGCGAGTAGCTGGGGGGGTGGGTGGGGGGTGGGAGCTGTTGGCCAGGGTTGGAGTAGCCAGGAGGAAGGCATGGCCAGCCGTTGAGAAATGCTTATTGAAATTTTCGATTATCATGGCTTTATCGTGGTGACCGTGTTACCTAGCCTCAGTGCAGTGGGCAGCTGGGAGGAGGTGCTCTTGTTCTCCATGGAGTTTACAGTGTCCCAAAACCTTTTGGAATTAGTGCTACAGGATGCAGATTTCTGCTTAAAAAAGCTAGCCTTTGCTTTTGGAGGGCAAGTTGGTCAGGATAATGTCTATGAGGGTGCCCATGTTTATGGATTTAGGGTTGTACCTGGTGGGTTCCTTGATGATTTGTGTGAGATTGAGGGCCTCTAGCTTAGATTGTAGGACTGCCAGGGTGTTAAGCATATCCCAGTTTAGGTCACCTAACAGAATGAACTCTGAGGCTAGATGGGGGGCGATCAATTCACAAATGGTGTCCAGGGCACAGCTGGGAGCGGAGGGGGGTCGTTTGCCAGCGGCAATAGTGAGAGACTTATTTCTGGAGAGATTAATTTTTAAAATTAGAAGTTTGAGCTCTTTGGGTATAGACCTGGAAAGTATGACAGAACTTTGCAGGCTATCTCTGCAGTAGATTGCAACTCCTCCCCCTTTGGCAGTTCTATCTTGACTGAAAAAGTTGTAGTTGGGTATAGAAATCTCAGAATTATTGGTGGCCTTCCTAAGCCAGGATTCAGACACGGCAAGGACATCAGGGTTGGCGGAGTGTGCTAAAGCAGTGAGTAAAACAAACTTAGGGAGGAGGCTTCTGATGTTGACATGCATGAAACCAAGGCTTTTTCGATCACAGAAGTCAACAAATGAGGGTGCCTGGGGACATGCAGGGCCTGGGTTTACCTCCACATCACCCGAGGAACAGAGGAGGAGTAGGATGAGGGTACGGCTAAAGGCTATCGAAACTGGTCACCTAGAGCATTGGGGACAAAGAATAAAAGGAGCAGGTTTCTGGGCGTGGTAGAATAGATTCAGGGCATAATGTGCAGACAGGGGTATGGTGGGGTGCGGGTACAGCGGAGGTAAGCCCAGGCACTGAGTGATGATAAGAGAGGTTGTATCTCTGGACATGCTGGTTATAATGGGTGAGGTCACCGCATGTGTGGGAGGTGGGACAAAGGAGGCATCAGAGGTACAGTGGGGGAAAAAGTATTTGATCCCCTGCTGATTTTGTACGTTTGCCCACTTACAAAGAAATTATCAATCTATAATATTAATAGTAGGTTTATTTGAACAGTGAGAGACAGATTAACAACAAGAAAATCCAGAAAAACGCATGTCAAAAATGTTATAAAATGATTTGCATTTTAATGGGGGAAATAAGTATTTGACCCCTCTGCAAAACATGACTTAGTACTTGGTGGCAAAACCCTTGTTGGTAATCATAGAGGTCAGGCGTTTCTTGTAGTTGGCCACCAGGTTTGCACACATCTCAGGAGGGATTTTGTCCCACTCCTCTTTGCAGATCTTCTCCAAGTCATTAAGGTTTCGAGGCTGACGTTTGGCAACTTGAACCTTCAACTCCCTCCACAGATTTTCTATGGGATTGACCACTCCAGGACCTTAATGTGCTTCTTCTTGAGCCACTCCTTTGTTGCCTTGGCCGTGTGTTTTGGATCATTGTCATGCTGGAATACCCATCCACGACCCATTTTCAATGCCCTGGCTGAGGGAAGGAGGTTCTCACCCAAGATTTGACGGTACATGGCCCCGTCCATCGTCCCTTTGATGTGGTGAAGTTGTCCTGTCCCCTTAGCAGAAAAACACCCCCAAAGCATAATGTTTCCACCTCCATGTTTGATGGTGGAGACGGTGTTCTTGGGGTCATAGGCAGCATTCATCCTCCTCCAATGACAGCGAGTTGAGTTGATGTCAAAGAGCTCCATTTTGGTCTCATCTGACAACAACACTTTCACCCAGTTGTCCTCTGAATCATTCAGATGTTCATTGGCAAACTTCAGACGGGCATGTATATGTATTCTTGAGCAGGGGGACCTTGCGGGCGCTGCAAGATTTCAGTCCTTCACAGCGTAGTGTGTTACCAATTGTTTTCTTGGTGACTATGGTCCCAGCTGTCTTGAGATCATTGACAAGATCCTCCCGTGTAGTTCTGGGCTGATTCCTCACCGTTCTCATGATCATTGCAACTCCATGAGGTGAGATCTTGCATGGAGCCCCAGGCCGAGGGATATTGACAGTTCTTCTGTGTTTCTTCCATTTGCGAATAATCGCACCAAATGTTGTCACCTTCTCACCAAGCTGCTTGGCGATGGTCTTGTAGCCCATTCCAGCCTTGTGTAGGTCTACAATCTTGTCTCTGACATCCTTGGAGAGCTCTTTGGTTTTGGCCATGGTGGAGAGTTTGGAATCTGATTGATTGATTGCTTCTGTGGACAGGTGTCTTTTTTACAGGTAACAAGCTGCGGTTAGGAGCACTCCCTTTAAAAGTGTGCTCCTAATCTCAGCTCGTTACCTGTATAAAAGACACCTGGGAGCCAGAAATATTTCTGATTGAGAGGGGGTAAAATACTTATTTCCCTCATTAAAATGCAAATCAATTTATAACATTTCTGACATGCGTTTTTCTGGATATTTTTGTTGTTATTCTGTCTCTCACTGTTCAAATAAACCTACCATTAAAATTATAGACTGATCTTTTCGTGGTCAGTGGGCAAACGTACAAAATCAGCAGGGGATCAAATACTTTTTTCCCTTCACTGTATGATGAGTGGAACTAGGGGCTCCATTGTAAACTAAAACAATGATAACTAACATAAACAACAGTATACAAGGCATATTGACATTTGAGAGAGACATACAGCGAGGCATAAAGTAATCACAGGTGTTGATTGGGAGAGCTAGCTGGACAACAACGGGTGAGACAGCAACAGCTGATCAGCTAACACAACAACAACAGGTAAAATGGCGATGACTGGGCAGAGAGGGTCAGTTAACTACACACAGAGCCTGAGTTCGCGGCTGGGGTCGACAGATAAACGAACTTCGAGCCGGTTTGTGACAAGTAGATCTAATGGCACATAATATCAACAGTAATTCATGAATTCAAATTTAACAAAATCCAAATGCCCCCAAAAAGTCTATTCAGACTCAAGAATGCTATATATGACCCAATTTGGGGTTAAAACAATCTGGAAATTAAATAATTGTGGGTTTTCTGAGTGGACAGTTTCATGCAAAGAAAATGTGTGGTCTGTTGGTTGGTGGGTGGATACTTATAAATCATTGCTCTCTGTCAAAGTGCACTGTTGTAATGGGCTTGAACATGGACCTTAGCTACTGACAGAGGACCCATCACACTTTCTGAATGTAAATGTGATGTTATGATTTGGTGTTTGCGTTTTTTACATTTGAGCCTTTGTGAGTTTTAATTTACAGATTAGTATTGGTTCTTCCACTGTAGATGAGTCTGCGATAATTGCTCAACTCTAAAGCTGTTAGAGTATTTTTTTTAAAAAGACATGTTTCTCTTCTAAGCTTGCTCCAATTTTCAAATGAATTTGCGTCGCATCGCTTTCTCTCGCCTTGTTTTTGAGAACCCATCACTACTTCCTCAAGGTGTCTGCAAATAAACAGCCACCCAAAAGACTGCAGCTGAACACCATGACGCAGCATGTACAACAAGGCGTTAACAGCTGCAGCTCATTAGCTCCAGTAAAAACATGCAGTTCTCTCATTTGCACCCTGGCCAGTTCAAACGGCCTGAGTTAATTTGTTGTTACCCTCTTTTTCTTAAACAAATATCACGGTTGCCCGGAGTGGAATACTCAGGGTAATTTAGCCCTGGTCCATGCACTGCAATGGAAAAGAAAACCGATCTACGACAGTGAGCGCTGCTCCTGGATTTGTCTTTCTTCCTCTCCATCCCTTGCTCCCTCTTTCTTTCAAACACTGTCCCTTTCTCTATCGCCCCATCCCCCCACCCTCTCTGTATGGCTGGACTTCAGCCAGAGCTCCCAACCAGCCTGATTAGAATCTTCCTTAGTGCTGTGGATCTTCCTTAGTGCCCTGTAAACCACGAAACCTCTCCAGCCAGGAGACAGGTCACTGTTGACCAGTGAACCCTCACACCAAAACCCACAACAATAACAACTATGCAGCTGTCTTCTGAAGATCTTTTCAGTTTATTTTTTATTCATATTCAGTGACAGATCATCAGGTCACATTTATTACCATTAGATCTTTGTTGCTTGTAGAAATGTTACACAACATTTTCAGTAGAATTGTATCTGGCACTGGTCTCTTGACAACTTGCATCTTGTCCTCCTGTAGTTTGTACATCTTGATCCAATCAAAAAGGTCACAAGGTTGACTTGACTTGCCTGGCTACCTAGACTCCTTGCCCCAGCCAAACGTTACGCCACGCCCATGGACGTGAGTTTCGTCACCACAATGAGTCTGTTTGAAAATGTGTCATTGGCTTTGATACTCTGATTGGTTAGAGACGATTCAAAAAAACGACTTCAATGATGGCAGTCTCTGACCAAAGTATGTAGCAAACGACAGAGCAGCGGAAGAATTTAGTGTGAGTCGTCAGGCTATGATTTGACACCATCCCATCTTTCTTACATACTGTAAATGCCTCTGGCGATTTTCTCCACGCAGTGCTGCGTCAAAAACACACTACAGACATGTTTGTGGTTTTGTGACGACAGTGACTTATCCTTTTCCAGTGCTTCCCGAGAATGGCGTTGGGAGTTAATTACTTGGAAGACGCGGTCGCAATTCGAGGCCAAAGATATGGAAGCAATTTCTCAAGAGCTTGACTTCGCCCCAGAGCTGGAGCTGCCAACTTCCAGGCCTGAGTTTTGAGTCAGACCATGCAGCGGCACACCATGGGGGAATGTCAGAGACTGTGGAGACTACTCCCTTCACAGGGTGTCTTGTCTAGTCTGATAACATTCAGACCTGCCACCACAGTTCAAAAAAATACAAGTGTTTCATTGTCGCATATACCAGATATGTGCAGTGAAATTGTTTTACAGGGTCAGCCATAGTAGTATGGCGCCTCTGGAGCAAACTACGTTTGTGTGTTCCCAGTGGTAAGGCTGATCAATCAGACTCGGGGGAAAGGTCTGAATTTGTTGTTTATGTGGTTTCTTAAACCTTACAGCAATAATTACCTTTGATTAATTGTTAGAATACAGATTGCAGATTGATATGGTGGCATTATGTCGTGATAACCTCAACTTGCACATATTTAGCATTGAACGGTAGTGTCAAGGTTCAGTTTTACTATTACTTGACTTCGGCTGCTGTCGTAATCTATTGTATCATGGTCTGTTTTAACAGAATTGCTAGTCTTGTAAAGGCATTATGAGCACCTATACCTGAACTGTTGTTAAAAGCTCAGTGCACTCAAAAACATGATTTTCCTCTGTTTTATATATATATATCCACACGATGAGGTTGGAATAATATTGTGAAATTGTGAAAATTATGATAATGCCCTTTTAGCGTTAAAGCTGTTTGAAAAGACCGCCTGACATTTCAGCCTGTTTGGGTGGGATGGGGTTTTGGCGAGCCTGGTGACATCACCAGGTGGTAAATTAGTTAATAGACCAATAAGATAGCTCCGAACCTCTCTGCCAATATCAGCTAGTTTTCAGTGTTTCCCTCCCCACTCAGACCATTCCCAGACAGTCCTACAAAAATTCTTGCTTGAGAAATTGCTCTTTGCTAACAAGCTATTTTGGTTTCTTTTTGACCATTTTAATTGAAACCAACCCCATTACGGTACTTAATTGTTACTGAGAAATTATTAGATATTGAGATAAAAACCTCTGCATTGCACCTTTTAAGAGAACTTGCTAATCTCTCACTCTTTTAAAGACTGACCCATAAAGGATCCACAGTAAACCTGACACACACGAGACACAAAGAGAAACCATGAACGTACAGTACAATAAAGAGTCTTCTCAAACATGTTGTGTTCACTGTCTTTTGTTTACAAAACTAGAACCATCGACACTTACACTGTACACACGCACAGAGACACATACTGACACAGAACATTTCCTCATAAACTAGACATGTTTACTCGGAGCCCTGAGACTTGGCCATTAAAATGTAACAGCAGAATGTTCTGACAAATGTGGCACAGATTGTGGTTATTTCCATAGACAATTGTTTTGCTAATTTTAATGGCTGAGGGTGTGGAGGGAAGTGCACAGTTTTGATTTGGAAATATTGATACATCCCAAACCAACTAGTGATATTGTACAAGCAGCATGTGCATTGAGGTTTGTCTTTTAGTGACCTGTCCTACTGAAAGAGATCTTTTTTATTTATCTTGTCTACTGATAAGTTCATGACAAGGCTGCCATGATGTGCTAAACCTTTTAACTGATGGTAGTGTGGAGCATCCAATCCCCCTCGATCTCTCTCCATGGTGCCTCCATGGCCTGGTCTATCCCGGAGGCATCTAGCGGAGGACTAGGTCAGCATGCCCAAGATGGAGTCTGTCTGTGTCACGCTCGTCGGAAAAGACGGACCAAGGCACAGTGTGAGTTGAGTTCCACATTTTTAATATATAGTGAAACTAAGAAAACAACAAACATGCAACGAACGTGAAGTCGTAGTGCTCAACACACTAACACAAAAACAATATCCCGCAATGCAGGTGGGAACAGGGACTACTTAAGTATGATCCCCAATTAGAGACAACGATAATCAGCTGCCTCTAATTGGGAACCATACTCAAACCCAAACATAGAAATATAATTGACTAGAACACCCCCAAGTCACGCCCTGACCTACAACACCATAGAGAACCAAGGACTCTCTATGGTCAGGGCGTGACAGTCTGAGTGCTCCACTCCTCCAAGAGGCAGGTCATGGGTTAGCACAAGGTTTTTTACACAAGTGGTAATGAAGCTCTGTGTCAGTCTGAACTTGAATTCCTTGCCCCCCTGCAGAGTAGAATGATGATTCCCCCTAGACACTGATCAAATCAAATTAAATTGTATTTGTCACAACAGGTGTTGTATGTGAAATGCTTACTTGCAAGTCCTTAACCAACAATGCAGTTTTAAGAAAATAGTTAAGAAAATATTTACAGAATAATCTAAAGTAAAAAATAAAATGAAAATGTAACACAATAAAATAACGAGGCTATATACAGGGGGTACCGGTATAGTCAATGTGTGGGGGTACAGGTTAGTCAAAGTAATTTGTACATGTAGGTAGGGGTAAAGTGACTATGCATAGATAACAAACAGCGAGTAGCAGCAATGCACATAGTCCAGTTGGCCATTTGATTAATTGTTCAGCAGTCTTATGGCTTGGGGGGAGAAGCTGTTATGGAGACTTTTGGACCTAGACTTGGTACTCCGGTGCCGCTTGCCATGCGGTAGCAGAGAGAACAGTCTGACTTGTCTTTCACAATTTTGGGGGCTTTCCTCTGACACCGCGTAGTATATAGGTCCTGGATGGCAGGAAGCTTGGCCCCAGTGATGTACTGTGCCGTACGCACTATCCTCTGTAGCGCCTTGCGGTCGGAGGCCAAAGCAGTTGCCATACAACCGGTCAGGATGCTCTCGATGGTGCAGCTGTAGAACTTTTTGAGGATCTGTGTACCCAAATCTTTTCAGTCTCCTGAGGTGGAAAAGGCATTGGCGTGCCCTCTTCACAACTGTCTTGGAGTGTTTGGACCATGATAGTTTGTTGGTGATGTGGACACCAAGGAACTTGAATTTCTTGACCCGCTCCACTACAGGCCCATCGATGTGAATGGGGTTGTGTTCGGCCCTTCTTTTCCTGTAGTCCACGATCAGCTCTTTTCTCTTGCTCATGTTGAGGGAGAGGTTGTAGGCCTGGCACCCCACTGCCAGGTCTCTGACCTCCTCCCTATGGACTGTCTCATCGTTGTCGGTGATCAGGCCTACCGCCGTTGTGTCGTCCGTAAACTTAATGATGGTGTTGGAGTCATGCTTGGCCTTCAGTTGTGGGTGAACAGGGAGTAAATGAGGGGACTAAGCACGCACCCCTGAGGGGCCCCCGTGTTGAGTATCAGCGTGGCAGATGTGTTGTTGCCTACCCTTACCACCTTGGGGCGACCCGTCAGGGAGGCCAGTATCCAGTTGCAGAGGGAGATGTTTAGTCCCAGGGTCCTTAGCTTAGTGATGAGCTTGGAGGGCACTATGTTGTTGAACGCTGAGCTGTAGTCAATGAACAGCATTTTTAAATAGGTGTTCCTTTTGTCCAGGTGGGAAAGGACAGTGTGGAGTGCGATTGAGATTGTGTCATCTGTGGATCCTTCCGGGTAATATGCGAATTGGAGTGGGTCTAGGGTTCCTGGATGATGGTGTTGATGTGGGCCATGAACAGCCTTTCAAAGCACTTCATGCCTACAGTGGCTTGCGAAAGTATTCACCCCCCTTGGCGTTTTTCCTATTTTGTTGCCTTGCAACCTGGAATTAAAATAGATTTTTGGGGGGTTTGTATCATTTGATTTACACAACATGCCTACCACTTTGAAGATGCAAAATATTTTTTCTTGTGAATCAAACAAGAAATTAGACCAAAAAAATGAAAACCTGAGCATGCATAACTATTCACCCCCCCCCCCCCCCCCCCCCAAAGTCAATACGTTGTAGAACCACCTTTTGCAGCAAATACAGCTGCAGGTCTCTTGGGGTATGTCTCTATAAGCTTGGCACATCTAGCCACTGGGATTTTTGCCCATTATTCAAGGCAAATCTGCTCCAGCTCCTTCAAGTTGGATGGGTTCCACTGGTGTACAGCAATCTTTAAGTCATACCACAGATTCTCAATGGGATTGCAGTCTGGGCTTTGACTAGGCCATTCCAAGACATTTAAATGTTCCCATTAAACCACTCAAGTGTTGCTTTAGCAGTATGCTTAGGGTCATTGTCCTGCTGGAAGGTGAACCTCTGTCCTAGGCTCAAATCTCTGTAAGACTGAAACAGGTTTCCCTCAAGAATTTACATGTATTTAGCGCCATCCATCATTCTTTAAATTCGGACCAGTTTCCCAGTCCCTGACGATGGAAAACATCCCCACAGCATGATGCTGCCACCACCATGCTTCACTGTGGGCATGGTGTTCTCGGGTGATGAGAGGTGTTGGGTTTGCGCCAGACAGCGTTTTCCTTGATGGCCAAAAAGCTCAATTTTAGTCTCATCTGACCAGAGTACCTTCTTCCATATGTTTGGGGAGTCTCCCACATGCCTTTTGGCGAACACCAAACGTGTTTGCTTATTTTTTTCTTTAAGCAATGGATTTTTTTCTGGCCACTCTTCTGTAAAGCCCAGCTCTGTGGAGTGTACGGCTTGAAGTTGTCCTATGGACAGGTACTCCAATCTCCGCTGTGGAGCTTTGCAGCTTCTTCAGGGTTATCTTTGGTCTCTTTGTTGCCTTTCTGATTAATGCCCTCCTTGCCTGGTCTGTGAGTTTTGGTGGGCGGCCCTCTCTTGGTAGGTTTGTTGTGGTGCCATATTCTCTCCGATTTTTAATAATGGATTTAATGGCGCTCCGTGGGATGTTCAAAAGTTTTTGATTTTTTTTTAGAACCCAACCCTGATCTGTACTTCTCCACAACTTTATCCCTGACCTGTTTGGAGAGCTCCTTGTTCTTCATGGTGCCGCTTTCTTGGTGGTGCCCCTTGCTTAGTAGTGTTGCTGACTCTGGGGTCTATCAGAACAGGTGTATATATACTGAGATCATGTGACAGATCATATATTTGGTATTTGGTATTTTATTAGGATCCCCATCAGCTGTTGCAAAAGCAGCAGCTACTCTTCCTGGGTTCCACACAAAACATGAAACATTATACAAAATGACATAATACAGAACACCATTAGACAAGAACAGCTCCTGGACAGAACTACATGACAATTAGATTGCACACAGGTGGACTTTATTTAACTAATTATGTGACTTCTGAAGGTAATTGGTTGCACCAGATCTTATTTAGGGGCTTCATAGCAAAGGGGGTGAATACATATGCACGCACCACTTTTCCCCCAATTGTTATTAGCATTTTTTTAAACAAGTTATTTTTTTCATTTCACTTCACCAATTTGGACTATTTTGTGTATGTCCATTCCATGAAATCCCCCCCAAAAAACATTTAAATTACAGGTTGTAATGCAACAAAATAGGAAAAATGCCAAGGGGGATGAATACTTTTGCAAGGCACTGTACTGTGAGTGTTACGAGACGGTAGTCATTTAGGCAGGTTTCTTGGGCACAGGGATTATGGGACTATGGTGGAAAGTTTAGCATCCAACCCTCACATAATGTCTATCATAATTGATTTGGGGAGGGTAGACTGGTCCCAGACCTGTGCCTAAGGGAAACTTGGACTTGAAGCCTGTGTTTGAGGAGCCAGTCTGACCTCTGACCACTGTGTTATGACCTAATGATACTGTTAATGACAGCAGGAGGCCATGCTGCTGCTAATCCCTCCACAAACCCTAATCCACAATGGAATGTCCCACTCAGCCTCCCTCATAGAGTAGCTACTACTGTACATTATGTTCAGTACCAGTCAAAAGTTTGGACACACCTACTCATTCAAGGATTTTTCTTTGTCTTTACTATTTTCTACATTGTAGAATAATAGTGAAGACGTCAAAAGTTTGATATAACACATATGGAATAATGTAGTAACCAAAAAACTTAAACAATAAAATATATTTTATATTCTTCAAATAGCCACCCTTTGCCTTAATGACAGCTTTGCACACTCTTGGCATTCTCTCAACCAGCTTCATGAGGTAGTCACCTGGAATGCATTTCAATTAATAGGTGTGCCTTGTTAAAAGTAAAAATGTCTTGCCTTAATGTGTTTGAGTCAATCAGTTGTGTTGTGACAAGGTAGGGGAGGTATACAGAAGATAGCCCTATTTGGTAAAAGACCAAGTCCATATTATGGCAAGAACAGCTTAAATACGCAAAGAGAAATGACAGTCCATCATTACTTGAAGACATGAAGGTAAGTCAATCCGGAAAATGTCAAGAACTTTGAACGTTTCTTCAAGTGCAGTCGCAAAAACCATCAAGCGCTGTGTTGAAACTGGCTCTCATGAGGACCACCACAGGAAAGGAAAACAAAGAGTTAACTCTGCTGCAGAGGATAAGTTCATTAGAGTTAACTGCACCTCAAATTGCAGCCCAAATAAAAGCTTCACAGAGTTCAAGTAACAGACACATCTCAACATCAACTGTTCAGAGAAGACTGCATGAATAAGGCCTTCATTATCGAATTGCTGCAAAGAAACCACTACTAAAGGACACCATTAAGAAGAAGAGACTTGCTTAGGCCAAGAAACACAAGCAATGGACATTAGAACGGTGGAAATTTGTCCTTTGGACCAAATTTGAGATTCTTGGTTCCAACCGCTGTGTCTTCGTGAGACGCAGAGTAGGTGAACAGGTCTCCGCATGTGTGGTTCCCACCGTGAAGCATGGAGGAGGAGTTGTGATGGTGTGGGGGTGCTTTGCTGGTGACACTCAGTGATTTATTTAGAATTCAAAACACTCTTAACCAGCATGGCTACCACGTGATTCTGCAGCGATATGCCATCCCATCTGGTTTGTACTTTGTATGAGTAAAATGTGTTTTTCAACAGGACAATGACCCAACACACTACCAGGCTGTGTAAGGGTTATTTGACCAAGAAGGAGAGTGATGGAGTGCTACATCAGATGACCTGGCCTCCACAATCACCCGACCTCAACCCAATTGAGATGGTTTGGGATGAGTTGGACCGCAGAGTGAAGGAAAAGCAGCCATCAAGCGCTCAGCATATGTGGGAACTCCTTCAATTCTGTTGGAAAAGCATTCCAGGTGAAGCTGTTTTGAGAAAATTTCACCTTCATTTAACTAGGCAAGTCAGTTAAGAACAAATTCTTATATACAATGACGGCCTTCCCCGGCCAAACACTAACCCGGACGACGTTGGGCCAATTGTGCACCACACTATGGGACTCCCAATCACGGCCGGTTGTGATACAGCCCAGGATCAAACCAGGATCTGTAGTGACGCCTCTAGCATTGATATGCAGTGCCTTGACTGCTGGGTCACTCGGGAGCCCCCAAAGAATGCCAAGAGTGTGCAAAGCTGTCATCAAGGTAAAGGGTGGCTACTTTGAAGAATCTAAAATATATTTAGATTTTTTTTAACACTTTTTTCATTACTACATGATTCCATACATGTTATTTTATAGTTTTGTTGTCTTCACTACTATTCTACAATGTAGTAAAAATAAAGAAAAACCCTTGAATGAGTAGGTGTATCCAAACTTTTGACTGGTACTGTATATGAAGAAGATTTTGAAGTAGAGAATTTGAACTTGAATTTCTCAATCTCCAGAGACTCTAAACTTCCATGGAATACCATATTATGGCTTATATGTGTCAAAGCCAGAGTATCCCTGGCAGCTGAGAAGGTTAACACTGGTAGTGAGAAAGCTTTGATTGCTATGCCAGCCTCAAATTAAGCGTCCAATGACTTGCTTATCATCTTAATTCACTTAAGTATGCACCTGCACCCTTCTCTCAGTCCTGGTGATGACAGGACTCTTCCTGCTCTGCTCCTTGTCCTGCCATGTTGGAGGAGTGAGACATAGGGCTCCTTATCAGGAGAATAGGTGTGTGGTGTTCGGACTACCCACTGTGCTGGTACTGTAATGTCTGACACAGCTCCTACAGTCAACAAGCAATATTTAGAGAATGTTGTGTTCCCTGTACAACTTCCCTGTACAACTTCTGTGTCTTTTAAGTTGAGGGTTTTGCCGTATTCTGTTACTGAAACAATTGTACTGAATTAACTGGTTAATTTTACCCAGGCAGTCTGTTGTAGGTCATCCAGTATTTTTAGATAACTATTGGAATGATCTTGCTTGTTGGGTCGCGTTTTCTTAAGGCTTGGCAGATACAAAGGTTCAGTGTGCTCCAAAAAAACATAGCATCATGAGTTATGTTTGGCTCTGAATCTGATTTGAATCAATGGGACTTGAAAATCTAAAACATGGTACTGACTGGTTTTTCTAGAAAGGAAGACAGTTGAACAGTTCAGTGCTCCTCTAAGTTATGGTAACTTTCCTTTCATGAGTTTATTTGGTTTTGTTGGCCCAACAATGTCAGACCACATTACCCATCAAGCTTGGTGTTCGCAGTGGGCAGTGCGGCTCTTCACGCCGGGGGTGGTACAGGTATGTAGGTCAGGCAGCAGCCAGGCTGTTGGAAACTGGAGGAATACATTTCAGGGCATTACAAGCACAGCAGTTGGCCTTCCTTCTGCCCCTCTTTGAACTGACTGTGCCATCTTGTGTGTGTGTGAGAGAGAGGGGGCCATCTTTTGTCCTGGGGCTCAGGCCTGTAAGTCTGTTTAAAAGGGAACATGATCTGCCATTTCGCGAATGATCAGAAAGTGGCTACTGTAGCCTCTCGGTGTGTGTATGTGTATATTGCATATGACTTCTGTTCTTTACAATTCACACAATGTTGACAAGGAATATTGTGTCACTATAAGGACCTGTAAACTCATGTGTTGTGCTTGATTGAGATTCCATTCTATGAAGCTATTTTTTATAGCCTGTCCCTATTTGATGCTGCATGCAATAGTGGAACCATAGAATTAGGAATTAGAAGACTAGAGCGGCCATTAACCTTCTTATGATGGTCCTAAGGTCAGGCATGTTGGTCAATTATTGTTTGCCAGTGCTGTGGAAATATACTGTGTAAAATAATGAATTTGAAGAATGTGTCTGCACTGTATGTGTGTTAGCTAGCTAGCTAGACAGTTTTAGAGAAATTATTCTATAAATCTTTACGGGATAATCAGTGAGGGGCTATGCGTTCTATGGAAAATAGTGAAAGACGTGGAAGGTGTGTTCCACGATGCACTAGTGGAGTGAAACTAACCTTCCACGGAGTTGCGTTATTTTCCAGAGAACGCATAGAGCCCTAAGTTGATTATCCCTTTTATACCATCGCTAATTGAACACATTTGCCTCTAGAAATGTGTTAATTTGCCAGGGAATTGTGTTCAACATCCACTGAAGTAGCTAGCAAGTTTACTAGATAGCTACAGTAGTTACCTTGGTAGCCAAATAGACTTGCTAGTTTAGTAAACCAAACCATCAGTCCTATCTTGCTAAATCTAATTCAACAATGCAATAACGTTAATGTTTTCAATTCAACTTTTGCTTTCAAAAGCAGCTCAAACATAGAACATGTAAGAATGAACTAGCCATTCAATTATACCGTGCTGATATACCATGCATTATCGGGAAATAATGCACACTCTAGAATGACCTTCAAACCAATCAAAAATTAGTATTCAAAAACGCCATGGTATAATTAAGCAATAAGGCCCGAGGTGTGTGGTATATGGCCAATATGCCATGGTTAAGGGCTGTTCTTATGCAGATTTCATTCAAAACTGTATCTCGGCCACTCAGGAACATTCACTGTCTTCTTGGTAAAAATTCCAGTCTAGATTTGGCCTTGTGTTTTATGTTATTGTCCTGCTGAAAGGCGTTTTGGGAAGATTGTAATGATACTAAAGTAGGCCAAGTGAACATAGAATCCATCTCTCAGTGTCTTGTAAAAAGCAGACTGAACCAGGTTTTCCTCTAGGATTTTGCCTGTGCTTAACTCCATTCTGTTTATTTTATTTATTTTTTTCCTGAAAAACTCCCCAGTCCTTAAGAATTCAAAGCATACCCATAACATGATGCAGCCACCACTATGCTTGAAAATATGGCGAGTGGTACTCTGTAATGTGTTGTATTTGATTTGCCCCAAACGTAACACTCAGGACAAAAAGTGAATTGCTTTGCCACGTTTTTTCCAGTATTACTTTATTGCCTTGTTGCAAAAAGGATGCATGTTTTGGAATCTTTTTTATTATTTACAGGCTTCCTTCTTTTCACTCTGTCAATTAGGTTAGAATTATGGAGAAACTACAATGTTGTTGATTCATCCTCAGTTTTCTCGTATTACAGCCTTCAAACTTTAACTGTTTTAAAGTCACCATTGGCCTCATGGTGAAATCCCTGAGTGGTTTTCATCCTCTTCGGCAACTGAGTATCTTTGTAGTGACTGAGTGTATTGAGACTGAGTGTGCATATACAGTACAACCAGATGAGCCCAGTGTTTCCAAGTCTAATTGGTGTGTGTGTTATAAGACTTTTAGCTTCTTCTCCTGTATTATCAGGATTCTATGTTCACTTGGCCTACTTTAGTATCATTACAATCTTCCCCAAACTGCTAGCAGATGGTGGCAGGTAGCGTAGCGGTTAACAGCATTGGGCCAGTAACCGAAAGGTCGTTGATTTGAATCCCCGAGGCAACTAGATGAAAATTCTGTAAATGTGCCCTTGAGCAAGGCACTTAACCCTAATTGCTTCTGTACGTCTCTCTGGATAAGAGTGTCTGCTAAATTACTTAAATGTTTTTTTTTTAAATTGCAGGGCCAAGGGTGATGTGGGAACAGTGTATATGACCGCTGGTCACCCAATTATAAACGTATACCTGTACTCAAGCTCATCCTTTGGATTAACAAAGCTATGGTTGAGTCTTGGCTCATAACCACATTCTTGACCTCTGTCTTTCCCTTGAAGTGATTAAACATGGCACAGTAAACACTATCTTGTTTAGTGTTCTATGATTCAGAAGTTTATCTGACGTATGGTGTCTCTTGTGTGAAATATTCTTATGTGAATTTACTGGGCAAACGCTACGGATTGAATAGGACCATCATTTTGCTAATGAAAACCTTGCTTTAGAGTGGTCTTGAGTATGATTCTATATGTGCTCTGTGATTCTCACACACCAACTGACTGAACATTTTCAATGAGACTGAGACGAAAACATGGCAAGATCTTTATTGTCCCTATCATAAAATCACACCTCAGGCTGTTACAATGGGTGGTCCAAAACTGTTATTATTGGGCTTTGTTCAAATAAAATGCTTTGAAAATCCTAAATGGATTTTATTAAAAGTAATTTTCCTTAATTGCATGAATTAGATTATTCTCATCAGCAATCTGGGATATTATGTTGTTATCATGCCTCTTGGTCAGACTAGGCAATCGACAAGCTTCCCACCCATCATGCCTTCTCCCATGTAATTGCAACCTGGCTAGACTGCTGACTGTAAAGCGTCTCACTCACTTAGCTACAGCAAGAATCAATGTCTTCATTGTGAGTTGCAATTTTAAACCAATGAATTAACGCATAGTCGGCTGAAATCTAGCCTACGTGACGTTTCTCATACCGTGTTTGGTTGCACAATCTGGAGATTTTCCCCACAAATATGTGATTCTGAATCCCCTATGAAGCAGTATGTACTGATTCACTTATTTACAGCAAGGGGGTAGGGTATTATATGGATCCCACACTTCTGCAATCTATTTACTGTAACTGACTCAAGTCTATGAGTACGCAAGCAGTCTGTTTAATATTATCAAACTCACTTTTTCTCAGAAGGAAATTTCAAAAGTTGGGTAGATTGTAGGTGCATGAAATTATTGATTCACTCAATCTCATTTCATTATGCTGGGAATTACTCGGATTCATTGGAAGAAAACATTTGTGACCTCTTTTCTGACAGAAGTGTATTTGCAAATTGTGTGCGACTGCGTGCAGGTATGCAGATTTGGTATTTGGTTAGTCATCCCATTGGGATTACTGTTCTGGGCCTGGTTTCCCAATAGCGATGGAATTTGTGTTTTAACAGGAATTTGTGTTTTAACAGTGTATTGTTTCTATAACGGCCAAACAACTTACATGTGTTTCCCAAAACAGTACATAGGAAGAACTTCCACTAAGTGCTTAGTTGGAGCATGTGTCAATACTGATAGGATGGAAAGAAAGGCAGCTCTGCACTTGGATCCACTTTCTCCGTTCAAATCTTACATTAATATTATAATTATTCTACAATACTGATGACAGATCAGCTTCTAGAGAGATATTATCACCTATATGGAATATCGCGTCTTATTCAAATGCTTACCCTACACAGTTTAGCAGGTGTTATAGCGGGTGCAGCAAAATGCTTATATTACTAGCTCCTAACAATGCAGTAAAGTGTCAAACAATTCAAATGTAAGAGGAAAAAAAGACAAGAAATCAAGAATGGCGAGACAAATCTGATTAACAGCCCAAATAGCACTGTAGCAATAATCAAATACAATCTATACGTATGTAATCTAGGAACATTTACACAAGATCAACTAAGAATTATTTGTACAGCAGAAGATATATTACAATTTATTTTTTATTTATTCATTTCACCTTTATTTAACCAGGTAGGCTAGTTGAGAACAAGTTCTCATTTGCAACTGCGACCTGGCCAAGATAAAGCATAGCAATTCGACACATACAACAACACTGTCACGTCCTGGCCAGTATAAGGGTTAATTAGTATTGTAGTTTGGTCAGGACGTGGCAGAGGGTATTCGTTTTATGTGGTTCGGGGTGGTGTGTTTTGTTGAAGGGGCATTTGGTTGAAGTATTCCGGGGTTTTTGGGCACTGTTTGGTTTTCAGGTATTCTATGTTTAGTCTAGTATGTCTGTTTCTATGTTTGGTTAATTGGGGTTGGGACTCTCAGTTGAAGGCAGGTGTTGTCTATCTGCCTTTGATTGAGAGTCCCATATATTAGGGCGTGTTTGTTATTTGTGGGTGATTGTTCTGTGTTTAGCCTTGTGCCTTACCAGACTGTTTTTGTTGATCGTTCGTTCTTTGTTATTTTGGTGTTCATTTTGTATTTATTAAAAAATTAAGATGAGCCTGCACATACCTGCTGCGTTTTGGTCCTCCTTCACCGACGACAACCGTGACAGAATCACCCACCAACTATGGACCAAGCAGCAGAGGAAGGAGCAGAGGGACTTCGAGTTGGACTGGCGGGAGAAGTGGACCTGGGAGGAAGTTCTGGAAGGGGCCGGACCTTGGCACCAGGCTGGGGAGTATCGCCGCCCGCAGTGGGAAATTGAGGCAGCCAAGGCAGAGAGGCGGAGGTACGAGGCCATGGACGCGCTGAGGGAGAAGCACGAGAGGCACCCCCAATAATTTTTTTGGGGGGGGCACACGGGTAGTTTGGCTAGGCGTAGGAAGAGCCGGAAGCCAGCTACCCGTGGTAATATGGAGGGGCGTATGGGGTGGAGAGCGCTATGTTTCGCTGAGGAGCGCACTATCTCACCCATACGCACGCACAGTCCGGTGCGAGTTATTCCAGCCCCTCGCAGGTGCCGTGCTAGAGCGGGCATCCAGCCTGGTAGGAGGATGCCTGCGCAGCGCATCTGGTCGCCAGTACGCCTCCGAGGACCAGGCTACCCAACTCCCGCTCTACGCACGGCTACCATCAGGCCCCTGCACAGCCCAGTCTGCCCTGTATGAGCACCCCACTCGTACAGGGCTACTAGTTCCATCCAGCCAAGGCGGGTTGTGCAGGAGGTAAGATCTGGACCGACTGTGCGCCTCCATAGCCCTGGGTTTCCAGGTCCTGTCTCTCGTGCGGACCCGGAAGTGCGTCAACCCAGTCCGACTCGTCCTGTTCCCGCTCCCCGCACTAGCCTTCAAGTGCGTAAACCCAGCCTCGCCAGTCAACAGTCGTCAGAGCTGCCCGCCAGTCAACAGTCGTCAGAGCTGCCTGCCAGTCAACAGTCGTCGGAGCTGCCCGCCAGTCAACAGTCGTCGGAGCTGCCCGCCAGTCAACAGTCGTCGGAGCTGCCCGCCAGTCAACAGTCGTCGGAGCTGCCCGCCAGTCAACAGTCGTCGGTGCTGCCCGCCAGTCAACAGTCGTCGGAGCTGCCCGCCAGTCAACAGTCGCCGGAGTGGCCAGACTGTGCTGAACTGCCGGAGTGGCCAGACTGCGCTGAACTGCCGGAGTGGCCAGACTGCGCTGAACTGCCAGAGTGGCCAGACTGCGCTGAACTGCCGGAGTGGCCAGACTGCCCTGAACTGCCGGAGTGGAGTGGCCAGACTGCCCTGAACTGCCGGAGTGGAGTGGCCAGACTGCCCTGAACTGCCGGAGTGGAGTGGCCAGACTGCCCTGAACTGCCGGAGTGGCCAGACTGCCCTGAACTGCCGGAGTGGCCAGACTGCCCCGAACTGCCGGAGTGGCCAGACTGCCCCGAACTGCCGGAGTGGCCAGACTGCCCCGAACTGCCGGAGTGGCCAGACTGCCCCGAACTGCCGGAGTGGCCAGACTGCCCCGAACTGCCGGAGTGGCCAGACTGCCCCGAACTGCCGGAGTGGCCAGACTGTCCCGAGCTGCCGGACTGCCCAGACTGTCCCGAGCTGCCGGACTGCCCAGACTGTCCCGAGCTGCCAGACTGCCCAGACTGTCCCGAGCTGCCAGACTGCCCAGACTGTCCCGAGCTGCCAGACTGCCCAGACTGTCCCGAGCTGCCAGACTGCCCAGACTGTCCCGAGCTGCCAGACTGCCCCGAGCTGCCAGACTGGCCAGACTGCCCCGAACTGCCAGAGTGGCCCGACTGCCCGGAACGGCCAGAACCGGAGCCACCTCCTGATATAGGTGGGTTGGGGAGGGGGGGTGTAGCACAGTGCCGTCGTTGACGGCAGCCACCCTCCCTTCCCTCCCTTTTAGTAGAGGGGAAATTTGTTTTGTTGTTTGGGGTTGTTGTTTTTTTTTGTTTTTTGTTTTTAAGGTGCTTCCGGGGTTAGCACCTTTAAGGGGGGGGTACTGTCACGTCCTGGCCAGTATAAGGGTTAATTAGTATTGTAGTTTGGTCAGGACGTGGCAGAGGGTATTCGTTTTATGTGGTTCGGGGTGGTGTGTTTTGTTGAAGGGGCATTTGGTTTAAGTATTCCGGGGTTTTTGGGCACTGTTTGGTTTTCAGGTATTCTATGTTTAGTCTAGTATGTCTATTTCTATGTTTGGTTAATTGGGGTTGGGACTCTCAGTTGAAGGCAGGTGTTGTCTATCTGCCTTTGATTGAGAGTCCCATATATTAGGGTGTGTTTGTGTTTGTTATTTGTGGGTGATTGTTCTGTGTTTAGCCTTGTGCCTTACCAGACTGTTTTTGTTGATCGTTCGTTCTTTGTTATTTTGGTGTTCATTTTGTATTTATTAAAAATCAAGATGAGCCTGCACATACCTGCTGCGTTTTGGTCCTCCTTCACCGACGACAACCGTGACAAACACAGAGTTACACTTGGAATAAACTAAACATACAGTCAATAATACAGTAGAACAAAAGAAAACTAAAAGTCTATATACAGTGAGTAGAAAGGAGGTAAGTTAAGGCAATAAATAGGCCATGGTGGCGAAGTAATTACAATATAGCAATTAAACACTGGAATGGTAGATGTGCAGAAGATGAATGTGCAAGTAGAGATACTGGAGTGCAAAGGAGCAAGATAAATAAATAAATACAGTATGGGGATGAGGTAGGTAGATAGATGGGCTGTTTACAGATGGGCTATGTACAGGTGCAGTGATCTGTGAGCTGCTCTGACAGCTGGTGCTTAAAGCTAGTGAGGGAGATATGATTCTCCAGCTTCAGAGATTTTTGCAGTTCGTTCCAGTCATTGGCAGCAGAGAACTGGAAAGAAAGATGACCAAAGGAGGATTTGGCTTTGGGGGTGACCAGTGAGATATACCTGCTGGAGCGCGTGCTACGAGTGGGTGCTGCTATGGTGACCAGTGAGCTGAGATAAGGCGGGGCTTTACCTAGCAGAGACTTGTAGATAACCTGTAGCCACTGGGTTTGGCGACGAGTATGAAGCGAGGGCCAACCAACGAGTGTACAGGTCGCAGTGGTGGGTAGTGTATGGGGCTTTGGTGACAAAACGGATGGCACTGTGATAGACTGCATCCAGTTTGTTGAGTAGAGTGTTGGAGGCTATTTTATAGATGGCATCACCGAAGTCGAGGATCGGTAAGTTGGTCAGTTTTATGAGGGTATGTTTGGCAGCATGAGTGAAGGATGCTTTGTTGCAATATAGGAAGCCAATTCTAGATTTAATTTTGGATTGGAGATGCTTAATGTGAGCCTGGAAGGAGAGTTTACTGTCTAACCAGACACCCAGATATTTGTAGTTGTCCATGTTTTCTAAGTCAGAGCCGGCCAGAGTAGGGATGCTGGACGGGTGAGCAGGTGCGGGCAGTGATCGATTGAATAGCATGCATTTAGTTTTGTAATAAGCTATGTCAAGAATCCAGTGTATAAATAAATATGCAGTGTGTATTAACAAAATTAAAATACAATGTACAGTTGTAGAAATATTATGTTGAGTTTAGTCAGGGATACAGTATTTAAATACACAGTGTGAAACGGAAGTGACCAGTGGTTCAAATGTCTCTATAAAAGGCTAATGCACTAAATCACAGATTTGGCACATCATTGTGACACATCAAGAAATATACTGGAAAAAAATATAAACGCAACATGCAATAATTTCCATGATTTTGCTAAGTTACAGTTCATGTAAGGAAATCTCTTAACTGAAATAAATAAATTAGGTCCTAATCTATGGATTTCACAAAAGGGCTTTATTACAGACAGAAATAATCCTCAGTTTCATCAGCAAACGATCCCACAGGTGAAGAAGCAGGATGTGGAGGTGCTGGGCTGGGCTGGTTACACGTGGTCTGCGGTTGTGAGGCCAGTTGGACGTACTGCCAAATTCAAGGCAGTTTATGGTAGATTAATGAACATGAAATTCTCTGGCAACAGCTCTGGTTGACATTCCTGCAGTCAGCATGCTAATTGCACTCTGCCTCAAAACTTGAGACATCTGTGGCAAAACTGCACATTTTAGTGTAGCCTTTTATTGTTCCCAATACTGTGCACTGATCATGCTGTTTAATCAGCTTCTTGATATGCCACACCAGTCAGGTGGATGGATTATCTTGGCAACCCAGTAAGTTCAATGAGAACATGTTTTAATTTACAGCAATGACCTGGGGAATAGTTATAGGGATGAATGAGCCAATTGTAAACCAGAGATGATTAGGTGGCCATGAAGGCCAGATTGGGAATTTAGGCAGGACACCAGGGTTAACAACTCTACTCTTTCAATAAGTGCCATGGGATCTTTAGTGACCACAGAAAGTCTGGACATCTGTTTAACATCCCATCCGAAAGACAGCACCCTACACAGGGCAATGTCCCCAATCACTGCCCTGCAGCATTGGGATTTTTCACTGCCCTGCAGCAAAGGGTGCCTTCTTCACACCCTCCTACACCACTTCCAGCAGCATCTGGTCTCCCATCCAGGGACTGACCAGGACCAACCCTGCTTAGCTTCAGAAGCAAGCCAACAGTGGGACGCAGGGAGGTATGCTGCTGGCTTTTTGGTCACTAACAGGGAAGTAAACAAATGTGTGCACAAATTGGAGAGAAATAAGCTATCTGTGCGTATGGAACATTTCTGGGATCTTTTATTTCAGCTCATGAAACATGGGACCAACACTTGACATGTTGCCTTGTACTGTATTGATCTTTTAATGCACTCATTTCGGTTTTAATTTGAATAATATTTTTATATTTTGCTTGTTTGTAACAATTGCAAAGACATTGGCAACTTTGTATTTTTAGTCAACTACTTCTGAAGTTATCAGCGACCACAGAGACAGATAAACATCTTCATTCTATGTTTAGCGGAGATCTTCTGTGTATAAAGTGACGTGGAAGGGCAAAAAAGCATCTAACAATGCAGCTGTTCTACTGGTGGTCTGAGGCAGTCAGTAATAAACAAGTGTTTTCAAGAGTAACTTTAGTAATAATGGTTTCGGAAAAGAGCTCGGAGATTTAACGATGCTCCTACCAAGGTTCTAACGATTAACTTAGCCTTCAGATGCTTTTGCGAAACCAGGCCCAGGAAGCTTCCTTGATAAGTTCCTTTGTATGTTTCATGTTCCCTACCTGTGCGTCTCAGGACACGTTAATCTGACTCACAGACCAGGGAAGGGTCCAACATGTGTCTGAACATGAAGCCCACTAACCTAAAGCAGCTGTCTGAGTAAGGCCTTCTTATCTCCCTACCCTGTTACAACCCACTGTCTCTCCCTCTCTTTAGGGGTGAGGGAAGATAGGGGCCCCCCTTGTAAAATCTGTTAGCCTCGTCGAGTCATGTGGTGTGTTGACTGGAGGATGCCATGGTGAGCAAAGTATTGGCACGGACAAGGTCAATGACAAAGTTCTTTAAGCAAGGTGGTCTGGGTAGAAATTGCCCTCAGTCACAGATCTAGGATCAGCTTAGCTTCCTCAATCCTAACCTTATTGGTAGTGATCATTCACTACTAAAATCTAAGTTTTCCAGATGTTTCAGACCTCAGAAGTCCATGCCCCATGCCATTGGTCTTGTAGAACATCTCTGCAACTCTGTGTTATTCCTGATGACTGACTTGCTGTCCAAAGGTGATTGATACCTGTCCTAAGATTCAAATAAAATCAAAGTTTATTGGTCGTGTACACAGATTTGCAGGTGTTTTAGTGGGTGCAGTGAAATGCTTGTTTCTCGCTCCAACAGTGCAGTAGAATGTCTCGCAAATACAAAACTAATACACAAATAGTAAATTGTAAATAACGTAACAAAATGTGGAAAAAGTCAAGGGGTCTGTACTATAAAATAAATATAAAATAACTCTGATCTACACGTTTTACCCTAGTCGAATATCCTATAGGATTTAATGTAAATGATTACAATAAAATTATTGGAATCCAATCTGAAAATCTTGTCAGATTTTCAAACCAGTCCTATTGGACTCCAAAGGATTATATTCTATAGATACAGTGCAAAAGGATAAAATCCTATAGGATAGGTTCCAAAATCTTTTGGATTGTCTTTTTGATTGTAATAAATGTTATTATTGGATTTTTTTGACGAGGGTGCCCTCCTCTCTTTTCCAGTTTCACCACTCTAGGCCAGCCAGCTGTAGGAAGGGGGTATAGTAGGTACCTGGTGGTCAGCCCGGGGATGATTACAGTGCAGACGGGCATGGAGACATCACCTAACACTTTTACAAGGGCCCCCAGGGGGCCAGGACCATCTTCCCTAAAAACAGGCTGATCACCCCTGCTCCAGCTCTCATCTGGCCTGAAGAGTCTCTGAGAGAACACAGTGATGTCACAATACAACTAGCCTGCACTGCTAGACCAGACCTGCCTGTCAGCTTTGATTCACAGAGCCTGTTCTCAATGACTACTATTAAGGGCAGTCATTAGTGTTGTTATTAGCGGCTAAATTTGCTTAAGGAAACTAAACGACATGCAACTTTCACATTTTCAGGAAGGACCCACCAACGTGAGCTGAGCAGATAACCAATCAGGATACCGTTTCGAGGTTGTTCTCAGCATCACAGCCAAACTAAAGGAAGACAGACTTTCAATAACTCACCACTGTCAATCAAATCAAATGTATTTATATAGCCCTTCTTACATCAGCTGATATCTCAAAGTGCTGTACAGAAACCCAGCCTAAAACCCCAAACAGCAAGCAATGCAGGTGTAGAAGCACGGTGGCTAGGAAAAACTCCCTAGAAAGGCCAAAACCTAGGAAGAAACCTAGAGAGGAACCAGGCTATGAGGGGTGGCCAGTCCTCTTCTGGCTGTGCCGGGTGGAGATTATAACAGAACATGGCCAAGATGTTCAAATGTTCATAAATGACCAGCATGGTCAAATAATAATAATCACAGTAGTTGTCGAGGGTGCAACAAGTCAGCACCTCAAGAGTAAATGTCAGTTGGCTTTTCATAGCCAATCATTGAGTATCTCTACCGCTCCTGCTGTCTCTAGAGAGTTGAAAACAGCAGGTCTGGGACAGGTAGCATGTCCAGTGAACAGGTCAGGGTTACATAGGGTTAGACAGAACAGTTGAAACTGGAGCAGCAGCACAACCAGGTGGACTGGGGACAGCAAGGAGTCATCAGGCCAGGTAGTCCTGAGGCATGGTCCTAGTGTTCAGTTCCAAAAGAGAGAGAGAAAGAGAGAGAATTAGAGAGAGCATACTTAAATTCACACAGGACATCGGATAAGACAGGAGAAATACTCCAGATATAACAGACTGACCCTAGCCCCCTGACACATGAACTACTGCAGCATAAATACTGGAGGCTGAGACAGGAGGGGTCGGGAGACACTGTGGCCCCGTCCGACGATACCCCCAGACAGGGCAGAACAGGCAGGATATAACCCCACCCACTTTGCCAAAGCACAGCCCCCACACCACTAGAGGGATATCTTCAACCATCAACTTACCACCCTGAGACAAGGCCGAGTATAGCCCACGAAGATCTCCCCCACGGCACAACCCAAGGGGGGGAGCCAACCCGGACGGGGAGATCACGTCATTGACTCAACCCACTCAAGTGACGCACCCCTCTTAGGGATGGCATGGAAGAGCACCAGTAAGCCAGTGACTCAGCCCCTGTAATAGGGTTAGAGGCAGAGAATCCCAGTGCAGAGAGGGGAACCGGACAGGCAGAGACAGCAAGGGCGGTCCATTGCTTCAGTGCCTTTCCGTTCATCTTCACACTCCTGGGCCAGACTACACTCAATCATAGGACCTACTGAAGAGATGAGTCTTCAATAAAGAGTCTGCATCTGTCACATGGATAGGCAGACCATTCCATAAAAATGGAGCTCTATTGGAGAAAGCCCTGCCTCCAGCTGTTTGCTTAGAAATTCGAGGGATAGTAAGGAGGCCTGTCTCTTGTGACCGTAGTGTACGTGTAGGTATGTACGGCAGGACCAAATCGGAAAGATAGGTAGGAGCAAGCCCATGTAATGCTTTGTAAGTTAGCAGTAAAACCTTGAAATCAGCCCTTGCCTTAACAGGAAGCCAGTGTAGAGAGGCTAGCACTGGAGTAATATGATACAATTTTTTGGTTCTAGTCAAGATTCTTGCAGCCGTGTTTAGCACTAACTGAAGTTTATTTTGTGCTTTATCCGGGTAGCCGGAAAGTAGAGCATTGCAGTAGTCTAACCTAGAAGTGACAAAAGCATGGATTAATCGTTATGCATCATGTTTGGACAGAAAGTTTCAGATTTTTGCAATGTTACGTAGATGGAAAAAAGCTGTCCTTGAAACAGTCTTGATATGTTCGTCAAAAGAGAGATCAGGGTCCAGAGTAACGCCGAGGTCCTTCACAGTTTTATTTGAGACGACTGTACTGTACAACCATCAAGATTAATTATCAGATTCAACAGAAGATCCCTTTGTTTCTTGGGACCTAGAACAAGCATCTCTGTTTTGTCTAAGTTTAAAAGTAGAAAATGGATTGTTCTTATTTTCCTCAATTAAGTTGGAAAAATAGGATGATCGAGCAGCAGTGAGGGCTCTTCGATACTGCACGGTACTGTCTTTCTAAGCTAGTCGGAAGACTTCCAGTTTGGTGTAGCACCATTTCCGATCCAATTTTCTGGAAGCTTGCTTCAGAGCTCGGGTATTTTCTGTATACCAGGGAGATAGTTTCCTATGACAAATATTTTTTGTTTTTAGGGGTGCGACTGCATCTAGGGTATTGCACAATGTTAAACTGAGTTCCTCACTTAGGTGGTTAACTGATTTTTGTCCTCTGACATCCTTGGGTAGGTGGAGGGAGTCTGGAAGGGCATCTAGGAATCTTTGGATTGTCCGAGAATTTATAGCACGACTTTTGATGATCCTTGGTTGGGGTCTGAGCAGATTATTTGTTGCGATTGCAAACATAATAAAATGGTAGTCCGATAGTCCAGGATTATGAGGAAAAACATTAAGATCCACAACATTTATTCCACGGGACAAAACTAGGTCCAGAGTATGACTGTGGCAGTGAGTATGTCCGGAGACATGTTGGACAAAACCCAACAGCTCTGAAAGCCTTTTGGAGTGGGTCTGTGGACTTTTCCATGTGAATATTAAAGTCACCAACAATTTGAATATTATCTGCCATCACTACAAGGTCCAATAGGAATTCATGGAACTCAATGAGGAACACTTTTTATGGCCCAGGAGGCCTGTCAACAGTAGCCTTAAAAAGTTTTATTTTTATTTTTTTTTATTGAAATTTGCTATCATAAATGTTAGCAACACCTCCGACTAGGCAAAAGTAGGCTACATCATTCACATACTTTACAGAGAAGGAACAAACACATTCCCACTGTGTGGATCCACTATAATGATAATGGAGTGCCATGTTGTCAGTTTTATGTGATCAATGATCATAGACTGTATTAAAGTCTAATAACACATCTAAGCACATAACAGGTGTGGAGGTCCCCATTATACTGTGTAAACATCCCAAATGGGGCTGTTAGCCATCTCCACTATCCAAATGGTAAGACTTAAATCACCTATTAGGCATGTAGGGGCTGAATTATGTTGGATTGGACATCCCTGTGTAAACAGTTGACGGGATAGTCTGAATAAAGTGTCTGTTGGGAATAGTTATTTTAACCCTTAACCTACGGAACTAACAATTCCATAACACATATCATGATAACATTGTTTAATGACAAATTTGTGAATACATATTATTGACCAACATGTCATGTAAAAGTAGGTGAAACATTCTAACATTTATATTATCTTAAAGCACTTTTAAATTACAATAATTCATGCAAAAACAATAACTATTTAAAAAAATATATATATATATGTTTTTCCTATGCCTGGCCAAGCATGATTTTCATAATTAATTGTTTTATGGAGAAGTGTGGTATTAGACCTAAGAATACTGTAAGTAGCTCTGGATAAGAACGTCTGCTAAATGACTAAAGTGTAAAATGTGAAAATGTGAATATATTATTTCTCCCAAACAAACAAAAATGTACTTTATAAAATGACAGTACACATACTGTATCAAGAACTAAGAGATTTGAAATTGATGATAGGCTGCATGAGAAAGACTGCATGTGCAATCCTTGATTGCTTTAATAATGAACAAGCTCCTCTGACAACGATTTCGGAATGGAATCCCTTTTTTTGAGTTTTGGTCACACACACACCTCCCCCAGAGGTTCATCCAGCCTCCGTATCATGACAGTAGCCAATGAACGTTACTATCAGCCAGGAGGTAGAGCGGTCCGGCCTCTCCCCCGTGTGGAAAGGACAAGCAAAGGGGCTTCATTGTCAGATCAGTCACTGGCTCTCAGGCTCTGGCTCTGTCGGGTCATGTCAGTGGTCTCAGTTATCCGACCAACTTAGAGCCGTGAAGTAGCATTGTTCTTAGATCACCATAAGATACACGCTGGCATATTTGCGTTGACAATGGTGACCTTAATGAAATGCCTGCAACAAATGAAGTGAACTTGCCAACTTCTCATACAGTAGGCTACATTAGATGTTTTCATTTAATTATCACACATTTGCTTGTGTTTATCGCCGGACCGCAAGGTTGGCAGGAATAGGCTTTTGCGCAAAAGTGTATGTTTACGCACCATTTGTAGCCTATTGATTCGATTTGGTTGTATCGACATTTTTTCAAAAGTGGGCGACCTCATCCCTCTACAGTTGTGTGTGTTGTCCAACCTGTTAGCACAAGGAACTTTATCCAGTTGTTGAATTACACATCACTCCTTTAACGCGCTGCGTTCCATTACGCGCACCCTTAGGTAGGAGCGGTCTACACCTAGCATCATTTTGGACACCCTTTTATTCCAAAGGAATTCGTTGATCATCTTCAGTATTTTCTTGGATCAAAGTATGGAAAAAAAGATGATGGCTCTGACTAGTGATTTGAATATTGCACAGAAACATATCATTATTTTGTATTGATTAATTAAATTGACGCATGGGTACATCTGGGTTCCAAATGGAAAGTTAAATGGTTTCATTGACGATCTGACCAGTGCAAGTGAATTGTGTGGTGTAGCAACAACGTTATTGGATGAGGATGTTCGTGTTAGACAAAGGGTCTAATTATGTTTTTTTTCTCCCTCCTAAAGGTGTCCACAATTTTTTGGGATGGGCGGTGGGCCCCTCCTCTCCAACAGTGACGAAATAACAGTGGGTGTAAAGAGAATTTGAACTTGCAGCCGGCTACCACTTCTTGGTTGCTCTTGCCCGGATCAGAACAAGCAACATACTGGAGTGGGACACTGCACCACATGAGCAGTGATTGGAGAGGATCTGCGCACCCGGGAAATAAGTGCTCAGTGACCGACTTTCAGATAAAATATTTATTGGGCACTTTTTACGCATGACTATACTGGGAGTGACTGGAATTTCAAGGATATAAACTGATTCTCTTTCTATATTTCATGGAGTTAAAACCTTGTTTAAGGTAATGTTTATTGTTGTTATTTTATTATACTATATGTAAGCCTTTACTTAAAGCATCCAGGTATAATGCTTTATAACTTGTTATAAGCATGTATGAGCCTTTATGTCTTATCATATTTTATGTCTCTATTGGCCTATACATTTTCTTGGAGCAGGGATACAATAATTAGTTATAAAGTTATTTTTACTTTCTATTTGAGCATCCTTTGCGGATGATAGCCTCATTGGACAAACAGTTCAGTGCGTGCATATTTTTTGGCTAAGTTGTATTGTCCATACCCCGTCTGTGTAACTCACAGTCAATGTTAGAAAAAGTACTAAATGTCATACTTGAGTAAAAGTAAAGACACCTTAATAGAAAATGACTCAAGTAAAAGTGAAAGTCACCCAGTAAAATACTAGTTGACAAAAAGTCTAAAAGTATTTGGTTTTAAATAGACCTAAGTATCAAAAGTAAATGGAATTGCTAAAATGTACTTAAGTATCAAAAGTAAAAGTATAAACCATTTCAAATTATTTTTATTTAGCAAACCTGAAGGCACAGGGGCACACTCCAACACTCAGTTTAGTGAGTCCGCCAGATCAGAGGCAGTAGGGATGACCAGGGATGTTCTCTTGATAAGTGTGTGAATTGGACCATTTTCTTGTCAAAATGTAACGAGTACTTTTTGGTGTCAGTGAAAATGTATGGAGTTAAAAGTAGATATTTTTTTTTTAGGAATGTAGTGAAGTAAAAGTTGTCAAAAATTTAAATAGTGAAGTGAAGTACAGATACCACAAAAAATACAAAGGATTTTTACTTAAGTACGGTACACCACTGCCCACAGTTCACATTTTGTCCACACTTGTTGGACACCAAATGTTTGTTCTTTTTCTGTAGACGACGGTTGAGGTTTGTAGCCTGACAGGTGAACCAGTTTCACTCAGTTATGCATCACCTTTCTCAAAGTTGGTATTTTAACGATATTGGTCATATCAAGTCCTGATTAAATGTATGTGACATTTACATTAGGTAGCCCACAGGTGTTCCTATATATATGGGATAGTGGGAAATGTTGACAGTGAAAATAATCAATGTTTCACATTTCAGCAAACTCATAACAAGGAACGTTCTTGAGGATTTAAATAATTGTATAGTCTGCATTTATTGCAATGCGCTTTTATTCACAACTCGAGAAAGCATTACAAACACTGGGCTATTGTAAGCCTATTTGTGTGCCATTGGTTACCGCTGTTAGCCTATCCAGTGGTATAGGGCAGTCTAGCCAAATTGAGTTTGAGGCGCTTTAGACACTCACTGGTCGATGAGAGAGTAATCTCGTCCACCCAGCCGGCTCTCTCTAGCAATTGAGCCTCGAAACGAGGTTAATGATAGAGCAAGATGACAGAACGCGGGGCAGTACATCAAACAGACAGGTTATAGATTAATACATGGGCAATGTGAATTGGCAACTCATCAACTACCCCTCCCCTCAACAAAAAAATAAGAAAGAAAGTAACCAGCCGCCAGAGATTTTTTCTTGAATTACTGTTCTTAGGGTGGAGTGTATTGAATCAGGACAGCCAGCCAGCCAACCCAGCCCCTCTAGACGTGTATTACGATATAACATGTCACACAGTTTACCCGCCCTGAACTCTCTCCCACAATCAACTCAAATAACCGAGTGCTTGCTATCAGATACATTTATTACCTTTTAATTTGACGTCGGGAAGCGTGGCCAGCCGACCGAGAGGCTATAATGTAACAGTTCCAACTGATTTACCTGTCACTCGTGTTTACATTGCCGAGGTGCAAATTAAATGAGGCCACTCACAGCCAGTCTGTTGAGCGTCCCCCACTTTTCCCCCACACATTTGTGACTTGACCCAACAGGAGGCTACCTCCATGGGGTTCTCAATCCCACCACCCACATTCGGAGGAAGTGACAAGACAGACAAATTGTCCTTAGCGACCACCGGGGCATCATACTAAGCAAGAGAGAGCCGCTGGACACTCGTTCTGGGCTGTAGAATGACACCGCAGAAACGGGAACGGACAGAACCATTCAATTAACCGCTATCAGGATTATATTCTCTAATCGATCTGTTGGAGTTCGCCTGTAACAATTACCTAATTTTGTTGGTCCACCCCTATCGCTCACTTTTGAACATGCTTACATGTCAATGGACTCATCACTGTAATGAATGAGGAATGTGTATCTTGCTAGACCTTATAGCAGAAGGCTGGTGTGTCTCATAACAATCAGTTAATTCATTGTGTTTCCCTCCCACCTTCAGGTTCAAGATGATACTGAATATAAAACATATCCTCTGGTTATACTGC
Source organism: Salmo trutta (assembly GCF_901001165.1). Lineage (NCBI taxonomy): Eukaryota > Metazoa > Chordata > Actinopteri > Salmoniformes > Salmonidae > Salmo > Salmo trutta. Next base: position 32,765,585 of record NC_042983.1, on the reverse strand, counting down.
CTGTGTCAAAGTGCATCTGGGTTCGGTAAGTGTTGCCTACTACTACTTCTACTTCTACTATTACTACTGCTACTACTACCACTACAGGCTACTACTACTACTACTACTACTACTACTATGAATAATACTACTCTCTATCTCTCTCTCTCTCTGTACAGTTTCTGTATGTGTGAGTTTGTTAAAAAAATGATTAGTTTCACCATATTAAAGTGAGAGTTCAGTTCACATAACATGGTTGTCCTTAAAATAAGGGACATGCGTAAATTAATCACTAATCACATTAAATGAATAATAATCTTCAGATATGACTTTGTCAAAGCAACAAAATGACTAGGGCTTCACAGTGACAGTGAAATTTGGAGACATTTTGGGATTAAGTGGGTTAAAACCTTCCTAGAATTGACACTGGTTTTCACAGAGGGACATGTCAAAATGCTGAATTTTGGAACTTTAAGCAAGCCTTTATTGAATTTTCCATGTGGTCTATATTAAAGGGCACTTCATTTAATATACGGTTGAAGTCGGAAGTTTACATACACTTAGGTTGGAGTCATTAAAACTAGTTTTTCAACCACTCCATACATTTCTTGTTAACAAACTATAGTTTTGGAAAGTCAGTTAGGACATCTACTTTGTGCATGACACTAGTCATTTTTCCAACAATTGTTTACAGACAGATTATTTCACTTATAATTCACTGTATCACAATTCCAGTGGGTCAGAAGTTTACATACACTAAGTTGACTGTGCCTTTAAACAGCTTGGAAAATTCCAGAAAATGTCATCATGGCTTTAGAAGCTTCTGATAGGCTAATTGACATCATTTGAGTCAATTGGAGGTGTAGCTGTGGATGTATTTCAAGGTCTACCTTCAAACTCAGTGCTTCTTTACTTGACATCATGGGAAAATCAAAATAAATCAGACCTCAGAAAATAAATTGTAGACCTCCACAAGTCTGGTTCATCCTTGGGAGCAATTTCCAACCGCCTGAAGGTACCACGTTCATCTGTACAAACAATAGTACGCAAGTATAACACCATGGGACCACGCAGCCATCATACCGCTCAGGAAGGAGACGTGTTCTGTCTCCTAGAGATTAACGTACTTTGGTGCGAAAAGTGCAAATCATCCCAGAACAATAGCAAAGGACCTTGTGAAGATGCTGGAGGAAACAGGTACAAATGTATCTATATTCACAGTAAAACGAGTCCTATATCGACATAACCTGAAAGACCGCTCAGCAAGGAAGAAGCCACTGCTCCAAAACCGCCATAAAAAACCCAGACTACGGTTTGCAACTGCACATGGGGACAAAGATCATACTTTTTGGAAAAATGTCCTCTGGTCTGATGAAACAAAAATAGAACTGTTTGGCCATAATGACCATCGTTATGTTTGGAGGAAAAAGGGGGAGGCTTGCAAGCCGATGAACACCATATCAACTGTGAAGCATGGGGTGGCAGCATCATGTTGTGGGGATGCATTGCTGCAGGAGGGACTGGAACACTTCACAAAATAGATAGAACATTATGTGGATATATTGAAGCAACATCTCAAGACATCAGTCAGGAAGTTAAAGCTTGGTTGCAAATGGACAATGACCCCAAGCATACTTCCAAAGTTGTGGCAAAATGGCTTAAGGACAACAAAGTCAAATTATTGGTGGCCATCACAAAGCCCTGACCTCAATCCTATAGAAAATGTGTGGCCAGAGCTGAAAAAGCGTGTGCGAGCAAGGAGGCCTACAAACCTGACTCAGTTACACCAGCTCTGTCAGGAGGAATGAGCCAAAATTCACCCATTATTGTGGGAAACTTGTGGAAGGCTACCCAAAACGTTTGACCCAAGTTAAACAATTTAAAGGCAATGCTACCAAATACTAATTGAGTGTATGTAAACTTCTGACCCACTGGGATTGTGATGAAAGAAATTAAAGCTGTAGTAAATAATTCTTTCTACTATTATTCTGACATTTCACATTCTTAAAATAAAGTGGTGATCCTAACTGACCTAAGACAGGGAATTTTTACTGGTATTAAATGTCAGAAATTGTGATAAACTGAATTTAAATATATTCGGCTAAGTTGTATGTAAACTTCCAACTTCAAGTGTATATAAACATCAAAGCGATGCAAAATGCACCTATTTTGTGGAATGACCCATGCATGTGTTTCAGCACAATTCAGGTAGGCAAGTAGTCAAACTCACGTTTTGGTCCTAAGTCAATTGGAAAGTATTGTGCTTTGGGCTGCAGATATTCTAACGGTTAGAGCAGTACCTCCGTATATCAAGTTTATCCATCTTGTCAAAGGGTGATTGGTCAAACAACCCACACCCAAAAGGTCATGAACTTCAAAGTTCTACTTTCCTCATGTCTTGAGTGTTGTTATTTTTGAAAAATAAACTAGTTGTACAATGACGTGACGGGATTTGAAACCGAAAGTTTACTGGTTCAAATACCTGAGCCTACAAGGTAAAAAATCTGTGGATGTGCCCATGTGCAAGGCACTTAACTCTAATCTGCTCCAGGGGTGTCGTACTACTATGGCTGACCCGTTAAAACAACAGATTCACTGTATCTATCCGGGGTATGTGAAAATATGATTTGTTTTTAAATGGTTTACATTAACCATTACTGTTATAAGGTCCTAAACGATATCATAACCGCCATCGATAAGAGACATTACTCTGCAGCCGTATTCATCGACCTGGCTAAGGCTTTCGACTCTGTCAATCACAACATTCTTATTGGCAGACTCAACAACCTTGGTTTCTCAAATGATTGCCTCGCTTGGTACACCAACTACTTCTCCGATAGAGTTCAGTATGTCAAATCGGAGGGCCTGTTGTCCGGACCTCTGGCAGTCTCTATGGGGATGCCACAGGGTTCAATTTTCAGGCCGACTCTCTTCTCTGTATACATCAATGATGTCGCTCTCGCTGCTTGTGATTCTTTGATCCACCTCTACGCAGAAGACACCATTCTGTATACCTCTGGCCCTTCGTTGGACACTGTGTTAACAACCCTCCAGACGAGCTTCAATGCCATACAACTCTCCTTCCGTGGCCTCCAACTGCTCTTAAATGCAAGTAAAACTAAATGCATGCTCTTCAACCGATCACTGCCCGCACCTGCCCGCCCATCCAGCATCACTACTCTGGACGGTTCTGACTTAGAATATGTGGACAACTACAAATACCTAGGTGTCTGGTTAGACTGTAAACTCTCCTTCCAGACTCACATTAAACATCTCCAATCCAAAATTAAATCTAGAATCGGCTTCCTATTTTGCAACAAAGCATCCTTCACTCATGCTGCCAAACATACCCTCGCAAAACGGACCATCCTACCGATCCTCGACTTCGGCGATGTCATTTACAAAATAGCCTCCAACACTCTACTCAACAAATTGGATGCAGTCTATCACAGTGCCATCCGTTTTGTCACCAAAGCCCCATATACTACCCACCACTGCGACCTGTATGCTCTCGTTGGCTGGCCCTCGCTTCATACTCGTCGCCAAACCCACTGGCTCCAGGTCATCTACAAGTCTCTGCTAGTTAAAGCCCCACCTTATCTCAGCTCACTGCTCACCATAGCAGCACCCACCCATAGCACGCGCTCCAGCAGGTATATCTCACTGGTCACCTCCAAAGCCAATTCTTCCTTTGGCCGCCTCTCCTTCCAGTTCTCTGCTGCCAATGACTGGAACAAACTGCAAAAATATCTGAAGCTGGAGACTCTTACCTCCCTTACTAGCTTTAAGCACCAGCTGTCAGAGCAGCTCACAGATCACTGCACCTGTACATAGCTCATCTGTAAATAGCCCATCCAATCTACCTCATCCCCATACTGTATTTATTTATCTTGCTCCTTTGCACCCCAGTATCTCAACTTGCACATTCATCCTCTGCACATCCTACCATTCCAGTGTTTAATTGCTATATTGTAATTACTTTGCCACCATGGCCTATTTATTGCCTTACCTCTCTTATCCTACCTCATTTGCACATTCTGTATATAGATTTTCCTACTATATTATTGATTGTATGTTTGTTTATTCCATGTGGAACTCTGTGGTGTTGTTGTATGTGTCGAACTGCTTTGCTTTATCTTGGCCAGGTCGCAGTTGCAAATGAGAACTTGTTTTCAACTAGCCTACCTGGTTAAATAAAGGTAAAAAAAATAAAGAAATAAAAAATAATAACTCCATGTCTCACAGCAATGAGGTTTCACCCCAATCAACAGCAGACAGACAACGCCAAGTCAATGCCTGTGAGCCCTGCAACCTCAGGTCCTTAGCCCTGCACAGACAGGATACCTTTCAATTAGGCCCAGGTCCCAGTCTGGATTCAGCTAAAACAGCTGGTTTTACCTCTCAGCCCTAGTAAGGCCCTCTGTTTAGAGGCCTTGCTCACGACTGTCCCACACCACTTCCAAAGCATTCTGCCCATCGTTGCTCCGAGCGTTCATTGATTCCCACCAATGTGATAATCTTGTGCCAGTGACCAAGGGTGATTCAGCTCATTGCCATGGCATTGCATCTGGCATCGTGAGGATATGCGCTGTGTGTGGTGTGGTTCTAACCGGAACATAAACAGAGACTGGGAGTTACTCTGTGTTGATTACTTTATAAAAAGCAATAGTTGAGGGAATTGTGAATAACCTTGCTCCAGAGGACTGTTTGCCTGTCCGACCTGCTGCCAGAAAGTCTGAGTTGTTTAGACAGACCAGATGTGATGCTTATAAACTGTCATAGCTGTGTCATACTGTAGCTGTGCCACATAGCAAACTTTTCTTTTTGCGGTGTTGGCCTTCATAGAGAGAGAGAGTAACAATATATTTTAAGATATGTGGACCAAATAAGAGCTTTTACTCTGATGACTTGAAAACTCTGTTCATTTATGACTTGACATTGCATTTTAAGTATCATTCGTAGTTTATAGGGTTTCCCAGACACAGATTAAACCTAATCCTGGACTAAAAGCATGTCAATGTAGATTATCTGTTGAACGTGCTCCTTAGTCCAAAACCAAGGTAAATCTATGTCTGGGAAACCAGCCAATTGTGTATTTTTAGCTCTGATAGCCTTGAAGAACAGTGAATCAGTTTTTCTTATGGTTCCTGACAAGTAGTATAGTAGTGGAACAACTTTTAAGACTGCAGACATCCCTTCCCTGTTTGACTATTTTATGTCATACACATTTTTATGTACATACATCACATTCTGTGTATGTCACTGGGAGGCTCCCCACCCATAGTTTTGAGGATGAGGCTTGACTTTCCAAGGGCTAGTTTGGTGCTATGATGCATGTCCTTTAGTTGTCTGGGACTTAATGTTACACCCTCTGTGTCTGTTATTGAGTAAGAGGTTCATAGCAAACTAGCAATACACTTGACTAATTAGAAGTCTTTGCAGAGTGTTTCAACTTTGAATAAAAGGTTTAACTTTTTATGAAGAGCTTGTCACAGACTATATTTACCAGATGTTTAAAGCTAGAGGAAAAGCTTGGGTAGTGTGGTTGAAGGGGACAACCTTGAATCAATGTATTGCTTCTTGTTGTTTTTATTGTTGTTGTCCTTTATCATCCATACTGATACTGCACCAGAGTTAACATTGTTATTCTCTGAAAAAACATGCCGTTGTTCAGTAATCTCTCTATACATTTTCAACTGCCTTACCTAGTCTTTCTTGTTTTAAAATTTCCCAGCATCCAACACGTTAACTATGATGAGGCCTGTGAGTGGCTCCCTCTCGGGGAAGGTGGTTTTGCCGTGCCACTTCTCCAATATGCCCACAGCCAAGCCCTCCATCAACGCCAACGGCACAGTAACCCCCACCAGCACCAACTACCTGCGCATCAAATGGACCAAAATGGATGGGGAAAAGGAATCCACAGTGCTGGTGGCCCAAAATGGCGTCATTAAGATAGGCTCCATCTACAGAAACCGTGTGTCAGTGCCCAGCCACCCAGAGGATGTGGGGGATTCTTCTCTGACCATGGTGAAGCTCCGAGCCAGCGATGCCGGCACCTACCGCTGCGAGGTCATGTATGGTATCGAGGACACGCAGGACATGGTCAACCTCGACGTCAAGGGTTGGTGTCATCTGTTTATTTCTGTATAGTCAGTTTCTCTGCTTCTTCTTTCCTTATGCTGGAGAAAATATCTGCTAAGCACATTGACACTTTGGCAAGTTCACAATGGAAAATGTTTGATAAGCTTATGAAGTTGATGAGCCAACCTTTGAATGTAGTGGTGGAGACATTTTCTAGCAAATCAAAGCAATTTCCCTCAATGTGTCATTCAGTAAATATGAAAGTAGGGAGCACATGTGTCGACTGTAGACTTGGGGTTTCCTGCATTTTGTGCTAGAGACACCCAACTCTATATGTATCGTCACGTGGGACACATCACTTCTGGAGTGGCTATGCCATAGGGAGGAGTTACTCAGCTACGTTATAGGCCTAAGAATTGTGTGCGTTTGATGATATTAGTGCCTGTTGTTGGTTCCCATCCTTTTTACCTGAATGGTGAGAGACCCTATGCTCTTATAATAAGACATCTTGTTTTATCCCCTTGATTTAGCATAGGAAACAATCATGTGTGAATCATTAATCAGGGAGTACATCTGGTATTAGTGTAACATTCTTTCTCCCAATGTTTTGCATTGCAACAGTTTCTCATTGAAAACAGTGGCATGCAAAGTTAATCTTCTCACCAGGAAAACTAGTTATGATCTGATAAAAGACAAACACAGTAAGGTCAGTCACTGATGAGGTGTCAACATACAATGTTGAATCTTGTCATGTTTACAGTCTATGTCCCAAGTGGGATATTATGCAGAACCGTTCCAGAGCTATGGCAACTGTGGTATAGAAGGATAACTGTGTCCCAATCATTTAATATGACTATATTCTCAATCTTTATTTGGGGAGTTACATTATCTGGCAGACATAACTCATATTTGGGACATTGAAAACAGGGATGGGTTGATTTGGGATCGCTTTGGCTTTCACAGAGACATAACCACCCATTTCTCCAACTTGCTGCAATTATCATTCATTTCTTCAGAGTCAGTCTACTGCCACAAATATGGGAAGTCAGGGTCATGGTATCGTCTCTAAATCATCCAGTGTTATCTTCATTTGTGGTCATTGCAGAAGGTTCTAGTCATCTTAAGCTAAATCATCACAACAAACATATTAGACCCTGATTTATTTCACACGTGTGTGCTATTAGACAGGAGTCATGACCCTCCGTTTTTTACTCTTTCATTATTCATCTATTATTTACTAGAGCCCTTTTCTACACAGGAACTCATTTGTTTTTATGTGTGTGTGTGTGTGTGTGTGTGTGTGTGTGTGTGTGTGTGTGTGTATGTGTGTGTGTGTGTGTGTTTGTTCCCAGGTGTTGTGTTTCACTACCGGGCAAGCACCAGCAGGTACAACATGAACTACAAGAGCGCTGTCCAGGCCTGCCAAACCATAGGAGCCTCCATCGCCACCCTTGACCAGCTGAAATCAGCCTATGATGACGGCTTTGACCAATGTGACGCAGGCTGGATCGCAGATCTGTCAGTTAGGTGAGATGACCTTCCATGTTCTATTCTGTTTGTGTCAAAAACTAAATAGAAGTAATTGGCTAAATCAGAAAAGGACTGTCTCCCAGGCTACTGGTAACTGGTTGTCACAGGGCCTGAAGTCTAAAACTCTCTGCCATAGCTGTCATTGGTCTTAATTTGCATGTGTACAGTCGTGGCCAAAAGTTTTGAGAATGACACAAATATTAATATTCACAAAGTTTGCTGCTTCAGTGTCTTTAGATATTTTTGTCAGATGTTACTATGGAATACTGAAGTATAATCACAAGCATTTTATAAGTGTCAAAAGCCTTTATTGACAATTACATGAAGTTGACGCAAAGAGTTAATATTTGCAGTGTTGACCCTTATTTTTCAAGACCTCTGCAATCCGCCCTGGCATGCTGTCAATTAACTTCTGGACCACATCCTGACTGATGGCAGCCCATTCTTGCATAATCAATGCTTGGAGTTTGTCAGAATTTGTCGGTTTTTGTTTGTCCACCCGCCTCTTGAGGATTGACCACAATCAATGGGATTAAGGTCTGGGGAGTTTCCTGGCCGTGGACCAAAAATATCGATGCTTTGTTCCCCGAGCCACTTAGTCATCACTTTTTCCTTATGGCAAGGTGCTCCATCATGCTGGAAAAGGCATTGTTCGTCACCAAACTGTTCCTGGATGGTTGGGAGAAGTTGCTCTCGGAGGATGTGTCGGTACCATTCTTTATTCATGGCTGTGTTCTTAGGCAAAATTGTGAGTGAGCCCACTCCCTTGGCTGAGAAGCAACCCCACACATGAATGGTCTCAGGATGCTTTACTGTTGGTATGACACAGGACTGATGGTAGCGCTCACCTTGTCTTCTCCCGACAAGCTTTTTTCCAGATGCCCCAAACAATCAGAAAGGGGATTCATCAGTGAAAATGACTTTACCCCAGTCCTCAGCAGTCCAATCCCTGTACCTTTTGCAGAATATCAGTCTGTCCCTGATGTTTTTCCTGGAGAGAAGTGGCTTCATTGCTGCCCTTCTTGACACCAGGCCATCCTCCAAAAGTCTTCGCCTCACTGTGCTTGCAGATGCACTCACACCTGCCTGCTGCCATTCCTGAGCAAGCTCTGTACTGACGGTAACCCGATCCCGCAGCTGAATCAACTTTAGGAGACGGTCCTGGCACTTGCTGGACTTTCTTGGGCGCCCTGAAGCCTTCTTCACAACAATTGAACCGTTCTCCTTGAAGTTCTTGATGATCCGATAAATGGTTGATTTAGGTGCAATCTTACTGGCAGCAATATCCTTGCCTGTGAAGCCCTTTTTGTGCAAATCAATGATGACGGCACGTGTTTCCTTGCAGGTATGCTTGACAGAGGAAGAACAATGATTCCAAGCACCACCCTCCTTTTGAAGCTTCCAGTTTGTTATTCGAACTCAATCAGCATGACAGAGTGATCTCTAGCCTTGTCCTCGTCAACACTCACACCTGTGTTAACGAGAGAATCACTGACATGATGTCAGCTGGTACTTTTGTGGCAGGGCTGAAATGCAGTGGAAATGTTTTTTGGGGATTCAGTTCATTTGCATGGCAAATAGGGACTTTGAAATTAATTGCAATTCATCTGATCACTCTCCATAACATTCTGGAGTACATGCAAATTGCCATCATACAAACTGAGGCACCAGACTTTGTGAAAATTAATATTTGTGTCATTCTCAAAACTTTTAGCCACGACTGTACTGACATATACTGAGTTTAAGCCAGTGACAGTACCAGCTCTATTCTGACTCCCTGGCTTTCTCATTTATGACATGATGTACAGGTTAGGGATCAATTACATGACGTGATCTTATCTTCTGTTTGCATGTGTAGATACCCAATCACCAGACCTAGACCTGGCTGCTATGGCAACCTGCAGAGGAAGGCTGGGGTGAGGACGTATGGAGCCAGGAAGCCCACAGAGACCTATGATGTCTACTGTTATGTGGACAAGCTGGATGGTAAGAGAACAACATGTTGGATGTAGGGTTGGCTAGTGGTATTGGATGTAGGGTTGGCTAGTGGTACGTCCAATGAAAACCAAGATAAGCACATCCAATGGAACAATACACAGACAAGCTGCTAAACTACACTGATGCTAGTCAGGGGGAGAAATGGGTTTCTACACACCTGGTGATGGAAAGAGTTGGCAATGTACCAATTTAGGTCTTTATTCTGGTATTGTAAGCAAGTAAATGCATGTGGCAAGGCATTTCCTCTCTAAAGATTTACTGGATTCTATTTTGTTTGTTGCCTGTTTATAACATACTTGCGGTCTGTAAATAGGAATGAGTGAAGGCTACAGTAACTCTACGTAACTTTGACAAGCAGCAAGGTGCCAAACGTTATTTCCCTGACAGGCACAACCATCAAAAGAGACAAACTGCCAGGCTTAATGTTGGACCAGATCCTTCCTTCCTTCACAAAGGCTCTAAAAATGACACCAGAAACTATGTGGTGATGGGAGCTTTAAATGCTTCTGGCACCATAAAGGGAAAGCCTGAGAGCAGCCAATACACTTTATTATCTGTGTTTATCCTTCACGCTGAGCCTGCTGACAAATTGAATGTGAGTCGCAGCGTGCTCCATCACTTGTCTCTGAGCACTAACGTCACTCCTCACGCCACTCATGCTAGGAAGGTATCACACGTGTCTTCCTTGTGGTATTATCAGGTCAAATCCTCTTGGATCATAAGGAGTATGATAATACTATTAGGGTGTAACATGTAGTAGTGTTGATCTTAATGCACTGTTATGGAGGCCAGCTGAGGAACACATGTAGTTACTCCAGTATAATCTCAGCCAGGAAGCAGCACCCCACCCCACCCGTACCTCACCATGTTCTGCTCACAGTTCAACCCTCTCATTTACAATATACATATACTGTATGCATGTCAATAATGCAAAGTACACAAATAAACATTTGTGACGGAATTCAGGAAGGTGAGCTTATATCAAATGTTCATTCTTTTAATGCATTTTATAAAAGTTCAGACACATAGCTTCAAAATTGTATATCATACACTGCAGTTGGGGGAAACATGATAAAAGTTATGCTTCTTTGACATTTTGGATAGAAGTAGGAGAAAACAGACCTTGAATGATTTTCACACTTCCTAGAGAGCTCTTTTTTGTTTATGCCCATTCAACATTGTTAACGCCCTCTAAAGCCTTAGGCCCACCCATCTCTTTAAAAAACCACATTTAAACGCATGAGTCAGCATGGCATTGTCCTCCAGAAAGTAGTCTGTCTATTGTCCCCCCCTCTATTATCTCAGCCAATCATGGGTCCTAACTTTCTCCCTATATAGCTCAGTGTTTTCTCCTTGGCTAAACTAGGCTCATCATTTATATTTCTTTTTTTTTTATTTCTTTTTTTTTGCTGTGAAGTAGGAAATAGCATCAAACACCCCTGATCCTGAATCCAAAATGGTACCTGTATTGTATATACACTGTCATACTGTACCTTGTACATACTTCCTCTGTATGGTATATACACTGTCATACCTTATACTACAATGTTTCTGTATGGTATTACTGTGCATATCAATGCATATTTATGGATTCTGAGACTTTTAGTGAACATCTTTCAATGTTTAGCAAACCGGAGTATACTTCCCTTGACACTGAGACACATGGCAATAGAACAGAAACAGACAGTTGTGTGTTGTGGTGTTTAATATGTCTCACGCCTGCTTTATTAAAGACACATTTAACACCAGACACTGCGACTGGGGATGTCCGAAACTTACAGCAGTAAATTTGTAAGGTTTAAAGTATGGGAGAATTCATATGGAAACTACTGAGAAGACAGTGAAGGTTACACCCAAATCTTAACTGAAAACATGCAGTTTTTTTTATCCCCACTGTCACTTGTTTTGAACTATATTCCAATCCAGGCAGGTTGAAAACATAATCAATAAGTGTTGTCATCTTTATTTAGTGAAAACTTTGGATGATGAGTAATGAAGTTAACTTCTTTAACTATGGACTAATGGCATGAGGGACAGACTGTCTTTGAGAGTGAAACACATAGTCAGCATTGCTAGCCCACCTCAGGATAATGGAATGAATGCTGTACTATAGTCCTAAATGAATTAGTGGGAGAAGGTTTAGGCCCAGAGCCCTGCACTGCACTGACACTGGCTTATAGTAATGGCTCTATATCTTTATGACACTGCTACCATGGTCAAATTGGAATGACATATTTGTTGTGGATGATACCAGTATTGTGATACTCGTTAGTATCATGGCAGGGAAACAAACATCATTATGTTGTCATCCAAAGTCACATGTATTTATTTTCCAAGCTCTATCACACAATATTTTACCTGCAGCAGGTTTTTAAAGGACCAAAAAGTTAGTGATAACACTATAGTCAGTGATAGCACACATATAAGTTGTATTACAACATCCTGATGCCCAGTCACTAGAAAGTCACAATTTACATGTAATGTCTGTTTGTTTTCAGGTGAGGTGTACTATGCGCCTGTGACCCGTAAGATGACATTTGAGGAGGCGAAGAAGGAGTGTGAGAACAGGAATGCCGTACTGGCGTCGCCGGGTCAGCTCCACTCCGCCTGGAGACAGGGTCTGGACAGATGTGACTATGGCTGGCTCTCCGACGGTAGCGCTCGCCATCCTGTCGCCGTACCCAGAATGCAGTGCGGTGGAGGTCTACTGGGCGTCAGGACCATGTACCGCTACAGGAACCAGACTGGCTTCCCAGAACCCTCCACCCAGCTGGGAGCCTACTGCTTTACAGGTAAACATACACAGGCATCTATGTGGAAAGGGTTCCTTTTGGATTTTAACAGAGCACTCTCAGACTACACTACTCAGACACAGACTGAGGTGAGAGAAGGTTTAATATTTCTGGTCAAGGACAGTGCTGGGATGTCCCCCCTTTAGAGTGCAGCTGCTTCACTCCCACCCACCAATCCTCATCTTGTCGGCACCCTCTCTGACACAAATACTGAAATGTCTACAAAACAGTCCACTCTCAATATGTTGTGTATAACTCACCTTGTATTGAGTGTATGGTTTATTTGCATGTTCATTTTCATGTTTCTGTTTCTGTTTTTGTCAACAAAACAGACTAAACAGATCCCTATGAAGAGCGTTGTGCGTTTTGTGCTAGATAGACTGTGTAGCCTGTTACAGGCTAAATTGGGATTGGCTTACAGTAGAATGAAATCATGACTCTAAACTCTTGCTGCCTTTGATTTCGATGCATAGCCCAATCTGATGGGTGTTTTACTTGATGCATAGCCCAATCTGATGGGTGTTTTACTTGATGCATAGCCCAATCTGATGGGTGTTTTACTTGATGCATAGCCCAATCTGATACTAATGGACGATTTATTTACCAATAGTGTGTTGGAGAGTCACAGTCATTATCTGTCCGGCTGTAATATCTGTATTACTTCAAGGCTGGGCACATTTTGTGTTTTCTTTCTCTGTGGCTAGCTTTGAATGACCTCATTGGTGCAGTTGAGCAGAGAAAACAGTCACATACTACCTCATAAAAGATACAAATATAAAAAATATATAATACTTAATATAGTTATTTGATCCAAGTAATACAAACTCTATCTAAACATGACATCTCCAGGTGATGCCAAATGACTCGGCCACCAAAAGAAAGTGCAGATACAGGTCTGTCACCCTTTCTCCTCTCCTTATCTTTCTCTTTTCTCCTCTCTCCTCTCGTTTCCGCTGTCAGAGTTTGCCCCTTTTCTGTAACACTCACTTGGTAGTTATCAGAGCAGACGTTAGGATAACGGATGGAGCTACTGACCAGACTTCTAAAACCAGTCAGCCTTGGTGACCTCTGACCTGGCCTTTCCATCTTTTTAAACGAGGGTCGGCTAGATAAGCCGACCTCTGACCTAGCCATTCCATCTTTTTAAACGAGGATCGGCTAGATAAGCCGCCCCCTGCCAGGCCATTGGGCCTCCCTGAGAGACGCTAGAAGTCACAGGGTTAGGAGGTCACATAAAGAGGGCACCCTTACCTCCACATTCCTGTATTCCATTTTAGATCTCCCTGTGTTGCCTTTTAGCTCTCCCTTTTTGGTTTTGTTCTCACCTAAGTACTTTTCAAGTACCCCCTTTTCCATTGACTGGGACACTTCATCATTTCCCCTTCCAGGAACACAAAAACACCAAATAAGACATTATATATACATTAGTCAGTTACTGTAGATGAGTGGCAGAGGAGGAAAATGGAGGGATAATTTGGTCCCTGGACTGGAGAAAACAAAGGACCGGGTAACAGTGACAGCACACAAACAGATAGTGCACTCCCTCTGCTTTCCAACAGACCACAGACTATTTTCCCTGCTAGGGAAAAAATGGTCTCACACCTTACATCAGAGATAGCTGGTAGAGACGGAGGGAAAGTACGCAATGCTGAACAGCTGTCATCTGCTTTACACAGCCTGTCGCGCCGCTGAGGAGAGGAGTGTGTGTGTGTGTGTGTGTGTGTGTGTGTGTGTGTGTGTGTGTGTATATATGAGGGAAAGAGGGAAAGAGGGAGAGAGGGAGAGGGGGAGAGTGAGTCAGACATAGGGACAGGGAGAGAACGAGCAAGGATGTGCCTTCTGAACAATCAAGCTTTGATCCAGTCATTGAGACCAGACTGGGAGGAATATAGTCTTGATCGCTTAGCAGCTTAACCTTTAATATTCCTTCAGTGCTGTAGCTTATAGGGAGGGATCATAATTATGATTAGGCTATGTAATAGGAATATTGGAGGAACAGTTCCCGTAACCACATGAAGTCAGGAGCTGGAGCACAGGGAGGAACAACACCAGTAAACACAGAGACCGTGCGATGACAGGCACAAAGAGACCAAAAAGCAAGAGCTAATCCACAAAACCACAACAATAGACATCTAAAAGTTAATGTGCTGTTTAATTCCAGTGCTGGAAAAAGCACCCGATTGTCATACTTGAGAAAAAGTTAAGATACCTTAATAGAACATGACTCAAGTAAAAGTGAAAGTCACCCAGTAAAATTCTATTTGAGTAAAAGTGTAAAAGTATTTGGTTTAAAATATATCAAAGTAAATGTAATTTCTAAAATATACTAAAGTATCAAAAGTGAAAGTATAAATCATTTCAAATCCTTATATTAAGCAAACCAAATGGCACAATTTTCTTGTTTTTTTTAATTTAGGGATAGCCAGGGGCACACTGCAACACTCAGACATAATTTACAAACGAAGCATGTGTTTAGTGAGTCCACCAGATCAGAGGCAGTAGGGATGACCAGGGATGTTCTCCTGATAAGTGAATTAGACGATTTTCATGTCCTGCCCAGCATTCAAAATGTAACGAGTACTTTTGGGTGTCAGGGAAAATGTATGGAGTAAAACGTACATAATTTTCTTTAGGAATGTAATGAAGTAAAAGTAAATAGTAAAGTAAAGTACAGATACCCCAAAAAACTACTTAAGTAGTACTTTACACTACTGTTTAATTCACACTTAATGGCTACATGCATGCCGATAGACACTGTAGGAAATGTAAAATGACTGTTCAAAGTTGGTACTTGTCTTAACATTTAAAATAGAAAGTTTGAAAATGACCTCACCTACATTACAGTATCTGCCTGTGCTAGGCAAACTAGCCTGTGCTAGTGGTGGGAATGGGGGGAAAGAACATTCTGAATGGATCAACATGATAATACTGGACTTCGAGACACAATTTATGACCATTGTTTGGTAATTTGAACCTTTGTTATGATTACAAACCTCAGGGATGGGAAACTGCTTCCAATACTGATGCTCCAGGGACTGTCTCCTCCATAACATGTCAAAAATCATTTCAGAATAATATCATTATTTCTTGGAGAGAAAGTGAGAATTTATGGAGTGACTAGTGATAAACACAACAGCTGTCAAAGCTTTGATGTGTCTCTAAGCCTCATGTTTACACAGAGTTCTTTCATGCCCTACACTCAAATGCCATGGCAACACTATGTTATTAAGCCATGCCTGGTATTTTACTCAGATTTTGTTGTTTTCTCACAAGAAGAAACACTTTTAACCAAGTGTTACAAATTATTATAAACTCTGCAAGTATATAGAAAGTTGTAAGATGAGTCCCACGTTTATTAAGGGGAATTACGTTTGAAGGGGATTACTTTGCTTTGTTTCATAAACAATTAGCCAATAATGCTAATCAATCATTCAGTTTTCTATTATTTTGCTCTCCTTTTATTCCAGAGTTTGCATTATTAGACTTATTGCAACTGTGGGAGACAATGTCATGATTTGTAGGTCTACAGGCTGGGTCTTCTGAGGACACTCACTGTAGGGTTTATAGTGAAGTCTATACTGGCGTCGTGCCATACACCAGCGTGTGTGCTGTATTGTAAGTGGGTAGTGCTGTGTGAAATCTGGTGGATTGAGTGAGTTGGCAAGGTACAGCCAAGACAAACGTACCATTCTGGTGCCAGCCAGTGAGCCTCAGACAGGAACTGGGTAGTTTGAAAATAGAATGAAAGATCCCAGATTAAATAGTTAAGTGGTCCAAAAATAAGACAGAGGGATATGAATTTACTGTCTATTAATCACGCTGTTCTTATGTAACAAACTATTTTTGGGCCTGATCATATTTTTATGTGTCGGTCATTGGTTCTTTTTGTTTCAGGCACTTTTTTTGGTCTGGGGATTTCATTGACAGTAATACACTTTATTTCTATTCTTCTGTCCACAGCTAGGAGGGAGCTGAGAAATCAGACGACCTGGGTGGATGTGTCTGTGGAGGGTTCTACCACGCCCCCCCCCATGCTGGCCACATCCCCCATTGGCTCCACAACAGAGCTCTCTTCTCTGGACAGAGGCAGCACTACCCAGACCCTGAGTTCTGAACTTGTCACAGAGACAGGAGAATCAGCTGAGACAGCAGCAACTCCGTCTATGTTCTCAACCAGCATGGCCCCGCCTCGCCCCACCCCGGTGACACATGAAGATGATCTTGAGGAGGTGACCCCGCTACACACAACCGCTGCTACAGAGCCACACACTACCGTTGCCACCATCACCAAGCAGACCATTGACAATGTCATTACAACGCCCTTCCCCGATTCCCACATCACTGACTTTGAGGAAATCTCAAGCCATGTGGAGTCGTACCCAGGCCGTGGAGACTCGTTCCAAGCTCCACCCACTACAACAGGAAGTCCAACAGCTCCACATCCTGGTGAATCTACCTCCACTGCTCCCCCTCCGGCCACTGCAGCCGTCCAGTTGGAAGATGCCAAACCTGAAGAGTCTGTAGGTACCACCGTGGCCCAGCCACAGAGCACAGAATCTGGGCCGAGATTGGCTGAAGCCACAGAAGAACCAGAGGATCACTCCATGATTGAAGTTGGCACGGTTCAGCCTGACATTCTTCTAGAGGCCTCTCCAAGCACAGAACCCATGTTTGCTCATGGAAACACAGAGGAAACCGTCCTAGAAGGGATTACTCCAGAGATAACCTTAAACCTGAAAGACGCCCAATCAGTTTCGACAACCGAACCAACTGAATCAATCACCACTGAGGAAACTACAGAAGAATCAATCACCTCTGAGCAAACTACAGATGAACCTATTAATACCGAGGACACTACAGATGATTCCAGTCTACATGTAACTGAACTGTCCTACACTCTTGAAACCACAGATGATTCCACAATGATGACTGCCTCTACCACTCCAGATGTGTCAGTAAGTGGTGCTATTTCTCAACCAATTGATCATAGTGAAGTTGAGGCTACTGCCCAACCCTCAGCAGTAGAGGTCCTTGAGGGATCCTCTGAAGGAATTGTAGAGAGACTTCCACCAGTTCCTCCAACCCAAGAGGTACATGATGAGCCCTCAACCAGCACATCTCCCACCATTCTCCCAATCATGTGTGATACAGATCCCGGCACCTGCATAGAGACCACCGCCACCCCGACACAACCAGGAACCACACACTCAGCAATACCAACGGATTCATCATTGAAGCCTTTAGATGGCTCAGAAACTGATGCCGTGACCACACCCTCATCCCAAGATTCAACCGTGCAAGCCGTGACTCACCCGGCTGAGACAGAGGGTGTTTTTGAAGCTGAGGCCACCCAGAAACCTCTTCCTCATGATGTAGCGACACTAGCCACCGTGTACAGGGAGGAGGCAAGTCAAACACAGGCCCCACCAACTGAATCCCCCACACTACATGCAACCATGACATCCAAGCAGCTTTCCTCAGTGAGCACAACAGCAGTTGCCATTCTCATCAACATTGAGACGTCAGCTGAGGATGTGACCTCAGGCGTCCAGGTCATTGAAGAGTCCACCACTCACATCCCTGAGTTCCCCTGTGAAACCCTGACTGAAGACCCAGACACCAACACAGACATCGACACAGAATACTTCACATCTGCCCACATGACCTCCGCCGTGATCAAGCCCACCAGGGCTCCAGCCACAGTGGGCCCAGATGGACTTCCAATCCATGTCATCATTGTCAATGTTGACGAGCAGAAGCAGAACAAGTCAGGTAAGAAGAATACCTCTTGTTCACTGTATTCCATTACATACAATGCTATGGTCATATGATATAGGCAAACATTAGAGGTAAACGTTGATCTGTAACAATTCAACGTTTGGTGATCAATATAAAGTATGACATATAAAGGTCAAACTTCCAGTAGCTCTCCAGATTATGTTTATTTTCATGACAGTGATAACCTGGATGTCTCCAATTATGTTGATTGCAGTGGTTAAGGTTTGCTGTGCATCACCTGGAAAGATCAGGACCTCCCTATAATAGGATTAGGCCTACTACACGGTCATGTGGTGCACATGTGCTTAGTAGTCTTTCAGGTCTGTCCCTACCCGGGATCCTTTATGTCTGCTCTAGTAGGAGGTCAGATATGATAGGCTACTGTTACTAGGATGGGTCTTCAACTTGATCACTCTCCTCCTGTCAACTTGCATTTTAAAACATAAGCACAGTACATGTTTTGGTTTTACTGTGAATAACAGCTCTTTTCATTTTCAATATGTTTAGGCATAGGCCTATATGACAGAGAGTCTGTAACGCAGGCATGTGTTAACACTTATTGCCTACTGTGCTGCTGCTCTCTGCCAATGAACATGAATGTACAGTAGAGGGGGTTGGCAAGAGACAGTAAGACCATGTGCTGTCCAGGGTGCTGAAAGGGGGGTGGGGGGGTTGACTCTCTGCCAAGGAGAATGCATGTGCTGCTCTCTCTCTCTTTCTCTCTCTCTCTCTCTCTCTTTCTCTCTCCTTCTCTCTCACACACACACAGACATACACATGGAGGCGCTGCCATATCAGCATTAGCTTTGGTGTGACTGTTGTTCATTTCAATACCATTATGGAACATGTTTGTAGTTTTTGGCTTTGCAAATGGTGTAGCTGTTTTCTTTTGGAGATGCTGTAGTTTGGAGGAGCATGGAGCACTAATATTTTATACTCTCTTGATCGTGAAACAAAGATCGTCTTTGTGTAAACCTATCTGCAAAAACGAAGCATAGTCGAACCGTATTCTGATTTACCATGGGTGAAGTTCATTCTAGCTGATTGAAAACATGCATCTCTACGTATATTGCCACAATGGCTTTTTTTGAGCTGGATACTTGAAAAGGAAAATTATGACTTGTCTTGTCATTTGGATAGCCAATTATAGTGTGGAACCACTACTGCACTGAACACATACATTGCTATAGCAAATTAGCTTGTCTAAACAATGCTGAAGAATACCGACGTTGCTTTGCCTTTATAGTGTCATATAATTCTCATATTTTAAAACATTTTACTCTATATAGGCTACTTGAGTGTGTTTCATGAAAACCTTGGACCAGGCAAGAATCATGTAGGTTATTTACATCAGAGGACCCTTTGAAAATGACAGAAGAACAAAGGCAACATTAGCATATTGTCACAATTGTACATCTTCTGACACTGTTACAGAGCAACAGAAACAAAACAACATTATTTCTAATCATTAAATATATTAAATATATTTCCACCCCTGTAGACCTGTCAAGGGACCCCTTGCAAAACCCTTTTTTTGTAAATGTTTTCCTCTCCCCTGCTAGCTAGTGAATTCCTCAGTGGATCCTCTCTCCCCACATCCGTTAAGAGACTACTTGGTTCTTAGTGCCTGGACCACCTCAGTTCAGGCAGTCAGTCCAGCTGAACAGATGTCCAGACAGACTGGGGGTTCAGAGGGAAATTAACACAGAATGAGAAATGGAGAACTTCGCAGTCTCTCAGAAAGCAGCTGTTTATTGGATTAACAGGTTTTGTGGTCAGCATAGCAGTGAGGCCTCCAGGACCTGAGTTATGTAAATTACCAATGTTAAGAATAACTCTCTCCACGTCGCGTTTTGCTATCGCTGGTATTCTTCTTCACTGAGGCAGCCGCGACAGTGTAGGACGAGGGAGTGTGTGGCCTCACCTCACAGTCAATCGGCCAGTGGGAGGGATTACTGTACAGGTGCCTGACAATTTATTCAGCAGGTTATTGATGGTTGCTCAGAGTGCCAGTGTGTTTCAGGTGTGATTACTCATGCTTTTTGAGTAATGCTAGATTACAGATTAATAGCATGATTGTAATATTTTACCAAGTGTCAATATGCCACTTTTCCTCTTTAATTTCAAGCAGTGTAAGGCAATAAAATCCTTAATGTGTCGTAAGCGAATTGGCATGCAGTTTCTGCTGAAGTGGCCTTTTACATGTGTCAGTAACATTACCTCACCCACTTCAGATTACAGTATATGGGGATATTTGCTACTTGTCTCTCAGCATTTATGTGAAAATGAGGATATGGCTGGCCTTGAGGATGAGAAAAATGAGAAGGAGAAAACAGGGGGATACTCCAGTGTTACTGACCCGCTGTGGTGCTAACCTAGCTGTAGATGAGTGTGGTGATCTAGCACGGTGCTACAGGACATGCTTGGTTTGGCACAGCCATGGGACATGGCTGCTATTGAGCCTGGCTACAGGTGATCTGGACTCCCTCTCAGAGTGCAGGCCTGCTGGTGCAGCCTGCTGGGGAGAGAGCCAACACTGTGCTCAGAGGAGCCACACCACAGACCCAGGGCACAGCTTGTGTGTGTGTGTGTGTGTGTGTGTGTGTGTGTGTGTGTGTGTGTGTGTGTGTGTGTGTGTGTGTGTGTGTGTGTGTGTGTGTGTGTGTGTGTGCGCACACGTAGCTCCCTCTGCCAGCCTGACAGTAAAGGAGGAGGCTTGGCAGCCTACCTGAGTAAGCACAGATGCCTGTCAGCACACTGAAGCCTGGACACCACCTCAAGGGTGATGTCACCACTAAGAAAAAATCTCTCCTCTCTGTGAGGACATAGCTGGTGGCGTGGTGGCTTGACTGTTTTGTGCCACCACAGGAGACACCACTTGCTTATGGGAGTTGGCCTCCGTTTTCTGTGCTCACTGGAGTCATTGTAGCCTATACAAAGGGCTTGATAAGTGACAATAATCACTCACATCTCCCTGATCAGAATGAACAAAATGATCCCATAAGGGCACAGTGATATTTTATTGCACGTTTAAATATCACTGTGCCCTTATGGGATAATTTTGTTCATTCTGATCAGGGAGATGTGAGTGATTATTGTCACTTATCAAGCCCTTTGTATAGGCTACAATGACTCCAGTGAGGACAGAAAACTGATATTTGTCCACTTATAATTTGATCTTCAGTTATGTGCCCTCCAGTACAAAATGATTCCTCCAAAGCAACCACATGACCTACCTGCCCACTGAATTAGAGTCAGGAGATAGGTCTGGACTCTGAAGCAGTGGTGCTGTGCAGCTGGTGAGTTTTGTGGTTGAGGTCATGATTCGCACACAGCAGAGTGTTTGTGCCTGTCCTCAGCATGGAGCACTGCTCTCCCTCCAGAGCCACTGCTGGCCTGGGTTTATGTGGGCTGCTGGTTTTATTTTAACAGATGTGTAATATGTCACCAGGAGCTTGGGCACCCGCCACTGAGCAACTGAGGCAGGGAGGGCCAAGAGGGAGGTGGGGAGGCGTGGTGGTGGGGGTGAGGGTAAGTTAGTGGTAGTGGTGGTGGGGGTAGTAGTAGTGGTGGGTGTAGTGGTAGTGGTGGGGGTGGGGATAGTGGTAGTGGTGGGGGTGGGGGTAGTGGTAGAGGTGGGGGTGGGGGTAGTGGTAGTGGTGGGGGTAGTGGTAGTGGTGGAGGTAGTGGTGGGGGTGGGGGTAGTGGTGGGGGTAGTGGTAGTGGTGGGGATAGTGGTAGTGGTGGGGGTAGTGGTAGTGGTAGTGGTAGTGGTGGGGGGGTAGTGGTAGTGGTGGGGGTAGTGGTGGGGATATTGATAATGGTAGTGGTGGGGGTAGGGGTAGTGGTAGTGGTGGGGGTAGTGGTGGTGGGGTGGGGGTAGTGGTGAGGGTAGTGGTAGTGGTGGGGGTAGGGGTAGTGGTGGGGGTAGTGGTGGTGGGGGTAGTGGTGGGGATAGTGATAGTGTTAGTGGTGGGGTTAGGGGTAGTGGTAGTGGTGGGGGTAGTAGTGGGGGTAGTGGTGGTGGGGGTAGTGGTGGGGATAGTGATAGTGGTAGTGGTGGGGGTAGTGGTGGTGGGGGTAGTGGTAGTGGTAGTGGTGGGGGTAGTGGTAGTAGTGGTGGTGGGGGTAGTGGTAGTTGTGGGGGTAGTGGTGGGGGTGGTGGTAGTCTTCCCTGTGGCTCAGTTGGTAGAGCATGGTGTTTGCAACGCCAGCATGGCGTGTGCAACGCCAGGGTTGTGGGTTCGATTCCCATGGGGGGCCAGTACAAAAAAAAAAGAGACAAAAAAAAGGTCTGAAATGAATGAAATGTATGTATTCACTACTGTAAGTTGCTCTGGATAAGAGTGTCTACTAAAAATGTAAAAAACAAATGTAAAAAATGTAGTGGTGGGGTAGTGGTGGGGGTAGTGGTAGGGGTAGTGGTGGGGGTAGTGGTAGGGGTAGTGGTGGGGGTAGTGGTGGGGGTAGTGGTAGTAGTGGTGGTGGTGGGGGTAGTGGTGGGGGGGAGTGGAAAGGGTAGGGTGCTTGGCAGTGTGTGGTGAGGTAAGATGCAGTGATTAAAGAGGGTGTGTGTGTAACAGGTGGGTTGTTGCTCTCCTGTGTTCCCAGGCTCCACTGGCCTTAAACAAGTGTCAGCCTCTGCAGCTCTCGGCTCCTGCAGGTGTTCTCTCTTCCAGCCATTAATCTATCTGAGCCACAGCTTGTGGGAAACTTTTCTTTTCAGATGGGAGAGAGAAATAGATAGAGGAGGAGTGTGTGGTGAATGGTGAATGAATAACCATTATTCCCTACCCTGGCGCTGGTTGGATTGCAAGTAGAAAATGGTAAACAGATCAAGCCAAAGAATGGTGAGCTGATTACCATGACAGAGAGATGACCACACTGCTCTGTGTTCTGCCAAGCCATTTACCACCTGCTTTATAATACATTTTAGTGCCGTCAGATCAGGGTGTGAAGAACTGGCTGACTCACAACGTTTGTTATTAATAAGAGGAAGGAAAAAAACACAGGAGTGTGCATCTCGAGGGGACATGTGAGGACTTCTTTTCCAAAGGCTGTACAGTTGTGTGGGCCGATCATCAGATGTGGCACGTGTTCCTCTTCAGGGAGACACTCTGACATCCAATGGATCTGCTCAGGGTTTGACTACGAACAGCCGTTCTTGTTTGCAAAGCAGGGCAGGAACAGGATGTCTGTCTTTGCTCAGGGCCTTAGTTGACTTGGGGTCTGAGGGGAACCTTTCAGCCCGCAGGACATGGGCTTAAGGGCCGTGTTACACCGAGCATACGCATTCTTTAATGCTCCCCATAACAGCCTGATTGAAACATCACTGCCAAGTATTGTGAGGTGTACCAGATGCCATCCTCTTAACAGGTGAAGCATGTCACTTAGTGTGCTTTCCAAAGCAAGGCGTAAAGCGTGTAGGAAGATGGGGATAGCTTTGTGCTTTAGAGAGAGTGAAGGATGCTCCTGAGTTACCATAAAAAAGAAGAAGAAATTAACACAGCTGATGGAGAAAAAAAAACTACTGATGAAGCCTAGGGTCACACAAGGTCATTGGACCACTATACTGTATGTGTGGTATTTGATTGTTTGTGAATGTGTACAGATGCAGGATCTTCATTTGAGCCAGTTTGCTACAGCAGGAAAATAATCCTGCAGCAAGCAACAGGAAATGTAAATTCTTATGAGGATTATAATTAATGGACATTGTTGTAGGGGTTGATACAGTTTTTGTAAGGGTAAATCAGGTCTGAAATTTCAAAGGGGAAATTTCAGAAGCCTTTTTAAACCTCATACACTACAAGTTTTACATTTCCTGCATTGCAGGAAATTTCTCCTGCAACAGGGTGATCAAATTAAGATCCTACATCTGTAGTATTGCAGGACATGTAGGATTTATGAATCCAAGTTGGAAGTGGCCACCATCAATACAGATATTTCATAAGACCTGTAATGCAATAGTGGTAACCCCAGACAAGCAAACGATGTTCCACGAAGATGTTTGGAAGTGTCACTGTTTAATTTGGAATCCTCAATGTTAAGCCTAAATGTTACATTTCTGACTCACTTGTGGTCTTATGGTTGTGGTCATATTTTCTTAGAAAATTAATTGGGGATATAAATCTGTGGATTATGGTTTGGATGGTATTCAGTTGGCAGACAAGCCAAAGTTTTCAAGTATGTACGAGACGATTTGATTTATAATATTTTGGTTATTTGTAGGCTGACCTTTAAAGTGACTAGTCTTCTCATGTTATCTTTGTTGTGACGATGCTGTGACCATATCAAATCATTAAGTCATAAGCACATAACAGGCATTAGCTGCTGAGCTCTACTTAGTGCGGGATCTTGCCACTCGATTTTACCATCCCCTGCTATTCGTGACTAGAGAGAGGACCTACAAATAATAAAGGTTAACAGGAGTAGAAGCGGACTCCTTCCCCCCCACTGATGACCTAGGCCTAGGTGATCTTACATGATTTCAGGTCCAATGTTTTTGTAAACCATGGAGCTTAATAGAGTTCAGCTGAAAGAGGAAGGGCAAACGTGAAATTGTTTTTATTTCAATTTCAACTCACTAAATACAGCCTGGACGGAGAACTGTGAAAGTTGAGACAACCCACTGGGCAAAAACTGGTTGAATCAACATTGTTTCCACAACATTTCAACCCCCTATGTGATGACGTTGAATCAACATGGAAAATGTGTTGGATTTGCAAAAGGTCAGAGCATTTTGTATGTTTTTCACCTAACTTTCAACCTAAATCCAATGACATGGTGAAATGTTTTGTTGATTTCACGTTGAATGCACACCTTAACTAAATGTAAATCAAAACTAGACGTTGAACTGATGTCTGTGCCCAGTGGGAATGCTTTTCAATTTCCGTATGGATAGGAATGTGTATATTTTCACATAATCTACTCTTTGTAGCTTTGGAAAATCCACACTTTAGTAAAATTATACAGAATGGCCATTACTGTGTTCAGTGAGGTTACATTTCAGGAGGAAAGAAATCTAATCATAAGTTTAAGAACAATGTCACAATTGTTCATTTTGTGCACTTTATCAATCACTTTCAATAATTATATAGTAATAAGTATAAATAAATGCATGAACTAATGTTAGCAACACAATTACTTTTTATAGTGTCATTGTCATGTATTGTAATCAGTCTCTTTCCCTCCTCTTTCTCCCTCTATCTCTCTCTCTCTCTTTCTCACTCTTCTTTTCTTTCCATTTCCCTGTCTCTTTTCAGTGGATGCGACTCTGCTGATCTTAGACACTTTGAGTCAGTTCCCTATCATCCCTGCCGTTCCTGACCAGGCCACCCTCTCCCTGGTGGATGGTGAGCCCATGCTGGCCAGTGGACAACCTGACTTATTCTCCTCTGCTGCTGTCACCATCACCCCAATGCTGAGCTTCATCAATGGAAAACATGAGGTGACCCTGGAGCCAGAGAGAAGACGGATAGAGGAGGAGGTTGGGAGGAGACCAGGAGGAGACCAGTTCCAGTTTGAGGGCAATGTGACCGCGCTGGGGGGCAGCGAGGAGGAGATGACCCCCACCGTTTTTGATTACTCTGTGATAGAGATTGGTACTATAACAGATGAGACTGAGGTTCAGAATGAGATCTCTTTGGTGCCCAAGGAGGAACTGTTCTCAACTTCCCCACTGCCTTTGTCAATGTCCACTCTGGACACATTGTTTGAAAGCTATGGCCCTGAGATGGTTCATGTGGAGTCAACTCCTCCTCTGTCACCTCCAGAGCAGGCTGAGTCAACCACACAAGGCCCTGCTGTAAAGATAGAAGTGACTGCAACCTCTACACCTGTCACAACAATTGTGGAAACCACCCCATCCAAAACAGAGCAAACAGCTGAGGGTGTATCATCTTTTTCAGAAACCAGAGAGGGACCAAGTGACATCATAACTACATCCACTGAAGCAGTGTCCACTGTTTCACCATCTGGCACAGCAGTAACCAAAGCTTCAGAACAAACCCAAACATCTCATACACCCACACCCCCTGAAGGAAGCCAGCAAGTCAGCACCTCTGTGTTTGACAAAGAGGTGGAGGGATCAGAGACCCAACCCCCGGATGATGACAGTAATGCTGAGGTGACTCAGCCAGAAGGGTCTGTGGAAGAGCTCTCTGTCTCTCCCACAACTGAACTGCACGTGTCCACAGATGCGACTGAAATTGCAGAAGGAACAAAGAGCACCTCTGCTGTTCCAGATGTTGTAATCTCCACTCAAACCCCTTTACTGTCCATCTCTACACCCACTTCTGGTGATGTTGAAGATGGATCACCGCCAGCGACCCCCAGTGACATTGAGGGCTCCACCTCAGGCGAGGAGGAAGGATCAGCACAGGACACACACACTCCTCAGGAACCAACCAGCACCACTCTGCCTTCCTTAACAACAAGTGCCCAAACAACTTTAGGAGAAACGATCACGACTGAGGTGACGCCATCCAAAGAGGCAGGCAGCACAAAATCACATTCCTTGAGCTCTACCACAGCTGAATTTTTGACAAGCCAGAAAGAGGGAACATCAGTTAGCCAGCCTTTTGTGTCTCCCACCGTGAAAGACACGTCTGCATCACATATGGTTTCCATACCAGAGGAGGAGACCACAGGAGACCAAACTTCTGATATGTTCACAACCAGCTCTCCATCATCCAACACGGAACAGATCTTGTTAGGATCCACAACAACGTTACCAAGAACAAGCTCAGCAGACACTACACAGGAAAGTGAGATAACAGCACTGACCAAAGACAGAACAGGCACAGAGAAACCATTAGTTGTTCCTGTCATTGATGAGACTGAGACAACTTCAACCTCCACAGATGAAGAGGGTTCTGAGAGTCCGGCAATATCTCCAATGTCGAGCAAAGAATTTCCTTCAACAACTGCTTCTCCAATATATAGTACTATTCAGATGATTAAGACAACCATGGCTACTCTCTCAGACTTAGTCAGCCGATACACCACACAGGGCACAATTCTGACAAGTGAGGTACCTAAACAAGACGAAGAGACCACAAGCAAAGATAAACCTTCAGTTACCACAACTATTACGGAGAAGGAAAGTTCAGGTGACCCTGGTATGTTTACTAGCACATCTACTGCAACACCTCTCTCTCCTCTTTATAGTACAGTCAAAACAGAACATGATGTGACCACAAGCTCAACAGCAACCAGTGAGGCTATAGAGCAAACAGAGAAACCATCAGCTACTCCGATTAGTGATGACACAAAGACTAGCACAGCTGTCACCTCTACAGATGAAGATGAGATTACTGCGATGTCCACTAAGGAGTCTCTTGTGACAACAGCTTCTCCTATGTTCAGCACGAGCAAAATGGAGGATGATAGATCAACATTATCATCAAGCATTGAACCCAGTAAAAAAGTTGATGTGTCACCAACAGACTCACCTTCTGTGACTTTCAGCCCAGCTGTTTCTAGTGGAGCTACAGTGGATACTCAAGAGACTGAGGCAAGCTCAACCCTATCCTCTACAGTGACCTCAGGTGACCAGACAAATGAGATTTACACCAAAGACACTGCAACTCCCACAGTGTCTTATTTGTATAGCACTGAGAAACCAGTAATTACTACCACAGTGTCATATAAAACAGCAGAGAGGGCAGTTACAGAGCAGGCTGAGAAACTGGCAGGCTCAGAAAAACCTTCATCTATTCCTGTTACAGAGACAAGCTCAGCTCTCACCACAGATGAAGAGAGCTCAGGTGATCAGACTCCTGATATGTTTACCAAACAGCCTGTCACTTCAACAGTTTCTTCTGTTTGTAGCACAGTCAAAGCAGAACAAATGACAACCACTGAAATGCCACATGTAATGATCACAACAGGAAAGAGTGAAGTTACAGGGCAGACTGAGAAATCATCGGGAACAGAAAAACCATCAGTTACACCTGTTATTGATGAGGTGGTGACGAGCACAGTTATCTCCTCTACAGACGAAGAAAGCTCAGTTGACCAGACAAGTGATACGCTCACCATAGACTCTGCAACTACAACAACCACCACTTTTCCTCTGTTTAGTACTGAGAAACCAGAACATGTAGTGACTACAGCATCACATGGAACTGCAACAGGGGAGTCTCCACAGACTGCTACAACTATAGCTACTTCTCTGTATAGCACTGAGAAACCCGGACAAGTAACCACTGCATCACATGAAACTGCAACACCTGACACTGCGACTGCTACTACTACAGTTTCATCTGTATATAGCACAGAGAAAACAACGTCACAAGAAACTGCAACAGCGGAGACAGTCACAGAAGTCACAGAGAGGTCAAAAAGCACAGAAAAACCTTCAGGTAGCCCTGTTACTGTTCACACAGAAGAGGATACAAGCTCAAGTGGAGCAACAGCTGAGATGTTCACCAAGGAGTCTGTTGCAACAACTGCATCCACATCAGAGTCAGTTAGTGCTTTCACTACATCAAGACCAACAGTGACCTCAAGTTCAATCTTGACCATTACAGAGGAAAATGGTTCTGGTGACCAGACACCTGATATGTTTACCAAGGCACAAGTCTCAACGATTGAGTTTGTCAGTAGATATACCACTGTTCATACATCTACAGGAAAGGTGACGGAACAAACCGGAGCATCAACACAGTATACCCACAGCACCTCTTCACCCATGGACTTGGAGGGATCTGGAATCTCAAAGACAGAGGGTGACCAAGAGACAACTCAGCCAGAGGGTTTAGGTGTGGAAGAAGTAGTTGAGACCACCAGTAAACCACAGGACCAGTTTGCTGTAGCCACAGATGAGACAGAAATCAAAGAGACCGAGAGTAAATCTGAGGCTCTAAGTGTTGCATCCTCAACACAATCCGCACAGCTCAGCCAAGAATCTACATCAACCCAATACCCTCTATCCACTAGCACATCTGAGACAATAGAATCAGCTGCTGCTTCATTGTCCGAGCAAGGAAGTGGAGACTTCACAGAACCCTCTATTTCAGAAAGTGATGCCACAGAGGGTGAGAGTTCAGGTGATGACACATCTGCTATTACAACAGCCCCACTGCATACTACATCATCTTTAACAGACTCATTGGTAACAAAATCAGTAAGCACTGAAGTAACTAATGGAACCAAGGTGGTTGAGCAGACAGAAGAACCAACAGGCACAGATGGACCTTCAGCTGGCCCTGTCTCAAGTGTGACAGCCTCAGTGGTCACATTCACAGATGAGGAGAGCTCTGGCTACCTGACACCTGAAATGTTTACCAAGGAATCTACTACACCAACATCACTAGGGTCAGAAGCTTTGATGATCACATCTTCCTCCCCAATCAACAGCATTGACCAATTCCAAAGCACAACTGTAGGAACAGTCATCACACCCACAGAAGAAATAGATGAAACGCCCATAGACTCTCCCACTGCAGCAGTTGAAACTTTGGAGCCTTCTGTGGACCAAGCAACTGGACTAGCAAGCACATCATCACCATTTGTCACTGCATTCACTTACGTAGACATGGGGGTCTCGGGAATCTCAGCAACAGATGATGACCAGGAGACAAGTAAACCTGAAGGGTCAGTTGAGGAGGCACCAGTGGAGACCACCACTAAACCACAGTACCAGTTCACTGTAGCAACTGATAAGAATGAAATCAGAGAGACTGAGAGCACATCTGAGACTGCAGGTGATGTTTCTTCAAAAGAGTTGAAACAGTCCAAGGAATCCACATCAACCCAATCTCCTTCCATGTCAAGCACAGGTAAACCAACAGAGGCTTCCACAGCCTCTTTCACAGAGCAGGGTAGTGGTGACTTGACAATAGACTCTATAGCCGAGGATGAACAGAGAGAGCACGAGAGTTCAGGTGACGACATCTCAGATGTGTCCACTAAGCAACCTGCAAGCACAACTGCTCCTCTCATGTCTAGTCCAGCAACAACAATGGAGGAATATACCACATTTTCTGTTAGTGGTGACACCACCCTTGAAACAGCTGTTGAGGTTGATGCAACTTTATCAATCGGCACAACTGCAGAGGTACCTAAGGTTATTTTTAGCACAGATCAGACCCAGGAAAGTGAGGTGACAGAAAAAGATACAAGCAGCACAGAGAAACCATCAGTTGCTTTAATGTCAAATGTAACACTCACAGACGATGACATTTCAGGTGACCAGACCCCAGATATGTTTCCCAAAGGGTCTGTATACAGCACAGTCGAAGCAGAACAAATGACATCCACGACTAAAGTTTCTTCTCTGTTTAGCACTGAGAAGCCAAAACAAATAGTGACCACAGCGTCACATGAAACTGCAACAGCTGAGACAGCAAGAAGTGCTAGAACTACAGCAACTTCTCTGTATAGCACTGAGAAACCTACCACAGCGCAACAGCACACTGCAACAAAAGAGAGTGAAAAGACTGCTACAACTACAGAAACTTCTCTGTTTAGCACTGAGAAACCAAGTCATATAACGACTTCAGTATCAAAGGAAATTGAAACAGCGGAGTCGGAAATGGCTGCTGCCTCTGCTACAGTTTCTTCTCTATATAGCACTGAGAAAATTGCTCATGTTGAGACTACCATCCTAGAGGAGGAGAGCTCAGGGTATCTGACTTCTGATATGTTTACGACTCAGTCAGCTGCCACCCCTCCTTCTCCAGTGTATAGTACAGTCAGACCAGAACAGCCAGAGGCACCATCAAGCTCAGAAATTCCATCAGTTGTTCCCATTATTGATGAAACAGAGACAAGCACCATCCTCACTTCAGAAGAGGATACAAGCTCAAGTGGAGCAACAGCTGAGATGTTCACCAAGGAGTCTGTTGCAACAACTGCATCCACATCAGAGTCAGTTAGTGCTTTCACTACATCAAGATCAACAGTGACCTCAAGTTCAATCTTGACCATTACAGAGGAAAATGGTTCTGGTGACCAGACACCTGATATGTTTACCAAGGCACCAGTCTCAACGATTGAGTTTGTCAGTAGATATACCACTGTTCATACATCTACAGGAAAGGTGACGGAACAAACCGGAGCATCAACACAGTATACCCACAGCACCTCTTCACCCATGGACTTGGAGGGATCTGGAATCTCAAAGACAGAGGGTGACCAAGAGACAACTCAGCCAGAGGGTTTAGGTGTGGAAGAAGTAGTTGAGACCACCAGTAAACCACAGGACCAGTTTGCTGTAGCCACAGATGAGACAGAAATCAAAGAGACCGAGAGTAAATCTGAGGCTCTAAGTGTTGCATCCTCAACACAATCCGCACAGCTCAGCCAAGAATCTACATCAACCCAATACCCTCTATCCACTAGCACATCTGAGACAATAGAATCAGCTGCTGCTTCATTGTCCGAGCAAGGAAGTGGAGACTTCACAGAACCCTCTATTTCAGAAAGTGATGCCACAGAGGGTGAGAGTTCAGGTGATGACACATCTGCTATTACAACAGCCCCACTGCATACTACATCATCTTTAACAGACTCATTGGTAACAAAATCAGTAAGCACTGAAGTAACTAATGGAACCAAGGTGGTTGAGCAGACAGAAGAACCAACAGGCACAGATGGACCTTCAGCTGGCCCTGTCTCAAGTGTGACAGCCTCAGTGGTCACATTCACAGATGAGGAGAGCTCTGGCTACCTGACACCTGAAATGTTTACCAAGGAATCTACTACACCAACATCACTAGGGTCAGAAGCTTTGATGATCACATCTTCCTCCCCAATCAACAGCATTGACCAATTCCAAAGCACAACTGTAGGAACAGTCATCACACCCACAGAAGAAATAGATGAAACGCCCATAGACTCTCCCACTGCAGCAGTTGAAACTTTGGAGCCTTCTGTGGACCAAGCAACTGGACTAGCAAGCACATCATCACCATTTGTCACTGCATTCACTTACGTAGACATGGGGGTCTCGGGAATCTCAGCAACAGATGATGACCAGGAGATAAGTAAACCTGAAGGGTCAGTTGAGGAGGCACCAGTGGAGACCACCACTAAACCACAGTACCAGTTCACTGTAGCAACTGATAAGAATGAAATCAGAGAGACTGAGAGCACATCTGAGACTCCAGGTGATGTTTCTTCAAAAGAGTTGAAACAGTCCAAGGAATCCACATCAACCCTATCTCCTTCCATGTCAAGCACAGGTAAACCAACAGAGGCTTCCACAGCCTCTTTCACAGAGCAGGGTAGTGGTGACTTGACAATAGACTCTATAGCCGAGGATGAACAGAGAGAGCACGAGAGTTCAGGTGAAGACATCTCAGATGTGTCCACTAAGCAACCTGCAAGCACAACTGCTCCTCTCATGTCTAGTCCAGCAACAACAATGGAGGAATATACCACATTTTCTGTTAGTGGTGACACCACCCTTGAAACAGCTGTTGAGGTTGATGCAACTCTATCAATCGGCACAACTGCAGAGGTACCTAAGGTTATTTTTAGCACAGATCAGACCCAGGAAAGTGAGGTGACAGAAAAAGATACAAGCAGCACAGAGAAACCATCAGTTGCTTTAATGTCAAATGTAACACTCACAGACGATGACATTTCAGGTGACCAGACCCCAGATATGTTTCCCAAAGGGTCTGTTACTGCAACGGTTTCTTCTGTATACAGCATAGTCGAAGCAGAACAAATGACATCCACGACTAAAGTTTCTTCTCTGTTTAGCACCGAGAAGCCAAAACAAATAGTGACCACAGCGTCACACGAAACTGCAACAGCTGAGACAGCAAGAAGTGCTAGAACTACAGCAACTTCTCTGTATAGCACTGAGAAACCTACCACAGCGCAACAGCACACTGCAACAAAAGAGAGTGAAAAGACTGCTACAACTACAGAAACTTCTCTGTTTAGCACTGAGAAACCAAGTCATATAACGACTTCAGTATCAAAGGAAATTGAAACAGCGGAGTCGGAAATGGCTGCTGCCTCTGCTACAGTTTCTTCTCTATATAGCACTGAGAAAATTGCTCATGTTGAGACCACCATCCTAGAGGAGGAGAGCTCAGGGTATCTGACTTCTGATATGTTTACGACTCAGTCAGCTGCCACCCCTCCTTCTCCAGTGTATAGTACAGTCAGACCAGAACAGCCAGAGGCACCATCAAGCTCAGAAATTCCATCAGTTGTTCCCATTATTGATGAAACAGAGACAAGCACCATCCTCACTTCAGAAGAGGATACAAGCTCAAGTGGAGCAACAGCTGAGATGTTCACCAAGGAGTCTGTTGCAACAACTGCATCCACATCAGAGTCAGTTAGTGCTTTCACTACATCAAGACCAACAGTGACCTCAAGTTCAATCTTGACCATTACAGAGGAAAATGGTTCTGGTGACCAGACACCTGATATGTTTACCAAGGCACCAGTCTCAACGATTGAGTTTGTCAGTAGATATACCACTGTTCATACATCTACAGGAAAGGTGACGGAACAAACCGGAGCATCAACACAGTATACCCACAGCACCTCTTCACCCATGGACTTGGAGGGATCTGGAATCTCAAAGACAGAGGGTGACCAAGAGACAACTCAGCCAGAGGGTTTAGGTGTGGAAGAAGTAGTTGAGACCACCAGTAAACCACAGGACCAGTTTGCTGTAGCCACAGATGAGACAGAAATCAAAGAGACCGAGAGTAAATCTGAGGCTCTAAGTGTTGCATCCTCAACACAATCCGCACAGCTCAGCCAAGAATCTACATCAACCCAATACCCTCTATCCACTAGCACATCTGAGACAATAGAATCAGCTGCTGCTTCATTGTCCGAGCAAGGAAGTGGAGACTTCACAGAACCCTCTATTTCAGAAAGTGATGCCACAGAGGGTGAGAGTTCAGGTGATGACACATCTGCTATTACAACAGCCCCACTGCATACTACATCATCTTTAACAGACTCATTGGTAACAAAATCAGTAAGCACTGAAGTAACTAATGGAACCAAGGTGGTTGAGCAGGCAGAAGAACCAACAGGCACAGATGGACCTTCAGCTGGCCCTGTTTCAAGTGTGATAGCCTCAGTGGTCACATTCACAGATGAGGAGAGCTCTGGCTACCTGACACCTGAAATGTTTACCAAGGAATCTACTACACCAACATCACTAGGGTCAGAAGCTTTGATGATCACATCTTCCTCCCCAATCAACAGCATTGACCAATTCCAAAGCACAACTGTAGGAACAGTCATCACACCCACAGAAGAAATAGATGAAACGCCCATAGACTCTCCCACTGCAGCAGTTGAAACTTTGGAGCCTTCTGTGGACCAAGCAACTGGACTAGCAAGCACAGCATCACCATTTGTCACTGCATTCACTTACGTAGACATCGGGGTCTCGGGAATCTCAGCAACAGATGCTGACCAGGAGACAAGTAAACCTGAAGGGTCAGTTGAGGAGGCACCAGTGGAGACCACCACTAAACCACAGTACCAGTTCACTGTAGCAACTGATAAGAATGAAATCAGAGAGACTGAGAGCACATCTGAGACTCCAGGTGATGTTTCTTCAAAAGAGTTGAAACAGTCCCAGGAATCCACATCAACCCAATCTCCTTCCATGTCAAGCACAGGTAAACCAACAGAGGCTTCCACAGCCTCTTTCACAGAGCAGGGTAGTGGTGACTTGACAATAGACTCTATAGCCGAGGATGAACAGAGAGAGCACGAGAGTTCAGGTGAAGACATCTCAGATGTGTCCACTAAGCAACCTGCAAGCACAACTGCTCCTCTCATGTCTAGTCCAGCAACAACAATGGAGGAATATACCACATTTTCTGTTAGTGGTGACACCACCCTTGAAACAGCTGTTGAGGTTGATGCAACTCTATCAATCGGCACAACTGCAGAGGTACCTAAGGTTATTTTTAGCACAGATCAGACCCAGGAAAGTGAGGTGACAGAAAAAGATACAAGCAGCACAGAGAAACCATCAGTTGCTTTAATGTCAAATGTAACACTCACAGACGATGAAAATTCAGGTGACCAGACCCCAGATATGTTTCCCAAAGGGTTTGTTACTGCAACGGTTTCTTCTGTATACAGCACAGTCGAAGCAGAACAAATGACATCCACGACTAAAGTTTCTTCTCTGTTTAGCACTGAGAAGCCAAAACAAATAGTGACCACAGCGTCACATGAAACTGCAACAGCTGAGACAGCAAGAAGTGCTAGAACTACAGCAACTTCTCTGTATAGCACTGAGAAACCTACCACAGCGCAACAGCACACTGCAACAAAAGAGAGTGAAAAGACTGCTACAACTACAGAAACTTCTCTGTTTAGCACTGAGAAACCAAGTCATATAACTACTTCAGTATCAAAGGAAATTGAAACAGCGGAGTCGGAAATGGCTGCTGCCTCTGCTACAGTTTCTTCTCTATATAGCACTGAGAAAATTGCTCATGTTGAGACTACCATCCTAGAGGAGGATAGCTCAGGGTATCTGTCTTCTGATATGTTTACGACTCAGTCAGCTGCCACCCCTCCTTCTCCAGTGTATAGTACAGTCAGACCAGAACAGCCAGAGGCACCATCAAGCTCAGAAATTCCATCAGTTGTTCCCATTATTGATGAAACAGAGACAAGCACCATCCTCACTTCAGAAGAGGATACAAGCTCAAGTGGAGCAACAGCTGAGATGTTCACCAAGGAGTCTGTTGCAACAACTGCATCCACATCAGAGTCAGTTAGTGCTTTCACTACATCAAGACCAACAGTGACCTCAAGTTCAATCTTCACCATTACAGAGGAAGATGGTTCTGGTGACCAGACACCTGATATGTTTACCAAGGCACCAGTCTCAACTATTGAGTTTGTCAGTAGATATACCACTGTTCATACATCTACAGGAAAGGTGATGGAACAAACCAGAGCATCAACACAGTATACCCACAGCACCTCTTCACCCATGGACTTGGAGGGATCTGGAATCTCAAAGACAGAGAGTGACCAAGAGACAACTCAGCCAGAGGGTTTAGGTGTGGAAGAAGTAGTTGAGACCACCAGTAAACCACAGGACCAGTTCGCTGTAGCCACAGATGAGACAGAAATCAAAGAGACCGAGAGTAAATCTGAGGCTCTAAGTGTTGCATCCTCAACACAGTCCGCACAGCTCAGCCAAGAATCTACATCAACCCAATACCCTCTATCCACTAGCACCTCTGAGACAATAGAATCAGCTGCTGCTTCATTGTCCGAGCAAGGAAGTGGAGACTTCACAGAACCCTCTATTTCAGAAAGTGATGCCACAGAGGGTGAGAGTTCAGGTGATGACACATCTGCTATTACAACAGCCCCACTGCATACTACATCATCTTTAACAGACTCATTGGTAACAAAATCAGTAAGCACTGAAGTAACTAATGGAACCAAGGTGGTTGAGCAGACAGAAGAACCAACAGGCACAGATGGACCTTCAGCTGGCCCTGTCTCAAGTGTGACAGCCTCAGTGGTCACATACACAGATGAGGAGAGCTCTGGCTACCTGACACCTGAAATGTTTACCAATGAATCTACTACACCAACATCACTAGGGTCAGAAGCTTTGATGATCACATCTTCCTCCCCAATCAACAGCATTGACCAATTCCAAAGCACAACTGTAGGAACAGTCATCACACCCACAGAAGAAATAGATGAAACGCCCATAGACTCTCCCACTGCAGCAGTTGAAACTTTGGAGCCTTCTGTGGACCAAGCAACTGGACTAGCAAGCACATCATCACCATTTGTCACTGCATTCACTTACGTAGACATGGGGGTCTCAGGAATCTCAGCAACAGATGATGACCAGGAGACAAGTAAACCGGAAGGGTCAGTTGAGGAGGCACCAGTGGAGACCACCACTAAATCACAGTACCAGTTCACTGTAGCAACTGATAAGAATGAAATCAGAGCGACTGAGAGCACATCTGAGACTCCAGGTGATGTTTCTTCAAAAGAGTTGAAACAGTCCCAGGAATCCACATCAACCCAATCTCCTTCCATGTCAAGCACAGGTAAACCAACAGAGGCTTCCACAGCCTCTTTCACAGAGCAGGGTAGTGGTGACTTGACAATAGACTCTATAGCCGAGGATGAACAGAGAGAGCACGAGAGTTCAGGTGAAGACATCTCAGATGTGTCCACTAAGCAACCTGCTAGCACAACTGCTCCTCTCATGTCTAGTCCAGCAACAACAATGGAGGAATATACCAAATTTTCTGTTAGTGGTGACACCACCCTTGAAACAGCTGTTGAGGTTGATGCAACTCTATCAATCGGCACAACTGCAGAGTTACCTAAGGTTATTTTTAGCACAGATCAGACCCAGGAAAGTGAGGTGACAGAAAAAGATACAAGCAGCACAGAGAAACCATCAGTTGCTTTAATGTCAAATGTAACACTCACAGACGATGAAATTTCAGGTGACCAGACCCCAGATATGTTTCCCAAAGGGTTTGTTACTGCAACGGTTTCTTCTGTATACAGCACAGTCGAAGCAGAACAAATGACATCCACGACTAAAGTTTTTTCTCTGTTTAGCACTGAGAAGCCAAAACAAATAGTGACCACAGCGTCACATGAAACTGCAACAGCTGAGACAGCAAGAAGTGCTAGAACTACAGCAACTTCTCTGTATAGCACTGAGAAACCTACCACAGAGCAACAGCACACTGCAACAAAAGAGAGTGAAAAGACTGCTACAACTACAGAAACTTCTCTGTTTAGCACTGAGAAACCAAGTCATATAACTACTTCAGTATCAAAGGAAATTGAAACAGCGGAGTCGGAAATGGCTGCTGCCTCTGCTACAGTTTCTTCTCTATATAGCACTGAGAAAATTGCTCATGTTGAGACTACCATCCTAGAGGAGGAGAGCTCAGGGTATCTGTCTTCTGATATGTTTACGACTCAGTCAGCTGCCACCCCTCCTTCTCCAGTGTATAGTACAGTCAGACCAGAACAGCCAGAGGCACCATCAAGCTCAGAAATTCCATCAGTTGTTCCCATTATTGATGAAACAGAGACAAGCACCATCCTCACTTCAGAAGAGGATACAAGCTCAAGTGGAGCAACAGCTGAGATGTTCACCAAGGAGTCTGTTGCAACAACTGCATCCACATCAGAGTCAGTTAGTGCTTTCACTACATCAAGACCAACAGTGACCTCAAGTTCAATCTTCACCATTTCAGAGGAAGATGGTTCTGGTGACCAGACACCTGATATGTTTACCAAGGCACCAGTCTCAACTATTGAGTTTGTCAGTAGATATACCACTGTTCATACATCTACAGGAAAGGTGATGGAACAAACCAGAGCATCAACACAGTATACCCACAGCACCTCTTCACCCATGGACTTGGAGGGATCTGGAATCTCAAAGACAGAGAGTGACCAAGAGACAACTCAGCCAGAGGGTTTAGGTGTGGAAGAAGTAGTTGAGACCACCAGTAAACCACAGGACCAGTTCGCTGTAGCCACAGATGAGACAGAAATCAAAGAGACCGAGAGTAAATCTGAGGCTCTAAGTGTTGCATCCTCAACACAGTCCGCACAGCTCAGCCAAGAATCTACATCAACCCAATACCCTCTATCCACTAGCACATCTGAGACAATAGAATCAGCTGCTGCTTCATTGTCCGAGCAAGGAAGTGGAGACTTCACAGAACCCTCTATTTCAGAAAGTGATGCCACAGAGGGTGAGAGTTCAGGTGATGACACATCTGCTATTACAACAGCCCCACTGCATACTACATCATCTTTAACAGACTCATTGGTAACAAAATCAGTAAGCACTGAAGTAACTAATGGAACCAAGGTGGTTGAGCAGACAGAAGAACCAACAGGCACAGATGGACCTTCAGCTGGCCCTGTCTCAAGTGTGACAGCCTCAGTGGTCACATTCACAGATGAGGAGAGCTCTGGCTACCTGACACCTGAAATGTTTACCAAGGAATCTACTACACCAACATCACTAGGGTCGGAAGCTTTGATGATCACATCTTCCTCCCCAATCAACAGCATTGACCAATTCCAAAGCACAACTGTAGGAACAGTCATCACACCCACAGAAGAAATAGATGAAACGCCCATAGACTCTCCCACTGCAGCAGTTGAAACTTTGGAGCCTTCTGTGGACCAAGCAACTGGACTAGCAAGCACATCATCACCATTTGTCACTGCATTCACTTACGTATACATGGGGGTCTCGGGAATCTCAGCAACAGATGATGACCAGGAGACAAGTAAACCGGAAGGGTCAGTTGAGGAGGCACCAGTGGAGACCACCACTAAACCACAGTACCAGTTCACTGTAGCAACTGATAAGAATGAAATCAGAGCGACTGAGAGCACATCTGAGACTCCAGGTGATGTTTCTTCAAAAGAGTTGAAACAGTCCCAGGAATCCACATCAACCCAATCTCCTTCCATGTCAAGCACAGGTAAACCAACAGAGGCTTCCACAGCCTCTTTCACAGAGCAGGGTAGTGGTGACTTGACAATAGACTCTATAGCCGAGGATGAACAGAGAGAGCACGAGAGTTCAGGTGAAGACATCTCAGATGTGTCCACTAAGCAACCTGCAAGCACAACTGCTCCTCTCATGTCTAGTCCAGCAACAACAATGGAGGAATATACCACATTTTCTGTTAGTGGTGACACCACCCTTGAAACAGCTGTTGAGGTTGATACAACTCTATCAATCGGCACAACTGCAGAGGTACCTAAGGTTATTTTTAGCACAGATCAGACCCAGGAAAGTGAGGTGACAGAAAAAGATACAAGCAGCACAGAGAAACCATCAGTTGCTTTAATGTCAAATGTAACACTCACAGACGATGAAATTTCAGGTGACCAGACCCCAGATATGTTTCCCAAAGGGTTTGTTACTGCAACGGTTTCTTCTGTATACAGCACAGTCGAAGCAGAACAAATGACATCCACGACTAAAGTTTCTTCTCTGTTTAGCACTGAGAAGCCAAAACAAATAGTGACCACAGCGTCACATGAAACTGCAACAGCTGAGACAGCAAGAAGTGCTAGAACTACAGCAACTTCTCTGTATAGCACTGAGAAACCTACCACAGAGCAACAGCACACTGCAACAAAAGAGAGTGAAAAGACTGCTACAACTACAGAAACTTCTCTGTTTAGCACTGAGAAACCAAGTCATATAACTACTTCAGTATCAAAGGAAATTGAAACAGCGGAGTCGGAAATGGCTGCTGCCTCTGCTACAGTTTCTTCTCTATATAGCACTGAGAAAATTGCTCATGTTGAGACTACAGTCCTAGAGGAGGAGAGCTCAGGGTATCTGACTTCTGATATGTTTACGACTCAGTCAGCTGCCACCCCTCCTTCTCCAGTGTATAGTACAGTCAGTCCAGAACAGCCAGAGGCACCATCAAGCTCAGAAATTCCATCAGTTGTTCCCATTATTGATGAAACAGAGACAAGCACCATCCTCACTTCAGAAGAGGATACAAGCTCAAGTGGAGCAACAACTGAGATGTTCACCAAGGAGTCTGTTGCAACAACTGCATCCACATCAGAGTCAGTTAGTGCTTTCACTACATCAAGACCAACAGTGACCTCAAGTTCAATCTTCACCATTACAGAGGAAGATGGTTCTGGTGACCAGACACCTGATATGTTTACCAAGGCACCAGTCTCAACTATTGAGTTTGTCAGTAGATATA
The DNA here is from genome assembly GCF_901001165.1 of Salmo trutta. Lineage (NCBI taxonomy): Eukaryota > Metazoa > Chordata > Actinopteri > Salmoniformes > Salmonidae > Salmo > Salmo trutta. The sequence continues at coordinate 32,724,700 of NC_042983.1, read as the reverse complement.
CCACTGTTCATACATCTACAGGAAAGGTGATGGAACAAACCAGAGCATCAACACAGTATACCCACAGCACCTCTTCACCCATGGACTTGGAGGGATCTGGAATCTCAAAGACAGAGAGTGACCAAGAGACAACTCAGCCAGAGGGTTTAGGTGTGGAAGAAGTAGTTGAGACCACCAGTAAACCACAGGACCAGTTCGCTGTAGCCACCGATGAGACAGAAATCAAAGAGACCGAGAGTAAATCTGAGGCTCTAAGTGTTGCATCCTCAACACAGTCCGCACAGCTCAGCCAAGAATCTACATCAACCCAATACCCTCTATCCACTAGCACATCTGAGACAATAGAATCAGCTGCTGCTTCATTGTCCGAGCAAGGAAGTGGAGACTTCACAGAACCCTCTATTTCAGAAAGTGATGCCACAGAGGGTGAGAGTTCAGGTGATGACACATCTGCTATTACAACAGCCCCACTGCATACTACATCATCTTTAACAGACTCATTGGTAACAAAATCAGTAAGCACTGAAGTAACTAATGGAACCAAGGTGGTTGAGCAGACAGAAGAACCAACAGGCACAGATGGACCTTCAGCTGGCCCTGTCTCAAGTGTGACAGCCTCAGTGGTCACATACACAGATGAGGAGAGCTCTGGCTACCTGACACCTGAAATGTTTACCAAGGAATCTACTACACCAACATCACTAGGGTCAGAAGCTTTGATGATCACATCTTCCTCCCCAATCAACAGCATTGACCAATTCCAAAGCACAACTGTAGGAACAGTCATCACACCCACAGAAGAAATAGATGAAACGCCCATAGACTCTCCCACTGCAGCAGTTGAAACTTTGGAGCCTTCTGTGGACCAAGCAACTGGACTAGCAAGCACATCATCACCATTTGTCACTGCATTCACTTACGTAGACATGGGGGTCTCAGGAATCTCAGCAACAGATGATGACCAGGAGACAAGTAAACCGGAAGGGTCAGTTGAGGAGGCACCAGTGGAGACCACCACTAAATCACAGTACCAGTTCACTGTAGCAACTGATAAGAATGAAATCAGAGCGACTGAGAGCACATCTGAGACTCCAGGTGATGTTTCTTCAAAAGAGTTGAAACAGTCCCAGGAATCCACATCAACCCAATCTCCTTCCATGTCAAGCACAGGTAAACCAACAGAGGCTTCCACAGCCTCTTTCACAGAGCAGGGTAGTGGTGACTTGACAATAGACTCTATAGCCGAGGATGAACAGAGAGAGCACGAGAGTTCAGGTGAAGACATCTCAGATGTGTCCACTAAGCAACCTGCTAGCACAACTGCTCCTCTCATGTCTAGTCCAGCAACAACAATGGAGGAATATACCAAATTTTCTGTTAGTGGTGACACCACCCTTGAAACAGCTGTTGAGGTTGATGCAACTCTATCAATCGGCACAACTGCAGAGTTACCTAAGGTTATTTTTAGCACAGATCAGACCCAGGAAAGTGAGGTGACAGAAAAAGATACAAGCAGCACAGAGAAACCATCAGTTGCTTTAATGTCAAATGTAACACTCACAGACGATGAAATTTCAGGTGACCAGACCCCAGATATGTTTCCCAAAGGGTTTGTTACTGCAACGGTTTCTTCTGTATACAGCACAGTCGAAGCAGAACAAATGACATCCACGACTAAAGTTTCTTCTCTGTTTAGCACTGAGAAGCCAAAACAAATAGTGACCACAGCGTCACATGAAACTGCAACAGCTGAGACAGCAAGAAGTGCTAGAACTACAGCAACTTCTCTGTATAGCACTGAGAAACCTACCACAGAGCAACAGCACACTGCAACAAAAGAGAGTGAAAAGACTGCTACAACTACAGAAACTTCTCTGTTTAGCACTGAGAAACCAAGTCATATAACTACTTCAGTATCAAAGGAAATTGAAACAGCGGAGTCGGAAATGGCTGCTGCCTCTGCTACAGTTTCTTCTCTATATAGCACTGAGAAAATTGCTCATGTTGAGACTACCATCCTAGAGGAGGAGAGCTCAGGGTATCTGTCTTCTGATATGTTTACGACTCAGTCAGCTGCCACCCCTCCTTCTCCAGTGTATAGTACAGTCAGACCAGAACAGCCAGAGGCACCATCAAGCTCAGAAATTCCATCAGTTGTTCCCATTATTGATGAAACAGAGACAAGCACCATCCTCACTTCAGAAGAGGATACAAGCTCAAGTGGAGCAACAGCTGAGATGTTCACCAAGGAGTCTGTTGCAACAACTGCATCCACATCAGAGTCAGTTAGTGCTTTCACTACATCAAGACCAACAGTGACCTCAAGTTCAATCTTCACCATTTCAGAGGAAGATGGTTCTGGTGACCAGACACCTGATATGTTTACCAAGGCACCAGTCTCAACTATTGAGTTTGTCAGTAGATATACCACTGTTCATACATCTACAGGAAAGGTGATGGAACAAACCAGAGCATCAACACAGTATACCCACAGCACCTCTTCACCCATGGACTTGGAGGGATCTGGAATCTCAAAGACAGAGAGTGACCAAGAGACAACTCAGCCAGAGGGTTTAGGTGTGGAAGAAGTAGTTGAGACCACCAGTAAACCACAGGACCAGTTCGCTGTAGCCACCGATGAGACAGAAATCAAAGAGACCGAGAGTAAATCTGAGGCTCTAAGTGTTGCATCCTCAACACAGTCCGCACAGCTCAGCCAAGAATCTACATCAACCCAATACCCTCTATCCACTAGCACATCTGAGACAATAGAATCAGCTGCTGCTTCATTGTCCGAGCAAGGAAGTGGAGACTTCACAGAACCCTCTATTTCAGAAAGTGATGCCACAGAGGGTGAGAGTTCAGGTGATGACACATCTGCTATTACAACAGCCCCACTGCATACTACATCATCTTTAACAGACTCATTGGTAACAAAATCAGTAAGCACTGAAGTAACTAATGGAACCAAGGTGGTTGAGCAGACAGAAGAACCAACAGGCACAGATGGACCTTCAGCTGGCCCTGTCTCAAGTGTGACAGCCTCAGTGGTCACATTCACAGATGAGGAGAGCTCTGGCTACCTGACACCTGAAATGTTTACCAAGGAATCTACTACACCAACATCACTAGGGTCGGAAGCTTTGATGATCACATCTTCCTCCCCAATCAACAGCATTGACCAATTCCAAAGCACAACTGTAGGAACAGTCATCACACCCACAGAAGAAATAGATGAAACGCCCATAGACTCTCCCACTGCAGCAGTTGAAACTTTGGAGCCTTCTGTGGACCAAGCAACTGGACTAGCAAGCACATCATCACCATTTGTCACTGCATTCACTTACGTAGACATGGGGGTCTCGGGAATCTCAGCAACAGATGATGACCAGGAGACAAGTAAACCGGAAGGGTCAGTTGAGGAGGCACCAGTGGAGACCACCACTAAACCACAGTACCAGTTCACTGTAGCAACTGATAAGAATGAAATCAGAGCGACTGAGAGCACATCTGAGACTCCAGGTGATGTTTCTTCAAAAGAGTTGAAACAGTCCCAGGAATCCACATCAACCCAATCTCCTTCCATGTCAAGCACAGGTAAACCAACAGAGGCTTCCACAGCCTCTTTCACAGAGCAGGGTAGTGGTGACTTGACAATAGACTCTATAGCCGAGGATGAACAGAGAGAGCACGAGAGTTCAGGTGAAGACATCTCAGATGTGTCCACTAAGCAACCTGCAAGCACAACTGCTCCTCTCATGTCTAGTCCAGCAACAACAATGGAGGAATATACCACATTTTCTGTTAGTGGTGACACCACCCTTGAAACAGCTGTTGAGGTCGATACAACTCTATCAATCGGCACAACTGCAGAGGTACCTAAGGTTATTTTTAGCACAGATCAGACCCAGGAAAGTGAGGTGACAGAAAAAGATACAAGCAGCACAGAGAAACCATCAGTTGCTTTAATGTCAAATGTAACACTCACAGACGATGAAATTTCAGGTGACCAGACCCCAGATATGTTTCCCAAAGGGTTTGTTACTGCAACGGTTTCTTCTGTATACAGCACAGTCGAAGCAGAACAAATGACATCCACGACTAAAGTTTCTTCTCTGTTTAGCACTGAGAAGCCAAAACAAATAGTGACCACAGCGTCACATGAAACTGCAACAGCTGAGACAGCAAGAAGTGCTAGAACTACAGCAACTTCTCTGTATAGCACTGAGAAACCTACCACAGCGCAACAGCACACTGCAACAAAAGAGAGTGAAAAGACTGCTACAACTACAGAAACTTCTCTGTTTAGCACTGAGAAACCAAGTCATATAACTACTTCAGTATCAAAGGAAATTGAAACAGCGGAGTCGGAAATGGCTGCTGCCTCTGCTACAGTTTCTTCTCTATATAGCACTGAGAAAATTGCTCATGTTGAGACTACCATCCTAGAGGAGGAGAGCTCAGGGTATCTGACTTCTGATATGTTTACGACTCAGTCAGCTGCCACCCCTCCTTCTCCAGTGTATAGTACAGTCAGTCCAGAACAGCCAGAGGCACCATCAAGCTCAGAAATTCCATCAGTTGTTCCCATTATTGATGAAACAGAGACAAGCACCATCCTCACTTCAGAAGAGGATACAAGCTCAAGTGGAGCAACAGCTGAGATGTTCACCAAGGAGTCTGTTGCAACAACTGCATCCACATCAGAGTCAGTTAGTGCTTTCACTACATCAAGACCAACAGTGACCTCAAGTTCAATCTTGACCATTACAGAGGAAGATGGTTCTGGTGACCAGACAACTGATATGTTTACCAATGCACCAGTCTCAACGATTGAGTTTGTCAGTAGATATACCACTGTTCATACATCTACAGAAAAGGTGACGGAAGAAACCGGAGCATCAACACAGTATACCCACAGCACCTCTTCACCCATGGACTTGGAGGGATCTGGAATCTCAAAGACAGAGGATGACCAAGAGACAACTCAGCCAGAGGGTTCAGGTGAGGGGGTAGTAGTTGAGACCACCACTAAACCACAGGACCAGTTCACTGTAGCCACAGATGAGACCGAAATCAGAGAGACTGAAAGCACATCTTGGACTCCAAATGTTGATGCTCCAAAAGAGTTCACACAGTCACAGGAATCCACATCAACCCAATCTCTTTCAATGTTAATAACAGGTAACCCATCAGAGGCTTCCACAGTCTCTTTCACAGAGCATGGTAGTGGTGACTTGACAATTGACTCTACAGTTGATAATGATGGTACAGAGGACGAGAGTTCAGGTGAAGACAATTTAGACGTGTCCACTAAGCAACCTGCAAGCACAACTGCTCCTCTACCGTCTAGTCCAGCAACAACAATGGAGGAATTTACCACATTGTCTGTCGGCAGTGTCACAAGCCTAGAAACAGCTGTTGAGGTTGATGAAACTCTATCATCTGGCACAACTGCAGAGGTACCTAACACTATTTCTATCACAGCTCAGACCCCGGAAAGTGAGGTGACAGAAAGAGAAACAAGCAGTACAAAGAAACCCTCAGATTTAACACTCACAGACGCTGAAAGCTCAGGTGACCAGACCTCTGATGTGTTTACCAAGGAAACAGGCCAAACAGAATCTATTGTGTCAAGTTCACCAGGCCCAGATGACGAGGGTCATGTCAGCCCAGATAAAGAAACTACCATCAGTCCAGATGCTACACAGCCCCCTACTACTGTGAATGATCGCACAACTATGACTGATAGCACCACTATGAGTGACCATACAACACACCGATTCCATAAAACCGAAAGAGACCATACTACGACGAGAGCCCATACAACAGTGAGTGATCATTCAACTATTGGAGACCACACAGTAGCAAGAGACCACACAATTGTCAGAGACCATACAACAGTGCCTTTTAGATCACAGTCATCCACATTCACTGCTCTCCCCTCTATTATATACCAGGGTGTTACCGACCAGCAGGTCATGATAGTCACCTCAGCAAGCAGCCAAACCAAAACTGACCAGACCCCCACCATGGTGCTGCACGGTACGAAACCATCGACAAGCACAGTTATCATATTTACAGAGGAGGCTGGAGATGAGGACACACTGTTCTCCACTGTTACAGACAGCATGACCACAACCCCTGAGATTATCACTAAAGATGAAACCATCATTGACGCTGATACTGTGGCAATGGTTGAACTCTCCTCACCTCTCTACCCCACCATCTTTACAGAGGAAGCATGGGGAGTCACAGCCATTACCATGACACCACAGTCCTCAATTGCAATGACAAAAGAACCTGAAGGGTCTGGGACAGATGACTATTTGTCTTCCACAATTGACTCACTGAGTCTGGCCACAACACAAATCCCATCAGTCACCTCTGTAGATATATCTGCAGAGGCAAGTGCTCAGACAACAAGAAGGTCTGCAAAAGTTCAACATTCAGAGACTGGTCGAACGACCACCTCGTCATCTGTAGAGGATGTTTTTAGTGATGCGTCTACTTCAGTGTTTGTGCCCTCTGTAGCTGAAACCACCCAAGCCAGAGCTCTATCCACGGAGTCCAGCTCTCAGACGGCCTTCACCACACCAAATGTGTTTAGTGATGAGTTCTCCGGAGATGGTGTCACTGGTGAGGAGTCTGATACAGAGCCTACTCCTTCTGCCCCTGTATCATCCCAAGCATCAACTCTCCCCATAGATACAAGCTCACAGACCACAGTTAGCAGTGAGGAATTCCCGACAGATGCAATTGAATTATCCACCACCCCTTCTCCTACTACTGTTAAAGCTAGAGTAGAAGACACATCTGATGAGCATTCTGAAGTGGAGGCCACAACAACTTCATCTAGTTCCACCCAAGCCACCAAGGTGTTTGACACTCCTACACAACAGACGCCAGAGTCCACTGAAGAAGACAAAGAGACTGTGAAACCAACCAGCCCATTGCCTGTTGATGAGTCTTCAGGAGAAGACGACTCTGAAGGCTCTGGATCTGAGACCTTCACCTCTGTAGTGGAGACCTCCCAAACCACAATCCCCACCTCAACAGCTACTAAGGAGGGTGAAGCGACAGAGATTACCATTCTAGTACCTCCATCTTTAGAGAAGGGCATCTCTGGGGATGACATGAAGACTTCAAATCCCAAACCCTCTGAAGCCACTTCCTCCCTGTATAGCAAAGATAAACCATCAGTTGCTTCCATTTTGGATTTAACATCCACAGATGAAGACAGCTCTGGTGACCCAACCCCTAAAACGTTTACCAAAGAGTCTGTTACTGTACGTTTACAAATGACATCCACAACTACGGTTTATTCTCTGTTCAGCACTGAGAAACCTTCACTTTCTTCCATTTCGGATATAACCTCCACAGACGAAGAGAGCTCTGGTGACCATAACCCTGATAAGTTTACTAAAGCGTCTAAAACTACCACAGTTTCTCCAGTTGACAGCACTGTCAAAATGGAGCAGGTAACAGCCACAACAATGTCACCTGAAAAAGCAACAGCAGAGATTGAAAAGACTACAACTACTACAGGTTTGTCTCTGTTTTGGACTGAGAAAACAGAGAAAGCTTCCTCTCAGGCAAGTTTGTCTGTCCATTCCACTGTTGCGCCATCTGTAATGCCCGATGTGGTGGACCAGTTTGTCACAACTTTTGTCCCCGAGGTGGACGTGACAAAACCTGAAGAATCTTTCCAACAGGCTAGGTCTGAGATTGCATTTACCCACCATGCATTTACCCATACCTCTGATATGTTGGTCACTACAACAGCTTCTTCTGTACACAGCACTGTCAAAGCAGAACAAGTGAAAACCACAGTAATGCCACATATGATGTCACCAGAAGAGACTGCAGCCATTGATCCGACAGAAACACCAACAGACTCAGAGGAGTTAGTAACTCCTGGTGTTGATGACACAGAAACAGGTTCTACAGATGAAGAGAGTTCTGGAGATGAGACAAGTCCGATGACCACCCAGGAGTCTCCTGTAACAGAAGCTCATTTACACAGTAGCACAGCCAAGCCATTGCAGACATCAACTTCAGCTGTCTATGAATCCGTGGCTGACCTTACCTCTCCTGAAACAACTGCTGATAGTGAAGAAACCAAACAGACAGACCTAACAAACACAGGACAGCCATCAGATATTCTCAGTTCAGTGAAAAGCACAGTGATCTCAGTCCTACCTGATAAAGATAAGGAGAGCTCAGGTGACCAAACCCTTGACATTTTTACCGAAGACTTACCAACTACTACAGTTTCTTCTCTGTTTAGCACAGAGGAACCTACAACAACATCACAGGAAACTGTAACAGAAGAGAGTGAAGTCACTGAGCAAACTGAGAGACCATCAGGCTCTGCAAAACCGTCAGCTACCATCTCCGTCTTACCTTCCACAGATGACCAGAGCTCAGGTCACCAGACAAGTGAGGCTTTCACTACAGACGCTTCTTCAACAGAAGATCCTCTCTTGGCTAGCACAGTGCAGGCAATTGCCTCTGTCTATTCCACTGAGGCAGCATCAGAGTCTGACGTGGTGGTCCAGTTTGTCACAACATTTGCCCCCAAACCAGACCAGACAACACCAGAGGAATCGTTCGAACAGGCCAGGTCGGAGATAACATTTACTCATCGTCCTCATACTGATCTCTCTTCTGAGGAAACGGCATTGCCTACAACCAGTCCCATGCTGCCTAAGGAAGATTCAAGCCAGTCTTTAGAAACTATAACTGCACCTGCACAGAGCTCAGAATCAACTTTTGTCTCTTCTCCAGTGAAGACTGATGCTGTTTTACCCACACCAGAGGCAGAGCAACAAGTTGAAGCTTCAAGCCAGGTACCTACAACAGAGGAGGTTTCTCCTAGTGCAGAGGGCAACTCCGAACAAGAGGCTGTGGTTGAAGAGACAGGCGTTCCTATCATTGTTTCTCCTCTAACTGAGAAGGTATTAGAAACTAACGTGAACAGCACACCATCTGCAATGACATACATTGATGAAATGGTGGACTATGAAAGTACCTCAGACCCAGTACAGGTTAAATCTATACCTTCCGTCGTTATAACCACCACAAAGCCTGAGGTGGAAGCAACAGCGCTCAGAACTGCCCCAACACAGACTGTCCCAACACAGACTGTCTCAACACAGAATATTGAGAGTGTGTCATCGAGTTCAGAGAGCAGTTCAGAGAGCAGATCAGAGGAACTGTCCAGCCCATCTGTGACTCAATCAGTATTAGCCTCCTACAGCTCAGAAAGCAGTTTGGAGGAAAAGTTGACAATAGCTTCAACCTTGAAGCCAGAGAGTAACACAACAGAGGAGACCACCCCATCCCTCTTTGTGACTCAGACAGAACTGACAGCCTCCGTCACTGGTTCACCCTCTCTCACGACTCCTAGTGCTGAAATTGAGTCAACCGGTTCTGAGAGCAGTCCAGAAGGAAAGACAGTTTCTGAGAAGCCAGAGATTGACACTATGGAGGAAACCACCCAATCGTCGGCACAGATTCAGACCGTGGTTTTGCCAGGTGTCACCAGTCCACCATCTCGCCAGTCTCCAGCCGCCCCCGGGGCGGAGTCCCTTAGTGTCGTAAGCTCCTCTGAGAAACAGGAAGCACAGGGTGAAATTGAGGAAGTTGTTACTCCTACCACGGAGATGCCAACGAGGGAAAAGCCAGAGTACACAACTGAATCGCCAGCAGGAACACAGAACCAGCCAAAATCAGTCGCTACAATCCACAGCATTCCTTCATCTGTGTCTGAGGAGGAGGAAACCGTGGACTATGATAATGTATCAGGACCTACGTTAGTCGAGGGTGAACCCCCCATCAAGGGAGTGGAAACTACCACTTCAGCTGAGACCAGACTGGATTTGGGGCACACGATCGTTGGCGAGACAATTGAAATTGCAGGTATGTGGTGGTCAATGATACAATGTTATTGTGTGCTATGGAAATATCATCATATCATAATTTTAAACATTTGTCATTTAACGTTTATCTTCTCTAGAATGTGAAATCAATTGAATGTTTGTTTTCCTTTTTCTACTTCTTATTTAAAACACAGGCATCCACTCCTGCACTGAGAACATTTGTCTGAATGGGGGCTCTTGCTACAGACGCGGAAGTCTCCCCTCTTGCAGCTGTGCCCCTGGCTACAGTGGAGATCGTTGTGAAACAGGTATGCCAAAAATGGTTTTCAGTCAGTGGAGGACTAGGCATTTTAGAGTAAGCGTTCAGTCTCAATATGCTAATGAGATTCATCTCAACGAAAGGACCAATTATATCCTGAAGGCCACATTTATGTGTAGGCCTTTCATTTTGGTGGCTTACTGGTGCAGTAGCCATGTGCCAAAATTGGACAACGGGTATTATCTGCATGCAATGGTGTAAAGTACTTAAATAAAAATACTTTAAAGTACAACTTATGTAGTTTTTTGGAGTATCTGTACTTTTCTTTACTATTTATATTTTTCACAACTTTTGTTGTACTTTTACTCCATAAATTTTACCTGTCAGCCAAAAGTAAGTATATTTTGAATGCTTACCGGGACAGGAAAAAGGTCAAATTCAAGTACTTGTCAAGAGAACATCCCTGGCCATCTTTACTGCCTCTGATCTGGCGGACTCACTAAACACACATGCTTAGTTTGTAAAATATGTGGACTGTTGGAGTGTGCCCCTGGCTATCCATAATAATTAAAAAACAAGAAAACCGTGGCATCTGGTTTGCTTTCAAAGCAATTTGAAATTATTTATACTTTTACTTTTGATATTTAAGCATATTTTTGACATTACATTAACTTTTAATACTTAAGTATATTTAAAACTTAATACTTTTAGACTTTTACTGGGTGACGTTTACTTTTAATTTAGTTATTTTCTATTAAGGTATCTTCAGTTTTACTCAAGTATGACAATCGGGTACTTTTTCCACCACTGTCTACATGTTGTAATTTGAATTCCGAGTTCATCAGACATGCATTTGTTTTGCATGTCCACCTCCTCCACATCTGACTGGTTATGCAGTTGTTCTTTCGGTTTATTTTATTTCTTGTGCAGTATAATTTACCCATGCTTTTTCACGTTTTCTTTTCAGACATTGATGAATGTCAGTCCAACCCCTGTCACAACGGAGCTACATGCGTTGACGGCCTGAATTCCTTCACCTGTGTTTGCCTCTCAAGCTACACTGGATTCTATTGTGAAGAAGGTAGGTTAGTTAGAATATCCATGGGATCTGTCAGTAAACTCTGTCAGTAGGATTCTCTCCTCATTTAACATCAGCTGAATGAAAGCATTCGAGTAGGTATTTGTTCAAGGTTGTTCCAGCTAACCCTTTTTCTCCATCATTCAGGCACTAGTACTTATAAAGGCTTGCCATGCAAAGGAGAATATGAAATAGTAAAATAAACAATGGTAGTGTTCTTAGCAACGGTGTGACTCGTTCCAGCGCTGGCCTCGATTTCACACAAAAATACATCACTGATCATTGAATTTAGATCACAGAGGAAAAGAAGTTGGCTTTGTTGGAGGAAAGTCATAGATCACCAGATAGCTGTGTGTGATATGATCAGTTATCTGAGCCCTTGGGAAATAGAGTGAGACTCTTAGACTCTGAGTCATTCAGATACTGGAGGCAGCGTAGAAATGTGTGGTCAGAAAGCCAGGGGCTACAGTCTCTTCACATATCAGACAGACCACAGATTGTCACAGTTTCCCATGTCTGCAAACACAATGGTCTATTAAAGAAATCACAGACATTCGGTTAATACCCACGAGTCCAGGTGTAAAGTAATTTTCCAGTACAGGTGTTTTAGACTTCACGTCCTCTCTTGTTCAACTCAACAATGATCCAATCATTCACTGGCCCTAAGCAGGGTATGTGAAAGGAATCAGTAGATATCACTGCATTTGTTCAACACAACCTGGGTTGAGAAACTCAAGCTTCATGTTTAAAGTTTGAAGTTTTAATGTTACATGCACAAGTACAGTGAAATGCCTGATTATGTCATTCAGACAAACTCATAGCCTCTTATTCTCTTTTGAGTCTATAGCTTGACTGCACCCCATTTTGTCCCTGGTGTGTTGACCCAGGGCATTATACACGCTGGCCAGTCTGTCCTGACCATACTCCGAATGTTGCTGCCATTACTCATCACTGAGTCAGGGCTGGATCCCGTATGCTTAGACCCAGCTGTTTTCTCAGGGTCTCTTGCCAGAAGGCAAACAGAGAAAAGTCTGTGATAACACTCTTTGTTTAGCCCATATACAACTGTATTAAGGGTATAAGAGTGAGACGGTAAGTAGTAAATATAAGTAAATAGAGGTGCCACAGTAGTACACACACACACACATGACTGCATCATGACAGGGTTACCATCAAAATGGTTCATGAAATCTGATATTGAAAAAATATACATAGATAACCACTAGTGTATACACTCCAGAGTCTTTCTCTGACCTCCTCACTGGTTTATAGGGTGCTGGGGGCTAGAGGAGAGAGAGAGAGGGAGTGAGGGAGAGAGAGAGAGAGAGAGAGGGAGAGAGAGAGAGATGACCATATTAGTAACACATATTTCCCTCAGATTACACAGACCCACAAAGAATTCGAAAACAAATCCAATTTTGATAAACTCCCATATCTATTGGGTGAAATACCACAGTGTGCAATCACAGCAGCAAGATGTGTGACCTGTTGCCACAAGAAAAGAGCAACCAGTGAAGAACAAACACCATTGAAAATACAATATTTATGTTTATTTATTTATTTTCCCTTTTGTACTTTAACTATTTGTACATCGTTATACAACACTGTATATAGACATAATATGACATTTGAAATGTCTCTATTATTTTGGAACTTGTGTGAGTGTAATATTTACTGTCCACTTTGTATTGTTTATTTAACTTTTAAAGCCCCTTGAATTGAATTGAGGGGGGGGGGCTCTGATTAGAGAGCAGTCTGAGATAACAGCAGAGCCAGGGGGCTCAGGGTGACCTTATAAAGACACACAGTACCCCGCTCTCTGTCTCCTAGTTATCTCCTGAACCTAATTGGTGTGCACTGGAGGATAGGGATGAAACCTAGATCAACATGCAGATAGGGCCATGTTCCTACAGGTGTTGGGTGGATTAGACATTCTTAGGGGAGAGTCTCTTTTTCCTTTTTCAGTGAAAATATAGTGAAATGTGTGTAACCCTTTTATTCATTAATCACATTACCTTTTTTTGCCAAGTTGTAGACTCATGCATTGTTAACAACCTTTTCCCCCCCCTCAATCAATAACAGTTTTTGAAAATGCTGTGTTTATTTATAGGCATTCTGCCCATTGTAAAAGTCTGTATCATTGTCCGTGGATTCTCAGCTGCTGTTATCTTTTTTATTGTACCGTTGAAGCACAAATGTCTGTGATACACATCCATTCTCTCTCTCCTCAGACACTGAGACGTGTGACTATGGCTGGCACAAGTTCCAGGGCAACTGCTACAAGTACATCCCCCAGAGGAGGAACTGGGACACAGCGGAGCGAGAGTGCCGGGTACAGGGGGCACACCTGGCCAGCATCCTCTCACATGATGAGCAGCAGTTTGTCAACCGTAAGTGTGATATCACACTCATGCACGTACACGCCATGAAAACAATACTATTAGTTGTACACAAGACAACACAAGACACAAAGCCAACCATAGAATAATGCTCAATGACACAGTCTTAACCATCTGAAAATAACTACAGTATTTCACAAGTATTCTTCTTAAGGCTGATTTAAAACCCCTGCAGCTAATTGTAGGATTATCCTACATCTGGAATTTGCAGAAACACCAGGGAATTCCCAACAGATTTATCCCCATGCTCCTCGTCTTAAAGTCAGTATACACTAATCTCGTTAATGAATATGGGCTGTGGAGCAGAGAGGCATAGTGGATTACTACAGTAGGTTTTTGGGTGGTTGGCAGCAACAGTGGAGTAGACGTGGAGTAGACGTCAAACGTCTTGGCTGAGAGTGAGAAAGAAAACGCAGGCAGTTGGAACAGGAAGAGTGATGCATGTGTAGAAAAATGCCTCTCTCGCTCTCGCTTTATGGAGGGACTGAAAAGTGCCTAATAAGGCATTGGAATCAACTCATTGACCTCCTGTGTTCTGTTGTGCCCTTCACGGCAGGCCTTGGACAGGACTACCAGTGGATCGGCCTGAATGATAAGATGTACGAGAATGACTTCCGCTGGACCGACAGCACGCCCATGGTAAGAAGGGGTTCTCACACTTTTTAGCCTCAACAAACAGTGTTGAATCCCGGTAAATATTTACAGGGATACTGCTGACAAACACAGTCATCTAGGAGATGTGTCATTTCCTGCGGTGGTAAATGAGGAAACTCACTGTGGTCACTTTCTCATGACATACCCTACTATCTCCTCTACACCCTGTTGGACAAGCTCACTGGCTTGGCGTCATGCTCATAGAAATATAAAGAATAGAACAGGCGTCCCCATTCAAGACAATGATGGCATAATGGGGGGACTGCGAGTATACCCATAGAGGCAAAGCAGGAAGTAAAAGCAGGAAGTGTACCCAATAATCTGTGCTGTCCCGGGTGGCGCAGTGCTAGCTGTGCCACCAGAGATTCTGGGGTCGAGTCCAGGCTCTGTCGCAGCCGGCCGCGAATGGGAGGCCCATGGGGCGGCGGAAAATTGGCCCAGCGTCGTCCGGGTTAGGGAGGGTTTGGCCGGCAGGGATATCCTTGTCTCATTGTGCACTAGCGACTCCTGTGGCGGGCCGGGCGCAGTGCACGCTGACCAGGTCGCCAGGTGTACGGTGTTTCCTCCGACACATTGGTGCGGCTGGCTTCCGGGTTGGATCGGCATTGTGTCAAGAAGCAGTGCGGCTTGGTTGGGTTGTGTTTCGGAGGACGCATGGCTCTCGACCTTCGCCTCTCCCGAGTCCATACGGGAGTTGCAGCGATGAGACAAGACTGTAACTACTACCAATTGGATACCACGAAATTGGGGAGAAAAAAGGGATGTAAAAAAAATATACAAAAATAATCGGTGCTGTGAGTTGTCGATTCAACTGACATTACAAAAAATTCATTCCATTGCATGAGCCACATCAGTTAACATCATTTGAATGAACATTCTACATTAGCATGGAAATTATTGCATCACAATACCAGGCAGCCATTGCAAGTGTACCCATGAGTTTCCCAGTCAAATTGCCAGGGTTAGAGGTACCAAGCCCGTTCTATTCATTCTATTGCTATGGAAATGCTACTCCACATGTCCAGTGACATGTCATGCCTTTCACTAACAACAATCTCTGTCATTCACAAACTATAACAATAACCACACTGGCTTGAATTGTGTGTGTCTGTTGATTGTAAGAGAGGGAGAAAAATAGACATAATGAGCCTCAGTATATCTAGTGTATGTGTCTGCACAAGTGGCAGCATGATTGTTTGTGGTCATGTAAACGCACTGCAGATTCCCCTCACTAGACAGGAAAGTGGTTAATTACTACTTTCGGCCAGGTTGTACAGATTGGCTCTTTACTTCAAAGATAAGACCCCACCATCACCAGAGAGAGAGGGGTGGGGGGAAGGGCGGAGGACAGAGAGGGCCTGGGGGGCAGGAGATAAGCTGTGTCCTTTTGCGGGCAGATTGAACCCCCTCTCAGTTGAGAGAGATGGGAATAAAGGTGTCAATGACGCAGCAGAGAGAGGAGCTGACAGGCGCAGACAGGTACAGGCCTCCCCCTCTCCTCAGGAAGCACAGCAGGCAGCCAGACACACAGATGGGCAGCACCTGTCCCCGGCAGCAGAGAGAGATAGGTGGGGGGGTGGGGTAGGGTAGTGGGCCTGGGTGGGTGGTCAGCCTTACTGTATTACGGCTTTATCTGGGAACAGAGTGTATCTACCTTAACAGTATTACATTCTCTCTTGTGTAAAACAACAAACACATTTAACACACACAACATTGATTTTCAATTCATTCAGGAAATGTAGGAATTATATTTTGCATGTGTGGGGTCATTTTGGTTTTGTGGGAGGGAGGTTGTTTGATTATTTTGGGGAGGATGCGTGGGGGCTGTTGTGGGCATTTGCTACGTCAGTCAGCTGAGCAGGAAGCTGAGGTTGTGTTTGCTAACCGTAATAACAAGGTTCCTTGTGGGTTCTTGCATGGGGCCTCGGGGGAGGAACAAGATGAGGGGGGAGGGGGGGGTCAAGGCTTTGAACAGACTGTTTGAACCTTAAGCCTAGCTGAAAGATGGTAGCTCTGATCAATGCAGTGGTGCATTCCACGCAGCTCTGCAGCTGTGTGTATACAGCTGCAGCAAGTTTGCTATAGCAGGAAAATAATCCTGCAGCAACAGGAAATGTGAATTATTATGTGGATTATATTTAATGTAAATTTTTGTAGGGGTTGATACATTTTTCAAACAGGAAAATCAAGTCTGACATTTCAAAGGGGAAATTAGACAATTCAGAAGCTTTTTTTGTAGCTCAAATACTCTAGTTTTACAGGGTGATCAAATTAAGATCTTACATCTGTATGTGTGTCATACGACAATTATCGTGTGTTGAAGCAGAGTTACTCTAGTAATGCCAGGAATGTATTAAATGACACACCATTACTGTGTAATGTGGAGGGACCATAGCAAAGCATTGAGAAGCCTCCTCTTAGCTCCTCTCCCACCTTGTTACTTTATTTGGATGAATAGAGAATTAAGCAATAAGGCACGAGGGGGTGTGGTATATGGCCAATATAACACGGCTAAGGGCTGCTCTTAGCACGACCCAACGCGGAGTGCCTGGATACAGCCCTTAGCCATGGTACATTGGCCATATACGACGGGTAGGACAAAACATTCATTTTTCTGCTCTAATTACGTTGGTAACCAGTTTATGATGGCAATAAGGCACCTTGGGGGTTTGTGGTATATGGCCAACATACTGTACCACAACTGAGGCCTGTATCCACGCACTCCATGATGTGTCATGCATAAGAACAGCCCTTAGCTGTAGTAAATTGGCCAGATACCTCACCCCCTCAGGGCTTATTGCTTAAATATAGTACTGCTAAGGGCTGTTCGCAGGAACAAAGCGGAGTGCCTGGAGACAGCCCTTAGCCGTGGTATATTGAGCATACTGTATACCACAAACTCCCAGATGCCTTATTGCTAATATAAACTGGTTACCAAAGTAATTAGAGCAATACATATTTAATGTTTTGTCATACCCGTTGTATACAGTCTGATATAGCACAGCTGTCAGACAATTAGCATTCAGGGCTCGAACCACCCAGTTTGTAATGGTCTTCGGAAAGTATTCAGACCCCCTTGACTTTTTCCATATTTTGTTACGTTACAGCCTTATTCTAAAATTGATTAAATAAAACAATTCCCTCAGCAATCTACACACAATACCCCATAATGACAAATCTATGCAAATCTATTAAAACTTAAAACAGAAATACCTTATTTACATAAGTATTCAGACCCTTTGCAATGAGACTCGAAATTGAGCTCATGTGCATCCTGTTTCCATTGATCATCCTTGAGATGTTCCTAAAACTTGATCACCTGTGGAAAATTCAATTGATTAGACATGATTTGGAAAGGCACACAGCTGTCTATGTAAGGTCTCACAGTTGACAGTGCATGTCAGAGAAAAAACCAAGCCATGAGGTCGAAGGAATTGTCCGTAGAGCCCCCGAGACAGGATTGTTTTGAGGCACAGATCTGGGGAAGGGTACCAAAACATTTCTGCAGCATTGAAGGTCCCAAAGAACACAGTGGCCTCCATCATTCTTAAATGGAAGAAGTTTGGAACCACCAAGACTCTTCCTAGACCTGGCCGTCCAGCCAAACTGAGCAATCGGGTCAGAAGGGCCTTGGTCAGGGAGGTGACCAAGAACCCGATGGTCACTTTGACAGATATCTAGAGTTCCTCGGTGGAGATGGGAGAACCTTCCAGAAGGACAACCATCTCTGCAGCACTCCACCAATCAGGCCTTTATGGTAGAGTGGCCAGAGGGAAGCCACTCCACAGTAAAAGACACATGACAGCGCACTATGAGTTTGCCTAAGGCACCTAAATACTCTCAGACCATACGAAACAAGGTTCTCTGGTCTGATGAAACCAAGATTGAACTCTTTGGCCTGAATGCCAAGCGTCATGTCTGGAGGAAACATGGCACCACCCCTACGTTGAAGCATGGTGGTGGCAGCAGCATGCTGTGGGGTTGTTTTTCAGCAGCAGGGACTGGGAGACTAGTCAGGATCGAGGAAAAGATGAGCGGAGCAAAGTACAGAGAGATCCTTGATGAAAACCTGCTCCAGAGCGCTCAGGACCTTAGACTGGGGCAAAGGTTCACCTTCCATCAGGACAACGACCCTAAGCACACAGCCAAGGCAACACAGGAGTGGCTTCGGGACAATTCTCTGATTGTCCTTGAATGGCCCAGCCAGAGCCCGGACTTGAACCCGAACGAACATCTCTGGAGAGACCTGAAATTAGCTGTGCAGCAACACTCCCCATCCAACCTGGCAGAGCTTGAGGCGATCTGCAGAGAAGAATGGGAGAAACTCCCCAAATACAAGTGTGCTAAGCTTGTAGCATCATACCCAAGAAGATTCAAGACTGTAATCGCTGCCAAAGGTGCGTCAACAAAGTCCTATCAAAATGTGGAAAAGGTCAAGGGGTCTGAATACATTCCAAAGGCACTGTACCATACCCCTCGGGACATATTGCTTAATTCTCTATTCATCCAAAGAAAGTATATTTACAATGCCACATTAATAATATAACTTCCCTGTGACAAGATCAATTGTATTTCTAACAAGGTGGGAGAGGAGCTAAGAGGAGGCTTCTCAATGCTTTGCTATGGTCTCTCCACATTACACAGTAATGGTGTGTCATTCAATACATGCCTGGCATTACTAGTGTAACTCTGCTTCAACACACGATAATTGTCGTACAGACACACATACACACACACACACACACACACACACACACACACACACACACACACACACACACACACACACACACACACACATACAGATGTAATATCTTAATTTGATCATCCTGTTGCAGGATAACTTTTCTGCAATTAAAAAATTGTCTGGATGTCCTTTGGTTGGTGGACCATTCTTGATACACACGGGAATCTATTGAGCGTGAAAAACACAGCAGCGTTGCAGTTCTTGACACAAACCGGTGCGCCTGGCACCTACTACCATACCCTGTTCAAAGGCACTTAAACCTTTTGTCTTTCACATTCACCATCTGACTGGCACAAGTACACAATCCGTGTCTCAATTGTCTCTATTGTCTTAATCTACACTGATTGAAGTGGATTTAATAAGTGACAGAAATAAGGGATCATAGCTTTCACCTGGATTCACCTGGTCAGTCTATGCCATGGAAAGACCAGCTGTTCTTAATGTTTTGTACACTCGGTGTACACACAGCTGAAATGCTATTTCAGCCAATCAGCATCCAGGACCCAAACTACCCGGTTTATAATATCCAATACTCCACATTGGATCAATATGTCCTCTGTCTTCCAAATGTACAATATGACAGTGTATATGTGTTAGAAACATTCTATTTCCCACGACTGTTTCCATCCTGCACAGCACAACTGTACCAGTATAATGTTTATCTGAGCAGGACTCACAGGCTCAGTTTATTTAGTGATTTGGCCTCTTTTCGGTTCCTTTGTTTGGCTTTGGAGCGAAGTCTCTCACAGGGTCCCAGTGAAAAGTCTGGAGGGTGATGTCATAGTGTAGCTGAGCAGTGGGTTACAGTGTCCTTTGGGAACTGAGGCAGCAGTGTGGAGTATAGAAGTGTGGAGGGGGCGAGGAGAGAGGGGTGGAGGGGGTGAGGAGAGAAGAGAGAGGGGTGGAGGGGGTGTGGATAGAGGAGAGGGGGTGGAGAGGTGGAGGGGGTGAGGAGAAAAGGTGGAGAGGATGAGGAGAGAGGGGAGGAGGGGGTGGGGGGAGAGAAGAGAAGGTGGAGAGGTTGAGGAGAGAGGGGAGGAGGGGTAAGGAGAGAGGAGAGAGGGTGGTTGGAGAGACAGACGAGTAGGATAGTCTGTTTGAAAGTAGGAGAAAGTAAAAAGTGATTTAAATTCCCCAGCCACAGTACATTCTACCGTTATCTATCACCCCTGCAACTCTTCACCAGGTTGTCGCTGTAAGTGAAAAATAGTTTTCACTCCATCTACCTGGTAAAATGAAGGTTAAATCGAATTAAAAAAAAGGATTGTTGTAATGATTCTAGTTCCAGATGTGTCAATAGTCTGTGTTGATCTGAACAGGCGGAAGGAACATAGAGCCCTCCAGTGGATGATATAAGCATTACATTCAGCTGCCACTTAAGAGTCATTCAGAAATGGCCCCACCAACCTAACTACACACTGGAAAGCTATTTTAACCTCATTGATAACCAATGTAATGGCCTTTACCCCAGAGGAGACTTGAGACTGGACTATCACTGACCATATCTATTGTTCCAATTATACCCCAGAGATAACGAGTGCTGCCAGCATGTTGTTAGCTGTCATTCTAAAATAAAGAGAGTGTGTATCTGTACTGATTTCAGCTCGGACAAAGTGAGGCACTTGCTAGAGGAAATTTACTAAAGTGTCTTTACTGTGATCCTGGTCCGATCCTTCTTATAATGATGATGATGATGTGGACAGTGATGATGATGATGATGATCCAATCGTGATGGTCTGTTTCTTCTTCTTTTCCCATAGCAATATGAGAACTGGCGTCCCAACCAGCCAGACAGTTTCTTCTCATCTGGAGAGGACTGTGTGGTGATGATCTGGCACGAGGACGGCCAGTGGAATGACGTGCCCTGCAACTACCATCTCACCTTCACCTGCAAGAAAGGCACAGGTAAGACAGAAATACAGTTTAAAAATGTCACAAAAGTACTTCAATGTTAGCCATAACTGTCCCATAATAATTGTCCCACCTAGATATCCTAAGATGGATGCACTAAGTGTAAGTCTCTCTGGACTGGAGCGTCTGCTAAATGACTGAAATGTTGAGAGCTATTTCAATCCACTGACAGTGTACATTTATCTATCTATCATTCATTCATTCATTCATCCACCCATTCATCCATCCATTAATCCATTCATTCATTTGTTTATTCATCCATCCATCCATCCATCCATCCATTCAGCCATTCATTCTCCCATCAACCCCTGTGTGTTCTTCCCAGTGGGCTGTAACCAGCCCCCTCTGGTACAGAACGCTCGTACCTTCGGCAGAAAGAGGTCACGCTATGAGATCAACGCACTAGTGAGGTACCAGTGTAGGGACGGTTTCATCCAGAGGCACGTGCCAACCATCCGTTGCCATGAAGACGGCCGATGGGACATCCCCAAAATCGCCTGCATGAGTCGTGAGTACAGTAGATCGATTGATTGATTGATTCTAGTGAGGATCTCTCCACATTTTCTGACCAAGTGCTATTGTTTCTTCCCCAGCATCAAACTTCCAGAGGGCCTTTGCGAGGAGGCAGAGTTACAGTCTGTTCAGTAGCAACAAATACAAGCGGCAGTCCGATGAGGCGGCGTCCCGACATCATCCTCACCATCGAGGAAGGAGAGAGAGGAGAGGCAGAAGACAAGCAGAAGACAATGATCGCCATGGTTACGCTAGGTTACGTTTACTCAGAACCAGCAGAGCCTAAACCATAGGAACGCAGGACTGTTAGTTATGTGGATATTTGTTTTTTTTATCGAATGAAAACATTTTAAGAACTTTAAAGAATGAAAGGACAAAAAGAAGAAACCCAAAGGATATTTACAATTTTTCTTGCAATTTTGATGATGGAATCTTGGAATGATGTGCCTTTTTAAAGAAATATTATTTTAAAGAATATTCTTATAAAGGGACACTATTTTATAACAAAGCCAAAGTGGATACCTTCAGTTGGCTACTGGGAAAGTGTGCTGGAGATGTACTTTGGACCAAATAATGCATTCATCCTCAACTATACGATTTTCTCCATTTTATACAGACAGGAGAGCGTTCAACTCTTACATTGGGAAAAAGATATCGGCAAATTCCAGCTTTTGTGAAATTATAGCGCTTATGTTATGCAAAATAATACAATTAATTTACAAATAGTCTGTACTACGCAGGCACTGACAATCAAATGAATCCACAGTACACAATCCATCTCTCTCTTCTCTACATTATTCCGGAAATGACATTTCAAAGAAAGAGGATCTATGCTTGGGTTTATCTTGTTGTTACACATGATTACTGTATGCATTTTTTCAGAGTTTTTCATCCAATACCAAGCTTGGGACTATCCGATGACGCATGTCACTGACCAATCAGATTTCAGATCACAGAATGAAAAACTGAAACATGGCGAAGGCCCATCCAATCAGAATTTGACCTTTTATCACTAACTTTGTCATCAGCTGCAGTCTTCATCCCATCTCATCCATAGATATATAAAAAATATATGATGCGTTGATAATGGGTTAATGTTTGTGCACATCCATTTAACACTTTTGCTTTCTATTGTATGTTGAGAAACAAAAGAGGAGATTTCTAAGTATTATTTGACTGAGGGCCAAATGAGTGTCTCCTCCTAAGCCCTAAAGGCCTTATACATTGAAGTGAAGCCATCGACC
Organism: Salmo trutta; assembly: GCF_901001165.1. NCBI lineage: Eukaryota > Metazoa > Chordata > Actinopteri > Salmoniformes > Salmonidae > Salmo > Salmo trutta. The sequence goes on along the minus strand of NC_042983.1, from coordinate 32,702,011 downwards.
TGTAAATTATTTGGCTGTGTTGAATGAAACTATAGAAGGGAAAGGAGGGTTATGGAATGTATGTTTTCTAGACAATATAACCTGGAATTCCTTGCTACGTTTACAACAAATGTGAGGTATTTTAATGTTACTAAAACAATGTTATAAAAATCCTTTAAAAAAATTAGCTTTACTTCTGTTCTGCCTGAGGGGGTAACTTCTCTGTTTCCTGACACTGTAGGCGACTCAAGCTCTTCGCTTCCTTCCATGTGCTGTTTTCTTAGGTCAATGTAAAACTACTATTGAGAGAATGTACTTAGTGAAACACTTCGAAAGACTTGAACAAACACCTTTTTAAACAAAAGATACAAATAATTTATTTTTCAAGCTGCTCTTCCTCTTCTTGCTATGTTATTGTTTTGTAAGTGAAATATTCTGATGATGCAATCACTTGGTCTGACTAGTCTCGATACTACATGTATTTACATGCTTTGTGGGAGACAGCTAACATCACAGTATCTGAGTCAATGTGATGAAGATATTATTTTACTACACACTATGCTAGATAGGTCTTATAGTATGACACTTAGGGGTCAACAATGGACCAAGGGCTTCAATCAGCTGAAATTGCAGTGTTTCCGTCACAATATCACCAAACACTTTGTACAGATTTAGTGTTGCACAATTGATGACGATCATCCAGCAGTTGTTGTTTGTCTTTTTTTATTTGTTGTGTTTTAGCATTAAAGTGCACATAATAACATTTTATATTTACAGTATAACTTTTTTTTTACAATGTGAAAGTCTGGGATGTTTGAGAAATACATTTTTAAATTAAACAAGACTGTTTTAACTGCTCTCAGTCACCAAAGAAATAAAAACAAAAGTTTGCCAATTTCACTCGCGTCTCTTTTTTGTTTGTAAGGTCACCACCATTACATGTATTAACAGTCTGGGGCAGGCTAGGTTTCAAACCATGTTACAAACCATGATTTAACGTTCAGCAGTAAGCTTTGACTTTTACCGTGATCGTGGTGGTCAACAGGACTTCACTTTGTTAGTAGTACAGTCCTACTACCAGCAGGTAGCGCTGTTGAACATTGAACTAGTTGTATGACATGCCATTTACTGCTCAAAGCTTTGTCTACAAACAGCTGCTGTCAATGAACTGGGATGGCTACTTTCACTTGAAAATCTTTAGTAACTTCTGAACATTTGTTTCTTGCGACAATGCAATATGTATCCAGGAGGTGTGCTATTGCTGCCTGAACGTTTGAATTAAAATAGATATGAAAGTGAGAGATATGAGAAAACAAATGTATTGAATTAGAGAAAATATGACGCCTACCAAAGCAAGACTCCATATTGTTGTACAGTTCACATTGTAACACAACCCTCTCACAAGTCATTACCTTTAAAGTATTCTTCTGCTTTCCATACCATTATCATCTGAACACAAATCCCTAATGGGTTGGAGCCCTGCACAGCACGCTATTACAGTTCACCAGCGCTTTTGTGCACACATCCTTGCAGGGAGAAACATTACATGTGAATCTGTAAAGTGTTACACCTATTCCACAAGCCCCTATACTGACATACATTCATCCTCTTGGCTCCTGAGCGCTCGTCTGTGCTGTGAAACACAGAGAAAACAGGCTGATGCTCAATCCTTGGCCAGTGACCCTGGGGTCAAAGACAGTACAGAACAGAGGTGGATATATCACCGCCCTGTCTCCACAGCACATACTGTTCACTTTTAGGGGACACAGGTGACCATAGTCAATTCCTTTAACATATGAGGTCAGAAGCACATGTCTTTTCGGGTACTGAGCAGGGAATATCAGTGAGGCTCAAAACGTTGGTATGGGTTGAAGCCTTCAATGTTTTGTTGGAGCATCTGCGTGTGGGTGCTCTACTTTTCTACCTATGCAATGCCTTAAAAACAATTCAGTACAAATAATGGTTTAAAATAGGGGGGCCTGTGCCCCCTTCAGTTCCACTGAACATCACTCCATTGGTCCCCAGTGCCTGCTTATTGAGAAGCTCTGTCTAAACAGGGATCATCAACTAGATTCAGCCGCATGACGATTTTTTTCTTGAGTGGATGGTCGGGGTGGCCAGAACATATTAACAAATAATTTGTAGACTGACCAAATTGACTGCAAGAAGCTCAAACATTTGCCCAAAACATAATAATTCCAATCCTGATTTCCTGGTGTTTTTACGGTATTTTATGTCCAACAATGAAAAATAAAACCATCTAAAAAATACATTTTAAAATAGTCCTAAAAAAACAAAACAATCCTCAGAAAACTTGGAGGTCCAAATAAAACCATCCACGGGCCTCCAGTTGGGGAGCCCTGCTCTACAATGATGCAATGGTGTGAAACACCATTACCAATTCACCATTATTACATACAATAACAGTGAGTAGATGAATGCAATCTTTGTATTGATTGAGGTTTGTGTACAGTTCTTATGATGAACATTGCTGCTCTAGCTGTCATTAGCATTACAGGCCTCTGGCTGGATGTCCCACGGAGAGAAACCCTTCAATCTTCCTTCATGAAACAGACATCCCGTTAATAAGCTCAGGAAAAGAACACTCTCTCGGCTGGTTTCTCTGGGATATCGGAGGCTTTCTTCCCTCTTTAGAAAAAAAGAGAAACATTTTGGAAAGGAAATGTGCGCCGGATTGTCCTGATAGTCTCAGGGTCTGTTTCAGTCTAATGCTCCATGTCCATCGTTTATTCATTACTTTGGCATTTCCTCAGCCGTGTAACATAATCTGGATATCAGTGACCATCATGAAACATGGAGAGGATTTAGCCCTGAAGCACACACACACATGCATGCGCAAGCGCACGCGCATGCACACATACGCACAGACATTTAACAAGCCCCCACATTGTGTGTATACTCTGGTGCTTTGCTTTGTATAATAAAACAGCATTGCTCTTCACCTCTCCGCCATAGTTTTTTGTGGCTTTAGTGATATTCCCTGCGATCTCCCTGGCGTGTGCAGCAGTGTATTTTGAAGCAGTCTTGAAGGAGTCTTTAACACAACCTTTGGAAGTGGCATGTCAATGGGTTCTTGGGCTAGTCAAACAACACCCTTACATTTGTCTGGCGTTTCCTTCTGCTAACACAGTAAATGTTTCCCCGCTGAAATATACCACAAATAGAACCACTTGGAGAGACAGCTCCCTGTAATCTACTTGGTTGGCTAGGCAACACTTAGCATACCAAAGCAAAGGAGGTAGAAGTTGTCTGTCTCTGTCCTGCTGCTCTCTCACTTCTTAAATAATAGTCAGTTGAATCACAGCTGGCAGCTCTCCCATGGAGAAGTACTGTATTAACAGCTGTCAGGTCTCCCATAGAGAAGTATAAACAGCCGGTAGGTCTCCTATAGACAAGAATAAACAGCCAGGGAAGATTAAGGGAAAATACACTTATTTTCTATATATCAAATCAAATGTTATTTGCCACATGCTTAAACATCAGCTGTAGACTAACAATGAAATGCTTAGTTACGGGCCCTTCCCAACAACGCAAAGAGAATATATAGAACTAATAGAAAATAGAAACATAATAAATACACAATGAGTAACAATAACGTGGCTATATACACTGGGTACCAGTACTGAATTGATGTGAGTCAACAGGATAGATAATAAACAGTAACAGCAGCATATGTGATGAGTTTAAAGAGTTAGTGCAAAAAAGGATCCATGCAGATAGTCCAGGTAGCTATAGGTTAACTATTTAACAGTGGTATAGCTTGGGGGTAGGAGCTGTTTAGGGTCCTGTTGGTTCCAGACTTGATGCATCGGTACCGCTTGCCGTGTGGTAGCAGAGAGAACAGTCTATGACTTGGGTGGCTGGAGTCTTTGACAATTTTTAGGGCCTTCCTCTGACACCGACCGGTATAGAGGTCCTGGATGGCAGGGAGCTCATATGGACTACCCTCTGTAGCGCCTAGCGGTCGAATGCCAAGCAGTTGAAATACAAAACGGTGATGCAGCCAGTAAAGAGGCTCTCAATGGTGCAGCTGTAGAACTTTTTGAAGATCTGAGGACCTAAGTCAAATCTTTTCAGCTTCCTGAGTGGGGAGAGGCGTTGTCGTGCCCTCTTTACGACTGTGTTGGTGTGTGTGGACCATGATAATTCCTTAGTTATGTGGACACCGAGGAACTTGAATCTCTCGACCTGCTCCACTACAGCCCCGTCGACGTGGATGGGGGCGTGCTCGGCCCTCCGTTTCCTGTAGTCCACGATCAGCTCATTTGTCTTGCTGACGTTGAGGGAGTGGTTGTGGCCCTGGCACCACACTGCCAGGTCTCTGACCTCCTCCCTGTAGGTTGTCTCATCGACGTTGGGGATCAGGCCTATCAACGTCATGTCATCGGCAAACTTAATGACGGAGTTGGAGTCGTGCGCTGCCACGCAGTCATGGGTGAACAGGGAGTACAGGAGGGGACTAAGCATGCAGCCCTGAGGGGCCCCCTTTATGAGGGTCAGCATGGCAAAGGTGATGTTGCCTACCATCACCACCTGGGGTCGGCCAGTCAGGAAGTCCAAGATCCAGTTGCAAAGGGAGGTGTTTTATCCCAGGGTCCTTAGCTTAGTGATGAGCTTGGAGGGCACTATGTTGTTGAATGCTGAGCTGTAGCCAATGAACAGCATTCTCATGTAGGTGTTCCTTTTGTCCAGAAAGGGCAGTGTGGAGTGCAATAGAGCTTGCGTTATCTGTTGATCTGTCGGGGCGGTGTGCGAATTGGAGTGAGTCCAGGGTGTCTGGGATGATGGTGCTTATGTGAGCCATGACCAGCCTTTGAAAGCATTTCATGGCTACAGATATGAGTGCTACGGGCGATAGTCATTTAGACAGGTTACCTATAGGCCTGGTCTTGAGCGTCTTATGACACACACAAACCACCTCCACAATTTATAGGCTATTATTAAATCTATACCATGGTTGCACATTTTCATATCACAAAATATTGATTTGTAACTGGTTTCTGAATGGGACTTTGCAGTGCAAGTGGAGCCTTTGTTTATATCAATCCCTACATTTATATCCTAGTGTTTGATACACATGCAATATTAAAGCTTTATGCAGGCAATTTACCTTCAATATAAAACTCCATTGTACACTGAACATGGAGACAGGAGAGTGCCCTTCATTTGCCAACTCCTTTGCTCCTGCCAGCAGCCCTCTACTGCACCAAGGGCAACCTCAGCATTTATAGAAAGTAGAAACATAATCCATGTATGTTGGTCCAGATCCAACGACAACAGAAATACACAGAACTACCATTAAATGGAGGGGGAAAAGTTTATTACCAAGTCTTTATTTTCAGTTTGGTCTTTTGTTCAAAAAGGTAAATGGCATTAGAAAACAAAAAACACCTGCACCAAAGGATGTGTGCATACAAAGGTAACACAAATGTGAAAACCGCCAATTATGTGTATCATGCTTTAGAAAAGTCTGTTTCTTTTTTATGTGACTGCAGTTAGTAAACCAGGTTCAATCAAATAACCACATGCTACCTGTGTCAATGCCATCTAGGAGAGCAAGAGAAAGGTAAGCCTAAATGCAACACAAAAAGAAAAGAAAGATCACCTCCATCATTTGTATATTCAGTTTTACTGACCAATATTGTCTCCACTAGGCTAGTGGTTATGGCTATAGTCAACACACATCTCAGTTGTCAACCTCCTGCATGTCCAATGGGTCCATTTTAGTGTTGTAATGCTGAGGGAACACTGTAAAACATTTGACATAATATGGAGACATAGAAGTCACGTGGTATTTCTAGTCACTCTCTTTATTTACCACTTTATATGCATTGCATATAAAATAATTCTGGTTACTGCCCTTGGATATTATCATTCCAGAATTAACTTCACAAGAGGCTAATCTCAAGTGTGAGTTAAAACTGGTAGCAAATACTTTGTGATTTTTTGCTCTTCAAGTCTGGACTGGACCAACTTCTTCGAGTCAGGATTTAAGTCAGACCCTGCGTTTCATTGATTTGAAAACAAAAACTGCTCAACATTGTTTTAAAAAAAATCCAATTGAAAACTCTCAAAGCGGATGCCTCTTATGTGATGCCGTACAATCAACACTATAGTACGTTGAGATTTTTCCTTCACTGACATTTAGCTGAAATTATACCTAGGAATTGTAGCGATTTCAATCTGAGAATTTTGTCCAATATAATACTGTACACTAAGTAAGGTTTGGGTGAGGGGCAAGTGTGGGGAGTACATATTAAGAGTTACAAAAAAAACGATTTAAAAACAATTTGACAAAGCAATATGCCACACATAGTGACATAAAAAAACATAAGAAAAAGGCAATACAAACACTTTGTAAAAAATAACAAAACGGGTTATATTAGTTAAAATAATTGCTTAGTATGACTTTTGATTATCTATTGATCTAAACTATCTATGAAGAGGAGTGACAGTACGGGACACATAGATTCATGTTATGCTTTAAACAGAAATGTTAAAAGATCGGATCACAGTTCATAAAGTTGAAAAGCACCCCGGAGGATTCTTAGTAAGAGGGGGAAGTATTTAGATGTTGAAGAGAGACATGCATTATTAAAGTAACACTTGCAAAGAGAAGGGACAATGAGTTAGCAGACAAACTTTTCTGAAACTTTTTGAAACATTATCCTACACTCTTAGAAAAAAAGGTGCTATCTAGAACCTAAAACGGTTCTTCGGCTGTCCCATAGGAGAACACTTTGAAGATCCCGTTTTGGTTCCAGGTAGAACCCTATTGGTTTCTGTGTAGAACCGTTTCCCCAGAGAGTTCTACATGGAACACAAAATAGTTCTACCTGGAACCAAAAAGGGTTCTCCTATGGGGACAGCCAAAGAACCCTTTTGGAACCATTTTTTCTATGGGTGTAGTTCACCGTTTCAGGACATACAGGAAAGTTAGCTTGCTGACTTGAATCTCCTTTGTGAAATGCTAGATGAAGATTCACTTGGGATGGGGATAAAAATGTGATTTTGTTGTTGTTGTTATTTGTCTATCGTAGTTTGTGGTAGCATTACTGTGAAAGTGTTACTGAAAACAGAACTTCCATAGTCAAACTGTGGTTACTATGTTAATGAAATTTAGCCCATAAGCTGCTTGATATGCATGTTAGTTAGACCTGATGCATTTTGTCACAGACAATTATTTAAATTTTTTGAAACTTCAAAAGCATTCCCTGGCCAAATAGAGCATAAATGCTCCAATCATTATTTCTTCACACAATCAATTTGTGGAGGACAAAACAAATGAGGATGATGTAACTCATCCTAGCCTTGTCTCTGTCACAATTTCAACCACGGTGCTGTGTTATTACATGACGAGGAATAACTCTTGTTTCAGCTTCCAAAATCTATTTAGGTCATTGCAGTATTCAAATTCGTTTTTACAATATTCATAGTTTGTAAGAATAAAAAAAAGTTAGCACAGTTTTTGTAAGGTAATGAGCTCATGCTAGTTCATGCGAATTAATTCCCGACATGTATTGGTGTTATTGGTGTTGTTGTTGTCATTTTTTTCCTTTGGTGGTTAAGTTGGTTTTGTGCACAGGGCTAAGTCCTGGCATTCCCTCTTCACTGCTGGCCCTTGAAGCAGTAGACACCAAAGAGCTTTTGCTTCTTGTCAGGGAATCCCACAAAGCGCACGGCCGCCTCTGTTGGGCTGCAGTTCCTGCGGGGACTGGAGATGGGGTAGCGGACGCTGCCGTCAGCCAGCCAGCCAGAGTCGCAGCGGTCATAACCGTTCAGCTTCCAGGCAGCGTACATCTGGGCCACATTGGCAATCTCAGCCCCGTCATCCTGGCACGCCTGAACAGCCTCTGCGAACGTCAGCTTGTGGGGTTGCACCAGCCAGTAGAGACGACCTGAGGTCGGCCAAAAGTCAACAGAGGATTTGGGTTGGGGGTATTCTGCCTCACTTTACAAAAAGGTCTATTAGCTATGTTGATGAACTCTTCCCTACTGCAATGTATGTCCATCTATTTCTGCTACTTGAATAATTGTGTCTCAATGATACATAACACACTGCATTTGCAATGATCAACTGGAAAACAACCACACGAAGGAAACACCAACTCACCCTTGAGGCCAGAGGTGAAGCAGAAGACATCGTAGTGGCTCTTGGACTTTTCACGCTGGCCGTAGTTCCTCAGGCCCGCCCTGGCGTTGGCACCTCCACAGGGCCCTCTAGGTTTGGTGATGGGGTACTGAACGGACCCATCGTTCAGCCAGCCGGCGTTGCACCAGTCCATGCCACTCCTCCAGGCCTCGTAGAGCTGGTCGAACGAGGCTACCACAGAGTCCTGGTCCAGGCAAGCCTGCTCGGCATCGTGGAAGTTGAGGTTGTATCGGCCCAGCCGTGGGGAGTAAGGGAACACCACACCTGGGAATGAGAAAGGAGCTGTGGTTAAGTGAAAATGCTCTCGAAGCCGTTTTTGGAGGATATATTGACATGGGGGTTGTTTCGTTGAGGGCTCGGCAAACTGTGCCAATATATCCTCCAAACAACTGGCTTTGAGGGCATTATCACGTTTATACAACGGGTTAACAAGATATTCAAATAATTATTGATAGAATTTCATTAAAACTTTATTTGATGAATTTATTTGTTTGTTCTATCGATTCAATTGCCAGAGACGCGACCCAGTCGTTAAGTATTTTTGTTCTTAATCTATGGACGTGACCCAGTCGTTCTAAATGTTCCGTTGTCATGATGGCTGTTAACGTTCTTATCCCATGCTTGCCAGCTAGCCAACTTCGGCTAACACAGTCATGACAAACAGTCCAGCCAGAATAACAGCAAAGTAGCTGCATTTGCGTTTGTTTAAGCTGTTTTCTAGAGATTTTTTGGGGGATGTATCCATAACAATGAGCTAATGATGCACGATATCACCTGGCATAGAACATTTGCTTTCTCGCCAGAGAAGCTAGCCAACTACACAGCGAAGACAATCACTTCAAACTGAAACTTGAATGACAGCAAACTAGCTGTGTTTCGTGTTTTTATATTGACATTTCTTTGTATATATCCATAAAAATAATGCTGATTCATGATTTCGACTGTCTGTCTCGTCCGAATTTCAGTATTGAAACAATGTTGCAAATTTTGGAGAGAGACAGACAGTAAGGTTTATACAAATCTCCGCTGTTGAAAACCAAATGCTAGTCTAAAAGAAATGGGAAATAATTTCTAAGTGCCCTTTACAGTGGAGATTAACTTCATAAATTGCCTGATTGGGCTGATGAAACAGTAGATTGCACAGTCACATGGAACAGTAAATATGCATTTTAACGTCACAGCTTTTGCCGGGCTGTCACGTCCTGACCAGCAGAGGGAGTAATTGTATTAGTTTTGGTCAGGACGTGGCAGAGGGTTTGTGTTGTGTATGTTCTAGGGTAGTTTTCTATGTGTAGGTTGGGTGCTGGACTCTCAATTGGAGGCAGGTGTTTCTAGTTGCCTCTGGTTGGGAGTCCTATAAATAGGTGTGTGTTTTTGTTTGTCACTTGTGGGTAGTTGTTTGAGAGCACTGCTTTTGTTGAGCCTGCTTCTCTGTTCCTGTCGTTAGTTTGTTTATTGTTTTTCCGTGGTGTTCTCATTGTTATAATAAATATGTTGAGCACGCAACCCGCTGCGCACGCAACCCGCTGCGCCTTGGTCCCATTCTCTCTTCCACGACAGCTGTGACAGAACTACCCACCACAACAGGACCAAGCAGCGGAGGAAATCTGGCGAGGACCGGGGAACACGGCTGGTAAGGGAGCCCAAGAGGCAGCCCCAATAATTTTTTTTGGGGGGGCACAAGGGCAGTTTGGCGGGGCGAGGATGGAGCCCCAGGCCAGCTCCCCGTACCCTTTTTAGGCAGAGACATACTGGACAGGTCCCATGCTTTGGGGTGATGGGTGCTGTGGCGAGGCCGGGTATTTTCAAGCCGGTACGCGCAGTACAAGCGCCCCGCATGTGCCAGGGGAAAGTGGGCATCCAGCCAGTAGGGGTGATGCCAGCCCTGCGCTCGAGACCGCCAGCGCGCCTCTACGGTCCAGTGTTTCCTGCTACACGCACTAGCCTTGAGGTGCGTGTCTCCAGGCTGGCACGTCCAGTACCAGCCCCACGCATCAGGCTTCTAGTGCGTCAACCCAGTCCGACTCGGCCTGTTCCAGCTCAGGGCGTGTGCCCAGACTGGCACATCCTGTACCAGCCCCACGCATCAGGCTTCTAGTGCGTCAGCCCAGCCTAGCCAGTCTGGTGCCGCCAGAGCCGCCCGCCAGTCAGGACCCGCCAGAGCCGCCCGCCAGTCAGGAGCAGCCAGAGCCGCCCGCCAGTCAGGAGCCGCCAGAGCCGCCCGCCAGTCAGGAGCCGCCAGAGCCGCCCGCCAGTCAGGAGCTGCCAGGGTCGTCCGCCAGCCGGGCGCAGCAAGGGTCGCCCGTCAGCCGGGCGCAGCAATCGCCGCCCGCCAGCCGGGCGCAGCCAGAGACACCCGCCAGCAGGCCGCAGCAAGAATCGCCCGCCAGCCGGGCGAAGTCAGGGTTGCCCACCAGTCCTCCGACGCGGCCAGGAGCGCCACCTAAGTGGGCGACGCCGAGGGTGGAGCGGGGTCCACGTCCCGCACCTGAGCCGCCTCCGATATAGGTGGGTTGGGGAGGGGGGGTGTAGCACAGTGCCGTCGTTGACGGCAGCCACCCTCCCTTCCCTCCCTGTAGTTTAGGGGGATTTTTCTGTTTGTTTTGGGGGTTTTCTGTGTTTTTTCTTTTGAGGTGCATTCAGGGTCTGCACCTTTGGGGGGGGGGGGGGGGGGGTACTGTCACGTCCTGACCAGCAGAGGGAGTAATTGTATTAGTTTTGGTCAGGACGTGGCAGAGGGTTTGTGTTGTGTATGTTCTAGGGTAGTTTTCTATGTGTAGGTTGGGTGCTGGAGGCAGGTGTTTCTAGTTGCCTCTGATTGGGAGTCCTATAAATAGGTGTGTGTTTTTGTTTGTCACTTGTGGGTAGTTATTTGTTAGCACTGCTTTTGTTGAGCCTGCGACTCTGTTCCTGTCGTTAGTTTGTTTATTGTTTTTCCGTGGTGTTCTCATTTTTATAATAAAGATGTTGAGCACGCAACCCGCTGCGCCTTGGTCCCATTCTATCTTCCACGACAGCTGTGACACGGGTGGTAACTTGACGAATAGACACTGGTTGGAACGCGGTTTTAACCAATCAGCATCCAGGATTAGACCCCCCATTGTATAATGTAAGATTAATTGTTCTCTTTTAACAAGTTGGAAAATATTTTTTGATCCTTTAATGTAATCACCACAGTGGATAGAAGAAACCCGTTGCATAGTTACCCATGCTTTATACAGTCGAAGTCGGAAGATTACATACACCTTAGCCAAATACATTTAAACTCAGTTTTTCACAATTCCTAACATTTAATCCCAGTAAAAATTCCCTGTCTTAGGTCAGTTAGGATCAACACTTTATTTTAAGAATGTGAAATGTCAGAATAATAGTAGAGTGAATTATTTCAGCTTTTATTTCTTTCATCACATTCCCAGTGGGTCAGAAGTTTACATACACTCAATTAGTATTTGGTAGCATTGCCTTTAAATTGTTTAACTTGGGTCAAACGTTTTGTGAAGTGCACCAGTCCCTCCTGCAGCAAAGCACCCCCAAAACATGATGCTGCCACCCCCGTGCTTCACAATTGGGATGGTGTTCTTCAGCTTGCAATCCTCCCCCTTTTTCCTCCAAACATAACGATGGTCATTATGGCCAAACAGTTCTATTTTTGTTTCATCCGACCAGAGAACATTTCTACAAAAAGTACAATATTTTTCCCCATGTGCAGTTGCAAACCGTAGTCTGGCTTTTTTATGGTGGTTTTGAAGCAGTGGCTTCTTCCTTGCTGAGCGGCCTTTCAGGTTATGTCGATACAGGACTCGTTTGACTGTGGATATAGATACTTTTGTACCTGTTTCCTCCAGCATCATCACAAGGTCCTTTCCTGTTGTTCTGGGATTGATTCGCTATTTTCGCAACAAAGTACGTTCATTTCTAGGAGACAGAACGTGTCTCCTTCCTAAGCGGTATGATGGCTGCGTGGTCCCATGGTGTTTATACTTGCGTACTATTGTTTGTACAGATTAATTTGTACCTTCAGGCGTTTGGAAATTGCTCCCAAGGATGAACCAGACTGATTTCTTTTGGATTTTCCCATGATGTCAAGTGAAGATGCACTGAGTTTGAAAGTAGGCCTTGAAATACATCCACAGGTACACCTCCAATTGACTCAAATTATGTTGATTAGCCTATCAGAAGCTTCTAAAGCCATGATACCGTTTTCTGGAATTTAACAAGCTGTTTAAAGGCCCAGTCAATTTAGTGTATGTAAACTTCTGACCCACTGGAATTGTGATACAGTGAATTATAAGTGAAATAATCTGTCTGTAAACAATTGCTGAAAAAATTACTTGTGTAATGCACAAAGTAGATGTCCTAACCGACTTGCCAAAACTATAGTTTGTTAACAGTAAATGTGTGGAGTGGTTGAAAAATGAGTTTTAATGACTCCAACCTAAGTGTATATAAACTTCCGACTTCAACTGTACATACAGTAGACAGAAATATACCGTAAATGAAAACATACAGATACACATAAAACATCATAACATACTGAGGTGAGGAATATGATGAATACAGACCATTCTTCCTTTTAAACCAGTGACACCTTGTTTGTAATTCCAGTTTCAGGAAGTGTATGGAAAAGAGGATTTTGGATGTATGTTTTACACACTCGTCCTACTGTCAGTTTACAGACCCAGACATCCCGTGGGATGAAGAATGTGTGGTCCTGGGTCGAGACCGGACCAGTCATGAGGGAATGGGGGTTTCTGACATACGATCTGATAGTATATGTTAGTGAGTGTAAGTCATTACTCTTCTTGGTCTTGCGGCTCCTGGTGAGTGTTAGAAGAGCAGCCGTCTCCAGAGAGACAGAGAATCTCCAGACTTCGCTAACTGCCTAACTTCGTGGCTGTCTGCCCCTCAGCAGGGAAGGGAGATTCATCTCACGCAAGCTAGGTGTGAACTCTGCTCTTTTACCAAACAAGCTGATCATGTTTTAATTAGGCTGCAACTGCCAAGCTACAGATGCATGACCTTAATTTGATCTCCCTGTGGCTTGAGATATTTCCTGCAATGAAGGAAATCTAAAACGTGTAGTGGATTAGAGGTTTAAAAGGCTTCTGAAGTTTGTAATTTCTACTTAGAAATTTCAGACTTGATATATCCTTATGAAAAATGTGTCAACTCCTACAAAAATGTCCATTAATTAAAATACACATAATAATTAACATTTCCTGTTGCTGCAGGATTATTTTCCTGCTGTAGCAAACTGTCGCACATTAAGATCCATGTATGTAAGTATGTATGTAAGTATGTTAGGCCAGAACAACCTGAATGCACTATAATACAAAGTACAAATGGAACTTCTGGTGTCAATCATTGGGTGGTTCAGTTATGTAGTTAACAGCTGTAAAACAGCACCGTGAGTGTGATGGTTTTGGAATGGAAGTAATTCCTTTGACTCAGACTTTGCTGGTCCACTCCTCTATTGTCCTGTTAAATATTTTATTTGTCCGGCCTCCACCCAAATGTAATCCCTTATAAATGTGAAAACCCTGAGGGGAAGGTGGTTATCACAGGCTCTAGTGATTGTTGACATGTTCTTGGAGAGCACAGAATTTGACCTCAACATTACTTCTTCAGCCTTCATTAATGTACTTTGTGTCAGAGATGTAAGAGGAAGCGAGACATTGCACTCCCTAATTTTTTTCTGGTTCATGTACAGTCAATGAACTAAGTAGACCACACCCAGATGCTATTGTATTGATGCCTAAGGGAGAGCCACCTGTTAATTTCTTTCAATCGTAAACAGCCTGAGTAAGACATCTGCATTTAACCCCCATCTTTGCTTTGTGTCACTGCTACTGTAGCTAACAGAGAGGGTGACATTTGACCACTGCCTGTTTATCCCAAGATAAATCAACCACTTCTCTCTTTACCCTTTGGGAATGGTTAAGAAATGATTAGGAGCCGATAAAGCAGGAACCATCCCTGTAAGACAGTAGATTATCCTGGCATTGCTATATCAGCATCTGTAGTTACATCTGTTACAAAACCCTGCATCCCATGGTAGCCTAAGTACCCGAGTGCTGGACTGTCAGATGTGTACAGCTGTAAACAGAATAACATTTTGATTTGATTACCGGTACTTTGAAGAAAACTCACAACCAACATTAAGGCTTTTTATTGGACTATTTTGTTCCAATGTTAACAATGGCTAGTTGTACCAGCATATTTTCATTATGGCTCGCGAACTAGCTTCTCTCTGTTAAAGATCCCTTTTCTTACCCAAGAGCAAAATCTGCTCAGGCGTTCTTGGCCCAAATAGGAACAAGGACCATATAATAGTATTGAAATGCATTTAGGCTGACTCAGTTTTACCGATAGATGATTTGCCATGTGGTTGTATTTGTGCCACATATTAAAAGGAAGAACAGGACTCATTTCATCATTATACAAATGCTATAAGTAAGGAGGATGTCTGGATAGATGTGGAGTGGTATTAGTTCAGATGGAAAATGTGTTTTAGTTTACTGCTGTGTTAGACTGCGTGAATGTATTCAGCACAAAATCTGAATAAATGAACAAAATATGTCAGCTCTTTTGTCTTTTGTCTTTCTGCAAAGAAATCAATAATGTGGTTGTGAGGTGTTGAAAATAAGGGAACAGCCAGTCTGTGAAAAAGATTGATTGGCTCTGGTCTTGAAACCATTAATTTCCACCAGTAGTTCATGGGTAGGACTAGGGCGGCTTAAGAGCGTTGGGTCAGTAACCGAAAGGTCGCTGGTTCAAATCCCAGAGTCGACTAGGTAAAAAATATATATATACCAATGTGCACTTGCGCAAGGCACTTAACCCTAATTGCTCCTGTAAGTCACTCTGGATAAGAGAGCCTGCTAAAATGCAAAATACTTTTCCCCCTGCAGGTCAGGCTACTAAGGCTTGAAAAACTCCTCTCTATTTCCAGGGTAAAGTATAACCACAACATAAAGACAAAGAAGACAAGATAAAATGGTGCGGGGTGATGAGGAAATGTGGGATGATGCGATGAGATGACGCCCATCGCAGAGCCAGGGGCAGAAGTAAAGAGAGAAGGATTTACCATCGCTGTAGCCTACACTACCTTGCACCTCCAAGGTAACCTCATGGATGACATCATCAATGCCATCAATGACCTCACAACGGAACTTTCCCACGTCATCTAGGGACACGTCGCTAAGGACCAGCGAGGCGTCGTCATCGTCTGCCTCCAGCAGGTGGACGCGACCCTGGAAGCTGCCGTAGCTCTTTTTGTGGAAGCCCATGGACACTAGCACATCCTCCTCCAGAGACTCATCTGCAGACAGCTTGGTCCACTTGATTCTCATGCCCACGCTGCCGAAGGACATCCCATGCTGGCGGTGGAGCCGGCATGGTAGAGTGACGTTGGAGCCACGGCTGGCAAACACCCGGTTCTGATCACCAAGTTCAGTTTCTGTGAAAGACAAGAGAAGACGTAGAATGTGTTAAGATTCAATAAGGCATCAGAACAACAGGGCAGAATACTGAACAATGTTGTATTAATTACTGGTGTCAGTTCAGAAAGGACCGCTTCCAAAAAGCAGACTGACACGTCTGGTAATGTTTTGAGTCAGTAATGGGTTTATGCATACGTATTAATGATTGACGTTCGAGGACATTCAAGTGTACCAGAATAAAGATGGTCCACAAGAATTGTGGCTTTGCAAGTGGTTGGTTGGCAAGCAAAAAAGTATTAAAGGATCTCTGAAAAATGCACCTCTCAACATTGCCTATAAACCAGTTTTTAAAACCCATAATGACTGTGGCTTGGAGTTGAACAATGTTAATATAGCTATGAGAACATCAGACTGTTTGTCACAAAACCTCTTTCCCATTGT
Organism: Salmo trutta; assembly: GCF_901001165.1. Taxonomy (NCBI): domain Eukaryota; kingdom Metazoa; phylum Chordata; class Actinopteri; order Salmoniformes; family Salmonidae; genus Salmo; species Salmo trutta. Next base: position 32,685,976 of record NC_042983.1, on the reverse strand, counting down.
GGCATGGCTCTATCCCTTGCAATAATTTGCTGAGCAATTTGCCATGTTCCTGGCACTAGTGGTTGAGTAGGGGAATGGGGGGCAGTTTAAATGGACTTTACTGTATAAGCTTATCTGTATAGTGTCTTGTGGTAGGGGTGTACCAGCGTGAAACTGACTGTCACCAAAGATTCCTTAGCTGTAACGGCCGTCGTTGAAGAGAGTAGACCAAGGCGCAGCGTGGTTAGTGCTCATCATGAATTTATTAAAGATAGAACACTTTAGACAAAAAAACAAGAAACCAACAGCCAAACAGTTCTGTCAGGTGCAAAACACTAAACAGAAATTTACCACCTGTAACAGATGTATATCGTACTCTCCTTGCGTTGTGTTTTCTCCTAATAACTCACATCAGCCAGTGGTCCCAGTTGAGCATCATTTATTCCTGTTGTTAAATGAGAAACAGCACGGTAGTTGTGCAGGGCTTAATGATACTGATGGCTGTCGATGGCAAAAGCCCTTGCATCACATTTTCATACTGGGCTCACAAAATACAAAAATACAATACAAAATATAACATGTGTAAATACCTGTTGTTAAATGAGAAACAGCACGGTAGTTGTGCAGGGCTTAATGATACTGATGGCTGTCGATGGCAAAAGCTGTAGCATGAAGACAACTGTGTTAGCAGTGGGCTTATGTGACCATTACAACGGTGTATGCTAGCTAACACTTATCTACAGCAATCATATGCCAAAGCACATTCCATAAAGCCCCTCAATCCCTAACAGGTACCATATACCCACACATGTATAAATCAGTAATGTACAGCAAACTTGTACACATTGTAAAATATAAAATATAAAACAGTATTCAGAACGTGACCTACCCCTTGCATCACATTTTCATACTGGGAAGACCTGACGTTCGCGATCTCCCCCTATCTGCAAGCGGGGCCAATCACAACACACCTTATTGTCATCAGTTGAACCAACCAATACGAATGCTTGAACATTAAGTACACATTGCTTTAGAGGCAAGTGGAAACATAACCAACCCTGTTACACACCCACAAAACCCAAAGGAAAACAGGCTGCCTAAGTATGGCTCCCAATCAGCAACAACGATATTACAGCTGTCCCTGATTGAGAGCCATACCCGGCCGAAACAAAGAAATACCAAACATAGAAAAAAGGACATAGAATGCCCACCCCAACTCACGCCCTGACCAACCAAAATAGAGACATAAAAGGATCTCTAAGGTCAGGGCGTGACATTAGCAAAATCTGAGTCTTACAGTAGGTAACATATTGCTTGTTACACAATTGGGTCACACAATATACTGTAGGCTTATTATCTGAATAATTTATGGTGTTTGTGTGTTATAAAACACATGCACAGACACACACACACACACACACACACACACACACACACACACACACACACTCTTCCCTTTCTGTTGGGTCCAGTAAGCTCTATCATCAAATGGGGCCTCTAGTCCTGATTAGATTCCACTTTGGGGCACCAGCCAGTCTCCTGCCTCTGGAGCAAATCACCAGCAGCTGGCTTTCACCAAACTGTATAACACCTGCAGCTCTGGCTTTCACAAACTGTATAACACCGTCAGCTCTGTCTTTCACCAAACTGTATAACACCGCCAGCTCTGGCTTTCACAAACTGTATAACACCTGCAGCTCTGGCTTTCACCAAACTGTATAACACCGTCAGCTCTGTCTTTCACCAAACTGTATAACACCGCCAGCTCTGGCTTTCACCAAACTGTATAACACCGCCAGCTCTGGCTTTCACCAAAGTGTATACCACCTGCTGCTCTGGCTTTCACCAAACTGTATACCACCTGCAGCTCTGGCAGTTACCAAACTGCATTCCACAGCCAGCTCTGGCAGTTGCCAAACTGTATACCACCGCCAGCTCTGGCAGTTACCAAACTATATACCACAGCCAGCTCGGCAATTATCAATGGCTAATTTATTACTCATTAACCCCCGAGATTAAATGTTTATCTTTCATCCAGCCCAGCTGACTTGTGTAAAAATATTGTTGGGCATCCCACCAGGGCAGGAAACAAAGTCTTCCATTCATCAGTTTACAAAAAAAGGTGACAACTATTCCCTCCCTCCCTTTCTTCTTCCCGGCCTCCCTCCTAATAAGGCCACCCTTCAGTTCAGAGAGGTAGGTGCTATTAGTCATGCCACCCTTCAGTTCAGAAAAGTAGGTGCTATTAGTCATGCCACCCTTCAGTTCAGAGAAGTAGGTGCTATTAGTCACTCCATGTGAGTTCCCACAATCTCCCTGACCTCTGTTAAGTCTTTATGAGAGTGGTGCTTTTTGGGGATTCCACCTAGTGGTTGCCTACACACATCTCTCTAAGCCCATGATGAGACATGATGGATGCACTTGGCTCATGACCCCCTCACCACTGGTGTAGCCCCAATCAATAAAGCTTTGACAAGAGTCCCAGGAAATACAGCACCCTGGGCCAGACAGAGCAGTCAATGGTCACCACACATCAGCCTCTTCTTAGATATACTACATAGCCAAAGGTACAGTTGAAGTCTGAAGTTTACGTACACCTTCCATATCTTAGGTCAGTTAGGATGACCACTTTATTTTAAGAATGTGAAATGTCAGAATATCAGTAGAGAGAATTATTTATTTCAGCTTTTATTTCTTTCATCACATTCCCAGTGGGTCAGAAGTTTACATACACTCAATTAGTATTTGTTAGCATTGCCTTTAAATTGTTTAACTTGGGTAAAATGTTTCGGGTAGCCTTCTACAAGCTTCCCACAATAAGTTGGGTGAATTTTCCTCCTGACAGAGCTGGTGTAACTGAGTCAGGTTGCTTGGCCTCCTTGCTCGCACACACTTTTTCAGTTCGGCCCACAAATGTTCTATGGGATTAAGGTCAGGGCTTTATGATGACCACTCCAATACCTTGACTTTGTTGTCCTTAAGCCATTTCGCCACAACTTTGGAAGTATGCTTGGGGTCATTGTCCATTTGCGACCAAGCTTTAACTTCCTGACTGTTGACTTGAGATGTTGCTTCAATATATCCACATCATTTTCCTTTCTCAGGATGCCATCTATTTTGTGAAGTGCACCAGTCCCTCCTGCAGCAAAGCACTCCCACAACATAATGCTGCCACCCCCGTGCTTCACGGTTGGGATGGTGTTATTCGGCTTGCAAGCCTCCCCCTTTTTCCTCCAAAGATAACGATGGTAATTATGGCCAAACAGTTCTATTTTTGTTTCATCAGACCAGAGGACATTTCTTCAAAAACTATGATCTTTGTCCCCATGTGCAGTTGCAAACCGTAGTCTGGCTTTTTTATGGCGGTTTGGAGCAGTGGCTTCTTCCTTGCTGAGCGGCCTTTCAGGTAATGTCGATATAGGACTCGTTTTACTGTGGATATAGATAATTTTGTACCTGTTTCTTCCAGCATCTTCACAAGGTCAATTGCTGTTGTTCTGGGATTGATTTGCACTCATCTCTAGGAGACAGAACGCGACTCCTTCCTGAGTGGTATGACGGCTGCGTGTGTAATAGTATAGCTTCCGTCTCTCTCCTCGCCCCTACCTGGGCTCGAACCAGGGACCCTTTGCACACACCAGCAACTGCCTCCCACGAAGCATCGTTACCCATCTTTCCACAAAAGCCGCAGCCCTTGCAGAGCAAGGGGAACAACTACTTCAGGTCTCAGAGCGAGTGATGTCACCCAATTGAAACGCTATTAGCGCGCACCACCGCTAACTAACTAGCCATTTCACACTCACCCCCATTTTGACCTCCTCCTTTTCCGCAGCAACCAATGATCCGGGTCAACAGCATCAATGTAACAGTATAGCTTCCGTCCCTCTCCTCGCCCCTACCTGGGCTCGAACCAGGGACCCTCTGCACACATCAACAACTGCCTCCCACGAAGCATCGTTACCCATCGCTCCACAAAAGCCACGGCCTTTGCAGAGCAAGGGGAACAACTACTTCAGGTCTCAGAGTGAGTGACGTCACCCGTTTGAAACGCTATTAGCGCGCACCACCGCTAACTAACTAGCCATTTCACATCGGTTACACGTGGTCCCATGGTGTTTATTCTTGCGTATTATTGTATGTACAGATGAACTTGGTACCTTCAGGCATTTGGAAATTGCTCCCAAGGATGAACCAGACCTTGACTGATTTATTTTGATTTTCCCATGATGTCAAGCATAGAGGCACTGAGTTTGAAGGTAGGCCTTGAAATACATCCACACCTCCAATTGACTCAAATTATGTCAATTAGCCTATCGGAAGCTTCTAAACACATGACATAATTTTCTGGAATTTTCCAAGTTGTTTAAAGGCACAGTCAACTTAGTGTATGTAAACTTCTGACCCTCTGAAATTGTGATACAGTGAATTATAAGTGAAAAAATCTGTCTGTAAACAATTGTTGGAAAAATTATTTGTGTCATGCACTTTGACTTATTCCACATTTTGTTGTGTTACAGCCTGAATTCAAAATATACAAAATAGATGTTTTCTTATCCATCTGAACACAATACCCTATAATGACAAAGTGAAAACATGTTTTTAGACATTTTTGCAAATGTATTGAAAATGAAATACAGAAATATCTCATTTACATAGGTATTCACACCCCTGAGTCAATACTTTGTCAAAGCACCTTTGGCGGCGATTACAGCTTTGAGTCATCTTGGGTATGTCTGTATCAGTTTTGCACATCTGGATTTGGGGATTTCCTCCCATTATTCCTCGCAGCTTTTCTCAAACTCTGTTAAATTAGATGGGGAGATTTTCAATGGGATTCAAGTCTGGGTTTTGGCTGGGCCACTCAAGGACTTTCACATTCTTGTTCTGAAGCCATTCCAGCATTGCTTTGGCTGTATGCTTGGGGTCATTGTCCTGTTGGAACATAAATCTTCGCCCCAGTCTCAGGTCGTTTGCACTCTGAATCAGGTTCTCATCAAGGATTTGCCTGTATTTGGCTCCATTAATTGTTCCCTCTTTTCTTACCAGTCTCCCAGTCCCTGCTGCTCAAAAGCATCCCCATAGCATGATGTTGCCACCCCCTGCTTTACGGTACTCATGGTGTTAGACGGGTGATGAGATGTGCCTGGTTTACTCCAGACATAGCGCTTTGCATTCAGGCAAAAGTGTTGCATTTTTCTCAGGAGTTCCTTCCTTCTGGCCTCTCTCCCATAAAGCCCAGATTGGTGAAGTGCTGTAGAGACTGTTGTTCTTATGGCAGGTTCTCCCATCTCAGCCAAGGAACCCCCTCTTTTGCCCTCAGAACAGCCTCAATTTGTCGGGGCATGGACTCTACAAGGTAGCAAAAGCGTTACACAGGGATGCTGGCCCATGTTGACTCCAATACTTCCCACAGTTATGTCAAGTTGTCTGGATGTCCTTTGGGTTGTGGACCATTTTCGATACACACGGGAAACTGTTGAGTGTGAAAAACCCAGCAACGTTGCAGTTCTTCACACAAACCGGTGTGCCTGGCACCCACTGCCATACCGCGTTCAAAGGCACTTAAATATTGTTTCTTGCCCATTAAACCTCTGAATGGCACACATACCCAACCCATGTCTCAACTGGCTCAAAGCTTAAAAATCCTTCTTTAACCTGCCTCCTACCCTTTATCTACACTGATTGAAGTGGATTTAACAAGTGACATCAATAAGGGATCATAGCATTCACCTGGATTCACCTGGTCAATCTATGTCATGGTGTCCTTAATGTTTTGTACACTTGGTGTATATATATTTTTTAAACAGGACAAATATGTTGGCACATGCCCCTGTGCCCCCTATGGGTTTCACACCTCTGCTGACATTGCTTGTTCTGATATTGCTGCAGTGGAGGATGCTGAAGGCAGGACAGCTCATAATAATGGCTGGAATGGAGCAAATGGAATGGCATCAAACACATGGAAACCATGATGTATTTGCTACCATTCCACTTAGTCCTCCCCAATTAAGGTGACACCAACATTAACGTGCCACCAAACTCGTTCTGATGTCTTCATTTCTTGTTCTTTTTGGATTAACTTTTGGATTAGGTGTGTATTGTTATTGTATTGCTAGATATTGCTGCATTGTTGCAGCTAGAAACATAGGCACTTCACGGCACCTGCTATAACATCTGCCAAACTGTGTACACGACCAATAAACTTTGATTCGATGCAAAGCAGACTTTTCACATCCCCTTCCCTTTGAGCAGAATATGTCTGGAGAAATAATCAGCAGCATTTGGTAAAAACTAAGTCCCCTTTTGAGTCATAGATCAAATGATGTCAGTACTAACTGGTGTCCCCAGTGGCATCCTAGCCAGTATCCCTTCCTCCCTCTCCTTCTGTGCCTGACTATCTCCTGGTACCTCTTTAATTTGCTCTAAATCTCTCTACATCTGTCTCTTCCTCTATTTTTCTTCCTCTTTTGTATCTCTCTTGGGTTCTGTTCCACATCTGTCTGGCGGAGGCTCACTCAGAAAGTCGTATAACCGCGGGCTTCTTGAGCCACACCAAAGCCATGACTTGAAAACGATTCCACTGGCTCTTCAACGGGAAAATACTTTTCAACGTGGATGCAAGAATCACTACCAGGCGCTCCAGGTTAACTGCCTCCCGGTTCAGTCATCTCTCCCCCCACCCCAGCTTCCTCCACCCCTGTTTCTCACCTCAAACTCTCTAAATCCCAGAACCCAATTCTTCTATGCACACAGAGCACATAGTCGACGCGTGGCTGGATTTACTAGCATGACCTATACATATCAGTTGCAAGCTATCCTGTAGACTGATTTAATGAACAGAAGTGGGGCTGCCTTACACATTTTATCTTCCCCTATAGCCCTAAATCCAACCGCTCTTTCCTCCACCCCTCCCCTAATTACCCACCAAACACACGCCAAAGAGTTTATACCACTTCTGCTACAGAATGACACAATGGCTCCTCATCAAAAGCACTAGGCGTGCATGACCCCAGCGTCCCTGTGGAACACCTTCGACACCTGGTAGAGTCCATGCCCCATCGAGTAGGCTGTTCTGAGGGAAAAAGGGGGTGCAACTCAATATCAGAAAGGTGTTCCTAATATTTTGTACACTCAGTGTATATCAAGTCTTAGCTTATTTATACAGGGCTATTTGTTTGGGGTCAAGGGTTCCCCCTAATTGGGGTGGCAGGTAGCCTAGCAGTTAAGAGTGTTTGGCAAGTAACGGAAAGGTTGCTTGTTCAAATCCCTGAGCCGACTAGGTGAAAAATCTTTTAACGTGTCCTTGAGCAAAGCACGTAACCCTTATTGCTCCTTTAAGTCGCTTGTGCTTTGGTCTGTTCATCTTTCCCTCGATCCTGACTAGTCTCCCAGTCCCTGCCACTGAAAAACATCCCCACAGCATGATGTTGCTACCACCATGCTTCACCGTAGGGATGATGCCAGGTTTCCTCCAGACGTGATGCTTAGCATTCAGTCCAAAGAGTAAAATCTTGATTTCATCAGACCAGAGAAACTTGTTTGTCATGGTTTGAGAGTATTTAGGTGACTTTTGGCATACTCCAAGCAGGCTGTCATGTGCCTTTTAATGAGGAGTGGCTTCCGTCTGGCCACTCTACCATGAAGGCCTGATTGGTGGAGTGCTGCAGAGATGGTTGTCCTTCTGGAAGGTTATCTCATCTCCACAGAGGAACTCTAGAGCTCTGTCAGAGCAACCATTGGGTTCTTGGTCACCTCCCTGACCAAGGCCCTTTGGACAGGCGGCCAACTCTAGGAATAGTCTTGGTGGTTCAAAACTTCTTCCATTGAAGAATGATGGAGACCACTGTGTTCTTGGGGACCTTCAATGCTGCAGACATTTCTGGGTGCCCTTCCCCAGATCTGTGCCTTGACAGAATCCTGTCTCGGAGCTCCAAGGACAATTCCTTTGACCTCATGGCTTGGTTTTTGCTCTGACATGCACTGTCAACTGTGGGACCTTATATAGACAGGTGTTTGTCTTTTCAAATCATGTCCAATCAATTGAATTTACCACAGGTGGACTCCAATCAAGTTGTAGAAACATCTCAAGGATGGTTCATGGAAACAGGATGCACCTGAAATCAATTTCGAGTCTTATGTAAATAAGGTATTTCTCTTTTTATTTTTTTATAAATTTACAACAACAAAAAACTGTTTTCAATTTGTCATTATGGGGTATTGTGTGTAGATTGATGAGAATATATATTTTTTAAATCCATTTTAGAAGAAAGCTGTAACATAACAAAATGTGGAAAATGTAAAGGGGACTGAATACTTTCTGAATGCACTGTATATGTGTTTGTTCTGTGTCGGTATGCGTGTGTGTGTTCTATGTGTGTGTGTGTCCGTATGTAATGTTTGAATGTGTGAGGGTTTTGTTTGGGAATGACAGTATAGTGTGTGAGTACGTGTGTATTTGGTGTGTATATAAAGTCTAATGAGTGTGCATAGGGTCAGTGCAAGATAGAATCAGTGCAGATAGTTCTGGTGACATTAAATGACCATTTAGCAGTCTGGCTATTTAACAGTCTTATGGCTTGGGTGTAGAAGCTGTCTCGGAGCCTGTTGGTTCGAGAGCCGATGCTCCGGTACCGTTTTCCGGATGGTAGCAGAGTGAAGAGTCTATGGCTTGGGTGGCTAGAGTCTTTGTCAATTTGTCGGGTCTTCCTCTGACACCGCCTGATATAGAGTTCCTGGATGGCAGGGAGTTCGCCCTCAGTGATATACTGGTCTGTCCACACCACCCTTTGTAGCTCTTCATGGTCAAGGGTGGCGCAATTGCCAAAGCAAGCAGTGATGCAGTCAGTCAAAATTCTCTCGATGGTGCAGCTGTCAAACCTTTTGAGGATCTGAGGGCCCATGCCAAATATTTTCAGCATTCTGAGGGGAAGAGGCGCTGCCGTGCCCTCTTCACAACTGTGTGGGTGTGTGTGGACCACGTCAAGTCCTTTGTGATGTGGAAAGCCAAGGAACTTGAAGCTCTCAACCTGTTCCACAACAACCCCATCGGAGAGCTCTCCCCTCTCCCCATAATATGTTTCTCCCCAATTGGTAGTTACAGTTTTGTCCCATCGCTGTAACTTCCGTACGGACTCGGAATAGGCGAAGGTCGAGAGCCATGCGTCCTTCGAAACACGACCCTGCCAAGCCTCACTGCTTCTTGACACACTGCTCGCTTAACCTGGAAGCCAGTCGCACCAATGTGTCGGAGGAAACACTGTACATCTGGCGACCGTGTCAGCGTGCCACAGGAGTTGCTAGAGCGCAATGGGACAAGGACATCCCGGCCAGCCAAACCTTCCCATGACCCGGACGATGCTGGGCCAATTGTACGTCGCCTTATGGGTCTCCCGGTTGTGGCCAGCTGCGACACAGACCGGGATCAAACCAGGATCTGTAGTGACGCCTCAAGCACTGCAGTGCCTTAGACCTCTGTGCCACTCAGGAAGCTTCTTTCTCATATAGTCCACAATCAGCTCTTTGGTCTTACTGACATTGAGGGAGACGTTGTTGTCCTGGCATCACAGTGCTAAACCTCTGACCTCCTCCCTGTAGGCTTACTCATCGCCGTCGATGATCAGGCCTATCAACATTGTGTTATCAGCAAACTTGATGATGGTGTTGGAGTCGTGCGCGAGCACACAGTTGTTGGTGAACGAGGAGTACAGTAGGGGACTAAGCACACACCCCTGAGGGGCTCCTGTGTTAGGGTTGTTGCAGTAGGATGGTATCAGGTGAGTCAAAGCTAGAGATTTCCTTCACCCTGGAAGTAGCACACCAGTTGTTATTTATTTTTAAAAAACACTTCGCCTCCTTTCGATTTCCCTAAATCCACCAACCGATCCTGCCACTGGATGGAGAATCCACCGACTACTACGTGCATAGCTTCATCATCCAGCCACGTTTCAGCAGTAAGACATACAATATAGCAGCTTTCAAGTCTATGACAGAAGGCTCTTGCTGAAGTTGAAATCAAGGATTAGTAACTGGTGATCTGATGTCCAGAAGTGCTTCGCAGTCATATGTGATAATAGTATGAACTTACTGTACAAAACAAGTTAAGATAAACATGATACATTTCACTATATTGGAACTCGTAAGATGTCGCCCTTCTCCGTCTGCACCATCTTCAGTGTGTTTCTACGGGGCTAACAGCAATAAGGCCAAATTCAATGCTTCATCTAATAGGTTTTTCTCATTTATTTTTTATACCTATAGGGGTCCAAAAATGTTAAATGAAATACTTCAATGATCCTGGGTATGACCATCCACATGTTAGCTTAGTTGAAACCCAGCCCCGGGCCCTTAGAACTTAGGCTTTTGAAGGTGGGGGTTGAATGAAAAAGAGGAGAGAATAAGTAAGTGACCACATGTGCATGACAATAAAAAGTACCGTAGTAACCATGACCTACTGCCATTTTACGATCATATACAATTCTCTCTCACTTCGTAAAATGTTATAGTACTGAGTGACTGAAAACAGCTGTATCTGAGAGAGTAATAAATTGACAGTAACATCATAATGGTCCAACGTTGCCATGTGACATACATGTTCAGAGTCTACAGGCACTTCATAATGTTATCCTAACCTTGTGTTCATTAACTTAGTTTTACTGTGGTCTTTGAGACGTTGAAGGAGCAACCGAGCAAGTTGATTAGTCACTAATTAGCCAATAAGCTTGAATCAGTATGTATACAGAGAGTATGTTACACAGCTGTAACTACATGTGTGTCATCCAGTGTAAAACCACACCCACCCTGACCAGCTAGACATGCTATCCTTTACAACATCCTGCAGCTCTGCTCCTGAGTCAACAGGGAGATCTAGTTAACAGCCAGCTGTGACCAAGGTACACGCCTACACACACACACCCCCGCACGTGCCCAAAAAACGTGCACTCACTCTCATACACGGACACAGGTGTGTACGTACACATGCACACACATGTCAACTCTCTTAAACACACACATACTCTGGGAATGGTACTATGATGTCACCATGACTTCTTGGCTGTTGCCATCGCCTTATAAATCAGACCTGTCTTAAAGTAATTGTTCAGTGAAAAGCTCCCTTTTAAAAGTTAATATTCTCTTAACTCATACCCAAATAATGTTGTTGACTCATCCTATACTGGTATTTGTGGCCAAAGCATAAATAAAACATTTATTAATTAAAAAACAGCTCAAACTTGTATCTCAAACAGACCGTTTCAAAAATTCTTGATATTTCCTCATAGAGAATGATGTCTCCTGCCTCATTGGCTGAGATGGCCAATCAGCGGTCTACTCACAATAATATTTTTAATGACCGGTATACGTCCACACCATTCTGTTGATGGGGGTTGGCCCGTATCATTACAACACAGAAAATCTGCTTTTTAACATACTTAATTATCCTTTTGGGAAAGGAAATATTTTCACTCATATTTTAATTAATTATAGTAGTCATATTTCATAGAAATGTGGAAAAACTGGACAGTTACTTTAAACTTTCACATCAGATTTCACTTGCTGTACCAGCATCACAGCCCCCTCCTGACACAGCACCAACCCCCTCCCAAACTAGCCCGAGCCCAAGCCCCTTCCCAGGCACCAACTATGTCAAAGCCACAGCCTCACCCCCAACCCTGCCTGAGTCCAAGCACAAACCCCAGCTCCAGCCCAACCCTGTATAAGTCCCATCCCAGGCCCAGTTCCAACCAAACCCTACTTAAGTCCATCCCCAGTCCTGTCCAATGCCCAGCCCTGTCCAAGCCCCAGCCCTATCAAAACCCCAGCCCTGTCCAATCCCCAGTCCTGTCCAAGCCCCAGCTCTGTCCAATCCCCAATCCTGTCCAAGCCCCAGCCCTGTCCAAGCCCCAGCCCTATCCAAACCCCAGCCCTGTCCAATCCCCAGTCCCGTCCAAGCATCAGCCCCAAAAAATCCCCAGAGTTAATAGACCATTACCTCAGTGGGAAAGGGAGAGTCATTTGGCTAGAGTTCAGCTCTATATGTTTTGCTGTGGCTGTTAATCTTAACCATGTTCTTGTCAAAATGCATGTACCACTAAGGATTTCCACAGGCTCAGAGGCCTGGGTGAGTCAGTGGAGCAAGCAACGCCCCTGGCATAAGTGTACATTAAGGCTTCTTTTCCATAGGGTTAGAATAAAGATCTACTGTATAGATTTGGGCAGGGTGCCGGCCAGAGCCAAGGTTATGACATCATGGGGCTACACACACACACATACACACACACACACACACACACACACACACACACATTTCTGACATCATCAGCCCACATGAGTAGAACAAACTTTTGCACAGACAGGACAGCATCTCATCTACAGACTCTGAGAAAGTGCATTTTTTTCTACTTGGCCATGTTTCTCTGTCTGCCGTGCTACTGCTCAAATCCCATGAGTCAGCCTGACAGACTGAAGAAATTACATTTCATACTACTCTTAACCTTGTACATTGACACTCTGGTTTGAGCTAGACCAATGTGTTTCTTAGTGGTATTTGACTATTGCATTTGGCAGTAAGATATCCCACAGTATTTGATTTAGTCAACAGGTGCTATTTCAAATAATACTTAAGGATGTAGCTGGAGCAGGTGCAGTCTGAAAAAGTGCTGTTCCAATTTCCCCCTTCTCACTCCCTCCTAATAGGAATGCATTGTGGGGAAAAAAAAGATAATGAGCACGTAGCTACAGTTTATCAGAACACAATTTTGACAAATTCTGACCTATAAGTGAATTTGAGCTACAATGGAAACAGTGACTCATTTTCAGAGTAAAAAGTAGGGTTTGGTCCACATTTAAATTCTAAAAATAATAGTTTTGTCCAAATATGCAGTGTAAAACCAGTAGATTGTGACGTGTGGACAGTGAGCCCTTGTGAGTGACAGGCTGATTTATGCTCAGCCAGTGGCCAGCCGAAAGCAGTTGATAAGTCAGTGGTGAGTCAGACTGTGTATGGCAGCCCAGAGAGGCTTCTATTACCAACCACTACAATTACCCTGCTGTTATAAGTCTATGGTACCACTTTACTGAGGCCCCATAGTACACACACATGTACAGACACTACATACACACCCCTGTACCCACCCAACCACGCACGCACGCACGCACGCACACACACACACACACACACACACACACACACACACACACACACACACACACACACACACTCTTACCTGCTGTGTAGGCTGGTGGAGAAGCAGGGCTGTTGGTCTCGCTGTACACACTGCTGGCCAGGGTCAGGGAAAGAAAAACGGTGCAAAGCAGGGTGATCATTTTCTCTTTCTTTTTTTTCACACCAAGGGGTCTCTTCACTGGAAATGCAAAAAAAAATCACACTAATTAGCAAGGTAACTAAGGAATCAGAATCAAGAGCTCTTTGTTTGTTTTCTTTATTTTCTTTCTTTCTTTTATGAGGTGTGCCAGTAACCCTGGAACAGCAGCCACCGGTAGTGCTACTGGACAGTTTGGACTCCTCAGATATGAGGTCTCTTTTATTGTAGCCCAGCATGGCTGAGACCACTCCCCCTCCCCATCGCTCTGGCTCTACATAGCTCTGTATAAGCTTCACACAGCCACGTCATTTATGAACAGCTCTCCTCAACCTCCCCACAACGTTATGTTCCTTCACGTTGGCCTCCCAGAGGGGCAGAAAAGGTACACTATATTGGCCTCAAAGTGTCCCCTTTGTTGATATGACACCTGCCGGACTTAGTGTACTGAACAAAGAAACACCTCCAAGACTTAGTCCACTGAACAAAGAAACACCTCCAAGACTTAGTCCACTGAGGAGGGGTGGTGAGGGGTGTCGGGGGGGGGGGTCTGTTCTAATAGTTTTCCGGATGGTCCTTGAGTGACAGCAGCATTGGGAGTGGAGGAACACACTGTAGACGGTGCCCTGGGCCTCTCGATCATAAGAGTTGCTACAGCTGGGGAAATTGAAACTTTTTTTCTCTCTCTCACTCTCTTTCTTTTACACCCCCTGAAATGTGACAACAACCCTGTCACAGAAGACCCTATGGGCCCCTGTTGTATAGACTAAAGCCCTAGCTAATGACATCCTCCCCACCTAGACCGCCATCCACCAGATATCTTACATAAGATCTGAACGCCGAACGTAAGCTAATCCAAAGCGAATTACACTAGTGAGTGCAAACACTTTCATATTATTTCATACTGGTCCCACGTGGGAATCGAACCCATAACCTGAGCCACACAGGACCTAAGTTAGTGGTAGTGGTGGGATTCAGTTGAGATTGACCTAAAATGCAAGGGAATGCAATGTACGGTGCATGAGTTGCAATATCGCATAGATTACTTCCTGACAGGCTGACTACAATGCTTGCGTAGCGCGAGCGTTGTAAAATACATTTAGAAATCTATATTATTCAATTATTGCGGCCAACAAGCGTCAGCGTTGCCAAGGGCTAAAATAGAAGACTAGAAGGAGAGATGACTAGAAACGATTCGGTTGACTGTTTTATGTGTTGATTAATTGTTGGAGTAGAGGACCTTGTGCATTTCAGGTAAAATAACAACTCAGTGTTTATATCCCAGGACAAATTAGCTAGCAACAGCAAGCTAGCTAAATTGGACAAATTAGCTAGCAAGTGCAAGCTAGCTAGCTAAATTGCCATAAATGTTTAATACTTTTCGACTTGTCCCCAAATTAATGTAATTGGTTCAGAGTTTGTTTTGATATTTTAACCTGCGTGTCGTGATCGCGTTTGGTGTGGGGGGACAAAATCCATTTATGCAAGATGGTGCATGATGGCGTACGATGGCGCACGCGCACAGCCAGTTTGGGTACTATGTGAGGCTTATTCTTTCAACAGACTCTGGTGCTGTGGTAGTTTAAGTTTCAGTAATCCCAAAGTATTTACAGGGAGAATGATTAGCAGTTTGTAGGGTATGTACAGCAGAACTTCAGTCCTGCTCCAGGCTAGAAAGTAGATATAATGTATGACTCTGGGGGATTTTACCACAACATAGTGTTCTCCTCTAATGAAGGCTAGCTAGTTAGCACAGCTATGATTGAGATACTTTTCACCCACAGTGAAAGAAATACTTGCAGACAAACCTCAGGGACAAACGTAGATCCAGGAAACACAGCCACCATTATGCAGCCAAACTTACCATTGAACCAGTTCATTTTGGATGTGAGCAGATTTCAGCAGTATTGTTTTGCTAGATTAATGCTGCAAACTAATTTTCAATTGGAAAAATGGTGTAAGTATATTTGGACACACAATCAACGTTTAAGGATGCAACTAATTACCTCTGTTCCCTAAACACTGCCGTTGTCGGTTACTTTGGCATTTCATGAATTTTAAATAAGGGCAATAATTAAAAATCTGATTTTCTCAGGCATTTTTCTTTCTGTTGTACAGATTTTTTTCATCAACTTTGATCTTCATGTGAGTGTCCAAGCCAAAGATCACTGACCATGAAACAGATCACCTAACAGTGCAATGAAAACCAATGTATTGTGTAGAAGTTCAGCGCTGGCAAATTGACCTATTATAGACCTGATGAAAGACTGTTAAAAAGCCACCCATTTAAAAAATAAACTCACAGCTAGGGCAACATGACAACAGCACGAGTAACGTAAATGTCCCGCAGAGTGTCCATGTGACGTGACATGACCCAAATGATGTAATCAGCACAGAATATGTATGGAACTGCAGAGGAGAAAACTATACGTGAAGAACCACAAAAGGGTTAATGCATTAATTTGGATGGATGAATAATGCTGAACGCCCCTGATTTAATAGCACTGCTTAGCAATGGGAAAAAGTCCAATGGAAAGACAATTCAACCAGCCCTAGTCCAAGTTGCAATAAAGGCTGCAATGGAAAGTAGTCATCAGCACTTTGACAGTTGGGGCAGCTATATACAGTGCATAGGCAGAGTCATTTGTGTGGTTGGGTACTGGGTATGTGTGCATGTGAATGTGTAGGTGTGTATGTGTGTGTGCGACGTGTATGTGTGTTTATGACTATCTGCAATAACTCATTGTGCATGAATACGTGAGTATTTCTTAGTGTGCCCATTAGCTTGTCCATCTGTGTACTTGTGGGAGTGTTTGTGTGGGAGAGTACATACTGAACTGTAAGGATGGATATGGAATGTCCCACCCAAAGACCCTTCGCCTCGTGTCTGGGCCATGAGCGAATTCAGAGCTGGCTCGCTGAGGTCTGTGCTTCCTGCACTTGACAGGGTGGTATGGTTCCCGTTAATATTCATATAGCAGCTTCCTAGGATGCTGCCATCGGGGGCCGCAGGACAATGGTCGTCTCAGACCCCTGGTGTCTCTTTACATAAACCTTCACACAGAACTGAGCTGAACTGAGCAGGTTAAGGCTGAACTAGGAGAGGGTGTCCATGTTAGCCACCGCCAAACATGTGCTTCAAATCATCGTCACAGACACAACAAGTGATTGGGGACAGGACTATTGCTGGTTAATAATGCTCAGACAACGTGCTGCTTCTCTCAACATGAGGACAAGATGGGGACAAAAAGGGGAGGATGAGCTTAGTGCGTTTGGAGAGGGCTGGACCCATGCATGAGCAGAAGTGATGAGACGCCTCACAGATGGTGTATCATGGTTTCAGCCTCGCTTCAGATCAGGGAGGAACAAAAACACTGTATTTTGTTACGCTATGTTATAATGGACGTACTTTGTCATCTGATCCTTATTAAGGATGGCTCGACTCACGGTAGAGTTGCCTTGGCACTGCGTCCCCATTCATGTGCCATCTATGCGCAATGCCTGGCATCCAGGATGGAAATAGCAGGAGTGTCCTTTGCCCATGCCAGCTCCTTGTCACTGCACATCATATCAAATGCAACAAATGCTAAAGATTCGTTTGGCTCATCTGTTTTATTTCAGATGGAAACACACAACCATACATTACAGTTATAAAACCACCACTCCATGAACAAAGAGATTGCCACCGTGAAACAACCATCATGTGAGGAACAAAGGCAAATGGATGGAGCGCAAGTACCCACAACCCCCTCCAAGAACAGCACCGATCAGTCTTTGATACTCTACAAAGCTTGTAAATAAGAAATAAGGTCAGAGGAGTGTGATATATAGCCAATATACCACGGCTAAGGGCTGTTCTTATGCACGGTGCAACGCAGAGGTGCCTTATTGCTAGTATTAACTGGTTACCAATGTAATTAGAGCAGTGGAAATAAATGTTTTGTCATACCATGACAAATATGATCTGATATACCACGGCTGTCAACCAATCAGCACTCAGGGCTCGAACCACACAGTTTATAATATACAGTACACATAACACACAAGAAGGCATAAAACACACCTATAAGATCCCAGTGTAAAGTCCCCTTTCCCTGCCTTTCCCAACCCCTTCTCTTCTCTCTCTCTTTCTTTCTCTTTCTGAAATCCTGGCACTTTCCCTTGGCCACTGTGAGTTATCTTTGGGGGGCATGGAAATATACGGCTCCACTTTGGCCACAATTGTTGAACATTCTGGCCAAGGACCGTGGGAGCATCACCATAATTGATAAGAGCCCATGAGTTATTACACCTTGTATGACTGCTTATGATAGTACAGTTGAAGTTGGAAGTTTACATACACTTAAGTTGGAGTCATCAACCACTCCACAAATTTCTTGTTAACAAACTATAGTTTTGGCAAGTCGGTTAGGACATCTTCTTTGTGCATGACACAAGTAATTTTTCCAACAATTGTTTACAGACAAATTATTTCACTTATAATTCACTGTATCACAATTCCAGTCGGTCAGAAGTTTACATACGCTAAGTTGACTGTGCCTTTAAACAGCTTGGAAAATTCCAGAAAATGATGTCATGGCTTTAGAAGCTTCTTATAGGCTAAATGACATAATTTCAGTCAATTGGAAGTGTACCTGTGGATGTATTTCAAGGACTACCTTCAAACTCAGTGCCTCTTTGCTTGACATCATGGGACAATCTAAAGAAATCAGCCAAGACCCCAGAAAAAAAAATTGTAGACTTCCACAAGTCTGGTTTATCCTTGGGAACAATTTCCAAACGCCTGAAGGTACCACATTCATCTGTACAAACAGTAGTATGCAAGACTAAACACCATGGGACCACTCAGCCGTCATACCTCTCAGGAAGGAGACGAGTTCTTGGTGCGAAAAGTGCAAATCAATCCCAGTACAACAGCAACGGACCTTGTGAAGATGCTGGAGGAAACAGGTACAAAAGTATCCATATCCACAACAAATCGAGTCCTATATCGACATAACCTGAAAGGCCGCTCAGCAAGGCAGAAGCCCCTGTCCAAAATCCATAAAAAGCCAGACTACGGTTTGCAACTGTACATGTGGACAAAGATCGTACTTTTTGGAGAAATGTCCTCTGGTCTGATCAAACAAAAATAGAACTGTTTGGCCATCATGATCATCATTATGTTTGGAGGGAAAATTGGGAGGCTTGCAAGCCGAAGAACACCATCCCAACGTGAAGCACGGGGGTGGCAGCATCATTTTTGTGGGGGTGGGTGTGCTTTGCTGCAGGAGGGACTGGTGCACTTCACAAAATAGATGGCATCATAACGAAGGAAAATTATATGGATATATTGAAGCCACATTTCAAGGCATCAGTCAGGAAATTAAAGCTTGGTCGCAAATGGGTCTTCCAAATGGACAATGACCCCCAAGCATACTTCCAAAGTTGTGGCAAAATGGCTTAAGGACAACAAAGTCAAGGTATTGGAGTGGCCATCACAAAGCCCTGACCTCAATCCTATAGAAAATTTGTGGGCAGAACTGAAAAAGCGTGTGCGAGCAAGGAGGCCTACAAACCTGACTCCGTTACACCAGCTCTGTCAGGAGGAATGAGCCAAAATTCACCCAACCTATTGTGGGAAGCTTGTGGAATAAAAGCTGGAATAAATCATTCTCTCTACTATTATTCTGACATTTCACATTCTTCAAATAAAGTGGTGATCCTAACTGAACTAAGACAGGGAATTTTTACTAGGATTAAATGTCAGGAATTGTGAAAACTGAGTTTAAATGTAGTTGGCTAAGGTGTATGTAAACTTCCGACTTCAACTGTAAATCATGATGCCACTGTAGGGAGCTATTGGGAAGAACCATTTACAGTCTGTGGTGTTGTGTTTTTGCCAGAGTTGATCGTAACAGCATTGGATAAACATGTAGGGCTCATAATGGGAAAAATCTGATCTGTACATTTTCCTGTAACCTTCTGATTGTTTAAAGCGCCAGACTTTAATGATTACACCTCTTAAGACTATTACATGTAACAGTTAATCAGGTCATCATTGGATGGAGACTCACCACTGGGTGATCAGCTATTGGCAAGGTTCACTCTGTCTGTGGCTCTCTCTTTTGTTATTCTATTTGATGAAACAAATATTGGCTAAATATGTGGGGGTTGCAATGGAAGAGATCAGTCTTCACATATTATTGTGATGTCATTTCTTGCAAAGCCTTGGTTATTTGTGGTGGTGCCTAAGCTGGCAGTCAAGGGGCAGTGAACTTTCTTTCATGCCAACTACTTGCTGGCTGTAACCCCACAGCTGGCATAGAATAGAGACATTGAGAGTGCTACAGAGGGAAATGTCTCAATGGAACAGTATATATCTGAGTAAGTAACCATGTTTCCATCAACAGTTTTTCTGTGAGTAAAGTTTTACCGTATAAATAAAAAAAATCATGACAGCTGGGATGGAAACAGGAAAATTCGCTAGAATTTTTATATTTTTATTTAACCTTTTTGAACTAAGTCAGTTAAGAACAACTTCTTATTTAAATTTTTTATAAATGCCGACAGATGGTTTGTTTGTTCGACATGGTGGGATCTTTTTGTGTCTGTAAAATGTATTACGTGAGAAATGGAGGTGGAAATGCCTTTATGTGTGAATATTGATATAATAACAATTGCATCGAAGTAAACTTGGGGTCACTTGATGATATGGTGTTTGGTCCTCCCACTACGACTCGGGAAAACATGCAGTTTATTAGGCTACAGATTAAATAAATTAAGATGAACTTCACAGAGTGGTGAAAGTTTGCGGTGATTTTATTGGTCCTTTCCAATAAATATCAAGGGTCTTATTCCGGTGACATGATGATCGATACTTGACTGCCATTTGACCAACAAAAATATTCTTGCTCTTATTCATAATAATCTCCTCATGTAGACTAGCCTACCCACCCAGCCTATCTGCACTTTATGTGCAAGCTGTTGGCTAAAGCCCACATGCCAAGACCAGACTAGGCACATTTTCTATTTAACACAACTTTTTTTGTGACAAAACTGTTGGTATATCGGTAGAGTTAAAAATGCGATGGAAACATATTGAATTTTTTATTTCTATTTGGTACATGAAAACCTATCTGAAAAAGTACATTTTGTGTGCACTATGTCATCACGCACCAAACTTTATCTGCAACTTTAGTCCATTTGTTGGAAGCACACCACTAGTGGGAAATGCGCATATTTTCTTCATGCAGATTCTACAATATTCACATGAAAATCTGTCGCCAGTTGAATGGAAACCAAGCTTCTAACGCGTTGTAAAACAAATTACCAGTGGTCTAAATGCATTACGTGGAATAACTAGAGTTGCCATATAGTCAGCCATATTGGATTGGGACACAAGGTGAGGCTCTGAAGTGGGCACACTCTCCCCATCATTTCCAGTCAGACTCTGGTAGAACCAGTATGGGGAGGAGGAAGTGGTGATCTGTAGCCTGTACATAAGAGTTGGCAGGCTTCCCAACATGTGTCTGGATGGAGACAGACATGTCTATGTTCCTTAACAGTCCGGGGAATTCACTGGTGAGGAACAATAAAACACAATGTTTTTCTCTTCATCCGTTTTAGTTGCTTTTGGAAGGGAGGGCTAAGCATCGGACAATTATGTCTCATTATTAGTTCTGAATGTATGGCGTCTGAAAGGAAAACATTCAAACCCAAAACAATTATTTCGCTAAAAATATCTCTGAAGATAAAGAAAGTGTACACTCCATAGAACCCAGATGTGATTACAGTGCAGTGTCAGTCTCTTAGAGTTTTGTTTAAGTTCACTGGCTCTCTTCACGGAGCACACTGGTGTAGTTAAAGCACAGTTGTTTATGGTTTCCTTGAGCGGTAAAGCGTTGTACAGTGCAGTCATCATTATCATGTTATATGTTATATTCCAGTATGTAATCATAACTTTAACATGCTAGCAGCACAAATGTGGTGGTGGTCTAGCCTTCTTTACGGTGGACTGTAAGCTTCCCTTTCATGCCCTCAACACCCCCCTTCCCCCTGAACCATCAGCTGAAATATCACACCCTATTGCAGAACTATAGGCGAAGGTCCACTGCTCAAGGGACAAGTCCCCATGTACAGCATTTGCTCTTCCCTGAATAATTTAAGCATGATGAAACGAGGCCTCTCTAAGGTCCAGGTTCAGATGCTGAGGTGGCACGCATAGAAATATAATGAATAGAACGGGCGTCCCCATTCAAGTCAATGATGGCATAATGGGTTGACTGGCGACCATTGTGAGTGTACCCATAGGAGCAAAGGAGGAAGTAAAAGCAGGAAGGTTACCCATCAATATATGCTGTGATTTGTTGATTCAACGCAACTGACATTACAAAAAATACATTCTATTGCATGAGCCACATCAGTTAACATCATTTGAATGAACATTCTACATGACCATGGGAATTATGGCATCACAATATCAGGCAGTCACAGTCCCAGTCGGTATTCATGGGTGCAACCTGTCACTCGGTCACTTTGTTGCCATTGTTATCAACATTCAACTGATGCCACAGCCACACTGATGCTCAAAAATAGAACGTGGGCTAATAATTTTGAACGTGGGCTAATGACTGTTTTATCTAAATTACACTATAGGGGCTTGGGAATACGATGACATTGGTGAAGTTTTGCCATCATCATCATCATCATCATCTTGTCAAATTTACTTTAGACAGATGGCAATATTGTCATTGGCTAGCAAAGGTTTGTCAAAAATAGCTAGCAACGCTAACATTAGCTAGCTAAAATCAGGTCTCCCCTCAATCTTAGCTAGCTAGCTAACGTTATACTGCAATTAGTCAATATTGCAACATCAAAATGATGACCAAAAGTTTTCCTACTAATTATTTGCCTTCTTTAGAAATGCCATTGTGTTTTCAAGCCACAGTAATGCACTTTAGACTAAATCTTCATCAGCGCCCAATGAGGATGCATTGAGCAGAATGCTCGGTTGGGAATCAGTCATAAAACGAATGTTCAAAACAATATTGTGACGCAACGTGCAACCCATTAATAGAGGGTTACAGTTGCATCACAAATCCCCTATCAACCACTCTATGCGCCATGTTGGAAGTTCCAGAGTTAGTCTGGTGGAGTCCCCTAATCGTCCACATGGCTGGCTGCATTCTGCTACCACCGGAAACATTGGGAAGATTGCCCATTATTTTGTTTTTCTAAGGACCCAGAAAATGGAGGCAGTGGGCGAACCTATTCAAGTAAGTAAATATATTTAGAAAATGATCAAAAACAATGTATTATTAGCTAGCTAGCTTGCTACAGGAACTTAATGTGCAGGCTAACTCAAATGAGCTGCTAACGTAATGTTAGATAGCTAGCTAGCTAACTTTACATACTGTATAGCTAGCTAAGTGAATTAAATATCACCAGCGAGCTAACTTCATATTAATTAGTTAGCTATCTTGACGTATTTATCATTGTAAATGAAAAACACAAACTCAAAATGTGTAACTAGCTAAAGGCCATGGAAGGGGGTGAAATGATTTACATTTTACATTTAGCAGACACTCTTATCCAGAGAAACTTACAGTAGTGAATACATACATTTCATTTCATGCATTTTTTTTTTTGTATTGGCCCCCCGTGGGAATCGAACCCAAAACCCTGGCGTTGCACACACCATGCTCTACCAACTGAGCCACAGGGAAGACATATGATTTGTCTCCAGCTGTCAGAGAAGGGAGAAAGGAGGCTACTCTGGATAGTGCAGGTGCCTTTGTGGGGGGACATTATGAAAACATTCTAGTTCCAGTCACTATGAGGACAGAGAGATATAGCAACATAATATCCAGTGCTAACTAATTTGAGTATGCTTAGTAATGTTTCTAAAACGTAGATGTTTTACTAGTAAGAAGTAATGTGGTATATTGCTGATTTTAATGTAATATTCTGTGACTCAGTATTTTAACAAAAATATCAGACAAAAATGTTTAGCTGCCCCTTTAAGGTTACCTTGGTAATAGGACTCCTTCAGTCATCACATGTGCCTGTGAGAATGTCACTAGTAGAGGCCAATGCTCTCTTTTTGCTAGCAATGGGAGAAAACTCAGACATTGAAAAGCAACCTAGCTTGTGAACAAAACAATGTAAACAGCCAAGAAAGACGAGGACAAAGTCTCACTTTAGTAGGCTTGAGTAAATTAAACAAACTTTTATGCCTGTGTCCATTGCTTCTAAAAACAAATCTTGCCGAACTCACAGTGCTCACGGCACCCCAGGAAGGCAGTGTTGCTGCGCAATGTGAGATAGCTATAACATTACGATTAAGGTATTTTTGTGCATTACCAGATATGAAACAAAACAGCAGAAATACTTTGAAAACAGCTACTGCAACATTTATTTTGCTATAAATCACAGCTCACACTTTTTTATTTATTTTATTTCACCTTTATTTAACCAGGTAGGCCAGTTGAGAACAAGTTCTCATTTACAACTGCGACCTGGCCAAGATAAAGCAAAGCAGTGTGACACAAACAACACAGAGATACAAAAATCTATAAACAGTGTGTGCAAATGTAGTAAGATTAGGAAGGTAAGGCAATAAATAGGCCACAGTGGCGAAATAATTACAATTTAGCATTAAAACCTCTTGGGGATAGAATCCCACTCACGGGATTGCTAGCATGGCGCGAAATTCAAAACAGCAAAAATCTAATAATTTCAATTTCTCAAACAATCAACTATTTTACACCATTTGAAAGATAAACATCTCCTTAATCGAACCACATTGTCCGATTTCAAAGAGGCTTTACGGCGAAAGTATAAAGTTAGATTATGTTAGGATAGTACATAGCCAAAAAGTACACACATCCATTTTCAATTCAAGGACAGGCGTCACCAAAAGCAGAAAACCAGCTAAAATTATGCACTAACCTTTGACAATCTTCATCAGATGACACTCCTAGGACATTATGTTAGACAATACATGCATTTTTTTTCTATCAAGTTCATATTTAAATCCAAAAACAGCATTTTACATCGGCGAGTGTCGTTGAGAAAATGTGTCTCCCCCAAAACTGCCAGTGAATTTACAAAAAATACTCATTATAAAACGTGGTTAAAGTATTAAACTGTTATTCAAAGAATTATAGATTAACATCTCCGGAATGCAACCGCATTGACAGATTTCAAAATATATTTACTTGGAAAGCACACTTTGCAATAATCTGAGTACTCTGCTCAGAAAAATACACTATGCAATACAGATAGCCGCCATGTTGGAATCATCTAAAATCATAAATAACATTAGAAATATTCCCTTACCTTTAATAATCTTCATCAGAAGGCACTTCCAGGAATCCCAGGTCCACAACAAATGTTGTTTTTTTCGATTAGGTTCATAATTTATGTCCAAATAACTCCATGTTGTTCCATGTTGTTAGCGCTTTCAGTAGGCTACTCAAAATGTAGGGCGTGGGAGGGAAAAGTCACGACGAAAAGTTAAAAAATATATATTTTTACGTTCGTTCAAACATCTCAAACATTGTTTAGCATCAATCTTTAGGGCCATTTTTAACGTGAAACATCAGTAATATTTCAACCAGACCTTTCCTATGTCTTGAAAAACGTTTGGAATACAAGGTCTCATCTCACATGAACGCGCATGAACGCGCAATAATGAAGTGACGACATCCCAGGGACATCAACTTCCCTTCCTTCTCATCCGGTCGCTGTTCATCATATACGCTTCAAACAACTTTATAAAGACTGTTGACATCTAGTGGAAGCCATAGGAAGTGCAAAATGAATCCTTTGTCACTGTGTGTTTTATTGGCAATGACTCGAAAATAGTACAGCCACAAGATTTTCATTTCCTGCTTGTATTTTTTCTCAAGTTTTTGCCTGCCATATGAGTTCTGTTATATTTAGAGACACCATTCAAACGGTTTTAGAAACTTCAGAGTGTTTTCTATCCAAATCTACTAATAATATGCATATTCTATTTTCTGGGCCAGAGTAGTAACCTGTTTAAATTGGGTACGTTTTTCATCCAGCTGTGAAAATACTGTCCCCTAGCCCCTAGAGGTTTTAAAACTGGAGTGATAGATGTGCAGAAGATGAATGTGCAAGTAGAGATACTTGGGTGCAAAGGAGCAAAAAAATGAATAACAATATGGGGATGAGGTAGGGTGGGCTATTTACAGATGGGCGGGCTATTTAGGGTGGGCTATTTACAGATGGGCTGTGTACAGGTGCAATGATCGGTAAGCAGCTCTGACAGCTGATGCTTAAAGTCAGTGAGGGAGATATAAGACTCCAGCTTCAGTGATTTTTGCAATTCGTTCCAGTCATTGGCAGCAGAGAACTGGACCGAAAGGCGGCCAAAGGAAGAGTTGGCTTTGGGGATGACCAGTGAAATATACCTGCTGGAGCACGTGCTACGGGTGGGTGCTGCTATGGTGACCAGTGAGCTGAGATAAGGCGGGGCTTTACCTAGCAAAGACTTATAGATGACCTAGAGCCAGTGGGTTTGGTGACGAATATGAAGTGAGGGCCAGCCAACGAAAGCATACAGGTCGCAGTGGTGGGTAGTATATGGGGCTTTGGTGGCAAAATGGATGGCACATCTAGTGTCTAGCACCCAGTGTCTAGGATGAGCCTTTTGTATTGAGTGAGCTTCTTGTGTAGTCTCTGTACCTCTCCAATCTGAAGTGCCGGTTGTATCACATGCATTGGGACCAACTGGCGCGTCTCATAAAGGCACACAGGTGTCATTACTAATGCCACATTCAAGAAGCATTGGTGAGTCATCCTCTTATATATCTACCTTGGTTACTTTAGATTTGATATTATGTTCCTTTGTCTTCTCATATGTCACATTTTATACTGCTCACCTCACCTGATGACCAGGCAGTTATTGTGAAAAAGCTGTCAATACCAATCATAAAACCTGAGCAGATTTAATTTGTGTACACATACTGAAATATGTCTAGGCTGTCAAACAATTAACACTATGGCACAATCCCAATTTGTGCAATGCACATTAATTGAAGATAAAAAGTTGGTCCTGGGTTTAGAGGAGAACGAGGAAATCTATGACAATGGAGAGGACATGGAGGATGAGGACTACATCCCAGCTGAGGATAAGGAAGATGATGTGATCATTGGGTGAGTAGTGGTGTGAATATTTTGAATTGTGAATACAACTTTGTTTGCCCTACAGAGTCTGTAAAAAATGTCTGACGTTATAATAATGTCTAACATCTATTTTATTCACTCTCAGGGAGCCTGAGGCTTCAGCCAGTCTGGACAAGGAAAATAAGTTAATTGTGTTCCATTCCCAACTGATTAAGCTTTTCCAAGTCTGTGTTGGGTGTGATAAGGAGAGTCCAGGGACTATATAAACAGCCAGAGGAACAGCGCTCATCACACAGATCTCCAGGTATTACAACCATGTGAGGGAATGGTACAGCCAGCCAATGATCGAGAGGGTGCCAGCAGATAACCTGCCCTTTCTGCTGCCATTTTGGTGTCAGGTTGTATGCCAACAAAAGTCCTCTGAATACTCTGCATGATGGAAGTGGCCACCATTCACCGCAGCACATTCTTCCGTCAACAGCATAACCACCTTAAGCCAGCAGTCCTCAAGACATGGGATGTTGAGCAGAGTGGAACCATCAAAACACTCAAGGAAATGGGTGGAGATCTGGTCTTGAAAGGAAATGGAAGGAGTATTAGTCCCGGCCATTCTGCGAAGGTTGGGACATTCACTTGGGACATTCACTGCTGTTGAACAGAGCATTAACAAGATCCCGAACATAGAAATGATTCAGATAAGACATTTACAGTGCATTCATAAAATATTCAGACCCCTTGACCTTTTCCACATTTTGTTACATTACAGCCTTACGCTAAAATGGATGAAATTGTTTTTCCCCCTCATCAATCTTAACACAATAACCCATAATGACACATGTATTTTATTTACAAATAAAAACGGAAATATCACATTTACATAAGCATTCAGACCCTTTACTCAGTACTTTGTTGAAGCACCCTTGGCAGCGATTACAGCCTCAAGTCTTCTTGGGTATGATGCTACAAGCTTGGCACACCTGTATTTGGGGAGTTTCTCCCATTCTTCCCTGAAGATCCTCTCAAGCTCTGTCAGGTTGGATGGGGAGTGTCGCTGCACAGCTATTTTCAGGTCTCATCAGAGATGTTCGATCGGGTTCAAGTCTGGGTTCTGGATTGGCCACTCAAGGACATTCAGAGACTTGTCCCGAAGCCACTCCTGCGTTGTCTTGGCTGTGTGCTTTGGGTCATTGTCCTGTTGGAAGGTGAACTGTCACCCCAGTATGAGGTTCTATGCGCTCTGGAACAGGTTTTCATCAAGGATCTCTCTGTAATTTGTTCCATTCCTCTTTTCCTCGATCCTGACAAGTCTCCCAGTCGCTGCTGCTGAAAAACATCCCCACAGCATGCTGCTGCCACCACCATGCTTCAACGTAGGGATAGTGCCAGGTTTCCTCCAGACGTGACGCTTGGCATTCAGGCAAAATAGTTCAATCTTCTCAATACTCTCTCAATACAGAGAGTATTGTTTCTCATGGTCTGAGAGTCCAAGTGGGCTGTCATGTGCCTTTTACTGAGGAGTGGTTTCCGTCAAGCCTCTCTTCCATAAAGGCCTGAGTGTTGAAGTGCTGCAGTGATGGTTGTCCTTCTGGAAGGTTCTCCCATCTTCACAGAGGAACTGTCCGCCAATTGCTCAGTTTGGCTGGGCAGCCAGTTCTTTGTAGAGTCTTGGTGGTTCCAAACTTCTTCCATTTAAGAATGATGGAGGCCACAATGTTCTTGCCTCGACACAATCCTGCCTCAGAGCTCTACGGACAATTCCTTTGACCTCATGGCTTGGTTTTTGCTCTGACATGCCCTGCCAACTGTGGGACCTTATGTAGACAGGTGCGTGCCTTTCCAAATCATGTCAAATCAATTGAATTTATGACAGGTGGACTCCAATTACGTTGTAGAAGCATCTCAAGGATGATCAATGGAAACAGGATGCACCTGAGCTCAATTTCGAGTCTCATAGCAAAGGGTCTGAATATTTATGTAAATAAGGTATTTCTAAAAACATGTTTTGGCTTAGTCATTATGGGATATTGTGTGTAGATTGATGAGGGGGGAAAAAAGTTTAATCCATTTTAGAATAAGGCTGTAACATAACAAAATCTGGAAAAAGTCAAGGGGTCTGAATACTTTCCGAAGGCACGGTAAGTGTCCACATCTAACATGTAGTACATGTGTTTTTTTACAGAACAGCCTTATATTCTTAGAATATTATGGTTCATTCTGTTTTGAAATTTAATTCCAGACTCTGGCAGTGGGGATGGAGAATATTCTACATGGGACCTTGATCCTGAAGGACATCTCACAACTATGCTCTGACTACCGGACATCAGGGCTAGAGGCATACCACTTTCTGATGCTGCGCTTCTTGCCGAAGCACACCGCCTTCTACAAGGGAATGAATGCAAGTAAGGTTGGTAAAGCCATTTCAAAGTAAGAGTGTAGTCAAGTGTATCAAAGCCCTTTTTCCATTGTTTGTCTGTCAATTGTCACCTTCCCATCAAATGTATCCTGTGCTTCTTTTTTAAAAATCCTTTTTGATACCACCTCAGTCCAACATCAGTCGTCTAATGCCACATTGCCATCAACACCTGCATTCACACCAGTCTTTCCATGCAGGAAGCATTGTTGTTATCATATTGGTAACATGCGGTGTCATAATGATTCAAAGCCTAAATGTTTTACAATACGTGGGAACTTGAGTAACATTCTAATTCATTTTTCTTGTTCCCTCTTCCTCTATGAACTTGAATAGCACCTCAGTTCAACATCTGCCTTTTTACGTCCCACTGCCATCTACACACCTGATCCAAACCTATGCTGATTTCTGTCTGCTAGAGTAGAGCTGCACCAGTCAATACGGTTTTGTTACACAGAGTTGTTCTCTTGTACCCTCTGCCCTTGTTTACTTCCCATTACTTAGCTGAGATAATTGGATAAGTGTAAGAAGCAGCACTTTGAGTCGGTAGCAAGCCTAACTCCACACCTACACACCCGCCCGCAAACTATGTTCATCGGACATTGGGCTCCTTGAAACTCCTCACACCAAGTGCTGCACGTCTCAATCATCCATAAAGAAATCTATAAAAATATATACAATTATTAATTGTATTTTAAAATGTTATTGTTATTGTGTATTAACTATCATTATTATGGAGACTGTGACCACAAAGTGGAATGTGACAACAACAAAAAAAGACCCATGACAAAAGTAGTGCATCAGTATTGGTACAACAGGGCTCCCGAGTGCTGCAGCGGTCTAAGGCACTGCATCTCAGTGCTAGAGGCATCACTACAGTCCCTGGTTCAAATCAAGGCTGTATCACATTCGGCTGTGATTGGCCCAGTGTCATTGTACATAAGAATTTGTTCTTAATTGACTTGCCTGGTTAAATAAAAAAACATATATATTTGTAGAAGTGTTGTTAAAAACATGTTTGAATTATTTGAATGGTAACTTGATGCCTGTGTAGGGCATGTTCTCCTCATATGGGAACCTATTTCATATCCCGTTGACTGCACATGCTGGAATTGGCACACCGTTGTACTGCCCCAGATAGAACCAATTCCAGCTGATGAACTGCCTATAGGCAACATGACTGAAATATCTAGGGAGAAACTTTATTACTATAGGTAGGGGGAGTGGTGTAACATTATTTGACTTCATTATTGCACACAATTAGTGAGGATT
This sequence comes from Salmo trutta, assembly GCF_901001165.1. Lineage (NCBI taxonomy): Eukaryota > Metazoa > Chordata > Actinopteri > Salmoniformes > Salmonidae > Salmo > Salmo trutta. The sequence goes on along the minus strand of NC_042983.1, from coordinate 32,655,862 downwards.
CTATTTATAGATGAACTAACTTTGTTGACTATGGACTCTGTCAGCCTCCTGGGCGCAGTCTTGCTGGCAGTGTTGCCAATTTAGCGAGTATTCAGACCCCACTAGCGACACATTTTCAAAAAAGCGACTAGCGACGAATCTAGCGACTTTTTCTGGTGTTATTGGAGACTTTTGGAGACTCTGACGTGAAAGCACGCGTCATTCTTACTCTTCTAGCAGCGGGTGCTGCTGTGGGCCCCACCCCGTCCCAAAGCACTCACAGGTTGCTCAGTCCTTGCGCAGCAGTCCCTCCCAGCTGCAGTCAGACCAGGGGATGTTCACCCCTCCGCGTCCAGACTGCAAATGAATCGCGCATGCGGGAAGCCGCCGCTGGCTGATCCCGCCCTGGTTTACCTAAAAAAAAATTTTTTTTACCTGAATTAGGGCCTAGTTACCATAATTTTCTCACATTGCCACTGACCGTTTTTTTCTATTGTCTCTTTTTGGGCCATTTAAATTGTTAATGTAGATTGTATACAAAAAAAATGTAAAAAATATTATGGTTAAAAATGTTCATGCTTTACTGTGACTTGTTGTAGGCTCCTAAGTGGACCATAAGGTTAAAAACCAAACCAAATTAAGAAAAATAAAAAAACAAAACTTAAATAAAAAACAAATTAACTCCGTCAGAGTGTCTCTTTTGGGTCACTTTTGCTGGTCCCAAGCCCGGATAAAGGAGGAGGGTTGGAATTGTGACATAAAAAAAAACAAGAATCAACAGAAGAAAGTTCATTTGTAGTTCTAAACATATTTAGGGTGTTTTTGCTCACTTTTTGTCTCTCACACGACGTTATTCCCCTCTCCTACAGCATCCATCACAACTACATGCACATGGCTGATTATGCAAATTAGGTGATGATGTCATTTAGCGACTTTTAGGACAGGCAATAGCTACTTTCCTTACTGAGGAGTTGGCAACACTGCTTGCTGGTAGATATTGTAGGCAGTGCGCATCACATTGACATCCAGGCACAACGTGGGGAAGCCAGAATGTTGCGTTATACAACCCATTCCTTCCTCTATCAACTTGGACATTGTCTGCTTGTATTCCTGACAGCACACAGACTTCATGGCTGTCGACATGTGAATATACCTGCTTCACAAGCACGTACAACAAGTTATTTGTACATGGTTCAGACCTAGTTATGAAGGGAGTAACATTATAGGGTGTATTTTCAGTAGTAAACTAACTAGCTAGCCATATTACCAATCAACATTCCCTACTTGAAGCTACATCCTGCACTACAGGTTCAGCCCCAGTGCGCTCTCGGTGCCTTGCTTCGGGCTCCAAATTGAGACAAAACTGATCCCTGCCTCAGCTGCATGCTCTAACATTAACAACACCTGGTCTTCATCAGATTCTCCAAAAAGGTCAGGCCCAGTAGAAACAGAGTTCCTGCTATACTCGGAGTCACTGCTTTTGTCTCACATTGTGACATTTCATATCTGGCAAAAGTTTCCTCTGCAGTGATATGCTAGCTGGCAAAGCTAGTTAGTGCCTCACTCCCTGGCTCGCCCTTTGTTTGGTAGCTAACTCAATCTAGAAAAAAGAAACGCACACCTATAAAGGTGAGGTGCTGGCTAGCGGAGCAGAACACTTGAAAATAAAGGAAAGCCGCACACTCTAAGAGCTCAGATGCAAAAATTTTAATAACCAACGTTTCGACAGCTAAGCTGTCTTCATCAGGGTATCATCACAAACACTGAGAGATGAGTCATTTATATAGTGTCAAGAGACACACAGGTGTTTGTAATCATGGCCAAGTATGGCCTAATATCACTGGTTAACTGAAATATAAAAAAAATGGTATACAAGGAACATACAAAAAGACAAACAAATGGATAACATATGATCATAGCATTTGTAGTCTAAAAAGTATCTAACAAACAATTACAATGGCAAAATCACAATAATCACAAGAATGGCTTCAGATCAAAGTCTATGTTGAGACCGAAGGGAGCAAGTGTCTTTAAATTAAAGATCCAGGCAGCCTCTCGTTTTAACAATAAATTATCAAGGTCACCCCCTCTCCTCGGGAGGGTGACATGTTCGATGCCAATATAACGCAGAGACGAAATCGAATGGCCTGCCTCCAAAAAGTGGGCCGCAACTGGGTAAGTCAGGTTTTTGCACCTAATGGTGCTACGGTGCTCTGAGATACGTACTTTTAATTCACGCTTTGTTTTACCCACATAATTTTTACCACAGGGACAAGTTATAAGGTAAATAACTGCCTTAGTGGAACACGTAATAACACCTTTAATTGGGATAGATTTCCCTGTTTGGGGGTGTTTGAAGGATCTACATTTGTAAGTGCCATTGCATTGAGCACAGCCATTACACTTGTAATTTCCATCCAGTATGGGCGCAAATAGGCGTTGTTCAGGAATATCTTGGGGTGGTAAATCAGAGTGTACCAATTGGTCTCTGAGATTTCTGCCCCGCGAGACAGCCAATTCTGTCGAATCAAAAGAATTTGCATTAAACAATCAGATTTCGACAGAAATATGGCTGAGACTCAGGATAAGTTCAAGGAGAGGGGGTACAACAATGATCAGATTAATATTGCCATTGAGAAAATTCAAAACAAAACGAGACATGACCTTTTTCAAGGTCAGTCTCGCAAAAAGACGCATTCATGCGTTCTTACTACCCGCTATTCAAAGTGCTCTGAACAAATTAAAGGAATCGTTCACAAACATTGGCACATTCTGAAATATGATGATAGTCTTGGTAATGTGTTTTCTGATCTTCCCCTGGTCGTATTCTCGCGGGGCAGAAATCTCAGAGACCAATTGGTACACTCTGATTTACCACCCCAAGATATTCCTGAACAACGCCTATTTGCGCCCATACTGGATGGAAATTACAAGTGTAATGGCTGTGCTCAATGCAATGGCACTTAAAAATGTAGATCCTTCAAACACCCCCAAACAGGGAAATCTATCCCAATTAAAGGTGTTATTACGTGTTCCACTAAGGCAGTTATTTACCTTATAACTTGTCCCTGTGGTAAAAATTATGTGGGTAAAACAAAGCGTGAATTAAAAGTACGTATCTCAGAGCACCGTAGCACCATTAGGTGCAAAAACCTGACTTACCCAGTTGCGGCCCACTTTTTGGAGGCAGGCCATTCGATTTCGTCTCTGCGTTATATTGGCATCGAACATGTCACCCTCCCGAGGAGAGGGGGTGACCTTGATAATTTATTGTTAAAACGAGAGGCTGCCTGGATCTTTAATTTAAAGACACTTGCTCCCTTCGGTCTCAACATAGACTTTGATCTGAAGCCATTCTTGTGATTATTGTGATTTTGCCATTGTAATTGTTTGTTAGATACTTTTTAGACTACAAATGCTATGATCATATGTTATCCATTTGTTTGTCTTTTTGTATGTTCCTTGTATACCATTTTTTAAATATTTCAGTTAACCAATGATATTAGGCCATACTTGGCCATGATTACAAACACCTGTGTGTCTCTTGACACTATATAAATGACTCATCTCTCAGTGTTTGTGATGATACCCTGATGAAGACAGCTTAGCTGTCGAAACGTTGGTTATAAAATTTTTTGCATCTGAGCTCTTAGAGTGTGCGGCTTTCCTTTATTTTCTGGTAGCTAACTCAGCCTACAGTTTTTACCTTGATGAGCGCTAGCTGGCAATATTTAAGTGTCTGCACTCTCTTTACTTTTTTATCAGCTGGAGGGTTTTGTTTTAGTTATGTTCTGTGGGTTACTGCTGGAAAAAGAGGGTTCATTAGAATGTGGCTATTTTACAGGGTTCATTAGAATGAGGCTATTTTATAGGGTTCATTAGAATGAGGCAATTTTATAGGGTTCATTAGAATGAGGCTATTTTACAGGGTTCATTAGAATGAGGCTATTTATCAGGGTTCATTGGAATGAGGCTGCGTTAAGGTGCGTAAGGGTTAGCTAGAAACATTACACTGCATATTAGTAACGTTAGCTGGCTAAGCTAGTTTGCAGGCTAAGATAATGTTAACTGCATATAACATTATTTGATACCTGTTTAGATATGATTATATATTTCAAAAACGTTGGTTTACTTTAATGCAGCTGTAAGTTAGGCGTTGATAGCAACTGGCTGACTCAGGAAGTGTTAATGTAATGTTAGAAGGCTGGTAGGGCTAACATTAGCAGGCTAGTAGGGCCAACGTTAGTAGGCTAGTAGGGCCAACGTTAACAGGCTAGTTGGCTAGCAACCTTGCAAACTGATTTGTAACATATTCATAAAGTATTTGCTTGTGAGTTGGCAGAATTTTTTTATTAAAACCAGAAGTCATGAGTACAAACGACTTGGTTTGATTTAAATTATAAGGAATAGGTTGGCTTTCTGTGTCTTCCATATTGCGTCACTCCCCGCAAATGTTTTTTCCCCATTCTTTAGAATTCTGATCAGTTTTTTTGTAATAATTCAACAAATTGAAAGGTGAGTTGTAACTTTGTATTGGGACTTCTGATGCGTATTCTAATGCAAATCCATATGTCAGGTGGTTATATTTATGCTACTTACCCTTTAACCGTCACACACAATGTATAAACGTATTACAACTGGAGTAGGCCAACCCTGCTGGGTATGCAGGCTTCTGTTACAGCTCATCAGTAGCGCAACTGATGCAATTTATTAAACCTAATTAGTTAATAATCAAGTGTGCTATTTCTAGGATGGAATAGAAGTCTGCTCACCAAGTAGATCAGGGATCAGTGGAGCAAGATTGGCCACCTCTGATAATGACTTTTTTTTGTTCATTTGAAATAATGCTTTAGTAATAATAGCCTACTTGTTACTGAGATTTCTAAACTTTACATATGAGTTAACTGTACAAGTCCAAAAAATATATATTAAATAAAGTGTGGACTCTTTTGAAGTGAAGTGTTTTAAAAAATGTTTTACCTTTATTTAAATAGGCAAGTCAGTAAAGAACAAATTCTTATTTTCAATGACAGCCTAGGAACAGTGGGTTAACTGCCTTGTTCAGGGGCAGAACGACAGATGTGTACATTGTCAGCTCAGGGATTTGATCTTGCAACCTTTCGGTTGTTAATCCAACACTCTAACCACTAGGCTACGCTGCCACTCCATTTAAACTTGTTTACGTTTTTTACTTAAATGTATTATTCAAGATGAACTAGTGTCAGTGTTGATTAACTTCTTATGAATGGTGGCAGTATTGAGTAGCTTGGATGACTGACGTGCCCAGAGTAAACTGCCTGCTACTCACACCCAGAAACTAAGATATGCATAGTATTAGTAGATTTGGATAGTAAACACTGAAGTTTCTAAAACTGTTTGAATGATGTCTGTGAGTATAACAGAACTCATATGGCAGGCAAAAACCTGAGAAAAAATCCAAACAGGAAGTGGTTTGTAGTTTTTCAAGCGATTGCCTATCCAAACTACATTGTCTGTGGGGTCATTTTGCACTTCCTAAGGCTTCCACTAGATGTCAACAGTCTTTAGAACCTTGTTTGAGGCTTCTACTGTAAAGTGGGGATGAATAAGAGCTCCTGGAGTCAGATGACTGCCAGCAGGGCATGCCTCAGCCATGCACGCTCACGTGAGAGGTAGCTCAGTTCCATTGCATTTCTGAAGACAAAGGATTTCTCCGGTTGAAACTTTATTGCGGATTTATGATAAAAACATCCTAAAGATTGATTCTATACATCGTTTGACATGTTTCTATGAACTGTAATGTACATTTTTGAGTTTTCGTCTGACCTGCACGTCGTGAATTTGGATTTGTGAACTGAAGGCGCGAACAAAAAGGAGGTATTTGGACATAAAGGATGGACTTTATCGAACAAAACAAACATTTATTGTGGACCTGGGATTCCTGGGAGTGCATTCTGATGAAGATCATCAAAGGTAAGTGAATATTTATAATGCTATTTCTGACTATTGTTGACTCCAACATGGCGGATATATTGTATGGCATGTTTTTGTGTCTGAGCGCCGTACTCAGATTATTGTATGGTGTGCTTTTTTGGTAAAGCTTTTTTTGAAATCTGACACAGCTGTTGCATTAAGGAGAGGTTTATCTAAAGTTCCATGCATAAAACTTGTATTTTCGTCAACATTTATGATGAGTATTTCTGTAAATTGATGTGGCTCTCTGGAAAATCACAGGATGTTTTAGAGGCAAAATATTGCTGAACATAACGCGGCAATGTAAACTGAGATTTTTGGATATAAATATGAACTTTATCGAAAAAAACATACATGTATTGTGTAACATGAAGTCCTATGAGTGTCATCTGATGAAGATCATCAAAGGTTAGTGATTCATTTTATCTCTATTTCTGCTTTTTGTGACACCTCTCTTTGGCTGGAAAAATGGCTGTGTTTTTCTGTGTCAATGGGAAATAATGTTTGTTTTCCCTAATTTGTGGGCGTGGTCGAAGGGAATTCCTTCTTATGATGCGAATATGGAGTTGGATTATAATCCCAGTCGGTAATAGATAGGTCGTGGCCCCGCCTGCCTGTGGGAAAGACAACCTGTGGTTACCTAGGTGTACCCCATTGGCTCACAGCAAAAACGTAACCTTTTTCAAACGTAATTTTCTTGTTGCCTGATTGTTTTAGTCAATTAAAAAAATACATTTAAGAAAAGTACAACATGTCTGACGATTACTTTTCAACATTGCCTGCTCCCGATCGTTCTCACTACTTAGAAGAATGTAATATTTTAGGGCTTCCCTCATGTCCATTTTCATGAAGGAGCTAGCAGCCACAAGAGTGAATGCTAGCTACTGATCGGAACATTAAACTAGCCAGACCAACAACACAAACAAATGGACTATACAGCTAGTAGTAAGTGGAGTTAGAGTCGGACTATATTAAATAATCTTCTAGGTAGAGTTGCAAAGAAAAATACATATCTCAAAAAATTAAGATGGGCGAAAAACACTGGACAGAGGAACTCTGCCTGGAAGGTCAACATCCAGGAGTCGCCTCTTCACGGTTGACGTTGAGACTGGTGTTTTGCAGGTACTATTTCATGAAGCAGCCAGTTGAGGACTTGTGAGGCGTCTGTTTCTCAAACTAGACACTCTAATGTACTTGTCCTCTTGCTCTGTTGTGCACCGGGGCCTCCCACTCCTCTTTCTATTCTGGTTAGAGACAGTTTGCGATGTTCTGTGAAGGGAGTACTACACAGCGTTGTATGAGATCTTCAGTTTCTTGTCAATTTCTCGCATGAAATAGCCTTCATTTCTCAGAACAAGAATAGACTGACGAGTTTCAGAAGAAAAATCTTTGTTTCTGGCCATTTTGAGCCTGTAATCGAACCCACAAATGCTGCTGCTCCAGATACTCAACTAGTCAAAGAAGGCCAGTTTTATTGCTTTTTTAATCAGAAAAACAGTTTTCAGCTGTGCTAACATAATTGCAAAAGGGTTTTCGAATGATCAATTAGCCTTTTAAAATTATGAACTTGGATTAGCTAGCACAACGTGCCATTGGAACAAAGGAGTGATGTTTGCTGATAATGGGCCTCTGTACACCTATGTGCTTTCAAAAACAAGGACATTTCTAAGTGACCCCAAACTTTTGAATGGTAGTGTGTATATATTTTTTCTCTCTCTTTGTCTGTCTGTCTGTCTGTCTGTCTGTCTGTCTGTCTGTCTGTCTGTCTGTCTGTCTGTCTGTCTGTCTGTCTAGAAATATTATAGAGGAGGGGGAAAGAATGGAGTGTGGGAGATGTGAGAGAGGAGACAGAGGGAGAGGTCAAATCAAATTTTATTTGTCACATACACATGGTTAGCAGATGTTAATGCGAGTGTAGCGAAATGCTTGTGCTTCTAGTTCCGACAATGCAGTAATATCCAACGAGTAATCTAACCTAACAATTTCACAATTACCTAATACACACAAGTGTAAAGGAATGAATAAGAATATGTACATGAAAAAATGTATGAATGAGTGATGGTATAGAACGGCATAGACAAGATGCAGGGGATGGTATAGAATACAGTATATACATATGAGATGAGTAATGTAGGATATGTAAACATATAAAAGTGCCATTGTTTAAAGTGGCTAGCGATACATTACATCAAGATGGCAAGATGCAGTAGAAGGTATAGAGTACAGTATATACTATATAGCTAGAGGCCCTCAATCTCACACAAATCATCAAGGAACCCACCAGGTACAACCCCAAATCCGTAAACATGGGCACCCTCATAGACGTTATCCTGACCAACTTGCCCTCCAAATACACCTCTGCTGTTTTCAATCAGGATCTCAGCGATCACTGCCTCATTGCATGTATCCGCTATGGGTCCACGGTCAAACGACCACCCCTCATCACTGTCAAATGCTCCCTAAAACACTTCTGCGAGCAGGCCTTTCTAATCGACCTGGCCCGGGTATGCTGGAAGGATATTGACCTCATCCCGTCAGTCGAGGATGCCTGGTCATTCTTTAAAAGTAATTTCCTCACCATCTTAGATAAGCATGCCCCGTTCAAAAAATGCAGAACTAAGAACAGATATAGCCCTTGGTTCACTCCAGACCTGACTGCCCTTGACAAGCACAAAAACATCCTGTTGCGGACTGCAATAGCATCGAATAGTCCCCGGGATATGCAACTGTTCAGGGAAGTCAGGAACCAATACACGCAGTCAGTCAGGAAAGCAAAGGCTAGCTTTTTCAAGCAGAAATGTGCATCCTGTAGCTCTAACTCCAAAACATTTTGGGACACTGTAAAGTCCATGGAGAACAAGAGCACCTCCTCCCAGCTGCCCACTGCACTGAGGCTAGGTAACACGTTCACCACCGATAAATCCATGATAATCGAAAATTTCAATAAGCATTTCTCAACGGCTGGCCATGCCTTCCTCCTGGCTACTCCAACCCCGGTCAACAGCCCCCCCCCCCCCCCCCCTCCCCCCGCAGCTACTCGCCCAAGCCTCCCCAGCTTCTCCTTCACCCAAATCCAGATAGCAGATGTTCTGAAAGAGCTGCAAAACCTGGACCCGTACAAATCAGCTGGATTAGACAATCTGGACCCTCTCTTTCTAAAACTATCCGCTGCCATTGTTGCAACCCCTATTGCCAGTCTGTTCAACCTCTATTTCGTATCGTCCGAGATCCCTAAAGATTGGAAAGCTGCCGCGGTCATCCCCCTCTTCAAAGGGGGTGACACCCTAGACCCAAACTGTTACAGACCTATTTCCATCCTGCCCTGCCTATCCAAAGTCTTCGAAAGCCAAGTTAATAAACAAATCACTGACCATTTCGAATCCCACCGTACCTTCTCCGCTGTGCAATCCAGTTTCCGACCCGGTCACGGGTGCACCTCAGCCAGGCTCAAGGTACTAAATGATATCATCGATAAAAGACAGTACTGTGAAGCCGTCTTCATCGACCTGGCCAAGGCTTTCGACTCTGTCAATCACCGTATTCTTATTGGCAGACTCAATAGCCTTGATTTTTCTAACGACGGCCTCGCCTGGTTCACCAACTACTTTGCAGACAGAGTTCAGTGTGTCAAATCGGAGGGCATGTTGTCTGGACCTCTGGCAGTTACCACAGGGGGTACCACAGGGTTCAATTCTCGGGCCGACTCTTTTCGCTGTATATATCAATGATGTCGCTCTTGCTGCGGGCGATTCCCTGATCCACCTCTACGCAGACGACACCATTCTGTATACTTCTGGCCCTTCCTTGGACACTGTGCTAACAAACCTCCAAACGAGCTTTAATGCCATACAACACTCCTTCCTTGGCCTCCAACTGCTCTTAAACACTAGTTAAAACCAAATGCATGCTTTTCAACCGTTCGCTGCCCGCACCCGCCCGCCCGACTAGCATCACCACCCTGGACGGTTCCGACCTAGAATATGTGGACCACTACAAATACCTAGGTGTCTGGCTAGACTGTAAACTCTCCTTCCAGACTCATATTAAACATCTCCAATCCAAAATCAAATCTAGAATCGGCTTTCTATTTCGCAACAAAGCCTCCTTCACTCACACCGCCAAACTTACCCTAGTAAAACTGACTATCCTACCGATCCTCGACTTTGGCGATGTCATCTACAAAATAGCTTCCAATTCTCTACTCAGCAAACTGGATGCAGTCTATCACAGTGCCATCCGTTTTGTTACCAAATCACCTTATACCACCCACCACTGTGACCTGTATGCTCTAGTCGGCTGGCCCTTGCTACATATTCGTCGCCAGACCCATTGGCTCCAGGTCATCTATAAGACTATGCTTGGTATAGCTCCACCTTATCTCAGTTCACTGGTCACGATAACAACACTCACCCGTAGCACACGTTCCAGCAGGTATATCTCACTGATCATCGACAAAGCCAACACCTCATTTGGCCGCCTTTCATTCCAGTTCTCTGCTGCCAGTGACTGGAACGAATTGCAAAAATCGCTGAAGTTGGAGACTTTTATTTCCCTCACCAACTTTAAACATCAGCTATCTGAGCAGCTAACCGATCGCTGCAGCTGTACATAGTCCATCTGTACATTGCCCACCCAATCTACCTACCTCATCCCCATATTGTTTTTATTTTATTTACTTTTCTGCTCTTTTGCACACCAGTATCTCTACATGCACATCTTCATATGCTCATTTATCACTCCAGTGTTAATCTGCTAAATTGTAATTATTTGCTCCTATGGCCTATTTATTGCCTACCTCCTCATGCCTTTTGCACACACTGTATATAGACTTTCTTTTTTCTACTGTATCATTGACTTGTTTATTGTGTTATTGGCTTGTTTGTTTACTCCATGTGTAACTCTGTGTTGTTGTCTGTGTCACACTGCTTTGCTTTATCTTGGCCAGGTCGCAGTTGTAAATGAGAACGTGTTCTCAATTAGCCTACCTGGTTAAATAAAGGTGAAATAAATAAAACAAATGAGTAATGTAGGGTACGTAAACATTATATGAAGTGGCATTGTTTAAAGTGGCTAGTGATACATTTATTACATACATTGGAATTGAGTCATTATGTTGGCAGCAGCCACTCAAGGTTAGTGATGGCTGTTTAACAGTCTGATGGCCTTGATAGAAGCTGTTTTTCAGTCTCTCGGTCCCTGCTTTGATACACCTGTACTGACCTCGCCTTCTGGATGATAGCGGGGTGAACAGGCAGTCGTCTGCAAACTTGATGATTGAGTTGGAGGCATGCATGGCAACACAGTCGTGGGTGAACAGGGAGTACAGGAGAGGGCTGAGAATGCACCCTTGTGGGGACCCAGTGTTGAGGATCAGCGGGGTGGAGATGTTGTTACCTACCGTCACCACCTGGGGGCAGCTCGTCAGGAAGTCCAGGACCCAGTTGCACAGGGCGGGGTCGAGACCCAGGGTCTCGAGCTTGATGACGAGTTTGGAGGGTACTGTGGTGTTAAATGCTGAGCTGTAGTCAATGAACAGCATTCTCACATAGGTATTCCTCTTGTTCAGTTGGGTTAGGGCAGTGTGATTGCGATTGCGTTGTCTGTGGACCTATTGGGGCGGTAAGCAAATTGGAGTGGGTCTAGGGTGTCAGGTAGGGTGGAGGTGATATGGTCCTTGACTAGTCTCTCAAAGCACTTCATGATGACGGAAGTGAGTGCTACAGGGCGGTAGTCATTTAGCTCAGTTACCTTAGCTTTCTTGGGAACAGGAACAATTGAAGGCCCTCTTGAAGCATATGGGGACAGCAGACTGGGATAAGGATTGATTGAATATTTCCGTAAACACACCAGCCAGCTGGTCTGCGCATGCTCTGAGGACGCGGCTGGGGATGCCGTCTGGGCCTGCAGCCTTGCGAGGGTTGACACGTTTAATGTTTTGCTCATGTCGGCTGCAGTGAAGGAGAGCCCACAGGTTTTGGTAGCGGGCCGTGTCAGTGGCACTGTATTGTCCTCAAAGCGAGCAAAGAAGTTGTTTAGTCTGTCTGGGAGCAAGACATCCTGGTCCGCGACGGGGCTGGTTTTCCTTTTATAGGCCGTGATTGACTGTAGACCCTGCCACATACCTCTCATGTCTGAGCTATTGAATTGCGACTCTACTTTGTCTCTATACTGACGCTTAGCTTGTTTGATTGCCTTGCGGAGGGAATAGCTACACTGTTTGTATTCGGTTATGTTTCCGGTCACCTTGCCCTGATTAAAAGCAATGGTTTGCGCTTTCAGTTTTGCGCGAATGCTGCCATCAATCCACGGTTTCTGGTTTGGGAATGTTTTAATAGACACTGTGGGTATGACATCGCCGATGCACTTGCTAATGAACCAGCTCACCAAATCAGCGTATTCGTCAATGTTGTTGTTCGCATCAATGCAGAACTTATCCCAGTCCACGTGATCGAAGCAATCTTGAAGCGTGGAATCCGATTGGTCGGGCCAGCGTTGAACAGACCTGAGCGTGGGAGCTTCCTGTTTTAGTTTCTGTCTATAGGCTGGAAGCAACAAAATGGAGTCGTGGTCATATTTTCCGAAATGGAGGGCGGGGGAGGGCCTTATATGCGTCGCGGAAGTTAGAATAACAATGATCTAGGGTTTTGCCAGCCCTGGTAGCGCAATCGATATGCTGATAGAATTTAGGGAGCCTTGTTTTCAGATTAGCCTTGTTAAAATCCCCAGCTACAATAAATGCAGCCTCAGAATATGTGGTTTCCAGTTTACATAGAGTCAAATGAAGTTTGTTAAGGGCCATCGATGTGTCTGCTTGGGGGGATATATGCGGCTGTGATTATAGTCAATTCTCTAGGTAGATAATGCGGGCGGCATTTGATTGTGAGGATTTCTAAGGCCGGTGAACAGAAGGACTTGAGTTCCTGTATGTTGTTATGATCACACCACGTCTCGTTAATCATAAGGCATACACCCCCGCCCTTCTGACCAGAAAGATGCTTGTTTCTGTCGGCGCGATGCGTGTTGAAACCAGCTGGCTGTACCGACTCCGATAGCGTGTCTGGAGTGAGCCATGTTTCTGTGAAACAAAGAACGTTACAGTCTCGGATGTCTCTCTGGAAGGCTACCCTTGCACAGATTTCGTCTACCTTGTTGTCAAGAGACTGGACATTGGCGAGTAGTATGCTCGGGAGCGGTGCGCGATGTGCCCGTCTACGGAGCCTGACCAGAAGACCACTCCTTCTGCCCCTTTTACGGCGTCGTTGTTTTGGGTCACCGGCTGGGATCCGATCCATTGTCCTGGGTGGTGGGCAAAAGGTTGATGGAGGGGGCGTGGAAAGAGAGAGAGTGATATGTAGAGAGAGGAGGGTGTCATGTCTGTGATGCCTTTCTCTGCGTCCATATGGTGTTAATCTTCCCACATTGACTGCAATTTATTCACTTAGGCATGTGACACATCTTTTGATATGGAGATAAGCATCAACACTTGTGAAGCTTATCTTTTCACATGAACTGCAATGTATTGACATAAACGTCAACCCTGTGACACTCATATTTTCCGATTGACCGCAATGTATTGATAAAAAACCCTGTGACATTTAGCCTTTTGCAAAAATGTGCCAGGATGAGTTTACCAGTCAGAGGTTACACGCCTGTTCTATTCATTCTATTTCTATGATGGTGCCATGAAGAAACATGGCTTTAGGGAGACGTCTAACCAATAACATATTAAGATCCCTAATGACCGTGGAGAAATACACCTCCCTTCTCCATATTGAACCCCGGGAACTAAGTCACAGACCCAACCTAACCCAAAGGACAGTATTATGACAATGGTGGTGAATCATTAGGTCTGCAGCCTGGGGCATGGTTTGGACTGTGAAAGGACAGGAGAAGATGGAAGGCAGGGGGCTTGGAGTGCTGGAGACACAGTGCCATTACGATACAGATGAACTTCTGTCCTCATCCTGCAAGTCTTTGGATGATGGTTTGGATGAGAGTTTTTGATAAGCATTCTGTGGTCCTATTGAAACGAATTGATTAGTCTGTGAGTGCTTTCACAGAGCGTTGCTGAGGCTGGATGCCAGATGTAGCTGAAGTCAGCGTCAATGGATGGGAAAGATGAAACTGAAGACAATTGGAATTTGAAAGGGGTGTGTCTTGGGGTAGTGGGTAGAGAGGTGGATTCATGACTATCACTGTACCTCTAGACGATTCAATGAATGACCAAAGAGTTCGGACAGGGCCAAGTTTACAGCCACATGCTTTTTATTCATAATTGATCTAAGAGGTCGAAAAATTCACACTATCTTTTGGAGTCCAGGGTCCTTTGCCAAGGACATGGGTGGGGCTAGGCAGAGCCACCTGGCATTGCAAACAAAAGACAAACTTCAAATGTCTTCTGCGCGTCATGTCAGTTGTTTAATGTTTGTTTTCATTTGAGTTTAATCAACATAATCTTTTATTTTCAGTGAATAGCTTTTACATCATCTACTGTAATTCTCTAGTTCCAATTGTTAAAGGCGGCTTTTAGGTATACACTTGCATATTGAAAACACATGGCGAGTTAACAGTGTTGGAGCATAATCAGAACTGGATGCATTGATAAACGTTAGACGTAAAGGGACTGGAGGGATCACACTAGATTATATACTGGGAGCCAGAACACTTTGTCAGTGACCCTAGCGATCTCCTTTAGATTCATTTTAGAAGAACGCCGTCAGAGAACAGCTGGAGAGGGCAAGGGAACAGATGTAGAACAGTGTGTGGCTCAGATGAATCACTTTACTAATCTAATAGTCTACAATGTACCCTAGCAGAGAGCCAAGCTCTCTCCTATGTGAGTACATCATAGAAAGAAAAAGAGCTATCAGATGAAAGGGTAACACGGTGGAAAGTAAGTTCTTACCACATTCGTTATTATGAGATAGGAAAGGAAAATGCAGTCTTAACAAAACCTGGGATTAGTAAAGATTTGTCAGTCATTTTCCCCCACAGCTGTCACTCTTCTTTCACATTACATTTAATTAGGTCTCCGTACAACACGGGGAGCCACACACGAAGCAGAACTGATCGGTAGAGTCACCCCTGGTCTAGGTTGTCTCTGCTCATAGCAACACCACTCAACATCTCACTCAGTGCTGTTCAACCATGACCAAACCAATACCAATGCAGACCCACAAGCAAAATAGCCCCCGTGCACAGCTTTGAAGATGAGTGAGGAAGGGAGATCAACAGTTGCTTACAATTTGTCAGCTTGGAGGTTCAAACAAACATCCACATTTTCTCTCATTAAACAGCTCACATACGATCTTCTCCATCATTCAACAGCTCATCCTACATTAAAAATGTTGCCCCTCACAGATCCAGATTAATCATTTTCAATGGAGACTCTTCATTTCGTGTTCTTTTAGTCCAAGAGCGGGCATAATCTGGCTCCAGCAAAACAGCCCTATATTATTCGCTGTTTTGTAACCTTAAAGATATGCTTGTGCCCAAATCATGTCACAGACCCTTGTGTCTTATTCTGGGACAAAAGACTATCCTCAACAATCACTCAAGATTTACACTGGGACAGAAACAGCACTAAGATTTGGATTGGCCAAAGTGAGAGCACGCTAGGGTTTGGGAAAGAGTGCGGGTAGCAATCGAGTCATTAGTGTACAAACAGCTCTGAAGCTTGTATATTTTAGTTTTCTATCTATCCTCAAGGGGCTCTTATCAGCCATGTCTCTCGTCGGAGCTAAGTGAAATAAAAACAAGGCATTGCAAGATAAGTTGATCCCGTGTGGCTCAGTTGGTAGAGCATGGTGTTTGCAATGCCAGGGTTGTGGGTTTGATTCCCACGGGGGACCAGTACGGGGAAAAAATGTATGAAATGTATGCATTCACTACTGTAAGTCGCTCTGGATAAGAGCGTCTGCTAAATGACTGAAATGTAAATTGAAGTTGCTACTTGTTGTGTGTGTAATCTCTCACAGAATTGGTCAGCTGCTCAATGAAGTTCTGGGTCCATACATGTTAAGAAGAGATCAAGAAATACTAGAACGAGGAGCGAACCGGAACGAGGATATTCATTGGCTTATTTTATTCATTGGTATTGTGTCTATACCTAGGCTTTAGCTCAGTGGGCTAATAGAAGATCAGGTACATAGAAGATCTGCGTTCAAACATCAGTTAAATGTACAATTCTGGCAATGGAATTGTTTCATAATCATTTTGTTGGGAAATTGTGATTAGCGTGATTGTTCAGAGGGCGTAGTCTAAACCATTTTGGTCCAATATATATACCAGTTTCTGCTAATAGATGGATAATTTGCCTGAGAAAATAAGCACTGGTAACAACATCGGTATCATGAGCATTAAAAGGCAGTTACTTCACTCGCTCATACTCACTCATCCACATCATACTGGCTGATGAATAGTGCTGCAACAAACAATAACTCTTAAGTACTTTACAGTAATAGATTTCCAATTAAAATGGCTTTTTGCCCATTTTTTGCTAGGACTATCTGGGAGGGGTCTTGAGTGGGGAAGGGAAAATTAAAAACTAGCTGTTATTGGCCGAGAGGTTTGTAACTCTCTTTGTTATTGCTCTATCAACCAATTTACTGCATGGTGATGTCCAAAAAGAATACAGTAAGTCGCTCTGGATAAGAGTGTCTGCTAAATGACTAAAATGTCAAATGTAAAAAATATAATGTCACCATGGAAAGCCAAAACTCCTGCCCATGCAAGCCTGCTGATTAGAAAGTCCTTTGTAGATTGTATTTTCAACCAGCAACTATCAGGAAATATCACTGATCAAATGTTTTCACACTTCTACAGTGTTAGTTTAATCAGCTGTTGTATAATATGATATAAACACAGGAACAACAGAATTTTGACCGCACTGGGCCTTCAACATAGGCCCATTGGTAATGCAAATATTCGAGCTTCAATCCCCAAAATTGTTATGCAACATGTTACTGACTGAGTGTAACAAATGCATGGTTAACTGCTCTGCTGTGACAACAGTCCTGTCTTAACCACATCCTAAACAAACCTCCTCTTTTGACAGAGGACCCTTTGTGTACCTGGAACAATCCATGCAAACAAGGGCAGAGAGTACAATATCCTTTCCCTATTTAACTCTTCCTCCTTTACTGGTCCCCCTGAATGGACCCCTGTTTGAATGGCTTTGCTCGGTTCTTGTAGCGGCCATTACAAACCCAATCAATCCTTCAACGTCAGTGCCCCAGTAGTTACAGCCATTATACCAGAACCCTCCCACTCCCCTTCCCCCTGCCCATCAGATGTGGCTTCACATCCACATGCAGAGCTCCAGGGCAAAATGGAGGCACCCTGCTCTCCTCCTCCCAACACAATCTGCCTCCTTCCTCCCTTTTCAAAGACCAGGACGAAACACACAAAGGGAAATGACAAAGCATTCACGAAAATCAGTCTATAAAAAATAACAGGGAAGGGGGAGGACAAGGGGGGAAAAAAAATAAATAAAATGTATTATAAACACTCTCGCTCCAAATCGCTGGTCCAAACTCACTTTAGTTCATTATAGGTTTTATAGCGAAGCAGGGGCGTTTCCCAACATCTGAAGAGCACACTTTTAAGGGCCAGTGTGGCACATGTTCCAGGCCTTTAGCGGGATGTTTCACCTAGACAGGGTGGCTATCATCACACTCAGAGGTTAGTCCTGGCGGTTTAGGGTCAGTGACTCAGCAACCCACTGACGTGTATTAGCCCTACATGAGAGCTGCACCGCTTGGCACCGACTACACAAACTAACGGGTGGCGATATAAATGTTTCGAAGGATTAGTGCTAACGTGATTCAGCAAAAATAATGATAATTATGTTTTACTGCAAGCCCGTCATGCGAGGTTGGAGCTTTTTAAACTTCCCACATACCACCTTCCAATTTAGAGCCAAACAGGAAGTGATTGTTTTCTGGACTTTTAACCCTTCAATTTCCATTCTGCTTGACTACGTCTGTAAACTCAATGTCCATATGCTTACAAAACAATCAATTAGACAGAGCGCCTCTCTCACCATCTCGGGTCCATTATCACAGCCCCATAAGGAAGTGAGGTTGAGCAATGTTGAGAAAGGGGAAGCAGACCACCCTAAAACTCCCAAACATCATCAGGGCTAGAGACCATCCACAAAAACCTCAAATGGGTTCAGTGACAGTGTTGTGGTACAGTCCCCAGCTGTTGGCATTCTGTGCTAGGCATTTCTTTAGAGGTCCTGTAGATGAATCTCAACACCTGAAGAACCATGTGGATTTAAAGGGGACTTTTGCTTGTGGTTCTTTATCTGTTCCCCTGCCATCAGTCATAGCCTAACTCCTGCCTCTCAGAGACAATGTAACATACAAGAGAGAAGCCTGACTGACGAAATTACTTCCCTCGTGAGTACTTGACCTGCCAACTTCAGACAAACGGAATCAGACAAACCTATAAAGAACTACATGCATTGGAACAATTTTCTGTAACACAAATAGAATGGAACATGATACTTCTTTTCTCAAACCCAAGGAACTTTACTCCCAAAGTGTCTCTTAATAAAATGTAAAATACATGATTTCCTTTGTATGAAATCACATCTGTGTCTATCATGCCAACCAGACAAGGAGACAGTCATTCTTACTTCAGATGCAGGCTCGGAAATACTGGGATGCTACTGGGTTGTGATCACTTACAGTACATGAATACAACGTTGCCCTGATGTTCATCTTTGTCCCACTGAAAGTATTGTACATGTTCCTCCCTCTCTCAAATGTCTTCAAATACTTTCCATCCATCTACCCCCTTTCCCTGTTAAAATTCCGTCTCCCCTTCTATTAAACCCTTTCAAACAACCTCTATCGTCCATTCACATGAACATACATCACAATTTGAAAATATTGCAAGAAAGAGAACACAAGCAACAGTTCAAGTGGAAAACTGATCAGAAGATAGTCTGAAAATTCAAAAGTCCTGTCCTCTCCTCTCTTGTCGTAGTGGCTGGCTGTACAGCATGTTCCATGGGTCTCAGCCTGTTTTAAATCAGCCTGTTTAACTGGTTGATTGTGCTGCCAATACAACAGAGCTACAGCTGTCTGTCTCTCTCTCTCTCTCCATGCCTGTGTCCCTTTCTGTTCCCATCTAACCAGGGGTCCCTCTACCGCTGCAGCATGTGAATGCCTTCCACATGTTCTCACACGAGGGTTAGGGGTGGTGGGGGTGAGGGTGAGGGTGAGGGGAGGAAGGTGGGGGTCTACACTGTGCTCGGCGAGTTCATATTAAAGAGATTTCATCAGTCTTGTATAATGAACCAGATGCTGCAACAGACGAGCACTGTTGCACTGTCGATGGTGGCAGCTATAGGGAAGAGGTTACTTCATGGAATCCATTACTTACAGTGCCTTCAGACCATATTCATACCCCTTGACTTATTCCACATTTTGTTCTGTTACAGCCTGAATTCAAAATGGAGTAAATAGATTATCTCGCCCATCTACACACAATTCCCCATAATGACAAAGTGAAAACATGTTTTAAGAAAATGTAACAAATTTATTGAATGTGAAATGCAGAAATATCTCATTTACATAAGTATTCACACCTGAGTCAATGCTTTGTAGAATCACCTTTGGCAGTGATTACAGCTGTGAGTCTTTCTGGGTAAGTCTCTGAGAGTGTTCCACACCTGGATTGTGCAACATTTGGCCATTTTATTCTTTTCAAAATGTTTCAAGCTCTGTCAAATTGATTGTTGATAATTATTAGACAACCATTTTCAGGTCTTGCCATAGATTTTCAAACAGATTTAAGTGAAAACTTTAACTCGGCCACTCAGGAACATTCACTGTCTTTTTGGTAAGCAACTCCAGTGTAGATTTGGCCTGGTATTTTAGGTCATTGTCCTGCTGAAAGGTGAATTCATCTCCCAGTGTCTAGTGGAAAGCAGACTGAACCAGGTTTTCCTCAAGGATTTTGCCTGTGCTTAGCTCCATTCCGTTTATTTTTTAGCCTGAAAATCTCCGCAGTCCTTAAAAGGGAAGTTAACTCAAAATACTTGCCTGGTCTTTTGTCACTACCCCAGACAGTTTTTAGATCCTTTGCTTGAGTATTTAGATTTAGGTAATAAGCTGATTCTACCCTCACCTTCCACATGCAATGTCAAAGTCCATCATAAATACCTCCCAAACACACGAGCATGACCTCCCATGACCACAACGGTCCTTGTAATGACGTTCTAGGCACAATTTTTCAGCTAACTTATTTCAGTAGGCACATTTTTGCCAATGTATTTTGTTATTTTCTTATATTGAAATCCATGAAGTAGATTAATGCGCGCCGCAAGAAAACAATCATTTTCTGTTCTCACTACCTCATAGTATTTGGTACCCTCATTAAATGTAATTACAGTAAAGAACGTCACCTGGAGAAAGAAGAGGAAATTGGAGGCCTGCCTTGTTTTCAGAATGGTACTGTTGTGTCATATTGATTTGAGCCGGAGTACAGTGATGCAACCAGTCAGGATGCTCTCGATGGTGCAGCTGTAAAACTTTTTGAGGATCTGATGACCCATGCCAAATCTTTTCAGTCTCCAGAGGGGGAATAGGTGTTGTTGTGCCCTCTTCACGACTGTCTTGGTGTGTTTGGACCATGATAGTTTGTTGGTGATGTGGACACAAAGGAACTTGAAACTCTCAACATGCTCCACTATAGCCCCGTCGATGAGAATGGGGGCGTGCTCGGTCCTCCTTTTCCTGTAGTCCACAATCATCTTCTTTGTCTTGATCATGTTGAGTGAGAGGTTGTTATCCTGGCACCACATGGCAGGTCTCTGACCTAGGCTGTCTCATCGTTGTGTCGTCAGCAAACTTAATGATGGTGTTGGAGTCATGCCTGGCCATGCAGTCATTGCTGAACAGGGAGTACAGGAGGGGACTGAGCACGCGCCCCTAAGGGGCCCCCGTGTTGAGGATCAGTGTGCAGATGTGTTGTTACCTACCCTTACCACCTGGGCGCGGCCCGTCAGGAAGTCCAGGATCCAGTTGCAGAGGGAGGTGTTTAGTCCCAGGATCCTTAGCTTAGTGATGAGCTTTGAGGGCATTATGGTGTTGAAACCTGAGCTGTTGTCAATGAATAGGATTCTCACATAGGTGTTCCTTTTGTCCAGGTGGGAAAGGGCAGTGTGGAGTGCAATAGAGATTGCATCATCTGTGGATCTGTTGGGGCGTTACGCAAATTGTAGTGTGTCTAGGGATTCTGGGAAATGGTGTTGATGTGAGCCATGACCAGCCTTTCAAAGCACTTCATGGCTACAGACGTTAGTGCTAGGGTGTGTAGTCATTTAGGCAGGTTACCTTAGTCCCTGTGCCCATGAACACTATGGTGGTCTGCTTGAAACATGTTGGTATTACAGACTCAATCAGGGACGGGTTGAAAATGTCAGTGAAGACACTTGCCAGTTGGTCAGTGCATGCTCTGACTACACGTCCTGGTAATCCGTCTGGTCCTGAGGCCTTGTGAATGTTGACCTGTTTGAAGGTCTTACTCACATCGTCTCCGGAGAGAATGATCACACAGTCGTCCGAGCTGATGCTCTTGTGCATGCTTCAGTGTTGCTTGCCTCAAAGTAATTTAGCTTGTCTGGTAGGCTCGTGTCACTGGGCAGCTCGTGGCTGTACTTCCCTTTGTGGTCTGTAATAGTTAGCAAGCCCTGCCACAATTTACGAGCATCAGAGCCGGTGTAGTACGACTCAATTTTAGTCCTGTATATACGTTCGCTTTACCTGTTTGATGGTTCGTCGGAGGGCATAGTGGGATTTCTTATAAGCTTCTGGATCAGAGTTCCACTCCTTGAAAGTGGCAGCTTTAGCTCAGTGCGGATGTTGCCTGTAATCCATGGCTTCTGCTTGGGGTGTGTACATACAGCCACTGTGGGGACGATGTCATTGATCCACTTATTGATGAAGCCAGTGACTGATGGGGTGTACTCCTCAATGCCATCGTAAGAATCCCGGAACATATTCCAGTCTGTGCTAGCAAAACAGTCCTGTAGCTTAGCATCTGCGTCATCTGACCACTTCTTTATTGATCGAGTCACTGGTGCTTCCTGCTTTAAATTTTACTTGTAAGCAGGAACCAGGAGGGTAGAATTATGGTCAGATTTACCAAGTGGAGGGTGAGGGAGAGCTTTGTGCGTGTCTCTGTGTGTGGAGTAAAGATGTTCTAGAGTTGTTTTTCCTCTGGTTGCACATTTAACATGTTGGTAGAAATGAGGCAATACAGATTTAAGTTTCCCTGTGTTAAACTCCCCGGCCACTAGGAGCGCTGCCTCTGGATGATTTTTTCCCTGTTTGCTTATGGCCGTATACAGCTCATTGAGTGTGGTCTAAGTGTCAGCATCGGTTTGTGGTGGTAAATAGACAGCTATGACGAATATAGTGTGGTGGTAAATAGTGTGGTCTACACCTTATCATGATATACTCTACCTCAGGTAAGCAAAACCTCGAGACTTCCTTACTATTTGATTTTGTGCATCAATCTGTTGTTTACAAATATACACAGACCGCCACCCCTTGTCTTACCAGAGGCTGCTGTTCTGTCATACTGATAGAGTGTTTAACCCGCCAGCTGTATGTTATTTATATCGTCGTTCAGCCACGACTCTGTGAAACATAAGATATTACAGTGTTTAATGGCCCATTGGTAGGATATTTGTGATCGTAGTTCGTCTATTTTGTTATCCAATGATTGTACGTTGGCTAATAGAACTGATGGTAGAGGCAGATTACCCACTCGCCGTCGGATCCTTACAAGGCTCACCGACCTACGTCCCTGATATCTCTTTCTCTTTCATGGGGATTTGGGCCTTGTCGGGTGACTGAAGTGAATCCTTTGCGTCCATCTCGTTAAAGAAAGAATCTTCCTCCAATACGAGGTGAGTAATTGCTGTCCTCTAGAAGCTCTTTTGGTCATAAGAGATGGTGGCAGAAAAAGGATGTACAAAATAAGTTACAAATAAGGTGAAAAACACACACAATAGCACAATTGGTGTTGTGTCGTCTGCAAAATGTATGATTGAGTTGGAGGCGTGCGTGGCTACGCAGTCATGGGTGAACAGGGAGTACTGTACAGGAGGGGGCTGAGCATGCACCCTTATGGGGCACCTGTGTTGAAGATCAGCAAAGTGGAAGTGTTGTTTCCTACCTTCACCACCTGGGGACGGCCCGTCAGGAAGTCCAGGACCCAGTTGCACAGGGCAGGGTTCAGACCCAGGGCCCCAAACCTAATTATGGGCTTGGAGGGTACTATGGTGTTGAATGCTGAGCTATAGTCAATGAACAGCATTCTTACATAGGTATTCTTCTTGTCCAGATGGGATTGTGCAGTGCGATGGCGATTGCATCGTCTGTGGATCTATGGGTTGGTAAGCAAACTGAAGTGGGTCTAGGGTGTCAGGTAAGGTAGATGTGATATGATCCTTAACCTCTTATGGCTAGGGGGCAGTATTTTCACGGCTGGATAAAAAACGTACCCGATTTAATCTGATTATTAGTCCTGCCCAGAAACTAGAATATGCATATAATTATTAGCTTTGGAGAGAAAACACTCCACAGTTTCTGAAACTGTTTGAATGGTGTCTGTGAGTATAACAGAACTCCTATGGCAGGCAAAAACCTGAGATGCTTCTGTTCAGGAAGTACCCTGTCAGACCTTTTATTTTCTTTCTTTGACATCTCTTCCAAAAACTAAGGATCTCTGCTGTTACGTGACACTTCCCACGTCTCCAATGGAGTCTCAGAGCCCGGGAAAAACAGGAATGACGTAATTCAAAGCCCTGGTTGAAACAAAGGAGAGCAAAAGCTAAGTGGTCACTCAGTGGACTAAGCCTTACGCTCGCGACCCGCCCCGCCCCCGGCTTTCGGTTTTTCCCTCAGTATACAGACAGGCAGATTCCCGGTCGGAATATTATCGCTTTTCTACGAGATAAATTGCATAAAAATTGGTTTTAAACAGCGGTTGACATGCTTCGAAGTACGGTAATGGAATATTTAGAAATTTTTTGTCACATTCTGCGCCATGCTCATGGCCGAGATTTAGCGTTGGGATAGTGTCTAGAACGCACGACCAAAACGTCTTGATGGAACATAACGATGGATTATTTGGGACCAAACCTACATTTGTTATTGAAGTAGAAGTCCTGGGACTGCATTCTGACGAAGAACAGGAAAGGTAAGAACATTTTTCTTATAGGAAATGTGATTTTGGTGAAGGCTAAACTGGTTGGGTGTCTAAATAGCTAGCCCGTGATGGCTGGGCTATGTACTTAGATTATTGCAAAATGTGCTTCATCCGAAAAGCTATTTTAAAATCGGACATATCGAGTGCATAGAGGAGTTCTGTATCTATAATTCTTAAAATAATTGTTATGCTTTTTGTGAACGTTTATCGTGAGTAATTTAGTAAAATCACCGGAAGTGTTCGGTGGGAATGCTAGTTCTGAACGTCACATGCTAATGTAAAAAGCTGGTTTTTGATATAAATATGAACTTGATTGAACAGACATGCATGTATTGTATAACATAATGTCCTAGGTGTGTCATCTGATGAAGATCATAAAAGGTTAGTGCTGCATTTAGCTGTGGTTTGGGTTTATGTGACATGATATGCTAGCTTGAAAAATGGGTGTCTGATTATTTCTGGCTGGGTACTCTGCTGACATAATCTAATGTTTTGCTTTCGCTGTAAAGCCTTTTTGAAATCGGACAGTGTGGTTAGATAAAGGAGAGTCTTGTCTTTAAATAGCTGTAAAATAGTCATATGTTTGAAAAGTGGAAGTTTTCGGATTTTAGAGGAGTTTGTATTTCGCGCCCCGCCCATCATTGGATATTGGAGCAGACGTTCCGCTAGCGGAACGTGTAGATGTAAGTTAACTAGCCTCTCAAAGCACTTCATGATGACAGAAGTGGGAATGGGAATAACTACACTGTTTGTATTCGGCCATATTCCCAGTCACCTTGCCATGGTTAAATACAGTGTTTCATGCTTTCAGTTTGCATGAATACTGCCATCTATCCATGGTTGCTGGTTATGGTAGGTTTTAATATTTACAGTAGATACAACATCTCCTATACACTTCCTGATAAACTCAGTCACCGTATCCGTGTATTGCCGATGTTATTCTTAGAGGCTACCCAAAACATATCCCAGTCCGCGTGATCGTAACAATCTGTTTTCTCAGAGCGAGTGCTACAGTCAATGTGTTGGTAGAACTTTGGTAGCGTTTTCCTCAAATTTGCTTTGGTAAAGAGTCAGTCATTACATGTCAATTTAGTGCATGGGCTCATTTTCTAAATGTTTTAATGTAAATAATGTAAAGGTTGGGCTAGATTGTTGTCATTACAACTCATGTACCAGCTAGGGACGGAGCATTACATTTATCTACAGTATATAGCTAGGGCTGTGTCCTGCTCATTAACCTTAACTACGGCAAGTACATTAATGCAATCAATAGCACTACAGAAACCTGTGATGTCAGGTGGAAAATAATATACTATTTCTTATCAGTAACGTTATAATGAAAAAGGAAATTGCATCACAAAGCTAAACAAACAAAACAGTCAGCAAGACAGGATAATGTTACTGTTACAGTAGCCGCTAAGCTATAAACACCACAAACTAGTTCAAGGAATGGCAAGCCAATTATGTTATAAATGACTTTGTGGTGACTAGCTACAGGTGTTAGCAACTTCGCTACCTAGCAACATACCTTCAATGGTTGGAGCTTTCCCGTGACTTTAGGTGTCGTATCGACACCATAAGCACAATGTCGGATGGCCTGCAGCCATGCCTGACAGAAATCTCCATCGCGGTCAGGACAAGAGTGGAAATGTGTAGTGTCTTTGTATCTGACTAGAATAGTATTGCACTTCATTTTGGCAAATGTCACGATTACTCGATTACTAACGTTATTCGCCGAGCCTTACTTTACTTCGGAGATTGCTAACCGCTAGTCTAGTTAGCTACCAAATCTTTGTTAACTTCCTTTCGTTCTGATTTATTTTCTTGAAGACCAATAGTAAGACACTCCTTTGTCCTGCCTCCTGTAATTATCAATTTTAGAAACACGAAGAAGAGTATCTACTGGATTACAGACTATATGGAAGACCTTTGCGCTAGCACGAAGAAGGTCTCTGTTTTTTAAACAAATGTATTTGGCAATTCAATGCTGAGACACCAATCATTGTTTATGAACCAATAAATACACACTTTTTTATGCATTTTTGGTAAAATGGGAAATTCAGCATTTTGATATAAAAATGCAGAAATCTAAATGTCTGGGGTCGGACTTGCAACCAACAGGACCCTAAACAGGTACCCCTTTAACGATTACAAGCGCAGCGGTCTCAGGCACTTTATCGCAGTGCTAGAGGCGTCACTACAGAGGTGAGTTCGATCCTGGGCTGTATCACAACAGGCCGTGATTGGGAGTCCCATAGGGCGGCGCACAATTGGCCCAGCGTCGTCCGGGTTAATGGAGGGTTTGGCTGGGGTAGGCTGTTATTGTAAATAAGAATTTGTTCTTTACTGACTTGTCTAGTTAAATAAAGGTAAAACATATTTTTTTTAAATAAAAAGTCCCTGACCGGTTTCGGAGATAGGAATGACGCCCATGTCTTTGTAGTGACTGGGTGTACTGATACACCATGCGAAATGTAATGAACTGCATCATGCTCAAAGGGATATTCAATGTCTGCTTTTTTTACCCATCTACCAATAGGTGCCCTTCTTTGCGAGGCATTGAAAAGCCTTCCGGGTCTTTGTGGTTAAATCTGTGTTAATTAATTGTATGTGATAATTAATTGTATGTGTTACTTTGACATTATGGGGTATTGTGTGTTTGCCAGTGACAAGAAAATCTCAATTTTATCCATTTTAAATTCAACAAAATGTGTAAAAAGTCAAGGGGTGTGAATACTTTCTGTAGGCTCTGTACGTGTCCCATATGCACACTGTGCTTAGACCATACCATGAAAGGAAAACAAAGGCAGCATATTGATATAATTATGTTTCAGTTTACAGCCTATAGAATACAAGTCCCTTCTGGGCAGTAAAGCTCATTGGCAAGGCACATCAATCTGTTTCTCATCCATCGCTTTGTCTTTCCCACCAGCAGGCAGTAATGGGATTAAAGGCATAAAAACATAGGGAGAATTGTATGGACGCATTGTTAAAAACCTTATTGATGAACGAGCTCCAGGACAATTAAGAGACATGAGACCCCGCCCCTATACAGTATGTACATTCTCTATCCCTCCTCCTCCTGGCTATAAGTAGATAGTCATCCCCCAGCTACACGAATCTGCTGGATGCATATATATTTTCCACAGGCATTTAAGGCCAAGTGGAAACTTTAAATGGCCGGCAGTCTTCTTGAACCAGTATTTTGAGTACGAAGTGCAAAATGAGCCAAAATGCACCCTGCTGTCTAATGCACTGTATTCATGTGAGTTGGAATGCTCTGAGTGGGAGGCTGGACAGCATATGAGGTCTTATGTAGACTCCTTGTTCACTTCTTGTTTAGTTATGAATTGGGCTGTTGGAGCTCTTGCTGCAATTATTTTACTCAAAATTCTGACCTTTCAACACCTGCTCATTCGTTTTTAGAGCACAGATCATATATGCAGACAAATATGGTAACTAAATGATACTGTTAAATACATTTCTAGTGAATTTAGGACTATGTAAACCTCTAAAGGCCAAGCGATGGTAGTTATTGGTAGTTGAGTGTTCAGGTTTGGCAACCTGGGAGTCTGGAGGCAAGATGTACTTTGGGTGTACTTTGGGCCAACCTCGTGGGTCTCCAGCTTCCTCTCCCCGCTCCACGACCTCCTAGGCTAAAACAACCAGACCTCAGTGGCCCCAACCTCATAGGAGCAGGCCTGCCATTGGCGGTTCTCTGCCTCTCACCCTCAACTCTCCCTAACCCCCCAAACACACAAAGAAAAATAAACTGCCGTGTAAACTCCCAGCTCCGAAATGCCATCCTTTTGAAGATCTTCCTTCCCCCATGTCACGCTTGATGCTTGAGTACCTCCCTCTCACCACCCCCCAAACCCCAACACGGTCTCCGAAGGGGTCATGGCTTCCCGTGGGGAAAAGGAGCCTCTGTTACGTACAGGGGTGACACACAGGTCTAAGATGGATTTTTGGCTTGTGCTATGCGCCGAGGGGATGTGCTCTGGAGGGTAGTGCTCTATGGGTCATTCATAGCATGGGGTACCGTGAGGGTAGGCCCAGCTCAGGGTACTGTAGGTACCTGCATGCATGAGAAGAGTCCCCCAAGCTTCTGTGTGCTTATGTAATGCAGTAGCCCAGTTATCTGCCCCACACTACAATGTCAACGTTCTAATGTACAGGCCCTGCTTTCAGTTAACACAACCAATGCATAGGGGGAAAATTAAACAAGACACATCTGGATGTAATCGCGCTCCCCGCTCTCTGTAAAGAGGTTGCTGACTTTAAACGTATCGCCATACATTAGACGATAGAGCATGCATTACGAGAGATCAATCTATCACAAAATGCTATGCTGATCCATGGACTGTGTCAGAAGACTTTGGTTCCAGCACTATCATCTCCAGACTCTCCATCTGCTGTTGCAATGTACAGAAGGAAATTAAACCCATGAAAACCGCCGGAGTGCGATGAAATTAGGTTGGTTGCTAATGTGGGGATTTTTTGTTTATGACCCCTTACTGCCTTCCACTAACGTCAAGAACCTGAAGTGCTCAGATCTCTATTTTACTATTATACGACCCCAGGTCTATAAACGAGCAAGTTCAACAGTGGCCTATTGTTGCCTGAGAAAAAACATTTGGTACCACTTAAATCTGAAGGATCCCATATGAGCTCGTTCATGGACACAACAAGAGTGTATGTAAAGAGTCCAGATATTTGTTGCTATTGAATAACCTCCCATGAAAGTTCCATTGTTAGATTATGTTTGCAGAGAATGTGGCTAGTCCGCGGATAAACTATTTAAAAAATATTACTGTGAAATGTAAATAATCAAACAATTGAAAGACTGTAAAATATCTTATTACTGCATAATAGTATAAAAAATTGAATTCATGTTGTGCAGTGTCTACATGAAATTGGAAATAATCTCAACATGTTGCTGCTAAATGTTACTATATACGTGGAATATTATGTGATATCTGAATTACAATGACATAAATAGACATTTGGGAAAATTCACAAAGACCCGTATGTGCTGCAAGCAGTTACTGGTGCATTCTACAGCTCAAACAATATGTCAATTAAGGAATACATGAACTGTGTTTTTTAAAATCAACCAGAGAAAAGAGAGGGGGGAGTGGGTGAGGGAAAGAGAGAGGGAGGGGAAGAGAGCGAGGAGAGAGAGAGAGAGAGAGCGAAAGCAAATCATTTAAAAATAAATCCTAATCCATATTATTGTTTTGAAAAATGTCTTTGGGGTTCAAATATGACACAGATACTGAACAAAATGTAAACATCACACTATTAGCATTTTCAGTCCATGGCCATCATTGGACATCATCAGTCTACGGATATATTCTTAACTTCTAGAAGCTTTGAAGTACTGTTACTTCCAAGCCCCAACATTGACCTCAATTTCCAATGTAGGTACTGCATAATTTAATGTTTCCCTTCAACGTATTATGTTAATCTCCCTTGGTAACCTATGTTCCACAAGGTCTTGTATGAAGCCTATATGAAAAGACATGTTTACTGAATCATTCCAATTAAAAGACATGCATGCTACAGGATAATTAAGTGATCTGCCAGTTGTTTGTTTACATATATGGGCATTCAGTATAAAGTGTAATGGAACTGCATCACCACATGAGGGCACAACACCTCTTTGACTTATGGTTGACATACAGGGAGTGATATGCCTGCTGTACACTGTTAGAAAAATGATTTTCATTGACTGATGTGACTGATGCATCATCACTGTTCCTTATAGGTCAAGCAATAATGAAAAGAGATGGAGCAGTCCACTAGGGCGTAATGGTAACAGACACACACATGCTATTTACTCTGTTCCATCTGACTGCGCAATCCACTGTCTCATCAGCCCAGCCAGGCAATTTATAAACTTGATCTCTACTACAAAAAGCATCTAGATATTATCTCACATTTCTTTCAGACTAGCATTTAGTATTCAACAGGGGAGATTTGTATAAACCTTGCTGTTTGTCTTTCCGACATTTGCAACATTGTTTCAATATTCAAATTCAATCTCCAGCTGTCCCATAGTAATGCATGTGTCGGGATGAGGCAGACAAGCAGGCAGCGTTTCTCATCCAGTCGATATCATGAATCAGCTGTCATATTTTTTATGGATACATACAAAGAAATATCAATTGAAAAAAATTCCAACAAAATGAAGTGCAGCTACTTTGCAGTCTTTCCAGCTTCAGTTTGAAGTTATTGTGTTAGCTGTGTTGTTGGCTAGCTCCTCTGAACAACAGAGTTCTGACGAGAGAGCACATATTCTATGTCAGGTAAAATAACGCCTCATTAGCTCATTGTTATGGATGTATCCAAATAAATGTCAATAGAAAACAACTTAAACAAATGCAAATGCAGAAACTGTTGTTATTCTGGCTGCACTGTTTGACATGTGCAGCCAGAAGTTAGCCGTAGTTGGCTAGCTAGCAAGCAAAGGGATAAGAACGTTGCCAACCAATGGAACATTTAGAACGAACGACTGGGTCGCGTCCATAGATACAGAACAAAAAGACTGAACGACTGGGTCGCGTCTCTGGCAACCGAACGGATAGAAGCCAACCCAGCCGGCTTGGATAGAAACCCTAGATTTGTGTCAGGACTAGATCTTCTGGAAGGATGAAATAGTATGAATAAATTAATAAAAATGAAGTTTGTTTTTATCGAAAATATGTAAATCAGTATTGATTTGGAGACCCGTTGTATAAAAGTGATAATGCCCTCAAAGCCTGTGTTTGGAGGATATATACATATTTACATATTGTGGTAAAGAAGGGGGTCGAGTGATAAATGGCAGATATGTGAGAGCAGAACTAATAAACGGGCTCTGCCCGATCACAAAAACGGCGACTACCAAAACTACAATTCCCAGAAGCAAGGGGAACCCTCAGAAGGTGGAGCCGACCCACAGATAAAGGGTCAAGACAAACCAGGAAGGGAGAGAGAGAGGGCTGGAAGGATCTATGAACCATAGAGAAAGAGACAATCTATATTGGCTGGATTTACCGTGTATTAGCTGGACTGTTTTGGACTTACCTGTTGGCGTTTAGACCTGGACCTACCGAGAACCAGATTTGTGTACCGAACCCTGCTGTCCTTGACCTTGCCTGCGGCCTGGGTGGACCAGGACGGAGAAACAAACACACAGGTACTGTCATGTTCGAAAGAACTTTCATTATGGGCGGATTTTGGTGACAGTTTCCCACTTAATTTGTGACAAACGCTCCTAACCTTGAGGTTTGCCACAATATATATATCCAATATATCCTCCAAACGCCGGCTTCTCTGGCTTTATCACTTAAGTAGAGGGGACATGAAAGTTACTCTTGAAATATTTGGTTCTCCATCTTTGCATAATTTGGAAGGGAAACAATCTCTAACTTGTCTATCAATATGTACAGTAGTTTGGCAACTCTTTCATTTTACTGCAGTGGGCTAAATCAGGGTCACACAGAATGTGTCTTGGTAGTCTTAAACAAATCTACAAAAGTATACACCTCACACACATGGTTATGGGCTTAAAAAGAAGTCCCCTTTACCATGTCAGATATAGAGATGTAATGTATTAAACTAAGTTCGTATCCCAATTGTACACTTTAAATACATCACAACAGACTGAAATAAAACAAAACCGTTTGACATAGAAACACCAGAAGACATGAAAAAAACATTTAAAGTCATGCACTTGCATAGATGGCCTGCTACATAAGCTTGTGAAAGTGACCAGTTTTGGTGTCAGATGAGTGGATACTACTGACGCCACCATAATCATACTGATACACAACATATACTAACTACTAAGAGATTAATGTGGTTCCAAGGAGATGCACTATGTAGTGTTTGACATTAATTTTTTGTTTAGGACCTGTACAGGATGTAAAAACTGACGCTGGAGTAGAGAAGCAGGTACGGAGAGGGAACATGTCACGTTGAAAAGACAAGGAACAGGACAGAAAGTGTTCCCACATATGCTGAGCACTTGTTGGCTGCTTTTCTTTCACTTTGCGGTCCAACTCGACCCAAATTGGGTAGATGTTGAGTGATTGTGGAGGCCTGATGCATCACTCTATCAC
The DNA here is from genome assembly GCF_901001165.1 of Salmo trutta. Taxonomy (NCBI): domain Eukaryota; kingdom Metazoa; phylum Chordata; class Actinopteri; order Salmoniformes; family Salmonidae; genus Salmo; species Salmo trutta. The sequence goes on along the minus strand of NC_042983.1, from coordinate 32,623,589 downwards.
TCTCCTTGGTCAAATAACCCTTACACAGCCTGGAGGTGTGTTTTGGGGTCATTGTCCTGTTGAAAACAAATGATAGACCCACTAAGTGCAAACCAGATGGGATGGCGTATCGCTGCAGAATGCTGTGGTAGCCATGCAAGTTAAGTATGCCTTGATTTCTAAATAAATCACAGACAGTGTCACCAGCAAAGCACTCCCACACCATCACACCTCCTCCTCCATGCTTCATGGTGGGAACCACACATGCAGAGATTATCCGTTCACCTACTCTGTGTCTCACAAAGACATGGCATTTGGAACCAAAAACCTCTCATTTAGACTTATCGTTTAGACAGATTTCTACCGGTCTAATGTTCATTGGTTGTGTTTCTTGGCCCAAACAAGTCTCTTCTTCTTTTTGGTGTCCTTTAGTAGTGGTTTCTTTGCAGCAATTTGACCATGAAGGCCTGATTCACGCAGTCTCCTCCGAAAAGTTGATGTTAAGATGTGTCTGTTACTTGAACTCTGTGAAGCATTTATTTGGGCTGCAATCTGAGGCTGGAAACTCTAATGAACTTATCCTCTGCAAGCAGTGGTAACTCTGGGTCTTCCTTTCCTGTGGCGGTCCTCATGAGAGCCAGTTTCATCATAGTGCTCGATGGATTTTGCGACTGCACTTGAAGAAACTTTCAAAGTTCTTGAAATGTTCCATATTGACTGACCTTCATGTCTTGAAGTAATGATAGACTGCCGTTTCTCTTTGCTTACTTGATATGAACTTGGTATTTTACTTAATAGGGCTATCTTCTGTATACCAACCCTACCTTATCACAACATAACTGATTGGTTCAAACACATTAAGAAGGAAAGAAATTCCACAAATGAACTTTTAACAAGGCACACCTGTTAATTTAAATGCATTCCAGGTGAATACCTCATGAAGCTGGTTGAGAGAATGCCAAGAGTGTGCAAAGCTGTCATCAAGGCAAACGGTGGCTACTTTAAAGAAATCTCAAATATAAAATATATTTTGATTTGTTTAACCCTTTTTTGGTTACTGATTCCCTATGGGTTATTTTATGCTTTTGATGTCTTCACTATTATTCTACAATGTAGAAATTAGTCAAAATTAAGAAAAAGTCTTGAATAAGTAGGTGTGTCCAAACCTTTGACTTGTACTATATATATTTACCAAATATATATATTTATGGGGGATTGGAAATGATACAGACAATTTCATTGATAGAAGCCACAATATTAAAGCTGATATACCCCTAAAATAAATGAATAAATAAATAATAATTACAAAGATTTTTCTGAGTTACAGTTCATATAAGGAAATCAGTCAGTTTAAATACATTCATTATGCTCTAATCTATGGATTTCACATGAGTGGGCAGGGGTGCAGCCATGTGTGGGCCTGGGAGGGCAAAGGTCCACCAACTTGGTAGCCAGGCCCACCCACTGGGGAGCCAGGCCCAGACAATCAGAATGAGTTTTTCCCAACCAAAGGGCTTATTACAGGCAGAAATACTCCTCAGCAAGCCCCCCACGCCCCCTCAGACGACCCCTCAGGTGAAAAAGCTGGATGTGGAGGTCTGGTGGAGATTCCTGCAGTCAGCAAGCCAATTGCACGCTCCCTCAACCTGAGACATCTGTGGCATTGTGTTGTGTGAAAAAAAAAAAAGATTTTAAAGTGGGCTTTTATTGTCCCCAGAACAAGGTGTTTCTGAACATGCTGTTTAATCAGCTTCTTCATATGGCACACCTGTCAGGTGGATGGTTTATATTGGCAAAGGAGAAATGCTCACTAACAGGGATGTAACACATTTCTGGGAAAAAAACATTTCAGCTCATGAAACACGGGACCAACACATTACATGTTGTGTTTATATTTTTGTTCAGTGTACATAAAGACTATACTTCCCAACATGTGTGCACTGTAGCCTACTGAAAAATAATGCATTGCGCAAAATAAAGTAATTTCAAAGTACTTGTGCAATAAAACTTGAATCTTGAAATAATATCTTAGCCTAGGCTACTTTGTATCACTGCCATACCCGTCCTTATATAATTATGTGGATACTGTTTAAAAATACAAACTATAGAAAGATTGCACTTTTACAGTGAATTAATGTTATTAAACCAAAAAGATTATTGATTGATTTGATATACAGCTTCTGGTTGCGTTCTCACCCTACAATAATTCCACCTGATCCTACCAGTGCCCATCAATGCTGCATGAACGTTCGCCATGACTGAAAGACATCCACGAATCACAGATATTCACCACAGGTCAAATAAAAGATTTTAACAGATAAGAGGTGCATTTTATGAGAAAGCAATACATTGCACATTACTATACCCCTTCAACAGTCAAAAAAAAGTTGTGCTCACCTTGAGAAGTTGGCGCTGAAGTTGAGAGGGACTGAGCTAGTCAGGTCTTTGACTATGAAATAAACCTACCCACTGTTTCACCCACTCACAGAGGGGCGACGTCATTAGCATTTGGCAAAGCCTCAGGACGCCCGTCCCTATCCCCAGGGATTCCTCATCACACCATGCCAGAGACTCACAACAAGGAAAACTGTCTAACCCATGGCGCCATACATTAAAAAAATGGTATGTAGTGGTGGTAGAAGATTTTTTACTTAGGAATTTGGATGCCCACAGGACAGCTATAATCTTTTTATGAAGATAATTCATAATTCCCATGTTCTACAGCCCTAATTGACATGAGGGTATTTACATTAGTCAAATAGACTAATGTATTGCAATGTTTTCATTTAATTTCATTCATAAAATACACACACACACACACACACACACATACCCACACCCTAAACTCAGTCACACAACTACACTGCTTTGTTATCAAATGAACAAACTGTAACATCTGCTGTCGTGTTGTTTATCAAGTCTTTATATTACAGCCTGTATTTTCAAACCAATTTCATGGCTCAATGCTTGACAGACAGAATACCTCACAGCATTTCGCCTCTCTCTCATCAGACAACTTTGACAGACATTTAATCAGCTAACAAGGAGGAGCCTTATCTTGTTCATGAACTGGTGAGGTATCAGGGCAGTTAGTAGGCATGTTTACGGATAAGGTAATCAATCAATCTATCTATCAAACTGTATCTGTGTAGCACTTACAAGTATGTAATTAGGCAACTTTTTGTGCCAACAAACTTTCCACTGAAAACGGGACAACAACAAATCAATCAGTGTTAGTTAGGGTTAGCCAGACGAGTGTCTCTGCTGAATATCTATGGCACGACATACTGTAGATATACAAGCAGAGACAAGGTAAACATTCTGCCATGCAGTGAGTCACTTACGTGTACGATTGGAAGTCTTTTGATAACACCTGCATGACAAATGTTCCATTGACGGTACCTTTTCAATGATGTAATGAATCAAAGATTGAAAGACCTTTAAACACTTTTTTTGTACATATAGTAAGTATTTACGTAGACAGTCTTGAATTAGTGTCACTGCCAGACATTCTGGAAATCACATTATTTTGTTGTTGCTGTACATACAGTATGTTATGATCATACTGCACAAAACCACTAGAGCTGGGCCAACTGATGTGTGTCTTCTTTTGCCACTATAGGCCCATTCCAAAAATAATGTATTGTTTTGATTGGCCAATGGACAATGTTGGTTTGAATGCTGTGTGAGATCATCTGTTAATGACTTTTCCGCTGATGTGGTGTCTGTGTGCTGCCCTTGCACCTGGGAGTTCTGATGTTAGTTCAGTTCGGTGACCCTTGACCTCTGAGGCCTCAGGGCAAACCGACAACAGTCCAGTGGTATGTATTTTATGTCTGGCCTTCATCTGTTGAAGGAATATGATAGATTTGAATAGAACATCTTTATTGTCCACAGTGCAGAGACAAAATACAAAGGATTGTGAGACCTTGTGGGAATGTTGTACAGTGGTTGCTCAACTAAACGTTTTGAGATTATGCTGCGGGATTTAGAGGTAATTTGTGGTTTAGTACGATACCCTGTGTCACTGCGGCACTGCTCCAGACCAGCACAAGGGAGGGTTAGAGCACTGATTATGATTACTGGAAAATACTCTTTCAAAATGAATGGATGAGGCAAGTGGTAGGGGGAAAGACAGCATTCAGAGGTCAAGACAGCGCTGCTCTGAGACAAGCATGGGGACTGGTCATGATAAGTCAATGACATTTTTATTTTCACTGAATCTCTGTTTGGGTATTGGTTAGACTACAATTAGGGTGTGGAAATGTTAGATTATTTTGCTGTTACTGCCTACTCCCGACCGGTCACGTTGTACAGCGCCATTATGGGCTATTAGCAGGACAATAGATTCTTTGTGCAAGGCAATTGATCAGCATAAAAAATGTGGGGCCTCGCGAGTGGCGCAGCAATCTAAGACACTGCATCACAGTGTAAACTGTGTTGCTACATATGCTGGCTCGATACCTGTGCGGGCCGTGACCGGGAGACCCATGAAGCAACAGTCGGCTTTTGGTTTCTCTCCCTCTAAAAACAGAAATAAATAATTCTAAATAACAACTGGTTTTATTTACAAATTAGTAAGAATGTCTCACCCCAAGTTCAAGAATGGCCTTTTTCTCGCTCACTTTCGGTTATTTGAAAACGAAATCAAGCCATAGAAAGTTCATTGCCATTTCAGTTTAATCCACCAGAAAAGACGGAACAAATAATACAACAAATATTGTGGTTAAACTGAAATATATTAATTGATTAAAAAAACTTTATCAGTTGGAACATTTTAACAAGTGGAAGGGGGAAAAGTATTATTATTAACCCTGTTTTGGCCGGGATGTCCTTTCCGAAAAACAGGCATGGTGGGCTTTTGATTTCTCTCGGTCTATTAACATAAATATTTTGGCCTTTATTATTTTGGCCTTTATTCAGATTACAATCGCTCACTTTCGGTTATTCGAAAACAAAATAATCTCCAAAATATCGTTATTTTTTTAAACAAGGGGGGATGTTCAACTATAATAAGGGACAGAGTTTTTTTTCTTTCCACTCCCCAAGCCTAGTTTTCTATAACCATTGCCCTTACAGTATCTTACTAGGATCGATGACAGAGCAACCTGTCTTCAAAATTACACCATTACTCCACTGTCATCATCAGCAGGACAGTAGCTAATCATAACAACTTCAAATATAGTTCATCCATATTCACCTCGCATACTGAAATATCTTTGTGTTAGTAATTTTCTTGTGAGTTATTCATTTGGAGTAAGGCTTTTCCGCAAGCGGCACACATGGGCCGTCTGAGTCAGGTCAAGCAGAGTGCCACCACAGAACAGTCACAGAACCTGTTGACTGATGCAAAATGCAGTACACATGAAACAGCAAGATGAACCACTTTGATTTTTAAGTGTAATAATACATGTTTTAATATGCATTTGCAATGGTCTTACCAGCAGAGTTTCATTTCAGCTCTCCTATCCCAATGACTGGAGGAACGGTAGAGCGAAAGTGGAAAAAAATAAAAAGCATAATTTATTTTGTGCTGAATCACCAGGTCAAAAGGCCTTCCCAGTACTCGTGGAAACAGATGTACATTGTAGTCAACACATTATTAGTATGCATGCAACTATTTTTCCATTTGTAGACTGTATCTTTCCTAAAAACGAGACGCATTTAGCTGCAGTAGACAGGTTTCCATCCAATTGGCGACAGATTTTCATGCCAATATTCTAAAAAACGCATAAAATGAATTTGCTAATTTTTCCAAGAATTGTGTTTCCATCAAATTGACTTGTTGCGGGTTAAAGGCTGTGTGTGATGTCGTAGTGCACATACGAATCACTTTTGTGGTTAAATTCCCATGTACCGAATAACAAATACAAGTTAAATGGGTTTCCATCACATTTTCAGATATACTGATGGTTTTGTCACAAAAAAAATGTGCGTCTGGGCACGTGCGCTCTAGCCAACAGCTCCTGATACAGTGCAGGTATAGCCTACTACATGATGAGATTATTATGGCCAAAAGAGCAATATACTTTGTAATTTGTCAAACGCCAGCCAGAATATGTCACAAGAATATGTCACCTCGATTAAGCTCATCACCTTGGACTTTCACCACCTTTGAAGTTCATCATCATTTATTTCATCTGTAGCCTAATAAAATGCCTGCTTTACCGTGTCTTCGTGGGATGACCACACAAAATGTAATCACGTGACTCAAAGTTTACTTCGATATGATGGTTATTATATCACTGCCATTTTTTGCATAATTAATTTTACAGACACAAAAATAGACCATCTTGTCTAGCATATTTTGTTTTGTCGACATTTGGAAAGTTTATCAACAAATTAGCTGTTTTCATCAGGCCTGTCGTGACATTTTTTTATCTGACATGTACTTTACTCGCATAAAAAGGTTGGCTGGAAACCTGGTTACTGATACTCTGCTTCCTGTGCAGAAACGGAATTACATGTAAATAATCCTACAGTATAATTTTTTTATATAAAAAAATGGGTTTAAAGTGTCAAATGGCTACTACTATAGAAACAACTTACCAGCTACTACATGTAAAGCCATACATACTAAAAACTGTAAAGCAATATGTTTGGATGCCATACATAGTGTAATGCCATATGTTTGGGTGCCATACATACTGTACAGCCATATGCAGTGGTGTAAAGTACTTAAGTAAAAATACTTTAAAGTACTACTTAATTCGTTTTATGGGGTATCTGTACATTACTTTACTATTTATATTTTGCCAACTTTTACTTACACTTCACTACATTCCTAAAGAAAATAATGTACTTTTTACTCCATACATTTCCTGACATCCAAAACTACTTGTTACACTTTGACAGAAAAATTGTCAAATTCACACACTTATCAGGAGAACATCCTTGGTTATCCCTACTGCCTCTGATCTGGCGGACTCACTAAACACTAATCAATGCTTTCTTTATAAATTATGTCTGAGTGTTGGAGTGTGCTCCTGCTATCCATCAATTAAAAAAAATATTGTGCCATCTGGTTTGCTTAATAGAAGGAATTAAAAATGATTTATATTTTTACTTTTGATACTTAAGTACATTTTAGCGATTCCATATGTATGGATGCCATACATACTGTAAAGCCATATGTTTGGATGCCATACATACTGTAAAGCCATATGTTTGGGTGCCATATTGTAAAACCCACACAGACAGTACATACAGTTGAAGTCGGAAGTTTACATACACTTAGGTTGGAGTCATTAAAACTAGTTTTTCAACCACTCCCCCACTCCACTCTTGTTAACAAACTATAGTTTTGGCAAGTCAGTTAGGACATCTACTTTGTGCATGACAAAAGTCATTTTTCCAACAATTCTTTACAGACAGATTATTTCACTTAATTCACTGTATCACAATTCCAGTGGGTCAGAAGTTTGCATACAGCTTGGAAAATTACTGAAAATGTTGTCATGGCTTTAGAAGCTTCTGATAAGCTAATTTACATAATTTGAGTCAAATGGAGGTGTACCTGTGGATGTATTTCAAGACCAACCTTCAAACTCAGGGCCTCTTTGCTTGACATCATGGGAAAATCAAAAGAAATCAGCCAAGACCCCAGAAAAAGAATTGTAGACCTCCACAAGTCTGGCTCATCATTGGGAGCAATTTCCAAACACCTGAAGGTACCACATTCATCTGTACAAACAATAGTATGCAAGTATAAACCCCATGGGACCACACAGCCGTCATACCTCTCAGGAAGGAGACGCGTTCTGTCTCCTAGAGATGAGTGTACTTTGGTGTGAAAAGTGAAAATAAATCCCAGAACAACAGCAAAGGACCTTGTGAAGATGCTGGAGGAAACGGGTACAAAAATATCTACATCCACAGTAAAACGAGTCCTATATCGACATAACCTGAAAGGCCGCTCAGCAAGGAAGAAGCCACTGCTCCAAACCACCATAAAATAGCCCGACTACGGTTTGCTACTGCACATGGGGACAAGGATCGTACTTTTTGGAGAAATGTCCTCTGGTCTGATGAAACAAAAATAGAACTGTTTGGCCATAATGACCATCGTTATGTTTGGAGGAAAAAGGGGGAGGCTTGCAAGCCGAAGAACACCATCCCAACCGTGAAGCATGGGGTGTCAGCATCATGTTGTGAGGGTGCTTTGCTGCAGGAGGGACTGGTTCACTTCCCAAAATAGATGGCATCATGAGGGGGAAAAAATGATGTGGATATATTGAAGCAACATCTCAAGACATCAGTCAGGAAGTTAAAGCTTGGTCACAAATATGTCTTCCAAATGGACAATGACCCCAAGCATACTTCCAAAGTTGTGGCAAAATGGCTTAAGGACAACAAAGTCAATGTATTGGAGTGGCCATCAGAAAGCCCTGACCTCATTCCTATAGAAAATATGTGGGCAGGACTGAAAAAGCGTTTGTGAGCAAGGAGGCCTACAAACCTGACTCAGTTACACCAGCTCTGTCAGGAGGAATGGGCCAAAATTCACCCAACTATTTGTGGGAAGCTTGTGGAAGGCTGGCTACCCGAAACGTTTGACACAAGTTAAACAATTTAAAGACAATGCTAACAAATTCTAATTGAGTGTATGTAAACTTCTGACCCACTGGGAATGTGATGAAAGAAATATCCCTATACAGGGAATTTTTACTAGGATTAAATGTCAGGAATTGTGAAAAACTGAGTTTAAACATATTTGGCTAAGGTGTATGTAAACTTCTGACTTCAACTGTATACTACAGACTGATTTCACACACAGAATGCATGTCCAGGCCTTCCTCCATAGCATTGGTGTTCCCCTAAGAAATAGTGATTTTAGTTTTAATTCAGTTTACTGACAGCTCTTATGGTTCTTCCCAGGAGATCAGTATTACTGATAACCTGCAGAGAGTCAATGCAGAATATTTATGAAGTTCAAATTACAGAAATCTATTATTTTCTCAGATTAAAAAGACTAGTTGCTAATACATGCACATGGGGATGTGTGAATCTTACTCCTCATGAAGTGTCCACACTTGCGGCAGAGAATAGCTAGTGTTTTGCGTGGCGCTGACTGGTAAGTCACTTCAGGAGGGTGGTTGCTTGCGCTAGCAAGGCAGAGGTCCTGAATTCGAGCCTCGGTGTGAGCCATATCAGGAGGAATAGGTACTCACTAAGCAAGCAGTGTGACGTCCTTTACACCTACAGTGCAGCAGCGTTCATGTGAGGTGAGACAACACCAGAACTTCTCAAAGTTGGCATTACTCCAGGGGGAGCTTTGTTCAGACAGCAGTGTTTGTTTGAAAGGTTAAAGGGCTCGTTTATGAGAAGCAGGCATGTTAAACATAGCAGGAACATGAGAAGACCTTTGACACCTAACACAGCCTCTCCCTTGTGACCTCAGTCCAAATGATGGGAGGCCAGTGTTAATTGCTTGCTCTGTGTACACAGACACACTAGTCTTCCATCCCTTCTCTAAACCTCGTCCTTGTCTCCGCAGAGCTGAGTTCTACAAACACATAGTGCTGTTTGAGGGCTCCACCATGTACCCAGGCCTGTTTGAGGGCTCCACCATGTACCCAGGCCTGTTTGAGGGCTCCACCATGTACCCAGGCCTGTTTGGGGGCTCCACCATGTACCCAGGCCTGTTTGGGGGCTCCACCATGTACCCAGGCCTGTTTGGGGGCTCCACCATGTACCCAGGCCTGTTTGGGGGCTCCACCATGTACCCAGGCCTGTTTGGGGGCTCCACCATGTACCCAGGCCTGTTGTGGGGCTCCACCATGTACCCAGGCCTGTTGTGGGGCTCCACCATGTACCCAGGCCTGTTGTGGGGCTCCACCATGTACCCAGGCCTGTTGTGAAGCTCCACCATGTACCCAGGCCTGTTGTGGGGCTCCACCATGTACCCAGGCCTGTTGTGAAGCTCCACCATGTACCCAGGCCTGTTGTGAAGCTCCACCATGTACCCAGGCCTGTTAGGGGGCTCCACCATGTACCGGGGCCTGTTAGGGGTCTCCAACATGTACCCGGGCCTGGTTGGGGGCTCCACAATGTACCTGAGCTTGTTTGAGGGCTCCACCATATACCCAGGCCTGTTGTGAGGCTTCACCATGTACCCGGGCCTGTTAGGGCGCGCCACCATGTACCTGTGCCTGCCGTCTCGACTGTAGGGGGAGTTCAAGCATCTCTACATATATATATATATATATATATATATATATATATTGCCTCTGCTAATTCATTGACCATAAACGTAACATAACATGACTGGAAACTGTACATACTGAATGTACCCCTTTTCTAATCTCTAGTATGTCTAGTGTTCTTTCCATTGGCACCAGCGGAATACATTTCATCAAACGTTTTGACAGAGAGGATGTTAAGATTAAAAATCTGCCATTCTTGGCTGAGAGGGAACATGACTTGGATGGCAGAGGGGTGAAATCAGTGGCGATTGCTCAAACTTATTGTACGATTATTGAGCCTGCAGGTCAATCTCCTGCATTAGGAGGTAATAGAGCGTCAAATTTAAATGTGTGTGGCGGATCCGTCTCGGCCTGCGGTGAAATTTATTCAGTACATTTCTGCTTTGCCTGCGGCGAATCAGCAGCTTGGAGAGGCAGCGAGATTGATTGCGGTGGTGACAGCAAGCACAACACCCACATAAAGTTTCCCCGGGACCTGATTTTAAACAGACTTACAAGCAAATACGACATATACTGAGTGGATAAAACATTAGGAACACCTGCTCTTTCCATGACAGACCAGGTGAAAGCTATGATCACTTAAATCCACTTTAATCAGTGTAAATGAAGGGGAGGAGACAGGTTAAATAATTATTTTTAAGAGTTAAGACAATTGAGACATGGATTGTGTATGTGTACCATTCAGAGGGTGAATGGGCAAGACAAAAGATTTAAGTGCCATTGACTGGGGTATGGTAGTAGGTGCCACGTGCATGGTTTCTGTGAAGAACTGCAACGCTGCTGGGTTTTTCACGCTCAACAGTTTCCTGTGTGTTTCAACAGTGGTCCACCACCCAAAGGACATCAGTCAACTTGACACAACTGTGGGAAGCATTGGAGTCAACGTGGGCCATCATCCCTGTGGAACACTTTCGGCACCTTACAGAGTCCATGCCCAGATTAATTGAGGCTGTTCTGAGGGCAAAAGGGGTGCAACTCAATATTAGGAAGGTGTTCCAAATGCTTTGTACAGTCAGTGTATATGCACACATTCGCAAAGATACACGCGCACACACACACGTAAGATGGAACCGACAGAAATGGAAGCTCTGTTACTAGCTCCTAAACAACTGAGTATTTTGTTTGTGTGCTATTTCAAATCAAATGTATTTTGTCACATACACATGGTTAGCAGATGTTAATGCAAGTGTAGCGAAATGCTTGTGCTTCTAGTTCCAACCATGCAGTAATAACTAACAAGTTGTATAACCTAACAATTCCACAACAACTACCTTATACACACAAGTGTAAAGGAATGAATATGTACATAAAAATATATAAATGAGTGATGGCCAAACGGCATAGGCAAGATGCAGTAGATGGTATAGAGTACAGTATATACATATGAGATGAGTAGTGTAGGTTATGAAAACATTATATAAAGTGGCATTGTTTAAAGTGGCTAGTGATACATTTAATTACATCAAGATGGCAAGATGCAGTAGATGGTATAGCGTACAGTATATACATATGGGATGAGTAATGTAGGGTATGTAAACATATAAAGTGGCTAGTGATAAATTGATTACATACATTTTTCCATTAAAACCTGTTGGGGCTAGGGGGCAGTATTTTCATGGCCGGATGAAAAACGTACCCAATTTGAAAAGGTTACTACTCTGGCCCTAGAATATGCATATTATTAGTAGATTTGAAGTTTCTAAAACTGTTTGAATGGTGTCTTTAAGTATAACAGAACTCATATGGCAGGCAAAAACCTGAGAAAAATACAAGCAGGAAATGAAAACCTTGTGGCTGTACTATTTTCAAGTCATTGCCAATGGAACACACAGTGACAAAGGGTTCATTTTGCACTTCCTGAGGCTTCCACTAGATGTCAACAGTCTTTAGAAAGTTGTTTGAAGCGTCTATGATGAACAGAGACCGGATGAGAAGGAAGGGAAGTTGATGTCCCTGGGATGACATCACTTCATTATTGCGCGTTCATGTGAGATGAGACCTTGTGTTCCAAATGTTTTTCAAGACACAGGAAAGGTCCGGTTGAAATATTACTGACGTTTCACGTTAAAATGGCCCTAAAGATTGATGCTATACAACGTTCGACATGTTAGAACGAACGTAAATAGATTTTTTGGAGGGGGCTTTTCGTTGTGACTTTTCCCTCCCGCGCCCTACATTTTGAGTAGCCTACTGAACGCGCTAACAACATGGAACAACATGGAGTTATTTGGACAAAAATTATGAACTTTTTCGAAAAAAAACAACATTTGTTGTGGACCTGGGATTCCTGAAAGTGCCTTCTGATGAAGATTATTAAAGGTAAGTGAATATTTCTAATGTTATTTATGATTTTAGATGATTCCAACATGGCGGCTATCTGTATTGCGTAGTGTATTTTTCTGAGCACAGTACTCAGATTATTGCAAAGTGTGCTTTCCCAGTAAAGTTATTTTGAAATCTATAATTCTTTGAATAACAGTTTAATATTTTATCCACGTTTTATAATGAGTATTTTTGTAAATTCACCGGAGGTTTTGGGGGAGATACATTCTCTCAACGTCATGCGCCGATGTAAAATGCTGTTTTTGGATTTAAATATGAACTCGATAGAACAAAAAATGCATTTATTGTCTAACATAATGTCCAAGGATTGTCATCTGATGAAGATCACCAAAGGTTAGTGCTGCATTTAGCTGTGGTTTTGGTTTTTGTGACATATATATATATATATATATATATATATATATATATATATACACTTGCTTTGAAAATGGCTGTGTGTAATGTTTTGTCTATGTACTGTCCTAACATAATCTAACTTTATGCTTTCGCCGTAAAGCCTCTTTGAAATCGGACAACGTGGTTGGATTAAGGAGATGTTTCTTTCAAATGGTGTAAAATAGTTGATTGTTTGAGAAATTTAAATTATTTGATTTTTGCTCTTTTGAATTTCGCGCCATGTATCTTGTCAAGCAATCCGGTCACAGGGATCAGAACGGGAAGGGGTGGCCCCAAGAGGTTATTAATAAAAGTGGCTGGAGCTGAGTCAGTATGTTGGCAGCAGCCACTCAATGTTAGTGATGGCTGTTTAAAACCTGTTGGGGCTAGGGGGCAGTATTTGCACGGCCGGATAAAAAAACTTACCCGATTTAAACTGGTTACTACTCCTAACCAGAAAGGAGAATATGCATATAGTTAGTAGATTTGGATAGAAAACACTCTAAAGTTTCTAAAACTGTTTGAATGGTGTCTGTGAGTATAACATAACTCATATGGCAGGCCAAAACCTGAGAAGATTCCATACAGGAAGTGCCCTGTCTGACAATTTGTTGTCCTTCTGTTGCATCTCTATCGAAAATACAGCATCTGTGCTGTAACGTGACATTTTCTAAGGTTTCCATTAGCTCTCTAAAGCTGCCAGAAAGTAGAATGGGGTGTCTGCTGTCTCTGGGCAAAGAACAGCAGCAGAGTTTGTAAGTGGTCAGCCTGGGGACAGTGAGACTGAGATGCGCATTCACAAGACTACTCCATTTTTTTCTTTCAGCCTTTGAATGAATACAACATTGCCCGGTTGCAATATTATCGCTATTTTACGAGAAAAATTGCATAAAAATTGATTTTAAACAGCGTTTACCGTACTTAGAAGCATGTCAATGGAATATTTTGATTTTTTTTGTCACAAAATGCGCTCGCGCATTACCCTTCGGATAGGGACCTGAACGCACGAACAAAACGGCGGTATTTGGATATAACTATGGATTATTTGGAACCAAAACAACATTTGTTGTTGAAGTAGAAGTCCTGGGAGTGCATTCTGAGGAAGAACAGCAAAGGTAATCCAATTTTTCTAATAGTAATTCTGAGTTTAGTGAGCCCCAAACTTGGTGGGTGTCAAAATAGCTAGCCGTGATGGCCGAGCTATGTACTCAGAATATTGCAAAATGTGCTTTCGCCGAAAAGCTATTTTAAAATCTGACACAGCGTTTGCATAAAGGAGTTCTGTATCTATAATTCTTAAAATAACTTATGTATTTTGTCAACGTTTATCATGAGTAATTTAGTAAATTCACCGGAAGTTTTCGGTGGGTATGCTAGCTCTGAACATCACATGCTAATGTAAAAAGCTGGTTTTTGATATAAATATGAACTTGATTGAACAAAACATGCATGTATTGTATAACATAATGTCCTAGGAGTGTCATCTGATGAAGATCATCAAAGGTTAGTGCTGCATTTAGCTGTGGTTTTGGTTTTTGTGACATATATGCTTGCTTTGAAAATGTCTGTGTGATTATTTTTGGCAGGGTACTCTCCTGACATAATCTAATGCTTTGCTTTCGCTGTAAAGCCTTTTTGAAATCGGACAATGTGGTTAGATTAACGAGAGTCTTGTCTTTAAAATGGTGTAAAATAGTCATATGATAGCGGTGATACAGCCCGACAGGATGCTCTCGATTGTGCATCTGTAAAAGTTTGAGTGTTTTTGGTGACAAGACGAATTTCATCAGCCTCCTGAGGTTGAAGAGGCGCTGCTGCGCCGCCTTCACCACGTTGTCTGTGTGGGTGGACCATTTCAGTTTGTCCGTGATGTGTACGCAGAGGAACTTAAAACTCTCCACCCTCTCCACTACTGTCCCGTCAATGTAGATAGGGGGCTGCTCCCTCTGCTGTTTCCTGAAGTCCACGATCATCTCCTTTGTTTTGTTGACATTGCGTGTGAGGTTATTTTCCTGACACCACACTCCAAGGGCCCTCACCTCCTCTCTGTAGGTCGTCTTGTCGTTGTTGGTAATCAAGCCTACCACTGTAGTGTCGTCTGCAAACTTGATGATTGAGTTGGAGGTGTGCATCGCCACGCAGTCATGGGTGAACAGGGAGTACAGGAGAGGGCTGAGAACGCACCCTTGTGGGGACCCAGTGTTGAGGATCAGCGGGGTGGAGATGGTGTTACTTACCCTCACCACCTGGGGGTGGCCCGTCAGGAAGTCCAGGACCCAGTTGCACAGGGCGGGGTCGAAACCCAGGGTCTCGAGCTTAATGACGAGTTTAGAACGTTGTTTCATGCTTCTACTGTGACTGGGGAGAGAATAAGAGCATATGGAGTCAGATGACTGAGAAAATGACATGAGCTCAATCGCGCACTCACATGAGAGTTAGCTATGTTTCTTTTCATTTCTGAAGACAAAGGAATCGTCCGGTAGGAATATTATAGAAGATTTATGATAAAAACATCCTAAAGATTGATTCTATACATTGTTTGATATGTTTCTACAAACTGTACTATAACTTTTTTGACTTTGTCTGGACTTAGTAAGCGCGCACCTTGCATTTGGAATTGTGAACCTAACGCGCGAACAAAATGGAGGTATTTGAAAATAAAGATGAACTTTCTCGAACAAAACAAACATTTATTCTGGAACTGGGATGCCTGGGAGTGCATTCCGATGAAGATCATCAAAGGTAAGTGAATATTTATAATGTAATTTTGGTAATTTCTGTTGACTCCAAAATGGCGGGTATCTGTATGGCTTGTTTTGATATCTGAGCCCTGTACTCAGATTATTGCAAAGTTTGCTTTCGCCGAAAGCTTTTTTGAAATCTGACACAGCAGTTGCATTAAGGAGAAGTGTATCTATAATTCTTTGAATAACAGTTTAATATTTTATCAACGTTTATGATGAGTATTTCTGTAAATTGATGTGCTCATTCACCGGACGTTTTTGGAAAACATTTCTGAACATTACATGCCAATGTAAAATGGGGGTTTTGGATATAAATATTAATTTTATCGAGCAAAACATACATGTATTGTGTAACATGAAGTCCTATGAGTACCATCTGATGAAGATCATCAAAGGTTAGTGATTAATTTTAGCTGTATTTCTGTTTTTTGTGACACCTCTCCTTGCTTGGAAAATGGCTGTGTGGTTTTTCTTGTCTAGGCGCTGTCCTAACATAATCTAATGTTATGCTTTCGCTGTAAAGCCTTTTTGAAATCGGACAATGTGGTTGGATTAACGAGAAGTGTATCTTTAAAATGGGATATAATAGTTGTATGTTTTAGAAATTTGAATTATGAGACATTTGTTGTTTTGAATTTGGCGCCCTGCTATTTCACTGGCTGTTGAATAGTGTGTCCGGCGGGTGGGATGCTAGCGTCCCACATACCCCAGAGAGGTTAAATGCTGAGCTGTACTCGATGAACAGCATTCTTAAATAGGTATTGCTTTTGTCCAGATGGGTTAGAGCAGTGTGCATTGTGATGACAATTGCGTCGTCTGTGGACCTATTGGGGCGATAAGCAAATTGGAGTGGGTCTACGGTGTCAGGTAGGGTGGAGGTGATATGGTCCTTGACTAGTCTCTCAAAGCACTTCATGATGACAGAAGTGAGTGCTACAGGGCGGTAGTCATTTAGCTCAGTTACCTTAGCTTTCTTGGGAACAGGTACAATGGTGGCCCTCTTGAAGCATGTGGGGACAGCAGACTGGGATAAGGATTGATTGAATATGTCTGTAAACACACCAGCCAGCTGGTCTGCGCATGCTCTGAGGACGCGGCCGGGGATGCCGTCTGGGCCGGCAGCCTTGCGAGGGTTGACACGTTTAAATGTTTTGCTCACGTCGGCTGCAGTGAAGGAGAGCCTGCAGGTTTTGGTAGCGGGCCATGTCAGTGGCACTGTATTTCCTCAAAGCGAGCAAAAAAGTTGTTTAGTCTGTCTGGGAGCAAGGCATCGTGATCTGCGACGGGGCTGGTTTTCCTTTTGTAGTCTGTGATTGACTGTAGACCCTGCCACATACCTCTTGTGTTTGAGCCATTGAATTGCGACTCCACTTTGTCTCTATACTGATGCTTAGTTTGATTGCCTTGCGGAGGGAATAGCTACACTGTTTGTATTTGGTCATGTTTCCGGTCACCTTGCCCTGATTTAAAAGCAGTGGTTCGCACGTTCAGTTTTGCATGAATGCTGCCATCAATCCACGGTTTCTGGTTGGGGAATGTTTTAATAGATGCTGTGGGTAAAACATCACTGATGCACTTGTTAATAAACTTGCATACCGAATCAGCGTATTCGTCAATGTTGTTGTTCGCCACAATGCGGAACATATCCCAGTCCACGTGATCGAAGCAATCTTGAAGCGTGGAATCTGATTGGTCGGACCAGCGTTGAACAGACCTGAGCGCAGGTGCTTCCTGTTTTAGTTTCTGTCTATAGGCTGGGAGCAACAAAATGGAGTCGTGGTCAGCTTTTCCAAAGGGAGGGCGGGGGAGGGCCTTATATGCGTCGCGGAAATTAGAATAACAGTGGTCCAGGGTTTTACCAGCCCTGGTAGCACAATCGATATGCTGATAGAATTTAGGGAGCCTTGTTTTAAGATTAGCCTTGTTAAAATCCCCAGCTACAATAAATGCAGCCTCAGGATATGTGGTTTCCAGTTTACATAGAGTCAAATGAAGTTTTTTCAAGGCCGTCGATGTGTCTGCTTGGGGGGGAATATACACGACTGTGATTATGATCGAAGAGAATTCTCTTGGTAGATAATACGGTTGGCATTTGATTGTGAGGAATTCTAAGTCAGGTGAACAAAAGGACTTGAGTTCCTGTATGTTGTTATGATCACATCACGTGTCGTTAATCATAAGGCATCTTCTTACCAGAGAGATGCTTGTTTCTGTCGGCGTGAAGCGTGAAGAAACCAGCTGGCTGTACCGACTCAGCGTGTCTAGAGTGAGCCATGTTTCCGTGAAACAAAGAACGTTACAGTCTCGGATGTCTCTCTGGAATGCTACCCTTGCTCGGATTTCGTCTACCTTGTTGTCAAGAGACTGGACATTGGCGAGTAGTATGCTCGGGAGCGGTGCGCGATGTGCCCGTCTACGGAGCCTGACCAGAAGACCGCTCCGTCTGCCCCTTCTACAGCGCCATTGTTTTGGGTTGCTGGCTGGGATCCGATCCATTGTCCTGGGTGGTAGGCCAAACAGAGGATCCGCTTCGGGAAAGTCGTATTCCTGGTCGTAATGTTGGTGAGTTGACGTTGCTCTTATATCCAATAGTTCCTCCCGACTGTATGTAATAAAACCTAAGATTACCTGGGTTAACAATGTAAGAAATAACACATAAAAAAAACAAAATACTGCATAGTTTCCTAGGAACGCGAAGCGAGGTGGCCATCTCTGTCGGCGCCGGAACTATTAGCCCAGAACATATTTTTTCCGGAAAAAACTTTTGGATATCAGAGCGGAGCTAACTCACCAGTATTATGACCAGCAATACGAATTTCCCGAATTGAACTTATCCCAGAGGCTGTTCCAAGATGCTGCCAGCGGAGAAGAGGTACTCTGAGTGGAATTCTAGTCCGACTCAGGAGGCGGGCACTTCATCCACTGCTTGGACTATAAAGTAGATGAGCTCAGGGTGAGAATCTCCTTCCAGAGAGACATCAGGGACTGTAACATACTCTGTTTCATGGAATAATGGCTCTCTTCGTATATACTGTCCCCGTCCATACAACCAGCTGGGTTCTCTGTATGTCACGCAGACAGGAATAAAGAACTCTCCGGGTGGAAGAGTGCAGTGGTGTATGTTTCATGATTAACCACTCATAGTGTGATTGTAATAACGTACAGAAACTCAAGTCCTTTTGTTCACCCGACCTAGAATACCGCACAATTAAATGCCAACCGTATTACCTCCCAAGATAATTTTCTTTGGTTATAGTCACAGCTGTGTATATTCCCCCTCAAGCCGATAACACGATGGCCCTCAAGGAACTACACTGGTCTGTACACAAACTGGAAAGCACATATCCTGAGGCCACGTTTATTGTAGCTGGGGATTTTAACAAAGCAAATTTCAGGAAAATTTCTATCAACACATTGACTGTAGTACAAGCACTGGGAAAACACTCAACCACTGAAATTCTCTCTTCTGGGATGCCTACAAGGCCCTCCCCCACCCTCCCTTTGGCAAATCAGATCATAACTCAATTTTGCTCCTCCCTACCTATAGGCAGAAACTCAAACAGGAAATACCTGTGCTAAGGTCTATTCAACGCTGGTCTGACCAATCAGAATCCATGCTTCAAGATTGTTTTGATCATGCGGACTGGGATATGTTCCGGGGAGCCTTGGATAATAACATTGATGTATACACGGACATGGTGACTCAGTTGTTGTTCCCACTGTGACTATTAAAACCTATCCAAACCAGAAACCGTAAACAGATGGCAGCATTCACGCTAAACTGAATGTGCGAACCACCGCATTTAACATGACAAGGTTGCTGGGAATATGGTCGAATACAAACAGTGTAGTTATTCACTCCGTAAGGCAATCAAACAGGCAAACCGTCAGTACAGAGACAAAGTGGAGAAGCAATTCAATGGCTCAGACACAAGACGTATGTGGCAGGGTCTACAGACAATCACAGATTACAAAGGGAAAACATGCCACATCGCGGATACTGACATCTTTTTCCCGGACAAGCTAAAGACTTTCTTCACCCGCTTTGAGGATAACAGAGTGCCATCGACACAGCCCGCTTCCAAGGACTGTGGGCTCTCTTTCTCCGTGGCTGATGTGAGTAAGACATTTAAGTGTGTTAACCCTCGCAAGGCTGCCGGCCCAGACGGCATCCCTAGCCAGTCCACAGAACATGCACAGATCAGCTGCCTGGAGTGTTTACTGACATATTACATTTCTCCCTATCCCAGTCTGCTGTCCCCCTTGCTTCCAGATAACCACCATTGTTCCTGTACCCAAGAAAGCAAAGGGAACTGAACTAAATGACTATCACCCTGAAGCACTCACTTTTGTCATCCTGAAGCGCTTTGAGAGGCTAGTTAATTAAGGATCATATCACCTCTACCTTATCTGACACGCTAGACCCACTTCAATTTGCTTACCTCCCCAAAGATCCACAGACGATGCAATCGTCATTGCATTGCACACTGCGCTATCCCACCTGGATAAGAGGAATACCTATGAAAGAATTCTGTTCATTGACTATAGCTCAGCCTTCAACACCATAGTACCCTCTAAGCTCATAATCAAGCTCTGGGCCCTGGGTCTGAACACCGCCTTGTGCAACTGGGTCCTGGACTTCCTGACGGCCGTCTCCAGGTGGTGAAGGTAGGAAACAACACCTCCACTTCACTGATCCTCAACACTTGGGCCCCACAAGGGTGCGTGCTCAGCCCCCTCCTGTACTCCCTGTTCACCCATGACTGCATGGCCACACACGCCTCCAACTCAATCATCAAGTTTGCAGACAATACAACAGTAGTAGGCCTGATTATCAACAATGACGAGGCAACCGACAGGAAGGAGGTGAGGGCCCTGGGAGTGTGGTGCTTGGAAAATAACCTCTCACTCAATGTCAACAAAACAAAGGAGCTGATCGTGGACTTCAGGAAACAGCAGAGGGAGCACCCCTCTGTCCACATCGACAGGACCGTAAGGATAGAAAACACCCTAAAGTTTCTAAAACTGTTTGAATGGTGTCTGTGAGTATAACAGAACTCGTATGGCAGTCAAAACCCCGAGACCGATTGAACCAGGAAGTGGGATTCTGAATTGTGGACTCGACTTCACAGCCTTCCCTGTAATTCACAACGTGAAAAAATGATAATTGAGCACTTTCCAGTGCTTCCACTAGATGTCCCCAGTCTTTACAAAGTGTTTTGAGGCTTCTGCTGTCGAAACTCAGTGTAGGAGACGATGTGGCAATTGGTCACAGTAGGAGGGCCATCAGCATTGTGACGTCGGCGGCCGTGTCTGCCCCCACCTTTGGAAACGTTTCGATACACAATGAAATCGTCCCACTCGAATCTTATTGGCTCTCTTGTTGAAACAGGCCCTGAAGATTAATGTTATACAACGTTTGACATGTTTGAACGAACCTAAAGGAGGGAAAAAAGTCATTTTTCGTTAGCCAAGTCCCGCGCCCGTATCAACATTTGGTTACAGCCTTCGGACACGCTAACAACAGCAAGCTAATGGAACATAAAGGATGGACTTTTTCGACCGAAAATACATTTGTCGTGGACCTGGGATTCCTGGAAGTGCTTTCTGATAAAGACAACTAAAGGTGAGGGATTATTGGCAATATTATACAAGATCAGATGTGATGTGCGATTGTTCCAAGATGGGGACGAGCTAGGCTTTCTAGCTCATTTTCTGAGTATCGCATCCCCTTTTATCTCAAAGTGTGATTACCCTGTAAAGTTAATTTAAAATCTGTTTTGACGGGTGTTTTCAAGAGATATTCATCTATAAATCTTAGATTGACAATATAAAAAAAAAAATTGTTTTCGAATAGTAATTTATAAAATTGTAGCACTGTTTCCCGGGACGCATTTTATGGGAAAATAGTTAGTCAACGTCAGGTGCCGATGTAAAATGCTGTTTTTATATAGAAATATGACCTTTATTGAACAAAAGATTGCATGCTGTGTGTAACATGATGTCCTAGGTGTGTCATCTGATGAAGTTTGTAAAAGGTTAGTGCTGCATTTAGCTGTTTTTTGGTTATATGTGATGCATGTGCTTGGTCGGAAAATTCATATGATGCTACTTTTACCATGTACTCCTCTAACAATCTAATATTGTGCTTTTCCTGTAAAACCTTTTTGAAATCGGGCAACGAGGGTTGATTCAAGAGAGGTGTATCTATAAAACGATATGAGACAGTCCTATATTTGAAAAAAAATATTGAATTTCGTTATGCTAATGTCGCTAGGAGTTTTTCGCTGGAAAATGATCCCGCTAACGGGATGAGAGTCTCACTGTCAGGTAGGACACAATCCAAGACTGAGCCGCGCCGGAGATGCCCTACTCGGAGAGGGTGGAGTGGAGGATCTGATGGTTCACAGTATCAAAGGCAGCAGATAGGTCTAGAAGGATGAGAGCAGAGGAGAGAGAGTTAGCTTTAGCAGTGCGGAGAGCCTCCGTGACACAGAGAAGAGCAGTCTCAGTTGAATGACCAGCCTTGAAACCTGACTGATTTTGATCAAGAAGGTCATTCTGAGAGAGATGGCCAGAGGGCTGGCCAAGGACGGCACGCTCAAGAGTTTTGGAGAGAAAAGAAAGAAGAGATACTGGTCTGTAGTTGTTGACATCGGAGGGATCGAGTGTTGGTTTTTTTGAGAAGGGGTGCAACTCTCGCTCTCTTGAAGATGGGCCAGCGGTCAAGGATGAGTTGATGAGCGAGGTGAGGTAAGGGAGAAGGTCTCCGGAAATGATCTGGAGAGGAGGGGATAGGATCAAGCGGGCAGGTTGTTGGGCGGCCGGCCGTCACAAGTCTCAATATTTCATCTGGAGAGAGAGGGGAGAAAGAGGTCAAAGCATAGGGTAGGGAAATGTGAGCAGGACCAGCGGTGTCGTTTGACTTAACAAACGAGTATCGGATGTCGTCAACCTTCTTTTCAAAATGATTGACAAAGTCATCTGCAGAGAGGGAGGAGGGGGGGGGAGAATTCAGGAGGGAGGAGAAGGTGGCAAAGAGCTTCCTAGGGTTAGAGGCAGATGCTTGGAATTTAGAGTGGTAGAAAGTGGGTTTAGCAGCAGAAACAGAGGAAGAAAATGTGGAGAGCAGGGAGTGAAAATATGCCAGGTCCGCAGGGAGGCTAGTTTTCCTCCATTTCCGCTCGGCTGCCCGGAGCCCTGTTCTGTGAGCTCGCAATGAGTCGTCAAGCCACGGAGCAGGAGGGGGGGACCGAGCCGGCCGGGAGGATAGGGGACAGAGAGAGTCAAAGGATGCAGAATCAGGAGATTGGTTGGAGAAGGATTGAGCAGAGGGAAGAGATGATAGGATGGAAGAGGAGAGAGTAGCAGGAGAGAGAGAGCGAAGGTTGCGACGGCGCAATACCATCTGAGTAGGGGCAGAGTGAGTAGTGTTGGAGGAGAGCGAGAGGGAAAAGGATACAAGGTAGTGGTCGGAGACTTGGAGGGGAGTTGCAGTGAGATTAGTAGAAGAACAGCATCTAGTAAAGGTCAAGCGTATTGCCTGTCTTGTGAGTAGGGGGGACGGTGAGAGGGTGAGGTCAAAAGAGGAGAGGAGTGGAAAGAAGGAGGCAGAGATAAATGAGTCAAAGGTAGACGTAGGGAGGTTAAAGTCACCCAGAATTGTGAGGGGTGAGTCATTCTCAGGAAAGGAACTTATCAAGGCGTCAAGCTCATTGATAAACTCTATCTCAAGGCCATCAGACTGTTAAATAGCCATCACTAGCTGGCTAACACCCGGTTACTCAACCCTGCATCTCAGAGGCTGTTGCCCTATATACATAGACATGGAATCACTGGTCACTTTAATAATTTTTACATACTGCTTTACTCATTTCGTATGTATATGCTGTATTCTATTCTACTGTATTTTAGTCAATGCCACTTCGACATTGCTCATCCTAATATTTATATATTTCTTAATTCCATTATTTTCCTTTTAGATTTGTGTGTATTGTTGTGAATTGTTAGATTCACTGTTGGAGCTAGGAACACAAGCATTTCGCTACACCCACAATAATATCTGCTTTATGTGTGTATGTTACCAATAGCATTTGATTTGAAACACTCACACCCTTGTCTTACATCTGTAAACCCACTGACAAATGCACATCTACATTCTTGTACAGACAACTAAACACACAGGTAGAGACAAACTCACACTTCCCAGTTAGCCTAACTCAGTTCCTGCTGGTGCAGTATGCATAAATACCAATGGACAGATATGAAGTATTCTCACATAGGACACACACACACACGTGAGCAGTGTTCAACATCTGAAGTATTATAGGACTGTTATGCAGACACCCTGTAAAGACAGTGTGGACTCAGCTGTCTAGCTGCAGCAACGAACCGCCCTTGCTGTCTCTGCCTGGCTGGTTTCCCCTCTTTTCACTGGGATTCTCTGCCTCTACCCCTATTACAGGGGCTGAGTCACTGGCTTACTTGTGTTCTTCCATGCCGTCCCTGGGAGGGGTGCGTCACTTGAGTGGGTTGAGTCACTGACGTGGTCTTCCTGTCTGGGTTGGTGCCCCCCCTTGGGTTGTGCCGTGGCGGAGATCTTTGTGGGCTATACTCGGCCTTGTCCCGGGATGGTATGTTGGTGGTTGGAGATATCCCTCCAGTGGTGTGGGGGCTGTGCTTTGGCAAAGTGGGTGGGGTTATATCCTACCTGTTTGGCCCTGTCCGGGGGTTTCATCGGATGGGGCCACAGTGTCTCCTGACCCCTCCTGTCTCAGCCTCCAGTATTTATGCTACAGTAGTTTATGTGTCGGGGGACTAGGGTCAGTCTGTCACATCTGGGGTATTTCTCTTGTATTTTCCGGTGTCCTGTGTGAATTTAAATATGCTCTCTCTAATTCTCTCTTTCTTTCTTTCTCTCTCTCGGAGGACCTGAGCCCTAGGACCATGCCTCAGGACTACCTGGCTTGATGACTCCTTGCTGTCCCCAGTTCACCTGGCCGTGTTGCTGCTCCAGTTCCAACTGTTCTGCCTGCAGCTATGGAACCCTGACCTGTTCACCGGACGTGCTACCTGTCCCAGACCTGCTGTCCCAGACCTGCTGGAACCCTGACCTGTTCACCGGATGTGCTACCTGTCCCAGACCTGCTGTTTTCAACTCTCTAGAGACAGCAGGAGCGGTAGAGATACTCTCAAAGATCGGCTATGAAAAAGCCAACTGACACTTACTCTTGTGTTACTGACTTGTTGCACCCTCGACAACTACTATGATTATTATTATTTGACCATGCTGGTCATTTATGAACATCTTGGCCATGTGCTGTTATAATCTCCACCCGGCACAGCCAGAAGAGGATTCGCCACCCCTCATAGCCTGGTTCCTCTCTAGGTTTCTTCCTAGGTTTTGGCCTTTCTAGGGAGTTTTTCCTAGCCACTGTGCTTCTACACCTGCATTGCTTGCTGTTTGGGGTTTTAGGCTGGGTTTCTGTACAGCACTTTGAGATATCAGCTGATGTAAGAAGGGCTATATAAATACATTTGATTTGAAATTTGATCTAGCAGACGTTCTGCAATGATGTGTCTCACTGCAGCCCAGTCTATGGAGAGAGCATGTGTACTGTAGGTTGCGTCTTGACAGTGTATAGATTTCTCCCATAAACCAAATGAGCATCCAAACATTGCTGTGTTGGATTGTATAGAGATGATGGGTGATTGTTTCACCTCCATTTCCACATCAGGATAGTGACAGCTAATTTGGAGACCTTTTAGGTCCCGTTTAGGTAGTGGTCCATGTAATATACAAAGCATACTTTTCCAGGGAAAATATTTGAAGTACTGTTGGTTTACTAAATGCAGTGTTAAATGACACTGTAGTGAGGGACTGGATGAGTTTTTTTGTACCAGTTTTTACTCCAACTATTGTCAGTTACCATATGGGTACCATACGAAAGCATATTATCTTGGGGGGGAAATATTTGAAGTATTGGGAAAAGAGGAAACCTAGTGAGTTGCACAACTGAATGCATTCAACCGAAATGTGTCTTCTGCGTTTAACGCATCCCATCTGAATCAGAGGTGCAAGGGGCTGCCTTAATCGACATCATCGGTGACCGGGGAGCTGTTGTTGTTGGGCAACTGCCTTGATACTAAAAGTAATGTTAAAGATCACTGATGCTGTGTTCATCAGAGTTACAGGGAGAGATCAAGAGGTTAAAAAAGGTTTCACTTCCTTATCAAAGCCTCTAATGAGATGCACTATTTAAAACATCTGCAAAATTAACCAAATTAAATTAGCCCCAGCTTTGAAAGTGTGCATGACAAATGCACCGCAAGAGATTTGTGGCACCTTTAATAGGGGAGAACGGGTTCGTGGTAATGGCTGGAACGGAATTGGCGGAATGGTATCAAATACATCAAACACATTGTTTCCATGTGTTTGATGCCATTCCATTAGCTCCGTTCCAGACATTATTATGAGCCGTTCTCCCCTCACCGTCTCCACTGATTAAAAACTCAATGCTTCCCGGGGGCAAGTGACTTAGTAAGCGTACAGTAATTGGAAGCAAACTCCCAAACAATTACGTAATGTTCAAAAAGAGACTCCTCCCCTTTGTGGCAATAATGACTACTCCTCAGGCAATGTGTGACATTCATACCAGACAAGCCATCTGCATGTAATATCCCCCTTCCTTCTCTTTTTCTGTTCTTTTCAAGTTTGTGATTGTATTATATGGACAACAAGGCTTTTTAGTAGAGTGAACAGCTGGTGTACAGTATATTGGGCATGGCAGTATTCTTGGGTCAGGAGTAAAGGCCTTTAGAATGAGGTCTACTAAGATGGGTAGATAAATAGGTATATTAAGACTTTTTATTATAACTACTGTGTATTTATTATCCCAAACTCTCTAACCAGTGATAGTCAAGCCTTCTGTCAGTGCAGTAAAATAACATCTTGAGCCATTTCAAAGTTCTGAAAACAGCTATTACCTGTCACGACTTCCGCCGAAGTCGGTCCCTCTCCTTGTTCGGGCGGCGTTCGGCGGTCGACGTCACCGACCTTCTAGCCATCACCGATCCTCTTTTCGTTTTCCATTTGTTTTGTCTTTGTCTTACACACCTGGTTTCAATTCCCCAATTACTTGTTCATTATTTAACCCTCTGTTCCCCCATGTTTGTTTGCGAGTAATTGTTTGTATGTAATACGGACCGTTATGTGGGCTCGCTATATTGTATTTGTCTATTTTGAGTAAATTATGTTTATTTACTCATATCTGCTGTTCTGCGCCTGACTCCTCTACACAAGCTACACACAGACCACATTACATTACCAAAAGAAACTGCTTAATCGTCAGTCACAGAGACAGCAGCTACACAGGATTTTCCAGAAGCCCACAGAGGACTGACAAGCTAGTTTGTAATTGTTTCAACTAATGTTGGCATCAGCGATGACCTTTAACCATAAAAGCGTCAACAGGGGTAAATGTTGACCCTTGTTAAATTTTGACTTTGTCAAGCAACTAGTTACAAACAAAAAATACATAATGTGCCATGATTTCTGTGTTAATATGGAGACATGACATGAAAAATAATCAATCTTTTGTATTCTGGTGGTGTACGGCTAAGCTGAAAATGTGGAATAAATAGTCAACTTTGTGACATTTGCACAGAGGTAGATATACAGTACCCTGAAAACGATATGGAGCCACTCCAGATTTGGCCCATGGGGCATGGCAGCCCCTATAACAAAATAATTACTAAACAATGTAAAAAAATATATAAAGTTGCAAAGTTGAGAGTCTCATATTTCAGATGCAATTGGAATCGAGTTGTTAGCCCATAGTGGTCCAAAGTTAGAGCTAAACGTCTGATGGCACCGGTGCCCATATCACATATATCGCCGATATCAGTGGCGTCGTACCGGTATGTCATATTAGCTCAATCGCCAAATTCTCAGCCTCTGACGTTCACAGATACTTTTTCAATTTTAATGAATAACAAATAAATGTTCATAACAACAATCTATGGGTGAAATGTATCAAAAGATCTGTTCCAGACATGAATTTTTTACAAAAACCTATATTTGAATACACCAAATCTGACAATACATGTTTGACATTTTTTGTTTGTTAAATATGCTTATTTTGGGGAATGTAAAACCATTTACTTGTGTTACAAAAGGTTACAGTGTTACAGTGTCTCTTTGCAATCATTACCAATTTTGGGTAAAAAAATTACCCCCGTTGGCGCTTTTAAGCAAAAAATATGTTTCCTCTTTTAGGGTTAAAAAGAGATGATATTGTTCTGAGTTGTACCCATGCTCTGAGGCAGACGGGTGACAGATGACATGACATTCCATATAATACAGGTGACTGTCTTTCTCTTTCTTTCCGTAGTGCTTTGCTCCCTCCTCTAAGACTGGGAAAAAAAGGGGGAGTCAACAGGGGAGACAGTGGGTCTCTGGGTGAATTCTGCTATAGGGATGATCTCTATAGCCTTGCTGCTATTTTGACAGACTGAGCGAGCAGTGCTAGCTTGCTTTCTCCCCTCAGATATGACCCAGATAGAAAAATGCTTTGTATGCTATCATCAAAGCTAAAAATAATCCCCCCAAGGCAGAAATGGGAGTTGAAACCAAAGGTGTAAAGAAGATTCCCAGAACCAGTCAATCTTTTTTTCATGGGAACTTTGTGGAAATGTTCTAAAGTTTGACATTTAGCTTAAATCCTGTTTGTTATGAAATTACATGATCAAAAATAATTTAAATGTTAACAAATAGGTCTACTAATGAAAGATTACAACCAAATGTGTTCATGTTTCCCATTCATCCTGATCCTGATGTTTTCCATATACAGTGCAATGCTCACAGATTGCCTGCTCACAGATTGCCTATCAAACAATAGCAAGATCAGAGCCCAATAGATAATGCATTATGCAAGACAGTCATTTCTGCTGACCAAAGCAAGATCATCTCTGAGATGGGCAGCATGCTTGTCACTTCTGTGCCTCCCACTGACTTTCCATCAAAAGCAGAAATGCCACAGGCAGGGAAGGTAGGTAAATGAGCTGGTGTAAGAAGTCTTGAAACAAGCCCTTCCAATAATCACAGGAAGGGTTTTGCCTTGTGTTTCCTCTCTCAGGCCACACTGTCAGTCTGTTAGCTAATAGAGCCAGAGAGAAAGACCAGGTAAGCATGCTGCAGGGTCAATTAATGAACATGTTTTTAAACTTGTCTTCAGAATGTATGTAATCAGATGATTATCTTAACAAGCTGTGATGTGTGCAAAAGGACATTTTACCAAGGACCCTGTCTGAATTGGATCTAATTAAGAATATTGAATGTTGTTTGGAGAAATCAATACTTTAAAAAAAAATCTTGTAGGAAATGAACAATCAACGGTGTTACCAGCTTTGATTTTTGTTTTCAAGGATGATTCTATTTAGGTGTCGACGCACACTGATTGGAATTATTCTTGTTGGTCAGGACGTGTTGCACCTGTCGCCTCGTTAGTCAGTTGTTAGTTTCACCTGAATTTTAGGATCCCCTTTAGGTAACAAAACAAATATTTGAATTCAGCCTTTACTACTATAGCCCATAGAAATGCATTGAATAATACATCCATAAATAGCAGAAAAGACAGTCAAAATAATAAGGAACAAGTTTTTGAAGTATCTGTCCTTTATCTAGGATATATAAGAAAGCTCAGGAAATATTTGTCCTTTTTTTGTTGGACACGTATTTATCCCCTTATTTTTGTTTGCACAAAACTACCTCTATACCTCCATTCATTTGTATGGGTTACCTTTAGACGAGTCCCGTGTTGGTGAGAGTCTCCCCTTTCTACAGTTGGGCCATATTAGATTGTAGCCCAAACAGACAAAAGTTGGCACATCAGCGTGACCAACTTTAGTCGAGTCCTGTGACAGTTGTGGGGGGTGTAGAGCACAACAGGGAACACCATCGTATTCATGAGAGTCTCCCCTTTCTATAGAGTGGTCATAACCATTTGGATTCTACAGACGTTTTCGTGACGAGACTGATTTTTTTTCTGGATGTCTCCTTGTCTGACAAACGACGCTGTAGCTCTGCCACTTTCCACCGAAGATGCGGAAGGGCGACATAGGCGGATGTGATGGATTGAGACGTAGCCAATGCAGAAAATCTGATATCTCTACCTAAAACTGACAGATTTTTATGGGAATTTTTTTATTATGTTACTTAAATTGATGCATGTCAATAGACTCTAGGGTTTTTTTAAGAGCTGCAGAGCCAATGCTCTAGTTGGTATTCGAAAT
The DNA here is from genome assembly GCF_901001165.1 of Salmo trutta. Taxonomy (NCBI): domain Eukaryota; kingdom Metazoa; phylum Chordata; class Actinopteri; order Salmoniformes; family Salmonidae; genus Salmo; species Salmo trutta. The sequence continues at coordinate 32,593,651 of NC_042983.1, read as the reverse complement.
GATGGAAGAGCTAACCGGCTGTTTAGCTCTTCCTCTTTAAACAAAGTATTTTTATCTTGTGTCTCCCCTGTTTGTTTTGCTCCACATTTATTTTTACTCCCCAACCTAAGATATTGGTGTTTTTCTTTTCCTTTAGTTTGTCTGATAACAGGCAAATCTAGTGGGCTTCCATGGTCGGTGTTAAGACCCTACTCCAGTTTGCTTGGCTAGCACCCAGTTAGTAGGCAACCCCATGGATGCCTTTCAGAACCCATTTTAAAACCCCACCTTTTTTGTTTTGGTTGTCAATGGCTCATTTGTTAGTTCCCTTTTTCTGTTGAGCAAAAATGTTGGTTTCTTATTGGGGACATAACAAAATGGGGGCCCGACCTGGATCTTGTGTCCAAGGTTTTTTGTTGTCGCTCAAATCACTCTGAAGCAGTGGAAACTTTCATAAACACTCACAGGGTAGATAATTGATTTTAATTTTAATTGAAAACAGTAACTGTAAGGTACTTAGATATGATTTGGTATTGTAATCAAAACGTCTGCATTGGACCTTTAATTGATACTGCTTTGGTGGAGAAGGAAATCCTCCCAGAGAGGGAGGATAATGAAAAGGGTCAAACACAATAGGGTATCATTTAGTTGAGATGACATACAAGAAGACCAGGATCAATATTGACTCCTTCTTTGTCCCACGCATTCCTCCTGTTGGGATGCGTGATGCAGTGAATAGTATGTGTCAGCGAAACAAGGAGAGCCACCTCTGTTGATGTGTCATCTGCCCACTACACAGAGAAAAGGAGGGAAAAGAAAAATACACTGAAGCATTTAGAGGGTGTCACAGCTTGAGGTATGAGGGAATACATTCCTTTATCCAGCTGAGCAAACTTAAACCATCTTAAAAAACAAACTAACCACATGTGAAAGGGATTACTTTGATTTTGGATTTCCTCCACAGAATGGAAGGGATGTGCGGTTAAGCTGTGGTCTAGCACCTGTTCCTTCAGGCACCGTTTGTGACTCTCCCCATTCGTTGGCTGATAAGCCTGAGAATAGGGATTATAGAATGGGTAAACATGTTACAAACAGTTCACCTATCCTTCCATTTCACAATAGGATAGATAACAGACAGATGATTGAAGGTAGGATGATAGTAAATAAAGTGAGAAAGCAGCAGAGCATTTTCCAGTCCAGTCCAGGCGTTACAGGTATGTTCAGCAGGCACGTACAGTATGTTCATATCACATTCATTCATATCAAGCAAAACATTCTGTTTTCACATTTAAATCAGTCGAATGATCCGCAGCTAAGTGGAGGGTGTTTGTGCTGTATGTGGTGGTGGAGGAGGGTGGGGTTAGTTTTGGTGAGGTGAGTAGATGATAGTAACGTTTAAAGGAGGATGACGAGAGCATTATTGGAGGGCTGTGTTAAGTTAGCAGCAAAGACAAATGCTAGCATCTCCACGCTAAGGGTTAGCTACTCCCCTGCCACAACAGTAATGACTGAGGGTGCTAAGGGTTAGCTACTCCCTTGCCACCACAGTAATGACTGAGGGTGTGTCACGACTTCCACCGAAGTCGTTTCCTCTCCTTGTTCGGGCGGTGGTCGGCCTCACCGGTCTTCTAGCCATCGTCGATCCACTTTTCATTTTCCATTTATTTTATCTTGTTTTCCTACACACCTGGTTTCCATTTCCCTCATTATTTGTTGTGTATTTAACCCTCTTCCCCCCATGTCTTTGTGTGGGATTGTTTGTTGTAAGTGCTTGTTGCACTTGTTTACTGGTGCGCGTCGGGTTTTTTGTACCCATATTCTGTTGTATTTTTATGCCGTTGGCTTTTGGATTAAACTGCTCCGGCTACAACATAGTTCTGCTCTCCTGCGTCTGACTTCCCTGCCACCAGTTACGCACCCCTTTACAGAATCCCACACCACCATATGGAGTCAGCAGGAGCAGTTGCCCCTGGTATAGGGGTCGAGGAGCGCGTCCAGGAGCAAGCAGCGATGATCCACCATCTCGGCGCCGCCATGGACCATGTTGTCCAAACCATGGACCACTGGGAGAGACAGGGAGTTCCTCCAGTGCCTCCCCCAGCACCACCAGGGCCTCCACTACTCGCCTCCCCTTCACCCGTCTTGCCCTTCCCCGGGAGTACGACGGGACGGCTGCACGCTGCCAGGGTTTCCTATTGCAGTTAGAGCTCTACCTGGCAACCGTCCACCCGGCTCCTTCGGGCCGTGAGAGGGTGTCCGCCCTCGTCTCGTGCCTCTCAGGGAAAGCCCTGGAGTGGGCTAAGGCCGTGTGGGGAGAAGGAGACGCGGCGCTGGACCATTTCGAGGATTTCACCTGCCGTTTCCGGGCAGTCTTTGACCACCCGCCCGAGGGTAGAGCAGCGGGTGAACGTCTCTACCACATGGGGCAGGGGATGAGGAGCATCCAGGAGTTCGCCATGGACTTTCGGACCCTGGCTGCCGGTGCGGAATGGAGCGTCAGGGCCCTGATCGACCACTATCGCTACAGTTTGCGCGAGGACATCCGTCGGGAGTTGGCCTGCAGGGACACCACCCTCACCTTCGACGAACTGGTGGACCTGTCTATACGGTTGGATAACCTGCTGGCTACCCGCGGACGTCCAGAGCGGGGTCTGTCGGTTCCATCCCCCAGCACCACCGCTCCGATGCCCATGGAGCTGGGAGGTGCTGTGCGCAGGGAGACCGGAGGTTCCATCTCGTGCACCATCTGTGGCCACAGAGGTCACACTGCTGGTCGGTGCCGGGTTGGTTCCTCTGGGGATCGAGGCAGTTGGCAGAGCACTCTGGTGTCACCCCAGGTGAGCCGGCACCATTCTCACCCAGAGCCTTCTGTTGCACTCATGTTTTTGTATGTCACTTTTCCTGAATTTTCCCCGCATTCCCAGCATAAGGTGCTCGTCGATTCAGGCGCGGCTGGGAATTTTATAGACAAATCGTTCGCCCATAGTTTAGGGATCCCCATTGTTCCTGTGGCTGTGCCCTTCCCCGTTCACGCCTTAGACAGTCGACCATTAGGGTCAGGGTTGATTAGGGAGGCCACCGCTCCCCTGGGCATGGTGACGCAGGGGGATCACAAGGAGAGAATCAGTCTCTTTCTTATTGACTCTCCTTCGTTTCTCGTAGTGCTAGGACTACCCTGGTTAGCCTGTCACGACCCCCCTATCTCGTGGCAACAGAGGGCTCTCACGAGGTGGTCGCGAGAGTGCTCGGGTAGATGGTTAGCGGTTTCTGTTGGTGCTACTACGGTGTAGAGTCCAGACCAGGTTTCCACCGTGCACATCCCCCCTGAATATGCCGATTTGGCTCTCGCCTTCTCCAAAAAGAAGGCAACTCAATTACCACCCCATCGACGGGGGGATTGTGCGATAAATCTCCTAGTAGACGCCGCACTTCCCAGGAGTCACGTGTATCCCCTGTCACAGACGGAGACGGCGGCTATGGAAACATATGTCTCCGAATCCCTGCGTCAGGGGTACATTCGGTCCTGTACTTCACTCGCCTCCTCGAGTTTATTTTTTGTGAAGAAGAAGGAGGGAGGTCTGCGCCCATGTATTGACTATCGAGGTCTAAACCAAATAACTGTGAGGTACATTTACCCGCTACCTCCCATAGCCACAGTGATTGAGAAAATGCACGGGGTGCGCTTCTTCACCAAACTACATCTAAGGAGCGCTTACAACCTGGTACGTATCCGGGAGAGAGACGAGTGGAAGACGGCTTTCAGTGCTACCTCAGGGCATTATGAGTACCTCGTCATGTCGTACGGGTTGATGAATGCTCCATCAGTCTTCCAAGCCTTTGTAGAAGAGATTTTCAGGGACCTGCACGGGCAGGGTGTAGTGGTGTATATTGATGACATTCTGATGTACTCCGCTACACGCGCCGAGCATGTGTCCCTGGTGCACAGGGTGCTTGGTCGTCTGTTGGAGCATGACCTGTACGTCAAGGCTGAGAAATGCCTGTTCTTCCAACAGTCCGTCTCCTTCCTAGGGTACCGCATTTCCACCTCAGGGGTGGAGATGGAGAGTGACCGCATTTCAGCCGTGCGTAATTGGCCGACTCCCACCACAGTAAAGTAGGTGCAGTGGTTTCTAAGGTTTGCCAACTACTACCGGAGGTTTATCTGGGGTTTTGGTCAGGCTGCGGCTCCCATTACCTCAAAGCTGAAGGGGGGACTGGTACGTTTGCAGTGGTCGGCTGAGGCGGACAGGGCTTTTGGTCATCTGAGGGCTCTGTTAACCTCTGCTCCCGTGCTGGCTCATCCGGATCCCTCTTTGGCGTTCATAGTGGAGGTGGACGCATCCAAGGCTGGGATAGGAGCCATGCTCTCTCAGTGCTCGTGTACACCACCAAAGCTCCGCCCCTGTGCCTTCTTCTCGAGGAAGCTCAGCCCGGCGGAGCGAAACTATGACGTGGGGGACCGGGAGCTGTTGGCTGTTGTCAAGGCTCTGAAGGCGAGGAGACATTGGCTTGAGGGGGTGAAACACCCTTTTCTCATCTGGACTGACCACCACAATCTGGAGTACATCCGGGCGGCGAGGAGACTGAACCCTCACCAGGCAAGGTGGGCCATGTTTTTCTCCCATTTTGTTTTCACCCTCTCTTACAGACCAGGTTCCCAGAACGCGAAGGCAGACGCACTGTCCCGGCTGTATGACACAGACGAGCGGCCCATGGAATCCCACCCCCGTTCTCCCGGCCTTTTGCCTGGTGGCGCCAGTAGTGTGGGAGCTGGACGCGGACATTGAGCAGGCACTACGTGCAGAGCCCACTCCCCTCCAGTGTCCCGCTGGGCGTCTGTACGTTCCGTCTGCTGTCCGTGACCGGCTGATCTATTGGGCCCACACGTCACTCTCCTCTGGTCATCCAGGCATCGGTCGGACGGTGCGCTGTCTGAGTGGGAAGTACTGGTGGCCAACTTTGGCTAAGGACGTGAGGGTTTATGTTTCCTCCTGCTCGGTGTGCGCCCAGTGTAAGGATCCTAGGCACCTGCCCAAAGGTAAGCTACACACCTTACCCGTTCCACAACGGCCGTGGTCGCACCTGTCGGTGGATTTCCTTACTGATCTTCCTCCCTCACAGGGTAACACCATGATCCTGGTCGTTGTGGACTGTTTTTCTAAGTCCTGTCGTCTCCTCCCTCTGCCCGGTCTCCCTACGGCCCTACAGACTGCCGAGGCCTTGTTTACACACATCTTCTCGCACTACGGGGTACCTGAGGACATAGTGTCTGATCGGGGTCCCCAGTTCACCAGAGGGTCTGGAGGGCGTTCATGGAACGTCTGGGGTTCTCAATCAGCCTTTCCTCAGGTTTTCACCCCGAGAGTAATGGGCAGGTGGAGAGAGTTAACCAGGATGTGGGTAGGTTTCTGAGGTCTTATTGCCAGGACCGGCCGGGGGAGTGGGCGGCGTTTGTGCCCTGGGCAGAGATGGCCCAGAACTCGCGCCGCCACTCCTCCACTAACCTCTCTCCCTTCCATTGCGTACTGGGGTATCAGCCGGTTCTGGCTCCATGGCATCAGAGTCAGACCGAGGCTCCTGCGGTGGACGACTGGTTTTGGCACGTGGAGGAGACATGGGACGCCGCTCATGTTCACCTTCAGCGCCCCGTGCTGCACCAGAAAGCCAGCGCAGACCGTCACCGCAGTGAGGCCCCGCCATTCTTACCGGGGAACCGGGTTTGGTTCTCGACCTGAAACCTGCCCCTCCGTAAGCTGGGTCCGCAGTTTGTTGTGCCATTTAAAGTCCTGAGGAGACTGAACGAGGTGAGTTACAGGTTACAGCTTCCCCCCGATTACCGTATTAACCCCTCGTTCCATGTGTCTCTCCTCAGGCCGGTGGTGGCTGGCCCGCTCCAGGAGTCTGAGGTGCGGGAGGTTCCTCCACCCCCTCTGGACATCGAGGGGGCCCCGGCGTACTCCGTTTGATCCATACTGGATTCGAGACGTTGGGCGAGGGGCCTTCAGTACCTCATGGACTGGGAGGGGTACGGTCTGGAGGAGAGATGCTGGGTTCCAGTGGAGGGCGTGTTGGACCCTTCAATGCTGCAGGAGTTACACCGTCTCCGTCCGGATTGCCCTGCACCTCGCCCTCCGGGTCGTCCCCGAGGCCGGTGTCGGCGCGCTGCTGGAGCCACGCGTCAAGGGGGGTTGGTACTGTCACGACTTCCACTGAAGTCGTTTCCTCTCCTTGTTCGGGCGGTGTTCGGCGTCACCGGTCTTCTAGCCATCGTCGATCCACTTTTCATTTTCCCTTTGTTTTGTCTTGTTTTCCTATACACCTGGTTTCCATTTCCCTCATTATTTGTTGTGTATTTAACCCTCTGTTCCCCCCATGTCTTTGTGTGGGATTGTTTGTTGTAAGTGCCTGTTGCACTTGTTTACTGGTGCGCGTCGGGTATTTTGTACCCATATTCTGTTGTATTTTAATGCCGTTGGTTTTTGGATTAATCTGCTCCGGCTACAACCTAGTTCTGCTCTCCTGCGTCTGACTTCCCTGCCACCAGTTACGCACCGCTTTACAGGGTGCTAAGGGTTAGCTGCTCCCCTGCCTCCACAGTAGCATGCCAATCAATCATGTTTCCATTGAGCTAAGTGAACCACATTTAACCATAACCTCTCTTACCTAATTTATTTCCCAACTTCGCTATGACTAAATGGGACTCTTCCATATCAAGTAACTCAAGCGAGCACTAAAATCTGTTTTAAAAACAGATAAAACAACACCTCAAGGTACATTGCGGACTATGAAGAGACACACGCATACGCACACACACACTAACACATGCATTGTAATGTTGTGGTATTGTTATGTTGTTGTGGCATTGTTGTATTGTGGATCTTATATTGTAAATGTGTAATAATGTATTGTATGATTTGTTATGATGTAACTTTTTTAACTTCTTGGGGCTATGTGGGACGTTAGGGTGCGCCACGGGTGGCACGCTATCAACAGCAGGTGCATTTCAAGAGCGGCAAATTTGAAACCAAATAAATGTCAAAATTCAAATTTCTCAAACATAAAACTAACTTACAGCCTTTGAAAGATAAACATCTCCTTAATCTAACCACGTTGTCCGATTTCAAAAAGGTTTTACGGGGAAAGCATAAAGTTAGGTTATGTTAGGAGAGTACATTGACAATAGCTGTGTGTAATGTATTGTCGATTCAAAGACAGGCGTCACCAAAACCATAAAATCAGCTAAAATTATGCACTAACCTTTTACAATCTCCATCAGATGACACTCCTAGGACATTATGTTAGACAATGCATGCATTTTTAGTTCTATCAAGTTCATATTTATATCTAAAAATAGCGTTTTACTATGGCGTTGATGTTCAGGAAATCGTTTCCCTCCAATACCGGCAGTCAAGTCATGACAACAAAATAATTAATTAATATTAGAAAACATTGGTAAAATATTATATTGTCATTCAAAGAATTATAGATTTACATCTCTTGAACCCAATGGACTTGCCAGATTTAAAATTAACCTTACTGGGAAATCACACTTTGCAATAATCTGAGCACTGCGCCCAGAAAAATACGCATTGCGATACAGACTAACCGCCATGTTGGAGAGATCTAAAATCGAAAATACTATGTAAATAATCCATTACCTTTGATTCTCTTCATCAGATGTCACTTCCAAAGAATCCCAGGTCCATAACGAATGTAGTTTTGTTCAAAAAAGCTCATCATTTATGTCCAAAAACCTCCGTGTTGTTAGCACATGATCTAAGCCAGCCGGACTTCACGAACGAACGGAAAAAATATATTTTCGTTCGTTCAAACATGTCAAACGTTGTATCGCATAAATCATTAGGGCCTTTTTTAACCAGAACATGAATAAAATTCAAGGCGGGCCATTGGGTTCTCTTTTAAAACGTTTCGGAATGAGAGTACCCACCATCAACTCGCGCGCAAGGTGTCTAATGGGCCATCACAGTTCCAAGGCTCTTATTCGGTCAGATCTCACTGTAGAAGACTCAAAACACTTTGTAAAGGCTGGGGACATCTTGTGGAAGCAATAGGAAGTGCCAAAACATTCCTCACCCCCTTTGTTTTTCAATGGTATAGGCTTAAAGTCAATTCAACACATCAGGTATCCACTTCCTGTCAGAATCTGTCTCAGGGTTTTGCCTGCCAAATGAGTTCTGTTATACTCACAGACACCATTCAAACAGTTTTTGAAACTTTAGGGTGTTTTCTATCCGTATATAAGTATATGCATATTGTAGTTACTGGGTAGGATTAGTAACCAGATTAAATCGGGTACATTTTTTTATCCAGCCGTGAAAATACTGCCCCCTATACCCTAACAGGTTAACCCTGTTTGAACCCCAGGAATAGCTAATGGGGATCCTAATAAATAAAATATCACATTTAACACACACTCTTTCCAAGTCCCAAACCATTTTACTGAGGAATGCTGTGTCAAAACACAATCTGCTTTTATTTTCTTTGCTCCCCAACCCACCTTTTCTCACTTCTAAAGACTCCCCCTCTCATGTTCATTGTACGCCCTCCCCCCTCCAAACACACACACACTCACACATACACATGCGCGCATACACACACTCACGTACGCACGCACACACATCTATGCAGCCTTCCCTCCTTAGCGTTGGTGTTATTCAGCTGTGATTGGTTTTGCACGTTGATCCCCATGGATCATCCATCAAGGATGTCTCCATGGCTCTTTTTCTTTTTCCAGATGTTACCATGGGGATACCATTCATCAAGGGGGACTGGTAATGGGGCAAGACCACCTAATTACCAAGATGGAAAGAGTAGTGAGGAGCAGGGGGGGAAAAAATGAGAGGGAGGAGGGTTAAATGATATACAGTACCTATTTGTTCTGATAGATCTGAGAGTGATGCTCTCCACTGAGCAAGATGTGTGTCAGCCGGCTCACAGGAACATGCTACTCTGTGCTGAAGATGATTAAATCTACTCCCATTACACCCACAGAAAGAATGCACTTACACGCCTTCAAAGACAGATGTACACGGCCCAAATAGCTATGCACACGACAACATATTCATTCTGGCCCATTTGTGTTTCAGTGTGCAACTCATCATAGCCACAGAGATTTCATATGCACACAACTGGCGGTCGAATGCCTATGTGTGTGTGTATATATATATATATATATATATATATATATATAAAAATGATAGAACAATTCAATTAGATACATTTACTGATTTGCTCTTTTTTATGCATAGGGGTTTGTTCTGTGTATGAGTGAGGCTGAAATGAGAGCTCGTTGGTGCTGAGTAGTATAAGTAATGTGTTTATCTTATTTTACTTATTATACTGCTGAAAATGGGACAGACAGTGCATTTCTGTCCCTAAGGAGAGCAAGAAGAGGCTAAGAACAATATCCCACGAGAGATGAGTGCTTTCACTCATTGCCTGTATGGTTTCTTCTCCTCGAATTGCAATGCCTGCTCCTTGAATAGCATGATCATAGGACCCCAATTACCGAAGCAGTGTCTATCTGCAGACCACAGACTGGGGGGTGTGTCTTGTAGGGGATTTTCGCATAGTTGATTACAATGAATGCCCACTAAGTAGAGAGCTATGCAAGAGTTTTAAGGAATACTTCAATTCTGACAAAATAGCACAGCAAAACCAAGCAAGAATTATGTTTCTATTGATAAGCTCGATTTACACACAAATATGTACTTATTCCTTTATTGGCTCCGAAGTTGGTCTATTCGGTTGACAGAGGCTAAACCTTTACCCTAACCCATTGCTAATCCTAACCCATTTTGTAGTGGGAGTGTCGTGCAGTGACGTGATGCTAACTGGGTTTTGTGTAGGGGTGTTCCTTGTAGTTACTGCAGTCTGCAGATAGATATTATTGGAATGATCTGCCTGTCACCTTACCCTACGGCCAGCCAGCCTCTCTTGACATTTCTCTTGACAATGTTCAACCCCAAAAAAGCCAGCAGGGGGGGCTGTCTCCACTGTCCACAGACCCTGAAGTTTAGCTTCCTTATATTACATCTGGCTTATCCTAAGTTCCACATATCATTCAGCCCTAATATACACCCTGTCTTTTGGGAGAAGAATGCTAAAACAGAGACCGAGAATGCATACGTATATATTTTTTATGTATTTACATATTCCATGAAATTATATAAATGATCAGTGTGAGGTAAGATGCATGACACTATAGAGCATCTTCTGAAATGATGTGCACACTGGGCTCCTGAGTGGTGTAGCGGTCTAAGGCACAGTGAAAGAGGTGTCACTGCAGTCCCTGGTTCAAATCCAGGTTGTATAATATCTGGCTGATATTATACATGATTTGGAGTCCCATAGGGTGGTGCACAATTGGCTCAGCGTTGTCTGGCTTTGGCATGGGTAGGCTGTTGTTGTAAATAAGAATTTGTTCTTAACTGACTTGCCCAGTTAAATTTAAAAAAAATCAACCTTGGGGCAGCAAGTGCAGTGTAACAAAATTACCAGCAGATGGTGCCATCAGACACTGTTTTATTAAGTCCTGGAAGCCTCTTGTCCAGGGCTGTTAAATTCCGGTTCTGGAGGGTCAAAACACTTCTGTTTTTCATCCTGTTCGTCTAAACAGGGACTGATTCAGACTTGAGGCACCAGGTGAGTGCAATTAACTACCAGGTCAAAACAGAAACCAGAAGTGTTTCTGCCCTCCAGGACCTGAATTGAACAGCCCTGCTATAGTCTGTCCTAAGGGTATATAATACTGCGACCGTTGCTGTAGGAGTGGGTTGAGGAGAGCAATCAGTAGCCAACTGTCTGTTCACTTCAGCTAAAAAACTGTAACCAGTACCCCCTTATTGACTTGTAATGGTCTGAATCCATTCTTCTTCCATGTGGAAGTCAGTCCTGACCTCTTTTTACTCATCGGGGTTATTTAATGATGTAGGAACACTAAAAAGAATATGGTGAGTTTCTTTGTAGCACAGGGTAATGGCCTGAAACCAGAATTCAATTGAATTCAGAAAATCAGTCTATGGTCTTTAAAGAGGTGATGGACAATGGGGCAGAACTCTGTAAATGAAGGTGAGACAGAGAGTGATACAGATTGTTGCCATTTTCAGATCAAGTGGATGGCAGAGACTAGAGGAGGATGATGATGTATGTCTGGCCTTACCTGAGAGGGTTAAAGGCTATCCTTTTTCCCTCAGTTAAATGAATCAATCTCTGAATGGTGCTCTTTTCTGGGATCCTGTGTGGAATACTGAGCATTTCACCTCAGAGGAGGACACTTTTTTTTACACAATGCACAGACTGAGTTATAAATGTGTGATGTAAACTTGGACATTTACAGTTTTCCTCCATGGAGCTTTCATACTTAACTTACCTGATATAGTATTACAGTTTTCCTCCATGGAGCTTTCATACTTAACTTACCTGATATAGTATTACAGATCCTATCTAACATCAACACAGTCAGACTCAAACCACAGTTAGTTGCACATCAAACACTCCAAATATGTTAGGCATACTCCAACAAAAGTATTATCTTTAGAAGTTTATGCAAAGCAGGTGTAGCTGTTTTGAAAAGGTGCCGTCTCTATCCAGCCATTTTCTCCAGCTTAAAGTGTGCTATTCCAGATGATTATAAATTCCATTAGTCCATTTCCCACTGTGGAAATCCCATCTAATTACTGTGATTAAGATTAGGGCCAGTAGATCTCCTGCAGGAGGCTACTTAAAGAGGCTGCGCTCACCACAACCCACTCACTGGCTCCATGCGGTTTAGTGCAACTTCCAGGTCATGGACCTGGGACTCAGATGGTTTGATAAGACAAAATTACTTTCAATGATTTTAGAAGACTGGAAATGGCTCTATGATACTGTAACATAAGCCAGTGTGTCTTATCCTCACACTCACATGGTCCTGTGTCGCTCAGTTGGTGAGCAGGGCACTTGAAACACCAAGGGCAAACTAGGGGGTTCAATTCCCACTGGGGCCACACATAAAAAATATATATGCACGCATGATTGTAAGTCACTTTGGATACCATCTGCTAAATGGCATGTTCTCTCTCTCTCTCTCTCTCTGCCTCTGTGTTAATTTCAGCCATCTCTCCCTCTCTTTCTCTATTGTGAGTGCTTCCCTGAGGGAGGGCAGGATTGAGGTCTACTCTGAGCTCACCGGACAACACTGCTCTCTGAACCTGCATTATTGAGCACGGCGAACAGCAGACAGGAGACCCAGTCAGGGCTACTGAAACAGGATAAACTGCAAAATACAATTTGGGTTTGAGTCCAAAAACAGTGCTTCAGTGTCAGGAGTTACAGTCCCAGGATCAGTGAAACTGGAGACCAGGGCAAAAGACAAACTGAGTTTCAGTCCAAAACCATTTAGCTGTGTCACACAGTGTTGGTCTAGAGCCATAGTTCCAGAATCAATGAAACTGGAGAGTCTGTGCACTAATAGATTTACTGTCAGTGTCTTTGGCCTTCATTTTGACTGCAAACAATTGTTGAGATGTTTCCATAAAACCATATTACTCACAGTATTGAATACTGAGTATTGATTTCAAATCCTCTCTTTTTTCAGTCTGGGCCACAATCAGGATTAGAGTTTCACTTGGGAAGAGGGAGAAGCACTCTCAGGATAAGCAGTAAAGAAGAGACTATGTTAGAGTCAGTGTGGCAGAAGCCCTGGAAACACTGGCTCAGGAACGATTAAGTTAGATCCAGAGGAGGAACGCCATGGGGACTAACACAGGGCCACATTACCTCACAAATTGAGTTAGACTTTTTTTTAATCATCTCAATGCGACTGTCGCTCTTTTAACATCAGTGATGCTCAGTGCAAGGGGCCTAATCCCTATCAACACGCGTTAATGAAAAAACGGATCACAACATGTTTGGATCGATAACCAAATGCTACACAGGGTGGTTTTTAATTTCCAGATCGAAAACGTGCTATGGTGATGAAACAAACAAACATGGTGTTAGTGAGAGCATTGGGTTCCATCCATCTGAAGCAGCACTGACTATCACATCATACACGCCTCTCAGTCTGCTACAAACCACATTACCACAACCAGTCCCATTTAAACCCTCTCATTTGGGGAAACAAAACGCATCATTTAAGAGTCTCTGAGGCATGTGCCTCTGGGGTAATGGTTAACAAAAGGCCATTTGGGATTCGAGGAATATCTTCCCAGTGCTAATGCTAAGTCTTTCTGCCACTGGTATGTGTGGGAACAAGCATTTTCTGGACACTTTCTGAAGCTTTTTATGTTACACAGAAAGAGAGGTAGACAGGAAAGAAGAAGGTAGAGAATGAGAGGGAAAGAGAGAGAGAGGGCAAGAGAGAAATGTGAGATTTGGCTCCATGTGTGATAATACAGAGAAAGAGACTGGGAGAGTGGTAGAAAAAGAGAAGGCTGGAGATAGCGAAAAATCATGACATGCAATGGAGTAGAACCCGAATGCTATGGGCCGTGTATTTGCAGTACCACCACATGGTACAGGAAAAGCAAAGTTGTTGCTATCCCGAGGAGGAAATGTGCTGTTCTGTCTACCTGAAGCATTTTATTCAGCATTCCACCCTTTTCCAGGAACAGAACTCCAGCGGGCTTAAGCAATTTTCCTGTGCCAACGGGATCACTGGGAATGCCAATCCAATTAATCTTTGACCTTCTCTGGGTTGCTGAGGAGACAAGAATGGGCAGAATTCCATTATCGCAATGAAGAGAGACAAAAAAAGTGTAAAAACTGGACAGAGACAGGGAAATTCGGTCTACATTACATTTACATTTAAGTCATTTAGCAGACGCTCTTATCCAGAGCGACTTACAAATTGGTGCATTCACCTATAATATCCAGTAGAACAACCACTTTACAATAGTGCATCTGTTCGAACAAGTACTGGGAAACAGTGCTAAAAGGACATGCCTAAATTAATGTTGTTTAGGTGAGAGAATGGGTTTATATCTGTGCCATCTGCAGACCCAGTCATACTGGTGCACATTCATGAACATAACAGATGCAGGTTATATTGTGCTACATTACTCAGGAGAGTCAAATAAGCTTCAAGATAATTCATAGACGCTTTACCTTGAGAGGAATGAAAACCATGTGACCTAGGCAGCACAGCAGTCTGGCTGGCACATTATTCCAATCACTGGTTTACATCACGTGAATGATCTTGAATTACTAATTCCATTGGTACAGGAGAATAATACTATATAACATTATGACCTCTAATTGAATTAGATTGAGTGCTATGGAAGGTGAATGGAGGTGGGTGATGGTGTGATAGCATAGTGAGCAGAGGAATGGAGACTCATTTGATTTTATCTGCAACCTTGAGGTTCATTTAAATCTATGTGTGTGTGTGGTTATATTTTTGTCAGTGTGTTTTCATAATTGTGGATTTTTATGGAGTGTCTTCTGATCCTTTTCACTCCTTCTCCCTAGATGACTTCTAAAGAGGCTGCCTGGCCCCTCACAGCAAGACCACACTGAGCTAATCTTGGAAGGGAAGACAGCACACAGCCAATCCTCCACATGGTAACAGGTGGGCCATGATAAGCGCTAACGTTTGCTGATTTCCAGGCAATAGCTTCACACTGTCTGAGAGGCTCCATGAGACTGAGGGAGGAGGAGAAGAGACGATACTGCCTGGAGCAAAGAGGATGTGTTATTCTTGTTTTCGTGCCTTATGTTGATCCGCACAGCATCTATACTCACAGCCTGACTTCCTGCTGACTGCCCCAGGGAATCCCTTGAGTCAGGGATGAATCCATGGCTGCCATCTTGAAAGACCCGAGGTATTTACATCCATGCAGCATTAGATGTAGCCTGTTATAAGACACTGTAACTGCTGCCTCTGCAAACTGAAGAAAAAGTATGACTGCTTACGGAAACTGGATGTATCACAGGTAATCTCTAGTGGAAAGACTACATAAACAGACATTGTATCGTAGATCTGTAATGATACAACAGGATGCATGAGGTAACGAGCAGAATTAGTTCCGGTACTTTGGACAAATCAAAAATTCGTAGGTGTTGGCATCTTTCAAATTCCGGGAAGTGAAGGGGACATTTAGCCCATATACTTGCCCGTAACTTGCAAAGAGAGAAGGTGAGCTCTTTGTTCTGGTTCTGATCCTCGATCTATCCCTACTAACACGATGGGACCCAGAACTTGCATCTGGCCAATTATGCAAGATTTTAGTTCTGGGACACCTGTGTTGGTTGTTATTTGAATCAGTATGTAACCCATCTCCCAATTGGATATTGAGAGAGGTAGTGAGGAACCGTTGGCACCATTTACCCAACACCCGATACTGACACATCCCGAGTTGAAGAAGGGTAAGAGGCTGCAGGAGTCTCACAAAAACAAAATGGTGTTTACTTTTGGCTTTCCAGAACAGCAACCCAATCCAATGTCAAATAGTGCTGCTGGTGTTGGATTTGAATTGTTGTTAACAGCCAACATATTCGGAGAAGAAACACTGCCACAATATAGCATATAACATAGCGCTCGCTGTTACTTGGTTTTGTGTACATTGTTCACATGCAATACCTTGCTGCAAAGTACCAATTAATCCAAGGTGGTTGAGGTAACAAAACCCATAATGTAGAACCACCTCTTTAACATTACATTTTTACATTTTAGTCATTTAGCAGACGCTCTTATCCAGAGCGACTTACAGTAGTGAATGCATACATTTCATTTCATGCATTTTTTTTTTGGTACTGGCCCCCCGTGGGAATCGAACCCACAACCCTGGCGTTGCACACACCATGCTGGCATTGCAAACACCATGCAAACACCATGCTCTACCAACTGAGCATAATCTGTATCTCTGACAGGAAGCTCCTGCATGGCCTTGGTGGACACTGAAGAAAAGTGAATATTTTCTTGTGTGTGAGAATTGTGGGGCCTGTTGTATGTACAGTTAAAGTCGGAAGTTTAAATGTATTTGGCTAAGGTGTATGTAAACTCAGTTTTTCACAATTCATGACATTTAATCCAAGTAAAAAATTCCCTGTTTTAGGTCAGTTAAGGATCACCACTTTATTTTAAGACTGTGAAATGTCAGAATAATAGTAGAGAGAATTATTTATTTCAGATTTTATTTATTTCATCACATTCCCAGTGGGTCAGAAGTTTACATAAACTCAATTAGTATTTGGTAGCATTGCCTTTAAAATGTTTAACTTGGGTCAAATGTTTCGGGTAGCCTTCCACAAGCTTCCCACAATAAGTTGGGTGAATTTTGGCCCATTCCTCCTGACAGAGCTGGTGTAACTGAGTCAGGTTTGTAGGCCTCCTTGCTCGCACACATTTTTTCAGTTCTGCTCACAAATGTTCTATAGGATTGAGGTCAGGGCTTTGTGATGGCCACTCCAATACCTTGACTTTGTTGTCCTTAAGCCATATTGCCACAACTTTGGAAGTATGCTTGGGGTCATTGTCCATTTGGAAGACCCATTTGCCGCCAAGCTTTAACTTCCTGACTGATGTCTTGAGATGTTGCTTCAATATATCCACATAATTTACCTTGCTAATGATGCCATCTATTTTGTGAAGTGCACCAGTCCCTCCTGCAGCAAAGCACCCACACAACATGATGCTGCCTCCCCCGTGCTTCACGGTTGGGATGGTGTTCTTCGGCTTGCAAGCCTCCCCCTTTTTCCTCCAAACAACATAACAATGGTCATTATGGCAAAACAGTTCTATTTTTGTTTCATCAGACCAGAGGGCATTTCTCCAAAAAGTACGATCTTTGTCCGCCTGTGCAGTTGCAAAATGTAGTCCGGCTTTTTTATGGCGGTTTTGGAGCAGTGGCTTCTTCCTTGCTGAGCGGCCTTTCAGGTTATGTCGATATAAGACTCGTTTTACTGTGGATATAGACATTTTTGTACCTGTTTCCTCCAGCATCTTCACAAGATCATTTGCTGTTGTTCTGGGATTGATTTGCACTTTTTGCACCAAAGTACGTTCATCTCTAGGAGACAGAATGCGTCTCCTTCCTGAGCGATATGATGGCTGCGTGGTCCCATGGTGTTTATACTTGCTTACTGTTTGTACAGATGAACGTGGTACCTTCAGGCATTTGGAAATTGCTCCCAAGGATGAACCAGACTTGTGGAGGTCCTGGCTGGATATATTTTCTGAGGTCCTGGCTGATTTCTTTGGATTTTCCCATAATGTCAAGCAAAGAGGCACTGAGTTTGAAGGTAGTCCTTGAAATACATTCACAGCTACACCTCCAATTGACTCAAATTATGTAAATTAGCCTATCAGAAGCTTCTAGAGCCATGACACCATTTTTTTGGAATATTCCAAGCTGTTTAAAGGCACAGTCAACTTAGTGTATATAAACTCCTGATCCACTGGAATTGTGGTACAATGAATTATAAGTGAAATAATCTGTCTGTAAACAATTGTTGGAAAAATTACTTGTGTCGTGCACAAAGTAGATGTCCTAACTGACTTGCCAAAACTATAGTTTGTTAACAAGAAATTTGTGGAGTGGTTGAAAAACGAGTTTTAATGACTCTAACCTAAGTGTATGTAAACTTAAGACTTCAACTGTATCTGTGTGAGAGGTAGAGTATGTATATTCAAAGAAGGCTGTTTGTGTGTATATTGTGTGTCTACTGTATGTGTGAGAGGGAAATTACATTTGTTCTTATGAACAGAAGTAATGTGTTGTGGAAAACACATCCGGATGAGGAAGAGGTGCCACACTCTCACTGGATGCCATTAAGAAAATGTAGATATAGAACACTAATGGCATGCAGAGATGCCTGTCTCTGTATTTCTTTCGGCCAGATGTTGTTTTTTTACCACCAGAAGATGCCTTACAATGGGCAGTCACTCTCAGTGCCCAAATGGAGATCTCATGTACATACACACAAATGTAGTCCACCACTCATCGTCAACAAACAGAAAGCCAAACATGCATCTCCACTAGCACAGTGGAACACTGTAGAACATTACCCTCTTGTTTTCCAGTTTGGCTTGAAGAGCAGATTTAGTTTTGACTCACATTTAAATATTAGGACCAATGCAGCCATTTTTATATCAATATCAAATAATTTCTGGGTAATTAAGTACCTTACTGTAATAGTTTCCCATTAAAATGGACAAAAATAGAATTAAGCTACGACTGTCTAGGAGTGGTCTGAGTGGGGAGGAGAAACTGAAAACTAGCTGTTATTGGCAGAGAGGTTTAGAACTCTATTTGTTATTGGTCTATTAACCAATTTATCGCCTGGTGATGTCAACAGGCTAAGCAAAACTCCTGCCCGTGCAAACCTGCTGATTAGAAGGTCCTGTGTAGATTATATTTTCAACCAGCAACTATCAAGAAATAACACCAATATTTTTTTCATCAGCTGTTGGAAATGAATTTTGACTGCACTGGGCCTTTAAGGTTAATAGATATTGGCTAGTATCTAAACTCTGGCCTGCTTTAGGGTGGGGATTCCATCTGGGCCCATGCCTCCCTGCTATAGACCCCAGGCCTGTTTATGCAGCACTGGAGTTGGTTTCTCCTCAGGTCAAACTCCTTTGATAAGAGAGGAGAGTCACTCGCTCAGACAGAGCAAAGGTGACAGGGATGTATTATGCATGGGGAGGTAGAGGAAGCAGGAGTGCAGGATAAAAAAGAACACTCACATATTCATAGTTACACACATGATATTGGTGCAGTTTTTAACAGTCTTATTGACAAACTCGAATAAAGTTGATCCTGTACAAACACACAAAGGTATTAGGTGTGCACATGCGTGCGCATACACACACACACGCACACACAAAGTCAACTCAGAGGGCAACCTAAAGCTGCTTTAAAAGGAAACTCTCAGGTCTTACCATCTGTTGTTCTGTTACAGGGCAAGCTTATGTGAGGAGCCACAATAAAATAAAAAATGACAAACCTGATGCAAGCAGCAGTGCATCCAGCAGTCAGCTGTTCCAGACTCAGAGGCTCTGAACTCAGTGACCTCACTCTGGGAAGGTCCTGTCTGGTTTGTGTGATTTACAATATATTGTTGGTAATGTTAATGATGCTTGGTCGATGTCTCAAAACAGCAGTGGTTGATTACTGGAGAATATTAATTAATAATTGCATAGCATATCCACTTCCTGATATCAAGAGCATTTCTCTCATTTGCATTTTGTGTTTGCTTTAATGAAGCTTTTCTTAACTGCGTACAAATTCTGTTACAAGTCAACAGTGGTGGAAAAAGTATCCAACTGTCAAAGTTAAGTAAAAGGAAAGATACCTTAATAGAAAATGCCTCAAGTAAAAGTGAAAGTCACCCAGTAAAATTCTACTTGAGTAAAGGTCTAAAAGTATTTGTTTTTAAATATACTTAAGTATCAAAACTAAATGTAATTGTAAAAATATACTTAATAAGTATCAAAAGCAAAAGTACAAGTATAAATCATTTGCTTATATTAAGCAAATCAGACAGCACCATTTTATTTATATATATTTTTTATTTACGGATAGCCTGGGGCACACTACAACACATCATTTTCAAATGAAGCATTTGTGTTTAGTGAGTCCTCCAGATCAGAGGCAGTAGGGATGTTCTCTTGATAAGTGTTTGAATTGGACCATTTTCCTGTCCTGCTGAGCATTCAAAATGTAACGAGTACTTTTGGGTGTCAGGGAAGATGTATGGAGTAAAAAGTACATAATTCACAATTTAATGTAGTGAAGTTAAAGTAAAAGTACAGATACCCCCAAAAAACAACTTAAAGTATATTTACCTAAGTACTTTACACCACTGCCCTTAGTCATGCGGTGTACCCAGGCAAGTGTGCAGACAATGGGTGAGAATCAGCCTTGGGAACCAAACTGTTTGTTACAGCAGACAGAGCTGCCCCGTGGCACTCTCAAACACTCAATGGCATGTTTGATAGAAACTGTCTCCAAAGACACCTGCTACCTTGGGCAATACAGAGGGGTGAGGGGGAAAATATAATTGGGAAAATACTGCTTCAGAGGATTTGAGATACTAAAATCCAACTGGAGCAAAGACAAATTTAAATTCTCGAGTGGGATTAGACACTTGAAGTAGGGATTATTGTGTGAGAATTTAGGGGAGATGTCATTGATTTGTGGGCTGCTCTGTGGCTTTTTTCTTGCAGTAAGCCTTGTGGACCACCCACTGTCCTCTTAGCACCAGTAAAAGTATGTACTGCTGCTAAAAGATTTTACTGCTGGAAATCAACCCCCACCCAGTACACCATTATCCCTGGATGTGCCATAAACAGATGGATGAAATCCCACTACATTTTCAGAAATCTAAGATGAATATGATTAATTGAAGACCTCGCTCTATATTTTCATATTTGTAACTGACTGAGCCTTGAAACAAAATAGACCCAATGTACCTTGGCTGTGCGTGCATTGTGCAGGGACTAGGAGGGAGCATTATGTCTTGACACTGGGAGCCGACACGGGGAGACTTAGGGCACCAGCAGTCTTACTACCACTGCTCTAGGCACAGCCCAACAGGAGAGGCTTAGACCTGCCTGACAAGGCTGACTCCTGAGGCTAACTAACGTGTTGCCAAATGACTAGAGACAGAAGAATACATTACCCATTTACAGGTGTAGGATCTTAATTAGACCACTATCTTGGCAGCAGAAAGAATCCTGCAGAAACAGGTTTTTAATGTTTAGTCCATAATGTTGCTTGATCGGTGGTTAGGCTATTAGTTGGCCGAAATTAAACTACATTAAAAGTGCAATACTGTTAATATAACCATGTGTTAATGTGGGTTTTCAGTGAATTTATGTAAATCACAAAGCTTATCTACATTTCCTGCGGTGCAGGAAAATTCTCAACAACAAAAGAGTGACTAAATGAAGATCCTACGCCTATTTTAAAATAGGGAAATACTCTTTATTTAACAATCTTATACACACAGAAGAAGCAGACATATCAACAATGGTGGAAAAAGTTCCCAATTGTCATACTTGAGTAAAAATATAGATACCTTAATAGAAAGTTACTCAAGTAAAAGTGAAAGTCAGCCAGTAAAATACTGCTTGAGTAAAAGTCCAAAAGTATTTGGTTTTAAATATACTTACGTATCAAAAGTAAAGTATATTTGAGCAATTACATTAACTATCAAAAGTAAAAGTGAAATTATAAATAATTTCAAATTCAATATATTAAGCAAAGCAGACTACTCCCTTTTCTTGTTTTTAAAATGTATGGATAGCCAGGGGCACACTCCAACACATTATTTACAAAATATGCATTTGTGTTTAGTGATTCCGCCAGGCCAGAGGCCGTAGGGATGATCAGGTGTTCTCTTGATAAGTGCTTGAATTAAACTATTTTCCTGTCCTGCTAAGCATTCAAAATGTAAAGAATACCTTTTGGGTGTCAGGGAAAATGTATGGAGTAAAAAGTACAATATTTTCTTTAGGAATGTGGTGAAGTAAAAGTGGTCAAAAATATTAATAGCAAAGTACAAATACCCCAAAAAACTACTTAAGTCGTACTTTAAAGTATTTTTACATAAGTACTTTACACCACTGCAAATCAGATGAGCTTGTATTCAATTCCATAGTACCTTACATATTATGTTGCCCAAACCTTATGAAGTCATAGAAGCAAACATGGAGTAGTGTAATAGCTTGATCCCCCACATATACGACTGTGAAGAAATATTCCTTCAATCTTTGAAGGAGAAAAATACTTTCCCGTTAAACACTTATAAGCCTGATGAGGTGAAAATAGTTGACCTTTGAACGTTCTCTAGCAGAATCAAATCAAAGAAAATGTTATTTGTCACATGCTTCATAGACAACAGGTGTAAACTAACAGTGAAACGCTTACTTACAGTCCCTTTCCAACAATGCATAGATTTAGATTTTATTTACTAGGATCCCCATTAGCCGATGCCAATGGCGACAACTAGTCTTACTGGTGCCAGTGTAACTGGTGTGAAATGGCTAGCTAGTTAACGGGGGTGCGCGCTAATAGCGTTTCAATCTGTGACGTCACTCGCTCTGAGACCTTGAAGTAGTTGTTTCCCTTGCTCTGCAAGGGCCGTGGCTTTTGTGGGTCAATGGGTAACGGTGCTTCGATGGTGACTGTTGTTGATGTGTGCAGAGGATCCCTGGTTCAAGACCAGGTAGGGGCAAGGAGAGGGATGGAAGGAACACTGTTACATTGATGCTGTTGACCCGGATCACTGGTCACTGCGAAAAGGGAGGTGAGTGTAACCTGTGTGAAATGGTTAGCGGCGTGTGCGCTAATAGCCTTTCAATTGGTGACGTCACTCGCTCTGAAACCTTGAAGTAGTTGTCTCATGCAGCTTTTGTGGAGTGATAGGTAACGATACTTCGAGGGTGTCAGTTGTTGATGTGTGCAGAGGGTCCCTGGTTCTCGCCCAGGTACGGGCGAGGAGAGGGACGGAAGCGAAACTGTTACACCAGACACAGAATGAAAAGTACATTATAGACAAAATACAAAAAATCTTACATACGGTTAAAATCATTAACATGTAGTCTGTGTTTGTGCGCATCTATCAGTTACACATGCATGTCAGTACATACAGTTCCTTCGGAAAGTATTCAGACCACTTTACTTTTTCCATATTTTGTTAGGTTACAGCCTTATTCTAAAATTGATTTAAAATAGTTTCTTCCCTCATTATTCTACACACTATACCCCATAATGACAAAGCAAAAACAGTTTTGTAGAAATGTTTGCTAAAATTTGTTTTTAAATAAACTGAAATATCACATTTACACTACCGTTCAAAAGTTTGGGGTCACTTAGAAATATCCTTGTTTTTGAAAGAAAAGCATGAAAATAACATCAAATTGATCAGGTTTCCTAGGGAGTTTTTCCTAGCCATCGTGCTTCTTTCACATGCATTGCTTGCTGTTTGGGGTTTTAGGCTGGGTTTCTGTACAGTACTTTGAGATATCAGCTGATGTACGAAGGGCTATATAAATAAATTTGATTTGATCAGAAATACAGTGTAGACATTGTTAATGTTGTAAATGACTATTGTAGCTGGAAACGGCAGATTGTTTTATGGAATATTTACATAGGCGTACAGAGGCCCATTATCAGCAACCATCACTCCTGTGTTCCAATGGCACGTTCTGTTAGCTAATCCAAGTTTATCATTTTAAAAGGCTAATTGATCATTAGAAAACCCTTTTGCAATTATGTTAGCACAGCTGAAAACTGTTGTCCTGATTAAAAAAGCAATAAAACTGGCCTTCTTTAGACTAATTGAGTATCTGGAGCATCAGCATTTGTGGGTTCAATTACAGACTCAAAATGTCCAGAAACAAAGATCTTTCTTCTGAAACTCGTCAGTCTATTCTTGTTCTGAGAAATTGCCAAGAAACTGAAGATCTGGTACAACGCCGTGTTCTACTCCCTTCAAAGAACAGCGCAAACTGGCTCTAACCAGAATAGAAAGAGGAGTGGGAGGCCCCGGTGCACAACTGAGCAAGAGGACAAGTACATTAGTGTCTAGTTTGAGAAACAGATGCCTCACAAGTACTCAACTGGCAGCTTCATTAAATATGACCTGCAAAACACCAGTCTCAATGTCAACAGTGAAAAGATGACTCCGGAATGCTGGCCTTCTAGGCAAAGTTCCACTGTCCAGTGTCTGTGCTCTTTTGCACATCTTAATCTTTTTTTTATTGGCCAGTCTGAGATATGGCTTTTTCTTTGCAACTCTGCCTAGAATGCTAGCATCCCGGAGTCGCCTCTTCACTGTTGACATTGAGACTGGTGTTTTGCTGGGTTCTATTTAATGAAGCTGCCAGTTGAGGACTTATGAGTCGTCTGTCCACTTGCACAATGTAAGATCGAAGGGAGTTCCCTGCACTCATGGCTCTGAATAATCCCTGTACGTTTCCTTGAATTTGTTCTGGACCTGGGGACTGTGAAAAGACCCCCGGTGGCATGTCTGGTGGGGTAAGTGTGTGTCTCAGTACTGTGTGTAAGATGACTATGCAAACAATTTGGAATTTCCAACACTTTCATGTTTCTTATAAGAACAAGAAGTGATGCCGTCTGTCTTTCCTCAACTCTTTGCCAAGAGAGACTGGCATGCATAGTATTAATATTAACCTGCTGATTACAAGTGGCTCCTGAGTGGCGCAGCGGTCTAAGGCACTGCATCTCAGTACTAGAGGCATCACTACTGACCCAGTTTCTATTCCAGACTGTATCACAACTGGCCGTGATTGGTGGTCCATAGGGTGGTGCACAATTGGCCTAGTGTCATCCGGGTTAGGGTTTGGCTGTTGACCGTCATTGTAAATAAGAATTTGTTCTTAACTGAGTTTCCTCATTAAAAAAAGAAAATACAATGAAGAGCAAGGTGTGCGGCTCTGTTCTGGGCCAGCTCAACTAGGTCTTTCTTTGCAGAACTTGACCATATGACTGGATAATAATCAAGATAAGATAAGATAAAACTAGAGCCTGCCGGATTTGCTTTGTGGAGTGTGGTGTCAAAAAAGCAGAGCATCTCTTTATTACGAACAGACCTCTCCCCATTTTTACATCTTTAAATGTTTTGACCATGACAGAGACCAAAAAACATTGAATAATTGCACAATGTGTGATGAAAACTTGGCTATATACACAGGGTACAGTACCAAGTAAATGTGCGGGGGTACAGAGTAATTGAGGTAGATATGTACATGTAGGTAGGGGTAAAGTGACAAGGCAAAAGGATAGATAATGAATAGTAGCAGCAGCATATGTGATGAATCAAAAGAGTTAGTACTAAAACGGTCAATGCAGATAGACCGGGTAGTTATTTGGTTAACTATTTAGCGTTCTTATGGCTTGGGGGTAGAAGCTGTTCAGGGTCCGGTTGGTTCCGGACTTGGTGCATTGGTACCGTTTGCCGTGCGGTAGCAGAGAGAACAGTTTATGACTTGGGTGGCTGGAGTCTTAGACAATTTTTAGGGCCTTCCTCTGACAACGCCTGGTATAGAGGTCCTGGAAGGCAGGGAGCTTGTCCCCAGTGATGTACTCCTTTGGGCCCATGCCAAATCTCCTGAAGGGGAAGATGCATTGTCGTTCCTTCTTCACAACTGTGTTTGTGTGTGTGGGCCATGTTAATTATTTAGTGATGTGGACAGAGAGGACCTTGAAGCTCTCGACCCACTCCACTATAGCCCCGTGGATGGGTGCGTTTTCGGCCCTCAGTTTCCTGTAGTCTACGATCAGCTCCTTTGTCTTGCTGACGTTGAGGGAGAGATTGTTTCCCTGACACCACACGATGAGACAGCCTATAGTGACCTCCTCCCTATAGGCTGTTTCATCGTCATTGGTGATCAGGCCACTGTTGTGTTGTCAGCAAACTTAATGATGGTGTTGGATTTGTGTGCAGCCACGCAGTCGTGGGTGAACAGGGAGTACAGGAGGGGACTAGGCATGCATCCCTGAGGGGCTCCCGTATTGTGGGTCAGCGTGGCAGATGTGTTGTTGCCAACCCTCTTGTCCAGGTGAGAGAGGGCAGTGTGGAATGCAATAGAGATTTCATCATCTGTGGATCTGTTGGGGCGGTATGTGAGTTGGATTGTCTCCAGGTTGTCTAGGATGTTGGTGTTGATGTGAGCTATGACCAGCCTTTCAAAGCATTTCATGGCTACATACCGTATGTGAGTCCTACGGTGCGGTAGTTATTAGACAGGTTACCTTAGCGTTCATGGGCACAGGGACTATGGCGGTCTGCTTGAAACATGTAGGTATTACAGACTGGGTCAGGGAGAGGTTGAAAATGTCAGTGAAGATACTTGCCAGCTTGTCAGGGCATGCTCTGAGGTTGTATCCTGGTAATCCTTGTAGCCTTCGGCCTGGTGAATGTTAATCTGTTTAAAGGTCTGACATCGGCTACGGAGAGCGAGATCACACAGTCATCAAGAACAGGTGGTACTCTCATGCATGGTTCAGTGTGTGCTTGCCTTGAAGCAAGCATAGAAGGTATTTACTGTAGCTCACCTAGCAGGCTCGCGTCACTGGGCCGGTCACGTTTGGGTTTTCCTTTGTAAACGGTGATAGTTTGCAAGCCATGCCACATCCGATGAGCATCAGAACCGTTGTAGTGAATTAATGAATGAATTACGTTTTATTTTTGTGTAAAATTGTCAATTGTTAACCCATCCCTTATGGGATTAATTGACACATAAACAAACATTACAATAATTCACTATGGTAATTAAATGATACTTCCTCGTTTTTTAAATTTCACTTCACCAATTTGGACTATTTTGTGTATGTCCGTTACATGAAATACAAATAAAAATCAATTTGGGGGTGAATACTTTTGCAAGGCACTGTACACATACATACATACCATATGCAGACAAATAAATACAGAAAAAAAGAAAGAGATGTCACTTGAACCCAGTCTGACACAAAGAGAAGATTAATATGGGAGACAAGCCTATACACAATCTATATACACAGCTGCCATTTACCACATAGAAGCTAAATATTTGTACAATTTAATTACAGGTAGCCCTTTTTCTTTGATTCCAGACTTTATGTAAATATTCCACAAACGTAAATACGCAATGGACAAAAAAACATTACAATTTCTCCTCATCACTCAGCCACATAATGCCAGGGTATGTCTGGTGTGCTTTCTGGAATAAGAGCAAGCGTATATCATGGTAGAAAGGGCAATGGAGGATAAAATGACTTTCATCCTCTATTTCTTCGAGGTCACAAGAGTTGTAGTTGGTTTCCCTGTGGCTCAGTTGGTAGAGCATGGTGCTTGCAATGCCAGCATGGTGTGTGCAATGCCAGGGTTGTGGGTTTGATTCCCACAGGGGGCCAGTACAAAAAAATAAAAAAAATAAAAAAATAGAAATGTATGCATTCAATACTGTAAGTCGCTCTGGATAAGAGCGTCTGCTAAATGACTAAAATGTAAATGTAAAATGTTATCGTCTTTCCTCTTCCATTTCACCACAATACTGACCTGTTTCAATACGCAGAGAAAATATCCCTGATCATACCTGTTTCAATACGCAGAGACAATATCCCTGATCATACCTGTTTCAATACGCAGAGACAATATCCCTGATCTTACCTGTTTCAATACGCAGAGACAATATTCCTGATCTTACCTGTTTCAATACGCAGAGACAATATCCCTGATCTTACCTGTTTCAATACGCAGAGACAATATCCCTGATCTTACCTGTTTCAATACGCAGAGACAATATCCCTGATCTTACCTGTTTCAATACGCAGAGACAATATCCCTGATCTGACCTGTTTCAATACGCAGAGACAATATCCCTGATCTGACCTGTTTCAATACGCAGAGACAATATCCCTGATCTTACCTGTTTCAATACGCAGAGACAATATCCCTGATCTGACCTGTTTCAATACGCAGAGACAATATCCCTGATCTGACCTGTTTCAATACGCAGAGACAATATCCCTGATCTTACCTGTTTCAATACGCAGAGACAATATCCCTGATCTGACCTGTTTCAATACGCAGAGACAATATCCCTGATCTGACCTGTTTCAATACGCAGAGACAATATCCCTGATCTGACCTGTTTCAATACGCAGAGACAATATCCCTGATCTTACCTGTTTCAATACGCAGAGACAATATCCCTGATCTTACCTGTTTCAATACGCAGAGACAATATCCCTGATCTGACCTGTTTCAATACGCAGAGACAATATTCCTGATCTTACCTGTTTCAATACGCAGAGACAATATCCCTGATCTGACCTGTTTCAATACGCAGAGACAATATCCCTGATCTTACCTGTTTCAATACGCAGAGACAATATCCCTGATCTGACCTGTTTCAATACGCAGAGACAATATCCCTGATCTGACCTGTTTCAATACGCAGAGACAATATCCCTGATCTGACCTGTTTCAATACGCAGAGACAATATCCCTGATCTGACCTGTTTCAATACGCAGAGACAATATCCCTGATCTGACCTGTTTCAATACGCAGAGGCAATATCCCTGATCTGACCTGTTTCAATACGCAGAGACAATATCCCTGATCTTACCTGTTTCAATACGCAGAGACAATATCCCTGATCTGACCTGTTTCAATACGCAGAGACAATATCCCTGATCTGACCTGTTTCAATACGCAGAGACAATATCCCTGATCTGACCTGTTTCAATACACAGAGGCAATATCCCTGATCTGACCTGTTTCAATACGCAGAGACAATATCCCTGATCTTACCTGTTTCAATACGCAGAGACAATATCCCTGACCTGACCTGTTTCAATACACAGAGGCAATATCCCTGATCTGACCTGTTTCAATACGCAGAGACAATATCCCTGATCTTACCTGTTTCAATACGCAGAGACAATATCCCTGATCTGACCTGTTTCAATACGCAGAGACAATATCCCTGATCTTACCTGTTTCAATACGCAGAGACAATATCCCTGATCTTACCTGTTTCAATACGCAGAGACAATATCCCTGATCTGACCTTTTTCAATACGCAGAGACAATATTCCTGATCTTACCTGTTTCAATACGCAGAGACAATATCCCTGATCTTACCTGTTTCAATACGCAGAGACAATATCCCTGATCTTACCTTTTTCAATACGCAGAGACAATATCCCTGATCTGACCTGTTTCAATACGCAGAGACAATATCCCTGATCTGACCTGTTTCAATACGCAGAGACAATATCCCTGATCTGACCTGTTTCAATACGCAGAGACAATATCCCTGATCTGACCTGTTTCAATACGCAGAGACAATATCCCTGATCTGACCTGTTTCAATACGCAGAGACAATATCCCTGATCTGACCTGTTTCAATACACAGAGACAATATCCCTGATCTGACCTGTTTCAATACGCAGAGACAATATCCCTGATCTGACCTGTTTCAATACGCAGAGACAATATCCCTGATCTGACCTGTTTCAATACACAGAGGCAATATCCCTGATCTGACCTGTTTCAATACGCAGAGACAATATCCCTGATCTTACCTGTTTCAATACGCAGAGACAATATCCCTGACCTGACCTGTTTCAATACACAGAGGCAATATCCCTGATCTGACCTGTTTCAATACGCAGAGACAATATCCCTGATCTTACCTGTTTCAATACGCAGAGACAATATCCCTGATCTGACCTGTTTCAATACGCAGAGACAATATCCCTGATCTTACCTGTTTCAATACGCAGAGACAATATCCCTGATCTTACCTGTTTCAATACGCAGAGACAATATCCCTGATCTGACCTTTTTCAATACGCAGAGACAATATTCCTGATCTTACCTGTTTCAATACGCAGAGACAATATCCCTGATCTTACCTGTTTCAATACGCAGAGACAATATCCCTGATCTTACCTTTTTCAATACGCAGAGACAATATCCCTGATCTGACCTGTTTCAATACGCAGAGACAATATCCCTGATCTGACCTGTTTCAATACGCAGAGACAATATCCCTGATCTGACCTGTTTCAATACGCAGAGACAATATCCCTGATCTGACCTGTTTCAATACGCAGAGACAATATCCCTGATCTGACCTGTTTCAATACGCAGAGACAATATCCCTGATCTGACCTGTTTCAATACACAGAGACAATATCCCTGATCTGACCTGTTTCAATACGCAGAGACAATATCCCTGATCTGACCTGTTTCAATACACAGAGGCAATATCCCTGATCTGACCTGTTTCAATACGCAGAGGCAATATCCCTGATCTGACCTGTTTCAATAGGCAGAGACAATATCCCTGATCTGACCTGTTTCAATACGCAGAGACAATATCCCTGATCTTACCTGTTTCAATACGCAGAGACAATATCCCTGATCTGACCTGTTTCAATACGCAGAGACAATATCCCTGATCTTACCTGTTTCAATACACAGAGACAATATCCCTGATCTTACCTGTTTCAATACGCAGAAACAATATCCCTGATCTGACCTGTTTCAATACGCAGAGGCAATACCCCTGATCTGACCTGTTTCAATACGCAGAGGCAATACCCCTGATCTGACCTGTGCACATAGCGATCTCTTGCTTTTAGGTGGGTTATACATAATATATCTCTCACACACAAATTCACCCTTAATCAAACAAAAGGTTCTCAATTTGGGTTTATGATTAATCTCCTCCACCCATTTGTTTTCATATTGCATCAACAGTTGTTTTTTAGTCATATCTATGTCTCCCTTAATTTGGTATTTGTACAGATGTTCACAGTCAGACTGTTGAAAAAGGTCAGACATTTCAGTTGCCCAGGCTCCCCCTATGGATAAATCCCATTGAAAAACTGTACTAGCTATTCTGGCAGTTGGCATATCTAACAGTCTATTCCAAAGTCTCACCATACAGTACATGCCTTCCATCTCACCTCACAGGGTTCCCAGCCCATGTCCCCAGTTATTACAAGTATAGGTGCACACTTGTGGACACCTAAAAAGTAATGTACTGCCCTGTTATTAACATGTTCATTTTAAAAATATATTTTAGCACCCCACACTCCTGCTGAATAGTCCAGAACAGGGCACACGCATGTCTCATACAGTTTGGAATACGTTGCATAACCAATATCTTTGAGTGTTTTTGTTTTTCCTATAACTCCCCCAAGAGCTCTACTTGCTGAGTCGGCCAGGGCAGATGTTGCGTATAGAAAGGTAATATGTTCAATAATAAAAAGACCCAAATATACTGCTCAAAAAAATAAAGGGAACACTTAAACAACACAATGTAACTCCAAGTCAATCACACTTCTGTGAAATCAAACTGTCCACTTAGGAAGCAACACTGATTGACAATACATTTCACATGCTGTTGTGCAAATGGAATAGACAACAGGTGGAAATTATAGGCAATAAGCAAGACACCCCCAATAAAGGAGTGGTTCTGCAGGTGGAGACCACAGACCACTTCTCAGTTCCTATGCTTCCTGGCTGATGTTTTGGTCACTTTTGAATGCTGGCGGTGCTTTCACTCTAGTGGTAGCATGAGATGGAGTCTACAACCCACACAAGTGGCTCAGGTAGTGCAGCTCATCCAGGATGGCACATCAATGCGAGCTGTGGCAAGAAGGTTTGTTGTGTCTGTCAGCGTAGTGTCCAGAGCATGGAGGCGCTACCAGGAGACAGGCCAATACATCAGGAGACGTGGAGGAGGCTGTAGGAGGGCAACAATCCAGCAGCAGGACCGCTACCTCCGCCTTTGTGCAAGGAGGAGCACTGCCAGAGCCCTGAAAAATGACCTCCAGCAGGCCACAAATGTGCATGTGTCTGCTCAAACGGTCAGAAACAGACTCCATGAGGGTGGTATGAGGGCCCGACGTCCACAGGTGGGGGTTGTGCTTACAGCCCAACACCGTGCAGGACGTTTGGGATTTGCCAGAGAACACCAAGATTGGCAAATTCGCCACTGGCGCCCTGTGCTCTTCACAGATGAAAGCAGGTTCACACTGAGCACGTGACAGACGTGATAGAGTCTGGAGACGCCGTCGAGAACGTTCTGCTGCCTGCAACATCCTCCAGCATGACCGGTTTGGCGGTGGGTCAGTCATGGTGTGGGGTGGCATTTCTTTGGGGGGCCGCACAGCCCTCCATGTGCTCGCCAGAGGTAGCCTGACTGCCATTAGGTACCGAGATGAGATCCTCAGACCCCTTGTGAGACCATATGCTGGTGCGGTTGGCCCTGGGTTCCTCCTAATGCAAGACAATGCTAGACCTCATGTGGCTGGAGTGTGTCAGCAGTTCCTGCAAGAGGAAGGCATTGATGCTATGGACTGGCCCGCCCATTCCCCAGACCTGAATCCAATTGAGCACATCTGGGATATCATGTCTCGCTCCATCCACCAACGCCACGTTGCACCACAAACTGTCCAGGAGTTGGCTGATGCTTTAGTCCAGGTCTGGGAGGAGATCCCTCAGGAGACCATCCGCCACCTCCTCAGGAGCATGCCCAGGCGTTGTAGGGAGTTCATACAGGCACGTGGAGGCCACACACACTACTGAGCTTCATTTTGACTTGTTTTAAGGACATTACATCAAAGTTGGATCAGCCTGTAGTGTGGTTTTCCACTTTAATTTTGAGTGTGACTCCAAATCCAGACCTCCATGGGTTGATAAATTGGATTTCCATTGATTATTTTTGTGTGTTTTTTTTGTCAGCACATTCAACTATGTAAAGAAAAAAGTATTTAATAAGATTATTTCTTTCATTCAGATCTAGGATGTGTTGTTTAAGTGTTCCCTTTATTTTTTTGAGCAGTGTATTTAAAAATGCTAGTAAACTCCAGAATGTCTTCAACAAAACAAAACTGAAAACCACTTCTCTTAGCAGCTGGTTTTCTAAAAGTCATTATTCTGTCTGGTTAATCATGAGTCTCCATCTTTTACACCAAGTCATTATCTGTGTTTTAGTCTGGTTAATCATGAGTCTACATCTTTTACACCAAGTCATTATCTGTGTTTTTGTCTGGTTAATCATGAGTCTCCATCTTTTACAGCAAGTCATTATTTGTGTTTTAGTCTGGCTAATCATGAGTCTCCATCTTTTACACCAAGTCATTATCTGTGTTTTAGTCTGGTTAATCATGAGTCTCCATCTTTTACACCAAGTCATTATCTGTGTTTTAGTCTGGTTAATCATGAGTCTTCTAGACCAATTGACTGCACATAATAACATGTTCTGCAGGTCTTATTTAGTTTCTGCCATCAAAATAATATCATCAGCATATAAAAGGATACTTAGCTTTTCATCATCATATCTTACTCCAATATTTAACTGTTTAATTTATTTTGCCAAATCATTTATAAACAAAGCAAACAAAGTCGGTGATAATGCATCTCCTTGTTTGACACCCGAGGGTGTGGGAAACCAATCTGTACGATATTCATTAACACGCTCACAAGCAATTGGTACTTTGTAAAGAGACTGGATTGCTTGATAAAATTTCTCATCAACGTATGTCTTTAACAAACTATAGGCTAAAAGATCCCTATTTACAAAATCAAAAGCTTTCTGGAAATAAATGAAACATGCAAAAGTAGGCTTCTCTTCATGTAATCTATTTCTGATTATTGTACAGACTGAGAAGATATGATCTATACAGGCTCTGGATTTATGAAAACCATTTTGTTCTTCCACCAGAATGTTTTGATCCTCTGAAAATGTAATTAGCCTATTGTTGAGGATGGATGAATATAATTGATGTATTGTACTTAATAAACTTATGCCTCTATAATTCAGTGGCACTCTCGGGTAATTTTTTAAAGATTTGGGAATGTGATTCACTATAGATTTATACCAAGTGGATGGCAGTATACTGTACTCAAAACAAATTTGGAGCAAATCATGTAGAACATCAATTAATTTAAGGAATTTTAAAACCTCATTAGGCAGTTCAATGCCAAACGTTTTCCCATTTCTTTGCAGCGTCAATCACCTTCTTAACTTCTGCCACAGACAGCTCCTGGTTTCAGTACGGGTTACATATATAAGAAGGTTCTACCATTGTATTTTCCAGTTAAGTTCTCAGGGAACATATGTCTTTATAAAATTCTTCCTCAAAATATGCCACATTTTTGTTACCTGAGAACAAACTAGCAAACCCCTTTTCCCACTCCTTAAGTACCTGTGAAATATTAGAGTTCTTCCCTGACTTCCATTGGAATTTTCTTATATGGATTAGGTCTTAACTTGTTTATATGGCTCCAAATTGTGCATTGCTGACCATAGATCCATTAACTCATCATTCCAATAAGGTTTGTTTCGGCTTGTAAACTTTCCTGGACTTGGGAGTGTATTCTTTATTCACATAATTTTTTTCCCATTTCAGAATATATAATATCACAAAATGTTTCATACCACACATCTAAATCAAATGTTGTTTCTTGGCATCTTTGCAGAGTTGCGATGAGTTCCACCAGAGCTCTACATGCCATTTCAGAACACAGAAAGTCATTTGGCACATTTCTTTTCTTACATTTATACCTATCCGGGGTATGTATCTTTTGCCCCTTGTGATGCACAGCATTACCTGGTTGAGAAAGTTTGTGGCCAACAGAAAATATCAAAATTAAAGAGAATGATCAGGGAGACTACTTTTTTTTCTCCAATTAAGTCAAAACATCCATATTCTTCAACTATCTGTGTTGGAGATAACACCTTCCATTAAGTTTCTAGACAGTTGTGGAGGGTAACTATATAGTCCACCACAGATTCTCCTTTGACAGATATGGATGTAAAGTTATCGCTTATGGGGCATGTCTTTCCATTAATGATACACATTTTAGAGTCCCAAAGGAATTCTAATAGGGTTTCCCCATAATGACTAACAAAGCCATCCAAAGCAACACACAATGGAACATCATCAATATCCTTTATATAGTCATCTACCCTCCCAATTCGACTGTTAAGATCCCCACATATGTAAATAGCATCTGCTTCTGTATGTAGCTATACTTGACTTAACAAATGACTATAGAAGGAGGATGCATCTCTACCCCATGTGGACTGTTCAGGTGGCAAATAGCATGAATATACAACAAAACAATAATCTGACTCCCTATGTTCAAAGCGCAAACCAATAATTCCTTGTATGGATTTATCGATCATTTAAACTTTATATGCTTTCATCATATCAGACTTTAGACATATTCCCACTCCCCCAGAGCCCCTGGGTGCTTTCACATGAGTGTTTATGTTGTGTCCATACCATACATACTCTTCAATATCAGTAGTTTCTTGCCGACGCAAATGCATTTCATTTATTGAGATAATGTCTGGGTTTATGGATTTTAGTATTATTTTTCGTAATTCATTGTTTAATGTAGTCCATCCGTAACATTCCAGTGCGCTATTGAAATCAAATCTCATAGGGGATGGGAAGCCCCTCAGTATGTAGTAGGTCTGTACACCCCATGTCCTTGTCTGCGTTGTCCTTCTGGTTGATCTCGTTTCATGACAAAATTGCCCTTTCCTCCTGGTATTTCCCTCAGAAGCGTCTTGAAGTTCAGTTCTATAAGGCGATCGGTGTGGGACTTGGCTGATCAAAGGAAGACTTTGTTGCAATTAGGATGGTCTCGCAGCTTTTGTTTTTTCCGTAACAGAGCCACTTTCTCCTCCACGGACAACACTCCACTTTCACAACCCGGGACCTCTACCTCTCTCCCTCATCCTTTCAACTGCAATCACCTCTGTTTCGCAGCCTAGGCCTACCGATATCATCCGTTTCACTTTGGAGATTAGGTCCTCGTTTTCATCAGCTGGCAGTCCTGCCACTCTGATAGGCATGTCTGGGTCGAACTTTGCTGTTTTGGCAGCGCCTATTATCCCAGATTCTAGGAATTCTACACGGGACTCCAGACGTCCAACATCAAGCGCTATGTGGTCTTGTTGTTATTCTCCAGTTGAGTCAGCAAAGCTGTATGATTATCCTGAATGGCTTTCTCCAAAGAGGCATGTAAGCTGTCAACTTTACTATTAATTCCTTTTTAAATACTCAGCTTCATTTCGTCCATAATTTTTTCAGTTTTTGTACCTAGACTCCTTATTGCCGTCATGAGATTAGCCATGCTATTGGCACTTTCTTTCTTTGATAAATTCGGCTCCATCCTTTTCTCGTCACTGCGTAGATTTCTACCGGAGTCCATATGTTTTAGCGGTTAAGTGTTACCGTTATTGCTGTTCGAGGTAACGTTAGAGAGCCAGCTAAATGTAACGTTATAGCTAGGCTAGCTAGATTACTCACCAAACAATCCCCAACAAGTCTGTCTATTGACTGTCTTTCACCCTCACGGGATTCAGACTTCAGCTGCCTCCATTTACGATCCGATCGCTATGTTTTAACCCCTGTGCGGCCTCCGTCCCGTATTTTTTTTCCAAATTATAGTGTTTTATAGATACACTTCTCCTGAATCGAACCACGTTGTCCGAGCAAAACATTAGATTATGTTAGAGAAGTATATCGTAAAAGTAGCCACATAGCCATTTTCCGACCAACCACATGCATCACAAATAACCCAAAAACAGCTAAATGCAGCACTAACCTTTGACAATCTTCATCAGATGACACACCTAGGACATCATGTTACACAATGCATGCATTCTTTTGTTCGATAAAGTTCATATTTATATATAAAAACAGCATTTTACATCGGTGCGTAACGTTGACTAACTATTTTCCCTCAAATGCATCCGATGAAACAGCGCTACAATTTACTAAATTACTATTCGAAAACATTTTTAAAATGTAATATTGTCATTCTAAGATTTATAGATGAATATCTCTTGAAAGCACCTGTAATGCCAGATTTAAAAATAACTTTACTGGGTAATCACACTTTGCGATAAAAGGGGATGCGATACTCTGAACAATAGGCTAGCAATACAGGTCAGCTCCATCTTGGAACAATCGCATATCAAATCTAGTCTTGTATACTATTGTCAATAATCCCTTACCTTTGATTATCTTCATCCTTAGGCACTTCCAGGAATCCCAGGTCCACAACAAATGTATTTTCGTTCGAAAAAGTTCATCCTTTATGTTCCATTAGCTTGTTGTTGTTAGCGCGTTCTGAAGGCTGCACCAAAAGTTCTGACGTGCGTGGGGCTACTCTTTCAACAAAATGCATTTTTTTCTTATTTAGGTTCGTTCAAACATGTCAAACGTTGTATAACATAAATCTTTAGGGCGTTTTTCAACTAGAGCTCCAATAAGATTCGAGGGGGACGATTGCATTGTGTTTCAAAACGTTTCGAAAGGGGAGGGTAGCTAGGGGCGCCGGCGTCATAATGGTGATGGCCCTCTCCGTGTGACCACGTTCCACAGCGTGTCATTGTGTCAGTTTTCACAGTAGAAGGCTCAAATCACTTTGTAAAGACTGGGGACATCTAGTGGAAGCAATAGGAAGTGCTCAATGAACCACAGCTCACGGTGTGATTAATAGGCAATGTGATGAAGTTGAGTCCGCAATTCAGAATTCCACTTCCTGTTTCGATCTGTCTCGGGGTTTTGACTGCCATATGATTTCTGTTATACTCACAGACACCATTCAAACAGTTTTAGAAACTTTAGGGTGTTTCTATCCACAAGTATTAATTATATGCATATCCTAGCTTCTGAGTTTGAGTAGTAGGCCGTTTAAAATGGGCACAATTTTTTTTCAAAAATCGCTGTAGCGCCCCCTATCCTAGGGGAACGCCAAGAGGTTAAACTTGGAAAATGTTTAAATGAAAAAAGTTTTGAAAGAGTTTGGTCCCATAAAGAAGCAGCAGCATTTTTCACCATGTGCACCGGAAGCTGTAGTAGTATTCTATCTTAGTCCTGTACTAACGCTTTGCCTGTTTGATGGCTCATCGGAGGTCATAGCGGGTTTCTTATAAGCGTACGGGTTAGAGTCCCACTCCTTGATAGCCGCAGCACCAGCCTTTAGCTCATTGTGGATGTTGCCTGTAATCCATGGCTTTAATTATTGCACAGTTGTCTTACTTTTTACCTCTGCATTGTTGGGAAAGGGCTCGTAAGTAAGCATTTCATTGTAAAAGTCTAGCCTTGTTGTATTTGGAGCACGTGACAAATAACATTTGATTTGATTCGATTTTGAGGTGACCTGCTGGTAAAAACAAGGTAAAACAAATTTTAGTTTTCCTGGATTAAAATCACTGGCCACATGAAGTGCCGCCTCTGGGTGTGCATTTTCTTGTTTTCTTGTAGCCCTATACAGCTGACTGGGGTCTTAGTGCCAGCATCGGTTTGTGGCGGTAAATAGACAGCTGTGAAAAATATAGATGAAAATTCTCTTGGTAAATAGTACGGTATGCAGTTTATCACAAGGCGAACAAAAAGTGAGACTTCTTTAACACTAAAGATCGGCACCAGCTGTTGTTAACAAAGAGACATACCTCTCCCCCTTCATTTTACCAGAGGTTGCCGACCAGTCTTGACAATGCATGAAAAAGCCAGCGAGATGTACGGTATATTATCCACATCCTTCTTCAGCTACTTCTCCAAAGAACATAGAATATTACAGTTGTTCAGGTCCCATTGATAGGATAGTCTCGAACGGAGCTAGTCCAGTTTGTTCTCTAGTGACTGTACGTTTGCCAACAGAACGGAGGGTAGAGGCAGTTTAATTGCTCGCCAACGTAGTCAGGATGCTGGCTCGTCTGCCTCTTTTGCGCCGTCGCTTCCTCTTTCGAGTCCCGTGGATTAGGGCCTGGTCCAAAGTAAGTAGAACGTCTAGAGCTGCCGACTCATTGAAGTAGATATTACCATCCAGATCAAGGTTAGTAATTGCTGTTTTGATCTCCAGAAGCTGTTCGTCATAGGAAATGATGGCGCAGACATTACACTGCGTGCACAATTATTAGGCAAGTGAGTATTCTGATCTTATCATTGTTTCTATTCACATTTTCAAACTCCAAACCATATAAACTTTGAATGCTTATTGGATTTAATAATTTTCAGGTGATATGTATTTGTGTAATGAGGGAGGGTGTGCCGGAAGTGAATAACACCTTATATTAAGTGTGCATAATTATTAGGCAGCCTCATTACCTCAGGTAAAATGGGCCAAAAAATAAATTTAACTGACACTGAAAAGCCAAAAATGTAAAATGCCTTTCAGACGGATGCGACACTCTTTAAATAGCTAAACTATTGAGGTGTGACCACCAGACATTCAAACGTTTTGTTGCGAATAGTCAACTGGGGTGCAAAAAACGCATGGGGAAGAAAAGGCGCAAATTAACTGCAAAAGACTTGAGAAGAATTAAACGTCAAACTACCAGGAACCCATTATCCTCCAATGCCACCATATTCCAGAACTGCAACCTACCTGGAGTGTTCAGAAGTACAAGGTGTCAAGTGCTCAGAGACATGGCCAAGGTCAAGAAGACTGAAACAAGACCACCACTGAATAAGATTCACAAGTTGAAGCGTCAAGATTGGGCAAAGAAATACTTGAAGACAGATTTTTCAAAGGTTTTATGGACAGATGAAATGAAAGTGACTCTTGATGGACCAAATGGATGGGCCCGTGGATGGATCAGTAATGGACACAGGGCACCACTTTGAGTCAGGTGCCAGCAAGGTGAAGGAGGGGAACTGGTATGGGCTGCTGTCATTGAGGATGCGGTAGTTGGACCTTTTTGGGTTGAAGATGGACTGAAACTCAACTCCCAAACCTACTGCCAGTTTCTGGAAGATTCTTTCGTCAAACAGTGGTACAGGAAGAAGTCCTCAGCGTTCTAGAAGGCCGTGATCTTTATGCAGGACAATGCTCCATCACATGCATCCAAGTACTCCACTGCTTGGCTAGCCAGCAAGGGCCTCAAAGATGCCTGAATAATGACCTGGCCCCCTTCCTCACCTGACTTAAATCCTATTGAGAACTTGTGGGCCCTTCTCAAATGTGAGATTTACAGTGATGGAAGACAATACACCTTTTTGAACAGCATTTGGGAGGCTATGGTTGCTGCTTCAGCGAAAATTGATCGTGAACAGATCAAGAAACTGACAGACTCCATGGATGGAAGGCTCATGGCAGTTATTGAAAATAAGGGTGGCTATATTGGTCACTGAATATTTTTGAAAGGCCAAAAATGTTAGATAATTGTCATTTTGTGTTACTTATCTGTTACACTTACTCTAAAAATTGAGAATAAACAAGTGAGTTGAGAGAAATTATTTTTGTAATTTAGTTTCCTAATAATTCTGCACACTAATAGTTGCCTAATATTTGTGCACACTTATATATTTCCCTGAGAAAGACAAAACTCACTTTTCCTTTGTTAAACATTCAGGTTTGAGGTTCAATAACATTTTGGATTGACTGAGAGCATTGTGTTGTTCAACAATAAAATGAATCCCGAGAAATTCAATTTGCCTAATAATTGTGCATGCAGTGTATATACAAAAAAAATAAGATCAGTTTAAAAACACACACAAAATGGCAGAATTGGTCAGGAGCCCGTAAAACCGCTGCTATCTACTGCAGCGCCATTCTCACAGTATGGAAAATGGAGTCTCCATGGAGCCAAGTGTTGACATTTAGTCACTAAACAGTGGTGGAGAGGAGGAACAATAGAGGGATGAAGAGGCTGAACATAAGGATCCGTGGAGAGGGTGAATAAAAAGGACAAGAATCTACACAGACATGTTCTGAGGGATGGCAAGTGGAACATTGCTCCTGGTCTGTGTTGTAACACACACGCTCGCTTGTATGCACGCATGCAAGCACACACACGCAAACACACACACACGCTCTCTTTCTCTCTCTCTTATGTGAAGTGCCATTAAGGAAGTTAGTGGCTGTTCTGAGTGCTTAATAATCACGCATTCAACAGGCTGGACATTGTTAATCTTAATCTGTCTCTTATCTCCCGTTCCAGGCGAGAAGGAGAATTAGCAGCCTTCACTCATTTGCTCAGCCTCTCCTCTCGCCCCAGCCATCGCTCCTCATTAACGCATCACAGAGCCGTGTGGCCCGCTGCGATACCACAGACTTCATCCAGCTCGTTAGGCCAGAATTAACCTTTTCTCATTTGCCTGACGAAAGATATGGGCACTCATTGGCACCAGTGATTCAGTGACAGTAAGTCAGGGAATTACTTTTCTAATAAAGAGAGCAGTGGATGGGTAAGTGAGCATTGAGCATACCGTAGTGGTCGGCAGTAGTGCAACTTCCCTTGCAGGT
Organism: Salmo trutta; assembly: GCF_901001165.1. NCBI lineage: Eukaryota > Metazoa > Chordata > Actinopteri > Salmoniformes > Salmonidae > Salmo > Salmo trutta. The sequence goes on along the minus strand of NC_042983.1, from coordinate 32,552,915 downwards.
GTCGACCTCGGGTTACCCAGCCTGTATGCAAAATTGCTAACCACTGCTCCAAAAGTGTTATCCCTTGGGTGAGATAGCATTGAGCCTACGAACGAAGGTAAGGGTCATTACAATACAAAAGATCGACTGTGTGAATTTTGTATGTGAGCAAGGAAGAACACACTCACTGACATGACTATATCTGCTTGACTGATCCATTATAGGCACGCATTCTAGTAAAATATCTGTCTCCTAAAATATGAAATAGCTGTTGCTCATAGTAATTCAGCATACAATGTAGAAACCCCAATACAGTCTGGGCAAAAACAGGAGATAAATAAATCATGAGGGTGGAGGAGGAGAGAAAATGAGGGGACGGAGGTGAAAGAAGATGAAAACGCCCCGCTCAGCTTATCTCCGAAAGGTTTTATCCCCATTTCTCGTTTCAATTAAAGATACGGCCCTAGCCTCGTCTCAGGAGAATGACACTTTAGCCTAGACCATCTCCGTCTGATTGCAGTTTCAGTAATGTTATTTTCATGCAAATGTCTTTTTTTTTTCTAATCTCCAAATTAAACGTTAGAGGCGCCAGTGGTGTTGCCCCCTCCGGTTACACGCCTGAAATCACAAGATATGATTCTTGACATTGAGCTGCGTCTTTTCTGCCTGATATGGGCAACATTCAGGGGCAGAGTATAGTACTGTTTTATTAAGACTTGAAAAAGAGGTAATACAGATTTTTTTTCTTCTTATGTAAAAAAAAACATAAACAACACAACAGAGGATTAATGGAAAAATTCTACAAGATGCAAGTTTGAGTAGCCATAATCACCTGGCCCCCAATAACTTGATTTAGCAGAGGATGGCCACTGAGAAAGATGTAAAGCAATTGCATTGTGCAGTGTGACTTGTTTGTATCAGCATTTGATTGTGTTTTAATTCAATGCAATGCTATTCAAAAACATTACTTCTCATTGGAGTCTGGATGTTGGGCAGACACAAAATGATTGAGTCCTGAAACGGACTTTAGCTTGGATAAATTTAGAGAATGTAACAATTAGGTAACACTGTCAATGTACTAGGCAGTCAGTCCCAAATGGAATGGGATTTAGCTACTTTCTACTCCTGTTCACAGTGAGTAGAATGCTAACTTGTATTTAATCCAAATTGGCTCAGCATTTAAAGAAAAAAGTAAGCACAAAATAGCCTTATTGCACCCAGTTCTAACAATGGAACACAGACAAGAGCACAGAGACAACAAATAGCCACTTAGCGCTGAATGTGCTAGCCAAAGAGTCCATTTGTGTGGCTGGCTGGCTGAATATAGGAGAAGGGGGGTCGTAAACAGAGGCAATTTCTAGGCTTTCATTGCAGAGAGTTTGCCTCTACTGCTAAACCACCTATGCTAATTTAATAAACTACTTCAACACACTCATTACTAGTCTAGGGGAACACAGGCTAAATAGGCTATTTGTAGCAGTTTAACGTGACAGTGAACAATGAAAGGCTTAGTGTATGTTGCAACCAGAGACAGTCAAATTACCTGGATCTTCAACTTCTCTTGGATCTGCATGACCTACTTGGTCAGCCAGCTCCAGACAATTGTTGTCCCTGTTGTTAGGTTTGGGGAAAGACTTGAGGTGAAATGAAGGGGAATAGCTATGTACCAGGAATCAATAGCATATGCAGTCCAAACACTATCTATGTGAATAGCTGTTGGTGTCTCATCTCCTCTTTACCAAGATAAGATGGATGGAGAGGTTGCTACTGAAATAGAATCAAAATGAGGAATGTGTCATTTGAAATGAATAGAAATTTAAGTTACCTTGTGAATTGGTATGTGACCCATCAGTTATTAAGAGTGAATTTAGAAGAGAGGATAGACTTTGATAGAGGAGGAGGACATGAGGAGTGAAATCAACAGAGAGATAAGTCAGTAAAAACCTGGGAGGAAAGACTTAATGAACCACAAAACAGAAAAGGAAGAATATTCTACAACAGTCCTTAAATCTTTATTGCTCTAAAGACATCTAACATTTAGCAGTGATGTTGGACTTTGGGATGCCATTCTAACATTTAGCAGTGATGTTGGACTCTAGGATGCCATTCTAACATTTAGCCGTGATGTTGGACTTTGGGATGCCATTTCTTTGGCATTCTCAGAAGATGTATTCATTTTGTTTGAAATGAACACTATCAATGTACTTGCCAATCATACATTCATTGTTTTCTTTGGTAGGCCATCTTGGGTTGCACAGATATTGTACTGGCCTAAGGTAAGTTTTATTTCCTTGTTCTCCAAGAAAAGACAAAGGCAGACAACTAGAACAGTCCCGTTATTAAAATGTTAATTCAAGGCCCTTATCGAACAGCACAGACAGGCCTTAATGTGAGTGAGAGAGGAAGATAGAGTGGGTGTGCGTAGGCCCATCATAAGCCGCTTACAGTCACCAATCAGCATATCTCAATAATGGGATATTCAGTATGTGCCTGCAACAGACTGCATGGCATTTTGACAACTAACCAATTACATTTAATTTGTATTATATTGACTTAAATTTGTAGAAATAGTGGCTCCCTGAAAATATCTAATTAAAGAAGTAAATTACGTTCATGATCACCTAATTGAGTGGCTTTGATGATTCACAACCCCATCATCCCAACACACACACACTTATTTTCTCTTTGACACTTTTGTCCCCCTATACAAATGAATATATTGAGTGTGGCAGTTTTATAATGTTGTGCTGTGACAGGCATTTTCATCTTGATATTGTAAATGATTTGCATTCCCCACAGCCAGATATGTCCAAATTGTTATGTCTGTGTAATTTCAAACCTGGTCATCGTAATATAAATCCACTGCCATTCCACGTGGGCTATTTGAGTGAAATCAAAGGACGGATTGGAATGGAAAAGCATTATCACGGTTTCATGGCTTGAATAAAGTAGATAGATGAAATGGTCAGAGGAGTAAAGAGAAATTAATTGTTAGTGAGGGTTAGACACACAATAATATGCAATGAATATTTATGATGCATTTTAGCAAATGGAAAAAATATATAAATGCTTTTCAATGATTAAGGGTACATTGCTCATTCGTACAATCTAACGTGCAGTTTGAATAAGGAATTATGTAATTACATTACACTAACCTAAATAGGTAGAACAATTAATATCAGTATCCAAGGAAATCCAATATGAGTTATGAAACTTGAAGTTGTAGGTTTCAAATTAAATTCCATCATCACTAAACTGGCAGGAATTGACGGCCAATATGCACATCAGAGACTATAATTATACTGAACAAAAATATAAACGAAGTGTTGGTCCCATGTTTTATGAGCTGAAATAAAATCCTAGACTTTTTCCATATGCACAAAAAGCTTATTTCTCTCACATTTTGTGCACAAATTTGTTTACATCCCTGTTAGTGAACATTTCTCCTTTGCCAAAATAATCCATCCATCTGACAGGTGTGGCATATCAAGAACCTGATTAAACAGCACGGTCATTACACAGGTGCACCTTCAGGTGGGGACAATAAAAGTCCACTCTAAAATGTGCAGTTTTGTCACACAACACAATGCCACAGATGTCTAAAGTTTTGAGGGAGTGGGCAATTGGCATGCTGACTGCAGGAATGTCCACCAGAACTGTTGCCAGAGAATTGAATGTTAATTTCTCTCCCATAAATTGACTCCAACGTCGTTTTATGGAATTTGGCAGTACGTCCAACTGGGCCTCACAACCGCAGACCACGTGTAACCACGCCAGCCCAGGATCTCCACACCCGGCTTCTTCACCTGTGGGATCGTATGAGACCAGCCACCAGGACAGCGGATGAAACTGAGGAGTTTTTCTGTCTGTAATAAAGCCCGTTTGTGGGGAAAAACTCGTTCTGATTGGCTGGGCCTTACTCCCCAGTGGGTGGGCCTGGCTCCCAATTGGGTGGGCCTATGCCCTCCCAGGCCAAGCCATGGCTGCACCCCTGCCCAGTCATGGGAAATCCCTTAGATAAGGGCCTAGTAGATTTATTTCAACTGACTGATTTATTTATATGAACTTTAACTCAGGAAAATCATTGAAATTGTTGCATGTTGTGTTTATATTTTTGTTCAGTATGGTATGCCAGCAGTAGATCACTATTCAGCTACCTTTTCCCTGCTGCTATAAAGGACCTTGCCAACTCCATCTGAGGCTGACAGGAACAACAGACCACCACAACCACTTCCTATTATTACATTTTTTACTACCAAGAGATATATCTGCAAAATATATGAGAGAGAGATCAAATCAAAATTTCATGATTCAATTGAAGACTTATCACATTGTCCAAGCCATTTCTTACTTGGACATAGCAAAATAATAAATTTCAAAGTTTGGGTGTTGGAAACCACTGATACAACTCTGCCCAAGGTTCTCACTGGCTTCCCTCTACCTGATACCTAGGGGAGTTTTAACAGCCGTTGTTTCAGAGCATGCCTGGTGTTGAACAAAACTGTCCGTGGCACGAGTGCTTGTTGTTCTCACAAAATAGGGCAGATAGATCAAAAGCCTGAGCGAGGCCTGGAAGCAGCCAAGACAGTTCATCTGAGCGGGTGGTAGAGTAACCATGCCCTTGAGGGCACCTGGCCAGCCCAGGGGTCGTGGGTGGCCTGACCTCCGCAGATGAGAACACGAGTGAGGACAGCTGCAGGGGACAGATGCCGTGTTTGCAAAGCGGAAGCAGGGTTTTTAACCGTCCATGTTATTGTGTTGTGTCACTGAAGAATCCTTCTGATGAGGAGGGTGCCAGGCACAGTACACTGTGTGGGAATCCAGATAGGGCAGGCAGGCTCTCTCTGCCTCAGTACACTGATTTATTGAAATGAACTTGTGTGACCGCCAACTCGTCCAAGTTCTAACGTGGGAGGGGAAGGAGAAATCTGTTTTGCTGTTGCACTACAAGTCTCCTTTGGCTCTCTCTCTTTTCTCTATTTTTGTTTCACACTGTCACACGTGCATACACACATGCATACATGCATGAAAACACACACACAGAGAGAGATGCCAGACTTTGCTTACATGGGACACACAGGCTTGCTGGTAGCGCAACTACTGATGGGCTCATCTGGCCTTTTTATGACTCAGAGAGAAAAAGGACACATTTAATGAGGCTCCCTCTGCATTCAATAACTTTGTCACATGAATAAATAATGCTCTCATCCTTTCATATCAAAACAATTTGTTCAAATGACATATGAGAGCAAATGATGTACACGCTTCAACCTTTCATGTTTGATAGCGAGAAGTAAGCTTTATCATTTGGAGGCAATTATTTTAGGTATACGGACTGCTCATCTATAATTTAGCTAAGTGCATGTGAGAAACCTCAGAAAACCTCCCAAAAACCGTCAATATCTAGAGTGTGAATTATTTCAGTCTTGATTGGGAAGCTCACTCTATGTGGAGTATTTTAATTAGACTTCTTTGGACATTCGGGCAGTGTTGCAGCTAGCGATGGTTAAACTAATGATGTATCAAAGATCAACCTGGCCTCAGGGTAATTTGTAGTATTTGGAATGTAGTATGATATATTACATTATGTTACGAATGGAATAGTGGTCGTACAATGTCCTACAAATTGGTGGACGTATAGTATCATAAATCCTACCCGGTCATACAATCTCACACGAAATGGATGACATAATGCATCAAAGGTCTTGGAGGATGTATAGTAGTATACGACTTGCTCTGAAGCCAGGGCTGCTTGTTGCGTCGTTAGCCTTTGTGGTAACAACAATTTAGGAGAATTTAACTAGTAGGTTAGGAGAATTACATGACAGACTGCCCAGCTCAATCCAGGTGAAAGAGATAATCCCTTATTGATGTCACTTGTTAAAACCACTTAAATCAGCGTAGATGAAGGAGAGGAGACTGGTTAAAGAAGGATTTTTAAGCAATGAGAAAATTGTGACCCGTTTCTAGAAGCTAGGCGACATCATTACTTCACAGGAGAGGCATTTGAACGTTTTATTTTTATTTGTATCAAAAATATATTTGAGGGCAGAAATGCCTTCTGGAACATGTCAACCATCATGTGCCTTAATAACAAACGTGTATCTGTAAATATGAATACAATTGTTAAATTACAAGCCTAGTTGGTTTAGCCACAGAAAAACTGAGAGGGAGAAGCATTCAGCCATGTATACAGGTAAGAGTCTAGCTACATTTTCAGATATTATACATTGCTAATTTAGTCAGAAAGTCACTTTCATTGGAAGATAAGCATATTGTTAGCTATCTAGCTAATGTTAGCTGGTTGGCTTGCTAGCTAATGTTTTGTATATGATCTGTATAATAATATTATTTGTATCTCAGAAAGGCATTTGCATCGCTAGTTATAGCCTAATATTAGCTATCTAGTTAACATTGAACCTAGTTGATTAGCTTTAGCTATCTGCAGATTCATGCATGGTGCATGGTAGAATGAGTTGGGATTATGGTTCATTGTTTAGCTTGCTAGCTAGACTCCACTATGTAAGTAACCATTTCATTGTACCATTTATACCTTCTGTATCATGTGCACATGACAAATAAACATAGATGTTATTTGATAAAGTGTGTGTTTACCAGAGACGGTAATGTTAAGAACAACACAACCTGCACTAAAGTCAGATTAGGATATATGCCAAGGACTAGATAATGTGTATTTTTAGTGCTACATTTTTGCTACTGCTTTCACCCCTGTTAGTCTTGAAATCTTTGGTTGTTTACTACACTACCTTATTCACTCTGTTTAGCACATTTCATCACATGTAAATCCTTAAAGAGATGGATGCTGAATGGGTGTAGACAAAGAATAACTCTCCAGTAGGTAAACTAAAACATTCATGGGCCATTTTCTCAAAAGTGGGGTTACAAGTTAATCAACTTTCAAAGCAGAATTACTTTCCCATTGTTCCTTAACGGCAGTGTATGATATGTCATTTTCTAGCTCTGAGTCTTTACTTTTATACAATGTAAAAAACACAATTTAACCTCTACATGATATGTGACTAGAATGGCGTTGTAAACAACAGCCAACTTTCAGAGACATAGACATGTCTTATATCATCAGAAATCTTAATCTAACTGCAGTGTCCAATTTGCAGCAGCTATTACAGTGAAAAAATACCATGCTATTGTTTGAGGATAGTGCACAACAACAAAACACTTTTATCAGGGCAATTGGTTTGATACATTCATGTCTGATGGTAAATAATGTACTTACATTCAGTAATCTTGCTTTGATTTGTCATCATGAGGGTCCCAGAGATAAAATGTAGCAAACTTGTACCAAAACAATTTATGAAATCTAATCAGCAAAACGTTTTTGGAAGGAAAATATCCACTTTTAGATCAGTACGTAAAATACGTTTTTGCTTGTCATGCTAATGCAGTTGTTTAAATGGTTGCATATTAATTTGAGATATTTTTCTTTAAATTCTATATACAGTACCAGTCAAAAGCTTGGACACACCTACTTATTCCAGGGTTTTTTACTATTTTCTTCATTGTAGAATAATTGTAGAATAATAGTGAAGACTTCAAAACTATGAAATAACACATATGAAATCATGTAGTAGTGCTTTACAGGACCTCATCTCGGTGGTGGGTCACAATTGAGACATAGACTGTGTATGTGTGCCATTCAAAGTGTGAATGGGCAAGGCACAAGATTTAAGTGCCTTTGAAAGGGGTATGGTAGTAGGTGCCACGTGCATCGGCTTGTGTGAAGAACTACAACACTGCTGGGTTTTTCACACTCAACAGTTTCCCACGTGTATCAAGAATGGTCCACCACCCAAAGGACATCCAGCCAACTTGACACAACTGTGGGAAGCATTGGAATCAACATGGGCCAGCATCTCTGTGGAATGCTTTTGACACAGTGTAAAGTCCATGCCCCGACGGATTGAGACTGTTCTGAGGGCAAAAGGAGCTGGTGCAACTCAATATTAGAAAGGTGTCCTTAATGTTTTGTACACTCAGTTAGGTTAAGGTTAGGAAAAGGGTTAGGGGAAGGGTTAGCTAAAATGCTAGAGTTGTCCCTGGACGCGACTCAAACATGCAACCTTTTGATTGGTAGACGGTCACGGTATACGCCCACCCATCCTCCCCGGCCAACCTCATTACTTTGTTTCTGTCTTAAGTAACCAGACCATTATTCCATTCGTAACGTAATGTAACATAACATACTAAATGAAGGTACACAGTTGTACATTCCAGACAGGCACGGCACCAGGATTTTTTCTCTCCCGGTGCTAAGTGGGGGCTTGATCAATACGTGGGGGTGCTAATAAAATAGTAGATTTTCATGACAATTTACAAGTGCATTTATTCCATATGCATAATCAGACAACTGTGCATTGGTAATAATGTTTCGGATGAAATGGCTATCACAACGTCAGAAATGAAGGGAATAATATCTACAGTGCAGCCACAACGAGAAGTGCATTTACCCCTGTCAACTGTTCACACATGGTCAAAAACAAGCTGGCTATCATTACAATCTTAGCGATTATATTTCTATTGCAAAGAATACCTGAGATCCTCAAAAGGTTCTACAGCTGCAACATCGACAGCATGACTGGTTACATCACTGCCAGGTACTGCAATTGCTTGCGCCTCCATCCGCAAGGCACTACAGAGGGTAGTGTGTATGGCCCAGTACATCACTGGGGCTAAACTGCCTGCCTTCCAGGACTTCTACACCAGGCGGTGTCAGAGGAAGGCCCTAAAAATTGTCAAAGACCCCAGCCACCCCAGTCATAGACTGTTCTCTCTACTACCGCATGGCAAGCGGTACCGGAGTGCCAAGTCTAGGACAAAAAGGCTTCTCAACAGTTTTCACCCCCAAGCCATAAGACTCCTGAAGAGGTAATCAAATGTCTTCCAACTTGCTGTCCAACTTTTGTGGCTGGATAACGCCGAAAGCAGAGGGCGCCTTGGTTCTTCAACAGGTGACTGACTTAAATTAGAGGGAGCGGTGGCTGTGCTAACAGTGCAGCTAACAGTGACTGTGGAGCAGCTAGCAGCGACGAACTGCTCCTGTGCTCCCTCACGTCGTGGCTCACGAGTTTCTCTCTCCGACTCATCTTTCTTATCTCACTCTTCTTCTTTGGCCCCCTTTGAGACAGGGTCTGGAATTTAATTTTCTACCCGCACTCTTCTCTTGATCAGAAAACGGTCAATCGCAAGGGGGCGAGATGAGCGACTAGCTAGCTAGAAGTTAGCTCACATAACGTAGCCTAACACCAGACCCCCCCCCCCCCACACACACAAACACACACACAAATATACACACACATGTCATAGGGTTCACGTGCGGCATTAGCACACTCAGCCAGAATCGGATTGGGAACAGAATGGCTGGTTATTAACTTTTACATATTTCTTTATTTAAAAATAAAAAAATGCTAAAATGCTTGAGGGGGCTTAACTGGGGCTACGCAGATTTGTGACGTGGCTATAGCTCCCCCTAGCCCCGGTGTAGTTGCCGTGCCTGATTCCAGACCCTATGTCTTTTTAATCAGTCTGGGCTAGGGGCAGTATTTTTATGGCCAAATAAAAAACGTACCCGATTTAAACTGGTTACTACTCTTGCCCAGAAACGAGAATCTGTCATCTGATGAAGATCATCAAAGGTTAGTGCTGCATTTAGCTGTGTTTTGGGTTTTTGTGACATATATGCTTGCTTGGAAAATGGCTGTGTGGTTATTTGTGTCTATGTACTCTCCTAACATAATCTAATGTTTTGCTTTCGCTGTAAAGCCTTTTTGAAATCGGACAATGTGGTTAGATTAACGAGAGTCTTATCTTTCAAATGGTGTAAAATAGTCGTATGTTTGAAATATTGAAATTATTGCATTTTTGAGGTTTTTGTATTTCGCGCCATGCGATTCCACTGGCTGTTGAATAGAGTGGGACGCTAACGTCCCACCTAGCCCATAGAGGTTAATGTGATCAGGCTCCAAAGACAAACAATTTCCCAACCACTTGAAAGATGAAATGCATATTAACTTAAGACTGTTGCCTTTACCAACCCATGCACTGCACCTTGCCATCAGCACTTTCTGCTTTAGACCCTGTGATAGTGAACATAATGTAGTATTGGGTCTCTCATAAGGCCTTCAATGAACTTCAATTTCTGATTGAGCAAATTTACATTTCATCCACAGGAACTTTACTGGAGCCGTTTTCTTTTCTCACCATTCGCCATATTCCTCTTCCACTCCCGCCTCCCTCTCTACTCCCTGTTCTGCACAGGCCTGATTGTGCTCTCTCTTTCTCTCTGCTCAGCCCAGTGCACTCTTCATATTGGTCTCTTTTGTGAGGTTTAAATGACAGCCCAGGATACAAGTTGCTGACTTACAGTATGGATGTCGGCAGCCAAGCCGTTGAACTCTTCAGACAGAGTTGAGAAAGGTTTTCCAAGGTTCAATCTCATCAAGAAATGAAGCTGGAGCTGAAAGAGATTTGGCTGGATAAGTTTTACAGAGAATAAAATAGAGAGGCAGAGAGAATGAAACTTTGGCAAGTTTGTGTGTAGCCAATTTTACTCAGTTAATATATGTCTCGCCATTTTTCTTATACACCTGAGCATTACAGTAATAGAGAAACTACAGTACATAAAACATAATACAAAGCAATATGTGTGAGTCTTATGTCTGATGTTCAAACCAATACTGTCACATTTTCTCTTAAAAATCTAGTAAAAATATATAATGTTTGAGCATTTATTTAATTTCAACCAAGAATATATTATTTGTAATAATATATTATATTATTTCATCTCTTCACCTCCTTCCTCCTCTTGGGATTTTCAAGTCACATTTATTTTTATTTGTGAATCTTCAGAGGACTCTGTTGTTTGGTCATTAAACTTTCATGACATGGAATCTTCATCGGAGGAGATGAGAGTGTGGCTGTTTTGAAACGCTCTCTGAAGTGAAACACGGTTTTCTGTTAGGGCTTGATGGGCTTTGATGTAAATGTGTTGTGATCTTTGCTATCACAAATCTAAAAGAGATTTCAGAGTGGGACGACACATTTAAATGAATGCATATACACATGGACTTCATGTGGATACTGTATTTCCCTATTGAGACATATACTAAAGCAGAACACGTCTCTGCAATTCAAAATGACCTTGAAAATTATTAAATTCCTCAAATCCTGAGGGCATTGATGTCTATTTGTTCTGATCTTTGATATTTCAAATCTAATACACATTTCTATACACATGACATGCACACTATATATACAAAGTAGTAGGACACTCCTTCAAATTAGTGGATTTGGCTAATTCAGCCACACCCATTGCTGACAGGTGTATAAAATCGAGCACACAGCCATGCATTCTCCATAGACAAACATTGGCAGTAGAATGGCCTTACTGAAGAGCTCAGTGACTTTCAACGTGGCACCGTCATAGGTTGCCACTTTTCCAACAAGTCAGTTAGTCAAATTTCTGCCCTGCTAGAGATTCCCCAGTCAACTGTAAGTGCTGTTATTATGAAGCGGAAACGTCTAGAAGCAACAACGGCTCAGCGCGCAAAGTGGTAGTCCACACAAGCTCACAGAATGGAACCGCCGAGTGTTAAAGCGCGTAGCGCGTAAAAATCGCCTGTCCTCGGTTGCAACACTCATTTACGGAGTTCCAAACTGCCTCCGGAAGCAACGTCAGCACAAAAACTGTTCGTCAGGAGCTTCATGAAATGGGTTTCTGATCACTGATCATAATCTTGATGTGATTGGCCTGACTGGAACATGGCTTAAGCCTGATGAATTTACTGTGTTAAATGAGGCCTCACCTCCTGGTTACACTAGTGACCATATCCCCCGCGCATCCCGCAAAGGCGGAGGTGTTGCTAACATTTACGATAGCAAATTTCAATTTACAAAAAACAAAACGACGTTTTCGTCTTTTGAGCTTCTAGTCATGAAATCTATGCAGCCTACTCAATCACTTTTTATAGCTACTGTTTACAGGCCTCCTGGGCCATATACAGCGTTCCTCACTGAGTTCCCTGAATTCCTATCGGACCTTGTAGTCATAGCAGATAATATTCACATTTTTGGTGACTTTAATATTCACATGGAAAAGTCCACAGACCCACTCCAAAAGGCTTTCGGAGTCATCATCGACTCAGTGGGTTTTGTCCAACATGTCTCCGGACCTACTCACTGCCACAGTCATACTCTGGACCTAGTTTTGTCCCATGGAATAAATGTTGTGGATCTTAATGTTTTTCCTCATAATCCTGGACTATCGGACCACCATTCTATTACGTTTGCAATCGCAACAAATAATCTGATCAGACCCAACCTAGGAGCATCAAAAGTCGTGCTATAAATTCTCAGACAACCCAAACATGCCTTGATGCCCTTCCGGACTCCCTCTGCCTACCCAAGGACGTCAGAGGACAAAAATCAGTTAAACACCTAACTGAGGAACTCAATTTAACCTTGCGCAATACCCTAGATGCAGTTGCACCCCTAAAAACTAAAAACATTTGTCATAAGAAACTAGCTCCCTGGTATACAGAAAATACCCGAGCTCTGAAGCCAGCTTCCAGAAAATTGGAACGGAAATGGCGCCACACCAAACTGGAAGTCTTCCGACTAGCTTGGGAAGACAGTACCGTGCAGTATCGAAGAGCCCTCACTGCTGTTCAATCATCCTATTTTTCCAACCTAATTGATAAATTAAGAACAATCCGAAATGTATTTTTGATACTGTCGTAAAGCTAACTAAAAAGCAGCATTCCCCAAGAGAGGATAGCTTTCACTTCAGCAGTAATAAATTCATGACCTTCTTTGAGGAAAAGATCATGATCATTAGAAAGCAAATGATGGACTCCTCTTTAAATCTGCGTATTCCTCCAAAGCTCAGTTGTCCTGAGTCTGCACAACTCTGCCAGGACCTAGGATCAAGGGAGACACTCAAGTGTTTTAGTATTATATCTCTTGACACAATGATGAAAATAATCATGGCCTCTAAACATTCAAGCTGCATACTGGACCCTATTCCAACTAAACTACTGAAAGAGCTGCTTCCTGTGCTTGGCCCTCCTATGTTGAACATAATAAACAGCTCTCTATCCACCGGGTGTGTACCAAACTCACTAAAAGTGGCAGTAATAAAGCCTCTCTTGAAAAAGCCAAACCTTGACCCAGAAAATATTTAAAAAACCTTCGGCCTATGTCCAATCTCCCATTCCTCTCAAAAATTTTTGAAAAAGCTGTTGCGCAGCAACTCACTGCCTTCCTGAAGACAAACAATGTATACGAAATGCTTCAGTCTGGTTTTAGACCCCATCATAACACTGAGACTGCACTTGTGAAGGCAGTAAATAACCTTTTAACCTGTCTGGGCTAGGGGGCAGTATTTTCACGGCTGGATGAAAAACGTACCCAATTTAAACAGGTTACTACACTGGCCCAGAAACTAGAATATGCATATAATTAGTAGATTTGGATAGAAAACACTCTGAAGTTTCTAAAACTGTTTGAATGGTGTCTGTGAGTATAACAGAACTCATATGGCGGGCAAAAACCTGAGAAAAATCCAAGCAGGAAGTGAAAAGTCTGAGAATTGTAGTTCTTCTTTTGATTCTCTATCGAAACTACAGTGTCTGTGGGGTGACGTTGCACTACCTAAGGCTTCCATTGTCTGTCAACAGCCTTCAGAAAGTGGTTTGAGCATTTTCCTGTCACTGGCTACATAATAGGAGCTCAGTTACTGAGTGGTCTGCCTGGAAACAAAGGGATTGGATATGCGCGTTCATGCGAGCACGCAGTTCCTTCTTTTTCTTCTTGAATGAATATGCTATTGTCCGGTTTAAATATTACCGCAATTTTACGTAAAAAAATCATAAAGATTGATTTTAAACAGCGTTTGACATGCTTCTAAGTACGGTAATGGAACATTTTGACTTTTCGTCTCTCGTTCCGCGCTCGCGCGTTATGCCTTTGGATAAGTGATCTGTACGCACGAACAAAACGGAGGTATTGGTACATAAATATGGATTATTTCTAACAAAAACAACATTTCTTGTGGAAGTAGCAGTCCTGGGAGTGCATTCTGACGAAGATCACCAAAGGTATGTGAATATTTCTAATACTAATTCTGAGTTTAGGTTGCCCCGAACTTGGCGGGTGTCTGAATAGCTCACCGTGATGGCTGAGCTATGTACTCAGAATATTGAAAAATGTGCTTTCTCCGTAAAGCTATTTTAAAATCTGACACAGCGGTTGCATCCAGGGGTAGTCTATCTATAATTCTTTAAATAATTGTTATATATTTTGTCAACGTTTATCATGAGTATTTTTGTAAATTGATGTGCACGTTCACCGGACGTTTTGGTGGGTATACATTTTCTGAACATCATGCACCAATGTAAAATGCTGTTTTTGGATATAAATATGAACATTATTGAACAAAACATACATGTATTGTGTAACATAATGTCCTAGGAGTGTCATCTGACAAAGATCGTCAAAGGTTAGTGCTTCATTTAGCTGTGTTTTGGGTTTTATTGACACATGTCCTTGCTTGGAAAATGGCTGTGTGATTATTTTTGTCTATGTACTCTCCTAACATAATATAATGTTTTGCTTTCGCTGTAAAGCCTTTTTGAAATCGGACAATGTGGTTACATCAAGGAGAAGTGTATCTTTAAAATGGTGTAAAATAGTTGTATGTTTGAGAAAGTTGAATAATGACATTTTGTTGTTTTTGAATTTGCCGCCCTGATATTTCACTGGCTGTGTCCCGCAGGTGGGATGCTAGCATCCCACTTAGCCCATAGAAGTTAATGGTGTCAGACCGAGGCTCTGCATCTGTCCTCGTGCTCCTAGACCTTAGTGCTGCTTTTGATACCATCGATCACCACATTCTTTTGGAGAGATTGGAAACCCAAATTGGTCTTTGTTCTAGGTCCCAAGAAACAAAGAGATCTTCTGTTGAATCTGACAATTAATCTTGATGATTGTACAGTTGTCTCAAATAAAACTGTGAAGGACCTCGGCGTTACTCTGGACCCTGATCTCTCTTTTGACGAACATATCAAGATTGTTTCAAGGACAGCTTTTTTCCATCTGCGTAACATTGCAAAAATCTGAAGTTTTCTGTCCGAAATTAATGCAGAAAAATTAATTCATGCTTTTGTTACTTCTAGGTTAGACTACAGCAATGCTCTACTTTCCAGCTACCCGGATAAAGCACTAAATAAACTTCAGTTAGTGCTAAATACAGCGGCTAGAATCCTGACTAGAACCCAAAAATTTGATCATATTACTCCAGTGCTAGCCTCCCTACACTGGCTTCCTGTTAAAATCTGTTTAGGATAGGGGGCAGTATTTTCACGGCCAGATGAAAAAAACGTACCCGATTTAAAATGGTTACTACTCTTGCCCAGAAACGAGAATATGCATATTATTAGTAGATTTGGATAGAAATCAGTGGTCTGCCTGAGGACAAAGGGAATGGAAATGCACGTTCACGAGACCTCGCCATTTTTTCTCTTCCTCTTTGAATGAATACACTATTGTCCGATTGGAATATTATTGCTATTTTACCATAAAAATACCATAAAAATAATTTTAAACAGCGTTTGACATGCTTCTAAGTACGGTAAAGGAACATTTTGAATTTTTTGTCTCGAAATGCGCTCGCGCTTTACCCTTTGGATAGTGACCTGAACGCACGAACAAAACGGAAGTATTTGGACATGACTATGGATTATTTGGAACAAAAACAACATTTCTTGTGGAAGTAGCAGTCCTGGGAGTGGATTCTAACCAAGATCAGCAAAGGTAATGCAATATTTCTAATACTAATTCTGAGTTTAGTGTGCCCCGAACTTGGCGGGTGTCAAAATAGCTAGCCGTGATGGCTGAGCTATGTACTCAGAATATTGAAAAATGTGCTTTCGCCGAAAAGCTATTTTAAAATCTGACATAGCGATTGCATAAAGGAGTTCTGTATCTATAATTCTTAAAATAATTGTTATGTATTTTGTCAACATTTATGATGAGTAATTTTGTAAATTCACCGGAGGTTTTTGGTGGGAATGCATGTTCTGAACATCCCACGCCAATGTAAAAAGCTGTTTTTGGATATAAATATGAACTTGATTGAACAAAACATACATGTATTGTATAACATAATGTCCTAGGAGTGTCATCTGATGAAGATCATCAAAGGTTAGTGCTTCATTTAGCTGTGTTTTGGGTTTTTGTGACATATATGCTTGCTTGGAAAATGGCTGTGTGATTATTTTGGTCTATGTACTCTCCTAACATAATCTAATGTTTTTCTTTCGCTGTAAAGCCTTTTTGAAATCGGACAATGTGGTTAGATTAACGAGAGTCTTATCTTTAAAATGGTGTAAAATAGTCGTATGTTTGAAAAATTGAAATTATAGCATTTTTGAGGTTTTTGTATTTCGCGCCACGCTGTTCCGTTGGATATTGGCTAGACGTTCCGCCTGGCAAGGGCTGATTTCAAGGTTTTACTGCTAACCTACAAAGCATTACATGGGCTTGCTCCTACCTATCTTTCCGATTTGGTCCTGCCGTACATAGCTACACAAAGATATCCCTCTAGTGGTGTGGGGGCTGTGCTTTAGCAAAGTGGATGGGGTTATATCCTGCCTGTTTTGCCCTGTCCGGGGGTATCATCGGATGGGGCCACAGTGTCTCCTGACCCCTCCTGTCTCAGCCTCCTGTATTTATGCTGCAGTAGTTTATGTGTCGGGGGGGGGGCTAGGGTCAGTCTGTTATATCTGGAGTATTTCTCCTGTCTTATCCGGTGTCCTGTGTGAATTTAAGTATGCTCTCTCTAATTCTCTCTTTCTTACTTTCTTTATTTCTTTATTTTTTTATTTTTCTCTCTCGGAGGACCTGAGCCCTAGGACCATGCCTCAGGACTACCTGGCATGAAGACTCGTTGTCCCCAGTCCACCTGGCCGTGTTGCTGCTCCAGTTTCAACTGTTCTGCCTGCGGCTATAGAACCCTGACCTGTTCACTGTGATTAGTATTATTTGACCATGCTGGTCATTTATGAACATTTTAACATCTTGGCCATGTTCTGTTATAATTTCCACCTGGCACAGCCAGAAGAGGGCTGGCCACCCCGCATAGCCTGGTTCCTCTCTAGATTTCATCCTAGGTTTTGGCCTTTCTAGGGAGTTTTTCCTAGCCACCATGCTTCTACCTCTGCATTGCTTGCTGTTTGGGGTTTTAGGCTGGGTTTCTGTACAGCACTTTGATATATCAGCTGATGTAAGAAGGGCTATATAAATACATTTGATTTGATTTGGTTTCTATGTCCGAGCAGCCACACACAAGCCTAAGATCACCATGTGCAATGCCAAGCGTCGGCTGGGTTGGTGTAAAAAAACTGAAAAATGGCGCCGGAGGAGATGGCCGCCGTTTTACGTTCTCCTAACCAATTGTGCTATTATGTGGTTTTTTTTCCGCGATATTTGTAAATTATTTTGTACATAATGTTTCTGCAACCGTATCTTACGGCAGAAAATAGCTTCTAGATATCAGGACAGCGATCACTCACCTCGGATTAGACAAAGATTTTTTCAACAACAACAACAACAACAACAGCAGCAGCAAGCAGGACTCTCACGATATTCTCCAAACACCCCACAGGACAGACATCCCAATTATTCGCAAAAGGAAGCGACGCAGAGGAAGAAGGTCGGGATGCCTCGTCCGGACCCGAAGAAGGCAACTAGGAAAACTGCCGTTACCGTCAATATTACTCGCCAACGTGCAATCATTGGACAATAAACTAGACGAGGTACGATCATGAATATCTTGCCAACCAGACATCAAAAACTGTAATATCCTATGTTTCACGGAACCATGGTTGAATGACGACATAGATATTCAGCCACCGGGATACACGCTGCACCGGCAGGATAGAACAGCACACTCCGGTAAGACGAGGGGGGGCGGTCTGTGCATATTGGTAAACAACAGCTGGTGCACGGAATCTAAGGAAGTCTCTAGATTTTGCTCGCCTGATGTAGAGTATATTGTGATAAATTGCAGGCCACACTACTTGCCTAGAGAGTTCTCAGCTAGACTTTTCTTAGCTG
Organism: Salmo trutta; assembly: GCF_901001165.1. Classification (NCBI taxonomy): domain Eukaryota; kingdom Metazoa; phylum Chordata; class Actinopteri; order Salmoniformes; family Salmonidae; genus Salmo; species Salmo trutta. The sequence goes on along the minus strand of NC_042983.1, from coordinate 32,534,786 downwards.
TTTATTTACCACCACAGACAGATGTCGGCACTAAGACTGCACTCAGCCAGCTGTATAAGGAAATAAGCAAACAGGAAACCACTCACCCAGAGGCGGCGCTCCTAGTGGCCTGAGACTTTAATGCAGGGAAACTTAAATCAGTTCTACCAAATCTCTATCAACATGTTAAATGTGCAACCAGAGGGAAAACAATTCTAGATCATACATACTCCACACACAGAGACACGTGCAAAGCTCTCCCTCGCCCTCCATTTGGTAAATCCGACCACAACTCTATCCTCCTGATTCCTGCTTACAAGCAAAAATTAAAGCAGGAAGCACCAGTGACTCAGTCTATAAAAAAATGGTCAGATGAAGCAGATGCTAAACTACAGGACTGTTTTGCTATCACAGACTGGAACATGTTCCGGGATTCTTCCGATGACATTGAGGAATACACCACATCAGTCACTGACTTTATCAATAAGTGCATTGAGGACGTCGTCCTCACAGTGACTTTACATACATACCCCAACCAGATTACAGGCAACATTCGCACTGAACAAAAGGGGAGAGCTGCCGCTTTCAAGGTGCGGGACTCTAACCCGGAAACTTACAAGAAATCCCGCTATGCCCTGCGACGAACCATCAAACAGGCAAAGCATCCATACAGGACTAAGATTGAATCATACTACACCGGCTCCGAAGCACAGCCACGAGCTGCCCAGTGACACGAGCCTACCAGATGAGCTAAATCACTTCTATGCTCGCTTCGAGGTGAGCATCAGCTGTTCTGGACAACTGTGTGATCACACTCTCCGTAGCCGACGTGAGTAAGACCTTTAAACAGGTCAACATACACAAGGCTGCGGGGCCAGATGGATTACCAGGACGTGTGCTCCGGGCATGTGCTGACCAACTGGCAGGTGTCTTCACTGACATTTTCAACATGTCCCTGATTGAGTCTGTAATACCAACATGCTTCAAGCAGACCACCATAGTCCCTGTGCCCAAGAACACAAAGGCAACCTGCCTAAACGACTACAGACCTGTAGCACTCACGTCCGTAGCCATGAAGTGCTTTGAAAGGCTGGTAATGGCTCACATCAACACCATTATCCCAGAAACCCTAGACCCACTCCAATTTGCATACCGCCCAAACAGATCCACAGATGATGCAATCACTATTGCACTCCACACTGTCCTTTCCCACCTGGACAAAAGGAACACCTATGTGAGAATGCTATTCATTGACTACAGCTCAGCGTTCAACACCATAGTACCGTCAAAGCTCATCACTAAGCTAAGGAACCTGGGACTAAACACCTCCCTCTGCAACTGGATGCTGGACTTCGTGACAGGCCGATCCCAGGTGGTGAGGGTAGGTAGCAACACATCTGCCACGCTGATCTTCAACACTGGTGCTCCCCAAAGGTGCGTGCTCGGTCCCCTCCTGTACTCCCTGTTCACCCACGACTGCATTGCCAGGCACGTCTCCAACACCATCATTAAGTTTGCTGACGACACAACAGTGGTAGGCCTGATCACCGACAACGACGAGACAGCCTATAGGGAGGAGGTCAGAGATCTGGCCGGGTGGTGCCAGAATAACAACCTTTCCCTCAACGTAACCAAGACTAAGGAGATGATTGTGGACTACAGGAAAAGGAGCACCTAGCACGTCCCCATTCTCATTGACGGGGCTGTAGTGGAGCAGGTTGAGAGCTTCAAATTCCTTGGTGTCCACATCAACAACAAATTAGAATGGTCCAAACACGCCAAGACAGTCGTGAAGAGGGCACGACAAAGCCTATTCCTCCTCAGTAAACTAAAAAGATTTGGCATGGGTCCTGAGATCCTCAAAAGGTTCTACAGCTGCAACATCGAGAGCATCCTGAAAGGTTGCATCACTGCCTGGTATGGCAATTGCTCGGCCTCCGACCGCAAGGCACTTCAGAGGGTAGTGCGTACGGCCCAGTACATCACTGGGGCAAAGCTGCCTGCCATCCAGGACCTCTACACCAGGCGGTGTCAGAGGAAGGCCCTGAAAATTGTCAAAGACCCTAGCCACCCCAGTCATAGACTGTTCTCTCTACTACCGCATGGCAAGTGGTACCGGAGTGCCAAGTCTAGGACAAAAAGGCTTCTCAACAGTTTTTACCCCCAAGCCATAAGACTCCTGAAGAGGTAACCAAATGGTTACCCGGACTATTTGCATTGTGCCCACCCCCCCCCCGCTACTCTCTGTTTATCTTATATGCATAGTCACTTTAACTATACATTCATGTACATACTACCTCAATTGTCCCGACCAAACAGTGCTCCCGCTCATTGGCTATCTGCATTATGTCCCACCACCCGCCAACCCCTCATTTTACGCTACTGCTACTCTCTGTTCATCATATATGCATAGTCACTTTAACCATACCCACATGTACATACTACCTCAATAAGCCTGACTAACCGGTGTCTGTATATAGCCTTGCTACTCTTTTTTTTCAAATGTCTTTTTACTGTTGTTTTATTTCTTTACTTACCTACACACACACACACCTTTTTTTCGCACTATTGGTTAGAGCCTGTAAGTACGCAATTCACTGTAAGGTCTACACCTGTTTTATTCGGCACATGTGACAAATACATTTCATTTGTAAAGCTTGCGGCCATTGGACTCTGGAACAGCGAAACGCATTCTCTGGAGTGATGAATCACCTTTCACCATCTGGCAGTCCGACGGACAGATCTGGGTTTGGCGGATGCCAGGAGAATGCTACTTGCCCCAATGCATAGTGCCAACTGTAAAGTTTGGTGGATGAGGAATAATGGTCTGGGGCTGTTTTCATGGTTCGGGCTAGGCCGCTTCCATTGAAGGGAAATCTTAAAGCTACAGCATACAATGACATTCTGGACGATTCTCTGCTTCCAACTTTGTGGCAACAGTTTGCTGAAGGCCCTTTCCTGTTCAGCGTGACAATGCCCCTGTGCACAAAGCGTGGTCCATACATAAATGGTTTGTCGAGATTGGTGTGGAAGAACTTGACTGGCCTGCACAGAGCCCTGACCTCAACACCTTTGGGATGAATTGGAACGCCGACTGCGAGCCAGGCCTAATTGCCCAACATCAGTGCCTAACCTCAATAATGCTCTTGTGGCTGAATGGAAGCAAGTTCCCGCAGCAATGTTCCAACATTCTAGTGGAAAGCCTTCCCAGAAGAGTGGAGGCTGTTGAAGCAGCAAAGGGGGGACCAACTTCATATTAATGCCCATGATTTTGGAATAGGATGTTTGACGGGCATATGTCCACATTGTTTGGTCTTTGGTGTATGTACTGTATATCTTCCCCGTTGAGTCAAACTTTTAGTCGGACGATGACACATTATAACAACATTTGTGAATACATAGTTGAATAGTTTTCATTTCACCAATCCCCTTATAAACAGAGTTTCATAAGGTAGCATGTGCATGACTCATCAATAATTGTCAGCTTGGTTGAAATTACAATATAAATGGAAGGCTACGCACTATTAGCAAACCCTTAAAGGTTATCTTCAATTTCACACATCTGAATCCCACGGTGTTGCAATCTACTATCAATGAATAACACATTAACTGGATAGCAAGGTGAGATGGACTGGAACCACAATTGATCAAGAGAATGGTACATATATCACAATGACCTATTTAGTCAGTCTTTGTCTACTTGCGATGACCTCTATGTGATCATGTGCAAGATGTAGCAATCATGTTCAAGATAACACACTTTTTCCCCAAGTCCTGTGAATAGGAGGATACCTACTCAGAATGCCTTCAACTGAAACATGTCTTCTGCATTTAACCCAACCCCTCTGAATAAGAGAGGTGTGGGGGGCTGCCTTAATCGACATCCACGTCTTCAGCGCCCGGGGAACAGTGGGTTAACTGCCTTGCTCAGGGGCAGAACGACAGATTTTTACCTTGTCAGCTAGGGGACTCGATCCAGCAACTTTTAACGGCCCAACGCTCTAACCACTAGGGTACCTGCCGCGAATAAATCACACAATGAGGAGAAAGGGTTCAGCACTTAATATAGTTCACCATGTCCCCGTCTACAAACACTTAATATAGTTCACCATGTCCCCATCTAGAAAGACTTAATATAGTTCACCATGTCCCCGTCTAGAAACACTTAATATAGTTCACCATGTCCTCGTCTAGAAACACTTAATATAGTTCACCAAGGAGAAAGGGTTCAGCACTTAATATAGTTCACCATGTCCCCATCTAGAAACACTTAATATAGTTCACCATGTCCCCGTCTAGAAACACTTAATATAGTTCACCATGTCCCCGTCTAGAAACACTTAATATAATTCACCATGTCCCCATCTAGAAGCACCCTATGCCTAGCACCCTCCCCCACAGTGCTAGGCACTTGTAGTGTAGACCCGAGAAGACTAGATATGGGTCTCATTCTGGGAAGTTACCTTCCCACTCACCTTGTTCACTCCTCTATGAATATGAGACAACTGGGTAGGTGTAAGCAACAGCTCCACCTAGTTTCCGCCATGTTGCTTTCACAAATCCAGTCCTATGCGATCTGTGAAGGAGAGTGAACAAGTGCAGATTGGAGGGAACATCTTCCCGGAATAAAACACAGCCAGGAGCTACTATTTTGCCTAAACCCTTCAAATAATTTAAACGCCACACAAGTGTGTAGGGGTTGCTTCTGGACAGAGCTGACTTCTCATAAACAACACAAGCTTGCACACTCAAATGAAGTTCCAGTAATCACTTGCTACAGCTTTGACCATTTGTCTGCCTCTGTCCAAGAAGGTACAGATTTAGGATCTAATATTTGAGCCAGTTTGGTACAGCAGGAAAATAATCCTTCAGCAACATGAAATGTGAATTATTATATGGATTATGGGTTTATATATTTTTCACTATGCAGGAAATTTCTTAGCAACAAAAGAGTGATCAAATTAAGATCCTACTTTAGTATTGGACAGTCATAAGTCTTGGCTCTCAATACCTCACTGGGCAAAACAGACCCTTGTTTCACTCTCTACACCGGACAATGCTGATGGAATGGTGCCAATTCCAACAAAATGTGTTTCTGCCAAGATGTTCCCATTTACACATTTGGTAACACTTTCTATGAAGTGCATACGTTCAACACATTATAAAACCCTTTCTAATGGAATATAACACTGGCTTCAAGCATCTATAACAACTCATAAGCGGTTATAAAACTCAGTATGAGGTTTCATAGATCAGTAACTATAATGACTTATAATACTTAGTCCCAGGCCAACTCTTTCAAACATGTATAAACCCTTATCACTCATTAGCTAGCTCTCCATTCACTCATCAATAGTGACTCACCACCTGGTTTCGGTCTTATGTAGCAAAATTTGAAAGGGTGTTTTTTACATTAGATAAAAATAGATACTCAGAGCTACAAAATGGTATATCATACACAGCATTTGAGGAACAATGGGAAAGTAATTCTGCTTTGAAAGTTGATCAACTTGTAAATTCACTTTTGAGAAAATCGCCTTTGAATGTTTTGCTATCTAGTGAAGAGCTCTTCTTTGTTTACACCCATTCAGCATCGTTCACACAATCTTAAGCTTTAGCCCCACCCATCTCATTTCGCTCTCGGAGCGCACACTTGACGCTCTGGCTGATGATTTGTTTACCTCTGGATAACATGAAAACAGCCTAACTAGCTCTGCTGGCAAAATTTTCCTTACGCTTTTTTGCAGACGTTTTCTGACACAGGTCATATTCATAGGGTGTTGTACACACGTCATGTAACGTTAGCTAATGAGCCAGCAAGCTAACGTTAGCTAGTTAAACAACAATGAACAGTGCCACAGTGCTGGGAGCTAACCAACTGTCACGGCTGTTGAAAGGAGCGGACCAAAGTGCAGCGTGGTTGTAATTCCACATTTTATTAAATCTGTGAAACTTTGCAATACACAAATAACTGAAAATGACAAAACAACAAACCGTGACGCAGAGAGAAACAAACACTACTCAAAATATAATAACCCACAAAACCCAGGAAGAGAAACCCCTACTTAAATATGATCTCCAATTAGAGACAACGAGGACCAGCTGCCTCCAATTGGAGATCAACCCCCCCCCAAAAAAAACATAGAAATAGAAAAACTAGAACTTAAACATAGAAATACAAAACATAGAAAAACACAAAGCACCCCCTGTCACGCCCTGACCTACTCTACCATAGAAAATAACCTCTTACTATGGTCAGGATGTGACACCAACCATGTTCAATGCTAACATTAGGCTCTAACTAGAACAGAAAACAGCTCTGGGAAACAAATAATAATGCCAGCTAGGGAGCCAGCCAGCTAACATTAGCTAGCTAACAGTACACTTTAGCTTGAAATGAAACCACTTTTTGTCAAAATTAGAAAACGTGTAATATCTGAAAATGTAGCTAGCTGACGCTAGACTATTTTACCTGTAAACATCATCATGCATGATGGACGCGTCTCCCTGTCAGGAATGGCATGCCACGGTTGCCCTTAGTTTGAAGATGTAATCCGGAGACAGGTGTTTTCTCCATCTCTTTAGCTATCATACTCTAATTCCACTGATTTCAAAACTTGGTCCTCCAGAAAGTGGAGAGCAACACTTTTGCAGGTCCACTACACAATACATTTTCTTTTAAAGTCGAGTTCGACAGGATTACCAACATAGACTGACGAGCTCAAATAAGACAGAAGCCTTCTATGGCAGACCAATCCAACTCCTCTCTCTGCATGTCCAGCCCACTCATTATCTCAGCCAATCATGGCTAGTGTGAAGGTTGCAAACTTTTTCTGTGGCTTAACCAACAAGGCTCGTAATTGAACAATTTTATACAATTTACAGATGGCATACACGTTTGTTATTTAGGCACATGAAAGTTCTCATGTTCAAGAAGGCATTTCTGCCCAAAAAATGCCTTTTGATAAAAAATATTTTTTACGTTCAAACTGCTCTCCTGTGAAGTGATTTGCGACATAAGCCTAGTTTCCTGAATCGGTTCACAATAGAGATGTTTGATCTTAATTTGATCATGCGGTTGCAGGAAAACTTTCCTGCAATGCAGGAAATGTAGAACGTGTAGTATATTTGAGGCTAAATAGGCTTCTGTTGTTTGCAATTTCCACAATGTATCAACCCCTCAAAAATGTCCATTAATATATAATCCACATAATATTTCACATTTCCTGTTGCTGCAGGATTGTTTTCCTGCTGTAGCAAACTGGCTCAAATTAAGATCCTACATCTGTAGTAGCATTTAGGCACGAGCGACCCGCAGATGCTGATGGGTATCTTATCTATCTGCTAGCGGCAACGTTAGCTAGGAAACTTCACTAGCTACTGGCGCCTGAATTAAAAACCTTACTCTGCAGCACATCGTACATCAACATTCTCTTTCACTTACTCTTTAAAAACATTTACCTACATCTTAATACAACGTATTTCTCTCAATCTAACTGACATTATTATCAATGTCAGCTATTTGCTGTAGGTTTGCCACATAAAGTTAGATAACGGACTCTAATGCCCCAACGCCTGTTTTAGCATGGGCAGCGCCAATGAGGACTTTCATCATTTTGAAGTACTATAGATTTGATAGACCTGCGAAGTAGCTAGCAGCATTAGGCTACAGACTTGATAGACCTATGAGGTAGCTAGAAGCAGTAGGCTATAGACCTGCGAGGTAGCAAGCAGCATTAGGCTACAGACTTGATAGACCTATGAGGTAGCTAGCAGCAGTAGGCTATACACCTGCGAGGTAGCTAGCAGCGGTAGGCTACAGACTTGATAGACGTGTCAGGTAGCTAGCTGCATTAGGCTACAGACTTGATAGACCTATGAGGTAGCTAGCAGCAGTAGGCTACAGACTTGTGGGTGGGGAGGTGGAATGACCATCTTGCCAACAGAACACTTTCCTTGTAGCTACTCTTGACTGTTAATGTTAATGTTAGCTAGCTACGTTTGTTGTGTATTTAAATGAACAGTTTTGTTTAAAGATGTCCATATGATCATGTAAAAATTTTTTTACCAGTGTAATTAACTAATTAACTTTGTGGAAAATTATCACACTACTTAAAGCCTACAACCTATTTTGGCATTTAAAATATAGTGAAGCACTTTACTAAAGCAAACAAAAACACATGAATAGTGCTTTATAAAGCTTTATGATAAATGATGAGCTATTGTTGAAGTGTTTTATAGGGCCTCTTTAGTCTATTAAGTCATTATAGTTAATGATCTATGAAACATCAAACATCACACGTTTTATAACGGCTTATGAGTTATTATAGATGCTTATAGTCAGCATTATAACACATTATAAAGGGTGTTATAAAATGTTACACATATGTACTTCATACAAACATATTTTATTACATATACAGTTGAAGTCGGAAGTTAACATACATACACTTAGGTTGGAGTCATTAAAACTCGTTTTTCAACCACTCCACAAATGTCATGTTAACAAACCATACTTTTGCCATGTCGGTTAGGACATCTACTTTGTGCATGACACAAGTAATTTTTCCAACAATTGTTTACAGACAAATTATTTCACTTATAATTCATTGTATCACAATTCCAGTGGGTCAGAAGTTTACATACACTAAGTTGACTGTGCCTTTAAACAGCTTGGAAAGTTCCAGAAAATGATGTCAAGGCTTTAGAAGCTTCTGTTAGGCTAATTGACACCATTTGAGTCAAATGGAGGTGTACCTGTGGATGTATTTCAAGGTCTACCTTCAAACTCAGTGCCTCTTTGCTTGACATCATGGGAAAATCAAAAGAAATCAGCCAAGACCTCAGAAACAAAATTGTAGACCTCCACAAGTCTGGTTCATCCTTGGGAGCAATTTCCAAACGCCTGAAGGTACCACGTTCATCTGTACAAACAATAGTACGCAAGTATAAACACCATGGGACCACGCAGCCGTCATACCACTCAGGAGGAGACGCGTTCTGACTCCTAGAGATGAACGTACTTTGGTGCGAAAAGTGCAAATCAATCCCAGAACAACAGCAAAGGACATTGTGAAGATGCTGGAGGAAACAGGTACAAAAGTATCTAAATCCACAGTAAAACGAGTCCTATATCGACATAACCTGAAAGGCCGCTCAGGAAGGAAGAAGCCACTGCTCCAAAACCGCCATAAAAAAGCCAGACTACGGATTGCAACTGCACATGGGGACAAAGATCATACTTTTTGGAGAAATGTCCTCTGGTCTGATGAAACAAAAATAAAACTGTTTGGCCATAACAACCATCGTTATGTTTGGAGGGAAAAGGGGAGGCTTACAAACCGAAAAACACCATCCCAACCATGAAGCACGGGGGTGGCAGCATCATGTTGTGGAGGTGCTTTGCTGCAGGAGGGACTGGTGCACTTCACAAAATAGTGGATATATTGTGGATATATTGAAGCAACATCTCAAGACATCAGTCAGGAAGTTAAAGCTTGGTTGCAAATGGGTCTTCCAAATGGACAATGACCACAAGCATACTTCCAAAGTTATGGCAAAATGGCTTAAGGACAACAAAGTCAAGGTATTGGAGTGGCCATCAGAAAGCCCTGACCTCATTTCTATAGAAAATGTGTGGGCAGAACTGAAAAAGCATGTGCGAGCAAGAAGGCCTACAAACCTGACTTAGTTACACCAGCTCTGTCTGGAGGAATGGGCCAAAATTCAGACGGGTGATGAGCTTTGTCTGGTTTTCTTCAGACATAGCACTTTGCATTCAGGCCAAATAGTTAAATGTTTGTCTCATCAGACCACATAATCTTTTGCCTTATGATCTCGGAGTCTTTCATGTGCCTTTTTGCAAACTCCAGGCTTGCTGTCATGTGCCTTTTTCTCAGGAGTGGCTTCCGTCCTGCCACTCTCCCATAAAGACCAGATTGGTTTAGTGGTGGAGAGACTGTTGTCCTTCTGACAGGTTCTCCCATCTCAGCCAAGGAACTCTGTAGTTTTGTCAGAGTGGCCACCTCCCTGACCAAGGTCCTTCTTGCGCGGTTGTTCAGTATGGACAGATGGCCAGCTCTAGGCAGCGTCTAGGTAGTTACACATTTTTTCAATTTCCCAATGTTGGAGACCCCTGTGCTCTTGGAAAGACTCTAGAAATTGTTTTACACCCTTCCCCAGATTTATGGCTTATCACAATTATATATCTGGACAGTACCTTGGACTTCATGGTATAGTTTATGCTCTGACATGCTCTGTCAGCTGTGGGACCTTATATAGACAGGTGTGTTTCTTTCTAAATAATGTCCAAACAAATTAATTTGCCAGAGGTGGACTCCAATCAAGTTAGTAGTGACATCTCCAAGGATCACCTAAAAAAATTGGATGCACCTGAGCTCAATTTGGAGTCCCAATAAGCACAAACCAGATGGGATGGCATATGCTGCAGAATGCTGTGGTAGCCATGCTGGTTAAGTGTGCCTTGAATTCTAAATAAATCACAGACAGTGTCACCAGCAAAGCACTCCCACACCATCACACCTCCTCTTCCATGCTTCATGGTGGGAACCACACATGCGGAGATCATCCGTTCACCTACTCTGCATCTCACAAAGACACGGTGGTTGGACCCAAAAATCTCAAATTGGACTCATCAGACCAAAGGACAGATTTCCACTGGTCTAATGTCCATTGCTCGTGTTTCTTGGCCCAAACAAGTCTCTTCTTCTTATTGCTGTCCTTTAGTATTGGTTTCTTTGCAGCAATTTGGCCATAAATGCCTGATTCACACACTCTCCTCTGAATAGTTGATGTTGAGATGTGTCTGTTACTTGAACACTGTGAAGGATTTATTTGGGCTGCAATCTGAGGTGCAGTTAATTGCTGATTTCTGAGGCTGGTAACTCTAATGAACTTATTCTCTGCAGCAGAGGTAACTCTGGGTCTTCCTTTCCTGTGGCGGTCCTCATGAGAACCAGTTTCATCATAGCGCTTGATGGTTTTTGCGACTGCAGTTGAAGAAACGTTCAGAAAAGTTCTTGACATTTTCCAGATTGACTGACTTTCATGTCTTAAAGTAATGATGGACTGTTGTTTCTCTTTGCTTATTTGAGCTGTTCTTTCCATAATATGGACTTGGTCTTTTATCAAATAGGGCTATCTTATGTAAACCAACCATATCTTGTCACAACACAACTGATGGGCAGAAACGCATTAAGCTGGTTGAGAGAATGCCAAGTGTGTGAAAAACTGTAATCAAGGCAAAGGGTGGCAACTTTGAAGAACTTCAAATATAAGATATATTTGTTTAACACTTTTTTGGTTACTACACGATTCCATATGTATTATTTCATAGTGTTGATGTCTTCACTATTATTCTACAATGTAGAAAATAGTAAAAAAATAAAATAAAAACCCTTGAATGAGTAGGTGTGTCCAAACTTTTGACCGGTACTGTATGTATGTATTTATTTCATTTTCAATAAATTTGCTCAAATGTCTAAAAACATGTTTTCACTTTGTCATTATGGGGTATTGTGTGTAGATGGTTGAGAAAATAACATATTTTTTGCAATTTTGAGTTCCGGCTGTAACACAACAAAATGTGGAATAAGTCAAGGGGTATGAATACTTTCTAAAGGCACAGAATGTTCTTCATATGGAACATGATGGTCCACACACTCATAATTGCTGAAAATATATCATAACAAGCAGCAGTATCTACAATACAAGTGGAAATTCAGTTGTCTAGTGTTGGAGTTGACATTAAGTAATTTAATATTCATATGTGTTTGTAGACAAGCAGTTTTATAATACAGTTACCTCTGGCATGTAAGGGTTAAGTTTGATTAGTAAAACATTTTAAACAGTTTTATTGTCATGTAAACTGGATAGGTGCAGTGAAATGTGTTGTTTTACATGGTCAGCCATAGTAGTACAGTGCCCATCGAGCAAATTAGTGTAAAGTGCCTTGCTCAATGGCACATCCACAGGTTTTTCAGCTTGTTGTCTCGGGTATTCAAAACAGCAACCTTTCGGTTACTGGGCCCAATTACAGATACAGACTGTAGTGAAAATGCCTAAGGATTTAAAGCCCCATAAACACCATATATCACTGTCCACAGTCGACTATCCAAACCTCACTAATGCTACCTTGAGGGTCTTTTGTTTATATGATGTGACTTTAATTGGGTCCAAAGTGAGTGTAGAGCAGCATGCATATTCAAAGTGAAGATCAACAAGCAATGTGAGCATGTTGACTGTGTTTCATAAGCCTGTAGCACCAAGGGAAGATAAAAGCTTTCATAACCTATTCAAGTCTCAAAGTCATTAGATGACAAAGCACTGGGACAATGTGCTTGCCCTTGGAACTGCTCACCCTCTATATAATACATAGTATTTGATCAAATGAAAAATTCCCCCTCTGGAACCAAGTTTCAAGAAAGATACATTTTGTGAAGACTAAAGGAACGAGTGTGACTCCCAAATCCTCTGAGTGAGAGAGAGAGAGAGAGAGAGAGAGAGAGAGAGAGAGTGGGGGGGGTCATGAATCACTTTGTCAGACTTGTGGGATATTACATTGAAATCAATTTCTCCATTCTGTGTTCTCAATATTGTTGTCATTAAATTCCTTGTTATGAAAGCACAACCTATTTCTCATGTTACCAGAGGCCTAAAATAGGGAGGCATGCTTCTTTTGATTTTAATGAAAATAAGCAGTTTTATTGGACAAGTTACATATTCTCAAATTGAAAAGGGGAAAATAGGGATACCAGTGCTTCCAGCGGGTACTGGGCTCAATCATGACATTTTACATTTTTGTCATTTAACAGACACTCTTATTCAGATTACTTAAAGGAGCAATTAGAGTTAAGTGCCTTGCTCAAGAGCACATCGACAGATGTTTCACATAGTTGGCTCGGAGATTCAGAGCAACAACCTTTCGGTTACCAGCCCAACAATCTTAAGCGCTAGGCTACCTGCCACCCGCTCATTCTAATGCAACTTAAATCTTTCCTTTCTCTAAAATTCCATTTTACTCTTGCACATTTGACATTTTTAGCACAGGGGACAAAGTTGTCAAATAAATCTTTGAATGGCATCTTAGTTCAAGATAGTAAACAAAGTCTTATGAGAATTGGAACAGACTTGTGTCCATAGCACTGAAACATAATATTTATAATCAATGTATACCTAGAAACCCTTCTAGCCCACTTTGTCAGAAAACCAATGTCACAATGAGACAGCATTGTTATTCACTGCTGCACTTTAATTATTTGTTTTTCTTATCTCTTACTTGGTTAAGGGCTTGTAAGTAAGCATTTCACTGCAAGGTCTACACCTGTTGTATTCGGAGCATGTGACAAATACAATTTGATTTGATTTGAATTTCAATCGACGTCTATATTTCTATTTCTCTCCCTTTCCAAATGTATATTGCTTACGGTGTGGATGTCAGAATATGTTCAACGTTTCAAATAAAAAATGGTCCAATATTCTAGTTCTGCCTTAGATGCCTCTGTTCAGAAATTCCTAAAGGGGTTTGGGGGGTGTTGGTTTTTGCACAAAAGTTTGGCATAAAAAAGAGAAAGTTAAGTCGGCAGAGTCTGTGAAACGCTGACATTAAGGGGAGCAACAATAGAGAGAGGCCCCGGGGAAACGTTATCCAAGCGACATTGAAGCTTTAAACATTTCTCATCACTCTTTAAGCATAGCCAACAGATGTCGGATATTAACTTGTTCACTCTCTTGTCACCGAGAATTTTTCTTGATGGATCAGGAAATTTGAGTGGCTGAAAGTGGCTGAAAATGAGCAGATATTTTTCTCCTTGCGGGGGCAGTAGAGTCATTGAGATCAGGGCTTGCTATCAAAACGATGTTCTCTCTCTCTCTCAAACGCTAGGCATAAGCCCTATTAGAGCAACATTTAAATGTCCAAAAAAGTATCTGAAATGCAGCCATACACATCAACCACCATTATTTTATATAGCCTAATAAAACAAGATAAATGTTGGCCTTCACTAGGCTACGACATACAAGTGTCTAGTGTACCTTAACCTGTTTAGGATAGGGGGCAGTATTTTCACGGCCGGATAAAAAACGTACCCGATTTAATCTGGTTATTACTCCTGCCCAGAAACTAGAATATGCATATAATTAGTAGATGTGGATAGAAAACACCCTAAAGTTTCTAAAACTGTTTGAATGGTGTCTGTGAGTATAACAGAACTCATATGGCAGGCCAAAACCTGAGAAGATTCTATATGGGAAGTGCCCTGTCTGACCATTTCTTGGCCTTCTGCAGCCTCTTTATCGAAAATAGAGGATCTCTGCTGTAATGTGACATTTTCTAAGGCTCCCATAGGCTCTCAGAAGGCGCCAGAACGTGGAATGATAACTCTGCAGTCCCTGGGCGAAAAACAGTAGGGGTTTTGGAGAGTGGTCATTCTGAGAACAATGACACTGGTGCGCGCATGTGACGACTCCATTTTCTACTTTCAGTGTTTGAACGGATACAACGTCTCCCGGTTGGAATATTATCGCTATTTTACGAGAAAAATCGCATAAAATTGATTTTAAACAGCGTTTGACATGCTTCGAAGTACGGTAATGGAATAATTATAATTTTTTTGTCACGATATGCGCCGGCGCGTCACCCTTCGGATAGTGTCTTGAACGCAAGAACAAAACGCAGCTATTTGGATATAACTATGGATTATTTGGAACCAAAACAACAACAATTTGACACACTGAACTCTATCTGAGAAGTTGTTGGTGAATCAGGCGAGGTAGTCATTTTGAGAAACCAAGGAAGCACAGCCGCGAGCTGCCCAGTGACACGAGCCTACCAGACAAGCTAACACTTCTATGCTCGCTTCGAGGCAAGCAACACTGAGGCATGCATGAGAGCATCAGCTGTTCTGGACGACTGTGTGATCACGCTCTCCGTACCCGACGTGAGTAAGACCTTTAAACAGGTCAACATACACAAGGCTGCGGGGCCAGACGGATTACCAGAATGTGTGCTCCGGGCATGTGCTGACCAACTGGCAGGTGTCTTCACTGACATTTTCAACTTGTCCCTGATTGAGTCTGTAATACCAACATGTTTCAAGCAGACCACCATAGTCCCTGTGCCCAAGAACACAAAGACAACCTGCCTGAATGACTACAGACCTGTAGCACTCACATCCATAGCCATGAAGTGCTTTGAAAGGTTGGTCATGGCTCACATCAACACCATTATCCCAGAAACCCTAGACCCACACCAATTTGCATACCGCCCAAACAAATCCACAGATGATGCAATCTCTATTGCACTCCACACTGCCCTTTCCCACCTGGACAAAAGGAACACTTATGTGAGAATGCTATTCATCGACTACTGCTCAGCGTTCAACACCATAGTACCCTCAAAGCTCATCACTAAGCTAAGGATCCTGGGACTAAACACCTCACTCTGCAACTGGATGCTGGACTTCCTGACGGGCCGCCCCCAGGTGGTGAGGGTAGGTAGCAACACATCTGCCACGCTGATCCTCAACACTGGAGCTCCACAGGGGTGCATGCTCAGTCCCCTCCTGTACTCCCTGTTCACCCACAACTGCATGGCCAGGCACGACTCCAACACCATCATTACGTTTACAGACAACACAACAGTGGTAGGCCTGATCACCGACAATGACCAGACAGCCTATAGGGAGGAGGTCAGAGACCTGGCCGGGTGGTGCCAGAATAACAACCTATCCCTCAACGTAACCAAGACTAGGGAGATGATTGTGGACTACAGGAAAAGGAGGACCGGGCACGCCCCCGTTCTCATCGACGGGGCTGTAGTGGAGCAGGTTGAGAGCTTCAAGTTCCTTGGTGTCCACATTAACAACAAACTAGAATGGTCCAAACACACCAAGACAGTTGTGAAGAGGGCACGACAAAGCCTATTCCCCCTCAGGAAACTAAAAAGATTTGGTATTTTTCCTGAGATCCTCAAAAGGTTCTACAGCTGCAACATCGAGATCATCCTGACTGGTTACATCACTGCCTGGTACGGCAATTGCTCGGCCTCTGACCGCAAGGCACTACAGAAGGTAGTGCATATGGCCCAGTACATCACTGGGGCTAAGCTTCCTGCCAACCAGGACCTCTACACCAGGTGGTGTCAGAGGAAGGCCCTAAAATTGTCAAAGACCCCAGCCACCCCAGTCATAGACTGTTCTCTCTACTACCGCATGGCAAGTGGTACCAGAGTGCCAAGTCTAGGTCCAAAAGGCTTCTTAACAGCTTCTACCCCCAAGCCATATGACTCCTGAACAGCTAATCAAATGGCTACCTGGACTAATTGCATTTACCCCCCACTTTTTTATCTTCATCTTTTTTTCTTTTTTTTCTCTTTAGTTTATTTTGTAAACACTTTCTTAACACTTATTTTTCTTAAAACTGCATTGTTGGTTAAGGGATTGTAAGTAAGCATTTCACTGTAAGTGTCACGTCCTGGTCAGTATAAGGTTAATTAGTATTGTAGTTTGGTCAGGACGTGGCAGAGGGTATTCGTTTTATGTGGTTCGGGGTGGTGTGTTTGTTGAAGGGGCATTTGATTTAAGTATTCCGGGGGTTTTGGGCACTGTTTGGTTTTCATGTATTCTATGGTTAGTCTAGTGTGTGTGTTTCTATGTTGAGTTAATTGGGGTTGGACTTCCAATTGAAGGCAGCTGTTTGGTGTTGCCTTTGATTGGAAGTCCTATATTAGTTGGGTGTGTTTGTCTTGTATTTTGTGGGAGATTGTTCTGTGTTGAGCCTTATGCTTTGCCAGACTGTTTGTTGTTGTTGATATTCGTTCATTTCGTTCGTTCGTTCGTTCTCGTGGTTTTGTTATTTTGATATTCATTTTGGAAAGTAAATAAACATCAAGATGAGTATACACATACCTGCTGCATTTTGGTCCTCCATTACCGACGACAACCGTGACAGTAAGGTCTACACCTGTTGTATTCGGCACATGTGACAAATAACATTTGATTTGATAGGCTGGAGGACGCCCTCCGGAAGTTGTCATAATTACTTTGTAAGTCTATGGAAGGGGGTGAGAACCATGAGCCTCCAAGGTTTTGTATTGAAGTCAATGTAAACAGAGGAGGATGGAAGCTAGCTGTCCTCCACAGCCCTCTTGTGATAGCCTGCAGAGGGCTGTGGAGGCTGCTGTAGACCTTCTTTGCAAAATAGTGTGTTTTAATAAATTATTTGGTGACGTGATTATATTTATTATTGTTTTATCTAAAGATTATAACTTTTTAAATGTTTTACAATTAAAATGTTTATGAAATTCACTGAGGAGGATGGTCCTTCCCTTCCTCTTCTGAGGAGCCTCCACTGCTCTATGCATATTCTGACCTTGAATTTAAGCATGAAATAGCATTCTATTCACCCACTATACGTTTGAAGTTGAGCTTATAAAAATCATAATTCCCTCATAAATCCACCACCTTTATGCACAAGGAAACCACGAATAAGGTTGAGCGAAACTGCCTGTTCCCAATGGCTAAAGTATCCACTTTATTTTGTTTCGCTAGAAATAACAGCAATAAAAGCTAGGTAAATGAGTAATGCGTTTGGAGAAGGTGATTGTAAACACACAATTGTTTTAGATGATTTTTCCTTAAGATCCCTGGAGACGAATGTGAAAGCATCCATATGGAAGCCAACACGTAAGCGTGACATGTATTGCGGACCCTTTTCCACAGTGAAGTAGTATGCACATAGCTGTGCCGTTATTCAGAATGTTAATTGTGTGCCCTCAGAATTTGCATTTAAGAAATGTGGAGACCCAAGCTATAGGGCTTCTGTAGTGCTGAACCTGCCGGGTTGATGTATGCGATTTAGAATGTTTCGATTATATGCCCGGGCATTTCTCTGTTTTATTTTACAATTTGCATCAGGTTAATTAGCCACTATCGGGAGCCACCGTCAGTAATACCCACATACATTTATTTTTGCATCATTCCATTCCATTAATTGTACCTTTCTTGCCTCTGTCACGTCCTTGGAAGTTATTGCTGAGGGTTGCTAGCATTAGTGGACCACAGGCTAACGTTGTGCAATCATTATGGAACTCAGACCACACGTAGCAGGTGTAGCAAACATGGAACCTGGCGCACAGTTCACAACAACTGGACCATCATATAGTTCCATGATTAGAGAGAACTATGGTAGATTCATAGGACTATTGTTCAACCCCAATTGTACACTTTTTCCCACCTTCCAATAGTTTATGGGTTGAACTTGAATATGCCAACTTTCAGGATGAATCAAACCCCTATACTTTTTATTCATCAATATGTTGTGCGTAAAGGCTCTCCAAACCATTTTCTTTTTCATTCATACGTACATTCATAACACTAACGTGCCAAAATTACCTACAGGATCAGAGTATTTTTAAATCTAAAAGACAAATATGTAAAGATGGCTGTCTTTCATTGATCCCTATATTCTGAACCCATTCTCTCAATGTATTCTATTGAGTCTGTCGACAAAATTCAAATTAGGTGTACACCGTATTTAAAGGGATAGCTTAAGATACATGTACTAAAAAGCATATTGAATGAAAACACCATGAGAAAATCTGTTGGCCAGCAAGTGGGAGGATTTTCATTTATTTTATTTGCAATTACCGGCTAACATAAACCCCCTACACACATCGAGCTGCGCTCTGTCCATTGTGCTGACATAGTGCAGCAGGGAGATACAAATTTTGCGCCAACCTGTCACTCAATAATTTGAAATGTTTTGCTATTTTTAACCTGTTGGGGATAGGGGGCAGTATTTGCACGGCCGGATAAAAAATTTACCCGATTTAATCTGGTTACTACTCCTGCCCAGTAACTAGAATATGCATATAATTGTTTGATTTGGATAGAACACACTCTAAAGTTTCTAAAACTGTTTGAATGGTGTCTGTGATTATAACAGAACTCATTTGGCAGGCCAAAACCTGAGAAGATTCCAAATAGGAAGCGCTCTCTCTGACCATTTCATGGCCTTCTTGATAATCTCTAAACAAAACAGGGGATCTCTGGCATAACGTGACATTTTCTAACGCTCCCATAGGCTCTCAGAAGGCGCCAGAAAGATGAATGGTGGCTTTGCAGGCCCTGGCTGAAAAACATTAGCGCATTTTGATAGTGGTCGATCAGAGTACAATGAGACTGAGGCGCGTGCACGAGGCGACCCCTTGTTTTTATTTTCTGTCTTTGAACTAAAACATGCATATAATTAGTAGATGTGGATAGAAAACACCCTAAAGTTTCTAAAACTGTTTGAATGGTGTCTGTGAGTATAACAGAACTCATATGGCAGGCAAAAACCTGAGAAAAATCCAACCAGGAAGTGGGAAATCTGGTTCTTGTAGTCTTTCCAAGTCATTGCCTATCTAACACACAGTGACTTAGGGTTCATTTTGCACTTCCTAAGGCTTACACTAGATGTCATCAGGAAAGTTGTTTGAGGCATCTATGGTGAACAGAGAGCGAACAAAGGAAGTTGGAAGTTGTTGACTCAGGAAAGCACATGAGTTCATTGGCGCGCATTCACATGAGGAGTAGCTGTGTTCCAAAACGTTTTTCAAGACATTGGAATCGTCCGGTTGGAATATTATTGAAGTTCTAAGTTAAAAAGGCCCTAAAGATTGATGCTATACAACGTTTGACATGTTTGAATGAACGTAAATATAACTTTTTTTTACTTTTCGTCGTGACATTTTGGCCGCGCTTCCTACACTTAGAGTAGCTTACTGAACGTGCAAACAACAAGGAGGTATTTGGACATAAATTATGGACTTTATCGAACAAAACAACATTTATTGTGGACCTGGGATTCCTGGAAGGGCCTTCTGATGAAGATCATCAAAGGTAAGTGTATATTTCTAACGCTATTTATGATTTTAGATGACTCCATAATGGCGGGTATCTGTATTGCTTGATGTCTTTTTCTGAGCGCAGTCCTCAGATTATTGCAAAGTGTGCTTTCCCCGTGAAGCTTTTTTGAAATCTGTCACAGCGGTTGCATAAAGGAGATGTTCATCTATAATTCTTTGAATAACAGTTTAATATTTTATCAACGTTTATGATGAGTATTTTTGTAAATTGTAGTGCTGATTCACCGGCAGTATTAGAGGCAAAATATTTTCTGAACATCACGCGCCAATGTAAAATGCTGTTTTTGGATATAAATAAGCCAGTCCTGCGCACCAGACCTCCAGTGCGCATGCCCAGTCTGGAGTGTCCTGTTCCTGCTCTCTGCACTCGTCCTGAGGTGCGGGTTATCAGTCTGGCGCTACCCATGCCAGTACCACGCATCAGGATTCCAGTGCACATTCCCAGTCCAGAGCTTCCGGCGACAGTTCCCCTTCCAGAGCTTCCGGCGACGTTTTTCAGTTCGGAACCTACTGAGACGGCCTACAGTCCGGAACCTACTGAGACGGCCTACAGTCCGGAACCTACTGAGACGGCCTACAGTCCGGAACCTACTGAGACGGCCTACAGTCCGGAAACTACTGAGACGGCCTACAGTCCGGAACCTACTGAGACGGCCTACAGTCCGGAACTTACTGAGACAGACCTCAGCCCGGAGCCTCCAGCGACGTTTCCCAGTCCGGAGCCTCCAGCGACGCTTCCCAGTCCGGAGCCTCCAGCGGAGGCCCGCAGCCCGGAGCCTCCAGCGGCGGCCCGCAGCCTGGAGCCTCCAGCGGCGGCCCGCAGCCCGGAGCCTCCAGCGGCGGCCCGGAGCCTCCAGCGGCGGCCCGCAGCCCGGAGCCTCCAGCGGCGGCCTGCAGCCTGGAGCCTCCAGCGGCAGCCCGGATCCTCCAGCGGCGGCCTGCAGCCCGGATCCTCCAGCGGCGGCCCGTAGCCCGGATCCTCCAGTGGCGGTCTGCAGCACAGAGCTTCCGGTAATGATCTACAGTCCGATTCCTCCAATAACAATCCACGGGCCGGTGTTACAGAAGCGGAGGGATCTGCGGGCGGAACGGGGGTTACGCCCTGAACCGGAGCCACCTCCGTTGCTGGAGGATCGAAGGGATAGTTAGGTTCTGGGTTTAGCTCTAGATCCGCCATAGACATTTGTCAACCTCCTCCTTACCCTCCCTTGGTGTTTTGTGTTTTTTTTTGGGGGGGGGGTTTGGTTGCAGTCGGAGTCTGCACCTTTGGGGGGGGTACTGTCACGTCCTGACCCTTGTACATTTTACATTTACATTTTAGTCATTTAGCAGACGCTCTTATCCAGAGCGACTTACAGTAATGAATGCATACATTTCAATTCATTTCATACATTTTTTTTTTCTCGTACTGGCCCCCCGTGGGAATCGAACCCACAACCCTGGCGTTGCAAACACCATGCTCTACCACCTGAGCCAAGTGTTGTAAGATGTCATTTTCTATAGTAGAGTGGTCAGGGCGTGACGGGGTGTTTTTGGGTGGTTTTTGTGTTTTCTGTTTCTATGTTTTTCTAGGTCTCTATTTCTATGTTGGGATTGTTGGGATGATCTCCAATTAGAGGCAGCCGGTTCTCGTTGTCTCTAATTGGAGATCATATTTATGTAGGGGGTTTTGCCATTTGGTTTTGTGGGTTGTTAATTTTGAGTAGTATGTTTTCTCTCTGCGTCACAGTTTGTTGTTTTTGTTATTTCAAGTATTTGGTGTATTGCATTTAGTTTCACGGTTTAATAAAGATGTGGAACTACAAACATGCTGCGCCTTGGTCCGATCCTTTAAACAGCCGTGACAACCTGGTTTTGGAGCATTTCATATTATCCTGTACGTAAATCCGAGACACTCCATTTAGTATGATATGTTATGTTTGGTATCGTTACATAAGACAGTTGGTTACTTAAAGTGGGGTGGATGGGTGGGAGTGTAACTGAAACATCTAGCAACCCAAAAGTTGCGAGTTTGAATAACATCACAGACAACTTTAGCATTTTAACTAATTAGCAACTTTTCAACTACTTACAACAATACTTTATAGCTACTTTGGGACTTTGTATGTTAGCTAACCCTTCACCTTAACATAACCTTAAACCTTTCAGCTAACCATTTGACTAACCTTAACCCTTTTAGATAACACTAACCCTAACCTGCAGGCTAGCTAACATTAGCGAGCTAGATAATGTAAGCCACCTAGTTAGAATTTGTAACATATCGTACATTTTGCAAAAGCCCAACATATTGTACATTTTGCCAATTCTGAATATACTGTACATTTAGCAAATTTGAAATGTAATTCGTAACATATCATACGAAATGGATGATGGACATCCACAAATTAATCCATACCATACAAAACATAACACATCATTCTAAATGGAGTGTCACGGATTTACATACAGAATAATAAGAAATGCTCTGAGACCAGGTTGGAGAGGAGGAAGCTATACCATAGTAGGATAATTATTCTGGTTGGGGTCAACTTCATTCATTAACAGCTACTGAGGAGATGGATTCTGTTACTTGTTAACTTGTTATTCGTGTCAGATATTTCCATTTTGGGTTAGTTGTTCACTGAATTGCTAGCACTACTTTCTCACACTTCTACAGTGGCTACAAACGTCTGCTGCTCAGTGGAATGTAAATGTGTTATCAAGTGATGCAGCCTTCAAATCCCATAATCTACAGGAAAAGTGCTACCTACTAAGTTAGGTGCCTTTGGAGGTAGGTACGCAGCAGCCTTTGGATTAGTTAAATAACAACATAAGTTTCCATTCATAGAAAGTGTCAAAACCATTGCCCAAGACTGAGTTCAAACTCATGATGCTCAAAGCCGAAGCATGCTGCTCAGACCACTGTGCTATGGCAGTTCACAATGCTCTAACAAGCTGTGAGAATACTTGATGGTATGAGGTCGGTTGGTTTGCAGAGCCTTCTCCAAACCATAGCCCCCTAGGTAAGTTACTGCATTGTATAGCTTATAATCACCACTTCCAGATGCCCCCTAGCAGCAATTATAAATGTTTTATATTTATTCAAATTGTCCTGTTACAGTGAGACAATATTTCCACTTCGACTCTTTTTTTGAAAAGTGTACATACAGGGAGCTAAGAGGTGACTCTCAGGCCCTGAGAACTCACGTTCCTCTTGACATGGATTGGGACATCGACTGGGAGCTCACCAGAACCTCGCTCATGCATGGATTTGGCAGATTTATTTTCAGTCACAATGCAGTCACAGCATAGATGGACCCATTTCTCTCTCTCCCCCTATCTCCCTCTCTCTCTCCCTCACTCTCTCCCTCGCTCTCTCTGTCTCTCTGTCTGGCTCTGATCGCTCTCATCATTCTCATTGGTCACTCCTCTCTTCAGCATGTAACTCTATTGCCGTTTGTCGCCTTTGGCACCATATTTCTGTTCCTATGTCTCTCTTTATCCTTGTGCACTTTCTCTGCCACTTTCTTCCTTGTTCTTTCTCCAATTTGTCACTTAAAGTGTTGCTCAGTACATCATTATGTCAAAGCAGAGAAATGCTTCATTGCCAGCTAACAGTAGCTATGGTGGAACAAAGTTAGATCTTAATTATCACTTCCTTTAAACATTCAGCTGGAAAGCCAGAGCGTAATGTTTTTAATCAGAGCCCATTATGTTTTGCCCACACTATTAACTCATTTAATATGAGAGAATGATGAGGTCAGTTGTTGTACCATTGCAAATAGCCACACACACACGCACACACACACACAGACAGACAGACAGACAGACAGCTGTCTGTTGTTATTTTTTCAAATGTAATAAAGGTTCCCTGTCAGATGGTGCTGTCAGGTAAGACAGCATTTGCTCTCGAGTTTAACAAATTGACAGAGGCAATTTGCATACTTTTGAGCTCTGAAGTAAATGCCAGAGCTGTCTTGATAAGGGCCATGTGTGACTGAACACTGATTTCTCTCTCTATTGTATTTCTTCTCATTTAATGTTGTCATCTCTAGCTCTTCACCTGTGGTGATTGTACTGTAGATTGAATATGTAATGCATATAAATATTATTTTATAACAAAAAATAACAACTTTTTAATCACGTAATACACACAACATAATACCAATTACAAACTAGTTGGTTCGAGCCCTGAATACTGAATGGCCGACAGCCGTGGTATGTTATATCACGGGTATGACAAAACATTTATTTTTACTGCTCTAATTACGTCGGTAACCAGTTTATAATAGCAATAAGGCACCTCGGAGGTTTCTGTTATAAGGCCAATATACCACGGCTAAGGGCTCTGCGTTGCGCCGTGCGTAAGAACAGCCCTTATCCATGGTATATTGGCCATATACTACACCCCCTCAGGCTTTATTGCTTAATTGAATCAGATCATAATAATTTGATTCAAGGCGATTGACAAATAAGTGTGGATTTACCATAACATGTAATTGGTTAACAAATCCTCAGTAATGGTTTTACCACGCTACATGGCAGGGAAACTCATGGAATGTTTTTATTGTACCTTCATTTAACTAGGTAAGTGAGTTAAGAACAAATTCTTATTTACAATGACGGCCTACACCGGCTAAACCCGGATGACACTGGGCCAATTTTGCAACGCCCTATGGGACTCTCAATCACAGCTGGATGTGATACAGCCTGGATTTGAACCAGGGACTACAGTGACGCCTCTTGCACTGAGATGCAGTGCCTTCGACCACTGCGCCACTCAGGAGCACTCGACCTCTGCGCCACCCTTAAACCGCTGCGCCACTTGGGAATGTGACTATGTTTCCATTTTCTCCAGCAGAATGTTTTACACAATTAAACACAGTCCTCTGTATTAATTTCCATGCATCAATGCGGTCAACCACATAGCATGAAATAGAGCGTAACATATATGATATGGTGGCAGAGCTTTGGATGAAGAATAATTGTCAGTGTGACTTTACTGTCAGGCTCCCCGTGCAGTCAAAGACATTGAGTCGCAGACACTCATGACCTTGTGGCATACATTAAAGACACAAAGGTGCAATTCAATAGTCACTGTTACTGTACCACATTTACCAGTGTCCTGGTAACCACATAAAGGATATAGGTTGATAATATTTCACTTGTGTGTTCAAATAGGCCTCTATGCTTCAGCAAACAACTCTCAACAGTTACCCTCTTTCATCATCAAATAAATAATATTTGATTAAAATTGCTGCACAGTATTCATTTAAAACCTTGATTCTTTATAATAATCCTCTGATGCTTGCAGTGATTTCATTGACTATCCTTGGCTGTTAATTTCACTATATTAAGACATGCCAAAATGATTCTCCCTCTGGGCTCAGACACTCAGAGAGAAAATCTTTGTACACGAAGACTTACGAGTCCAAGGTGATGCACATTGTGACTTCCTTTAATTGCTATTACATAATGCACTTTTTTTTCAGAGACAATCTCAGAGACCATTTCTGTGTGTGACGGCATTCTGTGTTAATATCAAAGGATTAGTTCCAAGAAAACCCTTCAATTCGGTAATGTTAAAGTCGAATCCACAGAGAAGAACACATTTGTAACAGTCATGAGGCTAGTAATACTTTTAGGAATAGCACAAGATTAAGGGATACAATCTATGTTGATATTTTAACACTTTCTCTGTGAATCTTTGCCCAATGTGAAAGGTGAAGGCAGAGACTATTTCATTGTATAATAGAAAAATCTTTAATCAAGCAGCTACAGGGAAGATCTACTGTATCTCTGATTTCACAGGGATGAACTCCAAGAGTGAATGGTTCCATGTCCCTTATATAGTGGGAGGTAACAATACAATCATACTGTTAACACAACAGTTTACACAACTTTATATAAGCAACCGTTCCAGAACACAATGACCTTGTGTTAGGGTGCAGACATAGAAGTTACAGAAGTTACAGCAGTTCACCCCAAATCTTGCCATCACACTGGTTTCTCTCTTGTTGGTGAACCCATGGCTACAGAATAAACCCACAGACTTTCTGGACTTAATGTCCTTTCCCACCAGCCACCACAGACAGAAGAATAGCATATTTACAGTAAACAACAGCAGAATGCACTCAGCCTGTAACATATCTTCTGCCTTATCTGAGGGCATCCGGGGTGATCTTAGACAACAATTGGTTTGCACATGCAGGCACCTTTGGGAAAAGGTCAGACTAATACAATGCCTCCTTCCACCCTGTGGGGAGCCAGAATTCTCCCCGGGTTGCTACTGAGATGACCTTGGAAAGGCCATTAAGATGGGGCTGCTATGGTGTGTTTTACTGTTCTCCTCTCTAATAGATATGGGAGCTGTGTGTTGCCTAAGTAAGTCACACTGCTCCCTGATGCATCTGATGCAGCATATACAGTATAAATATTTTTAGGATAGGGGGCAGTATTTGGAAATTTGGATGAATGACGTGCCCAAAGTAAACTGCCTGTTACTCAGGCCCAGAAGCTAGGATACACATATAATTGGTAGTATTAGATAGTGAACACTGAAGTTTCTAAAACTGTTAAAATATGATATGGCAGGTGAAAACCCGAGGAGAATCCATCCGGAATAAAAAGAAATTGAGGTCACCACCCATTGAAATGGCTGCCTATGCGAAAATCAAAGGAATACCTCCCAGATTGCAGTTCCTATGGCTTCCACTAGATGTCAACAGTCTTTGTAAAGAGTTTCAGGCTTGTTTTTTATTTGAATGAACATACTATTCTCCGTCTTAAATTTTGTTTATTTACATATTAGGGTACCTGAGGATTGATTAGAAACGTTGTTTCACTTGTTTGGATGAAGTTTTGGTAACTTTTGGGATTCCTTTGTATGCATTTTGAACAAGGGAAACAGGTGGATTACTGAAACAAGCGCGCCAACTAAACTGACTTTTTGGGATATAAAGAAGGACTTTATCAAACAAAACTACCATTTGTTATGTAGCTGGGACCCTTGGAATTGCAAACAGAGGAAGATCTTCAAAGGTAAGTGATTTATTTTATCGCTATTTCTGACTTTCGTGACGCCTCTGCTTGTTTGGAAAATGTTTTTAATGCTTTTGTACGCGGGGTGCTGTCCTCAGATAATCGCATGGTATGCTTTCGCCGTAAAGCCTTTTGAAATCTGACAAAGCGGCTGGATTAACAAGAAGTTACGGTTTTAAATGATTGAAGACACTTGTATTTTCATGAATTTTTAATATTACGAATTTTGTATTTTGAATTTCGCGCTCTGCAATTTCACCGGACGTTGTCGAGATGGGGCACTAGCGCCCCACCTATCCCAAAGTTTAAGGGTCTTTCAGGGTCAGCATTTCTAAATGCTTTGATATACATTTAAATATGATTTTCTTGCAGCTTAACATCTGTAGCTACAGGAATAAGAGTCTGCATAGTAGCCAGGTCTGTTTGTGCCTTAGTCAACTTATCGATCATTTATATGCTAAACCAGAAGAATGATAAAGAAAAACAACAGCATTTCTATATTTATCAACAGCATTTCTATATTTATCTATGGTTGATATAAACATTTAATACAATAATATAATACAATGGGTTCTGTCAACAAAACAATTGACAATAATAATAACCAATAATGAAATCATTATAATCAGTAAACTGTTCAAGCAATGTGTGTGTGTGTGTGTGTGTGTGTGTGTGTGTGTGTGTGTGTGTGTGTGTGTGTGTGTGTGTGTGTGTAAACTTAACATCATATTCTTGCTTCCTCTGTCCTTGTTTTCTCCACTCATTGCCTCTCCTTGAAAGTGCATTGGATCCCGAGGGGAGGAACCAATGTACTTTGAGAGGGAGATGAGGAATGGAGGAAACAATGGAACAATCTCAATTGCATTTCCTTCATTCCTCACATCCTTCATTCCTCACATTCCTCAAATCCACTTTTCTCTGACCTTCTCATCTAATGGGTTTTGAGGAGACGAGGAGAGAGAATGCAACGAATCAAGAAAATGCAATTCACCCAAGGACAGAGGAAGCAAGTATTTGACATCTAACATTTTTGACACTGACCGACCGACCGACCGACCTACCGTAATACCCATGGCCTGTCCAGAAACAACCCCTAGCCCCTACTGCCCAGAGTCTAGAAACTTGTGGAGATCTGAGAGGGATTGATGGGTGGTGACATGGTGAGAGCTCCACCTCACCCTCTGATAGGCTTTGTGGAATTTTGGCGTTATTGCTTACACCTGTCCAGATCTCCACAAGTGTCTAGTGGTAGGGGCTAGGAGTTGTTTCAGGAAAGGACCCCACAACCCTTCAGGTCTGTGGTGGATCTACAGCACAACACTTGAGGTATTGGTTGGATGTTTCATTCCATTGCTATACACACACAGATTTTCACAGGTGTAAGCTGGACACACCCACGGCACCCTACCAGGCTGATCAGACAGATCTGGGTAGCTGGAGACCTGCTGGAAACAGAGAAAGTATGTATTTACATGTCTACTATTCACCCTCTGGCTTCATTCCAACTAGTTAGATGTGCAACCACTGACAAACTATAGCAAAGTATAGCGTACCTCTAGTCTAGCAATAGATACTGTTGTTTTGGCTGTATATCACCATTTAATCAATCAATCAATCAATCAATCAAATGTATTTATAAAGCCCTTTTTACATCAGCCAATGTCACAAAGTAATGTACAGAAACCCAGCCTAAAACCCCAAACAGCAAGCTAATTATCTTGACCTCTATGACAACATAGACACCAAAATGTTCTGTCAAGACTCCAGATCAACATTAATTTATACACTTTGGCTGTTGTTAAATCGCGTGCACTATCACACAAGCTCTTTATCCTTTCCTGAATCAGCTGATGTTGCGGCAATAATGTCCATAAGTAACTAAATAGCGAGACATCAAACGCCCATCAAACAACGATTATGCATAATTATTGACGAACCCAGTTAATGGAACTATGAATGCCAGATTTTTGTTTTATTAATAATATTAACGTTATTCATTCTGTTTGAAGTATTGGATTTTACAATCACATACTGTACATTATTTGAAATATGTGTGCCCATGAAAACTCTTTTCACTCTTAGGTCTGTGGCAGTCATGAAATTTTGTCAGCCAGTTATTGACATGCAAAAGAGATATGCTTATAAGTCCCGTGCCATTATTTTATATTATATTATTTTATAGTAAGTAGAATATAATTGAACTTAGCTGAATAAAATAGAAAGGATATGTATCCCATTCCAGAGCAAGTTCGCATATGAAATGGCAGTTGAGCGTAAAAGTGATCATTTGAAACAGGTCCTATATGCTAGATTTAGAAAATTTTGGCAACTTTGGTTGTGAATGATACAAACCTAAACATATGGGCTGCATGATGCGACTATAGTCTATTGAGGATCAGGCTCCAGAGTGGCGCAGCAGTGTAATGTACTGCATCTCAGTGCAAGAGGTGGCACTACAGTCCCTGGTTCAAATCTAGTAAAACCAAATGCATGCTTTTCAACTGTTTGCTGCCCACACCCGCCCGCCCGACTAGCATCACTACTCTGGATGGTTCTGACCTAGAATACGTGGACAACTACAAATACCTAGGTGTATGGCTAGACTGTAAACTCTCCTTCCAGACTCACATCAAACATCTCCAAAATCAAATCTTGAATCGGCTTTCTATTTCGCAACAAAGCCTCCTTCACTCACGCCGCCAAACTTACCCTAGTAAAACTGACTATCCTACCGATCCTCGACTTCGGCCATGTCATCTACAAAATAGCTTCCAATATACTCAGCAAACTGGATTCAGTCTATCACAGTGCCATCTGTTTTGTTACCAAAGCCCCTTATATCACCCACCACTGCAACCTGTATGCTCTCGTCGGCTGGCCCTCGCTACATATTCGTTGCCAGACCCACTGGCTCCAGGTCATCTATAAGACTATGCTAGGTAAAGCTCCACCTTATCTCAGTTCACTGGTCACGATAACAACACCCACCCGTAGCACGCGCTCCAGCAGGTATATCTCACTGGTCATCCCCAAAGCCAACACCTCTTTGGCCAACTTTCCTTCCAGTTCTCTGCTGCCAGTGACGGGAACGAATTGCAAAAATCGCTGAAGCTGGAGACTTACATTTCCCTCACTAACTTTAAACATCAGCTATCTGAGCAGCTAACCGATCGCTGCAGTTGTACATAGTCCATCTGTAAATAGCCCACCCAATCTACCTACCTCATCCCCATATTGTTTTTATTTACTTTTCTGCTCTTTTGCACACCAGTTTCACTACTTGCACATCATCATCTGCTCATCTATCACTTCAGTGTTAATCTGCTAAATTGTAATTACTTTGCTACTATGGCCTATTTATTGCCTTACCTCCTCAAGCCATTTGCACACACTGTATTTAGACTTTCTTTTTTTTCTATTATGTTATTGACTGTACGCTTGTTTATTCCATGTGTAACTCTGTGCTGTTGTTTGTGTCGCACTGCTTTGCTTTATCTTGGCCAGGTCACAGTTGTAAATGAGAACTTGTTCTCAACTAGCTTACCTGGTTAAATAAAGGCAACAACAACAAAAATATTTGAGAAAGCTTGCTCTTTGTTCCTTGCCTGAGGCTGCACAGCTGTTCTCTCATCAGGTGATCATATTTTCACCCATCAGACTATTCTAAACTTAATCTTGTCTTTACTAATATGTAAAATGAGTTCAGATTTAGGATGGCCAATTATCAAATTGGCAGAAACGGGTGCAGGGAAAAAAAATACATAGTTGGTATGCACTAGAATGTGAATGGAGACCAAAGGCTTAGCCGCTGGTCCGTTTTCCAATGATGCTGGATAGACTACTTCAGTCTTATAGTGGAGCTGTGCTTAATATGAGCAGCTGAGTAATAAATATATTACACACATCAATCACTGTTTGAGGAGCATGCTCTCACTGACTGACAGGTGATATTCCTGTTTGAGGAGCATGCTCTCACTGACTGACAGGTGATATTCCTGTTTGAGGAGCATGCTCTCACTGACTGACAAGTGATATTCCGGCCAAACTTTGTATGCCATGAGCTCTCCAACCCTGTTTGGGAACATCAATAGTAACATGTTTTCGCAAAACAAAAGCTATTTCACTAAACTGTTGATAGCCCCTTTTTTATTTGTAATACATTTGCAAAAATGTATAAAAACCTGTTTTCGCTTCATCATTATGGGTTATTGTGTGTAGATTGTTGAGGATTTTCTATGTATTTAATGTAACAAAATGTGGAAAAAGTCAAGGAGTCTGAATTCTTTCTGAAGGTGTGTATGGGTATGGGTGTTTTGAATGAATCATCACCTTAGAAATCACTATCCATTTCATTGTGGATATTGCTTTGAAACTATATCCACAACGACACATTTTACACTCAGTTTCAACCTACTATTGACCTTCTTCCTTCAAATGATCACGGTGAGGTGAGTTTTAAAAGCATGATACTGTTCCTTTGATAAGTGTTTGGATGTGAATTTTGATTGCATTTGCATTGTCAGAGTGGCTAGAGGGACAATAGATCCCTGAGTACCAGGCCATTAGGACCTGTTGGAGGGACAATAGAGCCTTGAGTACCAGGCCATTAGAACCTGTTGGTCGTTACCAAGTTGGGTACTACCAAAGCATGTCTAGAGTGCATAAAAGGAGATTACCGTGACTCAATAGTCACATGGAAATTTACTGCGGTCATGACTGCCATGTGGTGGTAATATGGTCACTGCAACAGCCCTAATCACACCGTAAGATAGGGAAATGTTACAAGGTTACAGTACACTTCCGAGATCTTCATAGAAAAAAAGAGTCCTACATTAAATTCCAGGAATTTCACAGGATTAAGGTCAATGTGTAATTCAGTTGTTCTATGCTTAGTATGTGATATAACAACAAAGAACAGTGTCATAAATGTAAGGAAAGAAAGTTAATGTTTTATGTCACACTATTGTTGCCAAATCTGTGAAGACTCCAAGCATGAGAAAGGATTTAAAAAGACTAGGTTTTGATTCAATTCATTAATTATATATGTTTACCTTTATTTAACTAGGCAAGTCAGTTAAGATCAAATACTTATTTTCAATGACAGACTATTGGGTTAACTGCCTTATTAGGGGCAGAAGACAGATTTTTACCTTGTTCAGCTAGGGGATTTGATCTTGCAACCTTCAGGTTACTAGTCCAACGGTCTAACCACTAGGCTACCTGCCACCCCGTGGAATGTAGATACATATTGAATGTATCTACGTTCCCCCTCTATATCTTAATGTATTCACATGAAGAAAAAAAAGCAATTTATTATTAATGATTTTGTAACAGCTCCAAACAGTTGTCCACTACAAGAAATGCTCATTGGTAGCCTAGGTTATAGAAAGACCCATAATGATTAGCTCATGGTAGATCTGGCCAAAATAAGATACAGGAGAGGAGTTTACCTGGCGATTTCTGAAGCTTTTTGGTAGCATACTTGACTTACTTCAATGTTCCATAGGTAACTGGAATCCCAAATAATATTAGCAACAATTTAGTTAGAGAAGTGAATGCTGCGCACAAGGTTGGCCCAGGTCTGCCAATGACTCCCCACAGACTCCACAAACAAGATAACGAGAAAGATTTCGCAATGTACGCAAAACACATGTGCCCACAATTGTGAGTGTGACAAACACAGAGCCATACCGACAAATTAGTTAAGTGTTTACGACAAAAATCTGCTATAAATAACTAGCATTGGCTTCTATGGAAATTCATGCAGTCCCCTCTTGGAAAACTGCTGACAAGACCTTTGATGTTCCTCTTGAGAATGATTTGATTGAATAGTTGTTTGTTCTCACACTGCTCAATATAAAAAGTGAGTTTAATGAATGATTGAAATAATATTATATTCAGTTTTGTGATTTTAACTGTCTGCAAAATACAGTACAATGTTACAGCACATTAGTGCTCTAGAGATAAAAAGAATAAACGGCAATGTGATCCCTGGAATAGCATCTGTAAACATATTCAGTGGCAGCTGATCTAATTCCCTAGCGCTGTTATATTGAAATGTTGTGGGTGGCAGTCTGGATGGACGCTAGTTAATGCAACCGCTGTGTCAGATTTCAAAATAGCTTTACAGCGAAAGTACATTATTCAATATTCTGAGTACAGAGCTCAGCCATCAAAGCAAGCTAATCAGTTACCCGCCAAGTTCTGGAGTCAACAAAACTCAGAAATAGTATTAAAAATCTTCACTTACCTTTGCTGATCTTCGTCGGAATGCACTCCCAGGACTCCCACAAGAAATGTTTGTTTTGTTCGATAAACTCCATATTTATGTCCAAATACCTCCGTTTTGTTCGCGCGTTCAGATCACTATTCCAAAGGCACAATGCGCGAGCGCAAAACCCTAGACGAAAAGTCAAAAAGTTCCATTACCGTTCGTAGAAACATGTCATACGATGTTTACAATCAATCCTTAGGGTCTTTTTATCATAAATATTCGATCATATTCTAACCGGACAATAGCGTATTCATTAAAGAGGAAAAAGAAGGAACGGTGAGCCTGTGTGACTGCGCAGTAAACAACTCATTGGCCTCAGGCAGTCCACTTGTTGAGTCAGCTCTTATTCTCTTCCCAGTAACAGTAGAAGCATGAAACAAGGTTCTAAAGACTGTTGACATCTAGTGGAAGCCTTAGGAAGTGCAAAATGAAGCCCAAGTCACTGTATAATGTATAGGAAATCACTTGAAAAACTACAAACCTCAGATTTCCACACTTCCTGGTTGGATTTTTCTCAGGTTTTTGCCTGCCATATGAGTTCTGTTATACTCACAGACATCATTCAAACAGTTGTAGAAACTTCAGAGTGTTTTCTATCCAAATCTACTAATAATATGCATATCCTACATTCTGAGCCTGAGTAGCAGGCAGTTTACTACGGGCACGCCTTTCATCCGGACGTCAAAATACTGTCCCCTACCCTAGAGAAGTTTTAACCTCACTCGGGTAGGGGGCAGCATTCTGAATTTTGGATGAAAAACGTGCCCAAAGTAAACTGCCTGCTACTCAGGTCCAGAAGCTAGGATATGCATATAATTGGTAGATTTGGATAGACGTTTCCAAAACTGTTAAAATAATGTCTGTGAGTATAACAGAACTGATATGGCAGGCGAAAACCTGAGGAAAATCCATCCAGGAAATGCTATTATTTTGAAATGCCTGTTTTTCCATTGAAAGCCTATCCACCATACAAAGACTTATGACGCAGTTCATGATCCCTATGGCTTCCACTACATGTGACCAGTCTTTAGGCATTGTTTCAGGCTTTTACTCTGAAAAATGAGGAGAAACACCACTTTCAATGAGAGGACAGTTGAAATTTCCAGACATGAGTCCAGCGTGTGACCGGGAGCGCACCTTTCTTGTTTCTCCTTTTCTATTGACGAAGCTAACGTCCGGTTGAAATATGATCGATTATTTATGACAAAAACAACCTGAGGATTGATTATAAACATCGTTTGACATGTTTCTACGAACTTTTAAGGAACTTTTTAGATTTTTCGTCAGTCTGTTGTGACCGCGCTTTGTTCCATTGGATTACTGAACAAAATGCACCAACAAAACAGAGGTTTTTGAATATAAAGAGGGACATTATGGAAACA
Source organism: Salmo trutta (assembly GCF_901001165.1). Classification (NCBI taxonomy): domain Eukaryota; kingdom Metazoa; phylum Chordata; class Actinopteri; order Salmoniformes; family Salmonidae; genus Salmo; species Salmo trutta. The sequence continues at coordinate 32,500,204 of NC_042983.1, read as the reverse complement.
AAATGAACATTTATTGTGTAACATGGAGTCTTGGGAGTGCAATCATATGAAGATCATCAAAGGTAAGTGATACATTTTATCGCTATTTCTGACTTTTGTTACTCCTCTTCTTGGCTGCTAACTGTTTGTAATGATTTGTCTGCTGGGCACTGTTTCAGATAATCACATGGTTTGCTTTCGCCGTGAAGCCATTTTGAAATATGACACAGCGGTTGAATTAACAAGTTAATCTTTAAACCGATGTATAACACTTGTATGTTTATTATGAGAATTTCTGTTTTGTTGAGTTTCATGCTCTGCAATTTCACCAGATGTTGTTTGAGACAGTGGATTACTGAACAAAACGTGCTAACAAAACTGAGGTTTTTGGATATAAAGAGGGACGAACTAAACAAGCATTTATTGGGTAACTGGGAGTTTTGTGAGTGTAACCATATGAATATCATCAAAGTTAAGTGATTCATTTTATCGCTATTTCTGACTTTTATTACACGTCTACTTGGCTGGTTACTGTTTGTAATGAATAGTCTGCTGGGCGCTGTTCTCAGATAATCACATTGTTTTCTTTCACCGTAAAACCTTTTTGAAATCTGACACCGTGGTTGGATTAACAAGAAGTTCATCTTTAAACCAATGTATAAAACTTGTATGTTTCATGAATTTTTATAATTAGTATTTCTGTTTTTGAATTTGGCGCTCTGCAATTTCACTGGATATTGGCCAGGTGGGACGGTAGCGTCCCACACCCCCTAGAGAGGTTAACTGCATTCATACAGTACAATAGCATAAACACACAGCAGTCTGGATGGAGGCTAGTTAACTGCATTCATACAGTACAGTAGCATATAAACAGCAGACTCAACAGCCTTGGTTTCTCTAATGACTGCCTCGCCTGGTTCACTAACTACTTCTCAGACAGAGTTCAGAGTGTCAAATCGGAGGGCCTGTTGTACGTACCTCTGGCAGTCTCTATGGGGGTGCCACAGGGTTCAATTCTCGGGTTCAATTCTCAGGCAGGTATATTTCACTCAGGCAGGTATATTTGGCCTCCTTTCCTTCCAGTTCTCTGCTGCCAATGACTGGAACAAATTGCAAAAATCACTGAAGTTGGAGACTTATACTGCCCTACCAAGCAAAAAGGCAGTAACTGCTCATTTGGTTGAAAATGAGTTAATGTAATTTTTGCTACATTAAATACATGCTTAATCATGTGGACAAGTATCCTGCCTCTATAGTGTTTTGGAGAAAATGGGGGTCATGTTAGCAGTAACTGCATAAGGCTACTGTGAAACTAAGGGGGAAAAAAGCCATTTTTCTCAGTTCCACGCTATGAGCAGTTACTGCATTTTTGCTTGGTAGCGCAGTATATCTCCCATCCAGCCAACCAACTACCTACCTCATCCCCATATTTGTTTTTGTTTTTCTGCCCTTTTGCACACCAGTATTTCTACTTGCACATCCTCATCTGCACATATATCACTCCAGTGTAAATTGCTAAATTGTAATTACTTTGTCACTATTGGCCTATTTATTGCCTTACCTCCTTACTTCATTTGCACACACTGTATACAGCTATTTCTATTGTGTTATTGCCCTTAATCTCACACAAATTACCAATGAGCCTACCAGGTACTACCCCAAATCTGTAAACACGGGCACCCTCATAGATATCATCCTGACCAACCTGCCCTCTAAATACACCTCTGCTGTCTTCAACCAGGATCTCAGCGATCACTGCCTCATTGCCTGCATCCGTAATGATTCTGCGGTCAAACGACCACCCCTCAACACTGTCAAACGCTCCCCAAAACACTTCAGTGAGCAGGCCTTTCTAATCGACTTGTCCTGGAAGGATATTGACCTCATTCCGTCAGTAGAGGATGCCTGGTTATTCTTTAAAAGTGCTTTCCTCAACATCTTAAATAAGCATGCCCCATTCAAACAAATTAGAACCAGGAACAGATATAGCCATTGGTTCACTCCAGACCTGACTGCCCTTGACCAGCACAAAAAGATCCTGTGGCGTACTGCATTAGCATTGAATAGCCCCCGCGATATGCAATTTTTCAGGGAAGTTAGGAACCAATATACACAGGCAGTTAGGAAAGCAAAGGCAAGCTTTTTCAAACAGAAATTTGCATCCTGTAGCACAAACTCCAAATAGTTCTGGGACACTGTAAAGTCCATGGAGAAAAAGAGCACCTCCTCCCAGCTGCCCACTGCCCTGAGGCTAGGAAACACTGTCACCACCGATAAATCCATGAATATTGAGAATTTCAATAAGCATTTTTCTACAGCTCGCCATGCTTTCCACCTGGTTACCCCTACCCCGGTCAAAAGCCTTGCACCGCACATAGCAACTTGCCTAAACCTCCCCATTTCTCCTTCACCCAAATCCAGATAGCTGATGTTCTGAAAGAGTTGCAAAATCTGGACCCCTACAAATCAGCTGGGCTAGACAACCTGGACCCTCTCTTTCTAAAATTATCAGTTGTAATTGTCGCAACCCCTATTACTAGCCTGTTCAACCTCTCTTTCATATCGTCTGAGATCCCCAAAGATTGGAAAGCTGTCGCGGTCATCCCCCTCTTCAAAGGGGGAGACACTCTAGATCCAAACTATTACAGACCTATATCTATTCTACCCTGCCTTTCTAAGGTCTTCGAAAGCTAAGTTAACAAACAGATCACCGAACATTTCGAATACCACCATACCTTCTCCGCTATGCAATCTGGTTTCCGAGCTGGTCATGGGTGCACCTCAGCCACGCTCAAGGTCCTAAACAATATCATAACTGCCATCGATAAAAGACAATACTGTCCAGCCGTATTCATCGACCTGGCCAAGGCTTTCGACTCTGTCAATCACCACATTCTTATCGGCAGACTCAACAGCCTTGGTTTCTCTAACGACTGCCTCGCATGGTTCACCAACTACTTCTCAGACAGAGTTCAGTGTGTCAAATTGAGGGCCTGTTGTCCGGACCTCTGGCAGTCTCTATGGGGGTGCCACAGGGTTCAATTCTTGGGCTGACTCTTTTCTCTGTATACATCAATAATGTCGCTCTTGCTGCTGGTGATGCTCTGATCCACCTCTACGCAGACAACACCATTCTGTATACTTCTGGCCCTTTGTTGGACACTGTGTTAACTAACCTCCAGACGAGCTTCAATGCCATACACCTCTCCTTCCGTGGCCTCCAACTGCTCTTAAATGCAAGTAAAACTAAATGCATACTCTTCAACCGATCGATGCCCGCACCTGCCCGCCCGTCCAGCATCACTACTCTGGACGGTTCTGACTTAGAATATGTGGACAATTACAAATACCTAGGTGTCTGGTTAGACTGTAAACTATCCTTCCAGACTCACATTAAGCATCTCCAATCCAAAATCAAATCTAGAATTGGCTTCGTATTTCTCAACAAAGCATCCCTCACTCATGCTGCCAAACATCCCTCGTAAAACTGACTATCCTACCGATCCTTGACTTCGGCGATGTCATTTATAAAATAGCCTCCAACACTCAGCAAATTGGATGCAGTCTATCACAGTGCCATCTGTTTTGTCACCAAAGCCCTATATACTACCCACCACTGTGACCTGTAGGCTCTCGTTGGCTGGCCCTCGCTTCATATTCGTTGCCAAACCCACTGGCTCCATGTCATCTATAAGTCTTTGCTAGGTAAAGCTCAGCCTTATCTCAGCTCACTGGTCACCATAGCAGCACCCACCCGTAGCATGCGCTCCAGCAGGTATATTTCACTGGTGACCCCCAAAGACTATTCCTCCTTTGGCCTCCTTTCCTTACAGTTCTCTGCTGCCAATGACTGGAATGAATTGAATCTCCCTCACTAACTTTAAGCATCTTGTGTCAGAGCAGCTCACTGATCACTGCATCTGTACATAGCCCATCCAATAGCATATACACACAGCAGTCTGAGTGGAGGATAGTTAACTGCATTCATACAGTACAGTAGCATATACACACAGCAGTCTGAATGGAGGATAGTTAAATGCATTCATACAGTACAGTAGCTTATACACACAGCAGTCTGGATGGAGGCTAGTTAACTGCATTCATACACTACAGTAGCATATACACACAGCAGTCTGAATGGAGGCTAGTTAACTGCATTCATACACTACAGTAGCATATACACACAGCAGTCTGCATGGAGGCTAGTTAACTGCATTCATACACTACAGTAGCATATACACACAGCAGTCTGAATGGAGGCTAGTTAACTGCATTCATACAGTACAGTAGCTTATACACACAGCAGTCTGGATGGAGGCTAGTTAACTGCATTCATACAGTACAGTAGCTTATACACACAGCAGTCTGGATGGAGGCTAGTTAACTGCATTCATACTTTCCACATAATCTAACTGGTAGTTCTGTTCTATTGTCTGCTCTGAAACCACAGTGCCGACGCAAGTACTAAGCTGCTCCGGGATTCAATATTATCACAATAACATCATACTCATAAAGCTACCAACACTAGTTTATAATATACTACAGTCCCATAAAACCAAGGTATCTATCTGTCAGGGATGCCTGTACTTTGGCTCTTCCAGAAGGTGACGGTGAAGGTCACTGTGAACTACTATGCTAGCCATCCGCTACTCTCAGATGCTTGTTCAGCCATTTTGCATGAAACTATGAAATTGATCTTTAAGCACCTTATCATGATCATCAGATTCCATATTTTCCAGAGCCGTATATATCTTGACTCAGACACAGAAGCCACAGAGAAGGAAACATTTTAAACCTGTAATCAGTGCTTGAAATCACATTATGCATAAATGTAGCTGTCTGTATGAGTTGGAAGCTACCATTGTGCTTCTGCAGTAAATCTCATTAACCTTTTACTGCTGTGGGCTAAATCAGGGTCACACAGAGTGATTCTTGGTATTCTTAAACAAATCTACTTTGAAACTAAAGTATACACCTCACAGACATGGTTATGGGCTTAAAAAAAAGAAGACACCTGTACCGTGTCAGATGTACAGTTGAAATGTATTACATTTTCAGTTTTCATCCCAATATTACACATTATATACATCACAGAAGACGGAAATGTAACAAATCTGTTTGACATAGAAACACTGGAATTTCGTTAAAAAAACAACAACGTCTTTATTAATTATGAAAAATATGAATAACATTCCACCATTGAGGCAAATCGTGTGCTTTTGGTCATTGACTGCAGGAAAGAGCTACGCCAGCCTGGACATACAGCCTCCAGCTCTGTGACATGCATAATTATATATTTCCTTAAGAACACCTCATAAAATACAGCATTTTAAGATGCAACCTATACAGCCATACTTTCTCTTTCCCACTATGTCTCTATATCTCACACACACACACACACACACACACACACACACACACACACACACACACACACACACACACACACACACACACGCATGCACAAGTGCATCCATATTCACTCCAACTTGTTTGTTTTCCTTCCTTTATAGACAACAGGCAAAACATATTGATTTGGCTAATGCAATAATTCTACATCATTAAGGGCTCAGCAGCAAACTGTCCACCATGACTCTGCTTTAATGTGCAAGTAAGACAGTGACTGCAGACCTCTGTATGAACAACCACTGCTGAAAATCTCCATCATGTCGTCTGCACTGCATGGAATATGGAGTGATCAATGTCTTGACATGCCTCATGAATAGTTCCCTAGATGTCACTAGTAAGGATGTCATGTTCCCGAACGAGGATTCCGCACCCACAGGTCAGCCCTTCATTAGGTTACTCAACAACAAAACTTTTCTCTGCTATTTATTCTGTGCCTCATCAGTCTCCCTGTCTCTCCTTTGGTCAGCCCATCTGACAGAGCGTGTGGGCTCTGCCTGTTAGAACACACGGGAACAGCGGGGGAGACTTCTCTGTCATGCAAGTGCTGTCATTCCTGTTCAGCTGATAATGAGCCACTTCACAGCGTCCCCGGTAGGGGTGGACTAACTCTTGATGGGAACAAGACCTTTAATCTCCATGTCGTTCTGCAAATAGCCTCACCGAAAAAGACAGGACTCCAAATTAAATTCCACCCACCAAGCACAACTTTTGTTCTCAGTACTTAACGTCAGATATTAATAGCAGATATTATGTGTTGTCCATTTCCTCTTGCAGTCGGGAACACAGTTGGAGAGCAGACAGAGAGACAACATTATTTTGAAATGGGAAATGTCAATGCCTTCCCTACTGAAACGATAACATAATCCAGTTATTATTTTAGGAAAATAAGTATTGACTCCAATACATATTGAGGGAATACAATTTGTTCACAAATCTTTTGTTTGTCTCACAGATTTTGACTAACAGAAAATAGAGCTGGATTAAGGCAGGGGATCCGGCTCTTCTGTAAACGGCTGGAGACGTTTAATGGAATTGAAGTACATGTAGTACAGTACCTGAGCCATCCCACTAGATTTGACATTGGATGTCAAAATGCAAATAGAAGTATTCCTCAAACTACCAGTTCACATCAGAATTAGACTTCATGAATTAGAATTCATCCATGCTTCTCAAATGTCAAATTTCAAAGTGTTTAAGGCTAAGTTTAGGCATTAACTTTTTTAAGGTTAGGCTTAAATTCAGGCATTAACTCCAAATTATGAATGTTAGGCATTAACTCCGAATGGTTAAGATAAGGGTTAAGGTTTGGGATAGGCTTCAAACAAAAATATGAAAAACTACTTTCTGTCACTGAATTTCAACTTGCAACCTTTGGTATCAGAGGCAGATGCTTACGCTCTTTCACCATCCCCCATCCGTAGCAAAAGTGGAACCTACTTGAAGATAACAGCGCTCACTGTTGCCCTTAGTGGCTCATTTACACCTCATCTCCAGAGGTCCTCAGATATGAATGGACGTTGAATACTGGCTTGTATCGCCGGTGACCTGATTGTCCCCAAATGCTTGTGTTTGTAATAATGATGTCTTGGGAAAGCAGATGCGCTTTACACAGTGAGTGTTTGGTTGTGTTGTAGATGTTCAGTAGCCAGAAACATGTTGTTGGCTGTGTTTGGTTTTTGGTTTTGAGGGACAACCAGATGACTATAGTTCACAGGGATGCTTCAGAAATGTCACTATCTACTGATCATGGAAAAGTAATTGTATCTCCCTTACACTGGATCTGCCATTCTATTCAGGTGTACACACATCTTTCTCAGAGGTGGTCCTGATTTGGTAATAAATTACTTCCTGTATCTCCAAATAAACTCACATTTAACTAGAAATCATACAACAATTTACAGTATTGATAATTATGAGCAATAATCTGTAGTAATGTAAAATATGTAAGATTATATAAGATACTTCACACTTTGGTCACAACTCAGCAGCTCTAGGGCTCCAACTTTATTGAAAGAGGGGAAACGGCACACTGTAGGTAAAAAGCAAAAAAGTCCCAAAGTGTTGTAAATTGAAAGGACAATTCAAACCGAAATACTAAGAAGGAAAATGAAATGGAGTGCTTAATTAAATTGTATGAGAGGACCAGGAATGAGAAACCCAGACATTAGAATTCCATTATGGTCCAGATAACAAACTAAATAGATTTTTTGTTGTTGCAAAATTACTGGTTGCTATGAATGCTCCCTCTGCAACTCCTGCTTTTATAATGCTATGTAATTGTTATGTTTGTGATCCATTTGGACCCACTTATGCTCAATGACAGTATCAGCATTGTTTGAGGATATTTACTATACATATGTGTCTCTTGGAAACGCTTGCCATTGCTATCTAGAACAAGATGATTATTTGTTTTGGTAATGGGCTTTACATCTATTTAAAGATGTGAAAACATCACTTAACCTTTATTTGTCTGAAAGCACTTGCACGCATGGTTACACACACGCACACACACACACACGGCGAGTGAAGGGAAAAGGTGTGAGGCTGAGAGCATGTGAGTGTGTCAGCAATGTCAGACCTGGTTATTATCTAGACAGAGATGCATGGGGTGAAGTGACATGGATTGACATGATCTTCACTCACTCTTCAACAAGGGAGTCAACGGAGTTGTCAGGACCTGTCAGGGCCATAGGTACCACTCAGCATGGGGAATGCACCAGTCACTGAAGCAAGGTGATGGAGTAAAAGTCTGGCAGGTCTAATTCAAGGTCCTGGTCTGGGTTTGACAGTCTGAGGCCTTCCTAAGTACATTTCAGTCTAATCCTTTGGTCTGGGGTTCTTTGAGTGAAGTGACCTTATGAATTCCAATTTCCTTCTGTCAGTGAACAGTAGCTTGCTGTACTGACATTTGTTTACTTTTTTCCTTGGTTATTTTTTTGCACAACCTTAAGGCAAGATGGAAAGAATGGTACAAAGCATACATATTTTGTATAAGTAAAGATGTGTGAGAGGGTGAGGACATTGAATGTAAATTGGTTTCCAAAGACAATACTACCTATACTCTAAGAAAAAAGACACATTTGATTATATGCAAAACTATTATTTATTTCAATATGCATTTACCTCAAATAAAATAAAGCCTCTTATAAAAACGGTTTATGCTCTGCCTCAATGTTATTATCCAAGTTACAGCCTTGTTAGCTGCTTTAGATTCTTACTGTATACATACATTTGCAATATAACTACACGCAAGGCAAGTTGGAGGCGTGGCTATGTCTATGCTAGGAATGCAAAAAAGGCTGTGTATGCAGTCATTCTCTGAAATTCCTCCATCGATTTGTTTCTAGTCTACATACCCCCAGGAAGCATTCATCCAGAGGCTGTTTACCAGGCTGCAGTTGTAAATCAGGCTGGGGCTTTGCTAAGGCACACTCCTCATTCCACCAGCATCTCCTCTTTTCCGGATCATGCTCTAACGCAGGGTTTCCCCAAACTGGGTACTGCCCCCACCCACTCACCTGGTTGTTTAGGTCTTAATTGAAAGGAAAAAACAAAAATCAGCAGACACTCGGCCTCCATGGAATGAGTTTGACACCCCTGATATAACGGATGGGGCAAGCAGACTAAACAGATTCTTTTCTAATCAGCTTTTAATTGGTGTGCAACTTCACTCACCTGAGTTACGAGGCAATTATCTCCCCATACGGGATCTCACGTAATTGATTCATTAATAGACAGTGCAGTTTCACGTTTGGCCTTCGACTCACGTCTTGATCCCCTGCCACAGCAAAGAGAATGAAGTTGAAAGTGCAATGAAGGAACTAAGCATGGCAGCCTACGGTAAATCAATGAAGGTGACACGCTAAAGCACAGTCACGTGTAATCAGACGCTGGGAGAAAGCAGAGCATGATCAGAGAACGAGAAAAGACTCTCCTATTAAAGACGGGTAAGGTGACACCTTTGTGAGAAAAAAAAGGCAAGCCATTCGATTCACAGACATATTTTTTATTGGTCAAACTGAAAGAGCTCTTGTTTGAAGCAACATCTTTTTTCAGCTGTACACAGTATTAGTTCCTGACTCTCCTTCGCAAGCTTGGACTAATCAGCATATAATTGGTACACTTTGCTAGATAGCGCTTGATACTCAGACTGAGTAGACACAGAAACACAATATGGACGTCCTGGTTCCCTTTCACCAGTTAGCCAAGGTTTTACAATGCAGCAATGGTAAGTGCAAAGTAAAGGACCTGTAACATAATGGTATAACAAAATGTGCCTGTGGACATGGACATATTTGATACTGTATCCCTCCTAATACGTCATGCTGCCATATCCAATGGTCAGTAAAAATCCCGTTGTGAAAAGTGCACACAGGCAGCCATCTAGAATGATCAATCAAGCAGACAACCTTATGGAGACAGGAACAGCTGGACAAGAAATACTAGTAAATAGCTCGATCAAAAGCCAAGATATCAAAAAATTAAATCAAAAACATTATGCCTAGCCAAATACATCCATTATAAAAAGTGAGTTAGTTGCATGGCATGACGCTTATGCTGTGTCCATGGATCTAACAAATGTTACACTGTTTTACACCAATAGCAACTTCACATCCAATGTTGTTCAAACAAAATCGCTCTATCAGCGTATATGGGTTTCAGGATTATGAACGAAATACATCGGGCAACTTTCTCTTTGGGCCGTAATGTCCCAATATCATAAAGATCACTCCAGGGACATTCCGATTGGAAATTGCACACACTAGGGTAAAAGTCAAGTGGCTTTTTCCCCCAATCATACTGCAAAAAATGGGCATAAGTCCTTGACTATTCTGGTATTTCTGGTGTCCTTCAAATATTTTTTTTTTATGATGCACGTAATGATACTTTAAAATGCAACACTGAAATACAGTGACATACTGAAACAACAACTGATAATGTTCATTGTACATATCAAACAAAGACAGATATTTATATATTCAAAGTTCCTACTTCGTTTTTTTTTTGAAAATGCATGAATAGAAAGCTGTTTGTGTGATGCTGTCACTATGTATTTTGATATAAAAAGAAAATATAATAAATAAATAAAATATTTCTGTGAAGTAAGTTTGTCATTTTATTAATTTAATTGCCATGGTAATGTCTGTAAATATATATAAAAAGGAGGGCTTACTCTTAGAAATGATAAAATTGTGGGTATGGATGGATGACTTCTATCCTGAGCTTTTCAAATTGATTCAAAAGTATATTGTAAAGGCAGGATTGGGCAGGATACAAAAGCAGACAAAAACAAAAGTAAACAAAGTATACAATTCTACAAATGTGACGTAATTCCAAGTAAATATCTTGAAATGCTAATTACATTGAAATAAATTAAAGAAGCAATAAAAAGCTGAGAGCATTTGGACTCTTCAATCAGCTAGCCCATTAAAGCTCAGTGTCTATACTGCTTGTTACTCGTCGAGCAGATCAGTCACTCTTTAAACTTTTGCGGTGTGTATCAGAACTATTTAAAATGCACGTAAAAATAGATCCCTAAAACAAAGCGATTACTCTTAGGGAAGGAGTTATAAATGATTTGTCATAATATACATTTAATATAATAATTTATGCACCATGCAATTATTAAGTGTTTTACATAAAATACAATGGCATTGTTGTTGTTTTTGACTTGCGTTACAATGTCAGTGTCAGCAATGGTAAAAGCCTGGCTTGAAGAGGTGTAAAATATATCTGTCACTGTAGTATTTTAGTTGTCATCGTTGAAGGATTTCTTGGATAGTTCTGCTATGAGTTGAAATGGGGTTAATAATGTCCAATGAATCATGGTAGATAGGTTTCATGTCGTCTTTGTTAAAAGGTGACACTGTACCGTAGCTTCCATGGCAATACGTTTAAATCAGAGTGTGATTCCCCTCCCCACTCCACCACCCCTGCCAGTCAAATATGTTACACAAGTTCATTCCAAACACGATGGAAATCTGGAGAAAAATAAAAGACATTGACCACAAAAATAAAAAAATGAGGACAAGGACAGGTTTAAATCATTGTACAAAAAACAAATAGCAACCCAACACAACCAAACACGTATTCTTGAAAAATCCATTTGAAATTGATTTCTTTTTACAGGTTGCACAGTTTATATTGAAACACTGGATCTGGGCTAGATGATCCATTATTAAAGGGAGGGGGGGGGTCACTCTTCCTCTGTGCATCCCAGTAACTCTGCACGCAAAGTGATCCTGCTGTACCACGACCATGGAAGGATCCGGACAAATCGGGCGTAGATGGGCGGAGCTATCACGTTCTTTCTGTGCGTGTCATTGTCAAAGTTTCCTTGGAACACCTGCGAAAGGAAGGACAGTGGGAATTAGATTAAATGAATGGTGATCTTGAACACCCACACAGACCTCAGAAAGCTTATTAGCATATGTGCACCTCATCACGCAAACGAAGGGAAATAAGAAATGATAGCAAGAGCAAAGGTTAGAAGAAGATAAAAAGAGATGGACATGCTGTGTATGCTACATAATTCTGATGGCTAGATTTCCATAACGTCAATGCCCAGAAAGATGGTCAAGACCTGTGCTTTGTGGCCATAGAAAACACATGGCAGTGGTGTTACTGTAGCAACCTATTGTCATTTCCCTCACGGCAGACCATTCTTGGTGCAGTAGCATCCAACAAAACCCAATAGACAGGCAGTTTGCTAAACAACAACCCAGAAACAAATTATCAATCTCTCTGCTGATATGTAGTTAAGCGAGCGAGAATAAAATATTCAAATATAAACAAGCATAACAAATGTATTGGGCTGCACACTGTGTTGTTGATAAATACAAGCCTTGTGTCTAAGTGTGGTTAATCGACAGTAGAATTAAATGGAATATGGGTGATAGGTACCTACTGGGACCGCTTCATTGAAGGCCGTGATCATTTCAATTAAACAAGCGTGGTTATGACTATTTAATTGGGATGTAATGGGACTCGCCATTATGTGAAATGTAAAACCAGTGGGACGGACCCCTGCAGGTGCTGAAGACATTCTGAGTGGTTGACTTGACATTCGCCAACTATGACCCCTAGAAAACATTATTTTTCTCAGGCTCTCTCAGTCCTGTTGCTGGGGCCCCACTGGGGGGCAAAACCTTTTCTTGCCCAGCACCAACACATCTGATTCATTCAACTAATCAAGGGCTTGATGATTAGGTGTTGATGATCAAATACAAAGTTCATTCCTGTGGGTCCCCCAGGACCAGGGATATTCAGTCGTGATGTAAGGGAACTCTAGCTGGTATGTATGGTAGGAGGGTTTCAAAAGCTAAACACATTCCGTTTCTGATCTACTTTCACGTGTTCTGCTGCATCGTGCACAGGATTCGCGTGGAATAATGACATTTGAGCAAGCAACACCGCATTTCCACTCAAAGAATTACTGAAGAGAGCAGTGAGAAGGCCTGCATTATTCTCCTACTGCAAGACACTTCATAGTCACTTCAGGCTGCTCATTTCCCAAAATATTCCACAGATCGCTAATATGCACTAAGGTAATTCCCCCACTAGGGAGGATGTCTTCTCAATGGCCTTTCTGGGGCCCTGGGTATGATCAGCGATAGCACTCGTACCAAGTCCTTATCAACAGCCCTATACAGGCCCTGGGAGAGTATGCTGCTGAAAGCTCTAGAATTACTGCAGTTCTGACTGGGCACAGTGAGTAGGGCACATAAAGCCTCCGCCCAGTACCCTGCCCTGAACTTCATCACTTTTACTAGCCAGCTACCACCCACCTGAGAGACTGCCGCCCTATGTACATAGTCATTGAACACTGGTAACTTTAATAATGTGAATATGCTGTTTTACCCACTTCATATATACAGTATATACAGTATTCTAGTCAAGGCTCATCCTACTGCTGTACACACCTTTATTCATTTACTGTCCATAATGTCTATACACACCATAATATACATACATATTTATATTCAGAATCTGACATTGCTCTTTCTGATATTTCTTAATTCCATTTTCATTTCATTTTTGAATTTGTGTGTATTGTTTTGTATTGTTAGGTATTACTGCACTGTTGGAGCTAGAAACACAAGCATTTTGCTGCATCTGCGATAACATCTGCAAGATATATGTATGCAACCAATAAATTGTTATTTCATTAGGGCCAAGCGTTTTTCCCTGTCAGATCACATAGTCAGGAAAAAGCCCTAACTCTGATTTAGTAGTGTAATAATGGAGAGTTAGAACTGGTTCCATGCCGTTTTGTATACATCAGTATGGGTTATCTTTCATGTTGCTTTTATGTAAAAAATAAGTAGACATTATGTAATTCTACACTAGATATGTGAATGTGACCCTTTCGTGCAAATCTCCCATTGACTTCCACACATGATTTGATTTATGACTGTTGGCGTGTGCGTCAGATATGATCAACATATCTGACGCACTCACTAGAGTCTGTATTTATGTACAGTGAATGATGTCTTTTATTGCAATCTGCAAATACATTCGCAAAAGATGCCCACACCTCCCTATTCCACAAACATATCAGGTTCCTCTCCAAAAACCACTCCACACTTACTTAGAGGCGTGAATGCCAAAGGTGTGAATTCTTACAAAATAAGTGTCATCTCCGATACCCCTCACACTCAAGGTGAAGACATTATCCAGCAGACTGGTTTAATGGTCCAGATCAGAGTCCTAAAAACGGATGTAAATAGTGAGCCCAAAATGGATACTGTTGATGTTTACACCAATAAACTGTTTTTGAAGACACTATCTCTTGGAGCTTGAAGATAATACAAATGACAAATATTTTCATGTTTATTCTATGTGAACTAATTTGCCACACATTTTAGAAACTCTTCGGTGACAATCCCCCATCAAATGAATCTTCCCTTGATTCTTCAATTAAATAGGTTTAAATGGAGGATTGGAGGAAATCTTAATTAGCCTTAGTAAAAACCAAAGTATGAAAACAAGTCAATCAAATAGTTATTTATTCTAATCAGTTATGATCTCATGGAAGTGTGGTTCCAAATACATGCAACTATTCAAACATCAAAGTTCCGGCATCGCCAGGATAGCAAACCCACCACTGCAACCACATTTTATTTTGCTGAAACAGAGGAGGTCTTGGTGGAAGCAACCGACACACATGTTATAGACTCATGACCACACAAGACTCTGATCTGGACCATTAAACCAGTCTGCTGGATGCAGGTACAGTGTAGGTCTAAAGTGAACACAATATTCTGATGGAGGTATTTAACCCAAAAAGGGCGGCAACAGATACACAACCACCCTACAGTCCCTTGAGGAGCTGTTGGAATGGGTTTAGGTAGAGTGGTTGCAGCTTACTGCAGTTTACCCCCTGCATCTCTGGTGGTAGTGCAACACAGGGGGCCTCAAGGGCCCTTATCTGCATGAAGAGAGGATGACAGGCAATCCAGCCTCTGATTGATGGGGGAAGCAGTATGTTAGGTTTAAAACACACACACACACACACACACACACACACACACACACACACACACACCACAATGACTTTCTCTCTCCTCATGTATCTCCTCATCTGTTTCTCTCTCCTCCTCCTGTGTCGTTTGGTCTTTTTCTCTTGATCATGTCTCTCCTACTCTGGATTCGATTAAGAATGTCTTTGGTATTCACACGTCTACTCATACACCATGCTGTACAGTTAAGGACCAACTCTTCATCCTTCATTCTTTTTCATGGTTTCCCTCCCTACAGTTTCTCGTCCCTAGTTCTTTCCTACCGTTCTTCCTCCCACCTCCATTCCACATGAGGCTGTTGAGGGGAGGAAGGCTCAAAATAATGGCTGGAATAGAGTGAATCAAATAAAATAAAATATATCTGTCACACGCTTTGTAAACAACAGGTGTAGACTAACAGGGAAATGCTTACTTACGGGCCCTTCCCAACAATGCAGAGATAAATAGTGGAAAAATATATTAAATAAAAAATGATAGGAATAAATAGAAAAACAATAACACAAGGAATAAATACACAATGAGTAACGATAACTTGGCTCTATACACGGGGTACCAGTTCTGAGTCAATGTGCAGGGGTACGAGGTAATTGAGGTAGATATGTACATACAGGTAGGGATAAAGTGACTAGGCAAAGGGATAGATAATAAACAGTAACAGCAGCGCATTTGATTAGCCAAAGAGATTAGTGCAAAAAGGGTCAATGCAGATATTCCGGGTAGCTATTGGTTAACATTTTAACTAACTATTTAGCAGTTTTATAGCTTGGCGGTATAAGCTGTTCATGGTCCTGTTGGTTCCAGACTTGGTACATCTGTATCGCTTGCCGTGCAGTAGCAGAGAGAACAGTCTATGACTTGCGTGGCTGGAGTCTTTGGCATTTTTAGGGTCTTCCTCAGACACCGCCTGGTATAGAGGTCCTGGATGGCAGAGAGCTTGGCCCCAGTGATGTACTGGGGCGTACGCACTACCCTCTGTAGCGCCTTGTGGTCAGATGCCAAGCAGTTGCCTGACACCCTCTCTGACCCCCTCCCTGTAGAGCGTCTCATTGTCATCGGTGATCAATCCTACCAACGTTGTGTCATCTGCAAACTTAAAGATGGTGTTGGACTTGTGCGCGGCCATGCAGTCGTGAGTGAACAGGGAGTACAGGAGGGGACTAAGTATGCACCCCTGATGGGCCCCCGTTTTGAGGGTCAGCATAGCAGATGTGTTGTTGCCAAACCTCACCACCTGGAGGCGGGCCGTCAAGAAGTCCAGGATCCACTTGCAGAAGGAGGTGTTTAATCCCAGGGTCCTTAGCTTAGTGATGAGCTTGGAGGGCACAATGGTGTTGAACGCTGAGCTGTAGTGAATGAACAGCATTATCACGTAGGTGTTCCTTTGTTCAGGTGGGAAACGGCATTGTGGAGTGCAATAGAGATTGCGTCATCTGTGGATCTGTTGGGGCAGTTTTCAAATTGGAGTGGGTCCAGGGTGTCTGGTATGATGGTATTCATGTGAGCCATGACTAGCCTTTGAATGGCTATATTTGTGAGTGCTACGGGGTCGATAGTCACTTAGACAGGTTACCTTGGCGTTCTTGGGAACAGGGACTATGGTTGTCTGCTTGAAACATGTAGGTATTACAGACTGGTTCAGGGAGAGACTGAAAATGTTAGTGAAGACACTTGCTAGTTGGTCAATCCATGCTCTGAGTAAGCGTCCTGGTAACTCATTTGGCCCTTCTGCCTTGTGAATGTTAAACTGTTTTAAGGTCTTACTCACATCACCTATGGAGAGCGTGATCACACATTCGTCCGGAACAGCTGGTGCTCTCATGCATAGATCAGTGTTGCTAGCCTTGAAGGGCACATAGAAGTTATTCAGCTCATCTGGTAGGCTTGCATCACTGGACAGCTAGTGGCTGGGTTTCCCTTTCTAATCTGTGATAGTTTGTAAGCCCTGACACATCCGAAAAGTCAGAGCCAGTGTAGTAGCATTCAGTCTTGTTCCTGTATTTAACGTTTTGCCTGTTTGATGGTTCATCTGCGTCCGGATTAGTGTCCTGCTCATTGAAAGCATCAGCTCTAGCCTTTAGCTCAGTGACGATGTTGCCTATAACCCATGGCTTCTGGTTTGGATATGTATGTACTGCGGGGGCAATGTCGTCAATGCACTTATTAATGAAGCCGGTGACTGATGCAGTAAATTCCTCAATGCCATTAGATAAATCCGGGAACATATTACAACCTGTGACTTTTTGACTTTTCCTAAATAAGTCTATATAATACACTGGCATTGTTAGAATTTTAATATCCCAAACAGAACTGGCGTTATTACTAGTTTTAGGAGGGCATGTCCTTTTTTGAATGGTTTAACCCGTCGCCCCTCCTTTTCTCAACAGCATGGCCTGCCCGTCTCCTTCTCCCAACAGAGTGGCCTGCTCCTCTCCTTCTCCCAACAGTATGGCCTGCCCGTCTCCTTCTCCCAACAGTATGGCCTGCCCGTCTCCTTCTCCCAACAGAGTGGCCTGCTCCTCTCCTTCTCCCAACAGAGTGGCCTGCTCCTCTCCTTCTCCCAACAGTATGGCCTGCCCGTCTCCTTCTCCCAACAGTATGGCCTGCCCGTCTCCTTCTCCCAACATTATGGCCTGCCCGTCTCCTTCTCCCAACAGAGTGGCCTGCTCCTCTCCTTCTCCCAACAGTATGGCCTGCCCGTCTCCTTCTCCCAACAGTATGGCCTGCCCGTCTCCTTCTCCCAACATTATGGCCTGCCCGTCTCCTTCTCCCAACAGTATGGCCTGCCCGTCTCCTTCTCCCAACATTATGGCCTGCCCGTCTCCTTCTCCCAACAGTATGGCCTGCCCGTCTCCTTCTCCCAACAGTGTGGCCTGCTCCTCTCCTTCTCCCAACAGTGTGGCCTGCCCGTCTCCTTCTCGCAACAGTGTGGCCTGCTCCTCTCCTTCTCCCAACAGTGTGGCCTGCCCGTCTCCTTCTCGCAACAGTGTGGCCTGCTCCGCTCCTTCTCCCAACAGTGTGGCCTGCCCGTCTCCTTCTCCCAACATTATGGCCTGCTCCACTCCTTCTCCCAACAGTGTGGCCTGCCAGTCTCCTTCTCCCAACAGTATGGCCTGCTCCTCTCCTTCTCCCAACATTATGGCCTGCTCCACTCCTTCTCCCAACAGTATGGCCTGCCCGTCTCCTTCTCCCAACAGTATGGCCTGCTCCTCTCCTTCTCCCAACAGTATGGCCTGCTCCACTCCTTCTCCCAACAGTATGGCTTGCCCATCTCCTCCCAACAGTGTGGCCTGCTCCTCTCCTTCTCCCAACAGTGTGGCCTGCCCGTCTCCTTCTCCCAACAGTATGGCCTGCTCCTCTCCTTCTCCCAACAATATGGCCTGCTCCACTCCTTCTCCCAACAATATGGCCTGCCCGTCTCCTTCTCCCAACATTATGGCCTGCCCGTCTCCTTCTCCCAACATTATGGCCTGCTCCACTCCTTCTCCCAACAGTATGGCCTGCCCGTCTCCTTCTCCCAACATTATGGCCTGCTCCACTCCTTCTCCCAACAGTATGGCCTGCTCCTCTCCTTCTCCCAACAATATGGCCTGCTCCACTCCTTCTCCTAACAGTATGGCCTGCCCGTCTCCTTCTCCCAACATTATGGCCTGCCCGTCTCCTTCTCCCAACATTATGGCCTGCTCCACTCCTTCTCCCAACATTATGGCCTGCTCCACTCCTTCTCCCAACATTATGGCCTGCTCCACTCCTTCTCCCAACATTATGGCCTGCCCGTCTCCTTCTCCCAACATTATGGCCTGCTCCACTCCTTCTCCCAACATTATGGCCTGCTCCACTCCTTCTCCCAACATTATGGCCTGCTCCACTCCTTCTCCCAACATTATGGCCTGCTCCACTCCTTCTCCCAACATTATGGCCTGCCCGTCTCCTTCTTCCAACATTTGAAAGTGCCCAGCTGATAATCATTACCTCAAAACTGAACCTAAACTATATACCGAAACTAATTTCACACATATAACAACAGATTAAATAAATTAAGTAAAGTATGATGGGGAGAATGGGTGAGTTGATAAGTGAGGGGAAGCGAACGATGCATAATTATGTAATCACCAATTGTGAATGAAGAACAGGGCGGGCCATTCTATTGTAATTATAGGCCTCATTTTAAAATGGTATGTACTCTATATCAGTCCACCGAATCAAAACAGTCTTATCAGTCAACTCTGGCCTACTTACAGTAGTCTACACAGTAAGAGCGTACGGAATTGTACATTCTGAATGGCTTTCAATATCTGGGATAATTCCACATCGCCTAGCAGGTGAACGAGTGTCGGAGAATGTGGTGATGAGGCTTGTGGAACTTTATGTAGGCAAGGGGAGAAATGTCACCACGGACAATTTCTTCTCTTCACGGTCATTGGTGAACAAGTTGCTTGCAATGTCTGGCCGGCACCCTGAACAAAGTGAGACGGGAGCTCTCTCCCTCTGTGCAAAATAAGGCACCTAAACAGCCATTGTACTCCACAATAGTGCACTCCACAAATGTGCTGAAGAATGACAAGACACCGTGAACGGGGACACAATAAAGACAAAACCGGATACTATTACGCACTACAACCAAACAAAGGTAAGTCAAAGTGTGTCAAGCAAGTCAAAATTACAAAAATGTTGTCACCTGTTAGGACAAGGGACAACAGCTAAAGTAAATCCAACTGATGCCATTATGTGAAGATGCACACAAGCACGAGTTGATAATAATTGACAATATTTTACTGCTGTTATATTGACACATTGTACATTCATTATAATACAATTTTTGCTTTTGTGCCGAGTTTCACTATTTATCAAGGCCACTTGGGGTTTATTTTGATGTTTAGGCTACTGATGTGTTCATCATTTGACCACGCGTCTTTTGACCATACGTCTTGGTAATCGGGGTATTTTATTTATCTATGTTGTTGTTAGAAAAATACGCTGTTACCATGTTCCAAAACATATGCTTTCTGTTTCACCTGAATTTTGCCATAATTGTTTTGTTTTTACATATAACCTACAGTAACATAAACTAATGAAAATGCTTTAATTTGAAATAAAATAAAAATCATTCCGTGTTACCCAAGGCCTTCTTAAACACAACCAAATTATTATTTTTGACATGGGATATATGAAATATATCAATTGCACTGTTAGAATTGTTGCAGTCAGAATGACTCCTCATTAGCTGGAAGGGGGCGTCCATCGAGGCCCAGCAGTTCTACTGTTAACAAGTATCAGAGCTCGGCCTCTCCCGGTCATCCATTCCCTCCCCTCTCTCCTCTGCCTGACCAGGCCCACCGATCAGAATACCTGAGTAGGAGAATACCTGACTAAACCACTTAAAAACACAGGGGAATAAAAAAAGAGAGAAATATTCAACGTCACTTCACCTTATACGCTCTTCTTCCACCTGCACTTTAATGTGTCTTTTCTATCTAACTCCCTGGCTAAATCTCACAGGCAGCCTGACTCGGCACAGTGTCCTGAATGTAATTAATTACCCTCCCAAGCCTTTTTGGTAAGACATTAACTCAACATTGGAGTGTCGTGCTGACATGGTGCAGTGGAAGTCTTCATTCCACAGAAAGGATTTTGCTCTTGGATTGTTAACTTGTTAGGTGAAGTGATGAGCATGCAATTTGAGGTGCAACAGATACAGATACTCCACTGTGAAATAAAGACTGAGTACAAAAAATCCAATTTCTAGACCATGAATACGGCAATAAGAGTGCAATAGATTGCAATGTTGCTTCTGCTATGGATATTTCTAGAAATACATTATTGTGGACTTTCTTAAACGTTTTCAGCTCACTATTAACATTTCTATGACTCCATTTTCTTCTTCTCTCCACAGCAGTGCAATTTGTGACATGTTCCATCTCCTAAAAACAAAGAAGAGTGGTCATATTCCATCAAGTTTCGGTGCAGGGAGGCAATTTACAGTAGATTTAACCTGTTTAGGATAGGGGGCAGTATTTTCATAAAAAACATACCCGATTTAATCTGGTTATTACTCCTGCCCAGAAACTAGAATATGCATATAATTAGATGTGGATAGAAAACACCCTAAAGTTTCTAAAACTGTTTGAATGGTGTCTGGGAGTATAACAGAACTCATATGGCAGGCCAAAACCTGAGAAGATTCCATACAGGAAGTGCCCTCTCTGACCATTTCTTGTCCTTCTATAGCCTCTTTATGGAAAATAGAGGATCTCTGCTGTAACGTGACATTTTCTAAGGCTCCTATAGGCTCTCAGAAGGCGCCAGAACGGGGAATGATGACTCTGCAGTCCCTGGGCGAAAAACAGTAGGGCTTTTGGAAAGTGATCGTTCTGAGAACAATGACACGGGTGCCGCGTGCATGTGAAGACTCCATTTTCTATTTTCAGTCTTTGAACGAAAACAAGGTCTCCAGGTCGGAATATTATCGCTATTTTACGAGAAAAATCGGCGCGTCACCCTTCGGATAGTGTCTTGAATGCAAGAACAAAACGCAGCTATTTGGATATAACTATGGATTATTTGGAACCAAAACAACATTGGGTGATGAAGTAGAAGCCCTGGGAGTGCATTCTGATGAAGAACAGCAAAGGTAATCCAATTTTTCTTATTTACATTTACATTACATTTAAGTCATTTAGCAGATGCTCTTATCCAGAGCGACTTACAAATCTTATAGTAAATCTGAGTGCCAAACTTGGTGGGTGTCAAAATAGCTAGCCATGATGGCCGGGCTATCTACTCAGAATATTGCAAAATGTGCTTTCACCGAAAAGCTATTTTAAAATCGGACACCGAGATTGCATAAAGGAGTTCTGTATCTATAATTCTTAAAATAATTGTTATGTTTTTTGTGAACGTTTATCGTGAGTAATTTAGTAAATTCACCGGAGGTTTTTGGTGGGTATGCTAGTTCTGAACGTCACATGCTAATGTAAAAAGCTGGTTTTTGATATAAATATGAACTTGATTGAACAAAACATGCATGTATTGTATAACATAATGTCCTAGGAGTGTCATTATTTCTGGCTGGGTACTCTCCTGACATAATGTAACGTTTTGCTTTCGTTGTAAAGCCTTTTTGAAATCGGACAATGTGGTTAGATAAAGGAGAGTCTTGTCTTTAAAATGGTGTAAAATAGTCATATGTTTGAAAAATTGAAGTTTTGGGATTTTTGAAGAGTTTGTAATTCGCGCCGCGCTCTATCATTGGATATTGGCGAGGCGTTCCGCTAGTGGAACATCTAGATGTAAGAGGTTGCAATACACCAAATATTGAAGCTCATTCTATCATGGAGGAATGTTGGAGAAGGGCCTGTATCAAATCTTACACGTTGTTAAACCGTTCTGTATGGACCTAAAATCTTTACCCTTGCTATATATTGTACAGTTTAATTGAAGTCTATTGGGCTCGGGAGAAGAGAACCGGTGGTATCAGTTGCAGGAGTGCTGCCACAACGGTAATATAGCAGACACAAGATACAGTTGAGCTATTACAACAGGGAGGCCAGGAAGAATAAAAAAACAGCAGTTGATTGAAATATGACAAGGATCTCTCTGGAGCCGTCCAGAGACTTTCACACTGCCAGGCTCTCTCTATGAAACAAACAGGGTGGAACAAGAGATGTGCAGGACCACTAAAAAAGAACAAACGGTAACAAACAGTGAGAAAAAGGAGAAGAGAGAGCGAAAAAGAGGATGTAGCCTACTGACTTGCCCTTGTGGTTTTACTTGGAAAATAGTAGACCAGGGTTTAAATACATGAGTATTTGGTTATTTGTAATTGAAATACTTATGTACAGTGTATTTTCATACTTTCTAATAATATGACCCGAATCAACTACTTCTATTGTAGGTATTTGAAAGTTTTTCCTAATAATTTCCGATAAATAGCCAACTACACTGCTCAAGGGAACACTTAAACAACACATCCTAGATCTGAATGAAAGAAATAATCTTATTAAATACTTTTTTCTTTACATAGTTTAATGTGCTGACAACAAAATCACACAAAAATAATCAATGGAAATCCAATTTATCAACCCATGGAGGTCTGGATTTGGAGTCACACTCAAAATTAAAGTGGAAAACCACACTACAGGCTGATCCAACTTTGATGTAATGTTCTTAAAACAAGTCAAAATGAGGCTCAGTAGTGTGTGTGGCCTCCATGTGCCTGTATGACCTCCCTACATCGCCTGGGCATGCTCCTGATGAGGTGGCAGATGGTCTCCTGAGGGATCTCCTCCCAGACCTGGACTAAAGCATCCGCCAACTCCTGGACAGTCTGTGGTGCAACGTGGCGTTGGTGTATGGAGCAAGACATGATGTCCCAGATGTGCTTAATTGGATTCAGGTCTGGGGAACGGGCGGGCCAGTCCATAGCATCAATGCCTTCCTCTTGCAGGAACTGCTGACACACTCCAGCCACATGAGGTCTAGCATTGTCTTGCATTAGGAGGAACCCAGGGCCAACCGCACCAGCATATGGTCTCACAAGGGGTCTGAGGATCTCATCTCGGTACCTAATGGCAGTCAGGCTACCTCTGGCGAGCACATGGAGGGCTGTGCGGCCCCCCAAAGAAATGCCACCCCACACCATGACTGACCCACCGCCAAACCGGTCATGCTGGATGATGTTGCAGGCAGCAGAACGTTCTCCACGGCATCTCCAGACTCTGTCACGTCTGTCACGTGCTCAGTGTGAACCTGTTTTCATCTGTGAAGAGCACAGGGCGCCAGTGGCGAATTTGCCAATCTTGGTGTTGTCTGGCAAATGCCAAACGTCCTGCACCGTGTTGGGCTGTAAGCACAACCCCCACCTGGGGACGTCGGGCCCTCATACCACCCTCATGGAGTCTGTTTCTGACCGTTTGAGCAGACACATGCACATTTGTGGCCTGCTGGAGGTCATTTTGCAGGGCTCTGGCAGTGCTCCTCCTTGCACAAAGGCGGAGGTAGCGGTCCTGCTGCTGGGTTGTTGCCCTCCTACGGCCTCCTCCACGTCTCCTGATGTACTGGCCTGTCTCCTGGTAGCGCCTCCATGCTCTGGACACTACGCTGACAGACACAGCAAACCTTCTTGCCACAGCTCGCATTGATGTGCCATCCTGGATGAGCTGCACTACCTGAGCCACTTGTGTGGGTTGTAGACTCCGTCTCATGCTACCACTAAAGTGAAAGCACCGCCAGCATTCAAAAGTGACCAAAACATCAGCCAGGAAGCATAGGAACTGAGAAGTGGTCTGTGGTCTCCACCTGCACAACCACTCCTTTATTTGGGGTGTCTTGCTAATTGCCTATAATTACAACCTGTTGTCTATTCCATTTGCACAACAGCATGTGAAATGTATTGTCAATCAGTGTTGCTTCCTAAGTGGACAGTTTGATTTCACAGAAGTGTGATTGACTTGGAGTTACATTGTGTTGTTTAAGTGTTCCCTTTATTTTTTTGAGCAGTATATTTAAAACATGTACTTCATATAATTTTTTTCAAACTGAATTATTTCAAATACCAAACAGACCTTTGTTGAAATGCATGGGAATATTTAAATATTTAATTAAAAAATATACTTGAGTATTTTCAAATACATGCCAACACTTTCCAGGTGTATTTCCAAATACATTCCAATATTCAACTACTTGTATTTTAAAATAAAAAAATATCCAAATACTAGACCAAATAAAATACACTTGGAAGTAATTGAAATACAGTAAATAGAATTTGAACCCAGGTCTGGAAAATATAGAAGTTCACTGACTGGGTCCAATCTTTATAACGCACAAGTCTCTTGGTATAATACAATAAACAAAGTTAATTATTTGTATATTTTTTCAAAAACATCTCTTTAAAAAGGCAAACATTGAAAGTAAAGCAATGTATCTCCCTGCCAAGATGAGGGGAGTTGGAAGAAAAGGCCAGATGTTTGGGTCTAGTTATTTGACTTGGTTCATACTGAGCACGTCCTGAATCTCTAGACTTCTGCAGCCTCTCGGAGAAGACACACCATGTTCCAAACCTCCTCAAACAAAGACATCCATTCATGTGTCCTCACATGTCCTCACTGACAGTCTATGGTGGACATCTATGCTACACAGTGGGATTTTTTTTTCTCTCACTCTGCAATGACTGCTTACTGCTTTCGCTCTAAAAGCCAATGGATGTGTACCAAATAGTCCATCTCCTTCCGTTCTGCGGCACACCTTTAGTTTGACCCAGGAGCCGGCCTTTTCCCCAGCATTGATTTTACTGGCTGAGCCAGTCAAGGGCGTACATTACTGGACGAGCCTGGGGGGACTCAGGGGGTTGACCACTGACCATACTTCATTATTCAAAACTGCTGCAGAGGCGAAGAGTGCAGGTCTCCTAGGCCTAGCAAACTCCAGCTCTTATGTAGCTTGTGGCTAGCTCGGGTGACACTAGGCAATCTCAGCTCAGCCTTGCCTTCATTGGTTCCGCTCAATCAAATTCACATCCGCAAGCCAACCACTTCTTCAAGCGGCGAGGAAATATAGACCGAATCACAGCTAATCTTGACCCTTCACCACATGTTTCAGATGTGGTGGTCTACAGAGCACTGCCAAAGGGGGAGGAAACGAGAGCTATTAGTGGTTAATCTTAAACTATGATTGTATTTACGCCATCTAACATGCTGTTACCCTCTGACCTGAGGGGAATTGGCAGGTCCACTGGCTAATTAACCCTTTGGCACCTAAGTGGAACACCATTACTGATGAATCAATTACTTCTGTGCTTGATTTCCCCCATCAACGCACTCTGCAAATATTGGCAAATAGGAATCCGCAGTGAGATCGGTGGGCTGCTGCGAAGATGGTGCTATCACTGAATGTGTAAATCTTTTTGAGTGCAAGTGTGAGGAATTTCATGTTGTCAAGTCTGCTTGTGTTAAATCAATGTGTGAGTGTGTCACTGTTTCCATGTGTCAGTGTATAAATGGAGGTGTGTGTTCCTGTGTGAATTTGCATTTATTTGATAGATAGACAGATAGATAGTGACGGAATGTATGGTTTATAAATACATGCAACATCTAAGTGAGTGACAGCCAGTAGTGTCTGTGGCCATGTCCCCGGTAGTGGCTGTGTCCCCGGTAGTGTCTGTGGCCATGTCCCCGGTAGTGGCTGTGTCCCCGGTAGTGTCTGTGGCCATGTCCCCGGTAGTGGCTGTGTCCCCGGTAGTGTCTGTGGCCATGTCCCTGGTAGTGTCTGTGTCCATGTCCCCGGTAGTGTCTGCGGCCATGTCCCTGGTAGTGTCTGTGGACATGTCCCCGGTAGTGTCTGCGGCCATGTCCCTGGTAGTGTCTGTGGACATGTCCCTGGTAGTGTCTGTGTCCAAGGGTATCTGTATGCTGGCCGAGGCCTCTCCTCTCGGTCTCAGCCACACTGAGGCTCAGGAGGGGAGAGACTTGAAGAGAATATTTACAAGGCTCAGCCACTGTGCCCAACCAGACCCCCACCCAGACGGAGACACACACACACAAACGTTCACACACTCTCCGTATTGCACGCACACATGCATGAATGTGCACGTACAAACACACACTCAGATTCTCTCTCAAACAGTCATGCATGAATCCACAGACACACACGCAGGGCTCTTAGCCCGACCAACCTCTCCAAGCCTGTGGCGCTACAGGAAACGCCTCTGCAGTCCGGCAGCCTAATGCGTCCTCTAGCATTAAATGCCTGAGAGGCGGAAACACCTTGAAAAGTAATATAGCTGGAAAGCTCATCACAGCTCTGTCCTGGGACACACTGATTAACAGCCATCCAGGCCTTGTTCCCAAATATGCTCCAAAACACGTGTCACTCATTCCACGGAGCGCTGAGTGTCTGCGGGTTTTCGAATTAAGGTCACTAATTAGGATGTTTTGATAGGATGTTTTGTTGTGGATTGCATAGTTCATTAATACTTATTCCATATGTAGCATATGAACGTGCCATTATATAGTGTCGCTGTATTCTTAGTCTATGCTTATGGTCACAAATGAGGAACTATAGATTTCAAAACAAAAGATTGCTTGGATCCTGCCATTGTCTCCTTTACCTCTTCTCTCTCGGTCCTGCCAGGTTTGACAAACGTTTGAAAGTCTTCCAGTGTTCAAAATTGAGATTGGTTGAAAACGCGGTGGCCTGCATCCAAAGATCATCCTGGGTGTTGAAATTATAAACTCCTCAAGCGAGGCATTCAATCAGCGGATGGAGAAGTGTTTTCAGGCATGGGCCGCTAAACTGACCATTTATTGGCACATGAGGGCATACAGTAAATTGATGTGTGCCCATTGGAGGGTGATATGTGCCATAACAAGTTACCATTATATATCTGTTTTCGAACCCTTATCTTCGCCATGCTCCCGTTATGAAAGCCTGCTTCAGGAAACAACATTTGACTGTATAAAACAGCTAATTTGATCACTTGTCGTTATGCTCATTTGGTGAATTTATGCTTCTGGGAAAATGTAGTTCACTATATTCTGTTAAACAGAGACTGGAAGCTGCCAGTGTGTTTTACAGGATTGAATAAATCAAGAGATCTCTGTGTGTGTGTTTAGGTGTGTTTCCTCCCAGGTTAGCCCTACTCTGACCATCGTAAGTCCGTAAGCAGCAGCACCACGAAGTCCTTATCTTTAAACAACACAGCGAGAGTAGCAAAGTAAACAGACCTCCTCTAAAACAACAGCCCGAGTAGTGTTGCTGCTCTCCTGATAGCAGGGAGACAGCCCTTCCGCTGGCTGGCGTGGGCAATTGGAACGAACACGTGTACTCTATTGAAGGACCGCAAACACATTTTCGGGCAGTGTACCGACCAGGACTGCTAGACAACATGCCCTTATCTGATCCAGGAGACGAGACAGCGGCAGAGAGGCCCCAGCAAGCTGTGCTGGAGCCCGAGATAAGAAGATGCAATGCTAACACAGAGATGAGACCAGGACGGATCTGGACAACTATAGGCTGCACAACATATTTCTCCATTCATTCTGCTTCTCCCATTAATTTACTATTTCATTCAATGGGGTGCTATTCTTGTTTTCATAATGGACATTTTTATTCTGATGCATTTGGGCTATTACTGCTGAATGTTGAAATATTGTTTGGCTTTTACAACTAATAATACTTCTGCTTGAGTTCTGGCAGACACTGTTCCTTCCAGTACTCAGGGCATGCAGTGTTTGTGTTCCATGTATTTTTTAATGGAGCAGTTTGGTTATCTTCATGAAGTGTGGATGGCTCACCTTGTCCTTCTTCTGTTTTTCATCTTGATATAGGAGCCACCTCTCTCCGTCGTTGCTGTAGGCCACCTTGTAGGAGCCGACGAACTGGACATGGCCAAAGTCCTTGGCCCCCTGGGTGATGATGCCGGTGATTTTAGTAGGCAGGAGCATGTCAACCTGAGAGAGACATAAAGAATGGGGTGGGTGGGGTGGAGGGGAGAGAGAAATACACTTTACTTAGTCACCTCTCTGACTCAGCTAAATGAAAGTGTCAGTGATGCTCAATTTTCTCCTTCCAGTCCGTCAGCATCTTTTCTCTTCTTATCTCCAGAGACGATTTATAAAGACATTGTACATTTGGTTGCAGGAAGTAACCTTCAATTATTCACAGCATATTGAACAACAAGGCCTCTCCTCAGCAGAGCAGAAATCGCCGGCCATAGCAGCTTCTAAAAGCCGGGCAGCACCATATGGGTAAATGTTTTAACACACTCTCATTTGTAGCCTACATCAAAGGGCTTGGTAGTAAACAGTGTAGCTGTTACATCATTTACTTTTAAGGTTAAATTATTCCTCATTATTTAGAGCTAACAAAACAGTCCATGTTTCTGGCTGTTGTGTTAAGCCTGGACTTTAACACACAATAACAACAATGTACAGAATGTACCATAACTATCTATTTTACTATTACCAAGCCCATGCAGGATTTCATGCAATTACCACCAATTAAGTCAATGGTTTGTCTGGGTTAGCATCTCTATATTTATTATGCGTTGATTATGCTCAATGACTAATGTATGTGAATTCACAATGCCAAAAACAATACATTGTTTGAATCTAAAGTGGAAGAACCTGAGAGCAAGGCACACTGAATGTAAGATGGGTATCCCTGGAGTATAGAACTGTGCATTGAGGGAAAAGTTATCTGTAGTATCTGAGCAGAATTATGGAATTATAGGTGTTTTCGCTTTATCTTTCATAATTTAACCTCAGTCAGCATAGCGTTGCATTTGAGGAAATAAACAAACAAATGTGTGCATGTTGAGTCCCTAATCATACCAGGTTGCATCCCACAGAGGAACCAGGGAGAAAAACAGGTAATGTTCGGGTCATACATTTTGCATTCTGTCAACGATAAGATCCTTTAAATCTCTCTAAATATGCACTTTAGCAAGGCACTTAACCCTAGTTGTGTTGGATAAGAGTGTCTGCTAAATTATTAAAATGTAAAAGTCTGGATTTGAAAAATGAAAAACATTTGCTGACCACTATCATCAAACTCTCTGCAGTTGCATGGCCAAACTGTGGTGGCAAAGTATCAAGACCTAATGTCTATAACATCACGACCGTAACTGTCTTATCAGATCCATGCACAACAACAGTCCCCTGCACATGCTAGAGAGAGGACAGGCTGAGTTTTGCCATTGCATGGAAACTAATAAAACATATTGGCATAGAGAGAATGGCGGTCAAAAAGGAGAGAGGGGAAGTACAATTGAGAGAGCTGGATTTCCTAAACTGAATTTACAACATGCAGCAGGAGCCCATATATTATCCTGATTAGTCTGGTCAGAGTGAGTATGTGATAGCGTGGCTTCTCTCTCATGTTTTCAAGACCCTCGCATGACTCTACGTTACTGTACATCATTAAAGACATTATATTATTATGCATTGCAACACAATTTTACATGAACATTTTAGTCATTTAGCAGACGTTTCTTTTATCCAGAGTGACTTACTGGAGCATTTAGGGTCCGTTCTTCACCTAGTCGACTCTGGGATTCAAACCAATACCATTTCGAGTACTGGACCAACTCTCTCTTAACTGCTAGGCTACCTGCCGCCCAATACAACATATCACAATGCATTACACACACAAACATGCCTCACTATGGCGCGTGTTGCACATGAGCTCACATCTCCACAACACCTGTCATGAAGCCGAGATATTGCTTCAGAGCATGCCTTCAGTCCTGTTCAAACCTCCCAGCTCCTGACAGACTTCGGGGTGATTCCCCAGGGATTCATAGAAGTTTTCACTACAGACACCCTGTTGGAGGAGCAGGCAGGCAGGCTCAGGCCTGCTCCCTGACTTTTAAGGAAGAAAAGCCTTGGCTTGCTGTCAATCTTTCTGTGCTCTTATAAAACAGAGTTACGTGATATGGAGTAAGCAACCATCTCTTGGGGTTCTGAAAACAACATAAAATGGGTTCGCTCTCTGAGGTGGTATGTCAGTTGCACAGTTATGGTCCTAATTTAAGTCTTGGTACAAGGGCACTTTACCTTGATATCATGTAGGAAATTATACACATGAGCTTAAATCGTTTGCTATGAATACACTATTCATGAGCTACCTCCTTCAAAACCAGAATTGAAAGACCCTTCACCTCTTTGTTTAACGAAGTGTTCATGTCTGTTTCTGAGGGGGGGAGTACAGTATGTTCCTATGGTGCATATAAATATGTTTATGGTAACCTCTCTTTTATAATTACAATAATTGCAAACAGCTTTCTCATTGAGAAAAGGAGTGACACGTCACATTGTGAGGCTTGATTACCCTCCAAGCAGAGCACAGCGCAGAGGTAATCTCATTCTGGCCAACCAGTCGAGTCTGCCACCAAAACAAAGGCACGCTTGAAGGGGAACCTGTAATTGCTGTCACAGGTAGCGGTCAAAAAATACGACCGCCCCTGGCGCAGCCAGCTCCCAACACTTTGATGGCCCAAACTGAATTAAAGGGTGAGATAAGCTTGTTAGAGCCAGGCAACCCCCCAACCTTCCCCCAACACACTTAACCCTGGCACACCAGAGGCTTTTGAAGTCTTTGCAGCAACCTCTGCATGGTTGTGGTGGAGAAAGACACACACAAAAAACAATACCAGCATTCCTTTCTTTCTCTGTCTCCTTCTCCTCGAGGGAGTAGAAGATGACACAAGAGCCCCACCCCCCCTTCTCCCTTCCCCCAACCCCTGTTCTCCATTTCCACCCGTTTCCCCCAACTGCGGAAAACATTTGGGTATTCACAAAATGTATTTTGGAGAATTAATTAGCACTGCTCCTGCAACACCTGGGGGTGCTAGAATTCGTGTCATGGTGCTAAGAGGCGACATATGCATGTGTTTCTCACAGACAAAGAGAGAGCGAGAGAGAGAGGGAGAAAGAGAAAAAAAAGTAAGGGAAGAGAGAGAAACTCCCTCGTCTGCTCATTAAGATGAAAGTCGACGTGTAATCCCCATGTCCATATTTGAAGTGGTGGTGTTGTCTGAGGGCTGACTGCTGTAGAGGAACACAGTTATCCCCTCTGCTGCTCCATACCATACATCTATAGCAGCAGACAGCAGCTAGCTCCCCCTCAAGCTGTGCTGATTTAATTGTGTGTGTTGAAGACTCATTTAATCTACACTGCTCATATAACCTGACCCAATTTCTAGCCTGCGGGGAAGTGTGCATGTGCTTGTGTGTGTGCCTGGGTTTGTGAGTGTGTGTGGAGTGTACACAGTGCACAGAGCAGGAGCCAGGGTAGTATACTGTAAGTACAGTTCGTGCAGGGATGTGGACTGGACAGGATGATATCATGGCCCATCAACCCCAAACTGGGGCCGCCATCGTTAAAGCTTAAAGCAGAGGTGTGAGAGGAATAGGCCAATTCCCATGGTTTTCCCTAGCGTGACATCCGTGCTCAGAAAACTAGATAGGAGTGTCTCTTCCTGTATCTTAGCAAGGGGCCCCTATATTTGAATAAACCATCATAGTATCAAGACATGCAAGCATAATGCTGTTGAGTTTCTTTTTATGAAGGGAGAAATGTGTGTGAGTTTCTATATGTCAACTGTTTGAGTCAACACAGATCCCGACCTGTGAATTCCTTAGCAACACACAGAACAGGCTCCAAGCATGTTCTAGAACACCACCTCAATGGATTTAACAGGCCAAACCACGCGCTCTGGGAAAGCCTGTTGAAGAGGTGGTCGTGTCGAGGCTTATGCCTGATGACCTGATAATCACAGTCTTGGCTCCAACTCTAGGCAACACTCAGGCCAGCCCAACTGGGAGACACCACATGGGAATATAAGAGTGAAACACCTAACACACACACACGCACACACGCACACACACTCCTAACTCCCAATCCCTTCCATGACTACCGTTTCCACTTGAGGCAGTGGGATGTCAAATCACATAAGGCCTCCGCTGAGCACTGACATGGCAAAAGGCGGGTTCTGTCAAGTAAGAGGTGCGTACACCTCTGTTGCCTCGGGGCCTAACTCACAGTGGAGATACTAAAGGCTCAGTATTGGCTGTATTGGAGTGAGACCAGCCCCTGCTGGGGTAAGCTAAGTGCAAGACATGCAAAGTTCAACACAGAACTTCCTGCTCGCTCTGACAAATCGACCTGTGTTCACTGCTTTTAACAGTGCCACGTCACCTCACCCTCCTAGAGCAAAGGTTCAATGACAGTTGTGGCGCATACCGATCCACTTTAGGAAAAAAGTGTCAAGCGTTGAGTGGAAATACTTGGCTATGTTGAGAAAATTGTGGAGAAATATTGGTGGCAGCTTCCCAATATTGGTCAAAAATGAGCTAATAAAAGTGTGCATCTTCAAGCCAGTGGTAGTTTTAAGCCTTCCAGTAAACAGTAAATCGAAGGACACTACAAAGCAGTCTGAATGTTCGAGCCAATTATTTTCTCATGTCCTTGGTATTAGTATGCATCACACTTCCTTTATCCCTCCCTCCTTTCCTCACCTCACTCTGTTTCCTTTGCCAAACTTAGCACAAACAACTGTCAAATACTCTTGCCACCCTAGGTATAGACTGTTCTCTCTGCTACCGCACAGCAAGCGGTACCAGTGCACCAAGTCTGGAACCAACAGGACCCTGAACAGCTTCTACCCCCAAGCCGTAAGACTGTTACACAAGACTGCTAAATATCAAATGGACAACCTGGACTACCTGCATTGACCCTTTTTTGCACTAACTCTCTTGTACTGACTCTATGCACACACACTGGAATCTACCCACACACTCACACATGCTTAAACTGACGCACCAACACAACATATACAAAACATGCACACACGTGTGTACTGACACCACATACACAAACACACAATCTCACACACACACACACACACACTTTCACACTCACCACATATGCTGCTACTGCTCATTATCTATCCTGTTACTTAGTCACTTTACCCCTACCTATATGTTCATATCTACCTCAATTACCTCGTACCACTGCACCTCAACTCCCTTTATATAGCCATGTTATTTTTACACGGTATTGTTATTCATTATTCACTGTGTATTTATTCCTTGTCACTATTTCTATTTTTTATTTGTATCTTTATCTTTACCTCTGCATTGTTGCAAAATGACTCATAAGTAAGCGTTTCACTGTTAAATAAAATTAGATTTTATCTGATGTGAAAAATGTTATGCTAAAACATGCAGGTGTAAAACTGTTGAGTGCCTTTGAGGAGAGACTACTGTGATCAGAGTGAATTTGTCACAGCACACACAGTTGAAAAGACTTGACAGCTTTTCATTTAGTGGGAGCCTTTTTCCCCCATGCATCATTTAAACCAGCGGGCCCAAGCTAAGTGCTTGAGAAGAAGTTTTAAGCATAAATTCACCTGGGTGCCAAAAGACAAAGACAGAATGGATTATAAAAACACAATTAAGGCGGGGGATCAATTTCCAAAAGAAATCTTGGATCAAATCCAGTTATTAAAAGGTAAACATTCTACATCCTTCTGGAAAATAAATTCCATGTTTCTAGGGATGGGCTAGAGATAGACTCTGCTTGTCTCATTAACTCAAATCAAATGGGGGGGAAGAAAACGGCCATGGAATCAACCATGCTGACAGATCATTTAAAGCCCATGCAGCCTTTGTAATTGTATTTTTAAATCATCACTGTATGTCTAATAAATCACTGTGTGTGTTTATTTCATGAAAATAACTCACTGCACTGCCCCTTTAAAGCTTTGACAGTGTGGAGGGACTCCATTGGTTCAGTGTGTCGTGTCCAATATCTGTTGGAGAGTAGAGAGGGACACAAATCCACGGGGCACATCCAAATAATACCTGCTTTCTCCTGAAGTGTGCACACGTTCACTAATCCCGACACATTTAAAAACATTGGATTGGTGTAGGCATGGGCTATAGTACCCGTTATTTCCTTTTAAATCCATGAAGGGAAGTAAACAAGTGCACTCTTTGGGAGAAAGGAGAGATTATTGGGATGCAGTCAGAAATTACCTCGACTAACCTGTACCCCCACACATTGACTCGGTACAGGTACCTCCTGTATAAAGCCTCATTATTGTTATGCAAATGTGTTGTGTTAGTTTTCTATATATTTTTTTACTTTAGTTTACTTAGTAAATATTTTATTAACTCTTGAACTGCATTGTTGGTTAAGGGCTTAATAATAATTAAACAAATTAAAACAATATGAACAAAATAAAAACCCTGAGATTTCAGATTCAGATGCAACATTGCAGTCACCCATTTTACAAATTGCGTTGTGTTGTATTCGGCGCATGTGACAAATACACTTTGATTTGGTCTTACAACAGCGGAGAGAACGCTGGAAATTACACCCACTGTGATTCTCATAAACAGCATATACGTTGGATTTGGCAGGTGGCAGGGTTAACACGGGGTTAAGACTTACAGACCAGGCGCAGAGTAGTACTCTGTACTCTCTTTTCATCTACTATACTGGGATAAAATTCAGCCATTCATTTTGTTAAAAAATTGATTACAAGTTTATTATACGTTTCTCTTTCCTTAGTGGTCTTTGTGAGTGCTAAAAGTGTCAAGTGTGAAGCATACACGCACACACGCACGCACACACACACACACACACACACACACACACACAAAGACTGTTGACAGACACAAACTGTGAATGCCAAGCAAGGCCTCTAATATGATCTATACCTAGTTTCCTCTAATGTTGCACCCTTTCTTAAAATGGACAGCTCCAGATCAATCATATTATCATCGTGTGTGACTGACAAGATGCTACATCTATAAGGTGCTCCATCTACTTGTGAATATTCAATAAGAATCTCTGATAGAAAAGCAATGAGATAAGCACATGGATACAAGTCTGGTCTTGGAGTGGGAGATTGGCTTTGATATATGTTGAAACAGCCAGATACACATGTAGAATGCATAGGAGGCAATCTGGGCAGCACTGAGTTGAGTCGAGGCGCCTTCAAACCTTACATTCCTACAGATCCCTGAGATTAAGGCTCTCTCTCTCTCTCTGCTGGAAACTCATGAATCAATCATTCAAAGATAAAAAAAATAAAATAAAAAACATCCAGCATCAGTTGAGCGAGAAAAGAGACGGGGGGATGAGGCCGACGTGTGCTAGAAGATAAGAAGAGAGAAGATAATGGAAGGTGAGGTGTAGCATTATCCAGGCTCAAAGGAGGGCTGTTCATTTAAAGATGTGATGGCCGGGGGACACTAAAAAGCACCCAACTGAATCAGGGAGGCAGATGGATCTAGCGTCCCCACAGTAACTTAATTTGGAGGCTAATTGAATAAGCGCGCTAGCTGCGTGGAAATTGAATAAAATAGAGCTAAGTAAGGGCCATATTGGACTGGATTGAAATTAGGCTCAGCCAATAATGCTTTAATTAAATTAGTATCAGATGTGTTTTTCAAATTAGTTTAAGTTACTTCTAAGATATTCCTGGAATCATGAATTCACATCTGATGTTCTAATGATTATAAGAGACAATGACGTTTGGCGTTACCAAAGATTCCTGAGCAACAGCTCTTAAATGTTTTTCTCTATTTTTCTCTATAGGCCCCCGGAGATGAGTATGATGAGTGTACCGACCACGAGTCTCATTGTTAGTCTCATCCCGTACTCTGCCCTGGTGGACCAGTCCACACACCTGCCCTAGAGGACCAGTCCACACACCTGCACCTAGAAACATATGCAAGCGCACGCACGCACAGATACATGCACACACACATACACACACACATGATGCAGGCTCCATATTTCATATTTGCCACCTTCATCGAATATCACAGCTGTGGCTAAATGGTTGTGTGCTTCTCTCTGATTGCATTGGGAACCACCTGGAGATTTTGTATCTGTAACACCCTTTCTTCAATTAGTTCAGCAAGGCAACTTGGCCGCAGGTGCTGTTCCTATTGATTCCCTAATGCGTGTGGAGTAATAGGACAAATAATGATAAAATGCCAGGTAGCACCGAGAATAAAGAATGCAGTTAAACTGATTAGAATTTTGAACGCTCATGGATCCTCAGTCTGCGCGGACAAAATGCCATCATGAATACTTTGGACTAGATCAATATGGAAGGCTGGCAATAGCAATAGTTAGGCTGCAGGGGACTCTGCTGACTGCCTGAGAATACATGACCAGATGCCTCTAGTGGTCCCACAGGGGGCCTATCCTGAAGGACACTGAGGACAGATCACCCTTCAACATTCCCAATTACTTGTTGCATTCCACTTTTTCGCCATGCATGTCATTTAATCAAAACACCAGTGTCTTCTTTCTCCCAGACAATCAAAATCCCTCTATCACACAGCTTTTGACTCCTTTGGAGAGAGACATGCTTCAACTCTGAGCTGTGCTCTGCATAAACACTCAAGACAAGATGTGAGTTTCAACCGGTAGGCATTAGAACAGTTCTCCAGTGTAGATGGAAATAAACATCCAGCTAATTTTATTGATTAAAGAGACTGAGTTTGTGGTCGGAGCAGTATTGCACCAATTTCATTAGGGAAGCAGTGCCTTGCAGGAGCCTAATATCATAATACCATAATAATACTTGGATTGCCGCAAATACATCTGAAGAGGAACAGAGCAGGTATCTATCAAGTAGTACTTCTAATTAACATTCCTGTTTTCTTATACCTACGGGTTTGTCAGTGTCCCTGACGTGTTAGGGAGCGTTGCAGCTTGCTTCATTCGCACGTGTCCTCTGACACTTGGAAGTTGTCATAATGATACATTTTTAGGTTCATAAAATTAAAAAGAGTAAGCCTACTGT
Source organism: Salmo trutta (assembly GCF_901001165.1). NCBI lineage: Eukaryota > Metazoa > Chordata > Actinopteri > Salmoniformes > Salmonidae > Salmo > Salmo trutta. The sequence goes on along the minus strand of NC_042983.1, from coordinate 32,462,971 downwards.
AAATACTATCTGCAAAAGGTTAAGGGTCAATTCAAGATTCAACAACCTTCTCTGGTCTGATGAAACCAAGATTGAACTCTTTGGACTGAATGCCAAGCGTCACGTCTGGAGGAAACCTGGCACCATCCCTAAGGTGAAGCATGATGGTGGCAGCATCATGCTGTGGGGATGTTTTTCAGTGGCAGGGACTGGGAGACTAATCAGGATTGAGGGAAAGGTGAACAGAATACAAAGAGATCCTTGATGAAAACCTGCTCCAGAGCACTCAGGACCTCAGACTGGGGCAAAGGTTCACCTTCCAACAGGACAACGACCCTAAGCACACAGCCAAGACAACGCAAGAGTGGCTTTGGGACAAGTCTCTGAATGTCCTTGAGTGGCCCAGCCAGAGCCCGGACTTGAACCTGATCGAACATATCTGGAGAGCTCTGAAAATAGCTGTGCAGCGACGCTCCCTATCCAACCTGACAGAGCTTGATAGGATCTGCAGAGAAGAATGGGAGAAACTCCCCAAATACAGGTGTGCCAAGCTTGTAGGGTCAAATCCATGAAGAATCTAGGCTGTAATCGCTGCCAAAGGTACTCCAACAAAGTACTGATTAAAGGGTCTGAATACTTATGTATACGTGATAATAAAAACGATTTTTCTTTGTCATTATGGGGTATTGTGTGTAGATTGATAAGGAATTTTTTTAAATCAATTTTAGAATAAAGCTGTAATGTAACAAAATGTGGAAAAAGACAAGTGGTCTGAAAACTTTCCGAACGCACTGTATTTGCTGCCAAAACATACGCAGTCGTATTATAAATAGCCTGCAGTTTCCAAACTCAATTCCTCTGCCTAAACTAATCCAATTTACATCACCTGCCATACATATTATGAGCAGAGCAATAATGAAGATTACAGCACTGTTTTCATTGCAACATGACTTAGTCATTATAACCCCACAATTAACTCTGCTGTTCTCTTTCTTCAGTCTGTTTGAAGTTGGAGTCTGTAGCGGTGAAACAGCCACATCCGTTTGCCATATTACAACAACAAAGACGTTACTTCAAACAAGGAACACTGTTTTATTTCCCTCTGACATCGTTGCACATCATTACACGCACGATAGAACAGGAAAGTATTTGAAACATTTGTTTTACCACGACACTGGAGCTCCTCTTCTCTGTGTAGCCCTTTGCTGCAGTCAAATGACCTCATGAACCTATAATATTTTTCCTAATTTCATAATGAATAAACATCATATATATATTTACAAAAAATTATATGGGGGATTGGAAATGATGCAGACTATTACATTGATGGAAGCTACAATCTATATGCATTATTAAAGCTGATGTACCCTCTATTTATTATTTAAAAAACCTGCAGAAAATCCAGTGTTTCTATGTCATATGGTTTTGTTATACTTCAGTCTTCTGTGATGTACAGTATATAAAGTGTAATGGGATGAAAACTTAACTTTTTAAGCCCATAACCATGTGTGTGTGGTGCATACTTTTGTTTCAAAGTAGATTTGTTTAAGAATACTTAGAAAGACTATGATTTAGCCCACTGCAGAAAAAGGTTAATAAACAAAATAAAAACAGTAATGATGAATGCCAACAGACACAATAGGTTTTCAACAGCTACGCTGCTGAACCCCTAAATACGCCTGGGGCGGCCAGCGGCGCTGTTTCCCTTTATGCGGATCTCAGCTTTAAGAGATTTACTGCAAATGATAGGCATTTAGAGACATGCCTACTGTATGCTTTCACCCATATTACGTTTTAAAAGCTGAACAATCAGAAACACTCCTCTCAACGCATCATTCTGAGCAGTAATGGAGAGTCCATCCATCATCCAATCATTGCCTTGTTTTGAAGCTGTTTATTATCCATTTCTGCTCCATTTTCCTACTGAATCGGATCCCATTGCACTCTGACAATTACGACAGAGTGGCCTTTGGTCCCTAACCCCATTATGACACACATTACTCTGTCAGGAACACAGTCCAACCTGCTAGATGAGCAAGTAACCAGCAGGGTAATAACCAGCAGGGCAGTAACCAGCAGGGCAATAACCAGCAGGGCAGTAACCAGCAGGGCAGTAACCAACAGGGCAGTAAGCATCAGGGGTGAAACCAGCAGGGCAGTAACCAGCAGGCCAGTAACCATCAGGGCGGTAACCAGCAGGGCAGTAACCAGCAGGGAAGTTGTACAGCTATGGCTGTAGTTACTGCATTACACTCTTAGAAAAAAGGGTTCCAAAAGGGTTCTCTGGCTGTCCCCATAGGAAAACCCTTTTGGGTTCCATGTAGAACACTATATGGAAAGGGTTCTACATGGAACTCAAAAGGGTTCTACCTGCAACCAAAGAGGGTTATTCAAAGGGTTCTCCTATGAGGACAGTTGAAGAACCCTTTTAGGTTGTAGTGTAGCGACTCACTGATAATTGAGTAAGGCAGTGCGCTGCATTTAATATTATCAGAGACCAGTTACACACATGCCCAACTGGTTCTCTCTCAAAGTGTCCATGCAGAAGTCCCCCCCCCCCTCCTCTCCCCATCATCAGAGCTGGGTATAATTATCAGGGTGCCACAGACAATCACCACACATATTTATCACTGTACTGGAGATAATTAGCTGTGAAAATGAAGTGGCCAAGGGATGACAAACGAGCAGGCGAAATGGGATTTATTTTATAGCTTGTTCATAACCTTTGCAGGTTATTGAGGCCAGAATAAATGGATACATCCCAACTGAAGTAGCATGACGACCCAGACATTGTGCAGGTGGTTCTGCCCGATTACTGGATGACAAATGTCTTTGTAGCAGTCTGGTAAAGTGTTTTGTATTGCCAGTTGATTAACTCATAAACAACTCAATGCACTACAGCAATGTTACAAGAGAGGCCATGTTTTGTTCTTAAATATTGTAAAGTAACAAAACCTTTAAACACCAACAAATGTAAGAGAAATTCTTGTCTGTATGAAGCTCCACAGAAGAAAGATAGGGGAATGAGCCCTAGCATCAATCAGTCCTGCCTTATAGCGGAGTGGCTTGGCAGTACCACCCTCTGTATAAATGAATGATATGTACCCATTGATTCTTGAAGAATATAACTTAGAAATGCCTCATGAGCTTAGTTCAGCTGTCGTATCACATGAGAACCCAAACTATAAGCTTTGTTTTACTCTGTTTGTAAACAAAGTAAATGTAATACTGCACAGCCTGAAAACATGGTTAAAATTATAATTTTGATATCATGGATGGTCAGTCCTTGCATTCATAGAATACCTCAGCTTTTTACTGACACAAGGGTGGGTAGGCTGCTTTTTTATTGTTTCTACTGCTGACTGCTGCTTTAACATGCTAGCCCAGTGTCTACATTCACCCCAACACAGTTTCCAATAAATACTTTTTTCTACATATTTCAGGCTGGCAGTGCACAGCAGTAATGCCACGTGGAAGTATGGCTGAGAAGTTAACATCATATCTCCACAACATGAACCAAGGCGGTAACTCCCTCTCACAGGGCTCTCTGGGACATCCAAAGGGGGCTTGTATTGCATTTAATCCTCCTTGCAGAGCAAAAAGACGACACTGAACCACCAGAGCAGCGCTCACAGGCCATATTTCATCTCTCTGCCTGTGCCACAGGGACATGTAAGCTTATAAGAAAGGCTGGGTAGAGGGACTTAAACCTGGTCTACTGAGGTGAAAGCAATTTGTTTACAGTCCTTTGGTTCCTCACTTACAGTGTTGAGGTGCTGCTTCCTATTAGAAGTACTATTTTACACAGGAAAACAATAATGTTGGAAAGGGTGAGCTTATTTTGAAATGAATAAACAGTCTGTTATGAGGTCCCAACAACTACTGGAATACCACATTTGAATTCCAGTTTGTCTTCATAGGGGAATACGCAAGACATTGAGAATACAGTACAGTGACATCAGAAGAGTATTCACACCCCTTCATTTTTCCACATTTTGTGGTGTTACAGACTGAATTTAAAATGGTTTACATGTATATTGTGTGTCACTGGCCTAAACATAATACCCCATAATGTCAAAGTGGAATTACGTTTTTAGAAATGTTTACTAATTAATGAAAAATGAAATGCTGAAAAGTCTTGAGTTGACAAGTATTCCACCCCATTCTTATGTCAAGCCTAAATAAGTTCAGGAGTAAAAATGTAGTTAACAAGCCACATAATAAGTTGTATGGACTCACTATATGTGCAATAATAGTGCTTAACATGATTTTTTTTATGACTACCTCATCTCTGTACCCAACACATACAATTATCTGTAAGGTCCCTCAGTCAAGCAGTGATTTCAAAAACAGATTCAACCACAAAGTTTTCCAATCCCTCACAAAGAAGGGCACCTATTGGTAGATGGGTAAAAAAAAAAAATGTAAGCAGACATTGAATATCCCTTTGAGCATGGTGAATTTATTAATTACACTTTGGATGGTGTATCAATACACCCAGTCACTACAAAGATACAGAAGTCCTTCCTAACTCAGTTGCCAGAGAGGAAAGAAACCGCTTAGGGATTTCACCAATGGTGACTTTAAAACAATTACAGAGTTTAATGGCTGTGATAAGAGAAAGCTGAGGATGGATCAACAACATCGTAGTTACTCCACAATACTAACCTAAATTACAGAGTGAAAAGAAGGAAGCCTGTACAGAATAGAAATATTCCAAAACATGTAACCTGTTTGCAATAAGGAACTACAGTAAAACTGCAAAAAAATGTGGCAAAGAAATTAAGTTTATGTCCTGAACACGAAGCGTTATGAATACGAACCATCATGTTATGAGTATGCTTGTCATCGGCAAGGACTAGGGAGTTTTTGAGGATAAAAATAAACAGGATAGAGCTAAGCACAGGCAAAATCCTAGAGGAAAACCGGGTTCAGTCTGATTTCCAACATACACTGGGAAACAAATGTACCTTTCAGCAGGACAATAACCTTAAACACGAGGACAAATATACACTGGAGTTGCTTACCAAGACATCATTGAATGTTCCACAGTGGCCTAGTTACAGTTTTGACTTAAATTGGCTTGAATATCTATGACAAGAACTAACTTGACAGAGCTTGAAGAATTTTAATAATGTGCAAATATTGTACAATCCAGGTGTGCAAAGCTCTTAGACATTTATCCAGAAAGACTCACAGCTGTAATCGCAGCCAAAGATGATTCTAACATGTATTGACACAGGGGTGTGAATACCTATGTAAATTAGACATTTTTGTATTTCTTTTTCAATCAATTTGGAAACATTTAAAAAATATGTTTTCACTTTGTCATTATGGGGTATTGTGTGTATTGGTGAGAGAAAAACATATATTTCATAGATTTTTTATTCATGTTGTAACAACAAAATGGGGAATAAGTCAAGGGGCATAAATACTTTCTGAAGGCACTGTATACATGTGTGTGTGTTTGTGCAGGCGTGCGTGTTCGCATGCGTACATGCGTGTGTGTGTTAGTGTTGCACGGTACACCGAAACTTCACTTCACTTTGTCTCCCCTGCCTCACGTCTCTCCCAGTCAAGATCATCTTTGCTCGAGCCTCGAACTGACTTTGCGTATGAATGACATCATGGGTCTTAAAGAGACAATGCACAGTTTTATAAAACTAAGCGATTGCTTATTCTATGCATGATCAGTACCATAATATAAGACCCAAATGCAAGGTAAACAGATTGTTTTTCATCTGTAGGCTCATGAAAACAAGCTCAATACCTCAATGCACGTAGACACTCTTATTGAATATGCATTCACCTGTATTGTGAAGAGGTCTAGGCTACTGTACATCTTGATTTACCCAGTTTACCAATAGAGATAAATTATTACAATTGTAGTGTTATGTAGTTAGACTGGTAAAAGCCAAAGTGAAATTGATTATATTTTTATATAATTTATTCATTAATGCATACATTCAAAAATCTACATTTTCAAATGCAATGATATTGAACAAGAAAGATCTGTCTAGATCAAATGCCATTCTGTGACTTTGGCTAATACGCCTTGTTTTTTTGCCGTGGTATGGTTTGGTATTGTTTTGGTATAAGTATTGTGATGGTATCGAGTATCGTGATACTAAATTTTAAGTCAAAATTCTGGTATCGTGACAAAACTAGTGTGTGAGTGTGTGTGTGTGTGTGTGTGTGTGTGTGTGCACGCTTGCTCAAGGGTATTTTAAAAGAGAGGGGGTGGGGGGTCTGACTGAGAAATAATGCATAACAGGTCCATCTGCACTGGACACCTGACAGGGAGAAAGAACTAAAGGGGAAACTCCAGGAAAGTTTCACACAGTGTTGAGTCATAGTTAAAAACACACACCCTCTATGATGGAAACGGCAGGGGAGGAATGCCTGTGGAATGCATGTCTTAATTAATGAAGTGCTCTGGACCTACAAAATTAGGTTTCAGAACAAACATCAGAACTATGACACCACCGCATGATCTGCGTTTGATAATCTCACAATGCAGTGGTGGCTTTACCTACGCAAAACACGATTAACTAGGGCCTGGCTTGTTTATCATAGTCTACACAGACATCTGTTAGTCTTACACTGATGTCGCTTAGGTCAAGAGCTTAAACACAACGGTGTTATATTTTATGTGTTTGTGTTGCCATAGCAGAATCTCCCTGTGTCTTATGGATTTGAGTGATGGCAATGTTTGACTTCCTGTGGATATGAGAGTAGTGCATCCCCACAGTTTCAAGCATTCTGCTCAGTCACTTCATAACAATAATGATTACAACACTTTTCTCACCACTGGGCTCCTTAGTACGCTGCATGACCAGTTAAAGTATGGAGAGAAGCAGTGGAAAGCAATGCTGGGGTACGGAGAGGAGGGAGTTTTGTTAGACAAACGGGATGATATTATGTTATGGGATGCTGTTCTTGGGTTGCTACAGTACACTACTACAGTCTCTCTGCTCACCAAACTATCTGTATGGGTGACTCTAGGAAAAGGATGCTTTTATAACCTTTCACTATTCCCAAGCAATTTCAGTCAAGACCTGAAGAGATTTCTGTGTTTTTTTTCAGGACACTCAGCACATCAAGTTTACACTTTAATGTAGGGCAGTTACTTCATTAACAAACTGGTAACTAGAAAGTAATTCTGTCGCCTGTCTAATATACAGTAAGATAGGCACATTGAGAGAAGGACAAAGAAGGTAAAACTCAAATGTGCATTCTTAATAATGACACTAGTCCAGCATAAAGCCTAGTTAACTTTCAGACAAAAAATGGACTATCAGAAGTTAAGAGGCAGAGATTAAGCACTCCATTCCTCCTTTAGTCATCTTTTTTCTGAGGACTGTTTAGCATAACCAGCCAAAGTCTTACTACTGCTCAAACAATACATGCCAGAAGTTCCATATGTATTCTATGCTGTAGCAGGGATATTGTGAAACTTGAAAAGCACAGTGTCTGGAATGTTCCCTTTGCTATATGGACATGTTAATGTGCATAATTAACTAATCAGCTTATGCCAGCTGGAACGCTTGGCAGCTCGCTTCGATGGCTTCCAGCTTCCGTCCTGGCAACATCTTGACAGATTATAGTTCAGGCTCCTCATGTGTAATTGCATCTCCCACAAGGCGTGAATAGATTAAGCAGATATATACAGAAGATGTAGTTTGATTTGATATTTTATGTTGTCTTGAAAAACAAATTACAAAAATAGTTTTTATTAATATGTAACTTGGAATTTATTCATATAATCTAAAACAAAATTGCACTCAAACACTTAGGTAAGGAAAAATGTAGTATAGACTGTCCCCAATGTAATATCTACAGTGCATTCGGAAAGTATTCAGACCCCTTCCCTTCTTCCACATTTAGTTACGTTACAGCCTTACTCTAGAATTTATTAAATTATTATTTTTCCTTATTAATCTACACAAAATACCCCATAATGACAAAGTGAAAACAGGTTTTTAAAAATGTTCGCAAAAAAACAAAACAGAAATACCTTATTTACATAAGTATTCAGACCCTTTGCTATGAGACTCAAAATTGAGCTCAGGTGCATCCTGTTTCCATTCCTTTATGTTTCTAAAACTTGATTGGAGTCCACCTGTGATAAATTCAATTGATTGGACATGATTTGGAAAGGCACACACCTGTCTATATAACGTCCCACAGTTGACAGTGCATATCAGACAAAAACCAAACCATGAGGTTGAAGGAATTGTCCGTAGAGCTCCTAGACAGGATTGTGTCGAGGCACAGATCTGTGGAAGGGTACCAAAACATTTCTGCAGCATTGAAGGTCACCAAGAACACAGTGGCTCCCATCATTCCTAAATGGAAGAAGTTTGGAACCACCCAAGACTCTTCCTAGAGCTGGCCGCTTGGCCGAACTGAGTAATCGGGGGAGAAGAGCCTTGCTCAGGGAGGTGACCAAGAATTCCGATGGTCACTCTGACAGAGCTCCAGAGTTCTTCTGTGGAGATGGGAGAACCTTCCAGAAAGACAACCATCTCTGCAGCACTCCATCAATCAGGCCTTTATGGTAGAGTGGCCAGACCGAAGCCACTCCTCAGTAAAAGGCACATGATGGCCAGCTTGGAGTTTGCCAAAAGGCATCTAAAGGTCTCTCAGACAATGAGAAACAAGATTCTCTTTGGCCCGAATGCCAATTGTCACGTCTGGAGGAAACCTGGCCCCATGCCTACGATGAAGCATGATGGTGGCAGCATCATGCTGTGGGGATGTTTTTCAGCGGCAGGGACCTGGAGACTAGTCAGGATAGAGTGAAAACCTGCTCCAGAGTGCTCAGGACCTCAGACTGGGGCGAAGGTTCACCTTCCAACAGGACAACAACCCTAAGCACACAGCCAAGACAACGCAGGAGTGGCTTCGGGACAAGTCTCTGAATGTCCTTGAGTGGCCCCGCCAGAGCCCGGACTTGAACCCGATCTAACATCTCTGGAGAGACCTGAAAATAGCTGTGCAGCGACGCTCCCCATCCAACCTGACAGAGCTTGAAAGGATCTGCAGAGAACAATGGGAGAAACTCCCCAAATTCAGGTGTGCCAAGCTTGTAGCGTCATACCCATGAAGACTTGAGGCTGTAATCACTGCCAAAGGAGCTTCAACAAGGTACTGAGTAAAAGGTCTGAACTGAATACTAATGTAAATGTGTTTTTATTTATTTATTTTTTATTTACAAAAATGTATAAAACCTGTTTTTGCTTGGTCATTATATAATCCATTTTAGAATAAGGCTGTAACGTAACAAAATGTGGAAGACGTTAAGGGGTCTGAATACTTTCCAATACGCATTTCTTTGTTATTTTTTGCCATGCGTTCTAGTTACAATGTTATTGTTCACAAAACATGTTAATACAATCTACTTAAAAGCCTGAGGAAAAAAGAAGCTTAACAACTTGGGCAATTGTACAGAAGAGGTGTTCTCCATCTCAGGTAAACTCTAAAAGTGCTGGTTACAATGTTGATTGTGATAGCACATCAACTTCATCTGTTAATGTTCCCCTCGTCAATTGAGAACATGTGGTACACAACGGAAAACGTGTGGTCATTTACAGCAACTGCCAGACCAGGCGGCATTAACACAGCACTGCAGTTAAAACAATTTTGTGGAAAACTGTATCTTCTCTGTTGTTATATATGGCAGTAAACATTTGGTTTATGTGTTATCCAAATGTGTGGGTGAGCGAATAGGATGAGATCAATGGAAAATTCATTACAATTCAATCCAACCCCCTCTGTCCTTTCTCACAATGGTTCTAGATCAACTATGTCTCCATCTGTTATCAAGTATAATACTCTTGTGGATAATAATACTCTTGTGTTGTCAGTCAAAATGCTACAGTACTTGACACACATTAACCTATAACCAGGGGCGCAACTTTGGTTTTAGAAGTGGGTGGGACATATAATAATTTTTTATTTTTTTATCCAGTCGGATAAACACTCCAAACATCCTACCCGACCGCTCGGAGGCGTCCGCATGGTCCGAAAGCACACCGTTGCCTCGTTTTGTATCACATTCCAATGATATAACTGGGGGGGACAAAAATGCAATTTCAGAATGTGGGGGGGGGACATGTCCCCAATGAAAGTTGCGCCCCTGCCCATAACTGCCCATCAAAAACTGCCTGCTGTTCTCACCTCATCACTGTAAATGGTGCAGGATTAGGGGGTGGAGGATAATGTTGAGGGGTGAGGTGCAAGTGATGGCCAGCTGGCCAGGTGAATGGTGCTTGTGCACAGATGACCATACATTTTATCTATAGGGGTGAATGGCAGGTGGTGGTTCAACTAGGCAGGATACAGACAGGGTGAGACAGGTTTAATGACAATGGAAACTCTCATGTTGCTTTGAGACACTAGGAGGCAGGAAAAAGCATTGCCAGCAAAGACAACGCTTAGAGAATGTATTTTTGAGGCAGTCTATAAAGGCAATAATTGGATTAAAAGCTCTATTGATAAAATCTAACTTTGTTTGTGAAAAATCTAGACAACATTTATTTTTCAAACAACCTATCAAATAAAAGTTTCTATTGACAATATCTCACTTTCTTTGTGAAAAATCTGTCATAAAAACATGATTTGAAGCCAAAGGCCCTCTCTCTTATTTGAGCACAATATTTCAAAATACATTTTGGTGGACATCACTCAATTCTCTCTTTGTTTGTTTCAGTTATACAACAGAATTGAGAAGAAGCCTGTCACACTAGTCTTGGGGAGATGTGCTTGACAACTTAACACTTTCAATTGAGTACCAAACTTTTATGGAACATATATTCTGTATCTGATAAACATGGGCTGACAAATAAAATAAAATGCATTTCAGCTGATTGATTATACCATACATTGAGCTGGAATAAAAAAATAAAGTTTAGGACTTTAAACAGAAAAGACAAAACAAAACATGTATATCTTATTGTTAGTTTATCTTCCACAGGCCATTTATATTCCTTCAACTATTATTAAAAACAGCAACCCCTCTAATGCCACTCCATACCCCCATATGACATATGGACAGAAAAGAGCCGTAGCTCTGTACTCTCTGTAAAAGCACACCAGACATATCTAACTAGAATACTGAGGGTCATCTACAGGAAAACCAATATGGTAGGCAAGGCAGGCAAGAAAGGAAAAGGGAAAACATGGAGAAGCAATTTAAAGCCATAATTAGGATAACAACTGGGATGGTCAGTCTGAAAGAAACTAAGTCAGACCGGCGAGATACTCTCACAGGGAGAAGAGACCCATGGTTCTCATCGTCAGGTTTTGCAGAGGCCTGCCTGTCAGACTTTCACCTGGCTCAGTAATTTTGAGTGTAGTTAGTGGTGGATGTGCAGAATTACACAACAGTGGGTCTAATCCTGAATACTGATTGGTTAATAGCGCATTCCAGAAGGTGTCTATTCCACAAGTTACCCCCGGCTACATCTATGACATTAAAATGCCTATTTACTCTGTTCCATCTGACTGCGCAATCTACTGTTGCATCAGCCCAGGAAGGGAAGTTATAAACTTCATCTCCACAATCAAAAGCATCTAGACATTATCACACATTTCTTTTAGACTAACATTTAGTTTTCAACAGCAAAGATTTGTATAAACCTTACTGTCTGTGTCTTCGACATTAGCAACATTGCTTCAATATTAAGATTCGATCTCCAACTGTCCCATAGTAATGAACGTGTAGGAGTCGGGAGTCAGGACGAGAGAAAGAGAGGCAGGCAGCGTTTCTCAGCCAGTCGAAATCATGAATCAGCTGGCATCCTTTTTATGGATATATACAAAGAAATATCAATTGAAAAAAGGTCAAACGAAATGAAGTGCAGCTAGTTTGCAGTCTTTCCAGCTTCAGTTTGAAGTTCTTGTGTTAGCTGTGTTGTTGGCTAGCTCCTCTGAACAACAGTGTCCTAATGAGGGAGCACATTCTTTACGCCAGGCGAAATTGTGCCTCATTAGCTCATTGTTATGGATGTATCCAAATAAAATGTCACTAGAAAACAGTTTAAACAAATGCAGCTACTGTTGTTATTCTGTCTGCACTGTTTGACGTGACTGTAAGTAAGCCGTAGTTGGTGAGCTAGCAAGCAAGGGATAAGAAAGTTGCCAGCTAGTAAGGCAATGGAACATTTAGAACGAAAGACTGGCTCTCGTCCATAGATACAGAACAAAAAGACTGAGCGACTGCGACTCGTCTCTGGCAACCGAACCAATAGAACGAACGACCAGCCGGCTTGGATAGCAACCCTAGATTTGTTTCTGACTATATCTTGTGGAAGGATGAAATAGTATGAGCAAATTCATCAAAAGAACGTTTTTAATGAAAATGTCAATCAACATTTGAATATGTTGGTAACCCGTTGTATAAAAGTGATAATGCCCTTGAAGCCGGTGTTTAATGCCCTCGAAGCCATCTCGGGCCTAACAACTCCCATGCCAATATCCTCCAAACACCGGCTTCGAAGGCATTATCACTTAAACAAACTTGGAGGCAAACGAAAGAGGAAAGCTCGGCATCTCTGTATTGAAAACATCCAAGACGAGAGCAAGGAAGTCATGGGGTTTGAACAAAGAGAAACTTGTCTGCATTAGTTTATGGGAGCTTAGATAACCCAAAGCGTCCAGCCTTGACAGTAAGATTGATTGTTCACAGGCCGTATTGATCTTTCAACCATGTGAACGAAATACATCAATACGAGGCTCATCACTATCTCAGTTAAACTCTCCATGCCGTAACGACCATACTGTTATTCTGTTCATGTTCATAGCTCTAGGAACCCTAATGTCAACAGCCCTAATGTCTGCTCTGGGATTACATCCTTTTGTTGTCATGTTTAAGGTTTGTTGTAATGTTTAAGGTCAAGGCCATGGCTTTCTTTGGGGAAATAAATCAAGACAGCTGACCATATTTTACTCTCCCCAAAGTGTTGTGTGCTACCAATGTACTGTCTCAAAGTGTAGGACACACTCCACAACTTCTAATATAATATGTTCAGTGTGGTCTTTCACTACAGCCACAGCAGTAGGGTTAATGGGACATTAATACTCATCCTAGGCATGGGCATTCTGTTGTGATGGCTATTCTGTTGTGATAGCTACCCGCTGGGTAGAAACGCCAATGTCTAGTTTTGATTTACATTTGGTTGAGTTGTTAACTAATGTGAATTCAATGTGAAATCAACAACAAAAATGACTTTTTGTAAATCCAATCCGTTTCCCATGTTGATTCAATGTCATCGCATTGATGTTTAGGGTTGAAAACAAGGTGGAAACAAAGTTGATTCAAACAGTACAGTGGCTAATGAACTCATTAGTGATTCATTCTCCAGGTTAATCTGTTCATATGCAAACCAGGGGTCACTTGCAGCCACATCCCTAACACCCTTTAGGGGCAAGGCAGGAACTTAACCCATAAAACAGCACAGCTCAGGATCATTTCATTACAAGACCCTGACACTACGAGTGCTACTGCTACTGTCTTTGTCCACTGCCTGAGGTGGACTTCACTAGTTTCTGGTCCCCCCTTTTGACTGCACTACGAAACAGACATCTGTTAGCAGACCTGCCAGAAGATCGGCCACATCATCTGCAACTGTTGAGGCTCCAGATGATCTGTTTGAACAGATAGAGAAGCTGGTGGAAGAGAGACACTCAGATATGATCTTAATCAGCAAAGAGAAGTTCTTGATCAAGTCAAGCTAAAGGCATCCATCAAGAGAGCGGTATGTATTACTTTAAAAAAGTAGCAATGCACTTCTATATACACTGAGTGTACAAAACATTAAGAACATCTGCTCTTTCCCTGACATAGCCTGACCAGGTGAATCCAGGTGAAATCTATGATCCCTTATTGATGTCACCTGTTAAATCCACTTCAAACAGTGTAGATGAATGGGAGGAGACAGGTTAAATAAGCATTTTTAAGCCTTGTGACAAGTAAGACATGGATTCTGCATGTGTACCATTCAGAGGGTGAATGGGCAAGACAAATGTTTTAAGTCCCTTTTAATGGGGTATGGTAGTAGGTGCCAGGCGCACTGGAGTGAGTGTGTCAAGAACTGCAACATTGCTGGATTTTTCACGCTCAACAGTTTCCCCATGTATCACAAATGGTCCACCACGCAAAGGACATCCAGCCTACTTGATGCAACTGTGGGAAACATTGGAGTCAACATGGGCTAGCATCCCTTTGGAACACTTTCGACACATTGCAGTCCATGCCCTGATGAATTGCGTCAGTTCTGAAGGCAAAAGGGGTGCCACTCAATATTAGGAACTTGTTATACTCAGTGTGTATTTTAGTTTGTCTGATACATTGAAAATATTTATTTACTAAGATTTTCCCAGCTGTCTTTCATAGGGCAAGAAGAATGGTATACAGAATACTCACACCACATAGCGCAACAGATCGAAATGTTAAGAGTTATTATTTATAATGTTGATTGTTTCTGTTTTGTTTTTTAAAGCTGATTTTCTTTTTCTAATCATGGAAGTACTTGTATATTTTCCAAACGAACTTCAAAAGATTCAAATGCTTGTATGCTAAATTAGTTTGATCTCTATGCTTCACAGGATTCTATCCTCCTCTCTCACCATTATCATGTCCCATCTACATTGGAAGGGGTGGAACAACAATTTCAGCAGTATCTGTCTGTGAAACAGGAGGAGTGTGATCTGGAAGAGGTTGAGTTCAAACAACAGAGGAGAGCAGAAGAGGTCATTGGTAGGCTGAACCCAACCCTCCACAGCAGCCCCAAAGCCACATCCATCTGCCATACAGAGTCCTATCCCTCTGGTTCTAAGGAGAAGCCAGCACCATAACCCATCTCTGAGACCCCTTCTGACCCCTTAGAGGGAATACCACACTGGACCATCACGGCAAACATCAGCTCACTTCTCCCCAGCATTCCTCAAGTCCTTTTCAGAATAGTAACTGCTCCAGATGAGGAACTAGACATTGACGTCTATGAGTCAGTTTAAAATGATATAGAAGCAAGCTGCCAGGATACTTGAGTTGGAGCAGTTGCTAAAGGAAAGGAGAGCCACCACTTATATGGCTGTGCCAGAGAACACCTCTAGCACTCTGGGCTTCTAAGGCTGTGCCTCCTTCTCCAGTACAGAGATCACCTCTAGTACCCTGGGCCCCTATGGCTGTGCCTCGTCCAGCACCTCTAGTACCCTTGGCCCCTATGGCTGTGCCTCGTCCAGCACCTCTAGTACCCTGGGTCCCTATGGCTGTGCCTCGTCCAGCACCTCTAGTACCCTGGGCCTCTATGGCTGTGCCTCTTCCAGCACCTCTAGTACACTGGGCCTCTATGGCTGTGCCTAGTCCAGCACCTCTAGTACCTTGGGCCTCTATGGCTGTGCCTCGTCCAGCACCTCTAGTACCCTGGGCCTCTATGGCTGTGCCTAGTCCAGCACCTCTAGTACCTTGGGCCTCTATGGCTGTGCCTCTTCCAGCACCTCTAGTACCCTGGGCCTCTATGGCTGTGCCTAGTCCAGCACCTCTAGTACCTTGGGCCTCTATGGCTGTGCTTCTTCCAGCACCTCTAGTACCCTGGGCCTCTATGGCTGTGCCTCGTCCAGCACCTCTAGTACCCTGGGCCCCTATGGCTCACTACACTCAGCACATTCAGGTCTTTGGTTTGAGAACCAGCTGTGGAGCTACTACCAGCAAGACCTAAAGGCCCTTACACCATTCTACAACAAGTCAACTACCAGGCTGTACATCTCATTTGGATCAGAAGAGTCATTCCTGTGCCGAGGTACAGAACTTGTCAGGTGTGGTAGAAGGCAAGATGCCTTGGCCCAACAAGTTGAATCAATATATTGTGCAGAGTGTGCAGTTCTTACTTCCTTCTGCTACACTCAGCGACTTCAAATCTGTCAGGGATTAAGTGAACAAACTCTTCAGAAACCAACGGCAACATTTATAGTATGGTATACCATTGAAGTCAAATACATGACATGAAAATGAAAATAAAGAATAAAGATACCAAACAAATAAATTGTGTCAGTGTTTTTTTTTCTTCAGTAGATTTGAGTCCTACTGTTAAGTGTAATGGCCAGTCGGGCCTGCTAATGGGCCATTAGCATATCCTAATAACCTCTTACGTGTTAGGCTGTCGAAGGCAAAAATTGTGTTTGTGTCATTTCATCTCCCGGTGCCCCCCTGGCCATTACGAAAGTAAATGATATGGGCCCACACTAATATTAAACATGAATCATATGAATGGAACAGGCAATGGCGTCAACACTGTAATCCAATAGAGGTGCGCCAAGACAGAAATGGACACATGGCGCTCCAACACAACGCAGGAGATATGAACAAAGGAAAACATTTACTGAATGCAATAAGAAGAGCATTTATCTTGTCAATCAATGGTAACTGACCGTACTTAAGTGCCCATTACTCCACGTGCTTGACATAAGTTACTTCGCCGTCGGCTTTGATCAGGGCACCCGGTTCACCCAGTTCCAAAACGAATGCAATCAATGCTATCGCGATTCACCCGGGTAGGCCCGGAGCATAAATCGAATCCCCTCATCTCTGTACACCTTCTCAACTAAGACCTGCCTCCATGCTCACAAGGTGTATGGATACAGTCCACTGCCCATCTTTGAGATCCCCCTACAGCAGATACAAGACCCATGGACACCAACAAAACACCCAGACACTCCACCCCCCTGGTCACAAGGAAGAGGCAGTACCACAGCCCAGAGCCCTTCTCTGCCAGACACATCCCTCTGCTATCCTATCGTACTGCTATCACCACGCTGATATATTATACATCCTGATGAGTTAACGCCAGCGGAGCACAACTTCCTGTGCCACCTGAGTAAGGGAGAGATCCATAGGTATGCTGTTCTGCTGTTCCATGGACGGGTATCTCATAAGACATACCGAGTTGGTGCCAGACCACCCACTGGGATGGCAGCGGGGGCAAGTGAGCACTGCCAAACAAAGAACTTCATTCTGCACGTGTGCCCAAAGGTTCCCTGAGATGCTGGAGGGCAACGTAGTAGGTAACTACACACTCATTAAGAGTAAAATGAATGATGTTCAGAGGTATCAAATGACATACTTGGAGTGACGGGGGCTTTCTTGAAGAAATGAATCGGGACCAGGAAAAATAACAACGTAGGAAAGAAAGTATGAAAAAAACATTCAGTATCTGTGCTAATTCAGTTTCTGTATTGTTTGGCAGTCTACTGAAAAACAAAATGGTTGCTTGAATGAAAACATCAGTCTGAGCTTTTGTGTCAATTACTTGTATAAGCATGCATTTCCAATTTCAACTACTATCAATTTAGAAAATACAACAAAGGGATCAAGAGTCACAGAAGGCTCAACAAGCCTGCTCTTTGCATTGTCTTTGAGTAGACATTTCACATGGTATAGCAATGGTACTAGGCCAGGGGGATTCAACCAGGGGTACTGCAGGGGTCGACGAAAAAAATAAGTATCTCAATGTTTTTATGAACATGGTTAGAAACAACAGAATAAACACATTTTGAATTACATAACTAAATTAGAACATAGGAAAATATCTTATTTCTAATGATGTCAACTTTATATATGAAGTCCTAATATTCAGCATATTACACTCATTGAAGCTAACTACACTCACTGGTGTACAGTATCTGACATAGGCTTTAAAAAAGCACCCCACAAAAAGGCTACCAGTGCGGAAAGTTCTGTTTAACCAGCTAAACGGCTGCTCTTAGCCAAAATGTGTTTGCCGTTACCTTTCTAGTTAATAGGCTGCTAGAGTTACACTTCCTCGTCCAATTATAGTGTTGGGAGGTCAAAATAATGTAAAACTATTTACCAAATCTATTCGATTTGAAATGTTGATCACTTATCCTTGCCATTATCATTCACCTGATGATAAGACAAAACATCTAATCTTTGCTAATGTATGATGGGGTCCCTGGGTCGCCGGTTTGCCTGGGAGGGGGGTCCCTGGGATGTACCAGGCTACAGCTAACTCAGCTACTTGAAGGGCTATTGAAAGTCACAAAGAATCCTTTTACATGTCTATTTTCAAAGGTTGAAGCTAAGAGCATTAACAACTTCAAAGTTAAGAACGCTATAACAATATGAAAGAAAATGAATGATTCTGCAATAACCAATATCACTCCCCAAAAACACAACCCGATGGCATAATCCTTAGATAGCTTTTCAGAATGCACTGATAAATTTGTCCACATGGACCAAGGCCATAGAAACCTTAAATTACTTGATAATAGGAAATAAATGTATTTCCATGAGAGAATTAAAAAGAAGTTTTGGGCTGACCAATGTAGATATTTTCAAATACAACCAATTTAAAAGTTTCATATCACAATTTTTTTATTTGAAATATTTTGGACATCAGAGCAATCTTGAGGGAATCCTATTTGAGTCAGAAAAGGATATTCATATGATAGGTAAGATATACAAAACCTTACAGAGAGCCTATCTGTAACGAGGGTCGTCTAAAGGGGACCAAGGCGCAGCGTGTAGAGTGCTCATATTCACTTTATTAATGAAACTCTTAACAAAAACAACAAAATGACCACCAACAGTTCCGTCAGGTAACACATACAAAACGGAAAACAACTACCCACACCAACACATGAAAAACAGGCTGCCTAAGTATCGCTTCCAATCAGAGACAATGATAGACAGCTGCCTCTGATTGGAAACCATACCTGGCCAAAACATAGAAAACAAAAACATAGAAATAGAAATCTAGAAAACCCCAAATAGAAACAGAAAACCAAAACCACCCAAAACACCCACCTGTCACGCCCTGACCACTCTACTATGGAAAATGACCTCTTACAAGGGTCAGGACGTGACAGTACCCCCCCCCCCCCCAAATGTGCAGACTCCGACTGCACCCAAACAAAAGACAACAAATACAACCCCAAACACAAAGGGAGGGCAGGGAGGGTGACAAAAGTCTATGGCGGCTCATGTGCTACACCCAGAACCTTCCTCTCCCTCCGATCCTCCAGCAACGGAGGTGGCTCCGGCTCAGGGCGTAACCCCCGTTCCGCCCGCAGATCCCTCCGCTTCTGTAACACTGGCCTTTGGATCATTATCGGAGGAATCGGACTGTAGATCATTACCGGAAGCTCTGTGCTGTAGACCGCCGCTGAAGGCTCCGGGCTGCAGGCCGCCGCTGAAGGCTCCGGGCTGCGGACCGCCGCTGAAGGCTCCGGGCTGGGGAGCGTCGCTGGAGGCTCCGGACTGGGGAGCGTCGCTGGAGGCTCCGGACTGGGGAGCGTCGTTGGAGGCTCCGGACTGGGGAACATCGCTGGAGGCTCCGGACTGGGGAACGTCGCTGGAGGCTCCGGACTGGGGAGCGTAGCTGGAGGCTCTGAACTGAGGAGTGTCGCCGGAGGCTCCGGACTGGGAGGCGTCATCATAGGTTCCAGACTAATGACCGTTGCTGCTGGCTCCATGCCATGGATCATCTCTACAGGTTCCGCGCTAAGGATCATCACTGGAGGCTTCTTACCATGGATTATCTCTACAGGTGCCGGGCCATGGATTATTCCTACAGGCTTCGTGCCATGGTTTATCCCTACAGGCTCTGGACAATTTATAATCCCTCCAGGCTTTTTGCCAAGGATTATTTCTTCAGGTTCCGGGCCATGGATTACCTCTTCAGGCTTCGTGCCATGGAATATCCCTACAGGCTCCGGGCCATGGATCATCACTAGAGGCTTAGTGCCATGGATAATCTCTACAGGCGTCGGACCATCGATTATCACTGGAGGCTTTGTACGTGGATCAGGAACCGGTCTCACTGGACTGGGGAGACGCACTGTGGACCGAGTGCTCAAAGCAGGCACCGGCCGTACTGGGTTATGGATGCGCACTGGAGGGAGAGTGCGAAGAACAGGCACAGGACGTACTGGATTCTGGAGGCGCACTGGAGGGAGAGCGCGAGGAGCAGGCACAGGATGTACTGTGCTATGGAGGCGCACTGGAGAGAGAGTGCGAGAGGCAGGCACATGCTTACCACAAAAAGCACGGGGGGTTGACTCAGGCCTCACCCCTGGCCCAGCCAAACTACCCGTGTGCCCCCCCCCAAAAAAAAAATATATATATTTTGGGGCTGCCTCTTCCCAGGTAGGCTCCAGTATCTCTCGATTACCTGGCCCCAGGTCCAATTTCTCCTCTCCGTCCACTCACTATGTGACCAGGTGTCCATTTCAGCAAGGAACGCCGCTTGATCCAATCATGGTGGGTAGTTCTGTAACGAGGGCCGTCTAAAGGGGACCAAGGCGCAGTGTGTAGAGTGCTCCTATTCACTTTATTAATGAAATACTTAACAAAAACAACAAAACGACCACCAACAGTTCCGTCAGGTAACACATACAAAACGGAAAACAACTACCCACACCCACACATGAAAAACAGGCTGCCTAAGTATGGCTTCCAATCAGAGACAACGATAGACAGCTGCCTCTGATTGGAAACCATACCTGGCCAAAACAAAAACATAGAAATAGAAATCTAGAAAACCCCATATAGAAACAGAAAACCAAAACACCCACCTGTCATGCCCTGACCACTCTACTATGGAAAATGACCCCTTACAAGGGTCAGGACGTGACACTATCCAACTGACTCTCTTACTATTGGAAGAAAGACTAACAAATAACTGATGTTGGTACAAGATGGAGGATGTTGGAACATACAGTACCAGTCAAAAGTTTGGACACACCTACTCATTCCGTTTTTTTAATATATTTTTTTACTATTTTCTACAATGTAGAATAATAGTGAAGACATCAAAAATATGAAATAACACATTTGGAATCATGTAGTAACCAAAAAAGTGTTAAACAAATCAAAATATATTTTATATTTGAGATTCTTCAAAGAAGCCACCTTTTGCCTTAATGACAGCTTTGCACAAGCTTGGTATTCTCTCAACCAGCTTCACCTGGAATGCTTTTCCAACAGAGTTCCCACATATGCTGAGCACTTGTTGGTTGCTTTCCTTTACTCTGCGGTCCAACTCATCCCAAACCATCTCAATTGGGTTGAGGTCGGGTGATTGTGGAGGCCAGGTCATCTGATGCAGAACTCCATTGCTCTCTTTCTTGGTCAAATAGCCCTTACACAGCCTGGAGGTGTGATGGGTCATTGTCCTGTTGAAAAACAAATTATAGTCCCACTAAGCGCAAACCAGATGGGATGGCGTATCGCTGCAGAATTCTGTGGTAGCTATTCTGGTTAAGTGTGCCTTGAATACAAAATAAATTAAGTGTGTCACCAACAAAGCACCCCCACATATTCACACCTCCTACTCCATTCTTCATGGTGGAGATCATCCATTCACCTACTCTGTATCCCACAAAGACAGAGCTTGGAACCAAAAATCTCACATTTGGACTCATCAGACCAAAGGACAGATTTCTACCGGCCTAATGTTCATTGCTTGTGTTTCTTGGCCCAAGCAAGTCTCTTCTTCTTATTGATGTCCTTTGGTAGTGGTTTCTTGGCAGAAATTCAACAATGAAGGCCTGATTCATGCAGTCTCCTCTGAACAGTTGATGTTGAGATGTGTCAGTTACTTGAACTCTGTGAAGCATTTATTTGGGCTGCAATTTCTGAGGCTGGTAACTCTAATGAACTTATCCTCTGCAGCAGAGGTAACTCTGGATCTTCATATTTTGTGGTGGTGCTCATGAGAGCCAGTTTCGTCATAGAGCTTGATGGTTTTTGCAACTGCACTTGAAGAAAGTTCTTGACATTTTCCGGATTGACTAACCTTCATGTCATAAAAGTAATGATGGACTGTCATTTCTCTTTATTATTTGAGCTGTTCTTGCCATAATAAGAACTTGGTCTTTTACCAAATAGGGCTATCTTCAAGATACCACCTCTACATTGTCAAAAAACAACTGATTGGCTCAAATGCATTAAGAAGGAAATAAATTCCACAAACTAACTTTTAAGAAGGCACACCTAATAATTAAATTCATTCCAGGTGAGTACCTCATGAAGCTGGTTGAGAGAATGCCAAGAGTGTGCAAAGCTGTCATCAAGGCAAAGGGTTGCTACTTTCAAGAATATCAAATATATTTGGATTTGTTTAACACTTTCTTGGTTACTACATGATGCCATGCGTGTTATTTCATAGTATTGATATCTTCACAATTTCTCTTCAATGTAGAAAATAGTCAAATAAAAGAGAAACCCTGGGATGAGTAGGTGTGTCCAAAATGTTGACTGGCACTGCAACTAACAAAATTACAGTTAACAAAAATGTACACTTAATCCAGTACAAACTAATGTATTGAATTTATTATACAAGATACAAAATTCACAAATTCTACAGCACAACACAGAGCCATGTCTTAAGTGTAAAACTTACAATGACTCAATAATCCACGTCTTCTGGGAATGCTATAAATACCAAAAGTTATGGGTGGAGTTAGACCAGTTGGGTCCCGATTTAAATGACATGCAGCTTATAAAGGATTCATAAAGCCTTCATAAAGACTTCATAAACACTACATAAATGTGTTACAAATCTTCTATAACCATTTGTCATGCTTGATAAAAGGTTCATAAATGTAGCATAAACACCAATGTCAAATGTGACATAACCCACTATGTAAAAAAATGTATTCATTATTTAACCCTTATTTTACCAGGTAAGTTGACTGAGAACACATTCAAATTTACAGCAATGACCTGGGGAATAGTTACAGGGGAGAGGAATGAGCCAATTGTAAACTGGGGATGATTAGGTGACCGTTATGGTATGAGGGCCAGTTTGGGAATTAAGCCAGGACACTGCAGTTAACACCCCTACTCTTACAATAAGTGCCATGGGATCTTTAGTGACCACAGAGAGTCAGGACACTCGTTTAACGTCCCATCCAAAAGACGGCACCCTACACAGGGCAATGTCCCCAATCACTGGGCTGGGGCATTGGGATATTTTTTTAGACCAGAGGAAAGGGTGCCTCCTTTTGGCCCCCCAACACCACTTCCAGCAGCATCTGGTCTCCCATCCAGGACCAACCCTGCTTATCTTCAGGGTGGTATGCTGCTGGAATTCTGCTGACATAAACCTGTGCTTTATAAAGGGTGGCATAAGCACCACTTAATAAAGGCCTTATAAATAATATTAAATTGAGGCTTCACAAAGAGCATTGCAAAGCCAGGATATTGGATTCGATTCCCAGAACCACCCATACGTAAAAATGTATTTACACATGACTGTTATTCGCTTTGGATAAAAGCGTCTGCTGAATTTGATATATTATATTTCACTACAACATTTCTAGGATGGCCGAACCACTTTAACTCTTGGCTGCATAGTCAATGTTGGACCTGACCTTCCCCCAAAATGCTGTGCTGCAGGATTACACACACTCTAAAGTGGAGTCATTCATGGCAAAAAATGTTGGTAGGGCCTTTTAAAGGCAAGTGCGGGAGATGTTTAAACCACATCAGGGGATGACTTTTGAGGTCTTGTAAAAATCGAAGAAATTTGTATTTTTGAGTGTAGTTGCCCTTTAATTCAGTGAGCATGCCCTGCACTGTTGTTTGGTTAGCGGGTTTTCTGTAGTGCAGTAAGCGCACATAAGATGTGAATCGGTCCCCAATAGAATGGGTGGAGTAAAGTAAAATGCCCATTTGTGGTGCCAATGGACAGTGAAAAACAAGTTAACCTGACTGAGCCCAGCACCGCGCAGTATGGCTAATTTTTGTTGTGTGCATGTTTGTGTACTGAGGAACATGTAACTTGGTTCCAGAATAAAGACACTTTCAATTTCTTTAGGTTGGGGGCTTTCATCAAGGTAAGTGTTTCTTCGAGTAACGTCGTTCCTAAGCAATTGCACACACAGCACATAGAGTATAATCCTGGGATATCAAACATTCAAAGTTGGCCTTACTGGGAGTGACCATAGAATTCTATAGGAGTGACCTTACTGAGTAAATTATTTATCATCGTCACTACTTAACACAGTCAAAAAAATCATAATTATGGCTAAACCATGCCCATTTCCACAATGTATCTTCTTAAAATTAACTGATGGCCAAGTTTGATGCTTTGGTCCACTAGACCTTCCACACATTTCGGCAGAAGTGTCTGGGAAAGAGATTAGGTGTAATGTGACTAACATGACATCACTTTAGAGTTTATCAGCACATGTTGTCACCCTTTATAAAGCACATGTTTATATCATATTCAACCTAGTGGGTTATGTCACTTTTGACATAGGTGATTATGTCACACAGTTATGCCACATTTATGAACCCTTTATAAAGCATGCCATATGGTTATAGCTGCTTTGTAACACATTTTTGTAGTGCTTATGAAGGCATTATGAAGGCTTTATGAAGCATTTATAAGCTGAACGTTATTTAAAGTGGGAATTATTACAATGTAAATGTACTTTTAATCCATCTATCTGCATATTTCAAGACACGGCATATGAGAGTGCAGTGAGATACCCGATGGGTTGGGCAATACTTTTCTCATCAATCATCTTAAAAAATGTATACTTAAAAACTGGAAATCAACCAATCCTTCAATGATAACAAGGACCCAAAATGTTGAAAGTGCATGGGCAATGGAGAGAAACAAAATGGTGCAGTTTGAGGCCATGTGGCAGAGAGTGATGCGGGCATTGGAGATGGGGGTGTGAGCAGGTGGGTCTTACAAAAAAATCATGAAAGTCATAACGAAAGTCTGTCTGACCCTTATCATGCACAAAGTTTGTTTGGTCTCCTCAAGATAAAGATACATATGTGACAATATCAACATTTCATTACAGTGACTGGTTCGTTAGTCAGATGAGAGCAGGTTCAGCCTCTTCCATGGCCAGGTCTAGTCTGGCGTGTTTGCACTCTGTAAAGGATTTTTTTGCTGCTGCTCTACTGCAGTTGTCTTGATTAATTAGAATACTTAATTTGTCACTAAGTGTGATTAATTCCATTAATCTATCAAGTGTAAAGTCATCCAGTAATGTCACTGGTAATCAATTATTCACCATGGCAACTGGTGCGGAGAAGATTTTGAACTGTGAGTAGAGTCACCAATAGTCATATGTAGAGTATATCCATTCATACACATCCCACATATCCATACACAACACATAAACAAACACAACCGCGCATTACCAGATGAACATCAATACTTCCTGTGACAAACACACTAATGTGAGGTGAAAACATCAATGCTTCTATTTATTTTCCCTTGCCATAGGTCTAGAAGGTGTGGGGAGAAGTGGGCATCGCCATGTATCCTTGTCGTTGGAGGAAGCCATTGATTTAACAGCTGGCTTCATAGCCTCTCCCTCCTCCTGTAGGCACAGCATGTAATATCAAACCACGAGTTTCCCTCTATCCACAGCAATCAATTCAACTGAGCTTCATGGCCTGTCTGGAGCTAGTCTAACCGCACAGCCTGGCCTCTTCCTTCTTAGAAGGCCTTTGCTGTGATAAAAACATATCTCACTCCAGGCTCAGCCAATCTAATTATGGCTAGACAAGGGGGCACTACTACGGGGCACTGTTTATGTCACCGCTAAGCTCTAACGGACTATCAGAGGTAGGAGAGGACAGAAAGGCCAGGGAACAACCGATCCCAGAGATGACCATCAGACACAAATGCTATGCCCTTTATTTTACTGTTCTAGAAAACAAAATATTCCTGTATTTTTACTGCAGTATGTCTAGGGCCAGGAGTTTTCTTGACCATGTCACCTAACCAGCTAGAAAACTCCAGGCCCTAGTCTGGACATGTTACATAGGCTACTAGAATCCAGAGTTTTGTCCTTGTCAGGTCAGGTGACAGTGTCATAACGAGCAACATTCTATAACAGAGCTTTTGTAATGCCAGGATAGCTTAATCCATGTTGCAGCCTGTAGGGAGAAGGTTTTATCTCCTTCCCTGGAACTTTTCAGCATCTTAAGTCAACTGCGGACACTGCAATAAACAATAAGGACATACAGATGTAGAATCTTAATTTTAGTCAGTTTGTTACAGCATGAAAATAATACTGCAGCAACAGGACATTTAAATTTATTATGATGATCATAATTCATGAACATTTTTGTAGGGATTGATACATTTTTCGTAAGGGAACATCAAGTCTGAAATCCCAAAGTGGAAATTGAAAACTTCAGAAGCCTTTTTTTACCTCAAGTACACTACAAGTTACACATTTCTTGCATTGCACTAAAGTTCACCTGCAACAGGGTGATCAAATTAAGATCCTGCATCTGGACTATATCTACGGTTGTTTTGAAACACTGATGCACATTCACATCTGGCTAAGTCCCGATGATTCCAAACAGCTGTGACCTGCTCTGTTCCTAACTGTTATTCTAGACAAAATCTTCTCATATACTCTCTAAGTCACTCTCTCACGCTTTTTGGTAACGAGATACTTCTCAAGTTCCTGGGAGGACAAACTATAAGCGTCCGTTGAGGGATGCGTCTTTGCTTAAGGTCCCGGCTGGGTCGTCTGAGACAATCAGTTACCTTAATGAGCACAAATAGGATAACTGTAGTGTGACAGCACGTACTGGGCTGCAGCTAAAGGTAAGATGACGTGAGGACAGATTCACAAGCACAGTGCAGGCATGGCCGGTGTTGCATTCAGGAGTAGTTAGGACTAGTTGGAGTTATGAGGTTCTGGTGGTTAAGTTAGTAGATGTATGATGCTTGCAAAATAAAGTTGAAGTATGTTTCCCCCATAAGCCACAAGTTCTGAATGCATATAGTATAAGTTCCTTTATGCAAGTTTCTGCTGAAAAATAACAAATTAATTTATCCTGACCATGTGACTAGGCTATTCCTACGATCCTCTGTTTTTCCTGGTCAGATTATGTGGATAGGAGAAACTCCAGTTCCTATGTTTCCTTAGATGGGAAGCAGGGGGGTAGCCTCCTACCTGAAGCCACTGGGACTGGTCACTGCGTCCAGAAGTCCAGGCATTGACCTTTCCCTGTTTGTCCAGACGGGCCTTGCTGGGTTCCCAGGTGAACATGTCCATGTTGAGTGTTCTGAAGAGGCTGGACGCTGTGATCTGGTAGTCCTGGATGTGGCCAGACTTCATCCCCATGGGCTCAGAGCATCCTGGAGAAACAAACTAGTTAGTGGAAAGAGTCCTTTCTAGAACTGCAAATGACCTCCAAAACAATACTTCCAAAGAAATACGATATGACAATACTCAATGGTGCCCCCTATTGTACTTCTTGAGAAATGCAGAACTGTCCTGTTGGTGGCGCGACACCTGTGCGAACCTCTAGTCATGAATTATTACCTGAGAGCTCACAGCCGAGCAGCTCCATGCGCAGGGTGCAGTGTCTCCTACAGACCTGGGGGTAGATGCGCACGTACTGCGCCTCAATGGGAGGGGTGAAGGAGTTGGCAGAGGGAGCGTTGTTTTCCACATTTCCACGGAATATCTGAGTAGGGAAATTATATGACAGAAGAGGGGTTAAAAGGGACAGGAAGGGGGAAGCAAATTGTCTCTGTGAACAGTCTCTCTGTGAACAGTCTCTCTGTGAACAGTCTCTCACACGGTCTCTAGTGTCTACTCGAAACTCAAGAAATTGCTGCCATTCAATGAGCTCAAATTACTGGAAAAATATATTTTTTAATTGCACGATATAAGCTGGTAATTTGTAAGCACACGATGTGTTTTGAATTAGTTGACCAATTACCTTGCCATACCATATAGACTGTTTTACAGTGCTATCCCCAAATGAACTAACAGTGTTTCATAGGGCCCTCTCAGGTGGTATGTATGTTTTTTGTGTGTGTGTGTGTGTGTGTGTTAAGGAATGTTAAGGAATGCAGCTCCCTCCGGATGAATTCAGGTCAGCATTGCACAGTTGTGCACTCAAAAGGGCGGTCCCTCTGGGTCAGAACATCAGTGAGTCTACTCTCTGGCTAGCACACTCACAGTCAGACTCAAAGATCTCAGGCAAGAAAATTAAAAACTGGGTTTTGAGTTTAGCCTCTTATCCCGGTGTTCTGCATGCCTCATTAATCTTACAGTTGTTAGAGTAACAACTATATACTGTATATATAACAAAAATATAAACGCAACATGTAAAGTGTTGGTCCCATATTTCATGAGCTGAAATAAAATATCCCAGAAATTCTCCATATGTACAAAAAGCTTATTTCTCTCAGATTTTGTGCACACATCTGTTTACTTCCTGTTAGTGAGTGTTTATCCTTTGCCAAGATAATCCTCCCCCTGACAGCTGTGGCATATCAAGAAGCTGATTAAACAGCATGATCATGACACAGGTGCACCTTGTTCTGGGGACAATAAAAGGCCACTCGAAAATGTGCAGTTTTGTCATAGAACACAATGCCACAGATGTCTCAAGTTTTGAGGGAGCGTGCAATTGGCATGATGCTTGCAGGAATGTCCACCAGAGCTGTTGCCAGATAATTTAATGTTAATTTATCTACCATAAACCACCTCCAGCATTGTTTTAGAGAATTTAGCAGTATGTCCAACCGGCCTTACAACCGCAGAAGAAGTTGATGATGTCTTTTAGGCAAGCAGTTTGCCGATGTCAACGCTGTGAACAGAGTGCCCCATGGTGGCAGTGGGGTTATGTTATAGGCAGTTATAAGTTACGGACAATGAAAACAATTGCATTTTATTGATGGCAATTTTGAATGCAAAGAAATACTTTGACGAGATCCTGAGCCCTGTTGTGAGGCTAATTTTTAAAAGATATCTGTGACCATGTCAATTAACTTATCTCCTTATACGAACTGTAATTCAGTAAAATCTTTGAAATTGTTGCATGTTGCGTTTATATTTTTGTCAGAATATACAGTTCAAGTCAGAAGTTTACATACACTTACATACACACCATTAAAACTTGCTTTTCAACCACTCCACAAATTTCTTGTTAACAAATTATTGTATTGGCAAATCAGTTAGGACATCTACTTTGTGCATGACACAAGACATTTTTCCAACAATTGTTTACAGACAGATTATTTCACTTATAATTCACTGTATCACAAACCAGTGGGTCAGAAGTTTACATACACTAAGTTGACTGTGCCTTTAAACAGCTTGGAAAATTCCAGAAAATGAAGTCATGGCTTTATAAGCTTCTGATAGGCTAATTGACTTAAATTGAGTCAATTGGAGGTGTACCTGTGGATGTACTCAGAACCTCTTTGCTTTTGGAGAAATGTCCTCTGGTCTGATGAAACAAAAATAGAAATGTTTGGCCATAATGACCATCATTATGATTGGAGGAAAAAAGGGGAGGCTTGCATGCCGAAGAACACCATCCCAACTGTGAAGCACAGCATCATGTTGTGGGGGTGCTTTGCTACAGGAAGGACTGGTGCACTTCACAAAATAGATGGCATCACGAGGAAAGAAAATTGAGTGGATATATTGAAGCAAAATCTCAAGACATCAGTCAGGAAGTTAAAGCTTGGTCACAAATGGGTCTTCCAAATGGACAATGACCCCAAGCATACTTCCAAAGTTGTGGCAAAATGGCTTAAGGACAACAAAGTCATGGTATTGGAGTGGCCATCACAAAGCCCTGACCTCAATCCTATAGACATTTTGTTGGCAGAACTGAAAAAGCGTATGTGAGCAAGGAGGCCTACAAACCTGACTCAGTTACACCAGCACTGTCAGGAGGAATGGGACAAAATTCACCAAACTATTTGTGGGAAGCTTGTGGAAGGCTACCTGAAATTTAAAGGCAATGTTACCAAATACTAATTGAGTGTATATAAACTTCTGACCCACTGAGAACATGATGAAAGAAATAAAAGCTGAAATAAATCATTCTCCCTACAATTATTCTGACATTTCACATTCTTAAAATAAAGTGGTGATCCTAAATGACCTAAGACAGGGACTTTTTACTAGGATTAAATGTCTGGGATTGTGAAAAACTAAATTTAAATGTATTTGGCTAAGGTGTATGTAAACTTCCGACTTCAACTGTATACAGTACCTGTCAAAAATTTGGACACAACTACTCATTCCAGGGCCTTATTTTTACTATTTGGTGGAATAATAGCGAAGACATTAAAACTATGAAATAACACATATGGAATCTTGTAGTAACCAAAAAGTGTTAAACAAATCAAAATATACAGTATTTTATATTTGAGATTCTTCAAAGTAGCCACACTTTGCCTTGATGACAGCTTTGCACACTCTTGGCATTTTCTCAACCAGCTTCATGAGGTAGTCACCTAGAATGCATTTCAATTAACAGGTGAGCCTTGTTAAAACTTACAGTGAGGGAAAAAAGTATTTGATCCCCTGCTGATTTTGTACGTTTGCCCACTGACAAAGAAATTATCAGTCTATAATTTTAATGGTAGATTTATTTGAACAGTGAGAGACAGAATAACAACAAACAAATCCAGAAAAACACGTCAAAAATGTTATAAATTGATTTGCATTTTAATGAGGGAAATAAGTATTTGACCCACTCTCAATCAGAAAGATTTCTGGATCCCAGGTATCTTTTATACAGGTAACGAGCTGAGATTAGGAGCACACTCTTAAAGGGAGTACTCCTAATCTCAGCTTGTTACCTGTATAAAAGACACCTGTCCACAGAAGCAATCAATCAATCAGATTCCAAACTTTCCACCATGGCCAAGACCAAAGAGCTCTCCAAGGATGTCAGGGACAAGATTGTAGACCTACACAAGGCTGGAATGAGCTACAAGACCATCGCCAAGCAGCTTGGTGAGAAGGTGGCAACAGTTGGTGCGATTATTCACAAATGGAAGAAACACAAAAGAACTGTCAATCTCCCTCGGCCTGGTGCTCCATGCAAGATCTCACCTCGTGGAGTTGCAATGATCATGAGAGTGAGGAATCAGTGAGGAATCAACCCAGAACTACACGGGAGGATCTTGTCAATGATCTCAAGGCAGCTGGGACCATAGTCACCAAGAAAACAATTGGTAACACACTACGCCGTGAGGGACTGAAATCCTGCAGCGCCTGCAAGGTCCCCCTGCTCAAGAAAGCACATATACATGCCCGTCTGAAGTTTGCCAATGAACATCTGAATGATTCAGAGGACAACTGGGTGAAAGTGTTGTGGTCAGATTAGACCAAAATGGAGCTCTTTGGCATCAACTCAACTCGCCATGTTTGAAGGAGGAGGAATACTGCCTATGACCCCAAGAACATCATCACCACCGTCAAACATGGAGGTGGAAACATTATGCTTTGGGGGTGTTTTTCTGCTAAGGGGACAGGACAACTTCACTGCATCAAAGGGACGATGGACGGGCCATGTACCGTCAAATCTTGGGTGAGAACCTCCTTCCCTCAGCCAGCGCATTGAAAATGGGTCGTGGATGGGTATTCCAGCATGACAATGACCCAAAACACACGGCCAAGGCAACAAAGGAGCGGCTCAAGAAGAAGCACATTAAGGTCCTGGAGTGGCCTAGCCAGTCTCCAGACCTTAATCCCATAGAAAATCTGTGGAGGGAGCTGAAGGTTCGAGTTGCCAAATGCCAGCCTCGAAACCTTAATGACTTGGAGAAAATCTGCAAAGAGGAGTGGGATAAAATCCCTCCTGAGATGTGTGCAAACCTGGTGGCCAACTACAAGAAACGTCTGACCTCTGTGATTGCCAACAAGGGTTTTGCCACCAAGTACTAAGTCATGTTTTGCAGAGGGGTCAAATACTTGTTTCCCTCATTAAAATGCAAATCAAGTTATAACATTTTTGACATGCGTCTTTCTGAATTTTTTGGTTGTTATTCTGTCTCTCACTGTTCAAATAAACCTACCATTAAAATTATAGACTGATCATTTCTTTGTCAGTGGGCAAATGTACAAAATCAGCAGGGGATCAAATACTTTATTCCCTCACTGTAATTTATGTAATTTCTTTCCTTCTTAATGCATTTGAGCCAATCAGTTGTTATGTGACAAGGTAGGGGTGGTATACAGAAGATTGCCCTATTTAGTAAAAGAACAAGTCCATATTATGTCAAGAACAGTTCAAATAAGCAAAGAGAAACGTTAGTCCATCATTACGTTAAGACATGAATGTCAGTCAATCTGGAAAATTTCAAGAACTTTGAAAGTTTCTTCAAGTGCAGTCGCAAAAACCATCAAGCGCTATGATGAAACTGGCTCTCATGAGGACCGCCACAGGAAAGGAATACCCAGAGTTACCTCTGCTGCAGGGAATAAGTTCTTTAGAATTAACTGCACCTCAGATTGTAGCCAAAATAAATGCTTCACAGAGTAACAGACACACCTCAAAATCAAAAGAAACACGCGCAAAGGAAAACATTTGAGATTTTTGGTTCCAACCGCTGTGTCTTTGTGAGACGCAGAGTAGGTGAACAGATGATCTCCGCATGTGTGGTTCCACCGTGAAGCATGGAGGAGGTGTGATGGTGTGGGGGTGTTATTCTGGTGACACTGTTGGTGATTTATTTAGAATTCAAAGCACACTAATCCAGCATGGCTACCACAGCATTCTGCAGCGATATGCTATCCCATCTGGTTGCGCTTAGTGGGACAATCAATTGTTTTTTAACTGGACAATGAACCCCAAAACACCTCCAGGCTGTGTAAGGGCTATTTGACCAAGGAGAGTGATGGAGTGCTGCATCAGATGACCTGGCCTCCACAATCACATGACCTCAACCCAATTGAGATGGTTTGGGATGAGTTGGACAGCAGAGTGACGGAAAAGCAGCCAACAAGCACTCAGCATATGTGGGAACTCCTTCAAGACTGTTGGAAAAGCATTCCTCATGAAGCTGGTTGAGAGAATGCCAAGATTGTGCAAAGCTGTCATCAAGGCAAAGGGTGGCTACTTTGAAGAATCTAAAATCTAAAATATATTTGGATTTGTTTAACAATTTTTAGGTTATTCCATGATTCCATATGTGTTATTTCATAGTTTTGTAGAAAATAGTAAAAATAAAGTAAACCCTTGATGAGTAGGTGTGTCCAAACTTTTGACTGGTACTGTACATATATACACTGAGTATACCAAACATTAGGAACACCTTCCTAATATTGAGTTGCACCCCTCATTTGTCCTCAGAACTGCCTCAATTTGTCGGGCATGGACTCTACAAGCTGTCGAAGGCGTTCCACAGGGATGCTGGCCCATGTTGACGCCAATGCTTCTCACAGTAGTGTCAAGTTGGCTGCATGTCCTTGGGTGGTGGACAAATCTTGATACACACGAGAAACTGTTGAGCATGAACAACTGGTGCGCCTGGCACCTACTACCATACCCTGTTCCCTGTTCAAAGGCACTTAAAACTTTTGTCTTGCCCATTCACCCTCTGAATGGCACACATACACAATCCATTGGTGGCAGGGGACAAAATGGGGATGGCTGGTTGGAGGACGGGACAGGGGACATGGTGCGCTGTCAAAAATGACAGAGTGTCAGGGAGCCTATTTGGTGGCCGTTTATCCCCAAATAGTATAAAATGCAATCTAAAAGTCATAAAAAGTGGAGGGGGGTAAGTGCTAGGAAGAGGAACCCGGAGTGAGCTGGCTAATTAAAAAGTCATCTCATCATGTCCTCCACTCTGCCCTTGACTTGGTGTGTGGTCTCCAGTTGCTGTGTGTGTGTGTGTCTCACCATGTCCTCGTCTGTGCCCTTGACTTTGTTTGTCCTCCAGGTCTTGCCATCATCACTAGAGGCCACTTTGTAAGACTTGACGTACTCTGGGCTGCCGATGCGCTTTGCACCCTGGGTAATTAGGCCCGTGACCCGCATCCTCCTCTGTAGGTTTATCTGTGGGGAAATAAGGGATAAAACAGCAATCAAGAACCTTGTGTGTGTGAGTTTGTTTGTCTGTGTGTGACTGTGCATGTGTTTGTGTGTACATATTCATACATGTATGTGTTGTGTGTGTGTGAGCGTGTATTTGTATTTATTATGGATCCCCATTAGTTGCTGCCAAGTCAGCAGCTACTCTTCCTTGGGGTCCAGCAAAATTAAGGAAGTTTATACAATTTGAAAAACATTACAATACATTCACAGATTTCACAAGATATGTCTGCCCTCAGGCCCCTTCTCTACCACTACTACATGTCTACAGTACAAAATCCATGTGTACATGTGTGTATAGTGCATCTGTTATCGTGTGTGCATGCATGTGTCTGTGCCTATGTTTGTGTTGCTTCACAGTCCCTGCTGTTCCATGGAGTGTATTTTTATCAGTTTTTTTAAATAAAATTTTACTGCTTGCATCAATTACTTGATGTGGAATAGAGTTCCATGTAGTCATGGTTTTATGTAGTACTGTGCGCTACCCATAGTCTGTTCTGGACTTGGGGACTGTGAAGAGACCTCTTGTGGCATGTTTCTCGGGTATGCATGGATGTCCAAGCTGTGTGCCAGTAGTTTAGACAGACATCTCGGTGCATTCAACATGTCAATACCTCTCATAAATACAAGTAGTGATTAAGTCAATCTCTCCTCCACTTTCCACCAGGAGAGATTGACATGTATATTATTAATATCAGCTCTCCGTGCACATCCAAGGGCCAGTCGTGCTGCCCTGTGCTGAGCCAATTGCAAATTCCCTTAGTCCATTTTTGTGGCACATGACCACACAAATGAACAGTGGTCCAGGTACGACAAAACTAGGGCCTGTAGCACCTGCCTTGTTGATAGCACTGTTAAAAAGGTAGAGCAGAGCATTATTATGGACAGACTTATCCCCAGCTTAGCTACTGTTGTATCAATATTTTTTAACCATGACAGTTTAAAATCCAGGGTTACTCCAAACATTTTAGTCACCTCAACTTGCTCAATTTCCACATTATTTGTTAAGAGATTTAGTTGAGGTTTAGGGTTAAGTGAATGATTTGTCCCAAATACAATGCTTTTAGTTTTAGAAATATTTAGGACTAACTTATTCCTTTCCACCCACTCTGAAACTAATTACAACTCTTTGTTAAGTGTTACAGTCATTTCAGTCACTGTAGTAGCTGACATGAATAGTGTTGAGTCATCCGCATACATAGACACACTGGCTTTACTCAAAGCCAATGGCATGTCATTAGTAAATATTGAAAAAATAAATGGGCCTAGACAGCTGCCCTGGGGAATTCCTGATTCTACCTGGATTTTGTTGGAGAGGCTTCCATTAAAGAAAATCCTCTGTGTTCTGTTAGACAGGTAACTCTTTATCCACATTATAGCAGGGGGTGTAAAGCCATAACACAAACGTTTTTCCAGCAGCAGACTATGATCGGTAATGTCAAAAGCCGCACCGAAGTCTAACAAAACAGCCACCACAATCTTTTTATCATAATATTCTTTCAGCCAATCATCAGTCATTTGTGTAAGTGCTGTGCTTGTTGAATGTCCTTCCCTATAAGCATGTTTGTCACGTCCTGACCCTAGTAAGATGTCATTTTCTGTAGTAGAGTAGGTCAGGGCGTGACAGGGGGTGTTTTGTGTTTTTCTATGTTTTCTATGTTTGTGTTCTAGGTTTTCTATTTCTATGTTGTTGTTTTTTGGGGTTGATTGCCAATTGGAGGCAGCTGGTCCTCGTTGCCTCTGATTGGAGATCATATTTAAGTAGGGGTTTTTCTTCCTGGGTTTTGTGGGTAGTTGTTTTCTGTTTAGTGTATGTCACCTGATGGAACTGGTATCGGTCATGTTGTTGTTTTGTTAAAGTGTATTCATTAAAAGCAAATATGAGCACTACACACGCTGTGCCTTGGTCCCTTTTAAATGACCTGCGTTACAATGTTGAAAGTTTGTTGTCAATTTGTTTACTGTAAAATAGCATTGTATCTGGTCAAACACAATTTGTTCCCAAAAATTTACTAAGGATTTGTAACAGGCTGATTGGTAGGCTTTTGAGCCAGTAAAGAGGGCTTTACTATTCTTAGGTATCGGAATGGTGTTTGCTTCCCTCCAAGCCTGGGGGCACACACTTTCAAGTAAGCTTAAATTGAAAATATGGCAAGTAGAAGTGGCAATATCGTCCGCTATTATCCTCAGTAATTTTCCATCCAAGTTGTCAGAACCCGGTGGCTTGTCATTGTTGACAGACAACAATACTTTGCTCACCTCTTCCACACTCACTTTACAGAATTCAAAATGACAATGCTCGTCTTTCAAAATTTGGTCAGATATACTTGAATGTGTAGTGTCAGTGTTTGTTGCTTGCATGTCATGCGTAAGTTTGCTAATCTTGCCAATGAAAAAATCATTAAAGTACTTGGCAATATCAGTTGGTTTTGTTGTGAATGAGTAATCTGATTCAATGAATGATGTTGAGTTTGCTTTTTTCCCAAAAAATTCATTTAAGTTGCTCCAAAGCTTTTTACTATCATTCTTTGAGTAATTTATTTGTTTCATAGTGTAGTTTCTTCTTCTTTTTATTCAGTTTAGTCACAGGTTTTTTCAATTTGCAATAAGTTTGCCAATCAGTTGTGCAGCCAGACTTATTTTCCATTCCTTTTGCCTCATCCTTCTCAACCAATTCCCCATCAATCCACAGGCATTTAAACATTTTTGACAGTACTTTTCTTAATAGGTGGATGCTTATCAGTAACTGGAATAAGCAATTTCATAAATGTGTCAAGTGCAGTGTCTGTTTGCACCTCATTACACACCACTGACCAACAAATATTATTTACATCAACAACATAGGAATCCCTACAAAACTTATTCTATGACCTGTTATACACTATATTAGGCCCAACCTTTGGAACTTTGGTTTTCCTAGATATGTCTACTATATTATGATCACTACATCCAATGGATCTGGATACTGCTTTCAAGCTCATTTCTGCAGCATTAGTAAAGATGTGATCAATACATGTTGATGATTTAATTCCTGTGCTGTTTGTAACTACCTTGGTAGGTTGACTGATAAGGCACTGGTTACAGTTTGAAGCTTTTTCTTGAGTGGGCAGCTTGATGAAAGCCAGTCAATATTAAAAATCATCCAGAAAATATACCTCTCTGTTGATATTACATACATTATCAAGCATTCCACACATGTTATCCAGATACTGACTGTTAGCACTTGGTGGTCTATAGCAGCTTCCCACCAGAATGGGCTTTAGGTGAGGCAGATGAACCTGTAGCCATATTACTTCAACAGTATCATGTTATTTATGTTAGTGCAGGGTGAGCTGCACATAGTGGACTTCCTCCTAGGGCACATCGGTGTGTGTCAGACATCCTCTGGCCATTACACTCAGATCTTTTATCTGTTCCTGTCAAGGTCATCTATCTTCCTCAGGACTGTGTGTGAATGCAACATTAGTCTATCCTCTCACACCACATCCAGCCAGCCAGCCAGTCAATCCAATCTAGCCTGTCAATATACTGCCAAACTAAAGCACTTCTGAGAGAGACGGGTTGGGGCTTCAGTTAGAATCCTTAAGTTTGACGCACAGCAGTATGACCATTATCAGAGAGAGGAGGAGAGATAGAGAGTCTTTTTTCCAGTCAGAAGCTATTTTATTATTAATTTTAATAGCTCCATATGATGACAAAACTGTAATAGAATACAGCCTATGATGGTAACTAAGGACTGGTGCTATAATAGAGGACAGCCTATGGTGGTAACTAAGGACCTCTGCTGTAATAGATGACAGTCTTTGGTGGTAACTAAGAACTGGTGCTGTGCTGAATGAACACATATGGAAAGAAACAAAGACAGGGGCAAACACACACACACACACACACACACACACACACACACACACACACACACACACACACACACACTCTCTCAGATGTGTGTGTCTGAATCTGATTCATTTTCACAATAGTCATAACTGTGTCAAAATAATATTAGAACAGTGTTGAGGTACAGTGCATTCGGTAAGTATTCAGACCCCTTCCCCTTTTCCACATTTTGTTACGTTACAACCTTATTCTAAAGAGGAACAAATAACACATTTTCCTCATCAATCTACAACATAATACACCATAAACACAAAGTGAAAACAGGTTTTTAGAGTTTGTTGCACATTTATTAAACATAAAAAACAGAAATACCTTATTTAAGTATTCAGACGGTTTGCTATGAGTCTCAAAATTGAGCTCAGGCGCATCCTGTTTCCATTGATCATGTTTGAGACGTTTCTACAACTTGATTGGAGTCCACCTGTGGTAAATTCAATTGATTGGACAGGATTTGGAATGGCACAAACCTGTTGACATAAGGTCCTACAGTTGACAATGCATGTCAGAGCAAAACCAAGCCATGAGGTCGAAGGACTTGCCCGTAGAGCATCGAGACAGGATTATGTCGAGGCACAGATCTGGGAAAGGGTACCAAAACATTTCTGCAGCATTGAAGGTCCCCAAGAACACAGTGTTCTTCATCATTCTTAAATGGAATAAGTTTGGATCCACCAAGACTCTTCTTAGAGCTGGCTGCCCAGCCAAACTGAGCAATCGGGGGAAAAGGGCATTGATCAGGGAGGTGACCAAGAACCTGATGGTCATACTGACAGAGCTCCAGAGTTCCTCTGTGGAGATGGGCGAACCTTGCAGAAGGACAAACATATCTGCAGCACTCTACCAATCACGCTTTTTTGGTAGAATGGCCAGACAAATGACACTCTGTAAATGGCACATGGCAGTCCGCTTGAAGTTTGCCAAAAGTCACAAGATTCTCTGGTCTGATGAAACCAAGATTGAACTCTTTGGCCTGAATGCCAAGCGTCACATCTGGAGGAAACCTGGGACCATCCCTATGGTGAAGCATGGTGGTGGCAGCATCATGCTGTGGGGATGTTTTTTAGCGGCAGAGAGTGGGAGACTAGTCAGGATCGAGGGAAAGATGAACGGAGTAATGTACAGAAAGATCCTTGATGAAAACCTGCTACAGAGTGCTCAGGACTTCAGACTGGGGCTAAGTTTTACCTTCCAACAGGACAATGAACCTAAGCACACAGCCAAGACAATGCAGATGTGGCTTCGGGACAAGTCTCTGAATGTTGTTGATTGGTCTAGCCAGAGCCCGGACTTGAAGCCGATCGAACATCTCTGGAGAGACCAGAAAATAGCTGTGCAGCGACGGTTTCCATCCAACCTGACAGAGCTTGAGAGGATCTGCCTAGAAGAATGGGAGAAACCTCCCAAATATAGATGTACCAAGCTTGTTGCATCATACCCAAGAAGACGTTAAGCTGTAATCGCTGCCAAAGGTCCTTCTACAAAGTCTGAATACTTAAGTAAATGTGATATCAGTTTTTTAATTGAAATACATTTGCAATAATTTCTAAAATCCAGTTTTTGCTTTGTCCTTATGGGGTATTGTATGTAGATTGATGAGGGGAAAAAAACGATTTCATCCATTTTAGAATAAGGCTGTAAACATAACAAAATGTGGACAGAGTCAAGGGGTCTAAATACTTTCTGAATGCACCGTACATTTGGCAACTGCTACTTCCTCACGACGGCTGCTC
The DNA here is from genome assembly GCF_901001165.1 of Salmo trutta. Classification (NCBI taxonomy): domain Eukaryota; kingdom Metazoa; phylum Chordata; class Actinopteri; order Salmoniformes; family Salmonidae; genus Salmo; species Salmo trutta. Next base: position 32,423,497 of record NC_042983.1, on the reverse strand, counting down.
CACATGTAACATCCTGGGGTGAGATCAGGGGAAACCCAGATGAACTGTGTCCCACAAGAATGAGAGACATACTGTGAAAACCAAAAAGGCCCCTGTTCATGATAATGATGGATAGACAAAATGTTCTTGGAACAACACCACAAGGGCCAAACTTAGCCTCTGAAATTAAGTACGACTATGCACTCCGAGCATGTACTTCTTCACTTGCTGACTACAGTAACTCAAGTCTTCTTGACAAAGTCTTACACAGCATCCACAATGCAATCAAAGCCACAATGAACACCCATTTATTCTCCACTTATCTCTTGTTTTTTTCATATTCTGGAGAACAACATTAACATCTTCTCTCTCTCTCATTAGTCTACTGTGACTAAAAAGCCTAGTACTCAGGTAATTGGTGTGATTCTTTGCACGGATAATGACCACTTACAAACACACTTCAGTCACTCCACATAATACTGGTGGTGTCTTAGTTCACGCTGAGTGAGGCTCTGTTGAGAACATCTGCCTGGATACTGCTCAGCGGTGATTGTCAGTTTGAGAAAATTGATTCAGTGTGAGCGGACTGACATAAAAGGCCCATAATTCCCCCGGCCGTATATCAAAATGACACTGCATAACATGAGGATAATTTTCCCTATCATGATCTCAATTCGGCAGTGACAGGGATACGAGAAGAGCTTAGTGTGAACTCCATGGAGAGGGAGGTCTGGAAGAGATGGCCCAGTCGAGAGTCTCTGAGACGGGAAAGGGTTTGAGGTCAGATGGCCCCTCATCTGCCGCCATCATGGCTGCTCTTCAAAGTTTTGTAATTTGATGGTGCTTATTGGGAGAATGGAACCTCACTTATCTGTACATTGCTACACAGTTTCCCCACTAACAGTGTAGTGTTAGTATGTACTCAAAACAAACCGTCTACCCTTCATAAAACACAACCATAAACCTATCTGCAAACAATATATCTTTTTAGCAAATCTGTTAGAGCCAGTAGAGTCGGATCACATCTTGCCTCTTGAGTAAGATGCCTCCCGCTTCTTGAGTAAGATGCCTCCCGCTTCTGGAGTAAGATGCCTCCCGCTTCTTGAGTAAGATGCCTCCCGCTTCTTGAGTAAGATGCCTCCTGCCTCTTGAAGTAAGACAGAAGTGAGACCGGGTGTTATCAGAATCTCAGTCCTTCCAGCTCACTGCTGTAGTTCACATCATTCCACTCTTAAACTGCAATTTGAAGATATTCTGTCGTCCATAAAATCCTCCACTCTTTTATACAGTAATTGTTTGAAAATGGTCAATTAGTTTTGGCAATGGTCTCCTTGACAAGCATTTATTTTTATTTCCCTGTGTTTTTTTTGAAGTGGCAGAGGACCTGCCAAAGTTTTCAAGACCTAAATGGAGGAAGGATTGCGTTTTAAGCCCCTAATGTGGCACATCGGTTGAGTCACGTAGATCCATCCCCCTCAGCGCTGACACTGTGTCATTCACACAGGCTGTAATAATGCCCCTACACATTCTTTAGAGTCAGAATGGACCAGTCACATACTGTGTTGTCAAAATTAAGAATATGTTTTCATGCCAGGCCGATTAGTTCCACTGACTTAGTAGACGCCTAAAGTCGTGAATGTGAATGCCGTTTCTCTGCAGTGGTTTGAACTTTAAAGCTTACTGTGTGGAGGAAGTCTGCACTGACCAGTAGAAATGACTGATCATGATTATTACTTAATTTAATTAATGTTGTTCACATATGTTCATACTGTGATCTGATACCCTGTGAGGTGTTCTGCAGTGCAATACCAACAGATGTAGGATCTTAATTTGATCCCTCTTGTTGCTGATGATTTTTTGGCACTGCATGAAAGGCAGATGAGCTTCGTGATTTTTTTATTTATTTATTTTATTTATTTATTTATTTCACCTTTATTTAACCAGGTAGGCAAGTTGAGAACAAGTTCTCATTTACAATTGCGACCTGGCCAAGATAAAGCAAAGCAGTTCGACAACATACAAAAACACAGAGTTACACATGGAGTAAAACAACATACAATCAATGATGCAGTAGAAAAAAATAAGACTATATACAATGTGAGCAAATGATGTGAGATAATGGAGGTAAAGGCAAAAAAATGCCATGGTGGCAAAGTAAATAAAGTATGGCAAGAAAAACACTGGAATGGTAGATTTGTAGTTTGAAGAAAGTTAAAAGTTAAAATATAAATAATATGGTGCAAAGGAGCAAAATAAATAAAATAAATAAATACAGTAGGGGAAAAGGTAGTAGTTTGGGCTCAATTAAAGATGGGCTATGTACAGGTGCAGAGATCTGTGAGCTGCTCTGACAGCTGGTGCTTAAAGCTAGTGAGGGAGATAAGTGTTTCCAGTTTTAGAGATTTTTGTAGTTCGTTCCAGTCATTGGCAGCTGAGAACTGGAAGGAGAGACGACCAAAGGAGGAGTTGGCTTTAGGGGTGACCAGAGAGATATACCTGCTGGAGCGCGTGCTACAGGTGGGTGCTGCTATGGTGACCAGTGAGCGGAGATAAGGGGGGACTTTACCTAGCAGGGTCTTGTAGATGACCTGGAGCCAATGTGTTTGGCGACGATTATGAAGTGAAGGCCAGCCAACGAGAGCATACAGGTCGCAGTGGTGGGTTGTATATGGGGCTTTGGTGACAAAACGGATGGCACTGTGATAGACTGCATCCAGCTTGTTGAGTAGGGTATTGGAGGCTATTTTGTAAATGACATCGCCGAAGTCGAGGATTGGTAGGATGGTCAGTTTTACGAGGGTATGTTTGGCAGCATGAGTGAAGGATGCTTTGTTGTGAAATAGGAAGCCAATTCTAGATTTCACTTTGGATTGGAGATGATTGATGTGAGTCTGGAAGGAGAGTTTACAGTCTAACCAGACACCTAGGTATTTGTAGTTGTCCACAAATTCTAAGTTAGAACCATCCAGAGAAGTTATGCTGGATGGGCGGGCAGGTGCAGGCAGCGATCGGTTGAAGAGCATGCATTTAGTTTTACTTGTGTTTAGGAGCAGTTGGAGACCACGGAAGGAGAGTTGAATGGCATTGAAGCTCGTCTGGAGGGTTGTTAACACAGTGTCCAAAGAAGGGCCAGAAGTATACAGAATGGTGTCGTCTGCGTAGAGGTGGATCAGAGATTCACCAGCAGCAAGAGCGACATCATTTATGTATACAGAGAAAAGAGTTGGCCCAAGAATTGAACCCTGTGGTACCACCATAGAGACTGCCAGAGGTCCAGACAGTAGGCCCTCCGATTTGAAACACTGAACTCTGTCAGAGAAGTAGTTGGTGAACCAGGCGACGCAATCGTTTGAAAAACCAAGGCTACTAAGTCTGCCGATGAGGATGTGGTGATTAACAGAGTCAAAAGCTTTGGCCAGGTCAATGAATACGGCAGCACAGTAATGTTTCTTATCGATGGCGGTTACGATGTCGTTTAGGACCTTGAGCGTGGCTGAGGTGCACCCATGACCAGCTCTGAAACCAGATTTCATAGCGGAGAGGGTGCGGTGGGATTCAAAATAGTCGGTAATCTGTTTGTTGACTTGGCTTTCGAAGACCTTAGAAAGGCAGGGTAGGATGGATATAGGTCTGTAGCAATTTGGGTCAAGAGTGTCACCTCCTTTGAAGAGGGGGATGACAGCAGCTGCTTTCCAATCTATGGGAATCTCAGACGACACGAAAGAGAGGTTGAACAGGCTAGTAATAGGGGTTGCAATAATTTCGGCAGATAATTTTAGAAAGAAAGGGTCCAGATTGTCAAGCCCAGCTGATTTGTAGGGGTCCAGATTTTGCAGCTCTTTCAGAACATCAGCTGAATGGATTTGGGAGAAGGAGAAATGGGGGAGGCTTGGGCGAGTAGCTGTGGGGGGTGCAGTGCTGTTGAATGCAGTAGGGGTAGTTAGGTGGAAAGCATGGCCAGCCGTAGAAAAATGCTTATTGAAATTCTCAATTATAGTGGTCTTATCGGTGGTGACAGAGTTTCCTATCCTCAGTGCAGTGGGCAGTTGGGAGGAGGTGTTCTTATTCTCCATGGACTTTACAATGTCCCAGAACTTTTTAGAGTTGGAGTTGCACGAAGCAAATTTCTGTTTGAAAAAGCTAGCCTTGGCGTTTCTAACTGCCTGTGTGTATTGGTTTCTAACTTCCCTAAAAAGTTGCATATCGCGGGGGCAGTTCGATGCTAATGCAGAACGCCACAGGATATTTTTGTGTTGGTTAAGGGCAGTCAGGTCTGGGGAGAACCACGGGCTATATCTGTTCCTGGTTCTAAATTTCTTGAAAGGGGCATGCTTATTTAAGATGGAGAGGAAGGCATTTTTAAAAAATAACCAGGCATCCTCTACTGACGGGATGAGGTCAATATCCTTCCAGGATACCAGGGCCAGGTCGATTAGAAAGGCTTGCTCGTTGAAATGTTTCAGGGAGCGTTTGACAGTGATGAGTGGAGGTCGTTTGACCGCTGACCCATTACGGGTGCAGGCAATGAGGCAGTGATCGCTGAGATCTTGGTTGAAAACAGCAGAGGTGTAATTAGAGGGTACATTGGTTAGGATGATATCTATGAGGGTGCCAGTGTTTGCGGCTTTGGGGTTGTACCTGGTGGGTTCATTAATAATTTGTGTGAGATTGAGGGCATCAAGCTTGGATTGTAGAATGGCTGGGGTGTTAAGCATGTCCCAGTTTAGGTCGCCTAGTAGCACGAGCTCTGAAGATAGATGGGGGGCAATCAGTTCACATATGGTGTCCAGAGCACAGCTAGGGGCCGAGGGGGGTCTATAGCAGGCGGCAACGGTGAGAGACTTGTTTTTGGAGAGGTGGATTTTTAAAAGTAGAAGTTCAAATTGTTTGGGTACAGACCTGGATAGCAGGACAGAACTCTGCAAGCTATCTCTGCAGTAGATTGCAACACCGCCCCCTTTGGTCGTTCTATCTTGTCTGAAAACGTTGTAGTTAGGGATGAAGATTTCACAGTTTTTGGTGGACTTCCTAAGCCAAGATTCAGACACAGCTAGGACATCCGGGTTGGCAGAGTGTGCTAAAGCAGTGAATAAAACAAACTTAGGGAGGAGGCTTCTAATGTTAACATGCATGAAACCAAGGCTATTACGGTTACAGAAGTCATCAAAAGAGAGCGCCTGGGGAGTAGGTGTGGAGCCAGGCACTGCAGGGCCTGGATTCACCTCTACATCCCCAGCGGAGCAGAGAAGAATAAGTATGAGGGTACGGCTAAAAGCTATAAGAATTGGTCGTCTGTGACGTCCAGAATAGAGAGAAAAAGGAGCAGGTATCTGGGGGCGATAAAATAGCTTCAAGGTATAATGTACAGACAAAGGTATGGTGGGATGTGAGTACAGAGGAGGTAAACCTAGGCATTTAGTGATTATGAGAGAGATATTGTCTCTAGAAACATCATTGAAACCAGAAGATGTCATAGCATGTGTGGGTGGAGGAACTGAGAGGTTGGATAAGGTATAATGAGCAGGGCTAGAGGCTCTACAGTGAAATAAGCCAATAAACACTAACCAGAACAGCAATGGACAAGGCATATTGACATTAAGGAGAGGCATGCTTAGCCGAGTGATCAGAGGGTCCAGTGAGATTCAGACAGCTAGCCGGGCCTTAGGTAGCAAGCTGGTGGAAGATGGGAGGGAGGTCTGTTTTTAGCCGCCTCGTGCGTTTCCGTCTGTGGGTTAGTGGGGTTCCGTGTGGAAGGGGGACCTGTCCAAGTTGGCAAAATAGTTAGTTATAGTGGCCCAAGAAAAGTGTCCGACAGACCTATTCAGATCGCAGCCGAAAAGACAGCTAACGATTAGCTGGCCGCAGATGGGCGATCAGGTTACGTCGCGACGGAGGGGCCAGTTGGACAACTCCCTCGGGCAGATAACGTCGGTGATCCAGTCGTGAAGACCCAATGGGGCTCCGCATCGGCAGTAAAACGGGTCAGGATAGGTGAGTTGTAGCCCAGGAGACACTTCAGCTGGCTAGCTCAGGAATAGCCCACGAGTGGCTGACGGAACTCTTCAGCTGGCTAGCTAGCTAGCTCCGTAATAGTGTGTGTTAATTCCGAGACCGACGTTGCCAATAGTCACTCAGGTAGTAGCTAGTTAGCTGCAAGATCCAGGTGTAAATGTCCAGAGCCTGCGGTAGAAATCGAGGAAAGGAGAGAGAATAGGTCCGATATGCTCTGGTCTGAGTCGCGCTGTACAAAAACTGGCGATAGCTTTTCGAGCTAATGGATAGCTGAGGACAGCTAACCGTAGCTAGCTGAACTTCAACGTTAGCCAGTGAAAATGGCTAACCTCTGGCTAGCTTCTGTCGTGGAATTCAGATGAGGTAAATAATACTTTCTTTTTTTTTTTTAAATTGATGAGGCGGGTTGCAGGAGAGTGCTTTGAGGTTGAGTATTTAGAATAAAAAAAAAATGTAAAAAGATAAGTGAAGAAAAAAATATGTAAATATATATATATATACACGGGACACGACAGGACGTCTGAACTGCTACGCCATCTTGGAATTGGATTAAAGAATTATTGGATTAAAGAATTAAAAAATTGGATTTACATAACTTAATTGAAAATCCACACTAACACACGGTTATATTAATAGTATTGCACTTTTCATGTAACCTACTTCTGGTCAGCTAACAGCCTAACCACTGATAAAAGCAACATTATGGACTAAACTTTAAAATCCTGTTGCTGCAGAATTATTTTGCTGTGACAATATAGCTCAAATAAGGTCCTACAGCTGTACATGAAATAATGTACTTCAACATGTGTGAACTGCTAGGAAAAACAACCTTTACAGGGGCAGGCAAGTTTGAGCAAAAACAACTTGAGAAAGAACAATAGTAGTTCAGACTAAAAGTGACAATTACATTTTATTTAACTTGTATTTATTCAGGGGAGCCCAATTGAGACCAGGGTCTCATTCTCAATGGTGCCCTGAGAACAAACAACTCACAAACATGATAATCAATAAATCAATACAACAGCAAAAGATAAACTGCAGGATACAGCAGATACAGACACACCACATCTCACCAACAGTAATAACCCACCCAATGAACCAAAACACTAATAAACCACAACAATCAGCCAAAACACTAACGAAACACCACAATCAACCAAAACACTTATAAACCACCACAATCAACCAAAACACTAATATACCACCACAATCAGCCAAAACACTTATAAACCACCACAATCAACCAAACCACTAATAAACCACCACAATCAGCCAAAACACTAATAAACCACCACAATCAGCCAAAACACTAACGACCCCCACAATCAACCAAAACATGAACAAACACCACAATCAACCAAAACACTAATAAACCACCACAATCAACCAAAACACTAACAAACCACCCCAATCAACCAAACCACTTGCAAAACCCTTGTATACAGAAATAAAGTTCAACATACAACTCCCTTGATATCCCCAGGGTTGCAAAGGAGAAATGTGAAGCACAATGGGTGCTGAAAGTTAAAGGACAATGAGAACACATTTTTTAATCTTCAACATATAAATACTACCAAAAATCACCCATGATTCACCAAACAATATTTTTATAGAGGAAGCAAAGTACTTTTAACATATGTTTTCGTTTGTCTCCTCCATCTCCACTAACCGAAGTTATATACATAACGTTTTTTCTATTAATAATGTAAAATGAACATCTGTACAGAAAGAGTTATGTGAAGGCCAATTTACAGAGGAGGAACTTCTAGATGCAATTAAAGACATTAAGTCTGGGAAAACTCCAGGGCTGGATGGCATATCGGTGGAGGCATACCAAACCTTTTTTGATATTCTCAGAGGACCGTTATTTGCATGTTTTAACCACTCCTATAAAAATAGTAGATTATCAGATACTCGACAAGAAGGTCTGATTCCATTATTACTGAAATAGGATCCAAGTGGTAAATATAAAGATCCAGTCCATAAAAAAAATTGGAGGCCCTTTACACTTCAGTGTCGTGAGGCAAAAATGATTGCGGAATGGAATTAAAAAGGTATTGTTGGATATTATTAATCCTAATCAGACAGGTTATTTTTACATGTCTGAGACATTGGAGATAATATAGAACAAGTACTGGAAACAATAGAACACTATACAACATCTCGGAAACCAGGCCTGGTATTCATAGCTGACTTTGAAAAGGCTTTTGATAAAGTATGACTGGAATTTATATACACTGCTCAAAAAAATAAAGGGAACACAAAAATAACACATCCTAGATCTGAATGAATGAAATATTCTTATTAAATACTTTTTTCTTTACATAGTTGAATGTGCTGACAACAAAATCACACAAAAATAATCAATGGAAATCCAATTTATCAACCCATGGAGGTCTGGATTTGGAGTCACACTCAAAATTAAAGTGGAAAATCACACTACAGGCTGATCCAACTTTGATGTAATGTCCTTAAAACAAGTCAAAATGAGGCTCAGTAGAGTGTGTTGCCTCCACGTGCCTGTATGACCTCCCTACAATGCCTGGGCATGCTCCTGATGAGGTGGCGGATGGTCTCCTGAGGGATCTCCTCCCAGACCTGGACTAAAGCATCCGCCAACTCCTGGACAGTCTGTGGTGCAACGTGGCGTTGGTGGATGGAGCGAGACATGATGTCCCAGATGTGCTCAATTGGATTCAGGTCTGGGGAACGGGCGGGCCAGTCCATAGCATCAATGCCTTCCTCTTGCAGGAACTGCTGACACACTCCAGCCACATGAGGTCTAGCATTGTCTTGCATTAGGAGGAACCCAGGGCCAACCGCACCAGCATATGGTCTCACAAGGGGTCTGAGGATCTCATCTCGGTACCTAATGGCAGTCAGGCTACCTCTGGCGAGCACATGGAGGGCTGTGTGGCCCCCCAAAGAAATGCCACCCCACACCATGACTGACCCACTGCCAAACCGGTCATGCTGGAGGATGTTGCAGGCAGCAGAACGTTCTCCACGAGGTCTCCAGACTGTCACGTCTGTCACATGTGCTCAGTGTGAACCTGCTTTCATCTGTGAAGAGCACAGGGCGCCAGTGGCGAATTTGCCAATCTTGGTGTTCTCTGGCAAATGCCAAATGTCCTGCACGTGTTGGGCTGTAAGCACAACCTCCACCTGTGGACGTCGGGCCCTCATACCACCCTCATGGAGTCTGTTTCTGACCGTTTGAGTAGACAGATGCACATTTGTGGCCTGCTGGATGTCATTTTGCAGGCCTCTGGCAGTGCTCCTCCTGCTCCTCCTTGCACAAAGGCGGAGGTAGCGGTCCTGCTGCTGGGTTGTTGCCCTCCTACGGCCTCCTCCACGTCTCCTGATGTACTGGCCTGTCTCCTGGTAGCGCCTCCATGCTCTGGACACTACGCTGACAGACACAGCAAACCTTCTTGCCACAGCTCACATTGATGTCCCATCCTGGATGAGCTGCACTACCTGAGCCACTTGTGTGGGTTGTAGACTCCGTCTCATGCTACCACTAGAGTGAAAGCACCGCCAGCATTCAAATGTGACCAAAACATCAGCCAGGAAGCATAGGAACTGAGAAGTGGTCTGTGGTTACCACCTGCAGAACCACTCCTTTATTGGGGGTGTCTTGCTAATTGCCTATAATTTCCACCTGTTGTCTATTCCATTTGCACAACAGCATGTGAAATTACATTGTGTTGTTTAAGTGTTCCCTTTATTTTTTTGAGCAGTATATAAATGCCTGGAATATTTCAATTTGGAGAATCTATTATACAATGGGTTAAAGTTATGTATAGTAACCCTAGGTGTAAAATAGTAAATAATGTATACTTCTCAGAAAGTATTAAACAGTCAAGAGGAGTAAAACTAGGTTGTCCACTATCGGCTTAACTATTTATTATAGCCATCTAAATGTTCACTATTAAAATCAGATCCAAAAATAATATCAAGGTGTTAGAAATCCAGGGCTTAAAAAACAAAGGTATTGTACGCTGATGATTCATGTTTTCTTTTAAATCCACAATTTGGATCCCTCCACAGCCTCATAGAGGATTGAGATACTTTTTCTAACTTCTCTGGATTACAACCAAAGTATGATAAGTGTACAAATATATTATGTATTGGATCACAAAAAAAATACAACTTTTAGATTACCGTGTACATTACCAATAAAATGGTCTGACGGTTATGTGGATCTACTCGGTATACATATCCCGAAAGATAGAATTGATCACACTACAATACATTTTATAGAAAGTTAGCAAAAATAGAACATATCTTGCTACCATGGAAAGGAACATACCTGTATATTTGTGGAAATATCACCCTGATTAACTATTTAGTCATATCCCAGTTTACCTATTTTCTTAAGGTCTTGCCTATACCTAGCGACCTATTTTTTTAAATTATATGAGCAAAAAATATAAATAATATAAAAAATATTCAAGCCAGATAAAATTAGACGGGACGATTTATATAATTATTATGAATTCGGAGGGCAGAAATTATTAAATATTAAAGCATTAGACCTCTCACTAAAGGCATCAGTGATACAAAAGTTATACTTAAATCTGAACTGGTTCTCTAGCAGATTAGTAAGAATGTCTCACCCTATGTTCAAGAATGGGCTTTTGTTTCTTTATTCAGATTACAACCTTTCACTTTTGGTTATTTGAAAAAGAAATCATCTCCAAAATATTGCTATTTTTAAAACAAGCCATAGAAAGTTGGTTTCAAGTTACAAAATTCTTGCAACCAAAATGATGTTATATATATGGATGATACAACCATCCCAGCTCTGCAGATTTTGTTGTAAAGAGACAGAATCACTAGATAATTTGTTTTGGTACTGTCCATATGAAGCTTGTTTTTCATTGCAGGTCTAGGAACGGCTGAACAATTGCAACATTTACCTGGTGCTAACTCTACAGATAGCACTGCTGGGTGATTTGAAAGAGTTTCATTTAAGGACCAAATATTGACAGCTGTGCCATATAGATCGCAAAATAGTTGAGAAGAGATTTTCAATGTACCGATTCCAAGGCACATGGTTTATGAACTGATACGCAAAATCACGCCGGATTAATATTATTATACAACATTCTTGGAACCAATAGAATGTTATATATATGGAGGATACAACCATTCCAGCTCTACAGATTTTGCTACGAAGAGACAGAATCATTAGATCATTTGTTTTAGTACTGTCCATATGTAGCTTGTTTTTGGTCGCAGGTCCAGGAATGGATGAAGAATTGCAACATTAACTTGGCGCTTACTCTGCAGATAGCACTACAGGGTGATTTGAAAAGTCATAGTCATTCAATGAATAATATAATAATACCTTTAGCAAAAAATGTTATCTTTAATTTACAATTTGAAGAAACTATGAGAATAGAAAAGTGCAAATCAATCCCAGAACAACAGCAAAGGACCTTGTGAAGATGCTGGAGGAAACAGGTACAAATAATGTCTATATCCACAGCAAAACGAGTCCTATATCGTCATAACCTGAAAGGCCGCTCAGCAAGGAAGAAGCCACTGCTCCAAAACCACCACAAAAAAGCCAGAATACGGTTTGCAACTGGACATGGGGACAAAGATCATACTTTTTGGAGAAATGTCCTCTGGTCTGATGAAACAAAAATAGAACTGTTTGGCCATAATGACCATCGTTATGTTTGGAGGAAAAAGGGGGATGCTTGCAAGCCGAAGAACACCCTCCCAACCGTGAAGCACGGGGGTTGTAGCATCATGTTGTGGGGGTGCTTTGCTGCAGGAGGGAATGGTGCACTTCACAAAATAGATGGCATCATTAGCAAGGTAAATTATGTGGATATATTGAAGCAACATCTCAAGACATCAGTCAGGAAGTTAAAGCTTGGTCGCAAATGGGTCTTCCAAATGGACAATGATCCCATGCATACTTCCAAAGTTGTGGCAAAATGGCTTAAGGACAACAAAGTCAAGGTATCGGAGTGGCCATCACAAAGCCCTAACCTCAATCCTATAGAACATTTTGGGCAGATTTGAAAAAGCGTGTGCGAGCAAGAAGGCCTACAAACCTGACTCAGTTACACCAGCTCTGTCAGGAGGAATGGGCCAAAACTCACTCAACTTATTGTGGGAAGCTTGTGGAAGGCTACCCGAAACATTTGACTCAAGTTAGACAATTTAAAGGCAATGCTACCAAATACTAATTGAGTGTATGTAAACTTCTGACCCACTGGGAATGTGATGAAAGAAATAAAAGCTGAAATAAATAATTCTCTCTACTATTATTCTGACATTTCACATTCTTAAAATAAAAGTGGTGATCCTAACTGACCTAAGACAGGGAATTTTTACTACGATTAAATGTCAGGAATTGTGAAAAACTGAGTTTAAATGTATTTGGCTAAGGTGCATGTAAACTTCCGACTTCAACTGTAAATGGGAGGGGTTGAGGGTAGCGGAAGGATAGGGGTAAAACAAACAAAAAATCACTATTGTAATATAGATTGTGTCTGTAAAATGTATATAGTATGTATAACCTGGAAGTAGAAGCCTAAGTGTTGTTGTTCATTAGTTTACTCCAATTAGGGGAGGGGTGGAAGGGTTAGTGGAAAATAATTAACAAAAAAATATTTTAAAAAGATGTGTATACCTATACAGTACCTGTCAAACGTTTGGACACACCTACTCAGGGTATTTCTATATATTTCACTATTTTCTACATTGTAGAATAATAGCAAAGACGTCAAAAGATAGCCCTATTTGGTAAAAGACCAAGTCCATATTACGGCAAGAACGGCTCAGATAGGCAAAGATAAACGACAGTCCATCATTACTTTAAGACAAAACTTTCAAAATGTCAAGAACTTTGAAAGTTTCTTCAAGAGCAGTTGCAACATAAAGAGCGACCATCAAGCGCTATGATGAAACTGGCTCTCATGAGGACCGCCACAGGAAAGGAAGACCCAGAGTTACCTCTGCTGCAGTGGATAAATTCATTAGTTACCTGCCTCAGAAATTATGATGATGTGTTGCTACCATGTTGTTGTCATGTTGTGTTGCTACCATGCTGTGTCGTCATGTGTTGCTGCCTTGCTATGGTGTTGTCTTAGGTCGCTCTTTATGTTGTGTTGTGTTGTCTCTCATGTCGTGATATGTATTTTGTACTATATATATATAATATATATATACTTTTTTTAAAATCCCATCCTCCGTCCCCGCAGGAGGCCTTTTGCCTTTTGGTAGGCCATCATTGTAAATAAGAATTTGTTCTTAACTGACTTCCCTAGCTAAATAAAGGTTAAATAAAATGAAAAAATAAAAAAATCGCAGCCCAAATAAATGCTTCACAGAATTCAAGTAACAGACATATCTCTACATCAACTTTTTAGAGGAGACTGTGTGAATCAGGCCTTCATGATCGAATTGCTGCAAAGAAACCACTACTAAAGGACACCAATCTGATTAGTCCAAATTTGAGATCTTTGGTTCCAACCACCGTGTCTTTGTGAGACACATAGTAAGTGAACGGATTATCTCCGCATGTGTGGTTCCCACCATGAAGCATGGAGGACAATGACCCAAAACACACCTCCAGGCTGTGTAAGGGCAATTTGACCAAGGAGAGTGATGGAGTGCTGCATCAGATGACCTGGCCTCCACAATCTCCACAACCCAATTGAGATGGTTTGGGATGAGTTGGACCACAGAGTGAAGGAAAAGCAGTCAACAAGCGCTCAGCATATGTGGGAACTCCTTCAAGACTGTTGGAAAAGTATTCCTCATGAAGCTTGTTGAGAGAATGCCAAGAGTGTGCAAAGCTGTCATCAAGGCAAGGCTACTTTGAAGAATCTCATATATAAAAATATATTTTGATTTGTTTAACAGTTTTTTGGTTACTACATGATTCCATGTGTGCTATTTCATTGTTGTGATGTCTTCACTATTATTCTACAATGTAGAAAATAGTAAAAACAAAGAAGAACCCTGGAATGTATAGGTGTGTTCAAACTTACGACTGGTACTGTATTATTTACAAACAAATATTTGGGTGATTGGAATTGATAGAGACAATTCAATTGATGGAAGCTACAATCGATCTGCAACATCAAAAAATTAAAAACACAACGGGCCCAAAACACATCAGCTGGAAAGATATTCAGAGTTGATTATGCTCTCAAATCAAGATTGGGGCTTGTAATTGTTGAGGGAATTGCCAGCATTGTGGCCATCAGATTGGCCTGTGTCCTTGACACAACCAAAGAACCCCTGTGTGATGAAAAAAAGATCTTCATCTTGCATGCTTTATTCCCCTTCTCCTGAGCCTATATGTGACTTGTTTCAGGAAACTAGGCGTATGTCGCGGGTCAATAATTCACAGGAGAGCCATTTGAACGTAAACTTAGAAATGCCTTCTGGAACATGTGAACTTACCTGTGCCTTAATAACAAACTTGTATGCCATCTGTAAATATGAATATAAATGTTAAATTATGAGCCTAGTTGGTTTAACACACAAAAAGACAGCAACCTTCCTGCTAGCCATGATTGGCTGAGATAATGAGTGGGCTGGACATGCCGAGAGATGAGTTCAGATTGGTCTGCCATATAGCACATTTCTGTCTATTTGAGCTGGTCAGTATGTGTAGGTAATCCTGTCTAACGCGGCTTTAAAAAAATATATATTGCGTAGTAGAACTGCACAAGTGTTGCTCTGGAAGACCGAATTTTGAAATAAGTGGAATTAGATTATGATAGCTAAGGAGATGGACAAAACACCTGTCTCCGGATTACATCTTCAAAATAAGGGCAACCATGGCATCCGTGACCGGGAGAGGGATCCATCCATGATGTATATGGGTAAGATAGCCTAGCTAGCTACATTTTCGGATATTACACGTTTCTAATTTTGACAGAAATTAATTTTCATTCCAAGTTAAAGTGTACCGTTATCTATCAAGCTATCATTAGCTGTCTGGCTCACTAGCTAATATTACGTGTATGATCTTATTATTCATATCTCAAAGCCATTTGCTTTGCTAGTTATAGCCTAATCTTAGCTAGCTAACATTGAACCTGGCTGGTTAGCTACCTGTAGATTCATGCAGGTTAGTAACGTCATGAATTGGGATTATGGTTCATTGTTTAGCTAGCTAGCTCGCAACATGTCTTAACAAAAGACTCCACTATGCAAGTATGCATTTCAATAGAATGTCACTGCGACAACTGTTGATAGATGTAGCTGGTAAATTGACTCTGGCTATCTACTCCGATTTCAAGCACTCTCGTCTGAGTGTGCCAGAGCGCAGAATAACTGACACATTTACAAATGCTCAAGACCCATTGAATATGGTCAGTGTCAGTAAACGTTGGCAAAAAAGTGTAGATTGTTGCCAGCAGCACAGTTGCAGTCACCAATGCTCTGGATAGAATAAAAACAGACTAAACAGCTCTGCTAGGGCGAGTAAAATGGTCAGTGAGGTGTTCTCTCATTTGTGTCTGGAAGTAGCTAGCAAGCTAGCCAATGTTTGGCAGTTAGCTTGGGTGCTTGACTGCTGTTGTTAGGACAGAACGCTCAGATCAACCCTTAACCCTTTAACCCTTGGGTGGGGCTAAAGTTTAAGAGAGTGTGAACGATGCTGGATGGGTGAACGTTCTCTAAGTGCGTTGTTGAGGCATCTGTTGATACTGATAGGATCGAAAGAAAGGAAGCACTGCTCTCGGATCAGCTTTCTCCCTTTCCAATCTCAATTTAACATTAGATTTATTCCACAATACCGTTGACAGATCAGCTCCTAGAGAGATAATATCACCTTTGGCTACAAATATTGAGGTCGGTTTATTCTAATGCTTAACCTATTATAATGCACTAAATCAAGATTTTGTGCATCATTGTACACGTTACACATCATGAAATATATAGAGTCAAAAATGACAGAGAGTGACGTACAAATAGCTAAATAAAACTCAATTAAATTAATATGAACTTGATTTCAATATCATTGAAATGTATAGATCTATGAAGCCTATACTGTATGTACCTTTTTATACAGTCATCTCGGATTTAATTTGAAACATTTATCACAGGAGGCTGGTGGCACCTTAATTGGGGAGGACGGGATCGTGGTAATAGCAGGGGTGGAATAGGTGGAATGGTATCAAACACGTTTTCAATTTGTTTGATGCCATGACATTTGCACCGTTCCAGACATTATTTTGAGCCGTGCTTGTTATGCAAAGAAATGGGCAACTTTGTATTTGTAGTCACTTGTAACATTAGTTCTAAAGATATCGGCAGTCACAGAAAGACAGATAAACATCTTGATTTTGTGCTTAGCGGAGATCATCTGTGTATAAAGTGACACGGAAGGGCAAAAAAACATCTACCGATGTACTTAGCTGTTCTACGAGTGGTCTGCGGCAGTCGTTAAATAACAAGTGTTTTCAAAAGCAACTGATGGTTGGGAAACAGAGATTTAATAATGCTCCTACAAAGGTTCTAACGATTAACGTAGCCTTAAAATGCTTTTGGGCAACCGAGTGCAGGACTTTTCCAGCTCAGATACTAGGACGAGAACCACCAGAGAGGGACATTTCCTAGCTCCCACAATATACGGCACGTGTAAAAGCATAATACAACTCCCGTCCAAAAATGCCCATAATGCAACATGAATAATGCTTTAATGTCTCTACAAAACTTTGCCTCTTACTAAGGGTGTCCGTAAACCGTGACATATCAGTAAATGTCTACAAATGCCAAACCATGACACAAATACCAAGCCATGGCTGTTCTAAAGTACTAAAGCAAGTGGTGGTGATTAGCTTTTTCCCTTTTAATTAACTCTTCAATGACTGTATGCAGAGCTTTGCATTTCCAAAACATTGGAGTTTTAAGGGTGGAGTGGAGTAGAGCAGTAGAAGCTGCATTCCCTCAATGAAAAGTAACACTTTCTCTTCTCATCTATAGCCTAACCCTGTTAACATTCACTTGTGATTTTATTTGTTTTAGACATTCATATCACATTGTCGCATCTCAATTCATCCAAGAACCACCAGAGAGGTATGTCGTCAACGTCACGCCAACAACATATTTCCCTAGAGTGTCGCGAAGCAATGTCATGTGTGTGTGAGCCCTAATGAGGACAATCCAGGCTCCCTTACAAAGAGAGACACGTGAAGAAACACAGACAGGCTCACAAACACAGTTATAAAAGGTTATATATACAGTTATATATACACAGTATATTTGGAAATACAACCACACAAAGTGTGTAAATACACAATGTCAGTATTATTAAAAGTATGACACTGTCTGTTTGATTTATTTGCTATTCAATAATACAGAGCAGAGAGGAAGAGGTGAAGCGAGAGGTTTTACTCCGCCCAAAATCTGTCCGCGTGACATAAGCCCTTTTTTGTATGGATGTCTATGAGAGTGTCAAATTAAGTAAGGCTTATTTGATCAAATAGAAGTTTCATAATGTTTAGGCTGTTACAAATGTACTGATATAAGTGGATACACGTGGAATTCTGGCAACTTTGACAAAAATGACTTAGTTGTTGTGCATGTTGTTCACACACATATCTGCCTTCTCATTTGCTAGAATGTTCCCACCTGATCTCATCTGCCTTCAATCAGTACGGACATATATTTCCACTGTTAGAGCGGTCAGTTGGCTATCTTGTCAATACAATAAATCGTCAGACAAACACACAGAACTGGAGTGTTAAACCTGACACCATGACAGGGCTGGCCCTGACACTAGGAAAACACAAAACACCCACACACACACTTTCAGAACATACCGCCCCCGAGCCTAAAACCCCATAGCGCTGAGAGAAGTCTACACCACTCTACTCATGTCCCAATTACCCAGAGCCCCTCTCCTGAAGCCAGAGCGCCACAGAATCCTCAACATTATCCCACGTGGCGTCATTAAAGCCAAACAAACCACCTCAGTGGTTTGTTTGCCTTTAATGACGCCACGTCATCCCAGATTTGTCTTATATGCTCCATGCGCTTGGCTGCTTTTCTCTCGCTCCCTCTGTTTCTCTCTCTGTCTCGCTCACCTTTCCCTTCCACCCGTGTCTCTCTGTCTTCTTTGCTTCTCTCTGTTTCTGTCTGTCTCGCTCACCTTTCCCTTCCACCCATGTGTCTCTCTGACTTCTTTGCTTCTCTCTGTTTCTCTGTTTGTCTCACTCACCTTTCCCTTCCACTCTGTCTTCAAATCAAATTGTATTAGTCACATGCACGGAATACAACCTTGCAGTGAAATGCTTACTTACGAGCACCTAACCAACAATGCAGTTTAAAACAAATACAGATAAGAGTAAGAAATAAAAGAAACCAGTAATTAAAGAGCAGCAGTAAAATAACAATAGTGAGACTATATACAGGGGGGTACAGGTATAGAGTCAATGTGCGGGGGCACCGGTTAGTTGAGGTAATATGTACATTTAGGTTGAGTTATTAAAGTAGAGTAGCAACAGAGAGTAGCAGCGGTGTAAAAGGGGGGGGGGGGCAATGCAATAGGTCTGGGTAGCCATTTGATTAGATGTTCAGGAGTCTTATGGCTTTGGGGTAGAAGCTGTTTAGAAGCCTCTTGGACCTAGACTTGGCGCTCCAGTGCCGCTTGCCGTGCGGTAGCAGAGAGAACAGGAGAGAACAGTCTATGACTGGGGTGGCTGGAGTCTTTGACAATTTTTAGGGCCTTCCTCTGACACCGCCTGGTATAGAGGTCCTGGATGGCAGGAAGCTTGGCCCCAGTGATGTACTGGACCATTCGCACTACCCTCTGTAGTACCTTGTGGTTGGAGGCCGAGCAGTTGACATACCAGGCAGTGATGCAACCAGTCAGGATTCTCTCGATGGTGCAGTTGTAGAACCTTTTGAGGATCTGAGGACCCATGCAAAGTATTTTCAGTCTCCTGAGGGGGAATATGTTTTGTTGTTCCCTCTTCATGACTGTCTTGGTGTGCTTGGACCATCTTAGTTTGTTGATGATATGGACACCAAGGAACTTGAAGATCTCAACCTACTCCACTGCAGCCCCGTCGATGAAAATGTGGGCATGCTCGGTTCTCTTTTCCTGTAGTCCACAATCATCTCCTTTGTCTTGATCATGTTGAGGGAGAGGTTGTTGTCCTAGCACCACGCGGCCAGGTCTCTGACCTCCTCCCTATAGGCTGTCTCGTTGTGTCATCGTCAAACTTAATGATGGTGTTGGAGTCGTGCTTAGCCGTGCAGTCATGAGTGAACAGGGAGTACAGGAGGGGACTGAGCACGCACTCCTGAGGGGCCCCTGTGTTGAGGATCAGTGCAGTGTTGTTACCTACCCTTACCACTTGGGGGCAGCCGTCAGGAAGTCCAGGATCTAGTTGCAGAGGGAGGTGTTTAGTCCCAGGGTCTTTAGCTTATTGACAAGTTTTGAGGGCAATATGGTGTTGAACGATGAGCTGTAGTCAATGAATAGCATTCTCACATAGGCCTTCCTTTTGTCCAGGTGGGAAAGGGCAGTGTGGAGTGCAATAGAGATTGCATCATCTATGGATCTGTTGGGGCGGTATGCAAATTGGAGTGGATCTAGGGTTTCTGCGATAATAGTGTTGATGTGAGCCATGACCAGCCTGTACTTCATGGCTACAGAAGTGAGTGCTACGGGTCTGTAGTCATTCAGAAAGGTTACCTTAGTGTTCATGGGCACAGGCACTACGGTGGTCTGCTTAACCTCTTGACGGTCGCCTAGGATAGGGGGCGCCACAGCGCATTTTGAAAAAAATTCGTGCCCATTTTAAACGGCCTACTACTCAAACTCAGAAGCTAGGATATGCATATAATTAATACTTGTGGATAGAAAACACCCTAAAGTTTCTAAACTGTTTGAATGGTGTCTTCGAGTATAACAGAACTCATATTGCAGTCAAAACCCCGAGACAGATCGAAACAGGAAGTGGAATTCTGAATTGCGGACTCAACCTCATCACGTTGCCTATTAATCACACCGTGAGCTATGGTTCATTGAACACTTCCTATTGCTTCCACTAGATGTCCCCAGTCTTTACAAAGTGATTTGAGCCTTCTACTGTGAAAACTGACTGAATGACACGCTGTGGAACGTGGTCACACGGAGAGGGCCATCACCCTTATGACGCCGGCGCCCCTAGCTACCCTCCCCTTTCGAAACGTTTTGAAACACAATGCAATCGTCCCCCTCGAATCTTATTGGAGCTCTAGTTGAAAAACGCCCTAAAGATTTATGTTATACAACGTTTGACATGTTTGAACGAACTTAAATAAGAAAAAAATGAATTTTGTTGAACGAGTAGCCCCGCGCACGTCGGAACTTTTGGTGCAGCCTTCAGAACGCGCTAACAACAACAAGCTAATGGAACATAAAGGATGAACTTTTTCGAACGAAAATACATTTGTTGTGGACCTGGGATTCCTGGAAGTGCCTAAGGATGAAGATAATCAAAGGTAAGGGATTATTGACAATAGTATACAAGACTAGATTTGATATGCGATTGTTCCAAGATGGCGCTAACCAGTATTGCTAGCCTATTGTTCTGAGTATCGCATCCCCTTTTATCGCAAAGTGTGATTACCCAGTAAAGTTATTTTTAAATCTGGCATTACAGGTGCTTTCAAGAGATATTCATCTATAAATCTTAGAATGACAATATTACATTTTTAAAATGTTTTCGAATAGTAATTTAGTAAATTGTAGCGCTGTTTCATCGGATGCATTTGAGGGAAAATAGTTAGTCAACGTTACGCACTGATGTAAAATGCTGTTTTTATATATAAATATGAACTTTATCGAACAAAAGAATGCATGTATTGTGTAACATGATGTCCTAGGTGTGTCATCTGATGAAGATTGTCAAAGGTTAGTGCTGCATTTAGCTGTTTTTTGGTTATTTGTGATGCATGTGGTTGGTCGGAAAATGGCTATGTGGCTACTTTTACGATATACTCCTCTAACATAATCTAATGTTTTGCTTTTGCTGTAAAGCCTTTTTGAAATCGGACAACGTGGTTCGATTCAGGAGAGGTGTATCTATAAAACGATATAATTTGAAAAAAAATGTGAAAAAAAAAATTATTACATTTTGTTATGCTAATGGCGATAGGATTTTTCGCTGGATGTCCGTCCCGCATACGGAGGCCGCACAGGGGTTAAAACATGTTGGTATTACAGACTCGCACAGGGAGAGGTTAAAAAAGACACTTGCCAGTTGGTCATGCTCACAGCACACGTCCTGGTAATACGTCTGGCCCTGCGGTCTTGTGAATGTTGAACTGTTTAAAGGTCTTACTCACATCAGCTGCAGAGAGCGTGATCACACAGTCTTCCGGAACAGCTGGTGCTCTCATGCATGTTTCAGTGTTATTTGGCTCGGCTGTGCTTCCCTTTGTAGTCTGTAATGGTTTGCAAGCACTGCCACATCCGACGAGCGTCAGAGCCGGTGTAGTACGATTCGATCTTAGTCCTGTATTGATGCTTTGCCTGTTTGATGGTTCGTCGGAGGGCATAGCGGGATTTCTTATAAGCTTCCAGGTTAGAGTCCAGCTCCTTGAAAGCGGCAGCTCTAGCCTTTAGCTCAATGCGGATGTTGCCTGTAGTCCATGGCTTCTGGTTGGGGTATGTACATATGGTCACAGTGCTAGCAAAACAGTCCTGTAGCTTAGCATTTTCTTCGTCTGAATACTTTATTATTGATCTAGTCGCTGGTGCTTCCTGCTTTAATTTTTCCTTGTAAGCAGGAATCAGGAGGATATAATTATGGTCAGATTTGCCAAATGGAGGGTGAGGGAGAGCTTTGTATGCGTCTCTGTGTGTGGAGTAAAGGTGGTCCCTCTGGTTGCACATTTAACATGCTGATAGAAATTTGGTAAAACAGATTTAAGTTTCCATGTATTAAAGTCCCCGGCTACTAGGAGCGCCGCCTCTGGTTTAGCGTTTTCTTGTTTGCTTATGGCGGAATAGAGCTCATTCATTGGTGTCTTAGTGCCAGCCTCAGTCTGTGGTGGTATGTAAACAGCTACAAAAAATACAGATGAAAACTCTCTAGGTAGATAGTCTGGTCTACAGCTTATCATGAGATACTCTACCTCAGGTGAGCAATAGCTCAAGACTTCCTTAGATTTCGTGCACCAGATGTTACTTACAAAAATACATAGTCCGCCACCACTTGTCTTACTAGACGCCGCTGTTCTATCCTGCCGGTACAGTGTTAAACCAGCTGTATGTTGATAGTGTCATCGTTCAGCCATGACTCCGTGAAGCATAAGATATTACAGTTTTGAATGTCCCGTTGGTAGTTTAATCTTCCGCGTAGGTCATCAATTTTATTCTCCAAAAATTGCACGTTTGCTAGCAGAATGGAAGGAAGTGGGTGTTTATTCGATTGCCTACGAATTCTCAGAAAGAAGCCCGCCCTCTGGCCTCTTTTTCTCCGCATTCTCTTCACGCAAATCATGGGGATCTGGGCCTGTTCCCGAGAAAGCAGTATATCGTTCGCGTTGGGCTCGTCAGACTTGTTAAAGGAAAAAAAGGATTCTGCCATTCCATGGTGAGTAATCGCAGTCCTGATGTCCAGAAGTTATTTTCGGTCATAAGAGATGGTAGTGGCAACATTATGTACGAAATAAGTAAAAAAAATATGTTACAAACAACGCAAATAAACTTCTTCTCGCACTCTCTGTTTCTCTTTCCGTCTCGCTCACCTTTCCCTTTCATGCATGTGTCTGTCTTTTCTCACTCTGCATTTCTCCTCAGATAATCTCTTTGGATCATGATTTCTATATACCCTCTCCTCCTATCCCTCTTTGACACATTCTCTCGCCCCCCCCCCCCCCCCACACTTTTCTGTTTATCGCTCTCTTTAATTTCTGTGATCTATAACATAGATTTGGGACACACTTAGAAATGACAGCTAAAAAATAAATAAATCCATAATCCATGTCAATTCTTAGAGACACAATGGGATAGTTATTATATCATTACCTTTCACTAACTGCTTTAAATATCCACACAGTGAAATGTACCTATTGTTTCTATTACGAATCCAACCAAACAAACACTTTGATGCCTGAACTGGCACCTCTGAGACAAATCTCGGAGTACACAACTGTGTAGGTCTGAGTGAAGGATATGCATTTGCATTTCAGAACGAAAGAACGGCAGAGGTTTAGCACATACATGCTGTGATTCGCTCCAGCAACCCCACTGGTAATACACACAGGAGTGGAACCAACAGCTGTTCTGTCCAGCTCTCACTGTTTAATCTGCCACTAAACCCAATCAGCACTGTGGCACTAGTCAACTGACACACTAATTAACTGTAAAGTCACACCACAAGCAAAAATAGTACCTGAAATAGGACCCAAGCATAATATAAGTACTGTAACTTCAACTCTAAAAACAGATACAGTACGTCACAAATCCAAACTTCCTAAACTCCAGTTAATACTGCATTGATGCCAACATTCAGATGTACACACACATCTCAGATCAACATTTGCTCTGGTGTGCGAGGAGTTTTAGTGGGCACATCTGTCTCTGTCTAGTAACCTGAGTGACTCGTTTCTCCCAGCTGGTATCTGAGTCTTACCTGGATCCAGGGCCATCTGTCGTTCTCGGCAGCCGTCCATGCATTGACCAGACCCTTCTTGTTGAGCCGGGCGAAGTAGGGGTACCACTTCTGCAGGCCGAACAGAGCACGATGTGTGGATGAGGCTGTTATCTGCTGGTTGGAGATGATGCCCCCCTCCATGCCAAGTGGTCCAGAGCATTCTGAGAGGACAGAACAAAAACAGACATGTATAGGGTTAGATAAAGTATCAAATACGTATGCAATCATACGTTTCACAGGTATCTGGCTAGTGAGTTTAAGATAGAGGTTGATCAAAACATGAATATTTTAATAAGACATATGTATAGGTGTGCACCAGAGGAGCAGCATTCTTTCTTCATAGGAATAATCTTATGGTCCACCGTCCCATTCTCTACAGCACTGCTGCTTTTCAGTGTTCCTTCCTCAGTCCATCATTTTCTGTCCATGTTCATCTGTCTCAGAACAAGATGTACTCCATGGTTGGGCTCCCCTCCATTACATCAGGCAGAGTCTCGGTCATAAACACTGAGTTTTTGCCTTCGCTAACCGAAATCGTATCTTTGTTGCTACTCTCTCCCATGGAAATCCTGTCCTTGATGTCGTAAAGAGTCAGGTCACCTTGACTCGTATTCATCAAACTGTTGTCATTGATCTGGTTCATCTCCAGGACATCCTCAATGTTTCCACTATGACACAGCCCTCAATTAGGGGGCCATTCTGGTCATCCTGCAACCCATCCACATCCACAGGAGCCATGGGTCTCTTCTCTAAGTCCTCCACCAAAAAGAGAGCCCTCAGACTGGCTCCAAAGGAACTCCAACTATTCTGCCTGGACAACATCATCACCACAGTCAACAGTCCGAAGCAGGGTTTATATACCATCAATACTCCAGAGCTAAAGTGGAGAGACATGACACCAATATGGCTCTAATGAAATCACCCAAAGTATAAGAATCCTTTTTACTGAGGATCTGCTAAGCAGCATTTTAACAGCCGCATCTGTGGATTTTATACCCTGCCAACGCTTTTCAAAGACAAAATGCTTCTTGTGCTGAACTTGTGAGTGCTTCTTTTTGTTGTGTCCATTATAATGCACACCGTGTCAAAGATGTAATTTCTTAAGCAAAATCAAACAATTTGGCCTCATCCCAGAAATTCTTACAAATATTAATTAAAAACATGGGAGAGTTGAAAACAAATTGAAAACGAGCTACATACTGTAGATTCCTCACATGCCCATCGTAGTGAGTGAATGAACCAAGGAATGCATTGTTTCGATTTTAACAAGAACACACAACAGCCCTCGACTGTCAGGTGTTTAGCACCTTCTCTCCTTTTTATAATTGCTAGTCTGTGTGCAAAAACATCTGTTTTGCTCTCAAAGAACACAACAGTTTGTAAGTTTCCACCTACCTCACGCTGTAGTCAATTAGAGCGACATGATGCATGGGAATGGAACGATTTGACCATTAATAATTGTACGTTTTGGGATTGATTTATCGTCCGGAGAAATGCAGTTATGCTACGTAAATTAGTCTTCTTCAAATTCAACTCCACAACAAAAAATGGACGCTTGGTATATGTAATGCAACTAGAACATTTGAGATTGTCTGACTAATCATATCAAACGAAAACAAAATGTCATTCTCTTTTCAAAATAGACCAACTCAATGTGCTGCATCTCAACCATCCGCCCCTGTATTTCAGGTGAAGGGGAACCCTGCGGGGGACTGGAAGGGTTAAAAAGGGGAACAGCCCAGCTTCGTCTGTACCCCTGGTTTTAGTGCTTCTCTAACTACTTTGGGCTTAATGCTATTTTTAGTGTTTTGCTCAGGCGTGCATTAACAGGCTGCTATGACACTGCTTTGCAAAGCATCTTTAAGGCCTTTGCCCACAGCGTTCTCGAGCGTCCCCAACTCACAGCTATGCATGACTGCTAAATATTAGGTGAGAGCTTCCACGCTGTGCAAAAACACTGCTGAGTAGAGGCACTCTTCTTAGGCGAATAAACCAGCATGTCATCGAGCTAGGCTTAAGCATGAAGGTGTCATGTGTTTTCAGACCTGCTGTGTATGCTTAGTCTGTGATGAGTGCTTTTCTTCAGTCACCAACTTCACATTATTGCACATAATTACAGATATGTATTTTTCTAACTGAGGATGAATTTTAAGATCTGGGTAGGTAAAAAGCTTCTTGTTTCCACACTTGTTCCCTTTCAGCCAATTTTTGTGAACTCAGTGACATCCAAAGTAACTTAGACCCCTGAAAAGATCTGGAGAGATGGTCTGAGTTCTGTTCGCGTGAAGTCTCTAATCAAAATCAAATCAATCAAAATGTATGTCACATACTTCGTAAACATCAGGTGTAGACTAACAGTGAAATGCTTAATTAGAGATCCTTTTCCAACAATGCAGAGTTAAGACAAAGATACATTTTCTAAAATAGAAATAGTGACAAAAGGAACAAATACACAGTGAATAACAAAAACAAGTATTGTTATTGTAACATGGACTACTGTACCAGTACCGAGTCGATGTGCAGGGGTACGAAGTAATTGAGGTAGCTACATACATAGTAGGGGTAAGGTGACTAGGCAACAGGATAGATAATAGACTGAGCTGTAGCAGCAGCGTATGTGGAGTAGTAGCAGCAGCGTATGTGGTGAGTGTGAAAGTGTGTGTGTGTGGGAGGCGTCAGTATGCATATGAGCACATGTTATACTGTATGTGTGTGGGTATATGTAGTGTGTGTGTGTTTGTGTGTGCGTATGTGTGTGTTGGGGTGTCAGAGTAAGTATGTGTGAGTGTTTGGGTAGAGTCCAGTGTGTGTGGGTAGAGTCCAGTGTGTGTGCATAGAGTCAGTGCATGAGAGTTAGTTCAAATAAGGGTCAATGCAGGTAATCCGGGCAGCCATTAAATTAGCTATTTAGAAGACTTGTTTAGCAGTCTTACATGCTGACCAGACCAGACACGTCGCGTGCGCGAGAGTTGCAAAATAAATGTACACATACATGTTATTCAATCATTGCACCCACTCTGCTCGCGAGCGTCTGCGTGGCCAGGCGCTAAAATAGAACATCATTATATTTGTGACGCTCAACGCGGTGCAAGTCCTGCCTCTCAAATCTCCTCATTGGTTTTTAGGCGCATATACCCACATGCCATCTCCTCATTGGATTTTAGGAGCATATACCCATGTGAGTGATTGAAAGATGAGTGTAAAGTTGGTTGCCAACCGCTATATAAAGTCCAAAGAAGAAAAATAAGCCTGAAGGAAGGAGGAAAGATGACGAGAAACTAATTCGGTTTACCGTTTCATCTGTGGATTAATTGTCGGAGTGGAGGACCTTGTGCATTTCAGGAAAAATAAGCAACCCAATGTTTATATCCCAGGACAAATTAGCTCGCAACAGCAAGCTAGCTAGATACATTTCCATAAATGTTTAATGCTTTTCGACCTGTCCTCAAATTAATATAATTGGTTCAGAGTTTGTTTGATATTTCAAGCTGCGTCTTTTGATCGTGTCTGGTGTGGGGGTACAAAATCAACATGCGCGAGATAGCACCTACAGGTGCGCGAGCGGTTTGGTCAGCATGTTAAGGCTTGGGAATAGAAGCTGTTCAGGGTCCTGTTGGTTCCAGACATAGTGCACTGGTACCTCTTGCAGTGCAGTATTAGAGAGAACAGTCTATGGCTTGGGTGGCTGGAGTCTTTGACCATTTTCTGGGCCTTCCTCTGACACCACCTGGCATAAAGGTCCTGGATGGCAGGGAAATGGGCTCCAGTGATGTACTGGGCTGTACTCACCACCCTTTGTAGCGCCTTGCTGTTGCCGTACCAAGCAGTGATGCAGCCATTCAAGATGCTCTCAATCGTGCAACTGTATAACTTTTTGAGGATCATAGGGCTCATGACAAATCTTTTCAGCCTCCTGAGGGAGAAGAGGTGATTTTGTGCCCTCTTCACAACTGTGAGGGTGTGTGGACCATGTTAATTCCTTAGTGATGAGGACACCGAGTAACTTGAGGCTCTCAACACGTTCCACTACAGCCCCATCAATGTGGATGGATGTGTGCTCGTCCCTCCGTTTCCTATAGTCCACGATCAGCTTGATGGCGTTGAGGGAGAGGTTGTTGTCCTGGCACCACACAGCCAGGTCTCTGACCTCCTTCCTATAGGCTGCCTCATCGTCGTTGATGATCAGTCCTAACACTGTTGTATTGTTAGCAAACTTGATGATGGTGTTGGAGTCGTGCGCAGCCACATGAGTAGTGGGGGAACATTGAGTAATGGAGGGGATTAAGCACACACCTCTGAGAGGCCCAACATGTTGATGGTAAGCGTGGCAGATGTGTCGTTGCCTACTTTCACCTCCTAGGGGCGGCCCGTCAGGAAGTCCAGGATCCAGTTGCCGAGGGATGGGTTCAGTCCCATGGTCCTGAGCTTGTTGATGAGCTTGGAGGGGACTATGGGGTTGAATGCTGAGCTGTAGTAAATGAACAGCATTCTTACATAGGTATTCCTTTTGTCCAGGTGGGTGAGGGCAGTTTGGAGTGCAATAGAGATTGCATCATCTCTGGATCTGTTGGGGTGGTATACAAATTGAAGTGGGTCCAGGGTATCTGGGATGATGGTGTTGATGTGAGCCATCACCAGCCTTCAAAGCATGTCATGGCTATAAATGAGTGCTCCGGGGTGATAGTCAGTTAGGCAGGTTACCTTGGCGTTATGGGCATTGGGACTACGGTGGTCCACTTGAAACAAGTTGTTATTACAGACAGGGTCAGGGATAGGTTGAACATGTCAATGATGTCCCACCGCTCCTCCCTTAGTTTTACCAGATGCTGCCATCAGATCTTGATGATGCATAGAAAAACCAGCAAGATGTATATCCATGTACTCGTTCAGCCATGACTCTGAGAAACATAGAATATTGCAGTTTTTCAAGCCATGTTGCTAGGATAGTCTCAAACAGAGCTCATCCAGTTGGTTCTCCAGTGATTGCTAGTTCACCAATAAACAGGCGGTCATTGGCGGTGTATTGGCTCTCTGACGTAGTCTCAAAATGATGCCGCTTCGCCTGCTTCCCGCTGCTTCCTCTTTCAAGTCCTGGGGATTAGGGTCTGGACTGGGATAAGGAGAAAGTCCAGAGCTGCCAACTCGTTGAAGTAGATATTTTGTCCAAATCGAGGTTGTATCGCTGTTCTGATGTCCATGGGAAATTATGGTGGAGACAAAACAGTGCAATACCCCATAATGAAAAAGAGGAATGCAGGTTTTTAGACATTTTTGCAAATGTATTAAAAGTAAAAACAGAAATACCTTATTTACATAAGTATTCAGACACTTTGCCATGAGACTCGAAATTGAGCTCAGGTACATCCTGTTTCCATTGAATGTTTCTACAACTCAATTGGAGATGTTGAGATGTTTCTACAACTCAATTGGAGTCCAGCTGTGGTAAATTCAATTGATTGAACATGATTTGGAAAAGCACACATCTGTCTCTTTAAGGTCCCACAGTTGACAGTGCATGTCAGAGCAAAAACCAAGCCATGAGGTCGAAGGAATTGTCCGTAGAGCTCAGAGACAGGATTGTGTCGAGGCAAAGATCTGGGAAACATTTCTGCAGCATTGAAGGTCCCCAAGAACACAGTGGCCTCCATCATTCTTAAATGGAAGAAGTTTATGCCACAAGACTCTTCCTAGAGCTGGCTGCACTGCCAAACTGAGCAATTGGGGGAGAAGGGCCTTGGTCAAGGAGGTGACCAAGAACCCGATGGTCACTCTGACAGAGCTCCAGAGTTCCTCTGTGGAGATGGGAGAACCTTCCAGAAGGACAAACACTCCACCAATTAGGCCTTTATGGTAGAGTGCCAGACGGAAGACACTCCTTAGTAAAAGCCACATGACAGCCACCTTGAGGTTTGCCAAGAGTCATCTAAAGGACTCTCAAACTATGAGAAACAAGAATATCTGGTCTAATGAAACCAAGATGGAACTCTTTGGCCTGAATGCCAAGCGTCACGTCTGGAGGAAACCTGGCACCCTCCCTATGGTGAAGCATGGTGGTGGCAGTATTAATTGTACTATACTGACTCTGTTTTACAAGTCTTTCATTGAGAGTACTTTAACTTTTTGTGTCTTTTGATGGTTTGATAATTCCACTGTCAGCCAGAGAAATATGCTAAGAAGGATTATCACCACAGCAATCAAGGTACTTGGAATCAAACAGACAGGCCTGGATGAGATCTTTAAGGTCAGGGCCCTCCACAAGGCTCACAAAATAATTTTAGACCCAAGCCAGCCCCTGTACCTGGACTTTGAACTACTCCCCTCTGGGCGCAGGCATAGGGCACCCCTCGGCAGGAAAAACATAACTAGACAATCAGGTGCCAGGTGTGATATCCCCCCTAAATAGCTTGGGCTAATGTTCCTATCGACCCAGTTAGGCCAGCAGGCTAGTTTCTTTTTATTGGTATGTAACTGTTATGAAAGTCGTATTGTCAATTTGTTTTGTTATTTAAACACCACTTTAAACGTGTGCATGACACTGCAACAAAATTTCCCCATGGGGACAATAAAGTCAGTAAAGTAAGCATCATGCTGTGGGGATGTTTTCAGTGGCAGGAACCAGGAGACTAGTCAGGATCGAGGAAAAGATGAACGGAGCAAAGCACAAAGAGATCCTTGATGATAACCTTCTCAAGAGTGCACGGGACCTCACACTGGGGTGAAGGTTCACCTTCCAACAGGTAAATGACCCTAAGCACACAGCCAAGACAACGCAGGAGTGGCTTCTAGACAAGTCTCTGAATGTCCTTGAGTGGCCCAGCCAGTGCCCTGACTTGAACCTGATTGAACATCTCTGGAGAGACCTGAAAATAGCTGTGCAGCAACGCTCCCCATCCAACCTGACAGCGCTTGAGATGATCTGCAGAGAAGAATGGGAGAAACTCCCCAAATACAGGTGTACCAAGCTTGTAGCATCATACCCAAGAAGACTTGAGGCTGTAATCACTGCCAAAAGGTGCTTCAACAAAGTGCTGACTAAAGCGTCTGAATACTTCAATAAATAATACACTGCTCAAAAAAACACTTAAACAACACAATGTAACTCCAAGTCAATCACACTTCTAAGAAAGCAAACTGTCCACTTCGGAAGCAATTAGCAAGACACCCCCAATAAAGGAGTGGTTCTGCTGGCGGTGACCACAGACCACTTCTCAGTTCCTATGCTTCCTGGCTGATGTTTTGGTCACTAATGAATGCTGGCGGTGCTTTCACTCTAGTGGTAGCATGAGACGGAGTCTACAACCCACACAAGTGGCTCAGGTAGTGCAGCTCATCCAGGATGGCACATCAATGCGAGTTGTGGCAAGAAGGTTTGCTGTGTCTGTCAGCATAGTGTCCAGAGCATGGAGGCGCTACCAGGAGACAGGCCAGTACATCAGGAGACGTGGAGGTGGCCGTAGGAGGGCAACAACCCAGCAGCAGGACCGCTACCTCCGCCTTTGTGCAAGGAGGAGCAGGAGGAGCACTGCCAGAGCCCTGCAAAATGACCTCCAGCAGGCCACAAATGTGCATCTGTCTGCTCAAACGGTCAGAAACAGACTCCATGAGGGTGGTATGAGGGCCCGACGTCCACAGGTGGGGGTTGTGCTTACAGCCCAACACCGTGCAGGACGTTTGGCATTTGCCAGAGAACACCAAGATTGGCAAATTCGTCACTGGCGCCCTGTGCTCTTCACAGATGAAAGCAGGTTCACACTGAGCACATGTGACAGGCATGACAGAGTCTGGAGACGCCGTGGAGAACATTCTGCTGCCTGCAACATCCTCCAGCATGACCGGTTTGGCGGTGGGTCAGTCATGGTGTGGGGTGGCATTTCTGTGGGGGACCGCACAGCCCTCCATGTGCTCGCCAGAGGTAGCCTGACTGCCATTAGGTACCGAGATGAGATCCTCAGACCCCTTGTGAGACCATATGCTGGTGCGGTTGGCCCTGGGTTCCTCCTAATGCAAGACATTGCTAGACCTCATGTGGCTGGAGTGTGTCAGCAGTTCCTGCAAGAGGAAGGCATTGATGCTATGGACTGGCCCGCCCGTTCCCCAGACCTGAATCCAATTGAGCACATCTGGGACATCATGTCTCGCTCCATCCACCAACGCCACGTTGCACCACAGACTGTTCAGGAGTTGGCGGATGCTTTAGTCCAGGTCTGGGAGGAGATCCCTCAGGAGACCATCCGCCACCTCATCAGGAGCATGCCCAGGCGTTGTAGGGAGGTCATACAGGCAAGTGGAGGCCACACACACTACTGAGCCTCATTTTGACTTGTTTTAAGGACATTACATCAAAGTTGGATCAGCCTGTAGTGTGGTTTTCCACTTTCATTTTGAGTGTGACTCCAAATCCAGACCTCCATGGGTTGATAAATTGGATTTCCATTGATTATTTTTGTGTGATTTTGTTGTCAGCACATTCAACTATGTAAAGAAAAAAGTATTTAATAAGATTATTTCATTCATTCAGATCTAGGATGTGTTATTTTAGTGTTCCCTTTATTTTTTGGAGCAGTATATTTCAGTTTTTTATTTTTAATACATTTGCTATAAATTCTTAACTAGTTTATGCTTTGTCATTCTGGGTTATTGTGTGTAGATTGATACATTTTAGAATAAGGCTGTATTGTAACAAAATGTGGAAAATGTCAAGGCGTCTGAATACTTTCCGAATGCACTGTATGCACAAAAAAGTTAAGATCAACGTAAAAAAAAAACACAACATAGTAGAATTGCTATCCACTGCAACGCCATCTTCACATGTTGAAACGTGGTCGGTTCCCTTTTTTAGTGCAATGTGATCACAAAGATCTCCAGGTTCGGTTGTCATTATTTCAGCAGCACACTAGGAAACAACAACACTGTTTCCTCTGCCATAACCCCTCACATTGGTATTACAAAAGAGAGATGATGTGCAGGTTCGCAGAAAAAATTATGTTTAGATAACTTGTTTGCAAAGTGATCTATAGCAGGTTGGGATTTTCTGTCATGAACTTGTTCTGGATGCAGCACTGCAGTGTCACGTCCTGACCAGTGAAAAAGGTCATTTGCCATAGTAGAGTGGTCAGGGCGTGGCAGGGGGGTTTGTTTTGTAGGTATTTTGGGTTTTCTGTTTCAATGTGGGTTTGTTCTAGTTATCATTTTCTATGTGTTGGTTTTCATGTTCGGCCGGGTATGGTTTCCAATCAGAGGCAGGTGTCTTTCATTGTCTCTGATTGGAAGCCATACTTAGGCAGCCTGTTTTTCCTTTGCGGTTGTGGGTAGTTGTTTTCCGTTCTAGTCTAGTGTACCTGACGGGACTGTGTTGGTCGTCTGTTATTTTGTCAAGTGTGTTCATTAAAGAGTTTGAAAATTAGCACTATCCACGCTGCGTCTTGGTCTCCATTTTACAACCCGTGTGACATGCAAAGCCACAAAGTCATGAAATATTTTTGTTTTCAGGGATTTTTATAATATAGTCCATTTTGTCTTTGCAGCTGGCCCAATAAATATCATCGTGCTGATTTATAGGGCTACAAAAGCACTTCATAGTAATTCACAGTTATTCTTCTGCTATTTATCCTGTTTCCAAACCCACCCCTCAATGGTTAATACAGATGCATACGTGAACATATACATCACCTAGCTCTTATTAGAAACCTCACTTAAACATTAGCATTTTTTAAAGGAAGTCCCAGTAGAAGCCAGGGTTAAAATTCTCGTTGTCTGTGTGGGTCTTTGGAGGGTAACAACAAAGAGAATAATGAAACATTGTGGAGTGGTTAAGTTTAAAGTCTATTGTTTTAATACATCATTTGTTTTAATTAGAATGTCTTCCAGTTTTTGCCAGACAACAGATAAGTAACAGATGATGATTAGGTAACCCTCTTTCTTATATGTATTTTTGGCTATGCCAGACACGGTCAATTATTAATAATGGCTATAACAATGATGTTGACTGATATAGTTTTTCCCCTTCATTGTAGAATAAGTTGCTACAGTTATTTATTCCAAAGCTATCTTATTTCTTCAGATTTTCCATAGTAGCTAGCATTCTCAGAAAGTAATTCTCTATTAGGAGATATTTTAAGACTAAGCTTATATCAGTGCAATGTGTGCAGGTCAACAGCAAATACTGCACAACTTAGTCACTAACTTTTCTTGGTGACTAATGTATAAGAAATGCAGACATCCAATGCCGGGATTTGCCAAAGGTGGTATTACTAGAAATGTAACTGAACATATATTTAAACATATAGGCTCAAAATTTAAGTGAGTGTTGATATAACTGCATTCAAAGCATGCTGACAGTATATGACACAACTATTTTCCTTTGTTTAACTAGGTAACCGGAATGTGAGATGAACTGGGTGTCAACTGAATGTGTCACAGTGAGTACAGTATGCTTAACTGATGTCTACTCACTTTGGTCAGCATGTTGACAAAACTGTCCACTTTTTAGAAGACTCCTCAAACATGGAGCACAATTCATCTACATGTTTTAGCCTTGGGCACTGCTTCCCCTAACCAATAGGATGTGTCATGAAACACTATCCTGCAGGGTTAGCCTGCAGCACTAGTCATCAAAGTCTGTGATGTGACTTTCACCTTTCGGCCAAAACAGCATAAGATGAAAAACACAAATACAAACACTGTGAACCTGTGTAGCCTGGAGTGTAAAGAGACCCTTCTTATCAAGTAATAAACACTGTTGTGGGAGACGCAATGGCAATTTTGAAAACAACACCAACAGCAGATCCAGTTGCTGTAACAACGTAGCTAGGGAAGCAGGGAGCCGGTGATGTCTGAGGATTGTCCTCAGAAAGGGCCTCTCTCTCTGTGTGTGTGTGTGTGTGTGTGTGTGTGTGTGTGTGTGTGTGTGTGTGTGTGTGTGTGTGTGTGTGTGTGTGTGTGTGTGTGTGTGTGTGTGTGTGTGTGTGTGTGTGTGTAATGAGTGGTGGACAGCCTTGGGGACACCATCCCTGTCTGTATTCCAGTCTGATAACTCACTCCATTCTCTTTCTCTGGTTGATTCATTATCAAACAGCTCACAGACTGTATGTTCTGGGTGTTTCTCAATATGCATAGTACCGTGCTCCACACTTTCATGCTCCAAGTGCATTCCCTTGAGTATGTTCTTGTGAGGACGAGAGTGTGGAGAACACATAAAACATTTCATTTGATGGCCTCCCGAGTGGCGCAGCGGTCTAAAGCACTGTATCGCAGTGCTTGAGGCATCACTACAGACCCGGATTTGATACAAGGCTGTGTCACAGCCAGCCGTGACCAGGAGACCCATAAGGCAGCGAGCGTACAATTGTCCCAGCATCGCCTGGGTTAGGGGAGGGTTTGGCCAGCCGCGCTCTAGTGACTCCTTGTGGCGGGTCAGGTGCATGCATGCTGACTTCGGTCCCCAGTTGAACGGTGTTTCATCCGACACATTGGTGCAGCTGGCTTCCGGGCTAAGCAAGCAGTGGGTCAAGAAGCAGCGTGGCTTGGCAGGGTGGTGTTTCGGAGGACACATGGCTCTCGACCTTCCCCTCTCCCAAGTCCGTAGTGGAGTTGCAGCAATGGGACAAGACTACCAATTGGGGAGAAAAAGGAGTACAACAAAACATTTAATTTGAGAAGCACTCGCATTCCCCATTCA
This sequence comes from Salmo trutta, assembly GCF_901001165.1. Taxonomy (NCBI): domain Eukaryota; kingdom Metazoa; phylum Chordata; class Actinopteri; order Salmoniformes; family Salmonidae; genus Salmo; species Salmo trutta. The sequence continues at coordinate 32,388,187 of NC_042983.1, read as the reverse complement.
CTGAACCTTCTTCCAGCCAGGACAATGGCAAACATAGAGATGAAACATGATATACACTAAGCAAACATTTTACTTCATTATTATTAGCTAGATATATTTTAAATCATAATCTAGCTAGCCAGCTAACCAGTTAAATAAGCAAAAATGATCTACAACTAATGTTATGAAATGGTAGATGTCTAATCTTCGTGGCTATCTAGTTAGCCAGTTAGCCCTACTGACTTACTATGGACTTACCCATTCACTGAACCTTCCTTCTTCTACATTTACATTACATTTAAGTCATTTAGCAGACGCTCTTATCCAGAGCGACTTACAAATTGGTGCATTCACCTTATGATATCCAGTGGAACAACCACTTTACAATAGTGCATCTAGCTAGGACAATGGCAATAAAGATACAACAACAAGCTAGCTAGCTAGGACAATGGCAATAAAGATACAACAAGATATACACAAAGCAAACATTTTACCTAATACGTGAATTTTAATAATGTTGTTAACCACACAGTAAAACAGGCAAAAATGACCCAAAACCAATGTTATCCAAAGTAGATGTCAATTCTTCATGGGTAGTTAGCTAGCAATTTTTTGTGGCTATCTGGCAAGCTAACAGTATTAGCTAGCCAGTTAGCTCTATTGACTTACTATGGGCTTACGAGCTATGCACACTACACAGTGGGTATTGTAGGCAGGTAACCATGCCAAAATTAACACAGCATGTATTTATTAAATTATCAAGATAAAATATTGTAGAAAGGCAACATACGAGACATTTCGTAACATTTCATTCTGAAGTCGGAGGGTATATTCTCTCGCTTCAGCTCAAATAATGGCTCATTGACTTCAAGAAAATGTGCTTCATTTTTACATTGTCATATTTCTGTGCATACTTTCCGTTGAAGCTTGCATCGATGCATGTTTCAAAATATGTATAAACAGAGTACGCATTTGAGAAGTGCCCTCCCTGCTCCGTTTTGCATACATTGATTTGGATTCATACTCCGACCCTTCCTTGCTCGGAGCATGGTAGTATGCATTTTGAGAAACACCCTATGTGTCATATGGTCATAAGTTCACCTGCTGTATATTAGGGGTAGTATGGTAAGAACTTCTCCTGGCATGCCAGAAGGTCAATCCATTGAAAGAGCAAATAAGTACATTGGCAAGTGAGAGATGTCAGTCTCTCCAAAAGGCTTTTGTGTTTGCTCAAATCTGGTATCTCAACTCCATCTGTGCTCTTGTCAGCTTTGCCTGGTCGTCTGCCTCTACAAACAGAAAATTATTGATGGAAAAAGGTTATTTTCTAAATAACCTATCTTTTTGGGGGGAGAAGAAATAGCTTCTTTGCTCAAATTTTAACTAAAAGAATGAAATGGTTTGAGGGGACCGGTGAGGGAACCTGTCTTATCAAAGATTAGTATTAAAGTGATGGGTAAGCATTGATAATGCTCCATTGTGTTGACATACAATCCCAATTTCATTTGCAGGTTGGCAATCTCTGGCCAATCCCCTGGATTCAAAGCCATGAATACTAATGTTTACCAAAGGCTGCCTTTCTGTGGTACACCGCAGAAACCCTCTCAATCTTGTTATGCCAGAGCAGGGAATCTGTTTTTTTTCTTCATCCTTTCATCCCTCAATCAAAAGACGGTTTGGGTGGAATAATAAAAAAGCACATCACAGGATAAACTTATGACACCTATATTCATGACAAGTTTTAACAAGGATTCTTTTCCTGAGCTGCGTCCGTAACTCAGAGTTCAATAATGTCGAAACAATATGCCTTGTTTTTTTCTCTTTTCTTGTCGCTCTTTATATTCTGTTATTTAATCTTCACTACAAAGAACTTGTCTTCTAAGGCTTATTTATTTTAGCATGTTTTTTCACCCCTGACATTACCTACCCTTTATGTTATGACTCAATACAGCACCTGGATTTGTATAATAGTCCTAATGTATAGCTGATATGATTAACCACAATTCTTACAAATTATAATGCCATTTTAATGGCAGATATCAGAATTAGTGTTGTGACCACAGATACTACAGTTGAGTATATTTTAAAATAAAAAAGAGCTAGTCCAGTTCAACCCCCCCAACTGTACTGCCAGGGAAGCCATTCTATAACACTGAAGAAACACTGTAGCAACTAAGCCTTAGCAAATGCTCCAACACTTTATCAATACTGTTGCATTAGACAATCTGTAACAACTGTAACAACTACAGTGTAGAAACACTGTAACAATATTGTAGCAATTCTCTACCAAACCTAGCAGCAACCCATAGCTCAAACAGCATAGGCAAGATGCAGTAGATGGTAAAAGTACAGTATATACATATGAGATGAGTAATGTAGGGTATGAAACATTTAAAGCAGCATTGTTTAAAGTGGCTAGTGATACATTACATCAAGATGGCAAGATGCAGTAGATGGTATAGCATACAGTATATACATATGGGATGAGTAATGTAGGGTATGTAAACATATAAAGTGGCTAGTGATAAATTGATTACATACATTTTTTAATTATTAAAGTGGCTGGAGTTGAGTCAGTATGTTGGCAGCAGCCACTCAATGTTAGTGATGGCTGTTTAACAGTCTGATGGCGTTGAGATAGAAGCTGTTTTTCAGTCTCTCGGTCCCCGCTTTGATGCACCTGACCTCGCCTTCTGGATGATAGCGGGGTGAACAGGCAGTGGCTCGGGTGGTTGTTGTCCTTGATGATCTTTTTGGCCTTCCTGTGGCATCGGGTGGTGTAGGTGTCCTGGAGGGCAGGTAGTTTGCACCCGGTGATGCGTTGTGCAGACTTCAACACCCTCTGGAGAGCCTTCCGGATATGGGCGGAGCAGCTGCCGTACCAGGCAGTGATACAGCCCAACAGGATGCTCTCGATTGTGCATCTGGAAAAGTTTGTGAGTGACAAGCCAAATTTCTTCAGCCTCCTGAGGTTGAAGAGGCGCTGCTGCGCCTTCTTCACCACGCTGTCTGTGTGGGTGGACCATTTCAGTTTGTCTGTGATGTGTACGCCGAGTAACTTAAAACTCTCCACCCTCTCCAATACTGTCCTGTCAATGTAGATAGGGGGCTGCTCCCTCTAGTGTTTCCTGAAGTCCACGATCATCTCCTTTGTTTGTTGACATTGAATGTGAGGTTATTTTCCTGACACCACACTCCGAGGGCCCTCACCTCCTCCCTGTAGGCCGTCTCGTCGTTGTTGGTAACCAAGCCTACCACTGTAGTGTCGTCTGCAAACTTGATGATTGAGTTGGAGGCATGCATGGCCACGCAGTCGTGGGTGAACAGGGAGTACAGGAGAGGGCTGAGAACGCACCCTTGTGGGGACCCAGTGTTGAGGATGAGCGGGGTGGAGATGTTGTTACCTACCCTCACCACCTGGGGGCGGCCCGTCAGGAAGTCCAGTACCCAGTTGCACAGGGCGGGGTCGAGACCCAGGGTCTCAAGCTTAATGACGAGTTTGGAGGGTACTATGGTGTTAAATGCTGAGCTGTAATCGATGAACAGCATTCTTACATAGGTATTCCTCTTGTCCAGATGGGTTAGGGCAGTGTGCAGTGTGATGGCGATTGCGTCGTCTGTGGACCTATTGGGGCGGTAAGCAAATTGGAGTGGGTCTAGGGTGTCAGGTAGGGTGGAGGTGATATGGTCCTTGACTAGTCTCTCAAAGCACTTCATGATGACGGAAGTGAATGCTACAGGGCGGTAGTCATTTAGCTCAGTTACCTTAGCTTTCTTGGGAACAGGAACAATGGTGGCCCTCGAAGCATGTGGGACAGATAAGGATTGATTGAATATGTCTGTAAACACACCAGCCAGCTGGTCTGCTCATGCTCTGAGGACGCGGCCGGGGATGCCGTCTGGGCCTGCAGTCTTGCGAGGGTTAACACGTTTAAATGTTTTAGTCACGTTGGCTGCAGTGAAGGAGAGCCGGTTTTGGTAGCGGGCCGTGTCAGTGGCACTGTATTGTCCTCAAAGTGAGCAAAAAAGTGGTTTAGTCTGTCTGGGAGCAAGGCATCGTGATCCGCAAAGGGGCTGTTTTTTCTTTTGTGGTCCGTGATTGACTGTAGACCCTGCCACATACCTCTCGTGTTTGAGCCGTTGAATTGCGACTCCACTTTGTCTCTATACTGACCCTTAGCTTGTTTGATTGCCTTGAGGAGGGAATAGCTACACTGTTTGTATTCGGTCATGTTTCCGGTCACCTTGCCCTGATTAAAAGCAGTGGTTGGCACGTTCAGTTTTGCGCGAATGCTGCCATCAATCCACGGTTTCTGGTTGGGGAATGTTTTAATAGACGCTGTGGGTACCACATCACCGATGCACTTGTTAATAAACTCGCACACCGAATCAGCACATTCGTCAATGTAGATGTTCGCCGCAATGCGGAACATATCCCAGTCCACGTGATCGAAGCAATATTGAAGCGTGGAATCCGATTGGTCGGACCAGCGTTGAACAGACCTGAGCACGGGTGCTTCCTGTTTTAGTCTCTGTCTATAGGCTGAAAGCAACAAAATGGAGTCGTTGTCAGCTTTTCCGAAGGGAGGGCGGGGGAGGGCCTTATATGCGTTGCGGAAGTTAGAAAAACAGTGATCTAGGGTTTTACCAGCCCTGGTAGCACAATCGATATGCTGATAGAATTTGGGAAGCCTTGTTTTCAGATTATCCTTGTTAAAATCCCCGGCTACAATAAATGCAGCCTCAGGACATGTGGTTTCCAGTTTACATAGAGTCCAATGAAGTTCTTCAGGGCCGTCGATGTGTCTGCTTGGGGGGGAATATACACGACTGTGATTATGATCGAAGAGAATTCTCTTGGTAGATAATGTGGTCGGCATTTGATTGTGAGGAATTCTAAGTAAGGTGAACAAAAGGACTTGAGTTCCTGTATGTTCTTATGATCACACCACATATCGTTAATCATAAGGCATACACCCCCGCCCTTCTTCTTACCAGAGAGATGCTTGTTTCTGTCGGCGCGATGCGTGAAGAAAAAAGTTGGCTGTACCAACTCAGTGTCTCGAGTAAGCCATGTTTCCGTGAAACAAAGAGCATTACAGTCTCGGATGTCTCTCTGGAATGCTACCCTTGCTCGTATTTCGTCTACCTTGTTGTCAAGAACCTGGACATTGGCAAGTAGTATGCTCGGGAGCGGTGCGCGATGTGCCTGTCTACGTGCCCGAGCTAACCATGTGTTTGTGACAAATACATTTGATTTGATTTGAACCCTAGCAGCAACGCTCTAGCAAAGCTCTAGCAACGCTACGGCAACTCTGTGGCAATATTCACCTTGTGGAGATAACAGGGCTCCTTTAATGATCTGTCTGCCAGCCAGCCGTTCGTCCGTCAGAGCAGAGCAGCTGTGGCTGGAGGCCCTAGGCCTCAGCTTGCTGCTCCCTGTGCATACTTCAGCCCCTCCGACAGCACACGCATCACTAACACCACCATCGCTACCATGTGACAGCTGAATAAATCTCCCACAAGGCTTACCTACAGCCCCAACAAGTTAGAGCCACACTGAAATTAAGGCCACCGCAGCAATACTAATGAGAAGGAAGACTGGAGGACTGGGGAGAGAATGAAAACTCCTTCTGAGGTCTGAATATGCGTGCACTAACATTCAAAATGTTAAGTTTGACTAATTTCCTGTGAATGCCCACCGGCTTGATGCAGGCTCTCACACACACAAACAAACACCTGTGCACACTTTGCCAATGGGCATTCACCAGCGTGAGTCCAAACTGAACTCCTAGAAATTCCCATGAATGGCTTAATGAATGAACAAGGTCTTTTTGAGCCAACAGGCTCCAGGGATTGGAAAAACAAGCCACTTCTGAAGATGAGAGAGACAGTGAGCAGTCCTCTCATTCTGTGCAGCCATGGAAATAAGAAAATAAACATATCTGGTACTCCCTCTCTCCCCCTACTGCTCTCAGAATAGCTCAGCGTTTAATAGGTATTTCTCTACCTCTGATATCCAAATCAAAGACAGGGTTTGCACTTGGTCTGGTTGGAGGTAGAAATGTTATATTTGTAAATTCTTTGATTCAAGGCATTCAATTGGCTGACACTCTAGTTGCCCTATGTCATTGCCATGAGTGAATGTGTGGTGTCAAATCTCAGACAAGTATTGTTGTTAATTTCCAATAATTTATTTTCAACTGATGAAGATTGCCTGATTGATTTACAATAAAAGCCCTTGAGTTTTGCCCCTCGGGCAACTCGTTTATTGGTTGGTTTATTCACATGGATGATATGTATTTCAAAGACTTTATTATGGATTTCCTTTCCACATGCTTCGCAGAGCAGGTTGACGTTTATTGGGATGAGTTTTGTCCTGGAGACAGAACTGAGCGATTTCTGCTAGATGGGCCATCTGCAAAGTCAAAATTGGCTATATTGTAAAGATTCATGAAAACAAAATTTCACTTAGGGCCTCCAAAAGGCAAGGGCCGGCTCTGATGGCATGTGGATGTGGGTGTGCAGATCTGTGGACCACTGTGGACCACTGTGGCCCCCTCATGATGAGTTCAGATGGCCCCAATGGCCCCAACCCCCATTAAAGTTGCCCACCCCTGCTCTACAATACAATAGTGTTGTTATTGCTCCAGTAGAAATTGTTCAGACAGCGACTATTTCATGATGATAACGTAAAAAATAAACTTTCACACTTGGGGCCTTCACAAAATGCAAACATAAAGATGTTGATTTCTGGTGCATATCTCGATTAAGTTGTTTACAGACTGTAAATCCTGAGGCAGTTTGTAGTGACATTTCCCTCTGTTGGAAAAGGACTCTGCTATCTGGCGAGTGCAGACTTGAACTAATCCATCAAACAGCTTTCTTCTAAGCAGTGGCTGTGGCCGAAAAACAGAAGCCAGGTTAGAAAATAGTTCAAGGCTCCCAATCCTCGCCTGATTCAAAAAGTCCACTTTTGTCTGCTCTTGAATCAGTTCAAATTCATTCAAAACCAAAGATATGAGGGGAAATCAGAACTCTAGCTCTGAGTGCGTCAAAGAGACCAACAATTCTGGTGGAAATGGTATCCAGTGTGTTGCTGTAATTTACATATATATGCTTATAAGAAAATATTTTAAAAAGGGTAATTGTGCGTGGTCTTATTTTTTTCAACGAGACCTTTAGTTCTAAATGACAGGAGCTGTACTTGACTGCACATATATTGTCTTTGTCTGAAATCTGGCTTGCCTACTATTACCTAAACTGCATACTGTGTACAAATCATAATACATACTATTTAGAACATACTGTTTAGTAAAAACACTTGCATTAATCAACAAATATCAGCATACTAGGCTCATCCTACTGAGAATACATAATCTAATGCACAATTACCTTGATTCCCGCCATTCGTTCATTTTGGTACAGCGCGTCCCCTCAGCTGATTATCAGCTGTTGTCAAACACACGTCTGTCTCAAAAGACAATTCTCTTCCTTAAAAGTGTGCAGCGAATTATACTAGATGAAAAGCCAAAAGGAATATGACATCCTGGTATTTAAAGCATACACAATTTGCGCAATTTAACATACTATAAATAAATAGTTTTATTACATTATTATTATCTATAAAGGCCTAGAATTGTATTGTTTATTTGTATTTATTTGACCTTTATTTTGACCTTTATTTTGACCTACATCCTGACACTAGGGTCTGTTTTACAGATGAGCCCTGCATAAACACATCAAACACATAGACACTAGGGTCTGTTTTACAGATGAGCCCTGCATAAACACATCAAACACATACAATATACAAAATTACAAAACATATTAAGAAAAACAGACACATTTATGAACATAGAGATCTGATCATCACTCTGAACAGACCAAGGGGGAACTGAACATCTTATTTCAGAGAGCTCTGCAAGTTGTTCCACATAAAGGGACCAAAAAAAACCTCAAATCTGCTTTTCCCAAATCTATGGAGACCGAAGGGGCCTCCAGTGTTGTCCAACCCTGAGACCCTGTTTGGTAATTTATACACTGCTCAAAAAAATAAAGGGAACACTTAAACAACACAATGTAACTCCAAGTAAATCACACTTCTGTGAAATCAAACTGTCCACTTAGGAAGCAACAATGATTGACAATAAATTTCACATGCTGTTGTGCAAATGGAATAGACAACAGGTGGAAATTATAGGCAATTACCAAGACACCCCCAATAAAGGAGTGGTTCTGCAGGTGGGGACCACAGACCACTTCTCAGTTCCTATGCTTCCTGGCTGATGTTTTGGTCACTTTGAATGCTGGCGGTGCTTTCACTCTAGTGGTAGCATGAGACGAAGTCTACAACCCACACAAGTGGCTCAGGTAGTGCAGCTCATCCAGGATGGCACATCAATGCGAGCTGTGGCAAGAAGGTTTGCTGTGTCTGTCAGCGTAGTGTCCAGAGCATGGAGGCGCTACCAGGAGACAGGCCAGTACATCAGGAGACGTGGAGGAGGCCATAGGAGGGCAACAACCCAGCAGCAGGACCGCTACCTCCGCCTTTGTGCAAGGAGGAGCAGGAGAAGCACTGCCAGAGCCCTGCAAAATGACCTCCAGCAGGCCACAAATGTGCATGTGTCTGCACAAACGGTCAGAAACAGACTCCATGAGGGTGGTATGAGGGCCCGATGTCCACAGGTGGGGGTTGTGCTTACAGCCCAACACCGTGCAGGACGTTTGGCATTTGCCAGAGAACACCAAGATTGATAATATCCCCAGGGCCTGGACAATTTCCTTCCTATTAACAAAAGTCAGACATGCTTTGTTTCTGTAAAAGAAACCAACCTTGAACTTCCCCTTCTTTACCAGCACAGTGACATGTTCTTTAAATGACAGTTTGTCATCAAGCCATACACCAAGATATTTGTAGGAAGGAACTTGATCAATTTGTGTACCGTTCAAACTACTCATTACAAATTAATTTAAATCTGGGTTATGGGACCTAATAAAAGTATTGTTTTGTTTGCATTTAGCACTAACTTTGAATCCAATAAGGACCACTGCAGTGCTTGGAAATTAGACTTCAAATGTGAAAAGGCTTGGCCAACCGATGGGGCAATGGAATACAACACAGTATCATCTGCATACAAATTAATATATATTTTTTACAGCATTACCTATGTCATGTATATAAATTGAAAACAGTAGTGGGCCGAGTAATGAACCTTGGGGCACTCCTTTATGTAACTCAAGGAATTTAGATTTGACCCTTTCTACCTTGATGGCCTGAGTTCTGTCATTGAGATAATTATGAAACCATCGGCAAGCATCAGTACCCAACTCTATCAAGGACAGTCTACAGCAGGCCTGGGCAATTACCTTCCATGGAGGGCCATATTAGAATATATTTTTGCCATCGCGGGCCAGATTCATATTACAGGATTATACATCATGTGTATGACTGTTGACAGATATCTACTGTAAATCACATCCAGATATGTTACTTATTTTACTTTTTTAACATGCACAGAAATAAACCACATCCATGTTCTTCTTTTGGTAGGTATTTTCATTGTTAAACACGCAATGACCTACACAGAGGGAAAAGTACACTGTGCATTCAGCAGCACAGACAGAACTCTTGTTAACGGGTATGCACAAAAACAAAAGAAAGAGAAAGAGCTCAACATTACATTTAAACTACTCAATCAGTGTGAGGAGTGAAGTCTCTGATGGGCATTGACTAGAGCAGTGAAGTCAGGTATAGTTTCTGACGTTGCTATGCGCAGGATTGCTGAGAGGTGAGAGTCAGTAAGAGAATCTGTGCCTTGACATGTTATATTTCATCAATAAAAATGTCTGTTCACATACATAGGCTGACCCCAACAGTACAAACATCTTCTGAGCATGGCTCCTAATCTTTGGAAAGTTTTGCTCATCGAGAGATGCATAGAACCTTGTCAGTGACATTGTTTTGAATAGTTCTCCAATCACTGCATCAGACTGAAGATCAATAAGCTCAAATTGCAGGTCAGTGGGAGCGTTATCCACATTGAAGGTGAAAGGAGAGGAAACCAACACCATGTCATTTCCCAGCACTATGAAATCCTCAAAACAACGAGAAAACTCACCATTCAAAACACGCAGCAACAATGTACACTTCTCCCGCTGGTCATCTGATAAAAAACAGACTAGTAGTGTGGGAAGGTGGGTGAGATTGTTGGCTTCTACTTGGCGGGTCAGGAGGAGTAATTTTCCCTTAAAGGCTTTGACAAGGCTGTACATCTGATGTACAAAAAGGCCCTTTCCTTGTAGTTTGGAATTCAGTTCATTCACGAGGGCCATGATGTCCATGGTGAAGGCAAAAATCAGCCAACCATTATTTATCTTGCAGTTGAGAAACATCCACATATTTCCCTTTCATTTGCAAAAACTCAGCAATCTCCGACTTCAGGTCCCACATCCTTTTAAGTACCTTCCTCAAACTCAGCCATCTCACGTTTGTGTGGTAGGGGAGATCTGCATGACCTCTCTCTTCCAACACTGAGACATATTTTTTTATTATATTATTTTACCTTTATTTATTAACAAGGAAAGTCAGTTAAGAACAAATTCTTACTTTCAATGACGCCTAGGAACAGTGTGTTAACTGCCTTGTTCAGGGGCAGAACGACAGATTTTTACCTTTTTACCAGATTTTTACATACCGCCTACGGTTTAAAGATTTTGCTCTTATGAAGTTTACCACTTCAGTGACTGTATCCACGACATGGCTCATTTTCAGAACACATTTACAGAGCACCTCCTGATGAATAATGCAATGCAGGAAAATAATTTCCTGATCTGTGTTCAGCTCAGCTACTTGATATTGTATCCTTTTCAAAAGGCCAACATTTTTTCCTGTCAAGTTTAGGCACCCATCAGTGGTCACACTGGATAACTTTTCAAAACTCAGTCCCAGCTTTGCCACACACTTATTAACCTCCTCCAATACATTTTTCCCTGTGGTTGTGCTCTTCATTGACTGCACTGAAGCAAGCTGTAAGTCTGTGTTATGTCTCGTAAGAATATCAACAACTGCACCATGTTACGTGCATCACTGCTCTCATCCAGGGCCAAGGAGAAATAGGTGAAATCCTTTACTGTCACGCCCTGACCTGAGAGGGTTTGTTTCTCTATGTGGTTAGGTCAGGTTGTGGGGTGGGGTGGGCATTCTATGTGTTGTATTTCTTTGTGTTGGGCCGAGTATGGTTCCTAACCAGAGGCAGCTGTCTATCGTTGTCTCTGATTAGGAACCATACTTAGGCAGCCTGTTTTTCCATTGGGTTTTGTGGGTAGTTGTTTTCTGTTTTGTTCCTTGTAACCTGACGGAACTGTTGACGGTCGATTTTGTTGTTTTGATTGAGTGTTTTCATTCAAGTAAAATATGAGCACTTCACACGCCGCGCCATGGTCCCCTTTGTACGACCCTCGTTACATTTACCTTGTCTTTCAACTGTTGTTCCATATTCTCTGCCATGTCCTCAACACGCCGTGTCACTGTTCGTCTTGACAGGGAAACATTTTCAAACAGCTCTTTCTTGTTGGGGCAAAGTATTGCTGCAGAGTCAATTAAACATTCTTTAATGAATTTACCCTCAGTAAATGGCTTGCTATGTTTAGCAATTTTGTTTGACTGTACATAGCTAGCTCTCGCAATTCCGTTGTTTGCTGAATGCAGTTTTGTGAAAAGTCCTTGCTGCTTTTGCAACTGAGAAAGCAACTCTTTCGATGCACTTGCCCTCTGCTCAGAAGACATATTCCTATATTTCTCTGCATGCTTCGTCTGGAAGTGTTGGGACAAGTTGTATTCTTTCAAGACAGCGATGATCTCTTTGCACACTAAGCACACAGCTTTCGCTGATACCTCAATAAAGAAATATTTTGATGACCACTGTTGCTCGAACACCCTACATTCATTGTCTACTTTTCTTTTCTTTGAAAAACTCATTTTTGCGCAATTTCTAGCTAGCTACTATTTGTAACTGTAACATGTGTGTCAGCTTGTCAGTCACTGTCTGTCCTCGTGCAGTTGATATTTATACTTGCCTTCAAAATAAATGTCCCACAAGCGGTGGGAGTTAAATAATTACACAAAGGTGAGTATTCAGTGGGCTTTTATTTGAATAACAAATATGTTTTTCAAAACTTTACTATCGCAAATTCTATATGTGATCTGAGCATGATTCCGCGGGCCATATTGAATCAGGTCGCGGGCCGCATACGGCCCCCGGGCCGGCCTTTGCCCTGGTCTACAATATCAAAAGCTTTTGACAAGTCAACAGATATGGCAGCACAATTCTTTCTATATTCTAAGGCATTTGCAATATCATTTACAGTGGTGTAATAATGTTATATGTTGTACTGTTTTATCTTTTGTTAATATGTAATATAAGTGCTTTAATATGTTTGGACCCTAGGAAGAGTGAATGGGGATCCCTAATCATGTAATAAATACATAAACAGCCATGGTTGTCGTACTGGTGCTATATTTAGGTCTGAATCCGGATTGATTAACATTAAGAATACCACTTGCAGATAGAAAATAACGTAGCTGTTTGTTGACCAATGATTCTACTATTTTTCGCAAGAAAAGGAAGTCTGGAAATGGGTAGATAATGATTAAAATCACTACTATCCCTGCCCTTATGGAGTGATAGCATAATAGCTGATTTCCACACTTGAAATATTTCCTAATACTAAAGTAAAATAAAAAAAGCGTGTTACTGAACCAGCAATGTTAGGTGCTGTGTACTTAAGCAAAGACGGACATAAATTGTCAGCCCCTAATAACTTATTGGTGTCAATAGCTAATAAGGCAGCAATAACTTCTGTTTCTGTCAGTTGGCAAAAAGAAAACCCCTGACTACCATTCCCCAAATCACGTGCAGTTGACTGATCATCCATCGAGGCAACTACAGGCTGTGTGTGTGAAGAACAGCCAACTGACTGGCCAAGACCAGTATGACCACCACGTCTTTCAAATAGGAAACCAGCTGAGATAAATGCTGATTAAAACCATCACAAATCGTAACTTTTCAGTAATGATGCAGGAGCCTAAAACGACTTGCTTAGGCAGGGAAGTACAGGCACCCCACTTCAGTAAATTAATAACAGTTTTCCAGAAGTTAGAGGGGTCACTAACAGAGTCTGTCATAGCGCTAAGGAAGTAGTTTGATTTGGCCTGTTTAACCGAGGCAGTTCATCTTTTTCTCAATTGCCTAAATTGCTTCCAATCAGCTAACGAGCCAGTTTGTCTAGCCTTGGCCCAAGCTTGATTTCTTATGAAGAGGAGGTCTGAGAGTACAGGAGAGCAGCATGGAATAGTTCAGTTTTTCGAGTCGCTTGAAAGGGGCATGTTTATCAGCCATATGGACTACAACAGCATCAATCTCTGTGTGCTGACAGAACGATAGGGAGAAGCTTAGTAATATCCTGTACTCGAGCCCTGGGTTGGCACACCCTGGGTTAGCACAGGGTTTTTGCTCGAGCAACACCATAGAGCTGCCTAAGACTACAGCCGGCGAGATAGAAGAGGACATCTGCCTATTACTACACCTTACATGATTCGGGAGACCCGTCGAGGACTTGCGAGAGGCAGAATCTCAAAAGGTTCTCAACTCTAGGACACGGTTCGAGCCTCCTATAACCAACAAAGTCTCATTCACCGTAAAAGCCAACAGAGAGGGAGTCAGAACAGGGAACGAAGGTGCAGGTACATCCGGATCCGACCTCGAAGCAGAAGCCCCCAGGGATGAAGGCTCTGGAACCTCTGGATCAAGGGTGAAGTCTGTTTGAAGTCTGTATCTAGTCCGGGTTTCCCACCGCCAAAGAGGCCCCAATTGCCAAAGTCTGCTGCTTTCGTGCCTCTCTGGCTGGTTGGCAGGGTAAATAATAGGATCATCCACTAAGTCATCCAGAAGCATTATACTAACTCCATTTTCTAGGGAAGAGGAGACTCCTTTGGGGAGGGATCACTTCAGAGCTCCAGCCAGTCTGTTATGGAGAGACAACACGGGGGCGACACGCCCACCAGGTCAGAGCGGCGTCCAGCTACTGGAGTAGAAGAGAAAGAGAAAGTAGGCGGAAGTGGATTCCCCAGTAGCTTGTGTAAGTTTGCTACTTGTTTGCTAAGAGTAGCCACTTCGCCTTTGTAGTCCTCTGCGAGCAAACAGTTGCTACATTGAAAGTCTGGACGGTCCACATTGTCCCGGAATAGAGCAAAATAAACCTAGATAATTATTATTTATTTAACTAGGCAAGTCAGTTAAGAACAAATTCTTATTTACAATGACGGCCTATACTGGCCAAACTCAGACAACGCTAGGCCAATTGTGTGCCGCCCTATGGGACTCCCAATCACGGCCGGTTGTAATACAGCTGTATTTGAACCAGGGTGTCTTTAGTGACACATCTAGCACCTAGATGCAGTGCCTTAAACCACTACGCCACTCAGGAGCCCATAATGCAGCGTTGAAACCATTCATTAGGAACCACCATTTGAAACTACAGGCTAGCTAGGCTAGCTAGGCTAACTGTGCTTCCGTGTCTCTCTTCTTGACAATAACTTACAAAACATTTGCTATAAACTACAGTGGGTTCACAAATACAGCCTCACCCTGCCTCCCAAAACAAGCATAGCCCGTGAAATGGCAAAAGCATAAGCAACACACACCTGAGTCACACACCAGTATGGCAAACAGAGAGAAAGTAGAGGACTTGCTCATTGTATGGTTCCTGGCTACACATACACTATACGAGCGGGAGAAGACCAACTCGCAAGTTGGTCATGTAGAAGCAAGCAGTAAATTGCAGGGCAGTGGGCCAAAACACAGGTCAACAAGTTAACCTGTTGGGCATAGGGGGCAGTATTTGCACGGCCGGATAAAAAAAACATACCCGATTTAATCTGGTTACTACTCCTGCCCAGTAACTAGAATATGCATATAATTATTGGCTTTGGATAGAAAACACCCTAAAGTTTCTAAAACTGTTTGAATGGTGTCTGTGAGTATAACAGAACTCATATGGCAGGCAAAAACCTGAGAAGATTCCTTACAGCAAGTGGCCTGTCTGACCATTCCTTGAGCTTCTTGACTCTGTTTATTGAAGACTGAGGATCTTTGCTGTAACGTGACACTTCCTACGGCTCCCATAGGCTCTCAGAAGGCGGGAAAAAGCTGAATGATGTAATTCCAGCCCCAGGCTGAAACACATTAGCGCTTTTGGCAAGTGCTCTATCAGAGGACAATGGGCTGAGGCACGTGCACGAGTCGACCCCATGCTTTTATTTTCTTTCGTCTTTTAACCTAAACACAGATTCCCGGTCGGAATATTATCGCTTTTTTACGAGAAAAATAGCATAAAAATTGATTTTAAACAGCGGTTGACATGCTTCGAAGTACGGTAATGGAATATTTAGAATTTTTTTGTCACGAAATGCGTCGTGCTCGTCACCCTTCTTTACCATTCGGATAGTGTCTTGAACGCACGAACAAAACAGAGGATATTTGGATATAATTATGGATTCTTTGGGACCAAACCAACATTTGTTATTGAAGTAGAAGTCCTGGGAGTGCATTCTGACGAAGAACACCAAAGGTAATAACATTTTTCTTATAGTAAATCTGACTTTGGTGAGTGCTAAACTTGCTGGGTGTCTAAATAGCTAGCCCTGTGATGCCGGGCTATCTACTCAGAATATTGCAAAATGTGCTTTCACCGAAAAGCTATTTTAAAATCGGACATATCGAGTGCATAGAGGAGTTCTGTATCTATAATTCTTAAAATAATTGTTATGCTTTTTGTGAACGTTTATCGTGAGTAATTTAGTAAATTTTTTGTAAATTCACCGGAAGTTTGCGGGGGGTATGCTAGTTCTGAACGTCACATGCTAATGTAAAAAGCTGGTTTTTGATATAAATATGAACTTGATTGAACAAAACATGCATGCATTGTATAACATAATGTCCTAGGTGTGTCATCTGATGAAGATCATCAAAGGTTAGTGCTGCATTTAGCTTTGGTTTGGGTTTTTGTGACATTATATGCTAGCTTGAAAAATGGGTGTCTGATTATTTCTGGCTGGGTACTCTGCTGACATAATCTAATGTTTTGCTTTCGTTGTATAGCCTTTTTGAAATCGGACAGTGTGGTTAGATTAACGAGAGTATTGTCTTTAAAATGGTGTAAAATAGTCATATGTTTGAGAAATTGAAGTAATAGCATTTCTAAGGTATTTGAATAACGCGCCACAGGATTCCACTGGCTGTTACGTAGGTGGGACGATTTCGTCCCGCCGACCCTAGAGAGGTTAAGGAGACAGGTAGCAGGAGCACTAGCTTAACAACGAGCAGCAGGGCGTACACTCACACAGCCTAGAACGCAAGTATGGATATTCGGACATGGCCAGTCTCTAGCAACATATTTAGGCTTGTTTTTTGACAAAATCTCTACTAGACGGTGCCAAAAGTTGGTCCAATGACATGACTGTATTACAAAAAAATCAGTTCAGCTCCTACTAGACTACTCAAAACTAGCACATTGTTGTAACTTTAAGAGAAAGTGTAAGTATTGTTAATGTCCCCAAAAAGGGAATATGTCTGGTGAAAGCAGAGTATGTGGGTAATATTAAGGATCTGTGTGTGTGTGTGGTTGTGTGCATGCGTATGCGTGTTCCTGTGTGTTGTGCAAGGTCTGCCCCATTGATTGTCTGCAGTCATGGAGGAGCCTTTGTCCAAGTCAGAGTCTCATCTCGAACAACCCTGAATCCTCACAACAATTTCCACAAAACACAGATACAGACCCTTGTGGATTTAGATACAGAAAGATGGTTAGAGTAAGAAACAAAGAAAATAAACAAAGAAACCAAATGAAATAATGTTTTTGCGCTGTTTGCCAGCACTAGCTACCAACTGTTCTGTACACCAGGCAAGGCTGATCATAAAAGAGAAGAGCCAGGCAAGACTGATCATAAAAGAGAAAAATACAGCACTTACTGTATTGGCAGTTCCTTCCCATGTACTCCCCGGGGCATTCGCAAGAGTAGTTGGCAACCAGATCTGTGCAGATGCCCCCATTTTTACACGGGTCTCTCTCGCATTCGTTAACATCTGCAAGAGCCAAGAAAACAGAAAAGAGGCACATTAATTTCTTTGAAGCAGAAATGTTTGCAATTAGCAGGACATGGTTCTAATTAACATGCATTCATGGGGAATATTTATTGAATTTGCTCTATTTGATACTTGATTCTGCCGCCCCAAGATGCTTTCGCTGAGAAGGAGCGGCTGGCTTCCTGAAGCTAATAAATCAAATGGTTTCCTGGGATCGACCGTTAATGTTACCCACCAATTTAGGTTTGGGACTTTCAACAAACATATATACAGTGGCTTGCGAAAGTATTCACCCCCTTTGGCATTTTCCTATTTTGTTGCCTTACAACCTGGAATTAAAATAGATTTTTGGGGAGGTTGTATCATTTGATTCACACAACAGTCTTACCACTTTGAAGATGCAAAATATTTTTTCTTGTGAAGCAAACAAGAAAAAAGAGCCCAAAAAATAACTTGAGCGTACGTAACTATTCACCCCCCCAAAGTCAATACTTTGTAGAGCCACCTTTTGCAACAATCACTGCTGCAAGTCTCTTGGGGTATGTTTCTATAAGCTTGGCACATGTAGCCACTGGGATTTTTGCCCATTCTTCAAGGCAAAACTGCTTCAGCTCCTTCAAGTTGGATGGGTTCCGCTGGTGTACAGCAGTCTTTAAGTCATACCACATATTCTCAATTGGATTGAGGTCTGGGCTTTGACTAGGACATTCCAAGACATTTAAATGTTTCCCCTTAAACCAGTTGAGTGTTGCTTTAGCAGTATGCTTAGGGTTGTTGTCCTGCTGGAAGGTGAACCTCTGTCCCAGTCTCAAATCTCTGAAAGATTGAAACAGGTTTCCCTCAAGTATTTCCCTGTATTTAGCGCCATCCATCATTCCTTCAATTCTGACCAGTTTCCCAGTCTATGATGATGAAAAATGTGGATGGTGTTCTCAGGGTGATGAGAGGTGTTCGTTTTGCGCTAGACATAGCATTTTCCTTGAGTGCCAAAAAGCTCAATTTTAGTCTCATCTGACCAGAGTACCTTCTTCGATATGTTTGGGGAGTCTCCCACATGCCTTTTGGCGAACACCAAACATATTTTCTTTTCTTTTTTCTTTAAGCAATGGCTTTTTTCTGGCCACTCTTCTGTAAAGACCAGCTCTGTGGAGTGTACTGCTTAAAGTGGTCCTATGGAGAGATACTCCAATCTCCGCTGTGGACCTTTGCAGCTCCTGGTCGGTGAGTTTTGGTGGGCGGCCCTCTCTTGGCAGGTTTGTTGTGGTACCGTATTCTTTCCATTTTTTAATAATGGATTTAATGGTGCTCTGTGGGATGTTAAAAGTTTCAGATATTTTTTTATAACCCAACCGTGATCTGTACTTCTCCACAACTTTGTCCCTGACTGGAGAGCTCCTTGATCTTCATGGTGCCGCTTGCTTGGTGGTGCCCCTTGCTTAGGGGTGTTGAAGACTGGGGCCTTTCAGAACAGGTGTATATATACTGAGATCATGTGACAGATCATGTGACACTTAAATAAAGTCCACCTGTGTGCAATCTAACTAATTATGTAACTTCTGAAGGTAATTGGTTGCACCAGATCTTATGTAGGGGCTTCATAGCAAAGGGGGTGAATACATATGCACGCACCACTTTTCAGTTTAAAAAAAAAAAAGTTTTTTTTTTCATTTCACTTCACCAATTTGGCTACTGCACCACTAGTGTGTAGACTTGAGCTATGCGAAGTAAAGAATGTACATTAGGTTAAGCTTAGTAAGGAATGTACACATCTTCAATCTAGCTGGAACTAGCTGGTCTCATGCCATTTCATCTACAGATCACAGAACAGTGACGCATGTCAGCCATCATGTTCTTTTGAGGCAGATCGAAATCAGTGCTGTACTGTTTACTTTCTAAAAATCCCCATTGGTCCACAGTCTGTTTGCTATGTCTGTGATCTGTTACTGACGTCAGTTAGTGTTTAGGGCAAAGTCCTGCTGAGAATAACCTACTGTGAATCGGATGTGTTTCATGATAGGAGATCTCATAAAGGAATCCACTTTATGGCATCCTGCCAGTCTCATGCACAGAAGAAAAAGGTTGGAATAGATTTTGAGAAGAATCCATAACTTGGCATTTGGAAACATACACATAAGCAAAGGTCTCATTTCCGCCTCTAGTAAAGTGAGTACTAAGACACTTAATCCCACTCTAAAGCATGCCCTACTCTTCAGTGACTAATAACACTGATTTCATGATTATGGAACAAACTCTGCAAGCTTAAGAACACAAATATGAATAAAGTATAAGCCTGTTAGGATGTTTTTCTGAGATGTTATCTTCCACATCTAAGTGCAGAATCCAAGCTAATATATCCATAATAGCACACATGCCCTCGGCCAAATGCCATTAACTGATCCAAGCCCACAGCATACAATCAAATCTCCAAATTAAGGTTTGTCTATTTAGCAGCATGACAAGACAGTTGAAATACAAATTCGATACTGTGTTCTAAAAGTTGCGGAACGTCACATTCACAAAGGTATGCCTATGTCTATAGTGGCATGTGCCGTTTGCATGTGCTACCGTGTTCCAGGTGTGTCCCAGACAATATTCCAGACATCATTCTGGGAACACGTGTGGCCCTCATATAGGCACACATTACACTATGATATTCAAAGAGCACATATACCTATGGAGCATCAGTCACAGTAGCCCCCCACTCATATGATGCATGTGATGATGGAGAGAATACCCCTGCTGAGATGAACCTTCTCAACCTGACAGTGATGAGAATTCAAGCTCTGAAACGAATAAAGATAAGTCCTCCATAACTGAGCAGAATCAGCTGGAACATGCACACCGCAGGGGAACAAAGAGAATAACATTATATTTTGAAAAGCATATCATCTGGACCATATGTATAAAGTGAGAAAGACAAGGGCTTTCACTGTTGCCACTACAGACGTAGACATTGGTGGGTCATTCCACGAAAATAGTACCTTCGACATTTTAAGTAGAAATTGTGCATCAACATTGACTTTACATTTATTTTTATTTTATATCAGACATTTTTTTATATACAGTTGAAGTCGGAAGTTTACATACACTTAGGTTGGAGTAATTAATTCGTTTTTCAACCACTCCACAAATTTCTTGTTAACAAACTATAGTTTTGGCAAGTCGGTTAGGACATCTACTTTGTGCATGACACAAGTAATTTTTCCAACACTTGTTTACATCATTTGAGTCAATTGGAGGTGTACCTGTGGATGTATTTCAAGGTCTACCTTCAAACTCAGTGCCTCTTTGCTTGATATCATGGGAAAATAAAAAATAAAATCAGCCAAGACCTCAGAAAAAAAATTGTAGACCTCCACAAGTCTGGTTCATTTTTGGGGGCAATTTCCAAACGCCTGAAGGTACCACGTTCATCTGTACAAACAATAGTACGCAAGTATAAACATCATGGGACCACGCAGCTGTCATAGCGCTTAGGAAGGAGACGCGTTCTGTCTCCTAGAGATGAATGTACTTTGGTGCGAAAAGTGCAAATCAAACCCAGAACAACAGCAAAGGACCTTGTGAAGATGCTGGAGGAAACAGGTACCAAAGTATCTATATCCACAGTAAAACGAGTCCTATATCGACATAACCTGAAAGGCCGCTCAGCAAGGAAGAAGCCACTGCTCCAAAACCGCCATAAAAAGCCTGTTTGACCATAATGACCATTGTTATGTTTGGAGGAAAAAGGGGGAGGCTTGCAAGCCGAAGAACACCATCCCAACCGTGAAGCACGGGGGTGGCAGCATCATGTTGTGGGGTGCTTTGCTGCAGGTGGTTCTGGTGCACTTCACAAAATAGATGGAAAATGATGTGGATATATTGAAGCAACATGTCAAGACATCAGTCAGGAAGTTAAAGCTTGGTCGCAAATGGGTCTTCCAAATGGACAATGACCCCAAGCATACTTCCAAAGTTATGGCAAAATGGCTTAAGGACAACAAAGTCAAGGTATTGGAGTGGCCATCACAAAGCCCTGACCTCATTCCTATAGAACATTTGTGGGCAGAACTGAAAAAGCGTGTGCGAGCAAGGATGCCTACAAACCTGACTCAGTTACACCAGCTCTGTCAGGAGGAATGGGACAAACTTATTGTGGGAAGCTTGTGGAAGGCTACCCGAAACGTTTGGCTAAGGTGTATGTAAACTTCTGACTTGCTAAAGTGCCAAAATTCTGTATTTTGACATGCCCCTCTGTCAAACCTGTGTCACTTCTAGGAAGATGTTAACCCACTTAATCGTTTCACCATCATTGTAAATCCCTAGTTTTTTGTGTTGCTTTGACAAAGTAAATTCTGATTCATTTACGTGATTCATTTACGTATTTCCCTCGTTTTAAGGTCAACTCTGTTACGTGAACTGAACTCTCATTTTAATGTGTTGAAATTATTCCATTGGAGATAAAAAATTCCAAAGAAACATTGAACATTTAATAGTCAAATCATAGACTAAAATCAGGTGAGCTGATTCTACTCTTTTTGGCAGTGCAGTATCCAAGCTAACACATCCATAACACACATTACCTCGCATCAGCTGATGGCATTTGGCCAAGCCCACAGAATACAATCAAAACTCCAAATGAGGGTTTTCTGTCTATATCTGAATTGAATTCTGATAGAGTTAGCAGTGTGATGAGACTGTTGCAATACTGCATTCTGAAAGTTGAGGAACATCACATCCACATCGGTATGCCTGTCTATTGTGGCATGTGAAGTTTACATGTGCTACCTTGACAATGTTTCAGACACCGTTATGGGAACACATTAGCGTTCATTATAGGCTAACATTCCATTTATTTACTATTATATTCAAAGAGCACATAGACCTATGGAGCACCAGTCACATTAGCCTACCCTTATATAACGCTTGTGATGATGGAGAGAATACCTCTGCGGAGATGAACCTTCTCAACCTGACGGTGAAAGTACTGAAAGCACTGAAACAAATAAAGACAAGTCCTCCATAACTGAGTAGAATCAGATAGAACATGCACCCCACCGGGAAACAAAGAGAATGTTACATTTTGAAAAGCATTTCATCTGGAACATATGTCCAAATTGAGAAAGACAAGGGCTTTCAATGTTGCCACTATAGACATAGACATTGATATTGGCCTTGCGTGGTTGGTAGGTAGGTAGGTAGGGGGCTGTGGAGTTCTGCTAAACTGCAGAATAAATTGATCAAAAGCACACCTCAGGGTTCAGTCCTGTTCGATTATGCTTAAGAGGTGACACAATTCCTCTTTGAACTTTGAGAGTGGGGAAACATTGTAGTCATTTAGCCGACACTCTTAACCAGGAGCAATTAGAGTAAAGCATCTTGCTCAAGGGCACATCAGCAGATTATTCACCTAGTCTGCTCAGGGATTCAAACCAGCAACCTTTCAGTGACTGGCCCAACGCTCTTAACCACTAGACTACCTGCCACCCTGAAACAGACCTGACCAACTGCTCAGTTTGCAAAGACAAAGTAAAGGAGTATTAGGACGTGCTCTATTCAACTAGGCTGCGTCCCACAGTTTTCAACGAATTCCATTCATGATGACTAGGATTAAATCATGCATGAAACACCTTTCTGATATGTCCAAGTGATATTTTGGCATGATGACATACTATTACCAACACATGTTGCTGATCATTGTTGTCAATAGGAGACACCCGCAAAGTAACTCTAATAGTGTGATAATATTTATTTCAAAGGAATCCAGTGAAGCCTTGTAACGCTGCCGAGGTGAGTAGAGCACATTTCCTGTTGGAGACCTTGGCTGTAACTGTGCTCTGTGATGGCACCAAAGGACAATTACAGGTAATTATCCGTCCATGCAAAGGGCAGCGTGATTGAAATGAGAGCACCCAGTTAGACACCCTGTCCCCCACTGACTAACATATTATTAGCTGTGAAATGAACAAACAAGCACTTGTCGGAGGGATTCCATCTTGATAGCAGGAGGCTGTCGCAATCAAGGAGGATTATGTTTTAATTAATTCAACCTAGAGGGGCCTAACAATCTCGTTAAGAATATTAACCTGACAAACACTGACTAGTTTCTGCATTATACATGACAACAAGGGCCAATCATCATTAAAGCTGAGATTTTCAAAACGGCTTTTCAAACTCATTATCCTGCATTATTTCATAGAATTGCATGAAGAAGAAAAGAAAAACACTATGAATTATCAAAGAGGGGTCTAAAAAAAGAAAACATAAATCAGTCATGCCATTCAGAGCTGAACATACTGCAGAGTATCGAATTGGCTGATTGGGAAACTCAGATGGGTATTTAATAGGGTACCCACCTGCCTGTGTCCAGATGTGGGATCTCACGGACAGAAATGATTGCAATTGTCTCCATCTCAACCTCTCTTTTTGAGGTCATTGAGGCGTCTTAAATATATTGCACTTACAATGCAGCCATATGGCTAAATGTAATTGATATTTATCCCATAAATGAAAATTATTAGTAGTACAGCACGTGCCTGTTATACATCACTGGCATCTATAGAACCTTAGCAGGCAGAATACACATGTATGACACAACAGGTACAATAAGAGGTATAACAACATTAAGGCAGTGTTATACAGTTTAAAATATTACATTACATTATATTTTATAGCACATAACCAATGAATTTATTGTATTCCCTCCGGCCACTACTCCACTATCACATATTTACAATACAACATATATGTGCACGTGTGTGTAGAGTGCATGTCTTATCATTTGTGTCTGTGCCTGTGCGTGTGTCTCTTCACAGTCCCCGCTGCTCCATAAGGTGTATTTGTATCTGTTTTTTAAATCTAATTTTACTTGCATCAGTTACATGCTGTGGAATTGAGTTCCATGTAGCCATGGCTCTATGTAGTACTGTGTGCCTCCCATAGTTTGTTCTTGACTTGGGGATTGTGAAGAGACCTCTGGTGGCATGTCTTGTAGGGGTATGCATGGATGTCTGAGCTGTGTGCTAGTAGTTTAAACAGACACATCGGTGCATTCAGCATGTCAACACTTCTTATAAAAACAAGTAGTGATGAAGTCAATCTCTCCTCCACTTTCGGCCATGAGAGATTTACATGCATATTATTAATGTTATCTCTCCATGTCAATCAATCAATCAATCAAATGTATGTATAAAGCCCTTCTTACATCAGCTGATGTCACAAAGTGCTGTACAGAAACCCAGCCTAAAACCCCAAACAGCAAGCAATGCAGGTTTAGAAGCACAGTGGCTAGGAAAAACTCCCTAGAAAGGCCAGAACCTAGGAAGAAACACAGAGAGGAACCAGGCTATGAGGGGTGGCCAGTCCTCTTCTGGCTGTGCCGGGTGGAGATTATTACAGAACATGGCCAAGATGTTCAAATGTTCATAGATAATAATAATCAATTTGAGAATAATGAATTCAACATGTTTTGACCATGACAGTTTACGATCCAGGGTTACTCCAAGCAGTATAGTCTCCTCATCTTGCTCAATTTCCACATTATTTATTACACAATTTAGTTGAGGTTTAGGGTTTAGTGAATGATTTGTCCCAAATATAATGCTTTAAGTTTTTGAAATATTTTTACCTCTCTGTTGATATCACATAGAGACGGGGATGTACATTATCAAGCATTTCACACATGTTATCCATATACTGACTGTTAGCACTTGGTGGTCTATAGCACCTTCTCACCAGAATGAGCTTTTTGTGAGGCAGATGAACCTGTTGCCATATTACTTCAACAGTATTTAACATCAGATCCTCTCTAAGCTTTACATGAATGTGGTTCTGAATATAAACGGCAACACCTCCACCTTTGGCATTTCTGTCTTTTCTGTATATGTTATAACCATGTATTGCTACCACTGTATCATCAACGGTATTATCTAAGTGAGTTTCAGAGATTGTCAGAATATGAAGGTAATCTGT
The DNA here is from genome assembly GCF_901001165.1 of Salmo trutta. NCBI lineage: Eukaryota > Metazoa > Chordata > Actinopteri > Salmoniformes > Salmonidae > Salmo > Salmo trutta. The sequence continues at coordinate 32,363,114 of NC_042983.1, read as the reverse complement.
TACTAGCAAATGATTGACTTCATGAACCTTGTTTCTTAAGCTACATACATTAACGAGGGCTATTTTTTAGCACTTTCTGGGATTCTTGATTGTTTTCATTGCTTTCCTGGGAAGCTTAGCAAAAGTAGACATGCTCATGTTATTTATGTTAGTGCAGGGTGAGCTGCACACAGTGGACTTCCTATTAGGGCACACCACCTCAATGCTAACAATATAACTCTAGTTCATGGTACATTATTACTGCATACAATAGCTGTAGGATCAGCAGAGGCATTCCGGGCAGTTAGATGGACATACATTAGGTTTCTTACATTGGGTCTTCTAACACCCCTGGGACAATGTACATTTTCTGAAACATTATGACAACTCAGCGACACAATGGTAGAGATTAACTGAGTTGGGCTTGGATCCTTAATAAGTCATTGTCTCAACGCAGCCTTATAATGTCGTGAAAGGATAAAGGAACACAAATGATTTGGGTGGAACCCATCCTCCTTATAAAACATGCTTTGTTTCCAGAAGGTATCAAAACTGTGAATAAATGTTACACCAACAGAGCTGCAATAGTCTCGTAGCCAGTTATGGAGGGCTAAAAGATTTAGGGAGGGCACAGGGACAGATATTATGGGGCGTTTGTTGGTGTCAAGCAGAGACCCAGTCAGTTCTTTAAAATCCATCTTCAGCTGTTCTGTGCTGCCCTTCATAATGTAATTGAATCCCACACATGAACTATGATAGACTCAACTTCCTAATGCGGGATTAAAATGTTTGGGAGCAGCTTATTGATGGCTGAGCCATTCAGATTACTTTTAAGTCATTTAGCAGACACTCTTAAGTAGAGCAACTTATAGTAGTGAGTGCATACATTTTCGTACAGGTGCCCCCGTGGGAATCGAACCCACAACCCTTGCATTGCAAGCGCTCTGCTCTACCAGCTGAGTCACACAGGACCAGATTGCCCGCAGCAGGCCGTAACACAGAGAAACAAATACAGCCAGGGCAATGATTTGCTCCTTTTTGAGAGGCCAGCCACCCCTAGAAACTCAGCGGTAGAAAAGTGAGACTTTAAAGTGCTGTGTTGCCGGTAAATCAGGTGAGAGAGAGCGGATTACTTGAGGGAATGCAGTTAATCCGTCCAGTGAGAGACGGAGCGAGATGGGGATGTGCTAGTCCATGGGGTCAGGTAAACAAACACCCCCCGGTTCCATCTCGCTACACCACAGGCACATCCACAGGCACAGGGCCAAAGACTTAGGAACTGAGAGGAGTCCAAGGCAGCCTCTTTGCATTCGATTCAGTAATTAACATATAATAAGCATGTAACGCACCACACATTGCCAAATGGTTCAGTTTGCTAAGCTCATTTGATGAGCATGATTATGTGCAATCACCATTAAGCAGGGTAGGATGATGTGTTTCAAACGTGGTTTCATCTACTGTATTTAGGGCTGTTGCGATGACCATATTACCACCACTCTGTCAGTCATGAGTCATGACTGCAGTAAAATTCCATGTGACTGTTGAGTCACAGTAATCTCCTTTTATGCACTCTGGGCATGCTTTGGTAGTACCCAACTTGCTAATGACCACCATGTCCTAATGGCCTGGTACTCAGGGCTGTGTTGTCCCTTTAACCACTGACTCTGACATCAAATGCAAATGCAATCAAAAATCACATCAAACACTTATTATATTCTAAACAGTATCTGCTTTTAAAACTCACCTCACTGTGACAATCAATTTGAAGAAAGAGGTTCAAGAGCAGGTTGAAACTGTGTGTAAAACATGTCATTGTGGATGTCGTTTCAAAGCCTAACACAATGCAATGGACAGAGCTTTCTAAGGTGATGATTCATTCAAAACACCCATACGCATATAACAGAATATGCATATGCATAGGCTTATGTGCCATTATACGATACATACTGTACATAGCCTACCAACAATTAGGCATTGCAAATCTGATTTAAGATGTATTTGGTACGTAATTGGTCTAGCCTATACTCCAAAATATATATTTTTTGAGTAATCACGTTTGAGTGTGGACAGTATTTTTATGCATACTGGATTATTATGCATACTGGATGTCTCCCTGTGGCTCAGTTGGTAGAGCATGGTGTGTGCAACGCCAGGGTTGTGGGTTTGATTCCCACGGGGGGCCAGTACAAAAAAAAATATATATAAAAAATGCATGAAATTAAATGTATGCATTTGCTACTGTAAGTTGCTCTGGATAAGAGCATCTGCTAAATTACTAAAATGTAAAATGTTACCATATGGTACTCTCCAAAATGTATATCCATAAATCTGGGAGGTAACATTCAGCCCTAGATGCTGTAGGTTCATTGATTGCGCAGGGTGATTTTGAATAGCCTAGTAATAGGTATTTTTTATTTATTTTCATAATTAATTACCTTATCTATACAGGATCTCACCACCATGCGTTTCCCTCTCCTCTCTCTCCTTTAGTACTTTCTCCAGTGTGCAGAGAGGCTGTCAACAGTTTAGTGAAATATGTTTTGTTTGCGAAAACATCAATGTTTCCAAACAGATTTCACTTGGTTTCCCAAATTAAGCACTGGTTAGCTGCAAGAACGAGGTTGGAGAGCACATGGCATACAGAGTTTGGGCGGAACATACCTAACACCGAGCGAGAGCATGCTCCTCAAACAGTGGTTGATGGGTGGAGTAAAATATTTGTTCTTATATTTATTTCTCAGCTGCTCATATTAAGCACAGCTCCACTGTAAAACCATAGTAGCCTGCCCGGCATCATTGAAAAATAGGACGGCCTCCATTCGCTATTCGAATGCATACAGATTACTTATTTTTTCCCTTGCCACTGTTCCTGCCTATTTGACAATGGGCCAATCTAAATCAAAACAAATTTTATATATTAGTTAAGACAATATTAAATTGACAATAGTATGATGGGTGGAAATATGAACGCTTCATTAGAGAAGAGCTGAGCAGCCTGTGGCAAGTAAAAGAGCACAAGCTTTTTTTGCGACTTTCACAAATCATCAATAGCCTATAGTTGCAACATGCAGCCCATATACGTTTTGATTTCTAAGACATTCTAAGGTTTTCTAAGGACACAACTAAAGTGGCCAAATAACTCTAAATCTAACATATAGGTCCTGTTTCAAATTATCCCTTTTAGCCATATAACATACAGTAGGCCAACTCATCTTCTATTCTTCTGAAATACATTTTCCTGGTATCATAATGTTTCTTTAGACCTAACTAAAATAAATAATGGATTTATTGTGGTGTATATTAAAATTATTTATTACACTTTTTTCAAATGTAGATGTTCAGGGGCTTTTATGCAGCTTTTATGTGTGGAGATGATAAACATGTTTGTGCTAAGTAACAGTCAATTACCGTGATACCGGCTGGCTTTTGCATGACAATAACCTGCTGACAAAATGACATAACTGTCACAGCCCTTATTATTTCATTTTTTACTAATTTCATTCTAAAGACATTTTCAAGAGCACAGAAACAGTATGTGAAATTCATCTGTTTCATAGAACATTCATTTTGAAATACACATCATTCACAAATGTGCACATTATTGTAGCTGAGAACCAACTTGTTTCTAGTCATTACACCACATCATATAAATGTGCAAAGAGAGAACAACACAAAACAAACTTTTACATCTAAAGCGATGAGTGATTTCATAATCTTCATCATATAATGTACCATTATCAGAATGTTACTGAGCTGATCCTGAAGCATTCATCTATCTCACCCAGACAAGCGCCTCGGGATCAACTGAAGCTTCACTTTCTCCCTGACTCAGCTCAGTAAAATTATACACAGAGGAGACGGCAGAGCAGAGGCTTAAACTGATTTGCTGTTCAGAGCTCATCAGACGTTTTTTTACACCGTCGACATCAGGCTAGGAGGGGCAAGGAGGGTTGGAGTCTTTATCTCTCTCTGTGTGTGTGCGTGTGTGTGAGTGTGTGTGTGTGTGTGTGTGTGTGTGTGCGTGTGTGTGTGTGAGTGCGTGTGTGTGTGTGAGTGCGTGTGTGTGTGTGTGCGTACATGTTAATATTAAGGTTCTATATTTTCTCTATTAACTTGGCCTTCTCCCTCAGAACCTGTCCAGACTGCTCTCTGCATTCCCTGGCATTTTCATGACTACATCAGATTCTCTACTTTCGAAGAAATGCTACTACAGATATAGAATCTTCAATTTGAGCCAGTTTGCTACAGCAGTAAAAGACACGTAGCAACGGGAAATGTGAATTATTATGTAGATTATAATTAATGGTCATTTTAGTAAGGGTTGTTACATTTTTCGTTAGCGCAAATCAAGCCGTAAATTTCAAAGTCGAAATTACAAACTTTAGAAGCCTTTTTAGAACTCAAATACACTTGCATGAAAATTCTCAGCAACAAAATAGTGATCAAATTTGAACCTAGATCTGTATAGCTAGAGTATAAGGGATATTTTTGATGGTAATACACATTTTGTATTGTGTAATATTTCAAGTAATGCACAAATGTTTCATACCATTTCACAGAAATATGCATTTACTCACTGTTGAACTACTCTCATTTTCAGTATGGGCACCTGTCCATTCTAAATCATAGAGCTAGGATGATATAAAAGCACTAGAAAAAACTAAATCAAATAATTTGCAGCAGGCTTTGGGTGGACCAGGGATAATGCATGCCAGATAGGGCTTAGTGGCAGGGGCTATCTGGCACCCTCCCCTCCCCCTCCCCCCCTTCCATCCGGACCCCGACAACACCTTAGTCTATAGTTAGACCTGGGGCCTGTTCTGATTGGACCAGCGAAAGGACTCACTCCCTGCCCCTCCCCCCTCTTTTTCTTTACCAACCGTGTCTCAGTCGGACGATAATGAGAGTGATGAATAGCACTCTGTGGCTGAAAGGGATACTTGCGGAGAGTGCTAAATTGGCTACAGCATGTCCAGGGACCAGGAACAGGCCTGAGGGTGTGGAGGGAAGTGGACAAGAACCCTCTCCACTGGGCTATACTGACTCTTGCTGCACTACAGCCATGCTGCACTACAGCCCTGCTGCACTACAGCCCTGCTGCACTACAGCAATGCTGCACTACAGCCCTGCTACACTACCGCCCTGCTACACTACCGCAATGCTGCACTACAGCCCTGCTGCACTACAGCAATGCTACACTACCGCCTGCTACACTACCGCCCTGCTACACTACCGCCCTGCTACACTACCGCCCTGCTACACTACCGCAATGCTGCACTACAGCCCTGCTGCACTACAGCCCTGCTACACTACAGCCCTGCTGCACTACAGCCCTGCTACATTACAGCCCTGCTACATTACAGCCCTGCTACACTACAACCATGTTACGAGACAGCCAGTCCGCTCCATCTCATAGGCTCATACGTCAGAGGGACTATATAAAATCCCAGGAAAATGGTCATTAGTTTTACAATTGACTGAGTCACAACAACTCCGAACAGAAACCTATGAACAGATCCCTACCAGACAGGTAATCAAATCCACTGCGCTGCCCAGGTACACTTGACTGTGTGACTTAATCGTAATTGCTATATTATTTACGTTTCCCATCGAAAGGGTTTTTGGAAGTGACATGCGGCTTATACATATTCAACAGACTGTCAGTAAGCCTGATAAAGAGCACAGCTGAGTGACCCTCATTAAAATGAATGGGCGCTAATAGCTTGTAGTCCTGTCACATTTGTAAATGGCCCAAACTTAATTAGCAGAATGAAAGGTAATCTCCTCACAGGCGTTGCCCCCGCATCACAACTACCACCTACTCTAAATTATGAAGCCATTTTAATGTGGCTGAAAATCCACATCTCTGTTTTTAGTACAGTATCCTTCTTCCTGGACAGGGCTATATGGAAAACTTGATCCTGACCTCTTAGTTTTGTTAAATTGGTGACTTTGAGTCACTGGTTGGATAATTACAGCTATCTGGGGTGTATTCAGAAGGGTGAAACATTCAAATAGCAGCCGATAGAAATGTAACTCATAAAGCAGACTTTTTTATTGCACATTGATAGACTAAAGTTGTCTATTCAGCAGAATACATTTCTGAACAAGCTCCAGTTGTTTAATTCTGCTATTCAAGTGAATTACCTTGTCCTCTCTTACCCCACTTCCTATAGTCTAAACGTAATCCTTGGGACGTCCCAACTCTGACATCACCACATTGAAGTTTAAATTTAAAACAGTTAGGTAAGGGTTATGATTAAGATTAGTTTTAGGTTTATGATAGGGGTTAAGGCCTCCCGAGTGGCGCAGTGGTCTAAGGCACTGCATTGCAGTGTTGTGTCATAACCAGTTGTGACCGGGAGTCCCATAGGGCGGAGCAAAATAGGGCCAGCATCGTCTGGGTTAGGGGAGGGTTTGGCCGGTGGGGCTTTACTTGGCTCATCGCGCTCTAGCGACTCCTTGTGGCGGGCCGGGCGCCTGCAGGCTGACCTGGGTAATCAGTTGAACGGTGTTTCCTCCGACACATTGGTTCAGCTGGCTTCCGGGTTAAGCGAGCAGGTGTTAAGAAGTGCGGCTTGGCGGATCATGTTTCGGAGGACGCATGACTCGACTTTCGCCTCTCCCAAGCCCATTGGGGAGTTGCAGCGATGAGACAAGATCGTAATCACGAAATTGGGAAGAAAAGGGGGGGGGGGAGCAGGGGTTAGGGTTTAGGGTAGGGACGTGCGAAGGATTACGGATAGCACTAACCCTTCCTATATAGCAGTAATCATCCTACTTGAGATGGGTCAGGGTGTTCTCAAGAACAGGGTCAAAGCCTGATGATTCATAGTAAGCCTTCAAGGCTGATGTTTAATTTGATGTTGAAATATATGGCAAACCACATCTCTTCCCTGATGACTGAAATAAATTCATGTGGGAAATGAAAAACAGATCTCCAGGTTGAGCTGTCACAGCTACCCTTGTGTTGGGGACAGACAGACAAACATGCATCTCAATCTGTTGAGCAGAGGAACATATATTATTAACTTATCAGCCATTCTACAGCACACTGAGGTAAAGATGGCAGCCATTGATTATAGGTATTCCTTATACCGGGATAGAAATGACATGGTATTTTCCGTTAGGTGGTTCCTCATGGTGGAGAGTAGTTCAGAATGCAAATTTAGAATGATTCTTCCCTATAGGCTGATTTCTGTGTTCTGCTGCCTCTAGTGCTTGTCTTCTCACCACTTCAGTGGTTCAACACTCATCTTGTTTTTGTTTATTTGTGAATATCTTCCCTCACTCCTGACAGGTTTGAGGTTACGGTGTACACTCACAAAGCAGAAGATGGATAAAAGAACCATCATCTCACATCATCTCTTAGGGAAAGACAGGCTTGATACCTCAGTGGGTTGAAAGTTGAGAGTGAGGTCTTCATTAACAGTAGCTGAAATAACCTGGAATGAATACAATGAGCTACTTCAAACTCTAGAAGTATCTCTCACACACACACACACACACACACACACACACACACACACACACACACACACACACACACAAGGCTCAGTGTGAAGTACCAGTGCTCTTCTTGGTCTGTTGATATCTTAATTTGAGGGGATTTTGATAGTTGAAAATATTTGACTAGTGTAATTAAAGTCAGACCTCGGGGGTGAAATCCTATTAGCTATGTAAATTGCATGGAAAGGAAACAGTCAGCGTTATTTCACCAGTTTTGCCACTTCTTAAATCTGGATGTATACTACAGCCTTCAGTGTTGTTCATGTGATGGGACTGGGTGCCTGTGAGGTGAATTGTGTCCTGTTCATCTCTGTTGACAGATAAGGCCATGGCATGGCCCGTCTCTCACACTCATATCACAGAGCTGTCTATCTAAATTTGTCAGTCAGTCACAATTACATACAGATCTCACAGCTCAGCAATGTGAGTGTTTCCCCCATAAAGGAATGTCTTAAACTCCATCCCAGTACACAGCTTACTCAGCTTCCCTTTTCCTGTATTGTTGCATGTCATGTATGAGATCCCCACTGAGGGACATGATGATACATTTAGTGGTGAATAAGGGATTAAGAGCAGTGTATTGAAAGGACACACGTATTCAAGTGGGATTTGGCTAGCGAGGAGCTACTCAGAAACACACTGTGAATGGTGATGGTTGAAAAGACATCTAGAATGCTGGTGAGAATCATGTAAAGCCCTGTTTACATTAGCTCTTTGAAGTCAATCCAGGTTGGGCTGGCCTTGGTGGGCTAGCTCAATTTGCATTTCCACTGCCTCCAGAAATGAGAAATGATATCATGTTGTTAGGTAGCCAATATGTGACATCAGCTAGCTTCGCTAATGTTGTTAGCTAGCAAGATGTTTAGGAATTTATATTACCCTCACCATGCTGAAACTAACGTTACCCCATACTCATGCCAGTGCCAGCCAGACTCAGAGCCATGTATTTAGTTTGTTGACGTTAGCTAGCTAGCTAAACAGTTAGTGTCGTCGCTAGCACAACAGGCTAGGTAGCTAGCTTATTTCTGACCTTGCTTGACATGGCATTGGCTATTAGCTAGCTAGCTAACCAAGCAAATCAGATGCCAGGTTTGCTATGATGTATCTAATGTAGCTAGCTTTCAATATGAATTGGCCAGCTAAAATTCCTGCAAGCTCACGTTAGCTAGCTAGCTTGTTCCAACTCTGATTTGCTAGCTAGATAGCTAGCATTCGAGGGCTGAATGTTCTCATAAAAGTGTATTGTGTAGTGTAAAAATGAATAAAGGATCCAGCTATAGTGGTAATTTGTGTCATGTCTGACTATTGTAGTACTGCTTGCCCAATCTGCTAGCTAACAGCAACAAGCTCTGACAAGCTAGCTAACATTGTGTCAGCATCCAGCAGTGATCAGATTGGTGGTTACATAGTAATGGCGTCACCAGCCCAAATTCAAATTGAGCTGTTAGCAGTTGTGAAACTGGCACAGGTTTCCCTCGACCCAGCTCAAATTTGAAAATTCCATTCGAGCCAGCTCAAATTTGGCCCTAATTTGGTCCTAATTTTAAGTGCCAGTGGAAACGGGGCATAACAGACAAAGCATCCAGGAGAAAGACGGAGTCACCAGAGGGCCGTATGCCTGGGATTCAGGGGAGATGTGAAGAGCCCTCGACACCCCGGCCGAATGGCACTCTGTTGAGAGCTCAGTGAGTCATCTTAATAAGCTCAGAGTGAGCATCTACGAGACATATGAAAGGAATACTAATCAGTCAGAACAAGAGGGTCTGATCCACTATGGGCACACTTCACATCATGGAGATGTTCTAACAAGGACCTTTAAAGACTAAGCCCATCAGTTGAGAGAGATGAGGAGGATATAATGTAAGGGGAGGAGAGTGTAGAAGGGGGCTTTAGGGAGAAAGAGGTGACACTGTTGGAAACTTCATTATTCCCTGTTAAAATTCAACAACAAATCAATAAATAAAAACAGTAAGGTTCAAATAGCTTTAGTGGTTTATGTGGTCATTTGGTAGACATTCCTATCCAAATAGACAATTCAGTATTTGCAACCCTTATTGGAATTGAACCAACTATGCTAGTGCTACCATCATCAAAACCTTGTCAGTGTGGACCTCTAATGCTTCCAGATAGAATTTAGGAAGTGCAGCTCAGTAAGAAATATGAGTCTGTCTTCAAGACAGCCCACCGATCCGTGGGTTTAGTTGAAAAGCTGGCAAGCAGTCCACTCTCAAGCTCTGTTTGAGTTATCTCATGCCAAGCTCAATCTTTGTGGTCATTTGCCTTTATGCCATCAAATTATGTCCATCAAGTAATGCTGATACATTATTTCCATTTCTAGCGGACTATCATAAAACAATTAATGCCTTGCCACTAAAGCGCTGACATTTAAAACAATTGAATAAGACCTGCTTCAGAGTATTTGTAGCTTTATAAGGCAGTGCAATTTATATCCATCTACATGACTCTACCAGCTAAGGCAACAAAATACCAGTGTAAAAGCCTCGCACCATGTGTTTAAACCTGGAGGATATCCAGCAAGCATTTTACAAATAGTCAAATTTGTCAAATAGAAAAAATAGTCATGGTACACTTGATCCTGCTGGTTTTCACAATGAACTGAAAATATATGGTTTATGCAGACTCAATATTGATGTTGTCGCAACAAATTAGAATGCTGCAGTGGTAGCTCTGGGGAATCAATTCAGAGCCAATTCAATTAGTCTACTCCTTCCTAACCCTTTATCTCTGTGCTGTTTATTTAAACGGTCCAATGCAGACGTTTTTATATCAATATAAAATAATTTCTGTGTAACAATTATGCACCTTACTTGTTGTCCCCATGATGAAATCGGGGAGGGGACTGTGGATCTGTCTCTGTCAGTCCGTCTGTCCGTTTGTCCATTTGTCCATCCATTTGTTCGTACGGTAGTCACACGCAATTTTGACTAAACTTAGATGAATGATGCGTCTTGCTATTGAGATCCGGCATTTTCAAATGATTGGCCCAAGGCGTGAGCTATAAATTATCTGAAATTTGTTAGTCACATGCAATATCACAATTGGCCCAAGGGGGGGCACTGCATCATTCGTGGGGGATGACATGTTTACTGTTGCCTTGTTTTCAATTAAAATAGTCAAACATTTGCTAAAATAGCTTCTTACCAAAGTGCAATTTCTCAAGCAATAATTTAGCTAGGACTGTCTGGGAGTGTTTTCAGTGGGCAGGGGAAAACAGAAAACCAGCTGTTATTGGCAGAGAGGTTTGGAACTCTCTTTCTAATTGGTCAATTAACTAATTTACCGCCTAGTGAGGCCAAAAGTACATCCCACCAAAACAGGCTGAAATGTCAGTCTTTTCAAATTGTTCCAACAACATAGTGTGAAAATATATTTAAAAGACAGGATAATCATATGTTTGACTGCACTGAGCCTTTTTTATTTTTATTTAACTAGGCAAGTCAGTTAAGAACAAATTCTTATTTACAATGACAGCCTACTGGGGAACTGCCTTGTTCAGAACAACAGATTTTCACCTTGTCAGCTCAGGGATTTGATCCAGCAACCATTCGGTTACTGGCCCAATGCGCTAGGCTACCTGCCACACCAATGAACACTGATGTTTCTCTATGTAGATGCATATTCAACAGGCAAAACTGGCCTGCGAACGTGAAGTGTTCTACTCTGGTCGAGGTACATCCATTTGGTTTGCAGTCAAATTATTCACAGCACTTTTCGATAGTCAGAGTATTCTCTCTTCTCTTCCTTGTTCTCACTCTTGACATTTTTTGCTTCACCCACCTATATTCAGTAATTCCTTATTGTTGATGAAGTACACTCTTCTGACCATACAGAAAAAATAGGGCTATGGCTGTTCGTCCCGAACATTTACTTGTAGTGTTTAGGCTGTTGAGTCCAGCTGAACACCCAAGGGTAGGTCCTGTTGTAAGTGCTACTGCCACCTGGGATTTGGAAATGCGTCTCTATTTATGCTGCTTGGCGGTGTGCCAGTGGGGCCACCCCTGACTGCCTGCTGCAGAGGCCGGGGTGACAGCACAGCCCAAGTGACAGAGGGTGTGTCCGCACAATTAGGCTCAATAACCACTCGATCCCGGCGATTCCTCCATAGGAAAGATTAACCAGGTGAATAACTGCACAGAGACAGAGAGGGAAGCAGAGGAGACAAATATAACACACCCCAACTGGAACTAATGGGTTCAGGATCAGTTTTGGCCCGATTCTCTCATCTGTTTTTTTGTTTTGTTTTGTTGCAGGCATCTAGTTATATCACCAGCTACTCTCTTTCTTAACCAAAACATTTATCTGTGCATCTCTGTTGTTTCTCTTCTCCCCTTCGGTTGGCTTCCTTCACTACCAGTTGTCTCTACTGTGCGCTCTCTGCCTCAACTCTTAACTCTGTCTCTCTGCCTCTACTATTCACTCTCTCTCTCCTTCTCCCTACCTCAGTTCCCCCTCTTTATCTCTATTTTTCTCTCTCTCCCTCAGCTCAGACAGGCAATAATTTGACTGACAGCTAAGCTTAGTCTCTCTTGAGTGCTGCATGTGGAGGCAGATTGTGTTGCTCAGTCAACAGCCTTACCCAGAGATGGAAAGGCCAGTCCTGATCTGTGGGGCTAAGGGTGTAGAGAGAGACTGAAAAATAGTTCAGGGTCTAAGGCAGGCCTCACAGACCTCCCTAAGCACCTTGATTCCAGCTTGTTTCCCCAGCTTGTTGTCCCAGATACATAAGATAAGGCCAACTCCTCTTTGGCCTGAGAAATGGCTAGTGGGATTCGAGGGGGCAAATTTACATTTCATGCACAACACTGATCTGTCTGGACCTTTTCAACCTTTTTCAATCACACACAGACACTTTCCACTGGGCACAAACATCAGTTCAACGTCTAGTTATGGATTCAGCAGCGTAGCTGGTGAAACCATATTGTATTTGTTGGCGTTCATTATTATTATTATACCGGGTTTTTCCCCCAAGTAAAATAACATTCACATTCCCATGAGATGGTAAGGCCAAGGACGGTGTAACTTGGCATGATGGTAAAGGGCCAAAGGCCACACCCTCCCATGCGATGCAATGCCAATTGGCCACATGGTGGAGCTATAACAAGCGATTGAATATGCAAACCTTTAAAGGTCACAACCTTCACCCCATGTGACCTAGATTCATGAAATTTGGTACATAGGTCCCTTTCCTCACACGGAACAAATCTGCCTCAAGAATACATCAAATCCGCTATGATGGATTTTACGGCCTTTTGAATTTTGTGAAAAACACTTACAACGCTACCTCTGGCAGCGAATGACCAACCTTCATGAAACTTGATAAATGGCATCTATGGACCAATGTCTGTAAACACACTATAATCCAGGCTAGTATGTCAAACAACATGGCCGCAAATGACCAATAAACATGCACATAGGTGTGGTCTACCACAAATGCATATAAATCAGTCACAGATATTTGTTTTGTAACAAAACTTGGTTCACATGTTCCGACCACTGTGAAGACTCAACATTTGCAAGCGCATTCACATTGACTACACAGTGACGCTATAATGAGTTTAGCTAACCTGTAAAGTATGATTGAGTTTGGCCACATTGTGGAGTTGTTGGATAGGATAAAACATGAATGCAAGCTCATTGGCTCCTAGCGGCCATGTTTTTTCAGATTCTTGGAAGATGTGCATTCATAGATGATATATACCAAATTTGGTTCCGATCGGTCCAGCAGGTTCTGTAGAAGAAGATGTTTAAAGTAGTCAACATCATTGAAAATGGTTCAAAATATGGCACATCAAAAGCATATTATATTGCATGATCAGTTTGATTTAGATTTCTGATATTTGCTAAGTGTGCTAAATAGTACAGACGTAACTCATCCTAGGGCAATGTGTCCAATTTGTCCTGATGGTAGCACCGTGGGCACACAGCTGAACCCCGGCAACACTGGTTTACATTTGGTTGAGTTGTCAACTAACCTGAATTCAAAGTGATATCAAAAGATTTGACCATGTCATTGCATTTAGGTTAAAAGTTGCGTGAAAAAATGCAAAATTCCCTTACGTTAATTACTGTTTTTCAAACGTAATCAGTTTTCCCCATTGATTCAACATCATCACATTACATTTTTTTGTTGAAATGACAAAAGGGCATCATCAATGGATTACACAGTCACAGACATAGAAAAAAACACAATTTAATCCTGTCAAATTATTTTTCAGGTTATTTTTGAGCTATGTAATTTTCATCCACCTAGGCTAATCGTGATTAATTAATTGACATTGCTGGGGGAGCGTGATTTGGATATTTGAGTATTGGACCACATTCAACCAAACTCTACTACAACTTTGCTCCCAGCTACACTATATCCAATCAGAGGTGCCTTCATTAACACACCCACCTTATTATAGAATGTTAAATATTTTGAGCTAAAATGGATGGCTTCTAATGAAGGAAAATAATGAATAAGACTTTTGGGTAAATAAATATGCTAAATATGCTCCTAAAACTTTGGGAAGAGAGATCAAAATATTGAGGCAGGGGCTGCAGTAAAAGACAGCCCTATCAGACCACCCCCCTCTGCTCTGTGGAGACAGAAAGAGAGAGACAAGCCTCAGAAATGACCACCCTATGCTTATAATTGTACAATAGTGTAAGGGGTGCGTAACTGGTGGCAGGGAAGTCAGACGCAGGAGAACATAACTAGGTAATAGCCGGAGCAGTTTAATTGCAAAACCAACGGCATAAAGAATAACAAACATGAGTACAAAACCCGTCGCGCACCAGAAAACATGTGCACAAGCACTTACAACAAACAATTCCACACAAAGACATGGGGGGAACAGAGGGTTAAATACACAACAATTAATGAGGGAAATGAAAACCAGGTGTGTAGGAAAACAAGACAAAACAAATGGATAATGAAAAGTGGATCGATGATGGCTAGAAGACCGGCGACGTCGACCGCCGAACGCTGCCCGAACAAGGACAGGAACCGACTTCGGTGGAAGTCGTGACAAATAGGGAAGACTGCCGACTGTTGTTCTTTAAGACACACACACACACTCACAAACATATAGACAGACACACACACTGTCACGACTTCCGCCAAAGTCGGCTCCTCTCCTTGTTCGGGCGGCGTTCGGCGGTCGACGTCACCGGCTTTCTAGCCATCGCCGCTCTATTTTTCATTTATCCATTTGTTTTGTCTTGTTCCCTGCACACCTGGTTTTCATTCCCCAATCACACTGCATGTATTTATTCCTCTGTTCCCCCTCATGTCTTTGTGTGGAATTGTTTGTGTTACGTGTTTATTGTTGACGCGCCAGTCTGGTTTGCTTTTACTGTGTTGTTCACGAAGATGTTTATTGTTAAACATAAATTATTGTGACTGTTTTGCGTGTTTTGCACTTTTGCCTATGGGCTGGAGGTTTTGACGCAGTTGCGTCCGTCTGTTGGTTTCTCCTGCCTCAGTAAAGTAGTGTGCGCCTGTTCACAACTCTCTGCTCTCCTGCACCTGACTTCACTACCAGTACGCACACACCTGACACACACAAACACACACACACACACACACACACACACACACACACACACACACACACACACACACACACACACACACACACACACACACACACACACTAATGTGTCCACACTATCTCGCATTCCTACTCACTCAAACATACAGTGCAAGTCAAAAGTTTGGACAAACCTACTCATTCAAAGGTTTTTCTTAATTTTTACTATTTTCTGCATTGTAGAATAATAGTGAAGACATCAGAACTATGAAATAACACATATGGAATCATGTACTAACCAAAAAAACTGATAAACAAATCAAAACATTATATTTGAGATTATTCAAAGTAGCATCCCTTTGCCTTGATGACAGCTTTGCACTCTTCTCTCAGCCAGCTTCATGAGGTAGTCACCGGGAATACATTTCAATTAACAGGTGTGCCTTGTTACAAGTTCATTTGTGGGATTTCTTTCCTTCTTAATGCATTTGAGTTGTATTGTGACAAGATAGGGGCGTATACAAAAGATAGCCCTATTTGGTTAAAGACCAAGTCCATATTATGGCAAGAACAGCTCAAATAAGCAAAGAGAAAAGACAGTCTATCATTACTTTAAGACATGAAGGTCAGTCAATCCAGAAAATGTCAAGGACTTTGAAAGTTTCTGAAAGTGTAGTCGCAAAAACCATCAAGCACTACGATGAAACTGAGGACCATCTCTATTGAGGAGCGCCACAGGAAAGGAAGACCCAGAGTTACCTCTGCTGCAGAGGATAAGTTAATTAGAGTTAACTGCACCTCAAATTGCAGCCCAAATAAATGCATCACATAGTTCAAGTAACAGACACATCTCAACATCAACTGTTCAGATGGGACTGTGTGAATCAAAAATCAAATCAAATCAAATTTATTTATATAGCCCTTCGTACATCAGCTGAAATCTCAAAGTGCTGTACAGAAACCCAGCCTAAAACCCCAAACAGCAAGCAATGCATGTGAAAGAAGCACGGTGGCTGGGAAAAACTCCCTAGGAAAAACTCCTGAGAAAGGCCAAAAACCTAGGAAGAAACCTAGAGAGGAACCAGGCTATGAGGGGTGGCCAGTCCATGTGCCTTCATGGTCGAATTGCTGCAAAAAAACCACTACTAAAGGACACCAATAAGAAGAAGAGACTTGCTTGGTCCAAGAAACACGAGCATTCCACATTAGAATGGTGGAAATATGTCCTTTTGTCTGACTTTTACAAATTTGAGATTTTTGTTTACAACCTCTGTGTCTTTGTGAGACGCAAAGTAGGTGAACGGATGACCTCCGCATGTGTGGTTCCCATCGTGAACCATTGAGGAGGAGGTGTGATGGTGTGGGGGTGCTTTGCTGGTGAAACTCTGTTATTTATTCACTTAACCAGCATGGCTACCACAGCATTCTGCAGTGATATGCCATCCTATCTGGTTTGCACTTAGTGGGACTATAATTAGTTATTCAACAGGACAATTACCCATACACACCTCCAGGCTGTGTAAGGGTTATTTGACCAAGAAGGAGAGCGATGGAGTGCTGCATCAGATGGCCTGGCCTCCACAATCACCCGACCTCAACCTAATTGAGATGGCTTGGGATGAGTTGGTGTCACGACTTCTACTGAAGTTGATGCCCCTCCTTGTTCAGGTGGTGTTCGGCGGTCGACGTCACCGGCCTTCTAGACACCATTGATCAGCTTTTCATTTTCCATTGGTTATGTCTGGTCTCTTTACACACCTGTTTCATATCCCAGTAATTATATGTTGTGTATTTAACCCTCTGATTCCCCTCATTTCTCTGTCGGTGATTGTTTGTTTGTTATGTACGTGTTGTTTCTATATCGGTGTGCGACGGGTTATTGGTTTACCCGGATTCTTTTCTACGTTGGTTTTGGAAATAAATATTCAATTTTTTAAACCACTCTGTTTTCTCCTGCTCCTGCCACCTACATACACGGACTATGACAGTTGGACCATAAAGGGAAGGGAAATCAGCCAACACGTGCTCAGCATATGTGGGAACTCCTTCAAGACTGTTGGAAAAGGATTCCACATGAAGCTGGTTGAGAGAATGTCATGAGTGTGCAAAGCTGTCATCAAGGCAAAGGGTGGCTACTTTGAAGAATCTAAAATCTAAAATATGTTTTTATTTGTTTAACACTTTTTGTTTACTACATATGTGTTATTTCAAAGTTGTGATGTCTCAACTATTATTCTATAATGTAGAAAATAGCAAAAATAAAGAAAAACTCTTGAATGAGTAGGTGTGTCGAAACTTTTGACTGGTACTGTACAGGCTTTACCTTCTCTCACGCTAACACACACATGCAGGGATACACAGATATACCTCTGCCTCTTAGACTCTTGAACAGTATATAGAGCACAACAATTGGAGAAGTGCAAAACAGCTCTGCCAAAGTCACTGAGAGCATTTCATGGAGATGGGATGCCGTGAGGTGAATATAAGTCTGTTGCATGTGCAAAGGATGTATGTTTTCTCCCTGTGTGTGTGTGAAGGTTTAACTGTAAAGAGAGAAAGACAGAAATGGTGGTACCACTGCATCTCTCCAGCAGCATATCAAATAAATGTGTCTAATGCAGGCATAATCGGAGAGCCAGCAGTATGCCCAGATGCAGACCTAGCGTCTCTGTCGCCTGTGCAGATGAAAGGCCGCTCTGATGTTGACCAGGTGTATTGACTTACAGTAATTGCTCCTCACGGCTCATATTAGACCACGCCATGAAGACAGGCTGATTCCCTCAGAACAGGGAGCCGAGCAGGCGTCAGAGCCAACAAGCCATGACAGCACCTGTCAATACATCATCAAATATGAAAAAACCCACACATCCTACGTTTAGCTTCAATCAATTGTGCCCTGTTGGCATGGTTTAAAAATAAAGAGGGCAAAGACTGCTTATTGATAAAAAATTGGAGATGAAATGCGCTCTGAGACATCTGGCCGAGGAATAAAGGGATGTATGTACTAAAGGCACAGCCCCAGCCCATTCGGAGAAGAAGGCATGTTTTAAACTTGTTTTCCATGGAGCCAGCTTGGGAACACTGTGCATATCACCACACAGCATTTCCCGCTGGCTGGGGTTCTGTGCCCTCTCTACCTACATTATCCTATTTCAGGAAGAGAGTGTTCGAGACATCATTAAGCTCATAGTGCACTGCTTCGCTGTTTACTCATACTGAGCTGATGTGCTGTAGTCTTCTACATCAGTGAGAGTGAGGATAGTGGAGCACCCTGAGATCCTAGCGAGAGCACTGTTATAATGATGGTGTGCTTTTTCATTTAAGCCTAGTTTATCATCTCTTCCTGACAGGATAGGTCCGATGTTTTGAAAAGGAAATGCCTCATGTTGACTACAGCCTGCCATCTGATTGCTGCAGGCAGTTCTGCAATGGAGTTAACAGGGGGTACTGTACAGTACAACCAATGTTGTCCACTGGATTAGTTGAGAGTCCCAAGACAAGTGGTTGTATCATGACACATTAACCCTACAACAAAGACAGAAAAAACACATAGAGAAAGTAAGAAAGATGCTTCTGCAAAATGTAAACAACAGCGAATCAACCTTTGTTTGTTTGTATTGTCTGACCTTGGTAGATGGAAGATGCAGTATGTGTGCCCAGGACAGGCTTGACCCCTACAGACACAGAGGTGATCACTCCCAATCGCCTGCCTGTTTGACACTTCATTACAATAATAAGCCATTTTCCGAATACTGTGGTCTGACAGTCGGCCCCCTGTCGCCACGTGAACATGACAGCGCATCATTTGAGTAATGACAACGCAGCGGCACATTCTCTCAAAATAAGAGCTGCGATAATAACAGTGATGATAATAAGCCAAACCGCCAGGGACTTGCTGTGCCTTTTACAGACTGTGGAGACTCCTGGAAGGTCGCCAGCATGAGAACCGATCATATGGGGACACTTGAAAAACAAACATACTATAATACATGTCAGAAAACAGGTTGATTTTACAGATTGTGTCTGCAAAACAAAGCCCTGATTCAACTATTATCACATAACATATCAGATTTGACATGACAGGTGTTTTATTTCTCTAAGCTCTATTCAATTAAGTTAATACATATTTTATATTTCCCATGTATTTTCACGGTAGACAGAATGTGCACTGACTCCACTTTACCTAGGAGAGGCTGGATAAGCGAGGGTATATCCATCTGCCCCCCAGGGATTTCAACAAATACACTTTCAGTCACATACTGTAATCTTCACAATCCTGGGATTCTCCATCCTTGTCTTGGTGCTGTGCCCCAAAAAATTGTCCATCTTATCATCTTATATTGATGAAAGCCTAAACTGTCCATTATTTCAAGGACCAGATGCCCAATTGTGTTAGAATCAGAGAATCCCTAGTGCTAACAAATCAAATGTTCACATTCTATTAGAGAGAACTACAGCACAGTACTGCATCCTGGAGAAAGCTAAAGGTTTGTTTGGTAGATACAGTATTGAAACAGAGATATATTGGGCTTCAATAAGGTGTGCACATCAAATACATAAACAAACAAAAAACGTCAGATTTATTTTTGTGACATATCATATAGCCCTATAAGAAACCCCTTTTGGGTTCCAGGTAGAGCTCTTTAAGGGTTCCATGTAGAACCCTCTGTAGAAAGGGCTCTACATGGAACCCAAAAGGGTTCTACCTGCAACCAAAAAAGATTACTCAAAGGGTTCACCTATGGGGACAGCCGAAGAACCCTTTAAGGTTCTAGATAACATATTTTTTTCTAAGAGTGTAGGATTAGAAGCCAGACGTACAAAACACACCTTTCTATTTTTCCTTGATAACTAGTTTTCCTTGGCAAAGCCAACACAATGTACTTCAGCTGCCGACCATGAATGTACAAACCTATTCTGTAAAGCTGTTTGCGAATTTGTCGCTGAGGTGTCTGAAATGCCCTGTCTGTGCTCTAAAATCTCAACAACTCAACTTGTCTCCTGAATAGCTCAGCACAAAAAAAAGTTAACTCAGCTGTAGACCTGTCCATCAAAACAGACTTAAAATAGCTTATATTTCATGCCATGTCATTTATGTCTGTGCTTCATAAACCACCTCTGAAGAGCATGGTGTGTAATACTGTCTGTGTTTAGGATAATGCTCAAAGGTGTGAAATTGGATTTGGGTCTGACAGAGTAAGCAGGTAAAGGGAACGGCAAAGGCTTGGGTTTCTCTGCTGCACATTCAAACCAGAGTATTGGTAACATCATATACAGTACTGATAACATGCACATTATGTAGTACATGTTCAATCAGAATAAGAGCAAGAGGTGAACAGACTGTGGTTAGTTTAGTAGTAAATAAAATGGTGAAGTGCTCTCTGACTTTATTTGACTTGTGATTTGTTTTAAAGCAAAATAAGCTGTGAAATGGTGTCAAGCCAGACAACATTACATTTATTCCAGTGTTCAATATGCAAACACATCTCAGTATCGTCTCTGCTTCTCCCTACTTCTCATTCTGGTTTCTGCTGGATTCCCTGGCAATATTTCTCCACTTAGAACGAAGGCACGCAGGCAGCCATTCAACTCGGGTTTGTTCCTCTCCGATAAAATCAGACCGACTCAATTTTATCTTTTCCATTAAGCTCGTCAGCAATTAAAAGCCCACCCGCACCTCAACAAAGCCAGCAAAGCTGTCATTCTGAGGGAACAATTATTCCTGTGCCTTTATCAATTAATTGCAGAAATTATCCAGACACTAGATTTTGTTTATTAATGTCTTCAGATACATGTACAGATTTTTATTAATTTGACTGTAATGAGTGAAAATAAAAATGGCAGCCATTAGTACGTATTCAGTTTGGCAGCCATTAGTATGCATTCAGTTTGGCAGCTTTTAGTACGTATTCAGGTTTGCAGCCATTAGTACACATTCAGGTCGGAAGTCAGCAGTACACAAGGTTTGCAGCCATTATTACATATTCCGGTTAGCAGCTTTTAGTATGTATTCAGGTTAGCAGCCAATAGTACGTATTCAGTTTGACAGCCAGTAGTACCTATTTAGTTTGCAGCCATTAGTACGCATTAAGGTTCACAGATATTATTACGCAATCAGGTTGGCAGCAATTATTACATATTAAGGTTGGTAGCCATTAGTTACGTATTCAGGTTAGCAGCCATTAGCACGTATTTAGGTTGGCACCCATTAGCACATATTTAGGCCATCTCAAATAGGTCTCTCGCCCTCGGGGCTTAATGGAAAACAATAACTGAATTATGATGTGCATGCTAACAGGATCACTCATTCTGAAATCAACATTGGGCCAAATTCATGAGGCTAATGTTGAAAAAGTCAGGATTAAATGTAGAGCTGTCACTTAGTCAAAGAACTTGGCCCTTTCACTTGAAATTAATTAAAAGGCAGACTAACTAAATGGAGCACAGATATATATATATATATATATATATATATATATATATATATATATATATACACACACACACACACACACAAAACCTTTCCATAAGCCATCACATGCGGAAACGGTCAGAAAAGTTGGGGGACTGGAGCACAGTGAGTGTGACTTGGCAGTAGAACAAATACACATGGGTGATACAGTCCTTATCATTCCTTTCTGTATAGCAATAAATTACAAGATCTCACTGTGTTTTATCTGGATACTTTACAATATGGATAAATTCAAGAATTGGTTAAGTTTAACGATAGGTAGCATTTTGCAGCATTCCAAAGATCAAAAACACCATAACAAAGGAATTCCACGCATTTATTATGTCGGGTAACTGGAATTAATTTCACTTGAAAGCTAATAAAATCTAAAGCAAGTAAAAAAACATTTTAAAGACTGTGGTGACATAAATGCAGTCAATCTCCCCTGTCCCTCATGTTCATTTAGACAACCATAACTCTCTGTAGACTGTGTCTCGAATGCTCTTTTTCTCACAATAGTAGGGAAGAAAAGAAAATCACTTTTCTCCAGAACATCTCTGTTTATCTTCTGGGTCTGTTTAACCTACATGTAAGTGGGGAAATACCAGATGCATCTGGTTTAGCTATCTCTCTCTCTCTCCCTCTCTCTCTCTCTCTCTCCCTCTCTCTCTCTCTCTCTCCCTCTCTCTCTCTCTCTCGCTCTCCATCCTTTCTCTCCCCCACCCTTTCTTTCTCATTCTCTTTCTGTCTCTAAACTAATATCCATCCCGCCCAGACTTCACCAGAATATATTAAAGCTGCTCTTCATTATTTACAGACACACCTGTGAGGAAGATGGCCTGCGTATAGGAAAGGAAACCTAATGCCCGGATCCGCCAAGCAGAGACAGGGAGAGAGAGTATAGGAACCACAGGAGCTGGCCTATATATCATCCAGCAGGATATAGCATTTAGCACTTCCAAACAAAGACTAAACTTTGGCCACTAATCCAACGTTAGTGGCTAGCGGGTTCCCTACTTCTTCCCTGTTTATATTGAATTGCTTTCTGGTCTGAGGGGTAAGGTTACTTTGATAAAGCATTCAAAAACAGTGCAAGTAATACTGTAATAATGTAATAACAATAATGTAATACTCTCAAAATGTGAAGTAACATTTTTCAAAGGATCACCTTGTAACTACATGTTGCTCTCATGTTGATCTATTCACACCGTCGCCATGGCTTTGTGTTTGTTTTGTGCAATATAAAAATCAACACAGATTAACATGTTGAATTGAATAATGCACTGCATTGTTCAAGGATATGTTCATAATTGTGTTTGTCTTAGTTATCTTATAGGAAACATCCTGAATACAATTTATCTGTAGATGTGCACACACACACACACACACACACACACACACACACACACACACACACACACACACACACACAGATAAGATGCAGTAACACCAGCTCCTGTTCAAGGTCTTACATCATGTAGTGTAGCAACATACATTTCCTAACACTACATTTTTAAGTGCATACTCTACAAAAGAAAGCAAATTCAGCACTTTTATTTTCTGTACCTGATTTACTGCTCTGGCATTTTGCTGAACCCACTCTTTCAAGTTAAACACAGCTTTGCTTGAAACACACCTTTACTTTCTGTAAAGGACCATTATTTGTTTTCTCTAAGCTCTTGGATGGTCATGACAGCTGAGCATTTAACCAGTGAAAAGTCTTTATATGAATGGCAAAATTTTCTTTACGATCTCTACTTCACTCTTTTTTTCATATGGAGATTTTGCCTAGAAATGTTAGCACCGGTAGATACAAGAACAATGATGATCATCCAACTTACTGTGTTGGCAGTGGATTCCGTTGAAGCCGGTTGGACACTTGCAGACATAGCCTATGAACGTGTCGCCTCTGTAGGTTTCACTGATTTCACATATTCCTCTGTTGTGGCATGGGTTCGGGTGGCATGGTCCTGAGTGGAGAAACAACAAACAGAAGGAGACAAAACATGGTCAACATTATCAAGGGGTCTTTTGCCATTATAAATATTGACTAGATATGGATGCTTGCGCAAACATCATTACAGTAGTGATGCATTGTATCAGGTTGTGGTCCATCCTTTTCCTTCAGAGAATCTCCGACTGACTTAATGAATCCAATACAGTGGGTTGAACTCTAAGTCATAGGAAAGGACTGGTGGGTAAATAGATGGTTGGAGAGTGATAGATGAAGTGCCTGTCATTCACAGAGTTCTAGTTCTAGAGTTCTGTAGAACTGCCCACAGCTAGCCTCGTACGAACCATCCTGAGCTGCCCAGAGCTAGCCTCGTACAAACCATCCTGAACTGCTCAGAGCTAGCCTCGTACGAACCATCATGAGCTGCCCAGAGCTAGCCTCGTACGAACCATCCTGAGCTGCACAGAACTAGCCTCGTACAAACCATCCTGAGCTGCCCAGAGCTAGCCTCGTACAAACCATCCTGAGCTGCCCAAGGCACGAAGGCTGCACTAATGATCCTGGAATAGCCCACACTAGGAAAGCAGCATTTCCTAAGATAAACATAGCGTAGAGTTCAGCCTGTTTAACTGCAATGAAGCCAAGAAATACACCCACACAGCAAAACACACATTAAATAAGCAAAGCTGAAATCTCAATAAGAGGAAAACATATTTTATTTGAAAGTGCCTGGTCTGTCTCAGTTGATGATGATTAATAACTTGGTTAGCACGCTCATCTTTTCCCAGGTCTTTTCTATTTTTCCAATTCAGTTTTGCTACAATGTCATTTCTTAGGGAATAATAATGACAGCAAAGGCTTGGACTCAAAGTTATTATAAGCAAACACTTATGACACAGCAATATGTCACTGCACTGACAGTGCCTACAACATGGTGCCATAACACTGCCATCTAAAACCCCTCACCGACGACTACTACCTGCAGTGTGGGCCAAATGTAAATGACAAGGCCTCGATGAAGGCTTATTGGATTCATAACTCAGAGCCTGCCAATAGCTCCCTCATGTTTTAAACAACGAGGTGTAGAACTGCCTGGATGCTGTCAAAACTTCCCAGTTGAGGTTTGATGGCAAAACTTTTGTAATCTCTCACAGGGAAGATATTAATGCAAATAACTTTGAAGGGATGGGGGGATCGACTATCAAATTATGTTGTATAATGCTGTGATTTACTTATTTGGCAGAGACTTAAACATCAATCAGATCTATTTTATAACCAGGAGGGTAGGAGCATCGCCCGTTCACACGATCACAATGAATTTATGTTGACTGAGAAGGCTTAAAGTTCCATATTGGCTCAACACATACTTAACCATGGGATGTTAAATAAAACAACTTGAGCCAATATTCAATGCTTCAAAGGACATGAAAACACGTCTAGGGACTGGTCCTGTGACAAAAAGAAATGTTTCCAACTTACAAATAAATTGTCTTTTGTAAAAAAAAATGTAACCAAATTGTTGACAGGCATAACTGCCTTTTGATAAGTCACTTATTTTATTTCCCTCGTCTTCAGTAACACCTATAAAGGAAGAGATGACCGGTCTTAGGGTTCGATTCATGTCCTCACTCTCACATCGATAGGTGAAGAACCAATTTCAGCACAATTGCTAGTGTTCAGTCAACACACAAACAGCCTATTCCCTCTCATCTGCTTAACCTCAGTCACAAGAAAAGAGTAGCAACGTCACAACATCATAGAGATCCAGGGCAGATTCAGCCTTTAGAATGAACACAGGCTAGCTTATTGCTACGTGTTGTTGGCAGTGGCACGTCGTTGCATATGAATTGCAAACGAGGGTAACCCTATCAAAGTCAAGCCCATTCCGCCTCACTCCTGTATCAGTATTAATGAGACTTGTGGATAATTAGTTGAACAGAGGAAAGTATAATAGCTTCACAAAGGCCTTGCTCTCTAAGGAGGAGGAGAGGGTGTCAGGCGTCAGGGCTGTTTTGACGTGACGATCTATAACGGCACAAAGGAACACAGAAAGCCTCTCTAATGGAGAATGCATCCCTGCACAAAGCACAGCCACAGCAGAGTGAGAGTGAGTGAAAGAGAGAGATAATGAGAGAGAGAGAGCGAGAGAGAGAGAGAGAGAGAGAGAGAAAATGAGAGAGAGAGAATGAGAGAGAGAAATAGAGAGCGAGAGAAAGAAAGAGAGAGAGAGAGCGAGAGAGAGAATGAGAGAGAAAATGAGAGAGAAAGAGAGAGAGTGAAAGAAAGAGCGAAAGAGATAGAAAGAAAGAGAGAGAGCGAGAGAGAGACAGCGAGAGAAAGAGAATGAGAGAGAGAGAATGAGAGAGTGAGAAAGTCAAATCAAATCAAATTTATTTATATAGCCCTTCGTACATCAGCTGAAAGTGAGAGGGAAAAAGAGAGAGAGAAAAAGGGGCTGTCTATATTAGCAGTGTCCTTTGAGACTTCACCCTGCTAAAACGTTCTTTGTCCTACGAAGTTGTTCTCTTTGCTGTCGGTGTGTGTATGTTGAAAAGAGGTTGGGGGCTTTGCTGTGCGAATGTCAGCCACTGTAGTCTTGTGTGCGCTAGCCCTTGGGCCGTGATAGATGTGTGCCACGCGATGCCTGCGCGAGCTCCGCAATTTCCTTTTGGGCTTCAAAGAGAGCCCAATCAATCAACGGTGAAAACCTGATGAGTGGTTAAACACAGAAATGCGTCCTATGTTTCCTCTAAGATCAATCACCAAAGGGTGACATTTTCGGTGTGTCGGGTACAGTCGAGCCCCTAAATCCTATTTGGCAGGTTTTAGGAACATTACCTTGTTCCGATGCCGGGGGATTGTGTATTTACCCAGCTAAATTTCATTAGACCGAGGGATAAACCATATGAACTGAGTATACAAAACATTAGGAACACCTGCTCTTTCAATGAGATAGACTGACCAGGTGAATCCAGGTGAAAGCTATGATCCCTTATTGATTTCACTGGTTAAATCCACTTCAATCAGTGTTGCTGGATTGTGTATGTATGAAATTCAGAGGGTGAACGGTGTCATGACGTTGGCCTCTTTGGGGTACAGGGAGGACAGTTGACCCCCTCCCCTTTGTACCATCCCCCAACCTACCTTCCCCCCAACCCAGGCCCTGTGTGAAAGGGTTGTAAAAACTCTAAGAGGAGAATCTCCTACCACATGTTTCATAGAGAGACAAAGAAAATTCTTCCAACTCATAGAATTGGAGAACCGAACGACATTTTATGTTCTGGAGAAGGTATGGAAGATTGGTGAAGAATCCAGCTACGAACTGGTCCGCTTGGTACAATTTTGTGATACTCAGAAGAGACAATATAGCCATATTACCATAAAACTGTTTATATAATAGCCTCAGCGATGAGACTTGCATCATAATGGTTGTATAAAATGTATTAATAAGGATAAAGCTATTTGTAATACATTGAGATGCTATGTACTGATGTTAATGTGATAGAATTGTATTTCTGTACCAAGCTTAACTCAGTCATCGGCACACCCCCCAGGGACACAGACAGGACCAGGCGTCATTTGACAAGCCTGTTCTAGGGTCACTATAAAACTATACCCTGAGCTACATTTCTGCAGACCAGGCTTCCACTCCATGGCCAATAGGTTTTACCATCCAATTCCTCTACTGAAAGTGAACTATACCACGTGGTTAACTTCTTTGGGCTAGGGGGCAGTATTTTCACATCCGGATAAAAAACGTACCCGATTTAATCTGGTTCCGACTCCTGCCCAGTAACTAGAATATGCATATAATTATTGGCTTTGGATAGAAAACACCCTAAAGTTTCTAAAACTGTTTGAATGGTGTCTGTGAGTATAACAGAACTCCTATGGCAGGCAAAAACCTGAGAAGATTTCATGCAGGAAGTGGCCTGTCTGACAAGGTGTTGTTGTTCTTGCTTCTGTTTATTGAAGAGTCAGGATCTTAGCTGTAACGTGACACTTCCTACGGCTCCAATAGGCTCTCAGAGCCCGGGAAAAAACCTGAACGATGACGAGGCAGCCTCAGGCTGAAACACATTATCGCCTTTTCCAAGTGGCCCATCAGAGGACAATGGAATTAGGCACGTGCCCGATTCGACCCCGTGCAGTATTTTCCTTCGGCTGTTTAGCTAATTGCAGATTCCCGGTCGGAATATTATCGCTTTTTTATGAGAATAATGGCATAAAAATTGATTTTAAACAGCGGTTGACATGCTTCGAAGTACGGTAATGAAATATTTAGAAATCTTTTGTCACGAAATGCGCCGTGCGCGTGACCGTTATTTACCATTGGGATAGTGTCTAGAACTCACGAACAAAACGTCGCTGTTGGAACATAACGATGGATTATTTTGGACCAAACCTACATTTGTTATTGAAGTAGAAGCCCTGGGAGTGCATTCTGACGAAGAACAGGAAAGGTAAGACCATTTTTCTTATAGTAAATGTGATTTTGGTGAAGGCTAAACTTGCCGGGTGTCTAAATAGCTAGCCCTGTGATGCTGGGCTATCTACTCAGAATATTGCAAAATGTGCTTCATCCGAAAAGCTATTTTAAAATCGGACATATCGAGTGCATAGAGGAGTAATGTATCTATAATTCTTAAAATAATTGTTATGCTTTTTGTGAACGTTTATCGTGAGTAATTTAGTAAATTGTTAGTAAATTCCCCGGAAGTTTGCGGGGGGTATGCTAGTTCTGAACGTCACATGCTAATGTAAAAAGCTGGTTTTTGATATAAATATGAACTTGATTGAACAAAACATGCATGCATTGTATAACATAATGTCCTAGGTGTGTCATCTGATGAAGATCATCAAAGGTTAGTGCTGCATTTAGCTGTCTTCTGGGTTTTTGTGACATTATATGCTAGCTTGAAAAATGGGTGTCTGATTATTTCTGGCTGGGTACTCTGCTGACATAATCTAATGTTTTGCTTTCGTTGTAAAGCCTTTTTGAAATCCGACAGTGTGGTTAGATTAACGAGAGTCTTGTCTTTAAATAGCTGTAAAATAGTCATATGTTTGAGAAATTGAAGTAATAGCATTTCAAAGGTTTTGAAAATCGCGCCACAGGATTCAACTGGCTGTTACGTAGGTGGGACGAATTCGTCCCGCCGGTCCTAGAGAGGTTAACTTTTAGACTAGTGATACCGACAGAATAAGAACAAGTCTTTGATATTAATTATTAGTCTGCAGCTAAGTAAATTATATCATTGAACGCGAAGACCAACGAAACATCCATTCTATAACGACATTAATGAATGTCGCTTTGAAAGATCCATTCTAACCGAGAGAGAGAGAGAGCGAACTCTCCATCAGAACGACGCTCGAACAAGGATCCCGACGACACACTGAGCGTAAATATATATTGATTGCAATTGTTCCCGAATGAGTGAGCGTTCAATTGTCAATTGTTAATATTAATGAACTCTGTGTACCTCCTCAGCTGACCGTTTATGACCCATTGTCTAACAGACCAGCCATGCCTGTTAGCCATTAGGTCACATTACTATACCAATTATTTGTGACGATAATTACTGTTTGTATGTTTTCTGTTAACCTGTTTGGGATAGGGGGCAGTATTGAGAATTTTGGAAAAAATATGTGCCCATTTTTAACTGCCTCCTACACCAACTCAGAAGCTAGAATATGCATATTATTGTTCAGGTTTGGATAGAAAACACCCTAAAGTTTCTAAAACTGTTTGAATGGTGTCTGTGAGTATAACAGAACTCCTATGGCAGGCAAAAACCTGACAAGGTTTCATGCAGGAAGTGGCCTGTCTGACAAGGAGTCGTGCGTCTTGCATCTGTTTATTGAAGAGTAAGGATCTTAGCTGTAACGTGACAATTCCTAGGGCTCCAATAGGCTCTCAGAACCCGGGAAAAACCTGAACGATGACGAGGCGGCCTCTGGCTGAAACAGATTATTGCCTTTGGTAAGTGGCCGATCAGAGGACCATTGAATGAGGCGCATGCACGATTTGCCCCCGTGGAGAAATTTCATTCGGCTGTTTAGGGTCATTGCAGATTCCCGGTCGGAATATTATCGCTTTTCTACGAGATAAATGGCATAAAAATTGGTTTTAAACAGCGGTTGACATGCTTCGAAGTACGGTAATGGAATATTTAGACATTTTTTGTCACGCCATGCGCCATGCTCGTGACCGTGATGTAGCATTCTGATAGTGTCTAGAACTCACGAACAAAACGTCGCTGTTTGGATATAACGATGGATTATTTGGGACCAAACCTACATTTGTTATTGAAGTAGAAGTCCTGGGAGTGCATTCTGACGAAGAACAGGAAAGGTAAGAACATTTTTCTTATAGGAAATGTGATTTTGGTGAAGGCTGAACTGGGTGGGTGTCTAAATAGCTAGCCCGTGATGGCTGGGCTATGTACTTAGAATATTGCAAAATGTGCTTCATCCGAAAAGCTATTTTAAAATCGGACATATCGAGTGCATAGAGGAGTAATGTATCTATAATTCTTAAAATAATTGTTATGCTTTTTGTGAACGTTTATCGTGAGTAATTTAGCAAACTGTTAGTAAATTCCCCGGAAGTTTGCGGGGGGTATGCTTTTTCTGAACGTCACATGCTAATGTAAAAAGCTGTTTTTTGATATAAATATGAACTTGATTGAACAGACATGCATGTATTGTATAACATAATGTCCTAGGTGTGTCATCTGATGAAGATCATAAAAGGTTAGTGCTGCATTTAGCTGTGGTTTGGATTTATGTGACATTATATGCTAGGTTGAAAAATGGGTGTCTGATTATTTCTGGCTGGGCACTCTCCTGATATAATCTAATGTTTTGCTTTCGTTGTAAAGCCTTTTTGAAATCGGACAGTGTGGTTAGATTAAGGAGAGTCTTGTCTTTAAATAGCTGTAAAATAGTCATATGTTTGAGAAATTGAAGTAATAGTATTTCATACGATTCAAAAATCGCGCCACTGAATTCAGGTGGCTGTTACGTAGGTGGGACGAATTCGTCCCACCTGCGCCAGAGAGGCTTCTTCACGGTCCCGCGCATGGCGCATTGGCGTGTCAAAAATGTCTAAATATTCCATTACCGTACTTCGAAGCATGTCAACCGCTGTTTAAAACCAATTTTTATGCCATTTAACTCGTAGATTAGTGATAATATTCCGACCGGGAGTATGCATTGAGCCTAAACAGCCGAATAATATTTCTCCTCAGATGCGACTCGAGCACGCGCCTCATTCAAAGGTCCTCGGAGCAGCCACTTACAAAAGGTGATAATGTGTTTCAGCCTGAGGCTCCCTCGTAAACCTTCAGGTTTTTCGCGGGTTCTGAGAGCCTATTGGAGCCCTGGGAATTGTCACGTTACAGCTAAGATCCTTACTTTTCAATAAAAAGATGCAAGACGCACGACTCCTTGTCAGACAGGGTACTTCCTGCTTGAAACCTTGTCAGGTTTTTGCCTGCCATAGGAGTTCTGTTATACTCACAGACACCA
The DNA here is from genome assembly GCF_901001165.1 of Salmo trutta. NCBI lineage: Eukaryota > Metazoa > Chordata > Actinopteri > Salmoniformes > Salmonidae > Salmo > Salmo trutta. The sequence continues at coordinate 32,332,153 of NC_042983.1, read as the reverse complement.
TTCAAACAGTTTTAGAAAATTCAGAGTGTTTTCTATCCAAACCTGAACAATAATATGCATATTCTAGCTTCTGAGTTGGTGTAGGAGGCAGTTAAAAATGGGAACATATTTTTTCCAAAATTCTCAATACTGCCCCCTAGCCCAGACAGGTTTTAAACGATTAATCAGTTTAATCGCGTGATAATAATTACAGGGAGTTAATTGATAAACATGTCTTCAGTTTAATGGTACCCCAAAGACACGACAACGGGCAAGACAAAATACACTGCTCAAAAAAATAAAGGGAACACTTAAACAACACAATGTAACTCCAAGTCAATCACACTTCTGTGAAATCAAACTTTCCACTTAGGAGGCAACACTGATTGACAATACATTTCACATGCTGTTGTGCAAATGGAATAGACAACAGGTGGAAATTATAGGCAATTAGCAAGACACCCCCAATAAAGGAGTGGTTCTGCAGGTGGGGACCACAGACCACTTCTCAGTTCCTATGCTTCCTGGATGATGTTTTGGTCACTTTTGAATGCTGGCGGTGCTTTCACTCTAGTGGTAGCATGAGACGGAGTCTACAACCTACACAAGGGGCTCAGGTAGTGCAGCTCATCCAGGATGGCACATCAATGCGAGCTGTGGCAAGAAGGTTTGCTGTGTCTGTCAGCGTAGTGTCCAGAGCATGGAGGTGCTACCAAGAGACAGGCCAGTACATCAGGAGACGTGGAGGAGGCCGTAGGAGGGCAACAACCCAGCAGCAGGACCGCTACCTCCGCCTTTGTGCAAGGAGGAGCAGGAGAAGCACTGCCAGAGCCCTGCAAAATGGCCTCCAGCAGGCCACAAATGTGCATGTGTCTGCTCAAACGGTCAGAAACAGACTCCATGAGGGTGGTATGAGGGCCCGACGTCCACAGGTGGGGGTTGTGCTTACAGTCCAACACCGTGCAGGACGTTTGGCATTTGCCAGAGAACACCAAGATTGGCAAATTCGCCACTGGCGCCCTGTGCTCTTCACAGATGAAAGCAGGTTCACACTGAGCACGTGACAGAGTCTGGAGACGCCGTGGAGAACGTTCTGCTGCCTGCAACATCCTCCAGCATGACCGGTTTGGCGGTGGGTCAGTCATGGTGTGGGGTGGCATTTCTTTGGGGGGCCGCACAGCCCTCCATGTGCTCGCCAGAGGTAGCCTGACTGCCATTAGGTACCGAGATGAGATCCTCAGACCCCTTGTGAGACCATATGCTGGTGCGGTTGGCCCTGGGTTCCTCCTAATGCAAGGCAATGCTAGACCTCATGTGGCTGGAGTGTGTCAGCAGTTCCTGCAAGAGGAAGGCATTGATGCTATGGACTGGCCCGCCCGTTCCCCAGACCTGAATCCAATTGAGCACATCTGGGACATCATGTCTCGCTCCATCCACCAACGCCACGTTGCACCACAGACTGTCCAGGAGTTGGCGGATGCTTTAGTCCAGGTCTGGGAGGAGATCCCTCAGGAGACCAGCCGCCACCTCATCAGGAGCATGCCCAGGCGTTGTAGGGAGGTCATACAGGCACGTGGAGGCCACACACACTACTGAGCCTCATTTTGACTTGTTTTAAGGACATTACATCAAAGTTGGATCAGCCTGTAGTGTGGTTTTCCACTTTCATTTTGAGTGTGACTCCAAATCCAGACCTCCATGGGTTGATAAATTGGATTTCCATTGATTATTTTTGTGTTATTTTGTTGTCAGCACATTCAACTATGTAAAGAAAAAAGTATTTACTAAGATTATTTCTTTCATTCAGATCTAGGATGTGTTGTTTAAGTGTTCCCTTTATTTTTTTGAGCAGTATATTTAAGTCCCTTTGAACGGGGTATGGTAGTAGGTGACAGGCGCACCGGTTTGAGTGTTTCAAGAACTGCAACGCTGCTGGGTTTTTCAAGCTCAACAGTTTACCGTGTGTATCAAGAATGATCCACCACCCAAAGGACATCCAGCCAACTTGACACAACTGTGGGAAGATTTGGAGTCAACACGGGCTAGCATCCCTGTGGAACGCGTTTCAACACCTTGTAGAGTCCATGCCCCTAACCAATTGAGGCTGTTTTGAGGGCAAAAGGGGGTGCAACTCAATATTAGGAATGTTTTCCTAATGTTTTGTACACTCAGTGTACATTAAAGACCGCAATCTAAACTCCTCAGTCAACTCCGTATACAGTCTACCTAAGACCATGCACCTTTAAAGCTGATTAATCATATTTGAGCACAGGCATTGAGCCACACTTGGCTATGTTACTGGGATTTTTCCCCTGTGGTTATTCTTGGTATTTCATTTTTCTCATCCAGCATTTCTCGATGTCTTATTATATACGTTCCAAATGCATACGCCACAAAAATCTGCTGTAAAGTGCATCTTTCAACCAACAAACAATGTTGTTCACATTTAAAATGTCTCAGCAACCTGAGGAATGCTTAACGTTATAGCCTCGATTACAATCTCTGGTGGTCCCACATAAAATGGGTTGAGTGGTGGAGAGGGGGCAGAGTGAATCAGGGGCGGATTGAACCAACCACTGTGGTTGGCTGATCATCAGCATGATTACCTTGTATTTACAGTCACAGAATATTCTGAGAAGCTGGCACCCCCACCCTAACTGTGACTTCACAGAACCTCAACCCTCAGCCATCCCTCATCCTGACCCCTTATCAGGGCCAGTAGAGAGGAACCCTCCCTCATCACCACACTTGTTAGAACACATCATTTCTGTTAGTCAGGCTCCATATCCACTGTCCTCAATTTGAATCAGCTGTGCAAAAACCAAAATGTGCACTCAGGGGGCCCCTGGACCGAGTTTGGGAAACCCTGCGTTAGAGGACTGAGTTACATTGAGGACAGTGGATATGGAGCCTGACTAACAGAAATGACTGCCAACCCAATAAACCCACAAGGGACAGTGTACATATCTATGTTTTGGGATACATAATTGAGCCACAACTCTAGAGCATGCCAGCTTGTAGTCCTAAAAAACAGAAATGAGTTACCTCTGGTTAGTTCAGCCATTCCTTTTCCTTTCCTTTGTAAAACACTTTTTTTTGCTTACGGCACCTGGTATTCCCAGGCGGTCTCCCATCCCAGTACTAACCAGGCCCGACCCTGAACAGGCATGATCAGGGTGGTATGGCCACATGCGTATTTTTCTTTTTTTTTACCCAGTTTTCTCCCTGAATTAGGTCCCTTGGCTCATCTCTGCAACTTCTTAATGGGCTCGGGAGAGGCAAAGGTTGAGTCGTGCATCCTTCAAAACACTACCCGCCTGGCCGTCTACTTCATATCACACTGCTCACTTAACCCGGATGTTAGCCACAACAATGTGTCGGAGGAAACACTGATCAACTGACGACCTGGGTCAGCTTGCAGGCACCCGGCACTGTCTCAAGGAGTCACTAGAGCACGATGAGCCAAGGAAAGCCCCACCGGCCAAATCCTCCCCTACCCCGGGCAGCACTAGGCCAATTTCGCGCCGTCCTATGGGGGTCCCAGTGACGGCCGGTTGTGACACAGCCTGGGATCAAACCCCAGGCTGTAGTGACGCCTTAGCACTGCGGGGCCGTGCTCTTGACTGCTGTGCCACCCAGGACCAGCCATTCCTATGGGGGAAATTAATGAGGAAAGAACGAGGTTTGGGGATAAACGCAGAAAATAAGGTCTGAGAATAAGACAGGTTTAGGATATTAAGATCACTTTATTGGTTAATTGCACACAAGATCCAACCAAAATGTTACTTGTTCTTTTAACCCAGCCCCTTGAAAGACACACATAGTTTTTTTTGAAGAGGTGCAGGGGGCTGCCACACCGGGGACCATTGTTGTGGGGATTAAGTGCCTTGCTCAAGGGCACACCGGCAGGCAATACAGTGGGGGAAAAAAGTATTTGATCCCCTGCTGATTTTGTACGTTTGCCCACTTACAGAGAAATGATCAGTCTATAATTTTAATAGTAGGTTTATTTGAACAGTGAGAGACAGAATAACAACAACAAAAAATCCAGAAAAACGCATATCAAAAATGTTATAAAATGATTTGCATTTTAATGAGGGAAATAAGTATTTGACCCCTCTGCAAAACATGACTTAGTACTTAGTACAAAACCCTTGTTGGCAATCACAGAGGTCAGACGTTTCTTGTAGTTGGCCACCAGGTTTGCACACATCTCAGGAGGGATTTTGTCCCACTCCTCTTTGCAGATCTTCTCCAAGTCATTAAGGTTTCGAGGCTGACGTTTGGCAACTCGAACCTTCAGCTACCTCCACAGATTTTCTATGGGATTAAGGTCTGGAGACTGGCTAGGCCACTCCAGGACCTTAATGTGCTTCTTCTTGAGCCACTCCTTTGTTGCCTTGGCCGTGTGTTTTGGGTCATTGTCATGCTGGAATACCCATCCACGACCCATTTTCAATGCCCTGGCTGAGGAAAGGAGGTTCTCACCCAAGATTTGACGGTACATGGCCCCGTCCATCGTCCCTTTGATGCGGTGAAGTTGTCCTGTCCCCTTAGCAGAAAAACACCCCCAAAGCATAATGTTTCCACCTCCATGTTTGATGGTGGAGATGGTGTTCTTGGGGTCATAGGCAGCATTCCTCCTCCAAACACGGCGAGTTGAGTTGATGTCAAAGAGCTCCATTTTGGTCTCATCTGACAACAACACTTTCACCAGTTGTCCTCTGAGTCATTCAGATGTTCATTGGCAAACTTCAGACGGGCATGTATATGTATTCTTGAGCAGGGGGACCTTGCGGGCGCTGCAGAATTTCAGTTCTTCACGGCATAGTGTGTTACCAATTGTTTTCTTGTTGACTATGGTCCCAGCTGCCTTGAGATCATTGACAAGATCCTCCCGTGTAGTTCTGGGCTGATTCCTCACCGTTCTCATGATCATTGCAACTCCACGAGGTGAGATCTTGCATGGAGCCCCAGGCCGAGGGAGATTGACAGTTCTTTTGTGTTTCTTCCATTTGCAAATAATCGCACCAAATGTTGTCACCTTCTCACCAAGCTGCTTGGCGATGGTCTTGTAGCCCATTCCAGCCTTGTGTAGGTCTACAATCTTGTCCCTGACATCCTTGGAGAGCTCTTTGGTCTTGGCCATGGTGGAAAGTTTGGAATCTGATTGATTGATTGCTTCTGTGGACAGGTGTCATTTTTACAGGTAACAAGCTGCAGTTAGGAGCACTCCCTTTAAGAGTGTGCTCCTAATCTCAGCTCGTTACCTGTATAAAAGACACCTGGGAGCCAGAAATCTTTCTGATTGAGAGGGGGTCAAATACTTATTTCCCTCATTAAAATGCAAATCAATTTATAACATTTCTGACATGCGTTTTTCTGGATATTTTTGTTGTTATTCTGTCTCTCACTGTTCAAATAAACCTACTATTGAAATTATAGACTGATCCTTTCTTTGTCAGTGGGCAAACGTACAAAATCAGCAAGGGATCAAATACTTGTTTCCCCCACTGTAGCATCTAGGATTTGATACCAGCAACCCTCAGATTGCCAGCTCTGTTCCTGCCATATTTTCCCCGTCGGCCCTGGGATTCGAATTGGTAACCCCCTGGTTGCTGGCTCGCATCTCTAACCGCTAGGCTACCTGCCCCCCATGTCTTATACGTTTTGTTCTATGAGATAATAGCAGTCAGTTAACATGACATTTATGAATTATGAAGCCTTTATGTGTTTAAATGTGCTTGTTTTGATTGCATAAATGCTTCAAAATTTACACAAAGTTAGATGATGAAGATTACTTCATAGAAAAAAAATTATAAGATCTCCTAAGCCTGTGTTTACCACAGACCTTATTTTCGGCATTTATCCAAAAACCCTACAAAAACAAAATGTATTTCCCCATAGACTTTTTGGCCAACGAGACATGTGGCAGAGTTAGTGTCTACAAAAAGATGACATTACTATTGCTCTTTATTGGTGACTATCGCCTTTTCTAGTGTGTTTTACACAACAATGGAAAACATCTATGGTCTGAAAAGGCCAACAAAGTACAGTAAAGATATACATACATTTTTTATAGATTATGCAATCAAAAGTAATTTGTAACACACTGTGAACCCTCAGTCCTTTAAATTGTGTGTATTTGCCACTTGCATGCATTCATGGGTGGTAAATTAGGAAGTTCCAATTCAGAGCCTCTGCTCTAAATGTATACTTGGTGAGATGGCAGAGGGCTCTAACGTTGGCCTGATTATGTCACTTCCTTTTATTTGACACTGCTTCTTCAGCCCACCCTTCCCAGTGCTCTCTGATAGCAACTGGCATGGGTCCACATTAAGGGACAGTAGCCTTCTCAGCAGGACACATCCTGGGATGCTTTTAGCAAGTCCTTTCCTCTTTACCTTTCTATCTGTACATGTCCTTGCACCCTGCCATGACGAAATGGATCAGACACATTGACATTTGACAATGACAAATGAATGCACTTGCAAAGTCAGAAAGTATAAAAGGCACATCAAAGACGTAAGACGGAACTGCCTAAGACTCCGGCATGTCAAATATATCTCCCAGGGAGGTCAAAACAAAATACACCATTCAAGACGTTGACAGAATAGGAAGAGAAGGAAAGACTAGTCAGACCATGGAAATGTCACAACACTGGCAGAGGGGACCTTGGAAGAAAGTACTTCCTGTTCTGACCATGTGAGCCAATCAAACCTAATTAGGCTTGAGCCAATCAGACGAAGACTGCTCCAGGAGAAGAGTCGCCCCAACGGGGTGGTCAACGAAAGTTTGCTGGCATAAGTCTCTCCATAATACAGTCAGGCATTGACTCATTCACTTATTATTGGCAATACATAGGCCCTTATCACACATAGGACATTCTGTGAATCTGGAAAAGTCATGAATGCCCAGCTCGTAATGGAATGAAAGAAAGCCTGTGCTTCATTCCATAAAGAGTTTTGTTAACCAGTCAAGCTCATATGACTACATGGAGGTCTGTCAAGCACATTTCTCAAAAGGAAGAAAGTACGGGAGGAAAAGCTACAACAAAGAGATGCATAGAGGAAGTTAAAAGGTCATGGTGTTTTCCTTTTCCTTTCATCCAATATATACAGGGAATGTGATCCCATACAAGGTTACCCCAATAGAGATCTTAATATTCACAGAAAAAGCCCCAGCTGACTCCTCTTACACACCTCTGTGCAGAACACAAACACGGCTTCTTTCCTAACAGTTAATTAATAATAATAATGTCATAATAATTCATTAATAATAATGTCAGCACTGCTTCTGACACGTCAGGCATTGTAAATAAAGCAGCACATAATTATGTGTGAAAGAGTGACCTGTTCAACATCAGTAACATGATTTAAATAGTGTATTAGACTGAATGGAGATCATACTTCCATTAAGTGGTCAAATCTGCAATAAGGCTAAATTAGCATTAGTGCGTATATGGTATTACTCACACACTTTAACTAGTAAGAGGACGAAAATGCTGTGCCAAGCTTTTCACTTCAGCTTCACAGTACCTTTTTTCAAACATCACAGTGGAATCGTAGAGATGATTCTATGCAGATTGAAAGAGAATGAAATTGGCTACTTTAGGAGCACCATTATGCATACTGTAAAGAAGCTTGCACTGTGCAAGAACTCACGCTGAATGTACCGGAATTGTGAGGAGCTTTTAGCATGTCAATGTCTGAGTGGTCCAGCTCTAAGAGTAGAGCACAGAAATACAGCATAGCCATTATATAAAGTGCTATTTTGCACAGAAAGTCCAGTCTTGTGTTACATAATGGCCAACCAGTGCCCATTAAACCTGCAACTCCACCTCCGTTTACAAAAAGAACCGTAGATACAGTGCATTCGGAAAGTATTCAGACCCCTTCCCTTTTTCCACATTTTGTTACGTTACAGAATTATTCTAAAATGGACAAAATACCTTTTCCCCCTCATCAATCTACACACAATACCCCGTAATCACATAGCAAAAACAGGATTTTTGATTTTTTTTCAAACGTATTAAAAATATAAAATATAAATAACTTATTTATATACTGTAAGTATTCAGACCCTTTGCTATGAGACTCGGAAATGAGCTTAGAAGCATCCTGTTTCCATTGATCATCCTTGAGATGTTTCTACAACTTCAATGGAATCCACCTGTTTTAAATTCAATTAGTTGGTCATGATTTGGAAAGGCATACACCTGTCTATATAAGGTCCCACAGTTGAAAGTGCATGTCAGAGCAGAAACCAAGCCATGACGTTGAAGGACTTGTACGGTAGAGTAACCAGACGAAAGCAGTAAAAGGGTACATGACAGCCCGCTTAAAGTTTGCCAAAAGGCACCTAAAGGATTCTCAGACCATGACAAACAAGATTCTCTGGTCTGATGAAACCAAGATTGAACTATTTGGCCTGAATGCTAAGCGTCTCGTCTGGAGGAAACATGGCACCATCCCTACGGTGAAGCATGGTGGTGGCAGCATCATACTGTGGGGATGTTTTTCAGTGGCAGGGACTGGGAGACTAGTCAGGATCGAGGGAAAGATGAACGGAGCAAAGTACAGAGAGATCCTTGATGAAAACCTGCTCCAGAGCGCTCAGAGCCTCACACTGGAGAGAAGGCTGACCTTCTAACAGGACTACGACCATAAGCACACAGCCAAGACAACACAGGAGTGGCTTTGGGACAAGCCTCTGAATGTCCTTGAGTGGCCCAGCCAGAGCTCGGATTTGAACCCGATCAAACATCTCTGGAGAGACCTGAAAATAGCTGTGCAGTGATACTCCCTATCCAACCTGACAGACCTTGAGAGGGTCTGCAGAGAAGAATAGAAGAAACTCCCAAATACAGTTGTGCCAAGCTTGTAGCTTCATACCCAAGAAGACTCAAGGCTGTAATCACTGCCAAAGGTGTTTCAACAAAGTACTGAGTAAAGGGTCTGAATACTTCATTCTGGGGTATTGCTGATGAGGGTGAAAAATGATTTAATCCATTTTAGAATAAGGCTGTAACGTAAAAAAATATGGAAAAAGTCAAGGGATCTGAATACTTGCCGAATGCACAGTACATTATTAATGTATTACACAAGTTTATGGTGATTAATAAGGCCCTCACAAGCGAAATAATGAATGCTCCCTTACCACATATTAAAAATGCATATCAATTTCATCGTTAATTAAAACCAGTGGAGAGCAAACGGGTATTGCAGTAATTAAAAATAATGTGTATTTCTTATCTAATAAAGAGAAGAGATACTGTTACGTTCCCCAGTTTCTGTGTTGTTGTGGGTTTGTATGTGTGTGTATTTCAGGAAATGGCTTCCTGGATTCCTAAGCAGCTGATTGGTCGACCCCATCGCTGATTGGAGCTCTGACACCTCCCTCTTGTCAGGGGATACAGCTGTCTCTTCAATTACCAACTCCTTCTCCAGCTTGATAAAAGCCAGTGTTCCTTCGTCAGGGAGGAGAGCTTCTTTTTATGTCCTTTGTTGGTTGTTGTGGCGGTCAGTAAAAGTTTTGTTGATATTATTTTGTAGCCGCTCCTTCAGAGGTCTGTGTATGCGAATAGGACTTAGTATTATTGGTTAATGAAATTGTTCACGTAAATTATTGGTAAATTATTCTGTTTCATTTGTTCCCAGGGGGGGAAGGGGAAAGCACCTTGGGAGCGTTTAGGCAAGAGGCCTGTGGGCATACATAACCCGTAGTATTTAATCTGTCTATGCACACTAGGTAAGAACTCTAGAGAGAGGATTCCTTAACTTTGACTTTCTTTGCTTTGGTTCCGTCCAGACCCGTTTCCCCACATTACCGTGTTTAGAAATAATAAATTCCTTGTAAACGGTATTTTTCTCTGCCTCTGTCGTCCTTCCCCGCACCTATGATCATATACTTTTTTCACTCCACGGGGAGTTGAGGTGTAGTGGGGTGTTGCATTCCCTCCTCCAAGAGGCGTACGTAACAGATACTGTATGTCCTGATGTTCATAAAATTGCAGAACATTTCTGAAGCTGTCGGCAAATGCTATACAAATGTGTCACACTGTTTTATTAAGCACTGCTTCATATTACAACTTTAGCATTACAAAATAATTGTTCACCCAATTCTGTGATACATACACAGTACCAGTCAAAAGTTTGGACACACCTACTCATTCAAGGGTTTTTCATTATTTTTACTATTTTCTACATTGAGAATAATAGTGAAGACATAAAAACTATGAAATAACACATATGGAATCATGTAGTAACCAAAGAAGTGTTAAAAATATCAAAATATATTTTAGATTCTTCAAAGTAGCCACCCATTGCCTTGATGACAGATTAGCACACTTTTGGCATTCTCTCAACCAGCTTCACCTCAAATGCTTTTCCAATAGTCTTGAAGGAGTTCCACATATGCTGAGCACTTGTTGGCTGCTTTTCTTTCACTCTGCGGTCCAACTCATTCCAAACCATCTCAATTGGGTTGAGGTTGGATGATTGTGGAGGCCAGGTCATCTGATGCAGCACTCCATCGCTCTCATTCTTGGTCAAATAGCCCTTACACAGCCTGAAGGTGTGTTGGGTAATTGTCCTGTTGAAAAACAAATAATAGTCCACTAAGCGCAAACCAGATGGGAAGGCGTATTGCTCCAGAATGGGATGACGTATTGCTGCAGAATTCAAGTGTCCCTTGAATTCTAAATAAATCACTGACAGTGTCACCAGCAAAGCACTCTCACACATTCACACCTCCTCCTTCATGATTCACGGTGTGAACCACACATGCGGAGATCATCCGTTCACCTACTCTGCATCTCAAAAAACATGGCAGTTGGAACCAAAAATCTCAAATTTGGACTCATCAGACCAAAGGACAGATTTCCACCGGTCTAATGTCCATTGCTCTTGTTTCTTGACCCAAACAAGTCTATTCTTATTATTGGTGTCTGTTAGTATTGGTTTCTTTGCAGCAATTCGACCATGAAGGCCTGTTTCATGCAATCTCCTCTGAACAGTTGATGTTGAGTTGTGTCTGTTACTTGAACTCAGTGAAGCACTTATTTGGTCTGCAATTTCTGAGGCTGGTAACTTTAATGAACTTATCCTCTGCAGCAGAGGTAACTCTGGGTCTTCCTTTGCTGTGGCGGTCCTCATGAGAGCCAGTTTCATCACAGCGCTTGATGGTTTTTGCGACTGCACTTGAAGAAACTTTCAAAGTTCATGAAATGTTCCGGATTGACTGACCTTCATGTCTTAAAGTAATGATGGACTGTCGTTTCTCTTTGCTTGTTTGAGCTGTTCTTGCCATAATATGGAATGGTTATTTTACCAAATAAGGCTATCTTCTGTATACCACCCCTACCTTGTCACAACACAACAGATTGGCTAAAAGACATTTCACAAATGTACTTTTAACAAGGCACATCTATTAATTGAAATGTATTCCAGGTGACTACCTCATGAAGCTGGTTGAGAGAAGAGTGTGCAAAGCTGTCATCAAGGCAAAGCGATGCTACTTTGAAGAATCTCAAATATAATGTTTTGATTTGTTTAACACTTTTTTCGTTACTACATGATTCCATATGTGTTATTTCACAGTTGTGATGTCTTCACTGTTATTCTACAATGTAGAAAATAGTAAAAATAAAGAAAAACCCTGAAATGAGTAGGTTTATCCAAACCTTTGACTGGTACTGTACATTTTTACCATTTTTATTTTACTCTGGGGTCAAACATGCACATTTAGTTTTTTACAAGTACAGGATTCTTTCCACATGGATATATTCACACAACTAAAGCTTGTAACACCTGACCCTATCAAACAGCAAACATTGGCTGATTACTGTGTGGTTTGCCATGACTGGTGTTAGGGAACATATTCAAATGAAGGCTGTGTTTCCTGGATGTAGGTTGTGTTGCCTGGATGAAGGCTGTGTTGCCTGGATGAAGGCTGTTGCCTGGATGTCAGGCAGCCTTTCAGCTAATATGGCTGGTGAGAGAGGTTCCATTGAGTTCACACTCACATACCCCCTCTATAACCCTGGTATTACATGTTGACTTGATGGCAGTGGCACCTTGTAACAAGGTCAGATTTCTGTATGAGTTCTTAACATGGTAATTCACAGGTGACTTTCAAACCTGTAATTACAAAACATTAGTTACTTAGTGAAACAAGAAAGTATAATAGCACCAGTAATTTTTTCATTTTGTGTACTGTCGATGTGTGTACTGTCTGTGTGTGTGTGTGTACGCGTGCTTGTGTTTGTGCTTTCCTGCGTGTGTGTACACATTTGTGAGTAACTGAAAAAACATAACATGATACTACATGTGTTTTGCCTTGCATATTGTTTTTAAACACTTTCATTCACATGCTCAAATGTGCACGTGATATGGAATGTCCCATGAAGAAAATCAACTTTGCTATGAAATAAACAGAGGCATTACTTTTAAAAGATCAAAAAACTTGAAAAGATCCAGATTAGGTTATTAATCTGTATACTTGAATAACAAAGAAGAAAATTCTACCATAACACCATAGCAACACACGATTCTGACCTCATTGTAACCATCTAAAACAGAAGAAATGATTAAGAAGAGATGCACAGGACATGATGTGAGCATGGAGATATGAATGTCAGAGTTAGGGTCAAATCCATCTAAATTAATGGATTCAAGAATTTAGTCACATCTAACAATTTCATATCCAATTAAAACTGACTGAGAGTGAAATGGAATTGACCCGTACTTTTATTTGTATTTTTTGGGGGGTTAGATCAGCTTTTAGATTGCAGAAAGATTGTAGCTTCCATCAATGTAATTGTCTGCATCACTTCCAAACCCCCATATTGTCACGACTTGCGCCGAAGTCGGTCCCTCTCCTAGTTCGGGCGGCGTTCGGCGGTCGACGTCACCGGCCTTCTAGCCATCGCCGATCCACTTTTCATTTTCCATTTGTTTTGTCTTTGTCTTACACACCTGGTTTCAATCCCCCAATTACTTGTTCATTATATAACCCTCTGTTCCCCCATGTTTGTTTGTGAGTGATTGTTTGTATGTTATACGGTCCGTTATGTGGGCTCGCTTGGTTGTATTATATTTGTCTATTTTGAGTAAATTACGTTTATTTACTCATATCTGCTGTCCTGTGCCTGACTCCTCTACACAAGCTACACACAGACCATATTACACATATATTTTTTGCAAATATATACGTACATAAATATATATATATATATATATATATATATATACAGTTGAAGTCGTAAGTTTACATACACCTTAGCCAAATACATTTAAACTCAGTTTTTCACAATTCCTGACATTTAATCCAAGTACAAATTCCCTGTTTTAGGTCAGTTAGGATAACCATTTTATTTTAAGAATGTGAAATGTCAGAATAATTGTAGAGAGAATGATTTATTTCAGCTTTATTTCTTTCATTACATTCCCAGTGGGTCAGAAGTTTACATACACTCAATTAGCATTTGCTAGCATTGCCTTTAAATTGTTTAACTTGGGTCAAACGTTTCGGGTAGCCTTCCACAAGCTTCCCACAATAAGTTGGATGAATTTTGGCCCATTCCTCCTGACAGAGCTGGTGTAACTGAGTCAGGTTTGAAAGGCCTCCTTGCTCGCACACACTTTTTCAGTTCTGCCCACAGGTTTCTATAGGGTTGAGGTCAGGGCTTTGTGATGGCCACACCAATACCTAGACTTTGTTGTCCTTAAGCCATTTTGCCACAACTTTGGAAGTATGCTTGGGGTCATTGTCCAGTTGGAAGACCCATTTGCGACCAAGCTTTAACTTCCTGACTGATGTCTTGAGATGTTGCTTCAATATATCCACATAATTTTTCTTCCTCATGATGCCATCTACTTTGTGAAGTGCAACAGTCCCTCCTGCAGCAAAGCACCCCCACAACCTGATGCTGCCACCCCTGTGCTTCATGGTTGGGATGGTGTACTTCGGCTTGTAAGCCTCCCCGTTTTTCCAACAAACATAACGATGGTCATTATGGCCAAACAGTTCTATATTTGTTTCGTCAGACCAGAGGACATTTCTCCAAAAAGTATGATCTTTGTTCCCATGTGCAGTTGCAATCCGTAGTCTGAATTATAAGTGAAATAATCTGTCTGTAAACAATTTTTGGAAAAATGACTTGTGTCATGCACAAAGTAGATGTCCTAATCAACTTGCCAAAACTATAGTTTGTTGACAAGAAATGTGTGGAGTGGTTGAAAAACGAGTTTTAATGACTCCAACCTAAGTGTATGTAAACTTCCGACTTCAACTGTACATTCATACACTGCCGTTCAAAAGTTTGGGGTCACTTAGAAATGTCCTAGTTTTCAAAAGAAAAGCACATTTTTTTGTCCATTAAAATAACTTCAAATTGATCAGAAATACAGTGTAGACATTGTTAATGTTGTAAATGACTAGTAGCCGCAAAACACCAGTCTCAAAGTCAACAATGAAGAGGCGACTTCGGGATGCCGGCTTCTCGGCAGAGTTCCTCTGTCCAGAGTCTGTGTTCTTTTGCCCATCGTAATCTTTTCTTTTCATTGGCCAGTCTGAGATATGGCTTTTTCTTTTTATCTCTGCCTAGATGGCCAGTATCCCGGAGTTGCCTCTTCACTGTTAACGTTGAGACTGGTGTTTTGTGGGTACTATTTAATGAAGCTAGACACTCTAATATACTTGTCCTCTTGCTGAGTTGTACACCGGGCCCTCCCACTCCTCTTTCTATTCTGTTTAGAGCCAGTTTGTGCTGTTCTGTGAAGGGAGTAGTACACATTGTTGTACCATATCTTCGGGTTCTTGGCAATTCCTCGCATGGAATAGCCTTCATTTCTCAGAACATGAATAGACTGATGAGTTTCAGAAGAAAGTTATTTGTTTCTGGACATTTTGAGCCTTTAATCGAACCCACAAATGCTGAAGATCCAGATACTCAACTAGTCTAAAGAAGGCCAGTTTTATTGCTTCTTTAATCAGGACAATAGTTTTCAGCTGTGCTAACATAATTGCAAAAGGGTTTTCTAATGACCAATTAGCCTTTTAAAATTATAAACTTGGATTAGCTAACACAACATGCCATCGGAACACAGGAGTGATGGTTGCTGATAATGGGCCTCTGTACGCCTTTGTAGATATTCCATAAAAAAAATCTGCCGTTTCCAGCTACAATAATCATTTACAACATTAACAATGTCTACACAGTATTTCTGATCAATTTGATGTTATTTTAATGGACAAATAAATATGCTTTTCTTTCAAAAACAAGGACATTTCTCGGTGACCCCAAACTTTTAACGGTAGTGTACATTTTATGGACACATTCTATTTTACAATAGTTCTATTTTGTTTGTTTTTGCTCCTGTCCTTCATCTACCCTCAACCTCTCCCATCTATTTCTGATGTCCATCCGGTTTGATTTCTATTTGCCATATCTTTCAAAATGTGCTCTTTCACAAAAGTTATTAACCTATATACGTTTTACGGGCACAGTATGTTTTACATTAGTTATCTTGTTGTTATTAGTTGTTATTAGTCCCAACCTTCAGCTCCATTCAACCCCTCCCATCTTTCTCTTAACACCATCCATATTGGATTTCTATTTGCCATATATTTGTTCAACTGTGCTGTGATGTTTCACAAAAGTTCTGAACCTTTATTCTCACTGTTTCTACAGATTGTAAAATTGAATATATTTTTTTGTTGCTAAAAGTATTATTACATTATTAATCGATTGACTATGACTTTTCAGTGTTAGCTCCAGGTAAATATTGCAAGTATTCAGCCATTCCTGGACCTGTGACGAAAAACAAGCTACATATGGACAAATTACCTTATGATTCTGCCTCTTCGCAACAAAATCTACAGAGCTGGGTAGGTTGGATCCCCCATGTAAATAACATTCTATAGGTTGCAAGAATTTTGTATAATAATTTAAATAAAAAATTCAAAGTTTTCAATCCGCTGTTGTTTTGCGTATCAATTCATTAAAACCTGTTAGGGCTAGGGGGCAGTATTTACACCGCCGGATAAAAAACGTACCCGATTTAATCTGGTTACCACTCCTACCCAGTAACTAGAATATGCATATACTTATTGGATATGGATAGAAAACACCCTAAAGTTTCTAAAACGGTTTGAATGGTGTCTGTGGGTATAACAGAACTCATATGGCAGGCAAAAACCTGAGAGATTCCTTTACAGGAAGTGGCCTGTCTGACCATTTATTGGCTTTCTTGGTCATCTCTATTCATTACAAAGGATCTCTGCTGTTATGTGACACTTCCTACGGCTCCAATGGGCTCTCAGAGCCCGGGAAAAACCTGAATGACGTAATTCAAAGCCCTGGCTGAAACACACGAGCGCTTTTGCTAAGTGGTCTATCAGAGGACAAAGGGCTTCATGCTCGTGCACTGGCCGCCCCCGTCTTTCTGTTTTTCCCTCTATTTAGCGAAACGCAGATTCCCGGTCGGAATATTATCGCTTTGTTACGAGATAAATTGCATAAAAATTGATTTTAAACAGCGGTTGACATGCTTCGAAGTACGGTAATGGAATATTTAGAAATTTAGAAACGCACGAACAAAACGCCGCTGTTTGGATATAACGATGGATTATTTGGGACCAAACCAACATTTGTTATTGAAGTAGAAGTCCTGGGAGTGCATTCTGACGAAGAACAGGAAAGGTAATAACATTTTTCTTATAGTAAATCTGATTTTGGTGAAGGCTAAACTTGCCGGGTGTCTAAATAGCTAGCCCGTGATGGCTGGGCTATGTACTTAGAATATTGCAAAATGTGCTTTCACCAAAAAGCTATTTTAAAATCGGACATATCGAGTGCATAGAGGAGTTCTGTATCTATAATTCTTAAAATAATTGTTATGCTTTTTGTGAACGTTTATCGTGAGTAATTTAGTAAATTGTTAGTAAATTCCCCGGAAGTTTGCGGGGGTATGCTAGTTCTGAACGTCACATGCTAATGTAAAAAGCTGTTTTTTGATATAAATATGAACTTGATTGAACAAAACATGCATGTATTGTATAACATAATGTCCTAGGTGTGTCATCTGATGAAGATCATCAAAGGTTAGTGCTGCATTTAGCTGTCTTCTGGGTTTTTGTGACATTATATGCTAGCTTGAAAAATGGGTGTCTGATTATTTCTGGCTGGGTACTCTGCTGACATAATCTAATGTTTTGCTTTCGTTGTAAAGCCTTTTTGAAATCGGACAGTGTGGTTAGATTAACGAGAGTCTTGTCTTTAAATAGCTGTAAAATAGTCATATGTTTGAGAAATTGAAGTATTAGCATTTCTAAGGGATTTGAAAATCGCGCCACAGGATTCAACTGGCTGTTGAGTGGGTGGGACGCAAGAGTCCCACCTAGCCCTGAGAGGTTATTAACCATGTGCCATGGAATCGGTAAGTCAAAAATCTCTTCCCAACTATTTTGCAAGCCCTACTTCACGTAGGCTCATCTTTCCAGACTATTGACACCTGGGAGATACCCAAAGTATTCCCATTACCAACCAGAAACACTAACAACCAGACAACATTGATAGAGACTTCTCAACTCTGGGATCTGCAATAAATAATATTTCAGTTCCATTTAATACTTACAGAGCTTCTAAAAAGCTTCTTCTGTTACATTTCTTTTCCTCTTTCAAGGTAACTGGAAATTGGATGTGATTGCCAAACATGCTTTCTGAGGCAGCAGAAGATGCATTGGAGGGCCTTTATAATAAACCACTGTGCTGTTCCTAAAGGCATAGTTCCCCAAATGACAAAATCACACATTGTTTTCCTTACTATGTAACCAGTCTATGGACAAGGTACGCCAGCAATCCATCCTGTTATACACCATATGCTAATAATAAGTACATCAAATAACATCAGCCAGCTGCTTGGGGAAGCATGAGGACAATATCACAGAAATGCTTATGGAGGCACACTAACTAGAGGTTTTTATTTTATTTATTTTTTATTTAACCTTTACTTAACTGGGCAAGTCAGTTAAGAACAAATTCTTATTTACAATGACGGCCTACACCGGCCAAACCCGGACGAAGCTGGGCCAATCGTTAGCCGCTCTATGGGACTCCCAATCAAAGCCGGTTGTGATACAGCCTGGTACAGAGCTCATACAGGGATGGAATGTTTTCCACTCACTAACTACCCTGACTCATAGGGCTATTTTCAAGTAAGAAGAATGTGTAGAATGCTTATTGAGGCTTTTTTATAGAAGAGCATTCTCAAAAAAAGGAAGAATCTAATTGAATAATCACTCCTACCATCTCGAATTATATACCACTCAATTATAGGCTTACTTCAATGAGTTTCATTCTTTCATGCATATTTGCGTGATCAAATATTGTGGACTTGGTTGGTTGTTTGGCAGTGTTCTGGACCAAAATGGTTTCGAGTTCTCAAACTTGGGGAATATATGTTGTTGATCAATGGTAAACATTTGTTCCATGAAATTCTCTGTTGCAAGGGAGAACAACACAAGTCTCTGATTGGTTGAATGCCTGTTTACAGTCTGTGGAGTATAAGGCGAGGGATGTATGTTTGTTCAAAGAGAGAAAGGAACTAAAAGCATCACATAAACATCATTGGTAAAAAGTTAAAAGAAAACTAAACAACAAAAAAAGAGAGACACATGGAGATCAGTCAAGCAAAGTGATACTGACTGGGCTTGATCAATCAATCAATCAATCAATCAATCAATCAATCAATCAATCAATCAATGCAGCAGGAGCCACAGCAGTCACAGGGGTGTGTGTGTGTGTGTGTGTGTGTGTGTGTGTGTGTGTGTGTGTGTGTGTGTGTGTGTGTGTGTGTGTGTGTGTGTGTGTGTGTGTATATGTGTGTGGGGGCTTGTGTGGTCTTGTGTGTGTGTGTGTATGTGTGAGTATATGTGTGTGTTAAGATGATATATTTTCCCTCGGGTCTGGACCGGGTCCTGTTTGAATGACATTGGGTCTCGGGTCTATGTAACTACAACTGAGTGGACCTGAATAGACCCGACCACGACTCTGCATAGCCTAAAGCATATTTATTTTACACTAATAAAGTGAATTGATTGACTTATAGAAGGCTTGGCCAACATATAAATACCTATTCATTAACCAGAAGGGCAACTTGGCTGATAAACACATTCTTTTGGTCACTTGGGTTTAACCTGGTCGGGTCTAGGTCTGGTTGTCGTCGGGTCAGAGAAGACCTCTAAGTGTGTGTGTGTGTGTGTGTGTGTGTGTGTGTGTGTGTGTGTGTGTTTGAGAGAGTGGGAGAGTGGTTGAAGGGATACAGGAAAGGTCATATGATTGTACTGATGATGGGTAGAACACACATACACACACACAAATGAGGGGAACACAAGTTACCAATTGTAGAAATACCCCACCTGCTGAAGTCAGCTCCACACCATCTACTGCTGTAGAGACAGAGGGAGGGGAGGGAGGGAAGAGGGGAGCAAGGGAGGAGGGAGGAGCAAAAGAGAGAGCAGTTACTTTATTGTTAGACTTTCAAATAATACTACTAAAGGGTAGCTATAAAGGCTTTAATGGCATAATACTACTAAAGGGTAACTATAAAGGCTTTAATGGTATAATACCACTAAAGGGTAACTATAAAGGCTTTAATGGTATAATACTACTAAAGGGTAGCTAAAAAGGCTTTAATGGTATAACTCCATCATGAACACTGAAGGTTTTGTATTTACAATATAATTATTGATCAAATAATTTACTAATCCTTCGACTGATGGATGGATGAGTCACTCAAATACTCCGTTAATAATCCTCCCACTTTGAGTCACAATGTACAGTACATCCAACACTGTGGACTCAATATATTACCCCCCAAACCCCCACCCCACCATCACAACGCAATAACATGCATGCATACTGTATGATATAACAGGTGAGCGGGTGACAATCAACCAGACACAGTACCACAGAAAAGCCTAAATGTACACAATGCCATCATGAAATGTTAGCGCTTGGCCAAACCCCATCCCCCTCAAGGTCTCCATGGCTAAAATACTGGCTACTAGCCTCTGACTAATGTGGACTCATCATTCTGGACCAGTGTACAGTAGGACTACTTTGTGAGGCATACACGGCCGAATCACCCTCCTAATCCGATTCCTATGCCATGGGTGAGTGGCAGGGCTGAGGGCTGGGCTGTCTCCCATCGTTATCACAGCTCTCTATCTCTACCCCAATCATAAGCTAGAGCAGGCCTGCCTCAAACACGCAGACACACCCCCAGCCAGACACAGAGACCCCAAGGGGAGGAGTTACTGTATATACTGTAAAGCTGTGGTTTTCCCTGATGTTGTGGCATCTACCATGTTATTTTTCTTGACGTAAACATGAGGTTGCATGTGGGAATGGTAAGGACTACATATACCATGAGATAGAAAGAGAGAAAAAGAAAGAGAGAAAGCGAGGAGAGAGAGAGAGAGAGAGAGAGAGAGCTATGCGAATTTCAATATTCAAAGTTCTGACAACGTCGCAACATTTCCTTCCATTCCACACACAAAAACAGACACATTGTTTGCTTCAAATATTATTTGCTAAAGTTGCTATCGTTGGGTCCCCTCAAACACCGGGGTACCGGGCCATGTAAAATTCACCCACTGTCTGTCTCTTTGTTAATCGCCAACCTGCCTCTAGGCCTACTACTGGTCTGAAGTAGCTCCTAGAGAGCGAGCGCCAGCAAAGGTTGTGCAGCACCTCTCATCATTTGGTTTATTCCTTTTAAGGGGTGCTTTCATTGTTTACCAGAAATACTGATGTTTGTGCAAATGTCTTTGTTTTGATGAACGTGTTCATTGTTGGCCATTGTTATTTACATTTTACATTTTAGTCATTTGGCAGACGCTCTTATCCAGAGCGACTTACAGTAGTGAATGCACACATTTCAATTCATTTCATAATTTTTTTTTTTTTCTCGTACTGGCCCCCCGTGGGAATCGAACCCACAACCCTGGCGTTGCAAACACCATGCTCTACCAACTGAGCCACAGGGAGGCTATTTATGTCAAGTGTGCAGTAGTATTGCCTGTGAAATGTAGCCAAATGTGAAGTGTAGCCTTTTCATTAAAAAAATTGGCTACCAGTTTAAATGTGTGAATGGTTTGTGCCAGGCTAGGGCAGGTCCTGTGATGTCCATTCTCTTCTCTAACTGTCATTACCTTACAGTCCAAGGTGTAGGAATTCAGAGACAGACTGGATATATTTAGCCATTCTTGAATGACAAACGTCAAGGCCCAATGCAGCTACTTTTTTATGTCAATATCAAATAACTTCTGGGTAACAATTAAGCACCTTACTGTAATAGATTTCCATTAAAATGGGGGAAAAAACTATTTCTCAAGCAATAATTTTAAAGACACTTGAGCAGGGTACTGTTTAAAACGTGTTGAACATGTTGAGCATTTTAGCCAAATACAATACTGAGAGAGAGAGACACATGGAACAGACTCAATTTCCTTTTCACAAAACCAAACATCAACATTGTCTCTGCCAATATTCTCTGGAGGGACCCTAGTCCTAAAAATACAATCACATTCTCAGACAGACGCTAAATCATCTCCAAGGGTTCTAGTACCTTGCACATTACCACGCTAATCCAATTTACGGAGTCTGTTTTATGTCTTCTTGTCAGTCCTTTTAACCCATGACTCGTTACTACTGGTAAGAGTTTTTCCTGTTTTCCTGTTGGCTCATCCAATGTTCTATCATCTGGACAGTGTCATAGCGGTGATTACTAAAGATAAGAGTTCCTTTAAAACACACACGCATAAAAACACACACATAAGAATGCCAGTAAACAGATGCATATGAATGAACATCCATAAAGAAATGCACCGAAAACCACAGCTCATGAGTAACTGAGGACAAAGACAGTGAAGAAGCAAAAACTAGGAAGTTGATCTCCTGCTATCCCATATGTCTGGCATGAGAAGCTCCTCGTGGATGTTTCCCATGCACCAGAAGACTCCTCTGATCCCAAGACCAAGAGACTAAACACATTCCACAGTTCTCTTATTGTGGTTTCCCTTGTGTCCCTTTCTCTTCATCCACTGTAAAGGCCAACACATGCACGTACGCACACACCTACCCACTCACACACACACACACACACACACACACACACACACACACACACACACACACACACACACACACACACACACACACACACACACACACACACACACACACACACACACACACACTCTCACACATACACACACACACACACACACACACACACACACACACACACACACACACACACACACACACACACACACACTCTCACACATACACACACACACACACACACACACACACATACAAAAGACAAGGGTTGTTCCTATGATATATTATCCAAACCAATTTCCCCTCCTATGTCAAGTGGTGTTCCAAAGATGATGGTAAGACCAATGTTATCTCAGGCTGCGACTAGCCCAACAACACTGGGGAATTGTCCTGGACAGCACACGCAAAAACATGGCCAGAGGACCGACGTGTGAGTCTGTGTGTGTATCTATGTAAGTTTGTGTGTGTGTATATATATGTAAGTGTGTGTGTGTGTGTGTGTGTGTGTGTGTGTGTGTGTGTGTGTGTGTGTGTGTGTGTGTGTGTGTGTGTGTGTGTACATATACATCTAAGTATGATTATTTCCACAGTATGATGTTGTTGAAGCTAGTTGGATGAAGATATTTTCTGTAATGTTATTTTATTGTGGCTTGCCAAGAAAAACATACTGTATCGTTGACTTTGCTCAGCTCAATACAATTTTGACTGGGGGCATAACAAACAATCTCAACTCCAGCCATATACACTGAGTATACCAAACATTAGGAACAACTTCCTAATATTGAGTTGCACCCCCCCTTTTGCCCTCAACTTCAATTTGTCGGGGCATGGACTCTACAAGGCGTCGAACATGTTTGACAGGGTTGCTGGCACATGTTGATTCCAATGCTTCCCACAGTTATGTCAAGTTGTCTGGATGTCATTTGGGTGGTGGACCATTCTTTATACACACGGGAAACTTTTTAGTGTGAAAATCCCAGCAGCGTTGCAGTTCTTGACACAAACCGGTGCACCTGGCACCTACTACCATACCCTGTTCAAAGGCACTTAAATATTTTGTCTTGCCTATTTACCCTCTGAATGGCACACATATACAATAAATGTCTCAATTGTTTCAAGGCTTTAAAATCCTTATTCTCCCCTTCATCTACACTAATTGAAGTGGATTTAACAAGTGGCATCAATAAGGGATCATAGCTTTCACCTGGATTCACCTGGTCAGTCTATGTCATGGAAAGAGCAGGTGTTCTTAGAGTTTTTTCCCAATTGATAACACACGTTTGCTGAAACTACATCTCAGGTACTCAAAAATCTAAACACAAAACAGTTAGCCAATTTCCCCAAATCCCACAGACCTCTTGCTAAATGAAACACTGTAATCAAAATCACAGCAATGTACTCCCTGCTCAAAGTGAAACTCTGCACACAAATGAGACATACACACATCAAATGAATGTAACTTAGTGACAACCGAGATCCCACTAATGTGACATATTCAAAACATTATTATCAGAACCTTTTTCAGTGTAAAGAGTAAGATTTTGTTGTTACAGTATACTGTATATTGTTTGTGTGTACTCAAACAAGAACATTTTATATTTAACATTACTCAATACATGTCAAACAGCATACTGTAAGCACACATTCAATAAATATATTTTGCATATGCAAAGGAAGAAAAGTAGGCTTATTTGTACTACTGTAGTGTATGTTATATCAATTGTACAGAATAGATAAAGAAACTGTCAAAATGCAATACAATCTAAATCATAAGTCAAGAAACAAATCAGTCATGTCTGTTGTTTTGGTCCGGCCACAAATGTTCCTTAACATCACAGGAGATATTCTCCTTGGCCAGACAGCAGGGGAAATATCTTCTGGCATGACGCATCCACCCCTGACAGGACTCTGCTGGAATGTCACCACAGGCCTCCTCCATTGCCTGGAGAAGGGCCATCCGTTCATGGGGTTTGCGATCATACACCTTCCACCGCCATGCTGAAAACAACTCCTCAATGGGGTTGAGAAATGGGGAATCTGGTGGGAGATAGAGAATTATAAACCTGAGATGGTCATGGAACCAGCTGCAGACCTGAGCAGCCCGATGGAAACTCATGTCCCAAATTAGGATATACATTTGCTGCTCAGGATCACATGGCCCTCTATGCTCTGGCTTAAAAGATTGTCATGTAAGGTGTTCAGGAAATGAAGGAGATGGGCAGTGTTGTATGTTCCAAAGGTGGCATGGTGGTGGAGGACCCAATTGTGGCTCATAGCTGCGCATATGGTGACATTTCCCCCTCACTGGCCAGTTACTTCAATGATGGTGTGTTGACAATGATGTTCCCTCCTCTCCTCCTCGTCTTCGCTAAATTGAATCCAGCCACGTCTATGAAAATTTGTTACTGGGGGATGGGACTTGCAAAGGTAGATAGAGCATTGTTTGTTATATGTTTGTTATAGAACTGCAATCTGAGTATAAAGCAAAACATGTGCCAATAGTATTGCAGATTTGGTGTATGGTTCTGCCAAATGAGTTACAGGTTTGTGTCATTGTGCCTCATGGGCCAGTTTTAGTGTGTAAACAATTGGGAAAAACTGTAATGTTTTGTATACCCAGTGTAGAACTAACAAATGCTAAAAATAAACTATTGTGAAATATTGTTCTCATGTTATCTTCCCAATGCCTCCAAACATTTCTCAGTATATTGTAGATAAATACTAATGTATTTGTTTTCTTTGTTTGGTAAGAATGGCTTACAGCAAGACATTTTACTGTATAAGATTCTACAAAATATGACTTAATATGTCATTTCTCCAGCACCACAATAGAAATAAAACTCCAAGCAATGCCGACAGCATTATGAAACTACTCAAAGTCTTAAACATAATGGGAAATGTTCCAACCTCACTTTTCTTAAAATTTGCAAAAGCTCATTAAGAGAAAAAGACTGGACTATTGCATCCATTGAGCAGTCATATAACTTGCAAACATTGTATCCTGTCAAAATCATCACTCTCTAAATGTTAGAAAATTGCACCGTTTTGTAATGAATTACAGCTGGTAAGATTTGTCTCTTCCACTACAATTGTAGCCTAGGGGACTTCTTTTGTGAGAAGTTTGAGTGGCAGTAACTGCAAAGTGCATTTCCATAGCTTTTGTGTCTGTGTCTGTCTACGCTTCAAAAAAGAAAAGAAAACTTTCATAGAGGCGAGACTTTTTCAAAGTGTGTAGGCTTTCTGTTGGTTATGTATGCATTGTGCTCAGCAATTTTAACTGTCACTGTCTATGAATAAACTTAAGTTAACTCTTAAAGGTAAACAAAGTTGGGACCAAAGACTTGACTTCTGCTTGCCAATAGTGGCCATGTTTTAGATTGCCAGCCAGCCTGTTTCATGATGGAAGAGCGCGTGTGCCAGTAACCCACAGCAGATGTTGCCTGCTTGGATAGTGCAGTTGAGGAGTTGCTTTAGAGTTGCTGAAAAACAGCAAGTACTGACACACACGCATTAGTGACATAGGAGTACTCAGGAAGTAGATTGAAGGATAATGCCTATATGGAATGGTATTCAGGCCAATTAAGCTCAAATAAGTAATCAGATCATAATTCATGCTTGTCTGTGACCTACATACTGACAAATCCAATATGTTCAATACGGACAAATCCCAAACAGTGACAGTGTGTTTATAAAATGCTAAAAGCGATATTATACTTAATGAGTTGCCAGACTTGTAAAAAAGGTTTAGTACATGTCAACACTGATCAAAACCGCAATAATCATACATCTGTATTTGTGCAGCAGATAACGTTTCAAAAAAGTTTCAGATAAAAAATCCTATGAAAATACAGTTCTTAGCAACCCTTTTCGGATGTTTCAAAAAATATCCCAAACATGTTTTTGCCGTACCAACCATTCTGGCCAACTTCTCCTATAGAAACATTTAACAGTCCATGTCAGAGTGATTTAAGGCTGTGTATTCTGAGACTTCTGGTTGTGTCTCTTCAAATCGGACTTTCTTCAACTGCACACTCAGCTATTGTGCTTTGCTTTGCATTTTGTTGTAATTTGTTTCTATTTGTCCTTAATTGTTTCTCACTTTGAACCACTGTGTGCACTAAACCAATGTGCTATGGTTATGTGTACTGAGTCATGGAAATAATGTTTGTTATGCAAAGGAGCTGTATATTAGGCCTAACACTTGTTTCATACACTGTATACTTCAGTTTGTATGCAGCTTAGTGAAGATATTTTCAATGGAGAGCTGCTCATTGATTAATAGACCAAGAAGTAAGCGGTAGAGATACTCTCAAAGATCGGCTATGAAAAAGCCAACTGACACTTACTCTTGTGTTACTGACTTGTTGCACCCTCGACAACTACTATGATTATTATTATTTGACCATGCTGGTCATTTATGAACATTTGAACATCTAGGCCATGTGCTGTTATAATCTCCACCCGGCACAGCCAGAAGAGGACTGGCCACCCCTCATAGCCTGGTTCCTCTCTAGGTTTCTTCCTAGGTTTTGGCCTTTCTAGGGAGTTTTTCCTAGCCACCATGCTTCTACACCTGCATTGCTTGCTGTTTGGGGTTTTAGGCTGCGTTTCTGTACAGCACTTTGAGATATCAGCTGATGTAAGAAGGGCTATATAAATAAATTTGATTTGAAGTCGACAGAGATATATCACATATTTATGATCCTATTTGTTTATGTGCCAATTGTTGCATTAATTTTCTGAGGCAAATGAATACATTGGCTGGAAATGCTATGTCTAAGGAGTGGTCAGATGGTCTGAGTTGAGCTCCAAATAAAACATCGACTAATATCAAGAGTCCAAACCGCTCCTACCTAAGAACAACAAAAAGTTAACGGAAAGAAAAAAAACATGAAATGACATGTCCATTTAGGGCCATCTTTACAAAAAGTAATGTCAATTTCCAAATGTTAGCTAGGTACAACATTATCCTTGCAAGTCATCACACAGCGAAATGAAATACATCAATGATAATAATATAGAACTTGTCAGGACTAAAAAGATTATGGAACACATTCTCAGTGTCTAGCTTACTTTCTGTATTCTACACTTTTACCCAATACCCAGTATTCTAGGGAGAGCCTTTAACCATAGACAATATATCAGTTATATACTGTATATACATCGTGTTTTAGAATCTATTTGATTCCGGCAAAAGGTTCTCCATATGGAAATCATCAATTATTGAGTCTGCGAAAAGGCACTAGTGATGACTTTTTCAAAGGGATCCCCTCCTC
The DNA here is from genome assembly GCF_901001165.1 of Salmo trutta. Classification (NCBI taxonomy): domain Eukaryota; kingdom Metazoa; phylum Chordata; class Actinopteri; order Salmoniformes; family Salmonidae; genus Salmo; species Salmo trutta. Next base: position 32,304,766 of record NC_042983.1, on the reverse strand, counting down.
TCTGCCTGAGATGGTACTGTCCGTGGCATGATACGACTGCCCTGGGGCAGATTGGCGTCATCTGAATGACCATCCTTAAAACCATCCATAATGTAAATGGGTTCCAGCCAAGTCATCCAGCAGAGGTCAGATATTACCCCAATGTATACTGAGGAGATACAGGGAACCATGCGTAGTGCACATATACAAAACCCCACAGACGTCTATGGGTGGATGTGTTAGAATAATCGCACAATGCATTTGCCCGACAGTGGGCCACTAAATAGACACGGTTACCATAACGTAAACAAAATCTGCCCATACACACTATGGAACAATAAAGGGGTGTTTGAGCAAGTTATCTGTGGTTGTAGATATGCAGACATTGTATTATGGCTTGAGTTCATTTTTTTACTGTACTCAGATCACCATTACTTCCACAGACATTTCAGTCACTTAGCAACACTCTTATCCAGAACAATTAGGGTCAAGTACCTTGCTCAAGGACATGTCAACATATTGTTCACATAGTCGGCTCGGGGATTTGAATCAGCCTACTTTCAGTTAACCACTAGGCTACCTGCCGCCCAAGACAGATAGCGTATCATTACTCAGAAGGATATGGCATGTATTGCACAAGCCATTTTTACCAACATGATTCCCTGACTGATTTAATGAAGAAGGGGTAATTAAAGAAAATAGGAACATGCTTACTGGGAGATCTGAATCATCTGAATCTTAATAATCAAATCACTTTGCCGTTGTCAAATTTCTTGAACAATCTGACTCATTGGATGCTGATGAGGAAAATACCAGGTAGTGCAGCATTCAGCTAGCAGTGGGTCAGAGTGATGACAGCTTTTGGATGGCCTCGGACTCATGAAAGAACCAAAGGACTCTAGTTTCACAGCAGCACTAACAGCCCCAGTCAGAGTGCTCTGCCTCTGTCCAGAAGTAGTACATAAGGGGGACCACCTCACATCTATCAGACCTGGTTCACATACAGTACTTTCAAAATACTTGAGATACTCTTGATTGCCTGGTACAATGTAAAGAAATAGAATAGTCCCAAAAAGTACAAACTGTCCACCCTGCACGCCGTTCATAAATATAACCAGTCAATTGTAAAGTACAGTATATCTTAAATGGACCGGTGGTACATTCAGGCATACGAATTGACTGGTATTTAGATAAATCATGGTGTCCATGACCTCGATGAATAACTTATTCCTTATGTGACTGGTCAAATTCTTGAGCATATAGAGGCTGACAGTGATGTCTGAACAACGCTGAACAGTGCTGACGAGTGAGGTGTGACGTCATAGACGAGTAACGCATATCACTCCTGCTGTGTGCCCACCGGCCCACGGCCCAATGACAAGGTCACAACCAATCTGGTTAATGGATCTTATCTCCATTAAGCAGTATGGCATCAGGAGTGACAGTGCTGTCACCGCTAATTCTGGCAGCCCAGACACCACTCTCAGAGACTGAAAAATCCTGTTTGTGTCTGTGAAGTGGCCTAGTGGAGAACCTAGGACATGATAACTTGTGTTGGAGATTTTGTGTGTCCTATTGGCTTAACATTCCAGTGTTGCAGAAGGCCAACTGATGCAATGAATGTGTGTCTGCAGTAAAATTGGTCCAGTCATTGTTATAATAAAAAGCAGTTTACTTTAATGCAGCCACATAACTGTCTATGAATCAGTGACAGATGTAAGTTTTAATTGATGTCATGCTGTAAATGTGCATCAAAGAATATTACTTGATTTGTATGTTTTGAGTTAAGCAAGTCATAAATAAAGAGCAACAGTATATACTGTAAAGCGAGATATATGTATATTAAAATGTCATCAAACATCATAATCACTGGAGGTGGAGGCTTGACAGACCATAAAAGGACTTGTTTTTTTAATGAAACCTCCCATTGTGGGATACTGCGATTGATGCTCACAGGACAATAACAGGCTGGGGACATCTCGGTTGGTTTGGTTTGACTATTGTATGAGTTCTGAGAATGGACTTCCCATGGAGTCATTCACAGTAAGCCCAATGTAAAGAACTACATCAAACTGTGACATTCTTATTATCATTCGGTTATGCATTTTTTTCAGGAAATTAGAGTGAGTGACAAATACGGGCACAACTCCTGCAAAACAGGATGTATCTATCAATTGGAGTAGATCCATCTATGGTTGTGATGAGGTCGTCCAATCACAGTCACTCACTCCTTTGCCAAACACCTGTAATTGGCCAATTAAATCAGACAATTAGTGAAGCATACAAGAGAGGCCCTAGGAATAATACAATGCATTGGCAAATTAAAAAGATGGTTGAGTTGGCTGGTGTTTATAAAAATACCGCCTTGTTGTGGGTGTTAAGCTAATGTAATTATTGATTAGAACTATTAATGTGACAGAATCTTCAAGGACCAACCATATTGCTGGAATTAATTAGCAGAAAAACTATTCTCTCTCTCTCTCGCTGAGAAGCAAATGTTCCACATACCTCTTATACATCATCATTCCTCCATTTGATTGTTCCATAACAGAACAATTGGTGACACTGACACAATCAGGACACACAGTTTGAAATATCAAAACAAACTCTGAACCAACTATATTAATTTCGGGACAGGTCGAAAAGCATTAAACATTTATGGAAGTTTAGCTAGCTAGCTCGCTGTTGCTAGCGCATTTGTCCTGGGCTAAAAACATTTGGTTGTTATTTTACCTGAAATGCACAAGGTCCTCTACTCTGACAATTAATCCACAGATAAAAGTGTAAACCAAGTTTGTTTCTAGTAATCTCTCCTCATTCAGGCTTCTTCTTCTTCTTTGGACTTTATATGGTGGTTGGAAACCAACTTTAAGGTGCATTACCACCACCAACTGGACTAGAGTGTGGACCTCAGTTCATCTTTCAATCACCCACGTGGGTATATGCTACTAAAAACCAATGAGGAGATGGGAGAGGCGGGACTTGCAGCGCATCAAGCGTCACAAATAGAACCAAGTTCTATTTTAGTGGCTGGCTACGCAGACGCTCATTGACGCACGCAAGCAGTATGGGTGCAATGATTGAATAACATGCATGTGTACATTTTTTTATTTTTTATTATGCACACGTTACTCACACAGGTGTTGTCAGCATGTTAGAGTGGGTGGGTTGAGCAGGAAATTGTATTAATAGTTGGAAGCCATGCGGAAATAAGAGATAAAGTGGTCAGAGGTGACAACACTACGCTTCTGTTAGAGGGTCTTCACACTTACTAGAGTTTTCACAAAAATACCCTGAGCTACACATATTAGTCAATGTAAATGTGCAAACTTCTCACGTCTTGACCACTACCTCAGGAGGGAGCGCACAACACCCGCCCAACAGTTGCCCCCCTTTAGGCAGGGGAGCGTAAACAGAATTGTCTCTTTCATTTAATAGCCTATATTATAATATTAATGACACTTTATGATAATGTTACTGTACTTTTATGTTCGTATGGGAGGGGTAAATGTTCATTATTGATATGCTAACATTACTTGATCATGAAGGATGTTGTTAGCTAGCCAGCAGAAGTTGGTTGTGTATTGTCAGCTAATTTAATGTGTACGGACAAGAAAATAAATCCTTTAATTGTCTGCACATACTGAATTGTTGCATTATTCAAGAGTGTAATATGGTTTGGTTGCATTATTCAATAGTGTAATATGTTTTAGAAGAAAAATTGCTCGGACTCTGAAATAGCTTATAGTTAGCTACTGTGATATTTACTGTCAATTTGAGTTGCGGACCCAGAATGTCACATTGAGAGCCACAACGAAAGGTAAAGCAAGGAGGACTACGTAATCCAATTACAAAAATGAAGTAATTTTAATCAGTCTGGATTACTTACTTTAAAATAACTTGTAATCTGATTACAGTTACATTCTTAAAAACAGCTCATTACATTCTAGATTGCTTAATCTAATATCAAAGGGGAAATTCTGGAACCCTATTTTGATAGTAAAATAAGAACAACAATTCCCTAGTCAAAACCCAAATTCATGACAATCACTGGTTAATAAAGGTTGCACATCAAAATATCTGGAATCATGATTCTGTGCTTCAACATGATGTTAAAATAAATTATTTATTTATTTAAATGTATCATTTTAGTTGTCTTTAGTTTACTAAACTTCTTAATGAAACTCTTTGAATGACTTTTATAAGATGATGAGGCTACACATATTTTCTATTGCGTGATCCTACAGCAATTGTGGTGCAATCAAATCATGTGCTGATGCCACCAACTGAAAATGTTAGTATGGAGCCCTGTGATTATGCTCTAACACATAGAATAGAACATATTAATTAAAGGATCTTTAGGCTCTCACACTAATCCCCAATTTGTAAATACTCATGTTACTAAATGAAAAAACTCTATATTAAAGTATTTCAAGTTATCAAAATGTCATCAGATTGTTACTCATTTTGAGTAATCCAAATGATTACATTACCGATTACTTTATTTCAAAAATATTCACAGTAACGGATTACATTTTTCATGTAACCGCCCAACCCTGTCCACAAACCACTACCTGCTACGTTGACATGTGGCTTTGGTCAAATAAAATAAAATACTGCACTCTTAAGAATGAGCTTTGAGTCTCTGTTACCAATCATCTGGCTCATATTAGAGATACATTACATCAAATCAAATGTATTTATAAAGCCCTTTTTACATGAGCAGATGTCACAAAACTATTGCATTGAAACCCAGCCTAAAACCCCAAACACCAAGCGTAGTGTCTTTGAAAGATCTTGAAACCAAATAGTAATGCTTTGTAAGTAAAACATAATATATTTTTGTAATCTTCTTGGGGTTGCTTTCCTATTAAAATGTGTCCTAAGACAAAATAGAGGAAAATGTGTATGACATTTTTTTAAATGTACAACAGCATGGTGGATAAATAAACATTTCATAGCCCTTTTAGGGGATTCCTTTTTTTGGCAAGCTGAATAAAATCTAAAATTGAGCATCAAATTACTCTTTCAAGCATAAGAAAAGGTCTAAGAAAAACACATTTCTGGGACTGACAGGAAGAATATATTCACCCTTTCAGCTCAGGCCAATAGTCAGACACATCCACTTCCTGATCACGAGCGATCATCTGCCTTCTACTTTTAATCAATATGTTTTCCACATCTGCTTTCGTGTGTGTCTGTGAGAAAATAATTGTATATCAGCATGGATGTGCTCAATATCACTCTCTGTTCCACATAAACATCCTGTTGGAGTAGCGTCATACAAAGAAACTGCTGTGACTCTAATGAGGAACATCCCATCTACACATGGCAATAAAAACTATTCTGTTTGTAGCCACATTCTGTGTGATATGATAGTTTTGGCTGGGTGTAGGCGCCGTACGAGAGATGCATTGTGGGTCGAGTCGCAGCCAGAAGTTGACACATCGGTCAATTGATGCAATGGGACACCCATCCATTCATGATTGAATCATTTCAAATCTCTGTACATTTCTAAAGAAAAGATGGCAAATGGCAGTTGCACATTTCTGGAAATCCTTTGTAATAGAGACACAGAAGAGCTTATTAACCCCATTGTGTTTGAAATAATTATTCACTTCTTGTTCTGGTACATCAAATTCACTCTACTACAACCCCAAATGTCTTAAAGCTAACATTTACTGCAAGCAGAGCTAAGAATCTGTCAGATGCTACAGAGCCTCCCCAGAGAGTTAGGGAGAAAGCAGACTCCAGATGTCATACAGTAGCTATTGTGCTGTTGAGCGGTATTATGAAAAGACTTTACACAATGGATTTATAGTGTTTCCAAATGAACTTCACACAATATTCCACATAAATACAGAACAGAGAATAGGCCGTATTGCTTGGATTGCAAAAAAGTCTTGTAAAAGCTGTTATAATATGCAAATGCCAGTCAGCTCCTGCTCTCCACTTCTCTAAAAGTCACTGTAGTTGTATTCTGGTGAACATGTGGTTGGGTTAAAGCCCCAGCTTCTCGCATTTTACTTTTTTATGACTTTGAAAGCCATACAGTATGTGTAAAGAAAACATAAAGCACATCCTAATAAACCAAATACACGGAGAGAGAGAGAGAAAATGTGTGTTAGAGAAAGAGAGGGAATTATCTAATGTTTCTGTTTATTTCACTTTAGTTTATTATCTATTTCACTTGCTTTGGCAATTTAAACATATTTTTACCATGCCAATAAAGCCCTTTGAATTGAATTGAGAGAAATGAGCTGAGAGAGAGAGATGAGATAAGAGAGAGACAAATATTATGGCTCCATAACAAAGAACAAACAGCAAAAACATATACATGATCAAATAACAATCTTAGAATCAACTAATCAACTACCAGAACACACTGGATTCTCCAATTATATTGAATGAACTACAGGACAAAATACAAACCCTCCAACCCAAAAAGGCCTGCAGGGTTGATGGTATCCTAAATTAAATGGTAAAATATACAGACCACAAATTCTAATTGGCTATACTTAAACTCTTTAACATCATCCTCAGCTCTGGTATTCTTCCCCAATATTTAGTACCAAGGACTGATCACGCCAATCCACAAAAGTGGAGACAAATTTGACCCCAATAACCACCGTGGGATATGCGTCAACAGCAACCTTGGGAAAACCCTCTGCATTATCATAACAGCAAACTCGTACATTTCCTCAGCGAAAACAATGTACTGAGCAGATGTCAAATTGTCTTTTTAACACATTACTGTATAACATACCATGTATTCACCCTGCACACCCTAACTCACAAACAAACCAAAACAAAGTCAAAGTATTCTCATGCTTTGTTGATTTCAAAAAAGCTCTCGACTATATATCAACGAATTGCCGAGGGCTCTAGAACAGTCTGCAGCACCCGGCCTCACCCTACTAGAATCTGAATTCAAATGTCTACTGTTTGCTGATGATCTGGTGCTTCTGTCCCCAACCAAGGAAGGACTACAGCAGCACCTAGATCTTCTGCACAGATTATGTCAGACCTGGGCCCTAACAGTAAATCTCAGCAAGACAAAAATAATGGTGTTCCAAAAAAGGTCCAGTTGCCAGGACCACGAATACAAATTCCATCTTGACACCGTTCCCCAAGAGCACACAAAAAAACTATACATACCTCGGCCTAAACATCCTGTGCCATAGGTAACTTCCACAAAGCTGTGAACGATCTAAGAGACAAAGCAAGAAGGGCCTTCTATGCCATCAAAGGGAACATAAAATTCGACATACCAATTAGGATCTGGCTAAAAATACTTGAATCAGTTATAGAGCCCATTGTCCTTTATGGTTGTGAGGTCTGAGGTCCGCTCACCAACCAAGAATTCACAAAATGGGACAAACACCAAATTGAGACTGCATGCAAAATTCTGCAACAATGTGTGTGCACACTGCCCACAAAATGAGGTGGAAACTGAGCTGCACTTCCTAACCTCCTGCCAAATGTATTACCATATTAGAGACACATATTTCCCTCAGATTACACAGGACCACAAAGAATTCGAAAACAAATCCAATTTTGATAAACTCCCATATCTACTGGGTGAAATACCATAGTGTGCAATCACAGCAGCAAGACTTGTGACCTGTTGCCACAAGAAAAGGGCAACCAGTGAAGAACAAACACCATTGTAAATACAACCTATATTTATGTTTATTTATTTTCCATTTTCTACTTTAAATATTTGCACATCATTACACTGTATATAGACATAATATGACATTTGCAATGTATTTATTATTTTGGAACTTTTGTGAGTGTAAAGTTTCCTGTTAATAATGTTTTATTATTTATTTCACTTTTGTTTATTATCTATTTCACTTGCTTTGGAAATGTAAACATATGTTTCCCATGCCAATAAAGCCCTTTAAATTGAAATTGAATTGAGAGAGTGAGTGAGTGAGTGAGTGAGTGAGTGAGTGAGTGAGTGAGTGAGTGAGTGAGTGAGTGAGTGAGTGAGTGAGTGAGTGAGAGAGAGAGAGAGAGAGAGAGAGAGAGAGAGAGGGTGTGAGGGTGTGAGTGAGAGGGATGCAGAGATAGAGGAAGGGGGCTAAAAAAGAAATAGGGCAAAATAGAGCAGGAGAAAGAAATGTGCAGGAAAAAAATGATATCACTAGGATCGGTATGTGCAGATGACTGAGGCATGTGAATTGGGATTAAGTGTCTCACTGCCATGAGGAGGGCAGGAAGGGGTGATGGGGAGAAGGGGGGCAGAGCACAAGCCAAGGAGACAAGCTGCCACACGCCAGATGGGACGCCATATTAACATTTCAGAGATCACACCTCGCCACCTGTGAACAGTTACATACTGTATGACACCACCGATACCATAGTGACAGACACACAACGCAAGCTTTCAATCCACAACCACCAACGCAGCATGGGCTCAGGTTGAGGTTGGATACACCCATGCACACACAATCACAGATGTGTGTGTGTCATTTCAGGGGGGGGTTCTGATCTCACTTACCAACCTCCATACCTCTAGCACACTTGAGCCCTGAGAAACCAGTGAAACACTCACATGAAAAGGCCTTGTCAGCCAGAACATTGAGTCAGGCGGCCCATTTTAGCAGTGATTGGTATGAACATTTCCCTTCCAAGACGCAGCGAGACAAGAACACTGGATCCCGAGGGGTTACTGAACAGCAAGATCGCTCATATGTGACCTACTTGTTGTGTGTATTTACTGACATGTACAGTATGTGTAAGTGATAGATGTACACACACACACACACACACTACATGTTCACGTTTTGTAAATGTATGTAAATTGTAATGTCTTTTTCGTTATGTGACGGACCCCAGTATGACTAGCTGTTGCCATTGGCGTCCGCTAATGGGGATCATTTCTTTGGCACAATAATCTAAAGAGGGAGAATTGGAATTTGATTAGAACTCAAATTAGTTCAGAAAGTGAGCTGGTGTCAGACTGGTCACAAGATTCTACAGGGTTGGTAATCCGCAAACAACATTACTCCATTTTCAAAATAAATGTTTTGTTGGGATGGTTCATTCTAATAGGCCCAGCTTTGCTCTGGTGTTAGCTCATCTTTACAAACAGCTCCTATACACCCTCCTCTAAAGTGGATCGACCCATGGTCCACAGTGATAAATACTTAAGAGCTTTATTTAGACCACCATCCAAACAAAATAACACTCTTCTTGGGCTTCACAAAGATAATCAGTTGACTGGATACAAGCCAATATAAAGTAATTATATTTTAATGGAACACAAAAGGACTATTCTTGCGTTTGATATTGGTTCACCAAATGACAAAAAATCACAAAGGCGGAAAAAGTACAATGAGGCTTTTTGTACACATGCCAAGTGACTAGAACATGATTTGTTCTCATAAAAGAAACGCCTGATTCATCCCTCTATAGTCCACATTGTCATTGTAGAAATAGAGGGAGACAAGACACTCCACATTTGGCAAAAACTGGTTGAATCAACATTGTTTCGATGTCATTTCAACAACAACAACAAAAAAATTGATGATGTTGAATCAACATGGAAAACTGATTGAATTTGAAAAAAACAATCAACATAAGGGAATTTTGTATTTTTCTCACCCAACTTTTAACCTAAATCCAATGACGTTGAGATTTTTGGTTGATTTAACGTTGAATTCTGGTTAGTTGACAAATGTAAATCAAAACTAGATGTTTAACTGACGTCTGTGCCCAGTGGGTCTCTTCTGTTATTTAGATGAAATGTTTAAAGGGAATGAGAGAAAGAAGAGAGAAAAGAAACGCAACAAAAATATGCAGAAAGAGTCAAAGGATCACAGGCCAACATAAAATACAGACATTGTGGTCTTAACAAGCTGACACAGTGAGAATCTGTTCCCAAAGAAAGGCAGCGCCAAAACAATGCAAAGATAAATAAAACCAAGCAGACGAGATGAGAAGAAAGAGAGAAAAAAAGAGAGAACGAAAAGATAGCATTGCATCTCTGTGACAGCCATAGCAAGTAGCAAAGGCATGGAGCAGGCCGGCCGTTTATCTCTAAATAGCTCGATTGCTTTTTGGAGGACGCAGCCCAGGGAGATGGATCTGCTTTGTTGATAGTCTGCTAGGGGTTTGAAGATGAGAGAGGCCTTTGGTGATGCTGGGAATCCAGTGAATCGCTGAAGCCATCCTTCAACCTTGCCACCTCTACGGGGTTAAATACATCTGCTGAGCCGATGGGATCCAGGCTGCAGCGAAACTGTGAGGTTCAGACAGTGATGGCTTCATTTTCATGATGAAAGCCAAGGGATCACAATGTCATGTAAATGTTTGCTAACTTTGAGAGGTTGCTTTGTCTAATCTAATGTTGGATCTGAACTGAGAGGATGATTAGTCTACTATACTGTTTGCTTCCCCGACGTTCATATACATGAAGTCAGCCCTTGGCGTTCGCAACCCAAACCATTACAGTCACGGTCGTGGTGACCGTGGTTTTGGGACCAGATGCCATAATCACCAGGTGTGGTCGTGCTTCAGTTGCTATGAGGTAGGTGACTTCTCCAAACTGTAATCATCGCTTGAACTTCAGACCCAAACACTTTTCCTTCTCCTTGGGTTCCATGTCTAAAGACCCGACTCAGCAGCCACAGAAATCTCCATGTCTCCTTCCAAACCATTCAAAGCGACTGAGGGTCTTTCCTCCCAGCCATAGGCCAACAGTCTGACTTAGCTTATCTAGCACTTTGTCTGATAAGTGCTTCCATCCACATAATACGACCTCCACCACTTTCCTTTCTCATTCCTGAGATTTAATCAAAATTGTTTTCCAACTGCTTGTGACAAGAAAGTTCCGGGAACTTGGCCAAAGTCAGTGTGGTAGAAGACTGATTTTATATCAAGCTTACTTCCTCTTAGAAAAAAAGGAGCTATCTTGAACCTAAAATGGTTCTTCGGCTGTCCCCATTGAAGAACTCTTTGAAGAACCCATTTTGTTTCCCGGTAGAACCCTTTTCGGTTCCATGAAGAACCATTTCCACAGAGGGTTCTAAATGGAAACCAAAAGGGTTCTACCTGAAACCAAAAAGGGTTCTCCAATGGGCACAACCCTATTGGAACCCTTTTTTGTAAGTGTTTATAGCCCTCATCACTGTGCACAGCCTAGCCTGCTTTGCCAACTCTAAGCCCTGTAGAGGTACACAGAGGGCTTCCGTCTCAGTAAGAGATCAATAACTCACCTCATCATGGGCGAAGGGCAGACATAATGCACTCTGCTTGGGGCCTGCACAGTTCAGGGGCTTACAGAATAACCTGTAACATGGACCAAGGCTTTTCACAAAGTAAACCTGTGGCCTAAGTAAATTATAGTTAAAAACCACACAATTATAGCCAATTATGTACATCAATCAATATATTGATTGAAAAACGTGTCCTGTGGAGGCAGTTTTCAATATCATATTCTTCCACTTCTCAGGTAAAACACAGACACAGCGTTTATCAATACACTAAAAGAAAGAATGTAATATGTTTGATATTCTACATACTTTGATAGTCAGAATAAATTGACTCCAACCTCATACAAGAGGATATGGTAATAGAATTCTCCAGGAACTCTCCAAAGCTGCATTTTCCAACATAATTTATCTTCTTAAGCAAGAGCTAAGGAATGCAATACTGATTGAGTCTTATCATGGACATCTAACATCTAGAATAATCCAATGTTGTGTAAAATGTGGTAAAAAACCTCAATGTTATTTGAATGTTTACTTTGACCCTTCACCCCTTTGTTGTTATTAAATTGAACTTGTTGGCAAATATTTCACATTGTTTAATTTCAAAGGCAAATTGTAAAACTCTATAGTGCCAAAATGTATAGATGATAAAGTGAGGTAACACATGTGCAAAATTGTGCCTGTGTTCTTGTCTGTTTGTCTCTGAAATTCAACATATGACAGGGCCAAATTTCATTAAATAACGAAAGCTAATCAAAGCAATTCACACACATAAGAGACAAGTCTCAAGGGAGTCCAAGGAGCAGCTGGCAGACAATTTTACCCAGCTGAAGTTCTGACCAAAGTGCCTCTCCAATGCCAGTCTGGCATATGGTGTATCTTAACCCAGCACAGTGATATTTCTTGAGGCTCTCTATGTAGCCGAGACGTTTCCTTTGACTTTCTCACTTTGTCACACTTTCTGCTACTGTTGCCAACACTAAGGCCTTTTGGTTTAATCCAGCCTCTGAATGGGGGTGGAAATGAGGTCTGCTAATGTGATAGCTTTGACATTCCATCAATACCAACATACAATCCAACAAACATCATTCAGCAAATGTACCATATTATACCCAATAACAAACACATTTGAAATATACAATACCGATCACTTTTACTTGGATGAATCGTTACACTTTGATTGAGTACAACTATTGTCTGCAATAACAAAATCACCTCTCACATTGGATTGAACCGATATTAAACACTAGAGGTCAGAATTATTGACGAGATGGAAGGAGCCCCACATCCCATCCAATAGCTCCTGCTGAGAGCTTGTCATAAGACAACCCTTTCAATGCAGTTATCTAGGTTACTGATGCATCTGTGATCTCAGATCCCAGAGCTGACTACATCAAACACTGAGTGGTGTGATTGCTCCTCTCTCTACTGTGTCATTACTGATGCCCTACTTCAGGCCCGAGCTGAGCCAGGAGAGCCTAATTCTACGTTGTTACTAGTTACCACAGCCCAAAAGTCGAAATTGGCTATATTGTAACAATTAATGATAACAAAAATTTGCTTTTTTTACTTAAATTAAGATTATGGTTAGACATAAGGTTATCAGACTGGTTAAGGTTAAGGTTAGGGTTAAGTTTAAAATCACATGTTCAGAAGAGAAATAGTAGAAATAGGCAGGGTTTACTACTTTGTGGAAGTGGTAACTAGTGACAACCTTACTGCTGCTAGACTTATTAGAGGGTCTTAATTTGATCACCCTGTTGGAGGAGAACTTTCCTGCAATGCAGAGCATTTTAAACTTGTAGTGTATTTGAGGATTAAAGGTGCAATTTCATGGTTGCTAAAATTTTAATAGTTCACCTAATTTCAGTTTATGTGACAAAATAAGCAAGTATAATGTAGAGAATCATTCTACTATCTAAACTGCTGTGAAATATTTGCTGGTGAAGCTGGTGAACAAAACCGAAAGTAAAAAAACGCAAAAACAAAACTTAAGAACGGGAAGCATGAAAATAGTGCACATAAAAACAGATCTATCGCTTCTTAGACTTGATTTCAAATACAATGACAGATCTATAACTCACATTTCTATGTGCATTTGGTCAGGTTGCCCAAAAAGTTACTTATTGCAGCTTTAGAAATACTTCTAAAGTTTGTAATTTCCACTTTGAAATGTCAGGCTGTCAACCCCACAAAAATGTCCATTAATTATAATCCATATACAGTATTAATTCACATTTCCTGTTGCTGAGGATTATTTTCCTGCTGTAGCAAACTGGCTCAAATTAAGATCCTACATCTGCATCGCTTCCAGAGACAAGATCACCCTGATTAATTCTTGTGGCACGGTTAATACGATCCATAAAACATGTCATGAAATGAAATTGGGTAGGGGGGGGGGGGTTGTGGAAAGGGGCGAGGCGATAGGGTATTGCACTATTTTTTTTTTTTTTTTGAACAGTCAGAGATCCAGAAAATGTATGAATATTTTACAGTACATTGAGACATTAAAGCATTTCGGAGACCTTGTTCATTAAATGGTTGACTCGTTAACATTCTTGTTTGCCTGATGATTTTCACATGGAATTTTAGATGAATAAGACATGACTCCTTAAAAACAGAGCACTTTCAGAAGACTAATTCCCAACACCCGTTTAAGCAATATTTTCAACACTGGAAATTCCAAAACAAAAGCTGATCGCTGTGAGGGCAGAAATAAATCAAGAGTCAGCCATCAACATGAGCCCAATGGGCACAGACATCAATTCAACGTAATTTTATTGAAATAATGTGAAAACAATGTTGATTCAACCAGTGTGTACACAGTGGGTGTGCACTGTGTAGGAAAAATACTTGTGTCCAAAGACACGACTGTTTTGTGTCAAAGACAGATGTCTCATTAGAAAGAGATGATCAATGGTAAAAAAGCTTTCCATATTAGCACCGATGCATACAAACCTGTACCATCTTAACCAACACCCTGTTGCACTTTAATGAGGCCAGGGGGCAGGATCTTATCCCGGTATTGGGATTCATTGTCATGTGACCATGGCGGGGAATTCAAAACTGCAAGAGTAATCATTTCAAATAATCAAATAATCAACTATTTTCCTCCATTTGAAAGATATATCTCCTAAATCTAACCACGCTGTCCGATTTTCAGAGGCTTTACGGAGAATGCATAAAGTTAGGTTATGTGAGGAGAGTACATTGACAATAGCTGCGTGTAATGTTTAGCCAATTCAAAGAAGGGCATCAACAGACAGAAAACTAGCTAGAATTATGCACTTACCTTTGACAATCTGCATCAGATGACACTCATAGGACATTATGTTAGACAATACATGCATTTTTAGTTCCATCAAGTTCATATTTATATCCAAAAACAGCATTTACAGTCGCGGTGAAATTCAGAATTTTTTTCGGCTCGAATGCTCCCAGTGAATCCAGCATTACAAATCACGGAATTACTATTCGAAAACATTGGTAAATTATAATATTGTCATTCAAAGAATAATATATTATCATCTCGTAATTGCTACCGAATGGCCAGATCTCAAAATAACTTTACTGGGAAATCACATTTTGCTATAAACTGGGTACTATGCTAACAACATAAGCTAAGCTATAAGCTAAGCTAAGCTAAACCGTTAGCATTAGCATCATCTAATATCGATAATAACATTCTAAATATCCCCTTACCTTTGATTATCTCCATCAGAAGGCGCTGCCAGCGATCCCAGGTCCAGAACAAATGTGGTTTCTTTTGACAAAGTTCATAATTTATGTCCAAATAGTTAGCGTTCAGTAGGCTCCCACAAAATGAGGTGGGCAGTGTAAAGTCACGCCGAAAAGCTAAAAAAAACCTAGTAAATAATCTATTTATGTTTGTTCAAACATGTCAAACGTTGTTTAGCATTAATCTTTTGGTCCATTTTAAACGTGAAACATCAGTAAACATCAGTAATATTTTCACACAACCTATCAAGTGTCTAGAATAAACGATTATGACAAAGACACTCTTCTCAGATTCATGCGCAGGCGCAAAAAATGAAGTGATGACGTGTCAACTTGTAAGCTTTCTAATTCGGTCTGTATTCATGACAGATGCTTCCAACAACTTTCTAAAGATCGTTGACATCTAGTGGAAGCAGTAGGAGTTGCGAACTGAATCCTTTCTCACTGTGGTATCTTTAAAACAATGACACTAAATAGTACAGTCACAAAATTCTCTTTTTTTATCTATTTTTCACAGGTTTTTGCCTGCAATATGAGTTTTGTTATACTTACAGACACCATTCAAACTGTTTTAGAAAATTCAGAGTGTTTTCTATCCGAATGTGTTAATAATATGCATATCCTAGCTTCTGAGTTGGTGTAGGAGGCAGTTAAAAATGGGCACATATTTTTTTCAAAATTCTCAATACTGCCCCCGTGGCCCGTAGAGGTTAACTCTCACTCCTGGTTACTCCTGGTTACTCCTGGTCACTCCTGGTTACTCCTGGTTATTCCTGGTCACTCCTGGTCACTCCTGGTTACTCCTGGTCACTCCTGGTCACTCCTGGTTACTCCTGGTCACTCCTGGTTACTCCTGGTCACTCCTGGTCACTCCTGGTTACTCCTGGTTATCGGTTGTGCCTCCAGCTCAGCAGGTCTCTTGGTACTGAGCTTTACCCTTCAACATCAGAAGTCATTTTCTACACTTGGTTTGAAATGGGCATGGTTGTTGAAATCTTATCAGAAACCAACAGGTCTTTATCAAGTTATGGCGAGTATAAAGCAATTTTCACAACTCAAATACAATAAAATATATACTACTGTATTCACTACACACACAATCTTACCATATGCTCGCAAACAAAGACACACAAATCACACAAGGGAGCAGGCCTACAATATCAAAGTGTTTTGTTCCTGAGATCAAACCGAATCAGGATGCAAGCCGCAATGTTCTACCAAAGAATACATTAGGAACTGATGTGGCATAATTAGAGCTCTGTGAACATGTGTGATCAGTCTTAGCCTCCAAGGCCTGAGTGTGTGAAGAGAATGCTTACAGCAGGAACAGATAACAAGGAAGACGCTGGTGAATATTCCTCAAAAACTGGTGAAGAATACAGTGAACAGCCTCCTCAAAAAGCCTATTGATTTGCCCAGAGGAGTTTTACATTTATTCCACGTTTTCAATGGGATGATTGTCTATAGAGACTGACAGAATGTAGTGAATAGAAACAACAATAAGGATAGTTTTCAATCGAGGGGCTTTGCTAGAAAAGCCTTTTGATGCCGACATAACTGCACCCTTTTTACAGAGGTTTTGAAATTGTCTCAGGGGTAATTTATTGCAAAATACCATTAGAGACATCCCCCAGTGGTAGACACACTATACATATAACTCATTAGTTTGAAACTCAAATATATTACTCTTAACTCTGTTTTGTTCCACTGAGGTCTACGATTTGGTGTGGAGAGTTAATTGCCATATTTGTACACTGGGACATTTAATATTCTTATCAGAGGAATGCTAAATTGAGGGTTTAAATTTCCACCACGCCCATCTCCTCCGACCCAGCTGATATTAATCACACTAGCAGAGATGCCTCCATCTACAAAAGAATCATATTCATTTTATGAGGATTAATTTCTGGGGTTAGAATAGGCCAGCACTCCCAGCAACAGTGGAGGATCAGTGAGAAAACGAGGAGAGGAGAGGAGAAAATGGAGAAAGAGAGACAGACAGAACAGACAGACAGACAGACAGACAGACAGACAGACAGACAGACAGACAGACAGACAGACAGACAGACAGACAGACAGACAGACAGACAGACAGACAGACAGACAGACAGAGACAGACAGACAGACAGACAGACAGACAGACAGACAGACAGACAGATGGGAGATTTTAAGCAACCTCACATGGTGATACAGGTAACAAATCTTTGTCATATTAACTTCCTTCACACAGATGTAGGATCTTAATTAGAGCCAGTTTGCTACAGCAGGACAATAATCATGCAGCAACAGGAAATGTGAATTATTATATGGATTATAATTAATTAACATTTTTGTAGTGGAAATTACAAACTTTAGAAGCCATTTTAAAACTCAAATACACTACACGTTTGCATTTCCTGCTGAGCAGGAATATTCTCAGCAACAAAAGAGTGATAACATTAAGATCCAAGCGCCTCACTGCTTTGGTGCATCGTTTTGCTTTTGGTGTGACATTTTTGTGCTCAATATTTATGGTGTTGTATGGTACATCAACCTAAAATGTACATTTTGATTAAAATCTCAGGGGGATAAAAGGGCATACGTTGTCATTAAATAGCCAGCTGAATCCCCACATCCTGACCCATGGATTACATGCTGGTCTGACCAGCAGCTTGGGGCCTTCAGCTATGGTGCGGATGCCCAGTGTGTACAGACAACTCTCCCTGATTAACCCTGGCATCCTGCCAGCCCAGATCAACAATGTCCTCCCTGCAAGGGGGCCAATATGAACAAATCAACATGGCTGCTCAAGCCCTGTACACAGGCTGCCTTGGGGACTGGAGGTGCAAACTAAAGGGTAGCAAGGCTGCTAAAGATACAGTGACATCAACCTATCGCCTTTCGCTGCAACTGGGAAGAAGTTATGCAAACGTATTGTGCCATCATAAAATACATGTTAGCTAAGTCTTCTGGTGTAATAAAAGTCCACGTGCAGTTACAAAACAGGCAGATTGTGCAAGCTTACTTACTATGACCAACACTTTAAAACACACACACATCTGAGGAATGTCTGGTGTGGTTAGCGGTTAGCTAATGTCTGGACACAACCCACCACAGCCTTTGGCATGTTTAGATAGTATCAGACATTAAATCCACATAATATCTGAGTCAGTAATACAACTGAAAACTGTAACTGAAAATGTATCCAGAATATAAACATTTCAAATAGACAAGAAATAGCTTGGTACATGTTATTTTAATATGCCATGCAAACAAACAAAGGGGGATAAGTATGTGTAGTTTTTTCCCATTCTTTCGATTCCATGATACATGTCAGTCACTCCCCCACTACATAACACAAGAAAGGTATTTAAATAAAAAAACACAGCAAGACACAGATACACTCAATGGAATGGTTGTTCACTTGAAAAATAGCTTCGTCCATTCATCACTAGATGCAAATGTCTAGACACACACACACACACACACACACACACACACACACACACACACACACACACACGACAGACCACAGCCCTAAGCTAATCCACATTCTATGCACATTCCACTGTCAAAATTTTCCAAAATGTATGTGCGGTGTTAGGCATAATATAATCTACATAGAAGACCTTTACAATAAAAGACAACATACATTTGAAAACCAGTTTCTACAATCAGTGTTTCCCAACTCCGGTCCACGAGTATCCCTAACAGTACATATTTGTGTTGTGGCTCCCGACAAGCATCCCTGATTCTACTTGTCAACTAATCATCAAGCCATTGACAAGATGAATAAGGTGTTTTTGTCTGGGGTTACAACACACAGTTTGGGGTACTGTAGGTCCTGAGATGGGGACCACTGGTCTAAATCATGGGAGAGAGGGATGAGACATTGACCACACTCTAAAGGGAGATCAGGTGCCTTCTAAGCAGCAGGGAAATGTTTCAAAGGAAAAAACCTCAGAGGAGAGAAAATCTCATTCCTCAAACCCAAACTCCCTTCTGAATTTAAAGTGACAATCAGTGGGTGAAACAATAACAAAGTGTCTCCCCACCCCTGTGTCGGGAAAAAGCTGAGGGATATGGCTGGAAAAATGTAACCACTCAAATTCATAGACAGAGCAATGGATGCAAGGACTGACCATCCATGATATCAAAATTATAGTTTTAATTCTTTAGTCTAAGACAATGGGTGAGGGGTGGTGGGGGTGCTAAGCTGACATATGGAATATGTTTTAAGATGGTCATACTATGGATCATGTAGCCATTTGATTTAGAATTTTAGGACCCCTCAGGTATAGTTTTAAAAAGCCCATATAAACACATTGAATAACACATTAATAAATGGCAAAAAAAAAAAAAACACAACATGCAACAATTTTATTGATTTTACCGAGTTACAGTTCATATGAGGAAATCAGTCAATTGAAATAAATTAGGCCCTAAACTATGGATTTCACATGATTTGCATCTGTTGGTTACAGATACCTTAAAAAAAATGGGACTTACAATAGGCCTCAGGATCTCATCACTGTATTTTTGTAAATTCAAATTGCCATCGATAAAATGCAATTGTGTTCGTTGTCCGTAGTTTATGCCCGCCCATACCATAACCCCACCACCATCATGGGGCACTCTGTTCACAACGTTGACATCGCAAACCGCTCGCCCACGCGACGCCATACACGTGGTCTGCGGTTGTGAGGCAGGTTGGTCGTACTGCCAAACTCTCGAAAACAAGTTGAGGTGGCTTATGATATTGAAATGAACAAATTCTCTGGCAACAGCTCTGGTGGACATTCCTGCAGTCAGCATGCCAATTGCACGCTCCCTCAAACCTTGAACTATCCGTGGCATTGTGTTGTGTGACAAAACTTCACATTTTAGAGTGGCCTTTTATTGTCCCCAGCATAAGGTGCACCTGTGTAATGATCATGCTGTTTAATGAGCTTCTTGATATCCTGACACTTGTGGGGGTCGTAGCAAAACGGAGAACATCGTCGTGTTCCTGAGTCTCCCCTTTCCATAGTGGTCATAATAGTTTGTAGGTCAGACCGTTCGGACACTACAGACATTGACATGAGAAGACCCATTTTCAAGATGTCTCACGGTCTGTCAAACACCGCTCTAGCTCTGCCACCTTTCACTGCAGATGCGGAAGTGCGACACTGACGGATGCAGTGGATTGAGACACATTCAACGCAAAAAATGGATATCTCTAGCTTAAACTGACGGATTTTGATGGGCATTTTTTTATTATGTAACTTAGATTGACGCACCAGTGCATCAGTTGACTCTGGTGGGCTACGTAGTGTATGTTTACATTTACTTTGTTTAAAAAACAAGCCTATATTTTGGGTTCTGATTGGATGGGGCATTTCTAAGTTATGTTCTTCAGGAATCAATTGTTACATTTCATAGATTCAGAAGTCCAAAACTGAATCAAGCAACTGCAGAATGCGCCATTAAGTATTCTTCCTATTTACTGTGCTGCTGCAAGAGGCTGCAACCCAGCCCTATTAGATCAATGCTCTGTCTCCAGAGCCGAAGGAACAAGCATTTTTCCACTAACCATCCGCCTTCACCGACCCTAACCTCTACCATCTTCTGGTGTTGATGTTCTTTAGGTTGGAGAGTGAGGGACTGCAGCGCAACGGCAACGTACACTTGCAGATACCTTCCACACATTGTTTGAGCTGGTCTCTGTCTGAGCCAACACCCCAAGGATAATCTAAAACAGCTGCACTGGAGATATTTCACATAACTAAATCATACCTCCGTTGTCACTAGATATTTTTTCAAGGATCATATTTCGCCCCAAATAACCCCAAACAATACATCCCATTTGTCTCTCTTGCCTTGTCTGACACACACTGGCTCACGTACTCATACACAACAATATTATTCAAACAGTCATCATATCCCATAGGTGGGATCCTTCTTGATAACACCAAAAAAAAAGACTACCATACACAGTACCAATAGTGAAGAGGCTATTAGTCTACATTAGGCTGTATGGTGAAACATATCAGTGTGTTGACATGCTGGTTGAGTGGTGGAATGACTGAAGCTTTTGGCTCTACAGTCAGTGTCTGAGCAAAACACAAGAGGAACACTTCCTGGAATAACTCTTTATTTTAGCAATGACATTTCTGGGTTAGCTCTCAAAGTATCAGAGTTAAAAACATATGCAAGCAGCCCACATAGTTAATATTCACAAACACATACAGATGAACACGCACAAACATACACACACACACACACACACACACACACACACACACACACACACACACACACACACACACACACACACACACACACACACACACACACACACACACACACACACACACACACAAGCACACACACACACTTGTACTGTACACACACAAATTAACCGATGCATAACTGCACACACCCACACTATCAAAATGATGGATAAGCACGCACACAGACACAGATGCAAAATCACACACACACACAGGCTCTGGCACATTCAATTAAATAAAAGTTAACAGAGCAGGGAAAATTCTGTGAACTCTGGGAGAGCTGATGAGTCTGAGAATCGGATGAAATGCACAGACAAATCTTGGGATATTGCATGTGCCTAATGCAGTTAACGTGCCTAACAACATTACGCTGGGAGCGCTGACTAAGGGAGAGCGGGATAGAAGCACAGAGTATGGGAGAGAGAGCGAGCGAGAAAGAAAGAGAGAGAGAGACAGTGAGACAGTGAGACAGAGAGGGAAAGACAAAGAGACAAAGAGAGAGAGAGAGAGAGAGAGAGAGAGAGAGAGAGAGAGAGAGAGAGAGAGAGGAGGGAGGGAGGGAGGGAGGGAGGAAGCATAGTATGGGAGAGAGAGAGAGAGAGAGAGAGAAGGAGAGATAGGGGGAGAGAAAGAGAGGAAGCGAGAGAGAGAGAGAGAGAGAAAGGGAGGGGGGGAGGGAGGGAGCACAGTATGGGAGAGAGAAATAGTGTGTTAGTGTGCGAGTGTGACAGAGAGAGAGAGAGAGACAGAGAGAGAGAGAAGGAGAGATAGGGAGAGAGAAAGAGAGGAAGCGAGAGAGAGAGCGAGAGAGAGAGAGAGAGAGAAATTACTCAGAAATGCTGGCTTGATAACTACAGTACTGTATATCAAGCATAGAGCTCACCTCTGCAGGTTAAAGTACCTCTTGAATTATTCACATGGTTCTCAGTGGTTGCTAGACCCAAAGCCTTAGAGAAACTAAGGTCCCTGTTTAATCAAACCGGCCGTTTACGGTTAAAGTAAATAAAAACATTATTACTCTGAGGAGAGAGAGTTAAATTATTAAACATTATTACTATGAGGAGAGAGAGAATTAAATACAGTTCGCATTACTGTGCCTTTAGGATTTTTTTAAATTTTCCTGCACAGTTAGCATTGTTCCATTTTGTACTTGAATCCAAGTACATATCCATCCTGCAAGAGAACAAAAAGGTGTAAGGAAGTCCATGATTTGGAGTGTACCCTTCCAGAATTAAAATGAGCCTCCCCTATCTCCTGGGGTATGTCGAAGGTAAGATCTTAAGCCACCTCCCATTTGATCCAGAATAAGAAGATGGGGCTTATTGAAAATGCAGGGGTGTTCCATTCTCTCATGGAGAGATTTTATCAGAGCAAAGTAGAGCTATATTTTATTAACCTGCAATCATATTTTGACTAAAGGAAGCTTAACCTCACTGTCCTACTACTACTACTACTATATCATTGGAGGTAGGACACATCTTCAAATCAAATCAAAGTTTATTTGTCACGTGTGCCGAATACAACATGTCTCCTTACAGTGAAATGCTTAATTACAAGCCCTAACAAACAGTGCAATTTCTAAGTAAAAAATAGGTATTAGGTAAACAATAGATAAGTGAAGAAAAAAATGTATATGAAGGAAAAAATAGCCAAAATATGTATAAAAAAATATAAAATAACTGTGAAAATAACTGTATTATACAGGTGGTACCGGTACAGAGTCAATGTGCGGGGGCACCGGTTAGTCGGGCTAATTGAGGTAATATGTACATGTAGGTAGAGTTCAAGTGACTATGCATAGATGAAAAACAAAACTATTTTGAAAGAGGAGTGGGAGGCCACGGTGTACAACTGAGCAAGAGAACAAGTACATTAGAGTGTCTAGTTTGAGAAACAGAAAAAAAGTCTTCATTAAATAGTACCCGCAAAACACCAGTCTCAACGTCAACAGTGAAGAGGCAACTCCGCGATGCTGGTCTTCTAGGCAGAGTTGCAAAGAAAAAGCCATATCTCAGACTGGCCAATAAAAAGAAAAGACTAAGATGGGCAAAAGAACACAGACACTGGACAGAAGAACTCTGCCTAGAAGGCCAGCATCCCGGAGTCGCCTCTTCTCTGTTGACGTTGAGACTGGTGTTTTACAGGTACTATTTAATAAAGCTGTCAGTTGAGGACTTGTGAGGCGTCTGTTTCTCAAACTAGACACTCTAATATACTTGTCCTCTTGCTCAGTTGTGCACCGGGGCCTCCCACTGTTCTTTCTATTGTGGTTAGAGACAGTTTGCGCTGTTCTGTGAAGGGAGTAGTACACAGCGTTGTATGAGATCTTCAGTTTCTTGGCAATTTCTCACATTGGAATAGCCTTCATTTCTCAGAACAAGAATAGACTGACGAGTTTCAGAAGAAAGTTTTTTGTTTCTGGCCATTTTGAACCTGTAATCGAACCCACAAATGCTGATGCTCTAGATACTAAACTAGTCTAAAGAAGGCCGGTTTTATTCCTTCTTTAATCAAAACAACAGTTTTCAGCTGTGCTAACATAATTGCAAAAGGGTTTTCTAATGATCAATTAGCCTTTTAAAATGATACACTTGGATTAGCTATTGGCCATTGGAACACAGGAGTGATGGTTGCTGATAATTGGGCTGTACACCTATGTAGATATTCCATAAACAATCAGTCGTTTCCAGCTACAATAGTCATTCACAACATTAGCAATGTCTACACTGCATTTTGGATCAATTTTATGCTATTTTAATGGACAAAAAATGTGCTTTTCTTTCAAAATCAAGGACATTTTGTTACGATTCCTACCGACGGTGGCGCCCCCTCCTGCTCGGGTGGCGCTCGGCGGTCGTCGTCACCGGCCTATTAGCTACCACCGATTCCCTTTTTGTTTTTCCCTTTTTTTATGTTTTCTCACCTGCCCTGAGTTAGTCATTAAGAGGGCTATTTAGTTCAGCTGGCCCGCTCCCTATTGTGCGGGATTGTCCTTCTGTGTGTCGACTGCGTTTTGTTCGACTGTGCTTGTTGATTGTATTTTCCCTGTTGTTGGGAGACCTTTTATTTTGTACATGTGGTTTTATTAAAATTACCACACAGTGTTCGCTGCTTCCTGCGCTTCTTTCCGCCACACCACAGACAAGCCGTTACAGAATCCCGCACCACAAAGAGCATGGAATCAGCGGGAGCAGCGGGCACTTCACTACCCTCGATGGAGGAACGTGTCCTGCATAATACATCGGTCCTGCATCTCATCGGATCCGCCATGGACCAGGTGATGGAGAGGATGGACCGATGGGAGAGGAGTGGTATCTTCTCTCCACCTATACCCCCCCCCGATACAACCATCTCCTCCTCCTACGACGTCTGGCTCTGGCGCGCTTCGCCTGGCACTCCCGAGGGAGTACGATGGGACGGCGGCTGGGTGCAAGGGGTTTCTTCTCCAGTTAGAGTTGTACCTGGCCACCGTCAGACCTGCTCCTACAGGAGACGAGGAGCGCTCAAGACTTCGCGCTGGAGTTTAGGACCTTGGCTGCTGGAGCGGGGTGGAATGACAGGGCCCTCATAGACCACTACCGGTGTAGTCTCCGGGCGGACGTCCGCAGGGAGCTGGCCTGTAGGGACACCAATCTATCCCTGGACGAACTCATTGATATGTCCATACGGTTGGACAATTTGCTGGCTGCCCGCGGGCGTTCGGAGAGGGTCCTGCCCGTTCCACCACCGTGCACCCCCGCCCCTACCCCTATGGAGGTAGGGGGGGGCCGTGTCAAGGGGCACCGGAGGAGGTGGCTCCTCCTGCACCAGCTGTGGTCGGAGAGGACACACGGCCGACCGGTGCTGGAGGAGCCAGTCTGGGAGTCGAGAAGGCAGGCAGAACACTTCTCGGTCACCTCAGGTGAGTCAGCACCAGACTCGCCCAGAACCCCCTGTTGGTCATGTGTTTTTGCCTGTTTCATTTTCTAACTTTTTTCCCTCTTCCCAGCATAGGGCGCTAGTCGATTCAGGCGCAGCTGGGAACTTTATGGACCGTGGACTTGCCATTAAGCTGGGCATTCCACGGGTGCCGATTAATTCCCCCTTCCCCGTGCACTCCTTAGATAGCCGACCATTAGGGTCAGGGCTAGTCAGGGAGTCTACGGTGCCGCTGGACATGGTAACGCTGGGGAATCATAAGGAAAGCATTAACTTTTTTCTTATTGATTCACCTGCGTTTCCGGTGGTGCTGGGGGTCCCCTGGCTGGCTGGTCACAATCCCCTCATTTCATGGAAACAGGGGGTTCTCCAGGGGTGGTCGGAGGAGTGTTCAGGGAGGTGTCTAGGAGTTTCCATAGGTGCCACGTTGGTGGAGAGTCCAGACCAGGTGTCCACCGTGCGCATTCCCCCTGAATACGCCGATTTGGCGATCGCTTTTTGTAAAAAGAGAGCGACTAAATTACCACCTCATCGACAAGGGGATTGTGCGATAGATCTCCAGGTTAACGCTGCGCTTCCCAGGAGTCACGTGTACCCCTTGTCACAAGAGGAGACGGCGGCTATGGAGACATACGTCACGGAATCCTTGGGACAGGGGTACATTCGGCCCTCCATCTCACCCGCTTCCTCGAGTTTCTTTTTTGTGAAGAAAAAGGAGGGAGGTCTGCGTCCGTGCATTGATTATAGAGGTCTAAACGCGATCACGGTGGGGTTTAGTTACCCACTACCTCTTATCGCTACGGCAGTGGAATCATTTCACGGAGCACAGCTCTTCACAAAATTGGATCTCAGGAGCGCGTATAACCTGGTGCGTATCAAGAAGGGAGATGAGTGGAAAACCGCCTTTAGTACCACATCAGGCCATTATGAGTACCTCGTCATGCCGTATGGGTTGAAAAATGCTCCAGCCGTCTTTCAATCCTTTGTTGACGAGATTCTCAGGGACCTGCACGGGCAGGGCGTGATTGTTTATATCGATGACATTCTGATATATTCCGCCACCCACTCCGCGCATGTGTCCCTGGTGCGCAAGGTGCTTGGTAGACTGCTGGAGCATGACCTATACGTTAAGGCTGAGAAGTGTGAGTTTTTCAAACGAGCCGTCTCCTTTCTGGGTTATCGCATTTCCACCACGGGGGTGGTGATGGAGTGTGACCGCGTTAAGGCCGTGCGTAATTGGCCGACTCCAACCACGGTGAAGGAAGTGCAGCGGTTCTTGGGCTTTGCCAACTACTACCGGAGGTTTATCCGGGGGTTTGGCCAGGTAGCGGCTCCCATTACCTCACTGCTGAAGGGGGGGCCGGCGCGTTTGAGATGGTCGACGGAGGCGGACGGAGCCTTCAAGAAGTTGAAGACACTGTTCACCGACGCGCCCATGTTGGCGCACCCGGACCCGTCTTTAGCGTTCGTAGTAGAGGTGGACGCATCCGAGGCTGGGGTGGGTGCCGTGCTATCACAGCGCTCGGGTGAGCCACCGAAACTCCGCCCCTGTGCTTTCTTCTCAGGGAAGCTCAGTTCGGCGGAGCGTAATTACGATGTGGGGGACAGGGAGTTGCTAGCGGTAGTCAAAGCCTTGAGGGTGTGGCGACACTGGCTTGAGGGGGCTAAGCACCCCTTTCTCATCTGGACCGACCACCGAAACCTGGAGTACATACGGGCAGCGAGGAGACTGAATCCACGTCAGGCAAGGTGGGCCATGTTCTTCGCCCGGTTTAGGTTTACCATCTCATATAGACCGGGTTCCCTTAATACTAAAGCCGACGCGCTGTCCCGTCTGTATGACACGGATGACCGACCCATCGATCCAACTCCCATCATTCCAGCGTCTAGGCTGGTGGCACCAGTGGTGTGGGAGGTGGACGCGGACATCGAGCGGGCACTGGTGTTGGAACCTGCGCCTACGCAGGTGCCCGAGGGGCGCATGTATGTGCCGCTCGATGTTCGCGATCGGTTGATTCGGTGGGCGCACATGCTACCTGCGGCGGGTCATCCTGGTGTAGAGAGGACAGTGCGGAGTCTAAGGGGGAAGTATTGGTGGCCCACCTTGGCTAAGGACGTGAGGTCATATGTCTCTTCCTGTTCGGTGTGTGCCCAGAGTAAGGCTCCTAGGCATTTACCGAGAGGGAAGTTACAGCCCCTCCCCGTTCCGCAACGGCCATGGTCGCACCTGTCTATCGACTTCCTGACAGATCTTCCCCCCTCTCAGGGGAACACTGCGATTCTGGTGGTTGTGGATCGGTTTTCTAAGTCCTGCCGTCTCCTCCCCTTGCCCGGTCTCCCTACGGCCCTGCAGACTGCGGAGGCCCTATTTACCCACGTCTTCCGGCACTACGGGGTGCCGGAGAATATTGTCTCTGATCGGGGTTCCCAGTTCACATCCAGGGTCTGAAAGGCGTTTATGGAGCGGCTGGGGGTCTCGGTCAGTTTAACCTCCGGTTATCACCCCGAGAGCAATGGGCAGGCGGAGAGGGTGAACCAGGAGGTGGGCAGGTTCCTGAGGTCGTATTGCCGGGACCGGCCAGGGGAGTGGGCGAGGTATATTCCCTGGGCAGAGTTAGCCCAGAACTCACTTCGCCACTCCTCTACTAACATGTCACCCTTCCAGTGTGTGTTAGGGTACCAGCCGGTCCTGGCCCCATGGCACCAGAGCCAGACCGAGGCTCCTGCGGTGGAGGACTGGGTTCAGCACTCCAAGGAGACCTGGAAAGCAGTACAGGACTCACTGAAGGAGGCCAGTGCCAGGCAGAAAAGGAGTGCTGACCGCCACCGCAGTGAGGCGCCGGTGTTCGCACCGGGTGACAGGGTCTGGCTCTCGACCCGGAACCTGTCCCTCCGCGTGCCCTGCCGGAAGCTGGGGCCACAGTATGTGGGGCCCTTCAAAGTCCTGAGGAGGATAAACGAGGTGTGTTATCGGTTGCAACTCCCTTCCTATTACCGTATTAACCCCTCGTTTCATGTGTCTCTCTTCAGGCCGGTGGTGGCTGGTCCCCTACAAGAAGATGAGGTGCCGGAGGTCCCTCCACCCCCCCTGGACATCGGGGGGTTCCCCGGCGTACAGCGTAAGGGCCATTCTGGACTCGAGACGCCGGGCGGGGGGCCTGCAGTACCTTGTGGACTGGGAGGGGTACGGTCCGGAGGAGAGGTGCTGGGTGCCGGCGGAGGACGTCTTGGACCCATCCATGTTGAAGGAGTTCCACCGCCTCCGTCCGGATCGCCCTGCGCCTCGTCCTCCGGGTCGGCCTCGAGGCCGGTGTCGGCGTGCTGCAGGAGCCGCGCGTCAGGAGGGGGGTACTGTCACGATTCCTACCGACGGTGGCGCCCCCTCCTGCTCGGGTGGCGCTCGGCGGTCGTCGTCACCGGCCTATTAGCTACCACCGATTCCCTTTTTGTTTTTCCCTTTTTTTATGTTTTCTCACCTGCCCTGAGTTAGTCATTAAGAGGGCTATTTAGTTCAGCTGGCCCGCTCCCTATTGTGCGGGATTGTCCTTCTGTGTGTCGACTGCGTTTTGTTCGACTGTGCTTGTTGATTGTATTTTCCCTGTTGTTGGGAGACCTTTTATTTTGTACATGTGGTTTTATTAAAATTACCACACAGTGTTCGCTGCTTCCTGCGCTTCTTTCCGCCACACCACAGACAAGCCGTTACACATTTCTAAGTGACCCCAAACTTTTCAACGGTAGTGTATACCAGGCCAACAAAATCTGTACATCTGTGGCTTGACCCGAGACTACTCTGATGTCTTGAACGTTTATTCTAAGACGTGACCAAAAATGATGGCATCACTGTTTTGAGGAACACTCATTGATCCAATCAGTGATAAAATGTGAATAAGGTCTTGCCCTGAAAAACACAAAAACAATAATATGTGACCCTAATAGACATTAAATAGACATTAAAGGGCCTGCGCTTAATTATAGAAAACATCTGTCTCAGGTTTCTTGTGAACTGATAAAATATAAATCTCATCCAAAGCTCTCTGCATCATTTCTCTCCTTACAGCGCCTGTCCAACTTTAATCTCACTAACAGTCCTAAAGCCTCTGCGTTATTCTAATTCTTAAACGTGCTGTAAATCTTAGGACATCTAGTGGTCTCTGATTTGGTCTTTGTATTATAGTCTCAACATTTATTTTCGTTTCAGTTTCAACTGAACTTTTACTACAAAGCCACTCCCTGTGACCTAGACAGACTAACCTTTTGACCCTAGCACATTTAACCATATTATTTTACCACCTAATGCTCTCCCAATAACTCATACAAGTTCACAGTAAAGACACATACCACAATGGCTATTAGCCTATCAACACAGGTGAAAAATGAACTCCCCTCCAAATATTATTATGACTAAACAGCATCTGCACTGACAATGCCACGTAAGGAATAAAAGAGAACAATGAGTCTGGCCTATGACAATTCATTAAGAGTAGAGGGCATTATGAAAATAATCACTTCTGTTTCACCCCTGTGTCTATGTGTTACATTTCCATTTGCTTGGATTGTCGTCCAATGAGCACCCAGGATTTTCACAGTTATCGCGACTGATGATCTCAGAGTTTAACCACTCTCCATTGATTGAAGACCATGCCATTCACAGGGAGAGTGAAGGGCAATGTGGTAGATTGCAAGGCTACATTATTAAAAGTGACCTTAACATAAGCCATAACCTTCAGATGAGGAACGGTGGATGTATAGAATGGCCATTCAGATAGATAGCTATCATCTGCATGCATGGGGCGTCAGCGTAGCCTAGCGGTTAGAGTGTTGGACTAGTAACCGCAAGGTTGCAAGTTCAAATCCCTGAGCTGACAAGGTACAAATCTGTCGTTCTGCCCCTGAACAAGGCAGTTAACCCACTGTTCCTAGGCCGTCACTGAAAATAAGAATTTGTTCTTAACTGACTTGCCTAGTAAAATAAAATGTAGGACTCATGTTTTACTAACATGCTGCTTAGTAACGTAAAGCAAAACCTATTTTATTGTGGGGTCCGCTTTTTCATATTTCCTTTGAGAGAGTCAGTTTCAGTTGACTTCAAATCATCAAATTCAAAGGTAACCAAGCGATATTGCAGCGATATAAATGCGATATTTTAGTCGTCTAAGACTCTGCATATTAAAAATATAAGGCTTTGTCTGTTGTTCTTAAGAATTATCACAAACCGTCTTGCACTAATATCAGTAATTTTTTTCTACACTGATTTTAGGTTTTGGATATCCTACTGCAATTATGGTAAAAAATGAAGAACAGCCAAGTCTGCTCTAATATACAATACATCTAGAAGGTTTTGAGAATAGTGCACTAGCCACAAAGCTACGACAGGTCACATACGTATGGATGGGAATAATGGATAAAGCTTCATACTCTTATCATGACATAGAGACAATAAAGCTTGTCAGAATTAAGGTTACACTTAGCTTACATCTCTTGTGGTTCCATAGAAAGAGGTGTCACTTCTGAAAGTGGTGTGTGTCAGTGGTGAAAAAAGTACCCAATTGTCATACTTGAGTGAAAGTAAAGATACCTTAACAGAAGTGAAAGTCACCCAGTAGAATACTACTTGAGTAGAAGTCTAAAAGTGAGTTAAAGTCTAAAAGTATTTGGTTTTAAATATACAAGTACAAATCATTTCAAATTCCTAATATTAATCAAGCCAAATGGCACAATTGTATTTATCTATATTTCTTTACGGTTCGCCACTACAACACATCATTTTCAAATGAAGCATTTGTGTTTAGCGAGTCCTCCAGATCAGAGGCAGTAGGGATGACCAGGGATGTTCTCTTGATAATTGTCTGAATTGGACCATTTTCCTGTCCTGCTAAGCATTCAAAATGTAACAAGTACTTTTGGGTTATTTTCTTTAAGAATGTAGTGTAGTTAAAGTAAAAGTTGTCAAAAATATAAATGGCAAAGTAAAGTACAGATACCCCAAAAAAACGACTTCAAGTATTTTTACTTAAGTACTTTACACCACTGCCCTTAGTCATGCAGTGTACCCAGGCAAGTGTGCGGACAATGGGTGAGAATCAGCCTTGGAAACCAAACCATATGTTACTGCAGACAGAGCTGCCCCGTGATACTCTCAAACACTCAATGGAGTGTTTGATAGAAACTGTCTCCAAAGACACCTGATACCTTGGGCAATACAGAGGTGTGAGGGGAAAAATATAACTGGGAAAATATTGCTTCAGAGGATTTGAGACACTAAATTCCAATTGGAGCAAATTCTCGAGTGGGATTAGACACTTGAAGTAGGGATCATTGTGTGAGAATTCAGGGGAGATGTGATTGATTTGTGATCGGCTCTGTGGCTGTTTTTTCCGGCAGTAAGCCTTGTGGACCACCTACTGTCCTCTTAGCTCCAGTAAAAAATATGAATTTACTGCTGCTAAAAGATTTTACTACTGCTAACAAAGTGTACTTGCTCATACTGACTCTGATCTGACTGAACATGTGATGTAATACCAGCTGGAACAACCGTTATGACCACATATTTGGTGAAATTATCCCCTCAGAGTTTGCGAAGGGGATATTATTGTGGGAAATCAACTGCCCCCACCCCCCAACCCCAACCCAGTATACCATTATCCCTGGATGAGCTTAAAGCCACAAACAGATGGACGAAATCCCACTACATTTTCAGGAATAAAAGATGAATATGATTAATTGAAGACCTCACTCTGGATATATTTTTAACTGACTGAGCCTTGAAACAAAATAGACCCAATGTACCTTGGCTGTGCGTGCATTGTGCAGGGACTAGGAGGGAGAATTATGTCTTGACACTGGGAGCAGACACAAGGAGACTAGGGTCCCAGCAGTCTTACTACTACTGCTCTAGGCACAGCCTGACAGGAGAGGCTTAGACCTGCCTGACAAGGCTGACTCCTGAGGCTAACTAACGTGTTGCCAAATGACTAGAGACAGAGGAATACATTACCCATTTACAGATGTAGGATCTTAATTTGACCACTACCGTGGCAGCAAAAAGAATCCTGCAGCAACATGATTTTAATGTTTAGTCTATAACGTTGCTTGATCGGTGGTTAGGCTATTAGCTGGCCAAAATGTAACTACATTAAAAGTTCAACACTGTTAATATAACCATGTGTTAATTAACGCAGGTTTTCAGTGAACTTATGTAAATCACCAAGCTTATCTACATTTCCTGCGGTGCAGGAAATTTCTCAACAACAAAAGAGTGATTAAATTAAGATCCTACACCTGTTTTAAAATAGGCAAATACACTTTATTTAACCATCTTATACACACAGAAGAAGTAGACATATCAACAGTGGGGGAAAAAGTACCCAATTGTCATAAAAATATAGATACTTTATTAGAAATTTACTCAAGTAAAAGTGAAAGTCAGACAGTAAAATACTACTTGAGTAAAAGTCTATAAGTATTCGGTTATAAATATACTTAAGTATCAAAAGTAAATGTAATTGCTCAAATATACTTAAGTATCAAAAGTAACAGTATAAATAATTTAAAATTGATTATATTAAGCAAAGCAGACAACATAATTTTATTGTTTTTAAAATGTATGGATAGCCAGGGGCATACTCCAACACATTATTTACAAAAGACGCATTTGTGTTTAGTGAGTCCGCCAGGCCAGAGACCGTAGGGATGATCAGGTGTTCTCTTGATAAGTGCTTGAATTAAACTATTTTCCTGTCCTGCTAAGCTTTCAAAATGTAACGAGTACTTTTTGGTGTCAGGGAAAATGTATGGAGTAAAAAGTACAATATTTTCTTCAGGAATGTAGTGAAGTAAAAGTTGTCAAAAAAATAAATAGTAAAGTAAAGTACAGATACCCCTAAAAATGACTTAATTAGTACTTTAAAGTATTTTTACTTTACACCACTGCATATATATATATATATATATATATATATATATATATATATATGTTTACATGATGGAAGTAATTGATTACTTGTATGTGCACTACTTAAAAACATGTTTATATGTCATCAGCATTGAAAGCAAGTCTAAGAAGTGGAAGATATGTTCTATGCGCACTATTTCTATGCTTCACGTCCTTAATTAAGTTTTGTTTTTGCATTTTTTATTTTGTACACCAGCTTCAAACAGCTTAAAATACATTACAGTGCCTTTGGAAATAATTCAGACCCCTTGACTTTTTCCACATTTTGTTACATTACAGCCTTATTTTAAAATGGTTTGAATTGTTTTCCGCCTCATCAATCTACACACAATACCTGTCACGCTGGCATAAAGGGTCGGGAGACAGGCGCAGGAATATGTAATAGTGTTTTTTAGTACACCCAAATTACGGCGTGTCGTGTAAAGGCACGGGGACGAACACCAAACAAACACAAAGCAAAAACACAGGGCACACTTATACAATTACTTATCACTGGGAATAGGGGCCAGCTGTGCGTAATGAAAGCTCAGGAGGGATCGGTGACAGTACCCTATAATGACAAAGCAAAAACACGCTTTAAGACATTTTTGCAAATGTATTAAAATAAAAAATGGAAATATGACATTTACATAAGTATTCATACCAGTTACTCAGCACTTTGTTGAAGCACCTTTGGCAGCGATTACAGCCTCATGCGTTCTTGGGTATGATGCTACAAGCTTGGCACACCTGTATTTGGGGAGTCTTCTTCTCTGCAGATCCTCTCAAGGTCTGTCAGGTTGGATGGGAAGCATTGCTGCAAAGCTATTTTCAGGTCTCTCCAGAGATGTTCGATCGGCTTCAAGTCCGGGCTCTTGCTGGGCCATTCAAGGACATTCAGAGACTTCTCCCGAAGCCACTCCTGCGTTGTCTTGGCTGTGTGCTTAGGGTCGTTGTCTGGTTGGAAGGTAAAACCTTCGCACTAGTCTGAGGTACTCAGCGTTCTGGAGCAGGTTTTCATCAAGGGTCTCTCTTTAATTTGCTCCCTTCATCTTTCCCTCCATCCTGACTAGTCTCCCAGTCCCTGCTGCTGAAAAACATCCCCACAGAATGATGCTGCCACCACCATGCTTCAC
Source organism: Salmo trutta (assembly GCF_901001165.1). Taxonomy (NCBI): domain Eukaryota; kingdom Metazoa; phylum Chordata; class Actinopteri; order Salmoniformes; family Salmonidae; genus Salmo; species Salmo trutta. The sequence goes on along the minus strand of NC_042983.1, from coordinate 32,270,589 downwards.
CATAGGGATGGTGCCAGGTTTCCTCCAGATGTGACACTTGGCATTCAGGCCAAAGAGTACAATCTTGGTTTCATCAGACCAGAGAAACTTGTTTCTCATGGTCAGAGAGTCCTTTAGGTGCCTTTTGACAAACTCCAAGCGGGGATTCATGTGCCTTTTACTGAGGTGTGGCTTCCGTCTAACCACTCACCCTTAAAGGTATAATTGGTGGAGTGCTGCAGAGATGGTTGTCCTTCTGGAAGGTTCTCCCATCTCCACAGAGGAACTCTAGAGCTCTGTCAGAGTGACCATCGGGATCTTGGTCACCTCCCTGATTGCTCAATTTGGCCAGGTGGACAGCTTTAGGAAGAGTCTTGGTGGTTCCAAACTTCTTCCATTAAAGAATGAAGTCCAATGTGTTCTTGGGGACCTTGAAAGCTGCAGAATACCCTTCCCCAGATCTGTGCCTTGATATATTCTGTCTCTGAGATCTACGGACAACTCCTTTGACCTAATGGCTTGGTTTTTGCTCTAACATGCACTGTCAACTGTGGGACCTTATGTAGACAGGTGTGAGCTTTCCCAAATCATGTCCAATCAATTGAATTAACCACAGGTGGAGTCCAGTCATGTTGTAGAAACATCTCAAGGATGATCAATGGAAACAGAATGCACCTATTCCGAGTCTCATAGCAAAGGGTCTGAATACTCACGTAAAGAAGGTATCTGTTTTTCATATTATATACATTTGCAAACATTTAAAAAAATCTGTTTTCACTTTGTCATTATGGGTATTGTGTCTAAATTGATGAGGGAAAAATATATTTTAATCAATTTTAGAATAAGGATGTAACATAACAAAATGTGACAACGATCAAGGGGTCTGAATTCTTTCAGAATGCACTATATACCACAGCATTGTTGAATACTCGTTTCTGATTGTCTAGAAGGGCATTTTAGAATAGACATTAAAACCAGATACCGGGGCAGTTGGAAAGGATATCGGGACAGTTGGGAAATATATTGTGACACCTTGCAATCATGACGGAACAAGCGTCTACAGATGCAGACCATACTTGCTACAAGGGTACAGAAAGCTAAACCAACAACCATTCATTGTAAACGCAGGTCCAACGAGGAAAAACTTAGCTATCTAGCATTGACTTGTTTTTGCAGAGACTGATGACCTAACGTGGTGAGTGATGAACATGAATTTATACGGTCCCTACTGTTGCAGTCATGACGCAACTGGCGCTATGCTGTCAAATCCGCCCACGTTTCTAGTTTGACATTTTCTGTTTTCAACAACTAATATTTTTGAATTCGGATGTCATATTGGCAGGTTTGCTAGCAACAAACTATTTAGCTAGATTCTAGTCTAGTGTTTGATATGCAGTGCGATCTACTCGTAATGAACAGTGTCGAGTGTCCTGACGAGAAGGCAAACGTTTCTAGCTATGCCAGGTAAAATTCAGGCATTATCATTGTTATGGTTGTATCCAAATGAATGTCAACAGAAAAACAGCTACTGTGCTGTTATTCTGGCTGCAGAGGTCATGACTGTGTTAGCCGTAGCTAGCTGGTTAGCTAGCATCAGAACATAAAGAACAACGGAACATAAAGAACAAAGGACTGGGTGGCGTCCTCAAATATCAAACTAATCGAACGACTAGGACCAGCAACCAAAAGATAAGAAAGTATGAATTTGCTTATACAAATGTAAATATCAATGAAACAGAGGTTCAGATGGTACAATGATTCTCAACACTATACTTGTTTGTTTTGTCACGTAAACTGAAATTAGGCGAACTATTACAGCAACCAGGAAATGGCGGAGCAATTTCTACATATTGCACCTTTAATAAATGTAGCCATGTGTCACCTAGATTAAGTCACTTATCCACCAGAAGTCAAATCTTCTGACCTGACTTACAGTAGGCTAACTGCTGTGTCAACACACTATCCTCATTTCACTCTTCAGCAACAGCTGCACAGATCAAAGGAGGGTAATTGGCTGCCAAATGACTCATGTAAAACATTATGCGATATGCAATCTTCTATGGTCACCATAATTGCACAAGAAAACTGTTGATTTCTAAATCATAATGTCTCAAAGTTGATGACTCATTTACATTCAACAAATCAGCATTCAACACAGCAGAGTTTAACACTCAACAGTCTCAGTGGTAGACTGTTCAAGTGAGATCCCAGTTAGCCTAGCCTACCGCTTCCAGATGTTTTATGAGGTCATGGGTAGCCTAATATGGTTTCCGCATTGCAACTAATGTTATAATAGGGATTAAAAGCAACGGTTTGACATTCCCTGAAATGATCAAGCAAGATTACATCTCCTTCCATCATCCGCTTTCACATTATGATCTGCTGAAGACATTTGTCATTTTCTGGCTTCCTTCTCAGGTTGGCATTTATTGTAATTCATCTTGCCCTGGAGGCAGCTCTGCAGAGTGGTCACTAGCTGGCACAGCTACAAAGTCATAAAATCTGATTTTAAACCTAACCTTAACCACACTGCTAACCATTTCAAAATAAATGTTCATGAATGTGTACAATATGGCCAATTTTGACTTTGCAGCTGGCCAATTTTGCAGAAATCACTCTGTTCTGCATCCAGGGCAAGATTCATGACAATAAAGGTCAACCTGAGCTTCTGTCCCTTTAATTCTGGTAACATCAAAATTCTGCTGTAAAGAATTACTGGGGTGGTTCATAAATGATTTTCACATAACCCTCCCTTGTACTGTAAAAAAAAAAAATGCCCCCCTCATTTAATTAACTCAAATTAAATATAATGACCACAAATAACAATAACTGTAGTGACTGTGTTTATAAACGTGGATATGGACTTTTCCACTTCAGTATGCTTTTATGGCATAGTTGATGACACGCAGGGCTACTGTGCCAATGCACCACACTACCAATAAGCAAAGCATAACTGCATACTAATTACCCACTTCAAGCACTTCAACATCATGGCTGGCGTTTTCAACACCACGATAAAATAGACTATGTCAATCACGACAAACATAAAATACATCCTTTCCTACCTTGTACCCAGTACGGAAGGCCTGGCTTGACAATATCCGAATGTCATTAACGCTTTTTGGTGTTTTGTAACAGATTTCTCTTTCCATTCATCAATGGCCAGTGCACAGTTTGGATGCTGGAATTATACTAAAGTGGACGAACGTGCCCAAGTAGCCTACAGGAGAGTTATGATACGCGAGGAATAGCCGCTCAGATCGGAGAGGATGCAGAACGGGCGTTAAGCTTTACTGAATAACTGTCAAAGCTATTGTGCATGCTCCTTAATATCGGTATTATTTCCATAAATTAGGCTACCATACACTATTGGAAAATGAAAAATAACTCAGTTAACACTCACTGTATATGTCTACTGCGTTTACCTCTTGCATAACATAACAACCAGGGCGTATTTAGTAGCCTAGACTATTTTGCCACATCCCGTATTAAAACATGACACTTTGATGGGAAATAAATGTTCATTCTTGCCACATATAGCCTAATCTGTTTCAGCGGGTGTCATTGGATGTAGAGAAACCCACCCAGACATAAAGCATAGCATACTTCCTCTCGACTATCCCCATCCATAAAATTGCGCTCCTCTACTCACCTTTCACAAGATGCGGGACAGCGGCGCTCAAGCAGAGGACGATGAATACGAGTAACGGTCCCATCCTCTCTCAAATAGCAGGTTTCACTTCCAAGGTTAAGGAATGTGGGAAAATCACGAATCAAAACAACAAAAGTTCTTCCTCTCACGGAGCCGCAGGGCTAGTCTGTGACAGTAGTAGCCTAGTACCTCCTCTTCGACTGGTGGTGGTAAGTCCTCTTATTTTCCGAAGAGAGTCACGGACAGTACCGCACTAGTCTACCTGGAATGCTGAGTGTTGAAACAAGTGGCAGTGCCAAGGGTCCGCTACCTGCCTTACCCTCTCCGCAGTGATGCGCGATGTGATGCGATAGCCAAGAGAGATTGTGCGTGCGTGCAGGTCCCGGTAGACGGTTTCACTCTGAGTGCGCGTGAGTGTCAGAGACTGTGTGTGTGCGAATGTGTGAAAACACTGGCGGATGAGGAGCGCGCAGTACACGGTCGGTCACAGCAATCCGACTGGGGCGCTGTCTCACTGATAGAGACAAACCTCAGCTCCTCCCAACACGTGCTGATACTGCTAGGCTAATGGCTACAAAGCACCGCCAAATTCAGAAGGGTGGGATCTAGATTATATTATCAGCCACTCTTCTCCCTCTTCTCGTTTCTTCCACCAGACCTCTGGGAGAACTGGCAATGGTCACTGATACAAAACAGGTCCCTTAATTTAGCTGCTCCCAGCTCCAATTTTAGGCTTATGTCTTCTGGAAAGCAATTCAGTTCAAGATCTCAGCTGACATGCATCTCTGTCCAGGTTCCTATTAGAGGGTTGGTTCTGAATGTATATGCTTAGGCCAGGGGGTCTCTCACTTGAATTCGCAGACTTTCTTATTCATCCAAATGATTCCATCAGCTTTCCTCCCATCAGAAGTGTAAGAAGTTACACTTCATGAAATCATATGCCTATGGGCAGATATATCATTTGCATTACATTTGAGTCATTTATCAGATGCTCTGATCCAGAGTGCATCCATCTTAAAATGGCTAGGTGAGACAACCACATATCACAGTCATAGTAGGCTTTTTTCCTCTTTAAAAGTAGATCTCAGCAAAGTCAGTGCTGGAAAGAAAAGACACAAGCGAGTGTTAGTGCAGTCAAAGCAAGGCTGTTAGTGTTTTTTTCTTCAAAGATACTTTTTCAAGAGGTGGGGTTTCAGATGTTTTCGGAAGATGGGCAGGGACTCAGCATTCCTGACTTTGGGAGGGCTAAAAGACCAGAGGTGGCAGAACGGAGTGCTCAGGTTGGGGTGTAGGGTTTGAGTTAATTTGAGTGTTTTCTAATTCATCTCTTTGTTACTGTACACTGAGTATACCAAACATTACTGTAGGAACCCCTTCCTAATATTGAGTTGAAAGCATTCCACAGAGATGCCGGCCTATGTTAACTCCAATGCTTCCCACAGTTGTGTCAAGTTGTCTGGATGTCCTTTGGGTGGTGGACCATTCTTGATACACACGAGAAACTGTTGAGTGTGAAAAACACAGCAGCGTTGCAGTTCTTCAAATCGGTGTGCCTGGCACCTACTACCATACCCTGTTCAAAGGTACTTAAATCTTTCATCTTGCCCATTCACCCTCTGAATCCCACAGATACACAATCTATGTCTTAATTGTCTCAAGGCTTAAAAATCCTTCTTTAACCCGTCTCCTCTCCTTCATCTACACTGATTGAAGTGGATTTAACAAGTGACATGAATAAGGGATCATAGCCTTCACCTGAATTCAACAGATCAGTCTATGTCAGAGAAAATGCAGGTGTCCTTAATGTTTTGTACACTCAGTGCATATTTCCCTTAATATATATACACACACAGTTGAAGTCGGAAGTTTGAATTCACCTTAGCCAAATACATTTCAACTCAGTTTTTCACAGTTCCTGACATTTACTCCTAGTAAAAATGTCCTATCTTAGGTCAGTTAGGATCAGCACTTGATTTTAAGAATGTGAAATGTCAGAATAATAGTAGAGAGAATTATTTATTTCAGCTTTTATTTCTTTCATCACATCCCCAGTGTGGGTCAGAAGTGTACATACACTCAATTAATATTTGGTAGCATTGCCTTTAAATTGCTTAACTTGGGTCAAACATTTCGGGTAGCCTTCCACAAGCTTCCCACAATAAGTTTGGTGAATTTTGACCCATTCCTCCTGACAGAGCTGGTGTAACTGAGTTGGGTTTATAGGCCTTGCTCGCATACGCTTTTTCAGTTCTGCCCACAAATTGTCTATAGGATTGAGGTCAGGGCTTTGTGATGGCCATTTTGCCACAACTTTGGAATTATGCTTGGTGTCATTGTCCATTTGGAAGACCCATTTGTGACCAAGCTTTAACTTCCTGTGATGTCTTGAGATGATGCTTCAATATATCCACATCATTTTCCTTCCTCATCATTTTCCTTCCTTTTGTGAAGTGCACCAGTCCCTGCTGCAGCAAAGCACCCACACAACATGATGCTTCCACCCCCGTGCTTCATGGTTGGGATGGTGTTCTTCGGCTTGCAAGCCTCCCCCTTTTTCCTCCAAACATAACGATGGACATTATGGCCAAACAATTCTATTTTTGTTTCATCAGACCAGAGGACATTTCTCCAAAAAGTACGATCTTTGTCCCCATGTGCAGTTGCAAACCGTAGTCTGGCCTTTTTATTGCAGTTTTGGAGCAGTGGCTTCTTCCTTGCTGAGCGGCCTTTCAGGTTATGTCGATATAGGACTCGTTTTACTGTGGATACAGATACTTTTGTACCTGTTTCCTCCAGCGTCTTCACAAGGTCCTTTGCTGTTGTTCTGGGATTGATTTACATTTTTCACACCAAAGTACATTCATCTCCAGGAGACAGAATGCGTCTCCTTCCTGAGCGGTATGACAGCTGCGTGGTCCCATGGTGTTTATACTTGCATACTATTGTTTGTACAGATGAACGTGGTACCTTCAGGCATTTGGAAATTGCTCCAAAGGATGAACCAGACTTGTGGAGGTCTACAATTCTTTTCTGAGGTCTTGGCTGATTTCTTTTGATTTTCCCATGAAGTCAAGCAACGAGGCACTGAGTTTGAAGGTAGGCCTTGAAATACATCCACAGACCTCCAGTTGACTCAAATGATGTCAATTAGCCTATCAGAAGCTTCTAAAGCCATGACATAATTTTCTGGAATTTTCCAAGCTGTTTAAAGCCACAGTAAACTTAGCATATGTGAACTTCTGACCCACTGGAATTGTGATACAGTGAATTATAAGTGAAATAATCTGTCTGTAAACAATTGTTGGAAAAATGACTTGTGTCTTGCACAATGTAGATGTCCTAACCGACTTGCCAAAACTACAGTTTGTTAACAAGAAATTTGTGGAGTGGTTGAAAAACAAGTTTTAATGTCTCCAACCTAAGTGTATGTAAATGCTCGACTTCAACTGTATATATACACTGCTCAAAAAAATAAAGGGAACACTTAAACAACACAATGTAACTCCAAGTCAATCACACTTCTGTGAAATCAAACTGTCCACTTAGGAAGCAACACTGATTGACAATAAATTTCACATGCTGTTGTGCAAATGGAATAGACAACAGGTGGAAATTATAGGCAATTAGCAAGACACCGCCAATAAAGGAGTGGTTCTGCAGGTGGGGACCACAGACCACTTCTCAGTTCCTATGCTTCCTGGCTGATGTTTTGGTCGCTTTTGAATGCTGGAGGTGCTTTCACTCTAGTGGTAGCATGAGACGGAGTCTACAACCCACACAAGTGGCTCAGGTAGTGCAGCTCATCCAGGATGGCACATCAATGCGAGCTGTGGCAAGAAGGTTTGCTGTGTCTGCCAGCGTAGTGTCCAGAGCATGTAGGCGCTACCAGGAGACAGGCCAGTACATCAGGAGATGTGGAGGAGGCCATAGGAGGGCAACAACCCAGCAGCAGGACCGCTACCTCCGCCTTTGTGCAAGGAGGAGCAGGAGGAGCAGTGCCAGAGCCCAGCAAAATGACCTCCAGCAGGCCACAAATGTGCATGTGTCTGCTCAAATGGTCAGAAACAGACTCCATGAGGGTGGTATGAGGGCCCGACGTCCACAGGTGGGGGTTGTGCTTACAGCCCAACACCGTGCAGGACGTTTGGCATTTGCCAGAGAACACCAAGATTGGCAAATTCGCCACTGGCGCCCTGTGCTCTTCACAGATGAAAGCAGGTTTACACTGAGCACACGTGACAGACGTGACAGAGTCTGGAGACGCCGTGGAGAACGTTCTGCTGCCTGCAACATCCTCCAGCATGACCGGTTTGGCGGTGGGTCAGTCATGGTGTGGGGTGGCATTTCTTTGGGGGGCCGCACAGCCCTCCATGTGCTCGCCAGAGGTAGCCTGACTGCCATTAGGTACCGAGATGAGATTCTCAGACCCCTTGTGAGACCATATGCTGGTGCGGTTGGCCCTGGGTTCCTCCTAATGCAAGACAATGCTAGACCTCATGTGGCTGGAGTGTGCCAGCAGTTCCTGCAAGAGGAAGGCATTGATGCTATGGACTGGCCCGCCCGTTCCCCAGACCTGAATCCAATTGAGCACATCTGGGACATCATGTCTCGCTCCATCCACCAACGCCACGTTGCACCACAGACTGTCCAGGAGTTGGCGGATGCTTTAGTCCAGGTCTGGGAGGAGATCCCTCAGGAGACCATCCGCCACCTCATCAGGAGCATGCCCAGGAATTGTAGGGAGGTCATTCAGGCACGTGGAGGCCACACACACTACTGAGCCTCATTTTGACTTGTTTTAAGGACATTACATCAAAGTTGGATCAGCCTGTAGTGTGGTTTTCCACTTTAATTTTGAGTGTGACTCCAAATCCAGACCTCCATGGGTTGATAAATTGGATTTCCATTTATTATTTTTGTGTGATTTGTTTTGTCAGCACATTCAACTATGTAAAGAAAAAAGTACTTAATAAGATTATTTCATTCATTCAGATCTAGGATGTGTTATTTTAGTGTTCCCTTAATTTTTTTCAGCAGTGTACTTTACAGGATTTATGTATTCATCTGTTCCAGCTATTCAGGGAGATACACTGAGAAGAATACGGTAGAAATAAAGCATTATACTCAGGACCTTCAGATAGGATGTGCCTTGTACTTTGCAGCATGCCAATGTTTCTCCTGTCTAGCCAAAACAGGAATGACCAGGTCCAATTAGGAAGCAGGAAACTTCCAACCATGGAACATACCATTTTGTAAGGAATGACGCTGGGGACGAGAAGCAGGTACCGGGAGTGAACATTTAATTACCAACGGACATAGAACATGACAGTGTCTGGACAGGAACACACAACAACATTAATGCTGACACAGGGATCTAACCAAATAAACAGATAGATATAGGAGGAGCAATGAACATTGTGATGGAGTCCAGGTGGGTCCAATGAAGCGCAGGTGCACGAAATGATGGTGACAGGTGTGCGTAATGATAGGCAGTCTGGCGTCCTCAAGTGCCAGAGAGGGAAAGCAGGAGCAGGAGTAACACATTTAAAACCAATCACAATTGACCATGTGATAGGCATGACGTGAAATACAATGCAAAACATTTAACATAAATACTATTCACATTTCATAATAAACAGCACTTCAGCGAGTGCCAGGTAACCAATAATAACCAAGTTTACTAATAATAACCAATGTTAACAAATATTTTTTTCCCTGCGATAATCAACAATTTTCATGGACCTCAAAGAGGCTATAAACATGGTGCTCTTAGACTCACCAGTGTTTGGCACTCAGTCGAACCTCCAACCACGAAGCGGACAGATAATCTCTTCAATAACGAGGCAATAGGTTTACGAGATAAATACTTTAAATTGCATGATATTACCTTTGTGAGTCAATTTTCTTCATATTCACTATGTGTATTAGTAACTTTGTATCACAAAATACCTGATTAAAAATAGTCACTAAATAGTTAACCAAATAGCTTCCTATCTGCGTTGACCCTTTTTGCACTAACTATTTTGACTCATCACATACATTGCATTCGGAAAGTATTCAGACCCCTTGACTTTTCCACATTTTGTTACGTTACAGCCTTATTTTAAAATGTATTGAATTGTTTTCCCCCCCATCAACCTACACACAATACCCCATAATGACAAAGCAAAAACAATGTTTTTAGACAATTTTGCAAATTTATTACAAATTAAAAATGGAAATATTATATTTACATAAGTGTTCATACCATTTACTCAGTACTTTGTTGAAGCACCTTTGGCAGCGATTACAGCCTCATCTGTTCTTGGGTATGACGCTACAAGCTTGGCACACCTGTATTTGGGGAGTTTATCCAATTGTTCTCTGCAGATCCTCTCAAGCTCTGTCAGGTTGAATGGGGAGCATTGCTGCAAAGCTATTTTCAGGTCTCTCCAGTAATGTTCGATCGGGTTCAAGTATGGCCTCTGGCTGGGCAACTCAAGGACATTCAGGGATTTGTTACGAAGCCACACCTGCATTGTCTTGGCTGTGTGTTAGGGTCATTGTCCTGTTGGAAGGTGAACCTTCGCCCCAGTCTGAGGTCCTGAGCGCTCTGGAGCAGGTTTTCATCAAGGATCTCTTTGTATTTTTCTCCGTTCATCTTTCCCTCGATCCTGACTAGTCTCCCAGTCCCTACCGCTGAAAAAAATCCCCACAGCATGATGCTGCCACCACCATGCTTCATCGTAGTGATGGTGCCAGGTTTCCTCCAGATGTGACGCTTGGAATTCAGGCCAAAGAGTTTAATCTTGGTTTCATCAGACCACAGAATCTTGTTTCTTATGGTCTGAGTGTCCTTTAGTGCTGAGTGTCCAAGAGTGCTGTCATGTGCCTTTTTTTAGGGAGGAGTGGCTTTTGTTTGGCCATAAAGGCCTAATTGGTGGAGTGCTGCAGAGATGGTTGTCCTTCTGGAAGGTTCTCCCTTCTCCACAGAGGAACTCTGGAGCTCTGTAAGAGTGAGCATTGGTTTCTTGGTCACCTCTTGGAGGTTCCAATCTTCTTCCATTTAAGAATGAGAGAGGCCACTGTATTCTTGGGGACCTTCAATGCTGCAGAAATGTTTTGGTACCCTTCCCCAGATCTGTGACTCGACAAAATCCTGTCTCTGAGCTCTACAGACAATGGCTTGGTTTTTGCTCTGACATGTACTGTCAACTGTGGGACCTTATATAGACAGGTGTGTGCCTTTCCAAGTTGTGTCCAATCGATTGAATTAACCACAGATGGACTCCAATGAAGTTGTAGAAACATCTCAAGGATGATCCATGGAAACAGGATGCACCTGATCTCAATTTAGTCTTATAGCAAAGCGTCTAAATACTTATGTAAATAAGGTATCTGTTTTTTACTTTTAGTACATTTGCAACAATTAAAAAGCAACTGTTTTCAATGAGGGAAAAAATAATTTAATCAATTTTGGAGTAAGGCTGTAATGTAACAAAAAATGTGGGAAAAGTCAAGGGGGCTGAATACTTTCCGAATACACTGTATTGTTTGATATGAAAACTGTAATTATCGATATAAAAATCACTATCAATAATTCTATGATAATGACCTGCATGGTGGCGGGATTAAATTTGCATGCTTGTACATACAGTCGCTAGGTAAAGTCTGCAACCCCTTGCACAGTCTTCAGATTTTTCTACCATCAAATTAAATATTAAAAAGGATTCAATAAATAAACAAATCCTACTGATGTACACAACTTACTCTCTTTTTTTCAAAGTGAAAAAAAATATATAAAACATTTTCCAAATGAATATCAAAATAAGAAATGTAAATGCGTTGATTGAGTATGTCTTCACACCCCAGAGTTAATATTTGATGGAAGCAACTTTGGCAACCATTACAGCTGTGAATTATTTTGAGTAAGATTCTGCTAACCCTTGCATCTCTGCTGACTTAGTATTTCTACGCGCCATATACACTATGCATACAAAAGTATGTGGACCACCCTTGAAATGAGTGGATCCAGCTATTTCAGCCCCACCCGTTGCTGACAGGTGAATAAAATCCAGCACACATTCAATCTCCATAGACAAACATTGGCAGTAGAATGGCCTTACTGAAGAGCTCAGTGACTTTCAATGTGGCACCATCATAGGATGTCACCTTTCTAACAAATCAGTCCATCAAATTTCTGACCTGCTAGAGCTGCCCCGGTCAACTGTAAGTGCTGTTATTGTGAAGTAGAAACGTCTACGAGCAACAACTGTAACTGAACACCTCGTTAATGGATGCCTGGAACACTGACGGAGCATTGGCTAAACCAAATGGCATCACCAAGTACTCGTAGTGACCAGACATCGTGCTAAATGTAGTCTTCCATTCAACCCCCTCCCGGATGCGGATGAGATTGTATGCACTCCGCAGGTCCAATTTGGTAAAGAACAGGTCCCCACAGAGATGTTCTATGGCTGTGGCACCAACGGGAGAGGGTAATGGTACTTTGTGGTGATTTCATTGAGTCCTCTGTAATCTATACATGGACGTAACCCTCCATCCTTCTTGGCGACATCCTGGTAAACCTCAAAGATGTCAGGCTGAAGGGCAACCATAGGACTCTCAACTGACGTGGAACCACAGGGGATGGGGAAGTAGGTCCTCCGGCATTCAGGTGACCAATCTGTGATTCTCATCCTCAACAATGGTATGGTGGGGTTATGGCTTTGAAGCCCAGGGAGGCCCAGGACAATCTTGTGAACTGGTGCACTGGTGATGAAGAAGAGGATGTTCTCCTGATAAATGGATTCCATGGTAAGATTGAGTGGTTGGGTGATGTGTGTGATGGTTCCAGATCCTAATGGCTGACTATCGAGGGCTTGAACCGGGAAAGGAGAGGAGAGCAAGTATGAGATGATGTTAAGAGAGGAGGCAAGGGTCTGGTCAATAAAGTTCCCCGCGGCATCGGAATCCACTAACGCTGTAGACACAGTACATGAGGGAGGTCAACTAGTGTGATGAACACCAAAAAGAGCTTAGCAGAAAGTGATGAAGATGGAATACTCACTCCTGCCCCAGGAGGTGGAAGATCATGTGACCGGTCCCTCTGCTCTTGTGGATCCAGGATTGGGAAGTGCCGGACACAACTGGAGCTGGTGCCCTCCTTGACCACAATACAGACAGAGCCCCAGCTGTCTCCATCTGCATCGCTCTGTTGCGGGGAGGCGTGTGACCCCTACCGTCATGGGATCAGGCTCTGATCCAGAGTGTTCACTGAGGGAGGGAGAGAAGTGATGAGAGTACCGACGCTCCCGAAGTTTATCCAGACAGATTGCCATCGCAATGAGTGCGTCCAAGGAGAGGTTGTCGTCTCGACAGGCCAGTTCCATCTGGACCTCCTCGCGCAGACCTCTTCTGAATAGCGTACGAAGCGCCGGCTCATTCCATCCACTTGATGCTGCTACTGTGCAGAAGGTGAGCGCTTATTCAGCAGCCATCTGGTCCCCCTGCCGTAATTGAAGTAAGCGCTCACCCCCCTCTCTGCCTTCCTGGAAATTATTGAAGTTTCACCTGAACAGAGGCATGAACCACTCATATGAATCTAGCTATTCCTCTCCTCTCTCCCAAACAGCCGTGGCCCATTCCAACGCCCGCCCAGTTAGTAGAGAAATAACCGTGGCAACCTTGGACCTCTCGGTGGTGGGGGCTCCCATATGGTGTGTAAAGTAGAGGGAGCACGGAAGTAGGAAGCCATGGAATTTAGATGGGGTACCGTCATATTTATCCGGGAGGGACAAACGGTCATCGCTGACCTGAGCGCGTTGCTGAATGGACTGTTGTGCTGGCTCGCTGGGTCGACTGGTTGTAGAGTATCCTCCGCTAGTTGAAGGCAATGCCTCCTGGGTGTGTTCGAGACGTTGCACACTGTGAAGAGCCTCTTCCATAGCCGTCCCGAGTTATGCCAGCTGGTCGTGATGTTGACCTAGAAGGTATCTCTGCTCGTCGACCGTCTGGGAGATATTCTGTTTTCATGCTGCTTCCATTGTTAGAGTCAATACTCTTTAACGTTTATGCTGGGAGTTGGAAAGCAAGTGCAGGTGGGGAGTTTTATAATAAACGGAACATTAAACAATATAACAAACACGAGTAGCGTGTAGAAATTAAGCATAAGGAATAACTTTTTGAGGCCTCCGAACTCATCCTTTTGTGCGTTTATACATTTTTCATATTTCTTTATTTATTTGGAAAGAATTCCTTACAGTAATTGTCATTCAAAGGGTGAGGAGGAGATGAAAAATAAAACATTTGCTCAAAATAGTTAGCTTCCTCTTTTAAAATATAATTTGGAGAATCATGGATGACTGTCTTTAGTAATGACTTTCTGCTAATTGTTTTTGGTAGCATTCCTGTGTTGAAGATTCAAGAATTTGGTGCAATTTTTTGTTGAATAAGTTCCGACAGTTCTTTATGTTTTTCCTCTAACTTGTTTTGTATCGCTGTAGTACCATTTTTTTTGTTATCTACCTGTACCGTTAGTTCCTGTATTTCACTTGTTAGTCTTGTCTCTTTAGACAGAAACTGCTTTTTCTTTACTGATGAATATATCAAGTATCACAAACAATAAGGGGATTTACTGAACCTATAATTAACTGGACAAATTCTGTTATGAATTATTTTATCTTAGTTAAGAACAAATTGTCCTCCAGTAGACTTTGATTAACTTTCCAATATCCCCGTGTCACGCCCTGACCTAAGAGAGACGGTTTGTTTCTCTATGTGGTTAGGTCAGGGTGTGGGGTGGGCATTCTATGGTGTCTATTTCTTTGTTTTGAGCATGGTTCCTAATCAGAGGCAGCTGTCTATCGTTGTCTCTGATTAGGAATCATACTTAGGCAGCCTTTCCCCACCTGTAGTTGTGGGATCTTATTTTTGTACTGCTTGTTAAGCCTGCAAGACGTGACGGTCGTTATCATTGTTTCTTATTTTGTTTGTAGTGTTCTGATTTAAAATAAATACAAGGATGAACACTTACCACGCTGCACCTTGGTCTACTCCTTTTGACGATTGTGACACCCCGTCCAAGTGGAAATTCTGTCAGAGTTATCTGAAGCTCAATTTGATGATGGTCCGATCTCATTCTGTCATCAATCAAGACTTTTTTAACCTTTGATGCTAGAAAGTGTCACGCCCTGGCCATAGAGAGGGTTTTATTCTCTATTTTGGTTAGGCCAGGGTGTGACTAGGGTGGGCATTCTATGCCCTTTTTTCTATGTTTTGTATTTCTTTGTTTTGGCCGGGTATGGTTCTCAATCAGGGACAGCTGTATATCGTTGTCTCTGATTGGGAGTCATACTTAGGCAGCCTGTTTTCCTTTGGGTTTTGTGGGTGGTTACTTTCTGTTTAGTTCATGTTCCTGACAGAACTGTTTAGCTGTCATTCGTTTTCTTGTTTTGTTGAAAGTGTTCTATTAAAAGTTAATGATGAGCACTCACCACGCTGCACCTTGGTCTACGCCTTGGAACCACCCACCAAAAGAAGACCAAGCAGTGTGGATTGGAGCACCGGGGAGAAGGATGGACATGGAAGTCGGAACGTCGATTCTGGGAGGACAAGTTAAGGGAGCTACAGGAGCCTGAGAGCCTGAGAGACATGGGGAGTTGGGGTAAGTCAGGTTGGAGACCTGAGCCAACTCCCCGTGCTTATTATGGGGAGCGACGGTTCAAGCAGGCACCCTGTTATGCTGAGTTCCGCACTGTGTCACCAGTGCGCAGCTATAGCCCGGTGCGGTCGATACGGGCTCCTCAGCGTTGCCATGCTAGAGTTGGCACTCAGCCAGGGAGAAGTGCACCGGCGCAGCACATCTGGCCACCAGGGCGTCTCCTAGGTCCAGCCTACCCTGCGCTTGCTCTACGCACGGCAGCCATCATTCTCCAGCACAGCCCAGTTCGCCCTGTGCCAGCGCTTCGCCCGTGCCGGGCTACAATGATAACTCAGCCAGGACGGGTTGTGCAGGCCGTGCGCTCCAGAGCTTCAGTGCGTCTCCAAGACCCGGTCTATCCTGTGCCTGCTCCCAGAGCCAGGCCTCCTGCATGTCTCCCCAGCCTGGTGAGTCCTGTGCCTGTTCCCAGAGCCAGGCCTCCTGCATGTCTCCCCAGCCTGGTGAATCCTGTGCCTGTGCCCAAAGCCAGGCCTACTGCAAGTCTCCCCAGCCTGGTGAGTCCTGTGCCTGATGCCTGTCCAGAGCCGCCATAGTCGCCCGCCAGTCCGGAGACGCCAGAGTCGCCCGCCAGTCCAGAGCCGCCAGAGTCGCCCGCCAGTCCGGAGCCGCCAGAGTCGCCCGCCAGTCCGGAGCCGCCAGAGTCGCCCGCCAGTCCGGAGCCGCCAGAGTCGCCCGCCAGTCCGGAGCCGCCAGAGTCGCCCGCCAGTCCGGAGCCGCCAGAGTCGCCCGCCAGTCCGGAGCCGCCAGAGTCGCCCGCCAGTCCGGAGCCGCCAGAGTCGCCCTCCTGTCTGGGGTCGGCTGTGAGGGTCCCCACTCCAGAGGCGCCACCAAAGTGGGCCAAGCCAAAGGTGGAGCGGGGTCCACGTCCCGCACCAGAGCCGCCGCCGTGAGGAAGGCCCACCCGGATCCTCACCTTTAGAGTCAGGTTTTGCAGCCGGAGTCTGCACCTTTGGGGGGGTACTGTCACGCCCTGGCCATAGAGAGGGTTTTATTCTCTATTTTGCTTAGACCAGGGTGTGACTAGGGTGGGCATTCTATGTCCTTTTTTCTATGTTTTGTATTTCTTTGTTTTGGCCGGGTACGGTTCTCAATCAGGGACAGCTGTATATTGTTGTCTCTGATTGGGAGCCATACTTAGGTAGCCTCTTTTTCTTTGGGTTTTGTGGGTGGTTACTTTCTGTTTAGTTCATGTTCCTGACAGAACTGTTTAGCTGTCGTTCATTTTCTTGTTTTGTTGAAAGTGTTCTATTAAAAGTTAATGATGAGCACTCACCACGCTACACCTTGGTCTACTCCTTTCGACGGCCGTTACAGAAAGAGACAAGAAAGTAGTCAATGTATATATATCACTAGGTCAGAGTTTTTTTGTCTCCAAATATCCACTATTTCTAATGTGTCCATAATATTTGTGTTCTCTGTAAGGGCACAGTGATGATAGTTTGTAGAGCGATTTCCTGTACTGAGGTACAGTACTTAACACTGTGTTATAGTCAATGTATATATATCACTAGGTCAGAGTTTTTTTGTCTCCAAATATCCACTATTTCTAATGTGTCCATAATATTTGTGATCTCTGTAAGGGCACAGTGATGATAGTTTGTAGAGCGATTTACTGTACTGAGGTACAGTACTTAACACTGTGTTATAGTCTCCCACCATAATCATTTAATCGTTTGTTGCCTGTAACTTCAGTAGATTGTTATTAATATTTTCGAAAATGAGTGGATCATCCTGACTTGAACCATATAGATTAATGAGGCATTTTTTTTAATCCACTTTCAAATTCAAGAGTCCACCTTCCTTGCAGATCATTCCTGACTGTTTGCGCATTCAGATCAAATGTTTTAGTATTATCACACCTTTTGAGTTCCTTTAACCATGACAGAGAATATTTTCACCGTTTCATTCCTTTTTCCATGCAGGAAAAAGGAATGAAACGGTGTGCAGACGGTGTACAAACGGTGTAAAGATGTACAGTTCTGGCCAAAAGTTTTGAGAATGACACAAATATTAATTTTCACAAAGTCTGCTGCCTCAGTTTGTATGATGGCAATTTGCATATACTCCAGAATGTTATGAAGAGTGATCAGATGAATTGCAATTAATTGCAAAGTCCCTCTTTGCCATGCAAATGAACTGAATCCCCCAAAAACATTCCCACTGCATTTCAGCCCTGCCGCTAAAGGACCAGCTGACATCATATCAGTGATTCTCTCGTTAACACAGGTGTGAGTGTTGGTGAGGACAAGGCTGGAGATCACTCTGTCATGCTGATTGAGTTCAAATTACAGACTGGAAGCTTCAAAAGGAAGCTTGGAATCATTGGTCTTCCTCTTTCAACTATTGTTTCCTGCAAGGAAACACGTGCCATCATCATTGCTTTGCACAAAAAGGGCTTCACAGGCAAGGATATTGCTGCCAGTAAGATTGCACCTAAATCAACCATTTATCAGATCATCAAGAACTTCAAGGAGAGCGGTTCAATTGTTGTGAAGGCTTCAGGGTGCCCAAGAAAGTCCAGCAAGCGCCAGGACCGTCTCCTAAAGTTGATTCAGCTGCGGGATCAGGGCACCGCCAGTACAGAGCTTGCTCAGGAATGGCAGCAGGCAGGTGTGAGTGCATCTGCACGCACAGTGAGGCGAAGACTTTTGGAGGATGGCCTGGTGTCAAGAAGGGCAGCAAAGAAGCCACTTCTCTCCAGGAAAAACATTCAGGGACAGACTGATATTCTGCAAAAGGTACAGGGATTGGACTGCTGAGGACTGGGGTAAAGCCATTTTCTCTGATGAATCCCCTCTCTGATGAATCCCCGGAAAAAATATTGTCCGGAGAAGACAAGGTGAGCGCTACCATCAGTCCTGTGTCATGCCAACAGTAAAGCATCCTGAGACCATTCATGTGTGGGGTTGCTTCTCAGCCAAGGGAATGGGCTCACTCACAATTTTGCCTAAGAACATAGCCATGAATTAAGGATGGTACCAACACATCCTCCGAGAGTAACTTCTCCCAACCATCCAGGAACAGTTTGGTGACGAGCAATGCCTTTTCCAGCATAATGGAGCACCTTGCCATAAGGCAAAAGTGATAACTAAGTGGTTCGGGGAACAAAACATTGATATTTTGGGTCCATAGCCAGGAAACTCCCCAGACCTTAATCCCATTGAGAACTTGTGGTCAAACCTCAAGAGGCGGGTGGAAAAACAAAAACCCACAAATTCTGACAAACTCCAAGCATTGATTATGCAAGAATGGGCTGCCATCAGTCAGGATGTGGCCCAGAAGTTAATTGACAGCATGCCAGGGCGGATTGCAGAGGTCTTGAAAAATATTGGTCAACAATACAAATATTGACTCTGCATCAACTTCATGTAATTGTCAATAAAATCCTTTGACACTTATGAAATGCTTGTAATTATACTTAAGTATTTCATAGTAACATCTGACAAAAATATCTAAAGACCCTGAGGCTGCAGACTTTGTGAAAATTAATATTTGTGTCATTGTAATGGGTGCGTGTTGGTGGCAGGGAAGTCAGGCGCATGAGAATTGAACTTGGTATAAACGGAGTTGTTTAATCAGTGCTTCACAAAACTCCAAAACCAAAATTACTAAATAATAAAAAGTGGGTTCAAAACCCATCGTGCACCAACACATAATACACAAACATACAATCAAACAATCTCCGACAAGGACATGAGGGGAAACAGAGGGTTAAATAAACAACATGTAATTGATGGGATTGGAACCAGGTGTGAAGGAAGACAAGACAAAACCAATGGAAAATGAAAAATTGATCAGTGATGGCTAGAAGGTCGGTGACTTCGACCGCCGAACACCGCCCGAACAAGGAGAGGGACCGACTTCGGCGGAAGTCATGACAGTACCCCCCCTGACACACGGCTCCAGCTGCGCGTCGGCACTGACCTCGGGGACGACACGGAGGGCGAGGCGCAGGGCGATCCGGATGGAGACATTGGAAATCTCGCAGCATGGAAGGATCCAACACATCCTCCACCGGAACCCAGCATCTCTCCTCCGGACCATACCCCTCACAGTCCACGAGGTACTGAAGGCCCCTCGCCCGACGTCTCGAATCCAATATGGAACGAACGGAGTACGCTGGAGCCCCCTCGATGTCCAGAGGGGGTGGAGGAACCTCCCACACCTCAGACTCCTGGAGTGGGCCAGCCACCACCGGCCTGAGGAGAGACACATGGAACGAGGGGTTAATACGGTAATCGGGGGGAAGCTGTAACCTGTAAAATACCTCGTTCACTCTCCTCAGGACTTTAATGGCCCCACAAACTGTGGACCCAGCTTCCGACAGGGCAGGTGGAGGGGCAGGTTTCGGGTCGAGAGCCAGACCCTGTCCCCCGGTGTGAACACAGGGACCTCACTGCGGTGACGGTCTGCGCCAGAAAGTACGGCGCGCTGAAGGTGGACATGTGCGGCGTCCCATGTCTCTTCCGCGCGCCGGAACCAGTCGTCCACCGCAGGAGCCTCGGTCTGACTCTGATGCCAAGGAGCCAGAACCGGTTGATACCCCAATACACACTGGAAGGGAGAAAGGTTAGTGGAGAAGTGGCGGAGCAAATTCTGGGCCATCTCTGGCCAGGGCACGAACGCCGCCCACTCCCCCGGCCGGTCAGAAACCTACCCACATCCTGGTTAACTCTCTCCACCTGCCCGTTACTCTTGGGGTGAAAACCTGAGATAAGGCTGACCGAGACCCCCGGACATTCCATGAACGCCTTCCAGACCCTTGACGTGAACTGGGAACCCCGATCAGACATTATATCCTCAGGCACCCCGTAGTGCCGGAAGACGTGTGTAAACAGGGCCTCCGCAGTTTGTAGGGCCGGAGGGAGACCGGGCAAAGGGAGGAGATGACATGACTTAGAAAAATTATCCACAACGACCAGGATCGTGGTGTTACCCTGTGAAGGTGGAAGATCGTTTAGGAAATTGGAGTGGGATCTATGGGCCGCTCCTCTGTGTCATACAGCCGGGACAATGCGTCTACCTTAATGTTCTAGGAGCCTGGTCTATAAGAAAGGGTAAACACAAAACGGGTGAAAAACATGGCCCACCTTGCCTGGCGAGGGTTCAGTCTCCTCGCCGCCTGGATGACCTCCAGATTGCGATGGTCAGTCCAGATGAGAAAAGGGTGTCTAGCCCCTTCAAGCCAATGTCTCCACGCATTCAGGGCCTTGACGACAGTCAAAAAGTCCCGGTCCCCCACGTCATAGTTTCGCTCTGCCGGGCTGAGCTTCTTCGAGAAGAAGGCACAAGGGCGGAGCTTCGGTGGCGTACCCGAGCGCTGAGAGAGCACAGCTCCTATCCCAGCCTTGGACGCGTCCGCATCCACTATGAACGCCAAAGAGGAATACGGATGGGCCAGCACGGGAGCCGAGGTAAACAAAGCCCTCAGGTGACTGAAAGCCCTGTCCGCCTCAGCTGTCCACTGCAAGCGCACTGGGGCCCCCTTCAGCAGTGAAGTAATGGGAGCCGCTACCTGACCAAAACCTCCGGTAGTAGTTGGCAAACCCTAAGAATCGCTGCACCTCCTTTACCGTGGTGGGAGTCGGCCAATTACGCACGGTTGCAATGCCGTCACTCTCCATCTCCTCCCCTGACGTGGAAATGCAATACCCTAGGAAGGAGACGGACTGTTGGAAGAACAAGCATTTCTCAGCCTTGACGTACAGGTCATGCTCCAACAAGCGACCAAGTACTTTGCGCACCAGGGACACCTGCTCGGCGCATGTAGCGGAGTATATCAAAATGTCATCAATATACACCACCACACCCTGCCCGTGCAGGTCTCTGAAAATCTCGTCAACAAAAGCTTGGAAGACTGATGATGCATTCATCAACCCGTACGGCATGACGCGGTACTCATAGTGCCCAGAGGTGGTACTGAAAGCCGTCTTCCACTCGTCTCTCTCTCGGATACGCACCAGATTGTAAGCGCTCCTGAGATCTAGTTTGGTGAAGAAGCGTGCCCCGTGCATTAACTCTATCGCTGTAGCTATGAGCGGTAGCGGGTAACTGTACCTCACCGTGATCTGATTTAGACCCCGGTATTCAATACACGGACACAGACCTCCCTCCTTCTTCTTCACAAAAAAGAAACTCGGGGAGACGGGTGAAGTGGAGGACCGAATGTACCCCTGACGCAGGGATTCGGAGACATGTTTCCATAGCACAATCCATCGCAAAATCACCCCGTCAATGAGGTGGTAATTGAGTCGCCTTCTTTTTAGAGAAGGCGAGAGCCAAATCGGCATATTCAGGGGGAATGCGCATGGTGGAGACCTGGATTGGACTCTCCACCATTGTAGTACCAATGGAAACCCCTAAACATCTACCTGAGCAATCTCGCGACCACCCCGTGAGAGTCCTCTGTGGCCAAGAAACAGTGAGGTTATGACAAGCTAACTAGGGTAGGCCCAGCACCATGGGAAACGCAGGAGAGTCAATAAGGAAAAGACACATTTTCTCCGTGTGACCCCCCTGCGTCACCATGCCCAAAGGAGCGGTGACCTCCCTAATTTACCCTGACCCTAATGGTCGACTATCTAAGATGTGAACGGGGAAGGGCACATCCACGGGAACAATGGGGGTCCCTAAACTATGAGCTAACACTCTATCAATGAAATTCCCAGCCGTGCCTGAATCTACGAGCGCCTTATGCTGGGAATGCGGGGAAAACTCAGGAAAAGTGACAGACACAAACATATGTGCAACAGAGGACTCTGGGTGAGAATGGTGCCAGCTCACCTGGGGTGACGCCAGATCGCCCTGCCTGCTGCCTCGATTCCCAGAGGAACAAACTCGGCACCGACCAGCAGTGTGACCTCTGCTCTGTGGCCACAGATGTTGCACGAGCGGAAACCCCCTCCGGTCTCCCTGCGCACCGCCCCTCCCAGCTCCATGGGTATCGGAGAGGTGGTGCGGGAGGATGGAACCACCAGACCCCGATCTGGACGTCCGCAAGTAGCCAGCAGGTTGTCCAGCCGGATGGACAGGTCCACCAGCTGGTCGAAAGTAAGGGTGGTGTCTCTGCAGGCCAGCTCCCGACGGACGTCCTCGCGCAGACTGTAGCGGTAGTGGTCGATCAGGGCACTGTTGTTCTATCCCGCGCCGGCAGCCAGGGTTCTAAATTCCAGGGCAAACTCCGGGGCGCTCTTCGTCTCCTGCCTCAGATGGTAGAGGCGCTCATCCGCTGCTCTGCCCTCGGGCGGGTGGGTGAACTCCTCAAAATGGTCCAATGCCGCGTCTCCTTCTCTCCACACGGCGTTGGCCCTCTCCAGGGCTTTCCCGGTGAGACACGAGACGAGGGCGGAAACCCTATCATGGTCCGATGGAGCTGGGTGGACCGTGGCCAGATAGAGGTTTAGTTGAAGGAGGAACCCCTGGCAGTTGGCAGCACTCCCGTCGTACTCCTGTGGCAAGGAGAGTTGGATCCCACTGGGCTCAGGCGGGAAAGGGGCGCTCAGGGGAGACCCCGGTTGTGCTGGTGGAGGCGCTGGAAGAACTCCCTGTCTCTCCCAGCGGTCCATTGTCTGGACAACGCGATCCATGGTGGCGCCCAGATGGTGAAGCATAACCGCATGCTCCTGGACGCGCTCCTCCACCTCCATGGCTGGGGTACCTTCTCCTGCTGACTCCATAGGTGGTCGGAGATTCTGTAATGGGTGCGTGTTGGTGGCAGGGAAGTCAGGCGCAGGAGAATCGAACTTGGTATAAACGGAGTTGTTTAATCAGTGCTTCACAAAACTCCAAAACCAAAATGACAAAATAATAAAAAGTGGGTACAAAACCCGTCGCGCTAGAAGGTCGGTGACGTTGACCGCCAAACACCGCCCGAACAAGGAGAGGGACCGACTTCGCCGGAAGTCGTGACAGTCATTCTCAAAACCTTTGGCCACGACTGTAACGTGAGTTTCCTGTAAACAGTATATGTTACAGTATATATATATATTTTTTTGCCACGTAAAGACTGATAATCTTTTCTTATAATCTACTAAGCCGTTATAATTATAACTGGCTATACGTACCCCTTACCATAACTAGATACTATTCTCATTCTAAATGTGCCATAATTAGTGCTTGGAAAATTACTGCCATAAGAGGAATCATGACGGTCACCAATAGAGATTTCACATGTTTAGAAATCAAGAAACAGTTTCTAGCAATATGCACAAAGCAACTGTCATTTTCATGTTCTTTTTGTTCGCTTTTAGTTTTTTTATTTCCTTGTCTATTGCCTGTGAGCCAATGCCACAGATGTTAGAAAATTGAGTTAGGATGTTATGTGTGTAGTAGATCTGAGTAGGTTTATGTGTGTGAAATTGGATGTGATTTAGTGAAAGTATGTATGATGTCTGGATAATAGTAATACTATAATGTGTGATGTATAAATAAATAATAACCCAGCTAATTTCCATGAAGTGAGTGTAGCCCTAATATTCCCGATGATAATTGTAATCCATATCGTGTCAACATCATAGTTACGTCATAGATGCATTAAACCAAATTTTCATAGAAAAACACATCCCAGAATTTCCCTAGTAATTGTCGTTTCACATGATAATGAAAGAGACGGCTTTAGAGAGACGGCTTCACTACAGTACAACTCTATCCCATAGAATAGGTATTCACAAACTGGGGTACGTGCAATTCCGTCGGGGGTACGCCAAATAAAAATGTGATTCACATTTAAAAAAATATTTTTTATTTCTTTATTTTTTTTCTTCTTTTTCTTCAAATTTTCAAACAGTACATTTATATTTTCCAACGATGCTATACTGTAATGTCGTGTGTGTAGGTGGCAGGGAAGTCAGGCGCAGGAGAATCGAACTTGGTATAAATGGAGTAGCGTTTAATAAAACTCAAAAACCAAAGTACATAATAAATAAAAGTGGGTACAAGAACCCGTCGCACACCAATCCATAATACACGAGCAAACAAACAAAACAATCTCTGAAAAGGACATGAGGGGAAACAGAGGGTTAAATACAAAACATGGAATGAATGGGATTGGAACTAGGTGTGTAGGAAGACAAGACAAAACCAATGGAAAATGAAAAATGGATCGATGATGGCTAGAAGACCGGTGACGTCGACCGCCGAGCACCGCCCGAACAAGGAGAGGCATCGACTTCGGCAGAAGTCGTGACATATACAGTGAGGGAAAAAAGTATTTGATCCCCTGCTGATTTTGTACGTTTGCCCACTGACAAAGAAATTATCAGTCTATAATTGTAATGGTAGGTTTATTTGAACAGTGAGAGACAGAATAACAACAACAAAAATCCAGAAAAACGCATGTCAAAAATGTTATAAATTGATTTGCATTTTAATGAGGGAAATAAGTATTTGACCCCTCTGCAAAACATGACTTAGTACTTGGTGGCAAAACCCTTGTTGGCAATCACAGAGGTCAGACATTTCTTGTAGTTGGCCACCAGGTTGCACACATCTCAGGAGGGATTTTGTCCCACTCCTCTTTGCAGATCTTCTCCAAGTCATTAAGGTTTTGAGGCTGACGTTTGGCAACTCGAACCTTCAGCTCCGTCCACAGATTTTCTATGGGATTAACCTCTTATGGCTAGGGGGCAGTATTTTCACGGCTGGATAAAAAACGTACCCGATTTAATCTGATTATTAGTCCTGCCCAGAAACTAGAATATGCATATAATTATTAGCTTTGGAGAGAAAACACTCCACAGTTTCTGAAACTGTTTGAATGGTGTCTGTGAGTATAACAGAACTCCTATGGCAGGCAAAAACCTGAGATGCTTCTGTTCAGGAAGTACCCTGTCAGACCTTTTATTTTCTTTGTTTGACATCTCTTCCAAAAACTCAGGATCTCTGCTGTTACGTGACACTTCGCACGTCTCCAATGGAGTCTCAGAGCCCGGGAAAAACAGGAATGACGTAATTCGAAGCCCTGGCTGAAACAAAGGAGAGGAAAAGCTAAGTGGTCACTCAGTGGACTAAGCCTTACGCTCGCGACCCGCCCCGCCCCCGGCTTTCGGTTTTTCCCTCAGTATACAGACAGGCAGATTCCCGGTCGGAATATTATCGCTTTTCTACGAGATAAATTGCATAAAAATTGGTTTTAAACAGCGGTTGACATGCTTCGAAGTACGGTAATGGAATATTTAGAATTTTTTTGTCAAATTCTGCGTCATGCTCGTGGCCGAGATTTAGCGTTGGCATAGTGTCTAGAACGCACAAACAAAACGTCTTGATGGAACATAACGATGGATTATTTGGGACCAAACCTACATTTGTTATTGAAGTAGAAGTCCTGGCAGTGTATTCTGACGAAGAACAAGCAAGGTAAGAACATTTTTCTTATAGGAAATGTGATTTTGGTGAAGGCTAAACTGGTTGGGTGTCTAAATAGCTAGCCCTGTGATGCCGGGCTATGTATTTAGATTATTGCAAAATGTGCTTCATCCGAAAAGCTATTTTAAAATCGGACATATCGAGTGCATAGAGGAGTTCTGTATCTATAATTCTTAAAATAATTGTTATGCTTTTTGTGAACGTTTATCGTGAGTAATTTAGTAAAATCACCGGAAGTGTTCGGTGGGAATGCTAGTTCTGAACGTCACATGCTAATGTAAAAAGCTGGTTTTTGATATAAATATGAACTTGATTGAACAGACATGCATGTATTGTATAACATAATGTCCTAGGTGTGTCATCTGATGAAGATCATAAAAGGTTAGTGCTGCATTTAGCTATGGTTTGGGTTTATGTGACATGATATGCTAGCTTGAAAAATGGGTGTCTAATTATTTCTTTCTGGGTACTCTGCTGACATAATCTAATGTTTTGCTTTCGCTGTAAAGCCTTTTTGAAATCGGACAGTGTGGTTAGATAAAGGAGAGTCTTGTCTTTAAATAGCTGTAAAATAGTCATATGTTTGAAAAATGGAACTTTTCGGATTTTAGAGGAGTTTGTATCTCGCGCCCCGCCCATCATTGGATATTGGAGCAGACGTTCCGCTAGCGGAACGTGTAGATGTAAGAGTTAAGGTCTGGAGACTGGCTAAGCCACTCCAGGACCTTAATGTGCTTCTTCTTGAGCCACTCCTTTGTTGCCTTGGCCGTGTGTTTTGGGTCATTGTCATGCTGGAATACCCATCCACGACCCATTTTCAATGCCCTGGCTGAGGGAAGGAGGTTCTCACCCAAGATTTGACGGTACATGGCCCCGTCAATCGTTCCTTTGATGCGGTGAAGTTGTCCTGTCCCCTTAGCAGAAAAACACCCCCAAAGCATAATGTTTCCACCTCCATGTTTGATGGTGGAGATGGTGTTCTTGGGGTCATAGGCAGCATTCCTCCTCCTCCAAACATGGCGAGTTGAGTTGATGCCAAAGAGCTCCATTTTGGTCTCATCTGACCACAACACTTTCACCCAGTTGTCCTCTGAATCATTCAGATGTTCATTGGCAAACTTCAGACGGGCATGTATATGTGCTTTCTTGAGCAGGGGGACCTTGCGGGCGCTGCAGGATTTCAGTCCTTCACGGCGTAGTGTGTTACCAATTGTTTTCTTGGTGACTATGGTCCCAGCTGCCTTGAGATCATTGACAAGATCCTCCCGTGTAGTTCTGGGCTGATTCCTCACCGTTCTCATGATCATTGCAACTCCACGAGGTGAGATCTTGCATGGAGCCCCAGGCCGAGGGAGATTGACAGTTCTTTTGTGTTTCTTCCATTTGCGAATAATCGCACCAACTGTTGTCACCTTCTCACCTTCTCACCAAGCCTACCACCTGGTTCGGATATAGGAGGGGGATGAGTGGAAGACCGCCTTCAACACGGCCAGCTGCCACAACAAGTATTTGGTCATGCCATTTGGCCTCACCAATGCCCCTGCTGTGTTCCAGACTCTGGTAAATAATGTTCCATGTTGAACCGGTTTGTCTACATTGATGACATCCTTGTCTTCTCCCACTCCCCCTAAGAACATGTGCTCCACGTCCGACAGGTACTTCAACATCTCCTGGAGAACCAGCAGTTTATTAAGGCAGAGAAGTGTGAGTTCCATCGCTCCAACATCCTCTTTCTGGGGTACATCTTCTCCGCTGGGAGTGTCCAGATGGATCCCGGGAAGGTGAGAGTGGTGCTGGATTGGCTTCAGCCTTTGTCCAAGGTGCAGCTGCAATGTTTCCTGGGGTTGGCCAACTTCTATTGCCGCTTCATCCGGGGTTACAGCACCCTGGCTTCCCCCCTGTCAGCACTCACCTCTCCCAAGGTTCTGTTCACAGGGTCCCCTGCTGCTGACCGGGCGTTCCGGGACCTCAAACACTGCTTCACCACTGCTCCCATCCTGGTTCATCCCGATCCTTCCCATCAGTTTGTGGTGGTGGCCGATGCGTTGGATGTAGGAGTGGGGGCGGTCCTGTCCCAGCGTTCTGCCCTGGACCTGAAGCTACATCCCTGCGCCTTCTTCTCCAATCGCCTTAACGCCACGGACAACAACTACTATGTGGGAAATCGTGAGCTTCTCGCAGTGAAGATGGCGCTGAAGGAATGGAGTCACTGGCTGGAAGGGGAGGAAAACCCATCCATCGTATGGGCTGACCACAAAAATATGGAGAATCTCCGCACCAACAAGCGCCTCAACTCCAGGCAAGCTAGATGGGCCCTGCTGTTCACACGGTTCAACTTCTTTCTCTCATATCGGCCGGGATCCAAGAATGTCAAGCCAGATGCACTCTCGCCATTATAGACCCATGGCTATTACCCGGGAGCCCAAGACCATCCTTCCCACCACGTGCCTGGCGACTGCTCTCAGCTGGGGTATAGGGAAACAGGTCTGGGAGGCACAGCATTCCCAGCCTAACCCCGGGGGAGGTTCCAGATAACCGGATGTTCGTGCCTGACGCAGTCCGCTTCGAGGTCCTGGAGTGGGCCACTCCTCCAGACTGGCCTGCCACCCGGGCTCCCGCTGGACACTGGCTTTTGTGCGATGACGCTTTTGCTGGCCCACCATGGTCCCTGACCTCCGCATTCGTTGCGGCTTGCACGGTGTGTGCACAAAACAAGATCACTCAACAAGCTGCCGCTGGTCTCCAACCTCTGCCTGTCCGTCACCATCCCTGGTCCCACAAACTTTTGACTGGTACTGTATACAGTGAGGGAAAAAAGTATTTGATCCCCTGCAGATTTTGTACGTTTGCCCACTGACAAAGAAATTATCAGTCTATAATTTTAATGGTAGGTTTATTTGAACAGTGAGAGACAGAATAACAACAACAAAATCCAGAAATTCCTTAATTGACCCCCCATCAATGTAATGGACATACTCTATACCATGAACTGTGCCAGGTTGACTCATCCAGCTGTAACGCTTATAATTCAATGGCTTGTATGCGAAGCAGTAATTCTTTCAAAACATATCCTGCCATGTCACTGATGCGTCATGAAACAGTGTTGTTTGATGAAGGCATTGTCTGTACAGTTTTTTTGGCCTTTTCCCCCAGCATTGTCTCAGCCATATCCGCGGCGGCAGGAATAATTAAGTCCTCCACAATAGTATGGGGCTTGCCTGTCCTAGCCACTCGGTAGCTCACCTTATAAGACGCTTCTAGCCCCTTCTTATTAATGGTATCTGTTGCTTTTATACATGTCTTACTACTCGAAAGTCATCTTTATTCTCGCTCCAAAAAGTCCCATGGTTTATTTTTGAAAATGTCATGTTTCATTTCTAAATGTCTGCGCAAGAGATACAGAGATACAGAATAACAACAAAAAATCCAGAAAATCAAAAATGTTATAAATTGATTTGCATTTTAATGAGGGAAATAAGTATTTGACCCCCTCTCAATGAGAAGGATTTCTGGCTCCCAGGTGTCTTTTATACAGGTAACGAGCTGAGATTAGGAGCACACTCTTAAAGGGAGTGCTCCTAATCTCAGCGTGTTACCTGTATAAAAGACACCTGTCCACAGAAGCAATCAATCAGTCAGATTCCAAACTCTCCACCATGGCCAAGACCAAAGAGCTCTCCAATGATGTCAGGGACAAGATTGTAGACCAACACAAGGCTGGAATGGGCTACAAGACCATCGCCAAGAAGCTTGGTGAGAAGGTGACAACAGTTGGTTTGATTATTCGCAAATGGAAGAAACACAAAAGAACTGTCAATCTCCCTCGGCCTGGGGCTCCATGCAAGATCTCACCTCGTGGAGTTGCAATGATCATGAGAATGGTGAGGAATCAGCCCAGAACTACAAGGGAGGATCTTGTCAATGACCTCAAGGCAGCTGGGACCATAGTCACCAAGAAAACAATTGGTAACACACTACGCCGTGAAGGACTGAAATCCTGCAGCGCCCGCAAGGTCCCCCTGCTCAAGAAAGCACATATACATGCCCGTCTGAAGTTTGCCAATGAACATCTGAATGATTCAGAGGACAACTGGGTGAAAGTGTTGTGGTCAGATGAGACCAAAATGGAGCTCTTTGGCATCAACTCAACTCGCCGTGTTTGGAGGAGGAGGAATGCTGCCTATGACCCCAAGAACTCCATCCCCACCATCAAACATGGAGGCGGAAACATTATGCTTTGGGGGTGTTTTTCTGCTAAGGGGACAGGACAACTTCACCGCATCAAAGGGACGATGGACGGGTCCATGTACCGTCAAAACTTGGGTGAGAACCTCCTTCCCTCAGCCAGGGCATTGAAAATGGGTCGTGGATGGGTATTCCAGCATGACAATGACCCAAAACACAAGGCCAAGGCAACAAAGGAGTGGCTCAAGAAGAAGCACATTAAGGTCCTGGAGTTGGCTAGCCAGTCTCCAGACCTTAATCCCATAGAAAATCTGTGGAGGGAGCTGAAGGTTCGAGTTGCCAAACGTCAGCCTCGAAACCTTAATGACTTGGAGAAGATCTGCAAAGAGGAGTGGGACAAAATCCCTCCTGAGATGTGTTCAACCTGGTGGCCAACTACAAGAAATGTCTGACCTCTGTGATTGCCAACAAGGGTTTTGCCACCAAGTACTAAGTCATGTTTTGCAGAGGGGTCAAATACTTATTTTCCTCATTAAAATGCAAATCAATTTATAACATTTTTGACATGCATTTTTCTGGATTTTTGTTGTTGTTATTCTGTCTCTCACTGTTCAAATAAACCTACCATTACAATTGTAGACTGATCATTTCTTTGTCAGTGGGCAAACGTACAAAATCAGCAGGGGATCAAATACTTTTTTCCCTCACTGTATCTATCTCTTATTATAAGAATCAACAATTGTACTAAGGTGTGCCATGCATTTATCCTGAATCTGGTCCCAAAGTTACCCAAAGTTACCTGGCTCAATCATCTTTTCAGCTCCAATTCAAAATGTAATGAGGTCAAGAGGTATGAATGAGTAGCCTACAGACTGAAAACATTGGCTCTCAGCATCATTCCTTTGTTTTACCTGAAACTGGAGGTTATTCTATATATGAATCTCTGTCTCTCTATATCTATCTCTTCTTCCCTCTTCTCTCAAGGGGGAAGATGTTTTTCATACCCTCTCACTGCCTGTTTCATCTCCTGTGTCTGCAGGTCCTTGTGCTCTCCTTCCCAATCAGGGCCCTTGAATTCTCTTCAAGGCCTCCCTCTCACCTTCTGCCACATTCACTACCAAAGCCAGTCTAACAGAGACCCAAGGCAGAGGCACAGCGAGAGGACAGAAGAGAGAGAGAGAGAGAACGTAGGGAGGGATTGGGAAAGATGGAGAAAGAGAGAAATGAAGAGAGAAGGAGAGAGAAGAGAGCAAGGAACAGATTGAAGTTGGAGGAATGCAGGACCAAATTAGATCCTCTTGGAGTACAGACACTGAATTAATTCCAAAGAGAATATTGCATTGTCTTCCCCCCCATCCCCTATGCATTGGGAAACAGAGCAGTGTTATTTTCCCTGGGCTGGCATCCCTATTCCTCTTTTCTTTCTGCAGATAGTCCCTGGCTATTGATACCGCTGGCATCAATGCTTTCTCTCTATTTGTTCTGCTCATGCTGTTGCTATTGCAGCAGCTCCAACACCGTAAATGTGCTCAAATGTGCTCAAAGCTAATAAAAAAGCTCCATTTACAGTGATTTACAAAACCATGTAAATACATATATATATTTTTTTGTGGTGGGACATTAGCCATATTTGACAAATATACAGTAGAAAGAGCATTGTATGGCTGAAACACATTGAAACAATGTATGCAAAATATCATATCTTATATTGACCAAATCATATTTTACAGGTATAGATCGGGAAGGATAGGAGTTCATGACATTTATGGTGAGAGTAACTTTCTAAGTCATCAAAATGTGAACTATGGGGACTTTAATGTGTTGCTATGAGGAACATTTTCTGTTACTCACTACTGTGTGACCATAATAACGGCGTTTTGCCACTGAACGCCCCTTCCCATCTGTTTCCACTGCACATACAGCCAATGGAAGTTGCTGGCGGCCTCTTGAAACACTTGGCCTGCATTGAGAGATCCAAAAACCTGCATTTTTTAATTCAAACTGTGGTTGGAAATGATATCTGGCTGAGTTTGCTGATTAAGTCCACTACGCTCTGAAGCTTTTTGTCAGTTGGTTCTAAATGCATAATAGATTGCAAAAAAAATGTTTTATGAGCATGGCCTTATTTCTATTACAGCATACTGGATGACTGTCATCCATATTCCATGTAACCAGCTCAATATAACATCAATAGGTTTAAGTTAGGCAACACATAGCAGCTGTGAGTCTTTCTGAATAAGTCTCTAAGAGATTTGCACACCTGGATTTTAAAATATTTGCACATTATTCGTTTAAATATTCGTCAAGCTCTGTCAAGTTGATTGTTGATCATTGCTAGACAGCCATTTTCAAGTCTTGGCATAGATTTTTAAGCCGATTTAAGTCAAAATTGTAACTAAGCCAGTCAGGAACATTCAATATCGTCTTGGTAAGCAACTCCAGTGTATATTTGGCATTGTGTTTTAGGTTATTGTCCTGCTGAAAGGTGACTTTGTCTCACGGTGTCTGTTGGAAAACAGACAACCATATTTTCCTCTAGGATTTTGCCTGTGCTGAGTTATTCCATTTGTTTTTATCCTAAAAAACTCCCTAGTCCTTGCTGATGACAAGCACACACATAACATGATTCAGCCACCACCATGCTTGAAAATATAAAGAGTGGTACTTAGTGATGTTTTGTTGGATTTTCCCCAAACGCTTTGTATTCAGGATATAAAGTTAATTTCTTTGCCACATTTTTTGCAGTTGATAGCAAGCTGTCCAGGCCCTGAGGCAGCAAAGCAGCCTGAAACCATGATGCTCCGTCCTCCATAGTTTACAGTTTGGATGAGGTTTTGATGTTGGTGTGCTGTGCCTTTTTTCTCCACACATAGTGTTGTGTGTTCCTTCCAAACAACACAACTTTAGTTTCATCTGTCCACAGAATATTTTGCCAGTAGCGCTGGCATTCTGCGCTGTGCTCTTGCAGTCATCTTTGCAGGACGGCCACTCCTAAGGAGAGTAGCAACAGTGCTGAAATTTCTCCATTTATAGACAACTTGTCTTACCGTGGACTGACTTTTAGAGATCATTTTGTAACCCTTTGCAGCTTTATGCAAGGCAACAATTCTTAATCTTAGGTCTTCTGAGATCTCTTTTGTTCGAGGCATGGTTCTTCTCAGGCAATGCTTCTTGTGAATAGCAAACTCAAGTTTTGTGAGTGTTTTTTTATGGGGTAGCTCTAACCAAAATCTCCAATCTCATCTCATTGATTTGATTCCAGCTTAGTTGACTCCTGACTCCAATTAGCTTTTGGAGAAGTCATTAGCCTAGGGGTTCACATACTTTTCCCAACCTACACTGTGAATGTTTAAATGATGTATTCAATATAGACAAGAAAAATACAATAATTTGTGGGTTATTAGTTTAAGCTCACTGTATGTGTCTATTGTTGTGACTTAGATGAAGATCAGATAAAATTGTATGTTAAATTTATGCAGAAATCCAGGTAATTCCAAAGGGTTCCATACTTTTTCTTGCCACTGTATGGCAAAATAACACAAAATCTGGCTAATTCAAATGTAACTAACTTCCTCATAATTGGAAGGACCACTTCCATGTACTCTTTAAATTGGGCACACATTAAACAACATCATGAATTGTTACGTGAATGGAACCGGCGATTTGCAGCAACCTAGTAACATACCGTGCAATCGAAAAGTATTCAGACCCCTTCCCTTTTTCCAAATGTAATTATGTTACAGACTTATTCTAAAATGGATTAAGTAAACTTTTTTCCTCATCAATCTACACACAATACCCCATAATAACAAAGCGAAAAATAGTTTTTTAAAAACAGAAATACCTTATTTACATAAGTTTTCAGACCTTTTGCTATGAGACTCGAAATTGACCTCAGGTGCATCCTGTTTCCATGGATCATCCTTGAGATGTTTCTACAACTTGATTGGAGTCCACCTGTGGTAAATTCAATTGATTGGACATGATTTGGAAAGGCACACACCTGTCTATATAATGTCCCACAGTAGACAGTGCATGTCAGTGCAAAAACCAAGCCATGAGGTTGAAGGAATTGTCCGTAGATTTCGGAGACAGGATTGTGTCGAGGCACAGATCTGGGGAAGGGTACAAAACATTTCTGGAGTATTGATGGTCCCCAAGAACACAGTGGCCTCCATCATTTTAAATGGCAGAAGCTTGGAACCTAAAGACTCTCAGACCATGACAAACAAGATTCTCTGGTCTGATGAAACCAAGATGGAACTCTTTGGCCTGAATGCCAAGCGTCACATCTGGAGGAAACCTGGCACCATGTTTTTCAGTGGCAGGGACTGGGAGACTAGTCAGGATCGAGACAAAGATGAACGGAGCGAAGTACAGAGAGATTCTTGATGAAAATCTGCTCCAGGGTGCTCAGGGCCTCAGACTGGGGAGAAGGTTCACCTTTCAATAGGACAACGACCCTAAGCACACAGCCAAGACAACGCAGGAGTGCCTTCGGGATAAGTCTCTGAATGTTCTTGAGTGGCCCAGCCAGAGCCCGGACTTGAACCCGATCGAACAGCTGCCCATCTGACCTGACAGAGCTTGAAAGGATATGCAGAAAAGAATGGGAGAAACTCCCCAAATACAGGTGTGCCAAGCTTGCAGAGTCATACCCCAAAATACTTGAGGCTTGTATAAATAGTGAAGAGAACAACTCCCTGTGGTACACCTTCATCCACATCAAGAAATGCAGACTTAACACCATCAATCATGATGGCCTGAGTTTTGTCACTAAGATAATCATGAAACAATGAACTGGCGTCGGAGCTCAGGCCTATCGAGGACAACTTATTCAATAAAATATCATGATCAACAGTATCAGAAGCTTTTGACAGATCCACAATCAAAGCAGCACGTTTAGTGTATAAAGCAATGACAAAATCATTAACAACTAAAGTGGTTGCTGTAATAGTGCTATGCCCAGGCCTAAACTCGGATTGGTTTACCTTCAAAATAAAATGTTCAGATAAAAAAGAGCAAAGTTGTACGTTTACCAACAATTCAAGAATCTTAGCTAGACAAGGAAGCCTTGAAATGGGGCGATAATAATTAAGATCACTACTATCCCTGCCCTTATGGAGTGGCAGAACAAGAGCTGATTTCCATACTTTTGGAATATTTCCTGAACACCATGTTAAGTAGAAAATGTGGGTTATTGAGCCAACAATGATGGGGGCTGCACACTTAAGCAGACCGGGTTCCAACTGGCATTTGCATTTCTCTACAAGTAGGGTAAGTCAACATGTTCTTTCTACTTACGCACACGCACGCACGTATGCACGCACACACACACACACACACACACACACACACACACACACACACACACACACACACACACACACACACACACACACACTCACACACACACACACACACACACACACACACACACACACACACACACACACACACACACACACACACACAGAAATCAGTACCATGGACATCCACATGATATTTAGCTTACGTTGATTGGACTAAATTGTTTTTGGTATCTTTTAGTTGTCACTGTATTAGACTAAGCAGAGGTGATTTGATGACTTTGAAATGTTGAAGTTGAAATGGTGCTGGAATAGCGGAGGCAGCTCCTGTTTTCTTTGGAACAAGCGGTAACTTTCTGCTGTTCTAAATCAATAGCTGTTTAGAAGGCCGAAAATGTCTGAAACATTAACTTGATTGACCATGCTGTAGGTCATGTAACTGTTTATGACATGCAATATGCTTTGTGGATACCATGAAACAAAGGTGTGGTTTGAATTTATTCTGCCACTGTGTCTTGTTATTGTCTCGACCTTAGGCCTATATATATAAAAACAAAAACAGGTGTAGACCTTACAGTGAAGTGCTTAATTATCACAGTGTCAAGGCATATGAACTAACAGGTTATAGCGCAAACAAGGCAATTATCACAACACATATGTTGTAATAGGGCTTTTTTTCTGTCTTGTTTCTCCAGTGATTTTATCCATGCACCGTTAATGCTTCACACAGTTTCCTCCTCAGAGGGACACCTGGCAGGGTGCCGCTGTTCTTCAAACAGTTTTGTTTACTTTCTGTTTGGGCAGTTAAGTACGTCTTCCCTTTCAAGCAGTGGCAAAGTACCCAATTGTCATACTGTAGTAAAAGTAAAGATACAGTAACTTATTAGAAAATGACTCAAGTAAAGGTGAATGTCACCCAGTAAAATAGTGCTTGAGTAAAAGTATAAAAGTATTTGGTTTGAAATATACTTAAGTTTCAAAGTAAATGTAATTGCTAGAATATACTTAAGTATCAAAAGTAAAAGTATAAATCATTTCAAATTCCTTACAATATATTAAGCGAACCAGACGGCATAATTATTATTATTTTTTTTTTCTGGATAGGAGCACACTCCAACTCTCACACATCATTTACAAACGAAGCATTTGTGTTTAGTGAGTCCGCCAGATCAGAGGCAGTACAATCAAAATGTAACGAGTACTCTTAGGTGTGAAGTAAAAGTTATCAAAAATATAAATAGTAAAGTAAAGTACATATACCTAAAAAAACGACTTAAGTGGCACTTTAAAGTATTTTTACTTAACTACTTTACACCACAGCTTTCAAGGCCCCATCTCGCTTCTTGTTTTGGCATAATTTCTGGTGTTAGCGTACTAATATTTCCTTGGATAATTGTTGTTGATTAAATGCCCACTTGTGTTTACGCTTTACAGGAAAAGTATGGAATCCCCCTGTTGATGTTTGGCCCCTCACGCTGCGTATTAACCCTGAGGCGAGGCTCTTAATATGTGCTCAGTCAAGTCATCAAAATACGGCCCTGGTCTCAGCCTTGCACATACAGTATCTGAAGGCCTGCTTGACTCACCATCACAAGGCCATATATCAACACAGGGGGGATGGGTGAGGACTATATTTCTCACAGCACAAAGATCAATATGCCGTGCACCCACATGAGACAACCAGATTTACAGCACAACAGTGTGAGTTATGAACATATCCTCCCCCTCTTCCTCCTTCCCCACCCTGATGATCAGAGAACAGAGGATCCACCATCTTGAGACAAGCTTATCAATTCAGATCAAAGGAAGTCAGCGGCTTCGATGCATTATAATGGCTGTTAAAGGTCTGATTATTGACACATGTAATGCTATTTTGTGGTATTTACAGGCAATAAAAGTAAGCTTGATTTTTTATTAGAGTTTGCATCGGGACCTATCAACATGCTTTTTCAATTCCTCCATTTAGTCAACAATCTGAAAGGCAGTAAGCTCAGTCTAGACATCTATCCTAAAATACAATCTACCCAAAATATATTGAGGTACACTTGAGTCACACAGACATTAGCCA
Source organism: Salmo trutta (assembly GCF_901001165.1). NCBI lineage: Eukaryota > Metazoa > Chordata > Actinopteri > Salmoniformes > Salmonidae > Salmo > Salmo trutta. Next base: position 32,233,333 of record NC_042983.1, on the reverse strand, counting down.
ACTATTTGGTATATCCTAATGGCAGAGGGTAGTAATAATGTCCTTGTTTAGAGGAAGAGCTCATGTGAGTCCCTCTGGTTGAAGCTGTTGACCACCTGACAGTGAACGTTCCTCAACCCAGTCAAACCAATAATTAAATCATCCTTTATTACCATGAAGGTCAGGAAAAAGACCTCATACTTGTGGTTGTGGGAAATTCTCAAGTCACATGTGTTGAGGATGTTAGATCACCATGCTGCTGTGCAGCCCAGTGAATTGATTAAATACCTTTGGACTAAGACCTTGGTCAAGGCCTCTGTAGTCGTGGTCTTGGAAACATGTTTACTCTGACCTAAAGCAAAGCTCCAAGCTCAGTCAATGAATAAAATATGACCTGTGTATTACATCGCGTTTAGGTTAAAACAGGTGAAATATTGTTGAGTTCAAATCCATGTGTAGCAATCCTACCAAACGAATAGCCTGCCATTAAAATTTTAGTCAGAGATAGATGTGCATGGTGAATCTATTCATGTAGTATTGAATATGTGACCATATACCTCTGTATCGCTGTCCCCCCCCCCCCCCCCCCCCCCCCGTTTTGAATGCAACCTGTGCTGGTCAGTGGTAAACAGCCCTACATGGGAAGGGGGAAACCTGTGGTTTTCTTTCAGAGGGAGCTCCATGTTTAGCAATAGTTACTGTAATGAAAGCCCAACTGCATGTGGTACCTGATTCAGTGATTTTTCTGCACTCATCTCTATACCTCTTTCGCTGGCGGTCACTGAATGACTATTCCCTTGCTATGCAAACGGTTTCTCACAGGTGGCATTCAAAAACACACCCGCACAATTTAGAATTAATGGCCCTAAAACTCAATTTTGCAGCAAATGAAGGGATTACCTGTGCTTAGATTGTGTGGAACTAAATAGAGACATTCATCTTCTGTGATCTCCCAGACCTGTGCCTGCATGTATGAGCAAATGTTTCTGTGCCTGGCTGTTAGTGGGCCTGCAGCACATTTTCCACAACCCTAGCTGTGATGCATCAGACGCCAAGTTGGACGTCAATGACACACAGGACACTGTGGGTGGAGGGGATAGAGGGTAAGGAGACTGAGGAAATAATTGATTCTTTGTGCAGCTCAATCATGTGGAATGATATTGAATTGGATACGGTTTAGTAGGGTCACTGAATTTGGAAATAATTTGTTCAGAGAGTCAGTGAAGCTTATTGTGAAAGTGGTCAGACTTTCAGACCTAAGAGTAGTGTAAATGTGAACTTAATCAATGAGACCTACTGTACCCAGAAATATACTGAACAAAATATAAACACAACATGTAAAGTGTTGGTCACATGTGTTTTATGAACTGAAATAAAAGATCCCAGAAATGTTCTATTAGCACAAAATGCTTATTTCTCTCAAATGTTGGCCACAAATTTGTTTACATCCCCTTTTGTGAGCATTTCTCCTTTGCCAAGATAATCCATCCACCTGACAGATGTGGCATATCAATAAACTGATTAACTGGCATGATCATAACACAGGTGCACCTTGTGCTGGGGACAATTAAAAGCCACTCTAAAATGTGCAGTCTCGTCACACAATACAATGCCACAGATGTCTCCAGTTAAGGGAGTGTACAATTGACATTGTAACGTATACGCTGGGAGTTGGAAAGCAAGTGCAGGTGGTGAGTTTAATAATGAACGGAACATCGAACTATATAACGGACATGAGTAGCATATAGACTTGAAACACATAAACAATACTGACACGGGAAAGAACCGAAGGGAGTACCAGATATAGGGGATGTAATAAGTGAGGTAATGGAGTCCAGGTGAGTGTAAAGCTTGATGCCAGGTGTGCGTAATGATGAATCCCAGGACTAGTGGTTCATATACCAGCGACATTGAACGCCGGAGGGGAGAAGTGGGAGTAGACGTGACAGGCATGCTGACTGGAGGAATGTCCACCAGAGCTGATGCATGTTTGTTTCTCTACCAAAAGCCAACGTCTTTTTAGAGAATTTGGGAGTACGTCCAAACGGCCTCACTACCGCAGACCACGCATATGTGATTGTGTGGGCGAGCAGGTTTGCTGATGTCAACGTTGTGAACAGAGTGCCCCATGGTGGCGGTGGGGTTATGGTATGGGCAGGCATAAACTACTGACAATGAACACAATTGCATTTTATCGATGGAAATTTGAATGCACATACAGTTGAAGTCGGAAGTTTACATATACCTTATCCAAATACATTTAAACTCAGTTTTTCAAAAATTCCTGACATTTAATCCAAGTAAAAATTCCCTGTCTTGTGTTTTAAGAATGTAAAATTTCAGAAAATTCAGCTTTTATTTCTTTCGTCACATTCCCAGTGGGTCAGAAGTTTACATACACTCAATTAGTATTTGGCAACATTGCCTTAAACATTGTTTAACTTGGGTCAAACGTTTCGGATAGCCTTCCACAAGCTTCCCACAATAAGTTGGGTGAATTTTGGCCAATTCCTCCTGACAGAGCTGGTGTAACTGAGTCAGGTTTCTAGGCCTCCTTGCTCGCACACACTTTTTCAGTTCTGCCCACAAATGTTCTATAGGATTGAGGTCAGGGCTTTGTGATGGCCATTCCAATACCTTGACTTTGTTGTCCTTAAGCCATTATGCCACAACTTTGGAAGTATGCTTGGGGTCATTGTCCATTTGGAAGACCCGTTTGCGACCAACCTATAACTTCCTGACTGATGTCTTGAGATGTTGCTTCAATATATCCACATAATTTCCCTACCTCATGATGCCATCTATTTTGTGAAGTGCACCAGTCCCTCCTGCAGCAAAGCACCCCCACAACATGATGCTTCCACCCCCGTGCTTCACGGTTGGGATGCTGTTCTTTGGCTTGCAAGCCTCCCTCTTTTTCCTCCAAACATAACGATGGTCATTATAGCCAAACAGTTCTATTTTTGTTTCATCAGACCAGAGGAAATTTCTCCAAAAAGTACTATCTTTGTCCCCATGTGCAGTTGCAAACCGTAGTCTGGCTTTTTTATGGCGGTTTTGGAGCAGTGGCTTCTTCCTTGCTGAGTGGCCTTTCAGGTTATGTCGATATAGGACTCGTTTTACTGTGGATATAGATACTTTTGTACCTGTTTCCTCCAGCATCTTCACAAGGTCCTTTGCTGTTGTTCTGTGATTGATTTGCATTTTTCGCACCAAAGTACGTTCATCTCTAGGAGACAGAACGCGTCTCCTTCCTGAGCGGTATGATGGCTGCGTGGTCCCATGGTGTTTATACTTGCGTACTCTTGTTTGTACAGATGAACGTGGTACCTTCAGGCATTTCGAAATTGCTCCCAAGGATGAACCAGACTTGTGGAGGTCTAAAAAATGTTTTGGATGTCTTGGCTGATTTCTTTTGATTTTCCCATGATGTCTAGCAAAGAGGCACTGAGTTTGAAGGTAGGTCTTGAAATACATACACATGTACACCTCCAATTGACTTAAATGATGTCAATTAGCCTATCAGAAGCTTCTAAAGGTATGACAATTTTCTGGAATTTTCCAAGCTGTTTGAAGGCACAGTCATCTTAGTGTATGTAAACTTCTGACCCACTGGAATTGTGATACAGTTAATTATAAGTGAAATAATCTGTCTGTAAACAATTGTTGGAAAAATTGTTTGTGTCATGCACAAGGTAGATGTCCTAACCGACTTGCCAAAACTATAGATTGTTAAGAAGAAATTTGTGGAGTGGTTGATAAACGAGTTTTAATGACTCCAACCTATGTGTATGTAAACTCCCGACTTCAACTGTGGATAACGTGAAGAGATCCTGAGGCCCATTGTCGTCCCAGTCATCCACTGCCATCACCTCATGCTTCAGCATGATAATGCACTGCCCCATGTCACAAGTGTCTGTACACAATTCCCGGAAGCTGAAAATGTCTCAGTTCTTCCATGGTCTGCAAACTCACTAGATATTTAGCATGTTTGGGACGCTCTGATTCGACGTGTACGATAGCTTGTTCCAGTTCCGGCCAATATACAGCAACTTCACACAGCCATTGAAGAGGACTGGGACAACATTCCACAGGCCACAATCAACAACCTGATCAAGTCTTTGCGATGGAGATATGTCACTCTGAATGAGGCAAATGGTGGTCACACCAGATACTGACTGGTTTTCTGATCCATGCCCTATTTCTTTTTAAGGTATCTGTGACCAAGAGATTCATATATATAATCCCAGTCCATAGATTAGGGCCTCATGAATTTATTTTAATTGACTGATTTCTTTATATGAACTCTAACTCAGTAAAATCTTTGAAATTGTTGCATGTTACATGTTACTTACATTTTTGTTCAGTGTATAAAATACATTCACATTTTAAACATTCAGGCCATCGTTGCCAGACATTTTTCTGTGAACATATACGATTGAATGGATCCTTGAGGACAAAGGCAAGAATGTTTGCTCTTACGACCTGCATTTCATACAAAGGACTTCATCAGTAATGGAAAGAAATGGCTTGTTTTGTTTAGACATTCATGTCTCCGTGAGCAGCAGAGGCATTGCTTTGACCGTATCGACAGAGAATAGTGGCTTTTAGAAACCCAAGACATTGAGAGAGTGGTTGTTTCTGAGCGAAACATTCCAGCAGCCATCTTTTGGTGAAGCTGGTTGTTTTGTTCAATACAATAGTTTAACACATTACTACTTGCAGGTATATTCTAAAGCTAGCATACAGATGTATTAAAAGAGTGGTAGAGCTGAAATGCTGTATTTATTTATGTAATGTACTTGTATTTAGGCCTATCAATAAGGATGAGGAGAAGATCTGTTGCAAAGAAACCACGGGTCCTCTGGGAGTTCAGGATGCAGAGGCCTGCTCTGAGGGAGAGCCAGCAAATCACGATTGGACTAATAGATCAGAAGTTATCTTGGCATGTTGTATATCATTATTCTCTTCTGGACCACCCTATAATGTCTTTTTTTCTGCTCTACTAGCCCTAACATCAAATATTTTGGTGATGCATACAAAGTTCAACAGGTGTCTCCTTCCGGAGACACCTGAAAACCCACCTCTTTAAGGAATACCTAGGATAGGATAAAGTAATCCTTCTAACCCCCCCCCCTGAAAAGATTTAGATGCACTATTGTAAAGTGGTTGTTCCACTGGATATCATAAGGTGAATGCACCAATTTGTAAGTCACTCTGGATAAGAGCGTCTGCTAAATGACTTAAATGTAAATGTAAATGTAATTTGAAAAAGCCATTGCATGTGTTTTGACTTACCCATAGGCCTTTACATGTGTCAATATCAGTTTTGATGCATTACTGCATTGGCAACAACATCCGTTTCAACCTAACAGTGGCAGAGTAAATGCAAGAGATTCATCTTTGCGTCAACATTGACCCTGTGGGCGAAAAATGTGAAACGATCGATAAACGAAGCAAAGACAAAATCCAAGCTGACATGACAGTTCCATTGGCCCCTGGGAAAGAATCATTTTATCGATATCTGTGGTGGATACTGTCCTGGCCATCCGTCTCCATGTTCTCTATATCCCGACACATAGCACATTGTAATATGATAGCTGTCATGGAATGTTTGTGCCCATTCTCGCCCAGCCAGGCATTAAACAGTCATGTTCATGCACCCAAGTGAAATATGTAAATAATGCAGGGTGTTGCTGAAGGTAGTCTTGGTTGAGTATGTATCTCTGGCAATGAGAACGTCCGTCTGCCAGGCAAGAAAAGGATTTTCAATTTCCCCATCTACATCTTTTGCAAAGCAGCACACTTGACATTTTTCCGTTCCAATTTCAGGAACGTCTTTGAGGAGTGTAAGCCTCTGAAAAGCTGTTCCCCCCCGCCCATTGATTTGCAAAACAGCAGCGAGAAGATGGAGTAATTAGCAAATTTGCTTGTGGAGCTGAACATTGAGAAATCCGTTCCTTCTCATCGCTAAGAAGATTTCAGCCTCTTCTGAGAGGTTTTGAAAATGCCTGGATACAAGGACCAGTTACTTCTAATATATTTGAGTACAATTCAGTTGGGTTCATCTCAGCTCTGCACAACAGTGGAAAAACTGGAGGGATAAACTAAACTCAGCAAAAACAGAAACGTCCCGTTTTCCCGCCCTGTCTTTCAAAGATAAATCCAAATAACTTCACAGATCTTCATTGTAAAGGATTTAAACACTGTTTCCCATGCTTGTTCAATGAACCATAAACAATGAATGAACATGCACCTGTGGAAAGGTTGTTAAGACACTAACAGCTTGGCATTTATGGTCACAGTTATGAAAACGTAGGACACTAAAGAGGCCTTTCTACTGACTCTGAAAAACACCAAAAGGAAGATGCCCAGGGTCGCTGCTCATCTGTGTCGTGTCTTTGGCATCATTAAATTGACGACTGTTATTTTATCAAATAAATTCTCTGTAATTATTATTACGTGATTAAACTAATCATGTAAATGTAATTAACTAGGAAGTCGGGGGACCAAGGAAAATCTTCAGATTAAAAAGTTTTAATTTTCCTAATATAACACTTCAGATATTTTAATATCTGATCAATTAGTCTTCTAATTAATGAATTATTCTCTACCTCATGTTAGTTTCATTCCAAATGTCGTAAATTGTTGGTTATCTGCACGAACCCAGCCTTAACTATCAATCATCCATATACCAATTGTCTTAATCATTTATTTACTAACTAACTAAATAATCACAGAAATGCATAAACAAACAACACAGTAGATACGGTTACAAGGAAATTATATGGGAGGTTCCCTAATGGGCTAAGCTGATATGACGGCTTGGTGGACAAAGGGAAGTGGGTGTAGACTGAGAAGGGCGGGAAAGACAAAAGAGTCACTACACAATGAATAATTATATCAATTGAAATGCTAATCCTTTGCACATGAACGCTCACTCATTCAGGAATAATTGCAATCAATATATATTTACGCCCAGTGTGTCATCAGTCCTTCTGTTGGAAAGTTCATCCGAGCATCTCTCTGCTTCACTGAAGTCTTTCTTGGTTAGAATGGATACTGCAGAGTATCATTCAGAAATGTTCTTATAGAATAGATGTTTCGGTGGTTGTCGGTCTTCGCATTTCAGGTTGACATAATTTCTAGCTGCAGACTAGTAATTAGTATCTAAGATTTGCTCTTATTCTGTCAGGATCGATAGTCTCAGAGTTTGACCATTTCCAGCCGTGTAGCCAATGCTCCATGTGGTATGGTTAGGAATTCAACAACCATTACAACCTTAGCTTATACTGAGGTTTTTGTGGTCTAAACTCAACCTATGCCCCCTCAGCTGACCGAAGTACGCGTGGTCTGAAGAGGATTTCTTCAAGTGGGGGTTTAATTCGTAACAGTAGAAAAGGGCTGTTCCATGACGCCAGATCATGTCTGTGCTCACGGGGGCGGGCCAATGACTTAGTTAAACTTTAAAGGGAATACAATTCTCTCACATTAACATCATTACATCATTTAACAAATAGTTTCATCTTTACTCATTCATTTTATACAATAATTAGACGCCAACTTCATAATGGAGGCCCCTGTATAAACATAGTTATGGTAATGTGGCTGTATTGTCTTTCATGAGGTCACAAACATTAAACAAAACGGTCGTAGCTGGCTTCTCCACCGACCGTTTACACATGAAACTCTCTCTCTCTATAATGCATGGCCAGGAGGAGAGAGTCTCCTCCAGGAATTTACAACCTGAGATAACAGAACCTGTGTGTAGGAGGGAGAGAGAGAGGGATGCCACGCTCTATACACAGAAAGGGCCACGTCATGACATCTGCGTGAACGTGCCTTAGGCATGCTGCAAGGAAGCATGAGGACTGCAGATGTGGTCAGGGCAATAAATTGCAATGTCCGTACTGTGGGACGCCTAAGACAGTGCTACAGGGAGACAGGACGGACAGCTTATTGTCCTCACAGGGGAAGGCCACGTGTAACAACACCTGTCTGTGTGTGTGGGTGGACCATTTCAGTACAATTATTATTATTTTTTATAATTAAAATAAAAAAACTTTATGCATGAAATGAAATGTATGCATTCACTACTGTAAGTCGCTCTGGATAAGAGCATCTGTTAAATGACTAAAATGTAAAATGTAAACACCTGCACAGGATCGGTACATCCGAACATCACACCTGCACAACAGCGCATACATCACAACGCATAATCCCTCCATCAGTGCTCAGACTGTCAGCAAAAGTCTGAGAGAGGCTGGACTGAGGGCTTGTAGGCCTGTTGTATGGCAGGTCCTCACCAGACATCACCGGCAACAATGTCGCCTATGGGCACAAATCCACCGTTGCTGGACAAGACAGGACTGGCAAAAAAGTGCTCTTCACTGACGAGTCACGGTTTTGTCTCACCAGGGGTGATGGTCAGATTCACGTTTATCGTCAAAGGAATGAGCATTACACCGAGGCCTGTACTCTGGAGAGGGATCAATTTGGAGGTGGAGGGTCCGTCATGGTCTGGGGCGGTGTGTCACAGCATCATCGGACTGAGCTTCTAGTCATTGCAGGCAATCTCACCGCTGTGCGTTACAGGAAGACATCCTCCTCCCTCATGTGGTACCCTTCCTGCAGGCTCATCCTGAAATGACCCTCCATCATGACAATGCCACCAGCCATACTGCTCGTTCTGTGTGTGATTTCCTGCAAGACAGGAATGTCAGTGTTCTGCCATGGCCAGCGAAGAGCCCGGATCTCAATCCCATTGAGGTCGTCTGGGACCTGTTGGATCTGAGGGTGAAGACAAGGGCCATTCCCCCCAGAAATGTCTTGGAACTTGCAGGTGCCTTGGTGGAAGAGTGGGGAAACATCTCACAGCAAGAACTGGCAAATCTGGTGCAGTCCATGAGGAGGAGATGCACTGCAGTACTTAATGCAGCTGGTGGCCACACCAGATACTGACTGTTACTTTTGATTTTGACCCCCCCCCCCCCCCTTTGTTCAGGGATACATTATTCAATTTCACATTATTCAATTCAAAGTTACTGAAAATAAACGCAGCTGACAGTGAGGGGACGTTTCTTTTTTTTGCTGAGTTTACACTTAGCTGTACGCTGCCAATGGTATTTTCCGAAAGAGTCCTATAATTCAATTTTTTTCTCCCCCTTGAATTATTCAAGAATAAATCAAATCAAATCAAATTTTATTTGTCACATACACATGGTTAGCAGATGTTAATGCGAGTGTAGCGAAATGCTTGTGCTTCTAGTTCCGACTATGCAGTAATATCTAACAAGTAATCTAACCTAACAATTTCACAACTACCTTATACACACAAGTGTAAAATAATGAATAAGAATATGTACATAAAAATATATCAATGAGCGATGGCTGATTGGCATAGGCAAGATGCAGTAGATGGTATAGAGTACAGTATATACATATGAGATGAGTAATGTAGGGTATGTAAACAATATATAAAGTGGCATTGTTTAAAGTGGCTAGTGATACATTTATTACATCAATTTTTCATTATTAAAGTGGCTAGAGATGAGCCAGTATGTTGGCAGCAGCCACTCAATGTTAGTGATGGCTGTTTAACAGTCTGATGGCCTTGAGATAGAAGCTGTTTTTCAGTCTCTCGGTCCCTGATTTGATGCACCTGTACTGACCTCGCCTTCTGGATGATAGCGGGGTGAACAGGCAGTGGCTCGGTTGGTTGTTGTCCTTGATGATCTTTTTGGCCTTCCTATGACATCGGGTGGTGTAGGTGTCCTGGAGGGCAGGTAGTTTGCCCCCGTTGATGCGTTGTGCAGACCTCACTACCCTCTGGAGAGCCTTGCGGTTGTTGGCGGAGCAGTTTGTGAGTATTTTTGGTGACAAGCCGAATTTCTTCAGCCTCCTGAGGTTGAAGAGGCGCTGCTGTGCCTTCTTCACCACGCTGTCTGTGTGGGTGGACCATTTCAGTTTGTCCGTGATGTGTACGCCGAGGAACTTAAAATAAATTATTTGTTTGAGGGTTTTTCACTCTTAAACTTTAATCAGCTGTTGAAAATAAATGCACAGACTCAGGATCTGGACAAGAGCAGAACCAGTGACAATGTGGTGGGATTGCATGGCAACAATAATGCCTATCTCTAAGTGATGAAAGCATCCTGTCAACAAATGAGTCAAAAATGATTCAATACAGTCCTTTTGTTAAAATAGTCTACTTGTAGTCTTTTAAAGAGCAGACTGTGCTTATAAATGCTTCCTAGAACCAACTTCTTTGGTTATAAACGGCCTATGTGGCACCGATATGAGTCATAATCATTAATTCTAGTGTCAAAATTGTGTATTCTTCAAACATGTCAGGGAACTGTCTTATATGGGACACCATACAAAGTGATGACGACTAACATGTTCCACCAGACGTAATGTTGATTGGTACAGTATCTGTATCGGCTGTGAATGACAATAGAATTTGTAAGACAAATGTAATATTTGCAGATTGTTATATCAGCAGAACACTGCTTCTACAGTATTATGTGAAGGATGGTTTATTCTACATGGAAGTGTTCACTTGAAAGTTATCGAAACAATTTGTTTAGATTATCTACATAAATTCAGCAATTGCTCTCTCCTCATATTACTCTGTAGGTAGTCTCGTCCAGAACCATGCCAAACGGGAAGCCTGGGGAAGTCCATGTCACAAAATCAGCTGAAAAAGGTGAGAACTCGGTATAAATCAGTGACGCCTCGCAACACATCAAACCAATCAAATGCCTTGCTTTGGCGAAGGTGCTCACTAGATTAGTGTTGTATGTACAACAGTGTGTGAGAATGGCCGTGAAATCGCTGATTAAAACCCCATCAAAATATGTTGATGTATGCTGTGTTTGTGGTGAACCATATGAATGTACCAGGAACAAACATAACCTTTTGCGAGGTAAATCGTCTTTATTGTGATCGGACTACACACTGGCTTTTGAAGAGATAACGGGATCTGTCACGCTGAGTTTTCAAAAGCCGTATGTGGCTCCTATCACAATCTTCTACTCAAGTATTAAAGAAGTGCCAATGACGTGGAAAGAAACATCTGTTTTGTGAGGGAAATAGCAAATTCTAGATTTAGAACGAATGATGTGCCGTGGCTGTCTCGACCCCCAGAAGTACCAAAGGAGTGTCTGTTCAGGAAAGCACAGAGAGTCTGGCGAGACGAGGCCTATCGCAGGGACGCAGCCCCAGCGACAGACGACCAGCCAGCAGATATAGGAATTAAACCGCTACAAGCACCCATTTTTTGTCTGTAAATGGCAATAACAAAAGTGATCACTGCATAGTTAAAGTAAGTGTTCTACCTTTCGAACAACATAGCTAATCTACAGCAAATGTTTGTCATTGCAACAAGCCATGCAGCTACAGGTTAACTTTTGTTTGTTTGTTTATTATCCTCATATTAATCATTACACTCTTCATGGATATATAGGTTGAAAACAGTGTTACACAAGTCCTACAGGCTCACATCTGTAGGCTACATTTAATAATATCTTCAGTTTAACAGTTTATTTGATAAAGACTGTGATCTAAAGCCAGAGTCTGGAAAGCACTCAATCTCAAGTAGCTCTGAGGACATCAATCATTGGTTAGAGCATTAGGCCAGTAACCCAAAGTTTGCTGTATCAAATCCCCAAGCTGACAAGGTAAAAATCTGTCCTTCTGCCGCTGATCAAGGCAGTTAACCTCTCTTGGGTATGTGGGACGTGACCGTCCTACCTGCGGAACACACTATTCAACAGCCAGTGAAATAGCAGGGCGCCAAATTCTAAACGTCAAAAATCTCATAATTCAAATTTCTCAAACATACAACTATTATATCCCATTTTAAAGATAAGATTCTCATTAATCCAACCACATTGTCCGATTTCAAGAAGGCTTTACGGCGAAAGCATAATATTAGATTATGTTAGGACAGCACGTAAACAAGAAAAACCACACAGCCATTTTGCAAGCAAGGAGAGGCGTCACAAAAACCAGAAATACAGCTAAAATGAATCACTAACCTTTGATGATCTTCATCAGATGGCACTCATAGGCCTTCATGTTACACAATACATGTATGTTTTGTTCGATCAAGTTCATATTTATATCCAAAAACCCCATTTTACATTGGCGCGTGATGTTCAGAAAATGTATTGCCTCCAAAATTTCCGGTGAATGAGCACATCAATTTACAAAAATACTCATCATAAACGTTGATAAACTTTACAACAGTTATTGAAAGAATTATAGATACACTTCTCCTTAATGCAACCGCTGTGTCAGATTTCAAAATAGCTTTACGGCGAAAGCACATTTTTTCAATATTCTGAGTACATAGCTCAGCCATCAAAGCAAGCTATACAGTTACACGCCAAGTTCTGGAGTCAAAAAAAGTCAGAAATAGTATTATACATCTTCACTTACCTTTGCTGATCTTCGTCGGAATGCACTCCCAGGACTCCCACTTCCACAAGAAATGTTCGTTTTGTTCGCTAAACTCCATATTTATGTCCAAATACCTCCATTTTGTTCGCGTGTCCAGTCGAGTTATGCAAATGCACCATGCTCGCGCATTTTGTTGAGACGAAAAGTCCAAAAAGTTATACTACAGTTTGTAGAAACATGTCAAACGATGTATAGCATCAATCTTTCGGATGTTTTTATCATACATCTTCGATAATATTCCAACCGGACAAATACTTTGTCTTCAGAAAGGAAAAACAAAGCACCTCGCGCTGACGGCCACGTGCATGAATGATCTAATGGCACTCTGGTTGAAATGACTGTCATTCCCTTCCAGGTCACAGTAGAAGCCTGTAACAATGATCTAAAGACTGTTGACGCCTAGTGGAAGCCTTAGGAACTGCAAAATGACCCCTAAGTCACTGCAGTTTGAATAGGGAATCAATTAAAAAAACTACAAGCCTCAGATTTTCACACTTCCTGGTTGGATTTTTCTCAGGGTTTTGCCTGCCATATGAGTTATGTTATACTCACAGACACCATTCAAACAGTTTTAGAAACATCAGAGTGTTTTCTATCCAAATCTACTAATAATATGCATATCCTACCTTCTGAGTCTGAGTAGCAGGCAGTTTAATTTGGGCACGCCTTTCATCCGGACGTCAAAATACTGCCCCCTACCCTAGAGAAGTTAACCCACTGTTCCCTGGGTGCCAAAGATGTAGATGTTGATTAAGGCAGCCCCCCGCACCTCTCTGATTCAGTTGGGTTAAATGTGGAAGACACATTACAGTTGTGGCATTCAGTTGTACAACTGACTAGGTATTCCCTTTTCCCTTCTCATATGGTAAGTGTGCTTCTTGATCAGAAAGTGCTTGCTTTGACACCTGGCAGGGTCTACCCAAGCTTCCAGAACTTCCAAATAAACCTGTTGCACAAATTGGGCTATGAAGAACTAGTGTTGTGGATCAGCAACCACAAACTGAACTTACACCATGAAAATAGATATATGTGTGCTCGTTTGGCACATGACAGAGGGACAAACGTTGACAGTTGATTTCAGCTGTAGTGCTGAGACACTAGAAAGGACATTATCTTAAATGCAAGTGTTAGATAAGTGATGTAAGAAATAGGAAAGAAGACGTAGTACTGAAACAAATGTAGACTCACAAAACATGTTCACTTTAATAATAGGATGTCATTGTAAATAAGAATTTGTTGTTAACTGACTTGACTAGTTAAATAAAGGTTAAAATATATATATGTATATAAAATAAAAAATTACACCGTGTTGAGGATAAGCGTGGTGGATGTGTTTGTACCTACCCTTACCACCTGAGGGCGACCCGTCAGGAAGTCAGGGTAGGTAACAACACAAGGGTAGGTAACAACATATCCGCCACGCTAATCCTCAACACGGGGGCCCCTCAGGGGTGCGTGCTCAGTCCCCTCCTGTACTCCCTGTTCACTCATGATTGCATGGCCAGGCATGACTCCAACACCATCATTAAGTTTGCTGATCCAGTGGCAGAGGGAGAAGTTTAGTCCCAGGGTCTTATCTTAGTTATGAGCTTTCAGGGCAATATGGTGTTGAACGCTGAGCTGTAGTCAATGAATATCATTCTCACATAGGTGTTCCTTTTGTCCAGGTGGGAAAGGGCAGTATGGAGTGCAATAGAGATTGGATCAGATGTGGATCTGTTTGAGTGGTATGCAAATTGGAGTGGGTCTAGGGTTTCTGGTATAATGGTGATGATGTAGGCCATGACCAGCCTTTCAAAACACTTCATGGGTACAGATGTGAGTGCTATGGGTTGGTACTCATTTAGGCAGGTTATCTTAGTATTCTTCGGCACAGGGACTATGGTAGTCTGCTTGAAACATGTTGGTTTTACAGACTCAGACAGGGAGAGGTTGAAAGACACTTGCCAGTTGGTCAGCGCAATACACGTCCTGCTAATCCGTCTGGCCCTGCGACCTTATGACTGTTGACCTGTTTAAAGGTCTTACTCACATTGGCTGCGGAGAGCGTGATCACACAGTCGTCTGGAACAGCTTATGCTCTCATGCATGTTTCAGTGTTACTTGCCTCAAAGCGAGCATGAAAGTAATTTAGCTTGTCTGGTAGGCTTGTGTCACTGGGCAGCTCGCAGCTGTGCTTCCCTTTGCAGTCTGTAATAGTTTGCAAGCCCTGCCACATTCGACGAGCGTCGGAGCCGGTGTAGTACGATTCGATCTTAGTCCTGTATTGATGCTTTGCCTGTTTAATGGTTCGTCGGAGGGCAAAGCGGGCTTTCTTATAAGCTTTTGGGTTAGAGTCCTGTTCCTTGAAAGCGGCAACTCTACCCTTTAGCTCAGTGCGGATGTTGCCTGTAATCCATGGCTTCTGGTTGGGGTATGTACATACAGTCAATGTGGGGACGACATCATCAGTGTACTTATTGATGAAGCACTGGTGCTTCCTGCTTTAGTTTTTGCTTGTAAGCAGGAATCAGGAGGATAGAATCATGGTCAGATTTGCCAAATGGATGGCGAGGGAGAGCTTTGTACACGTCTCTGTGTGTGGAGTAAAGGTGGTCTAGAGTTATTTTCCATCTGGTTGCGCATGTAACATGCTGGTAGAAATGAGGTTTTCCTGCATTAAAGTCCCCGGCCACTAAGAGCGCCACCTCTGGATACGGCCATTTGCTTATGGCCGTATCCAGTAAGTGTGCACCATCTCAAATACAAGGTTGTGTAATTTCTCTCTCAGGTATTGCCTCTGCTGTTCACTGACCAACCTATATCTTGGTTATAATTGTTGTCCTGCATGCCCCTCCAAAGGACTTGAATTTCCCTCACATTCATCCTTGTAGTTGCATGAGGTAGCACAATTGTCACAGCAGTCATGTTTGGGTGATGTTGATTGCATGACCTCATCATCAAAGAGCTGTAAAAGTTTCACCCGCCTGCAGCTAGTACTGTTTGACACAGACAGTCTCATCTTATCTGAAACTCCAGCAAGCTGTCTTCCATGCTACAGGATAAGTGAATGTGAGCTTATGACGTCCCTTCCCACTCTGCCATATGCCGGCATGTAGAATTCAAGGTCTTGAGGTGGCCTATAGTTGACTACATGATGGACACCCTTTAAGTATTCACCATTCCTGGTGATGAAGTAGCCATCACAACTCTGAGATAAGATGTCTCATCTTTCAAGGCTGCGATGATGTGCAGTTTTATGTGCTCAGTTGTGTCTCTGAAAGGGTAAATGTCAAAAAGCCTGTTTTCCAGTGTTTTCTCTGCTCTAGTTGGATGCACAGCGTTCTCCCCAAGAAATTGCTGACGAAACTTGTTGTACAGCAAAGAACAGTCTTACATTCTCTTACAGTATATGACAGTCCATGTGTATGATACCATTCCATTTACTCCGTTCCGTTTACTCCGTGACGGCCAATATAGGAACTGGACCTGGTTGGAGTGACTGCAGCTCACCAACCATTCCACACCATTTCAATACAGAAACTGGACCTGGTAGGTGTGACCGCAGCTCGCCAACCATTCCACACCATTTCAACAGGAATTGGACCTGGTAGGAGTGACCGCAGCTCGCCAACTATTCCACACCACTTCAATACAGAAACTGGACCTGGTAGGAGTGACAGCAGCTCGCCAAACATTCCACACCACTTCAATATAGAAACAGGACCTGGTAGGTATGGCGCAGCTCGCCAACCATTCCACACCCCTTCAATACAGAAACTGGACCTGGTAGGAGTGACCGCAGCTCGCCAAACATTCCACACCACTTCAATACAGAAACTGGACCTGGTAGGAGTGACAGCAGCTCGCCAACCATTCCACACCCCTTCAATACAGAAACTGGACCTGGTAGGTGTGGCGCAGCTCGCCAAACATTCCACACCACTTCAATACAGAAACTGGACCTGGTAGGAGTGACCGCAGCTCGCCAAACATTCCACACCATTTCAATACAGAAACTGGACCTGGTAGGAGTGACTGCAGCTCGCCAACCATTCCACACCCCTTCAATACAGAAACGGTACCTGGTAGGAGTGACCGCAGCTCGCCAAACATTCCACACCACTTCAATACAAAAACGGGACCTGGTAGGTGTGACCGCAGCTTGCCAACCATTCCACACCATTTCAATACAGAAATTCGACCTGGTAGGAGTGACCGCAGCTTGCCAACCATTCCATACCACCTCAATACAGAAATTGGATTTGGTAGGAGTGACTGCAGCTTGCCAACCATTCCACACCACTTCAATACAGAAACTAGACCTGGTAGGAGTGACCGCAGCTCGCCAACCATTCCACACCACTTCTGAAAGCAGCCTCCTTCCCCTGTGCCTTACCCCTTTATAGGAAATGGGATAAAAGTAAGAAAATAGGCATTTGTTTTTATAATAAAGGGCTATATAACATTGGTTCAACATTGTCACGTTAAAAGTAGAGCGTTGACATTGTGTCATTTCAAGGGAAGGTCCAACTTTATAATTGTTTATTAAGTGATATGTACTAAAACGCATAGAAACACAACTGATCAAAGAATTATCAGGTTTCACACATCATACACTCATTTTAAAAGTCAAATAATGCAGTGGCATATCAAATCAAATAAGGGCGTGTAACATACACACATGACAATAAAAACACATGGCATGCCCTCCAAACCACGTTGCTGCAATTCCCCCCCCCCCACCCCACATAGCCATACCTCCATCCCCCCGCCTCTCTCCCAATATCACCCAGACAGTTTTAGTCAACTCACCATTAAATCACGGTGTGGACCACATCGACAGCCATTCCAATGAGACGCTCGCGGAACAATGGCTGCAATCCAAATTCAAAGTATACATCACTCTGCCCTAAACTCTCAGCCCCTGAATGACGTTTTACCTCATCACATTTCAGTGTACCTTAAATGTCCCTTGCCCAAGCGAGGGAGAACGATGATCGGAGAGGCAACGTCCTTGGTGGAAAACTTGAAATTGAGCTTAAAAACAACCAACCTAAAGCTTTGAATGTACCTAGCAAGCTAACGTAGCTAGTTAGCAAGCACTCCTGTCAGGTATCCTATAAAACATAGCTAGCTTCATAAACATATTTTGGGGAATTCTGAAATGTATTGGAATAAAGAACCAAATTATAAAACTAGCTAGTCATCTATGGGTAACTGTAGCTAGCTAGTTTTATAGTTGGTCATTTATTCCAATACATTTCAGAATTCCCAAAAATATGTTTATGAAGCTAGCTACGTTTTATAGGCTCCTCACTACGAGACTAAGCCAATTTGCCAATGCTAAAATCAATGTCATCTATATATATATATATATATTTTTGCAAGCTAGCATTTTAATTTTGTCTGACATGACGAAAATGCAGCAATGCTGATTAAATTTTACACTTCGCGGCCACCGGAATATGGTCATATCAACCCCACAAGTGATCAAAGTTCTTCACTCGCTCGAGGGGCCAACGTTAGTGAATTGGACTTCCACTTATGATTGCAATCAACCTGCAATCAACCTGCATGCCTACTTCAGAGGACATTGCCTCTGAAGTAGGCATCGCCATTTCTTGGAGCCAACAAAAGTTTCAGGAATCCCGATGACAATTGTGTATTCACCCTTAGCAATTTTTTGGTCCTCCATCTCACTTTGACCTGTGCATGCAGCGGCGATTCCTTGGAGTTCAGAACGCAAACCAGATCCTCGATTATTGACATAAAAGGATTTCAATAAATCGCACACTGTTGGCCACACTTGATGCACTAAAATTCTACCAAAGCCTGTAAATAGACTCACGAAAAAGTGTTCAAGCAGAGGAGTTTTAAAACAGATTTATATTTTCTTCCATTTTATGCAATGTTGCAAACTAGCTAGCATACGGAACAACTTTCTCCAAAATGTGTCCTATCCAGTCGTAAAACAATGACGAACATAACACGTACCACCCCTTTCAACAGGTATGTGGGGGTAGGGTTCTTGAAATGTAAAATCCAATAAAAATATTGCCCCAGCTCCCAGCGGACCATTCAGACCATGTTTTGCAATACAAAATTGTCCAAGGGAGGCATGACACATATGTGATTTTGGAGGTATGGCAATGTGAGACTTCTCTGTAGGCTACTGACAGATTCAAAGCTTTTCTCCTAGAGGAAACTTGGACAGTAGCTACAGGGTGGTATGAGAAGAGTGCTATCTTCCTGCATCTCACATCTGCCTGTATTTATTGAACTCTGCCTGCTGGACCCATGGGTTGAGTCAAACTCTGTCATATTCAGGATGGAGTGTCATGCATTCCATCTCTCCTGCCACTTGACTATGCCTGTCCATAATTTGTAATACATTACATAGATGGAAGGGACTTCATCACCCACTGGAGACATGAAGACAGAACCTCACCCAGAGAAATGTGCATGTAGCCTACACCTGTAGGGATATTAGTTCTGGGAAAGATCTAACAGCGGCCATAAGGAGAGACGAGACAAAACTAGCCAGTTACAGAATATTGTGTTGACAGCTGAGCTGACTGAAGACCGGCATTTAACTCACAGTTGTTGATATTGTTTCCATGGTATCCATGTCTTTACATGACATGATAAAATTAAAATTGCAAGCTACTTTCGTAGCAAGATGTTGTAGAACGAGTGTCTCATGAAACACATTCCAGACACTGGTACTTCTTACTATCTCGGCATAACTGTGACTTGACAGAGAAATATCAGCTAGCTAGATAGTCTAGCCAGCTTTAGCTATCCCTAAGCTATGCTAACTAGCTAGCTTCTGTCAGGTTGGCTAACACAAAGGTCAGTGCAGGCTTTGGCCTACACATAGAACTGAATTAGCAGATCATCTTGAGATGGCAAGTCAGTCAGGAGGGGAGAAGTCCTCAACTTCAAAATGTCTCTCCCTAGCAAAGCTAGCTTAGCTGTCCTCGCTGTCACTAAGTTACTCTTGTATGGACTTAAGTAACGGCTGCTGCATTTCTTAATGAGCACTGAAACCAAGACATGTTTAAACGGTGAGTGCAGTTCACTTTTGATCCCAGCATCCCAACCCCACATTATGCAGAGCCATTCCCTACTTTCTAGTGTCTTTTATCAGAGCAGCTTTTTAAAGACACACAACTTCCCACTTGCATGTGTACCGCACAGACAAAAACCATTGGTCACAAGCACCTAATTTAATTCATTTTACATTACAGAGACTTGAACACAACTCCATATTTTCAAATCATGTAGTATATTATCAGTGTTAAACATATGTTGACAGTAGTGGAGTGAATAAAACCCTCTCTTAAGCATCTCCAGAACCTGAGCAGGTAAAAGCTCAGCTTACTGCCCACTGCGGTATCCATAGAAACCAGACGCCTCAGGGGGCGTAAATGCAGATGAATAGATTTGTTCTGCATCTTTACCACAGTTAATTTTACACTTGTGCTAGTTATTCCTCCATATGTTTCACATTTATGCTCCACACAACATTCAGCACAATAAAATAACTTATAAAGGACACACACGTGTACGCACACACACGCACACACACACACACACACACACACACACACACACACACACACACACACACACACACACACACACACACACACACACACACACACACACACACACACACACACACGTGCTAATACCTCCACAATTACTATTGTGCTTAGTAGTTTGTAAATAAAATGTTTCAGTGATTAGGCATACCAGAAGCATACCATTTGTGGTATGGCTGTTATGGATATCATCTCATATGGTTTAGGTCCTCCATGGGTCAGATAAGATAATCACAGCATTCAATATAGAGATAGCTGTAATTTATCAAACAATTAAAGAGCCCCACGTGTGGGTGTGGTAGCCTCACCATGTGTGATACGTGACAACCATGTCTTTAAACCATTAGTCAAATGTATATAACAACCAACACCAGTAAATGCACACAACAATGAATGTGGGTGGCACAGAGTTGTTTTCAAGGACATTGTTTGTAAACATAAGGCTTCTCTTGAGACCTATTCCTCCCTAAGGTTCTTAGGTTCTGTCTACCTGGAGTCACTCTTCCCTGTAATTTACAACATAGCTTTTCTTTTAGGAATTTTATGCCAAGTGTCATATCAAGACCAATATGATTGTGGAAATACACTGCAAAAATAAGTATTAATATGATGAGGGATTAAAAACCCCTAAGGTTGATGTCCGCGTTCCCGCTGAAATCTAATTATCATAATAAACAATTGGGCAATTAAAGCTAGAGGTATGTTTTTTGCAATGGATGCGTCTCAATCCACTGTATCCGACTATGTAACGCTTCCTCATCTGCGCTGAAAAGTGACAGAGCTAGAGCAGAGATTGTCAGACTATGAGAACTCCCGAAAATCGCTCTTCTCACAAAACCGTCTGTAGCCTCCGAACGGTATGGCCTATAAACTATTATGACCCTTCTATGGAAAAATGTGACTCTACGACAACCACAATATTCGTAGGACTCATCAGAAGTCGGTACAGCCGATCAGATAAATTCTGTCTGTAGAATCCGAACAGTTTGGGCTACACATTAATATGACCCCTCTGTGTAAAGGTGAGAATCTCATGAACACGTACATAGGATGCCCAAAGGCCTCACAAGACTCGTCTGAAGGTCCCCCGGAACAAGTTTAACAAATTAATGGATGTTCGCTGTATACGGAGAATGTTTAGTGACAAAAAACGGGGGTTAAATACATGAAGGAAAAAAATATGTTTCCCGATCTTTCTTATATCTCTCAGATATAGGACAGATACTTCAGGACAAACTTCCTTTTAGATTTTTTTGGGGGGGACTATTTGTTGTTCCTGTAGTGAATCTGTTATTCAATGCTTTTGTATGGGCTAATAGCAGTAAAGCCAAATAAATATGTTCATCAAATAATTGTTACATTTTTTGGGTGGATACTTCAAGAGGTTTTAACATTCAAAATCAAATAGCAAAATGATCCTTGGTATGATTTTCTCAAAACAATCCCTCCCACAGCTTAGACAGGGCTTAGACTCTTCTGGGTTAACAGTAATTGCGTGGACCCATTTGAGGGTATAATGAAATGTATAGCTGGATGTTGTGTGTATCTATCCGAGAGATGTACTGCTTTAATTGTTTTTCTCAACATGAGCCTGTGTGTGTGTGTGTGTGTGTGTGTGTGTGTGTGTGTGTGTGTGTGTGTGCGTGTGTGTGCGTGTGTGTGTGTGTGTGCGTGGGTGTGTGCGCCTGCATTCGCGCATACGTGCGTCAGGACTTCGTGAGTGCCCGAGTAATGATAAAAGCCATGTGCTGCATCACAGATGGTCACAAAGACCTCTGTCTCTAGGAGTGACATGTTTAGTGAAAACATTACTGATGGAATACATAATGAATTGAAAGTAGATGTTAGTGGTAGTCAGTGGCTGGGGAAAAAGGCCAGCATCCCGGAGTCGCCTCTTCACTGTTGACATTGAGACTGGTGTTTTGTGAGTACTATTTAATGAAGCAGCCATTTAAGGACTTGTGAGGCGTCTGTTTCTCAAATTAGATACTCGAATGTACTTGTCCTCTGGCTCAGTTGTGCACTGGGGCTTCGCACTCCTCTTTAGATTCTGGTTAGTGCCAGTTTGTGCTGTTCTGTGAAGGGAGTAGTTCACAACGTTGTACAAGATCTTCAGTTTCTTGGCAATTTCTTGCATGGAATAGCCTTCATGTCTAAGAACAAGAATAGACTGACAAGTTTCAGAAGAATGTTCTTTGTTTATGGCCATTTTGAGCCTGTAATTGAACCCACAAGTGCTGATGATGCAGATATTCAACTAGTCTAAAGAAGTCCAGTTGTATTGCTTCTTTAATCAGGCCAACAGTTTCAGCTGTGCAAACATAATTGCAAAAGGATTTTCTAATGATCAATTAGCCTTTTAAAATGATAAACTTGGATTAGCTATCACAACATGCCATTTGAAGACAGGAGTGATGGTTGTTGATAATGGGCCTCTGTATGCCTATGTAGATATTCCATAAAAAAAGCTGCCATTTCCAGCTACAATAGTCATTTACAACATTAACTACACTGTATTTTGGATCAATTTTATGTTATTTTAATGGACAAAAAATTGCTTTTCTTTCAAAAACAATGACATTTCTAAGTGACCCCAAACTTTTGAAAAGTAGTGTACATTAAATGTTTTTTTGCTCAGTAAACTCGAGGGCTGCCATTTGGGGAACTCTGGTGTTGGGTTTGGTTTACAGTAATTCATTTTGTGTGTGTGTGTGTGCCTGTGCAAGTGTGCGTGCAAGTGTGTTCTGTCAATAAGTGAGTTTGTTGTTTTGTGTCCCTGAACTCTGATGTGTAAGTTGCACGGAGTGGGACTGAATGTAACAGCATGCTATTTGAATTTGATCCTGAATGCTGTAAAATACATTAGAAGTTTAGTAAGGGCAGCTGGAATGTACTTTGTGTTTTTTTTGTCTATTCTATTTCGTTGACATGAATTCCAAACCAGGAAGGTTCAGTGGCTCCATTAGAACAAGCAACCGTTCAGCCTCATAGCGTGAGACTGTTTGTTTAAAAAACACTTTGGTAGCAAATTGAATTTGCTTTTACAGCCATAGTGGATTATAACACTTCAAGCAGAACAGTGGGTCAGAAGTAAAGGTAGTTTATTCAAATTAGTGTAAACCAATCTAAATCCCGAAAAGCTGTTGTATTATATATTTCTGTTGACTACTATCGATCCGTTCGTAGTTATAGCTCTCTGACCTCTGACCTATCACCTATCTCTGCCATCTCTGTTTTCCTCTTTAGCTAAACTAGACAGTTGAACGATACCAGGGATAGCATTAGCATGAAAGGAGGTCCCTTGTGGCTCAGTTGGTAGAGCATGGTGTTTGCAACGCCAGGGTTGTGGGTTTGATTCCCACGGGAGACCAGTACGGAGAAAATAAATGTATGAAATGTATGCATTCACTACTATAAGTTGCTCTGGATAAGAGTGTCTGCTAAATGACTAAAATGTAAATATTATTCCATTTGTTCAACCCTCTCTCTATGTATCTCTCTTACTCCCTCTGGAGGACCTTGAGATTTCCTTATTTCCCTACTCCTTGTTTATCTGCGTTGCCACCCAGGAGAGTAGTCCTGCCTGTGTCTGTGTCTGAGTGAACAAAACATTGCCACACTGACAGTAGCTTCAAGGGAACGGCAGACAAGATCCACCTACTAGATTGGTCAGATTGGGAGTCTGTCATGTACCTACTCTTCTCTTGTTGGGATAAGATATTATTTCAGGGCTAGGCTCACTAGACGAACAGTTGTATGGTGGTTACGTTGTGCTCTCTTATTTAGTATGGCTTCAAAATGGCTTTGATATAAATGGATGAATGCTGCGTGGATTCAGGGAAATTCTGTAACTCCCACAAGGAGTAGCAACACCATATGACTTTCATGCTTCGTTTCATCGACACTATGAAAAATACTGTCGTAGCGTAATGAGATTATGAGAGCGATGCAAACGTAATAATGTAAATCAGATTATATGGTTTTATTCTGCCCGCTGTGTTTTAGTGGCCTGTCAACATAATTATTATACAATTAGTGGTAATTAGAACACTTAATATGACCTCTACTCAACAAGGTTATCTGCAAAGGAAATAGCATAATAATTACACCCAATAGTATGGTGAAACTGTATGCTAATTAGCCAATAGCTTTATAGTGTTGGGGGTGTCACGCCCTGACCATAGAGAGCCCTTGCTTCTCTATGGTGTAGTAGGTCAGGGCATGACTAGGGGGTGATCTAGTATGTTTATTTCTATGTTGGTGCTAATATGGTTCCCAATTAGAGGCAGCTGTTTATCGTTGCCTCTGATTGGGGATCATATTTAGGTAGTTATTTCCCCACCTGTGTTTTGTGGGATATTGATTGATTGTTAGTGTGTCTGGGCACTACGTCCTCACGGTCTTTGTATGTTTTGTTATTTTGTTTTGTTAGTTTCACTTAAATATGTGGAACTATACTCACGCTGCGCCTTGGACCGATCATTTTCAAGAACGTGACAGGGGGGATATTTCCCATCTGGAAATGAGTTATTGTCTCACATGCATCTGATAGTTCAGTGAGCTCACTGTCTGCTCTAGGTAATGACGTGATACAGTAGTGCTGTGATTACATGGTGTTGTTTTGGAATATAGCCATTCTGATGTAAAATATATGCCAGATCTGAACTGAAAAAAAGACCAACAGTGGGGATAACATAGGAACTACAATGGGGCATAGAGAAAACAGTAGGTTTTTACCTGCTACACTGGAAGCATAACCTTTTGCCAGTTAGAGCAGAGTGCAAGCCACTTAATCTTATTGTTCGCGGGTGTGAGCTGCATGTCAAAATCTTGAAAAAAGAACGAGAACATAATTTTATGCTGAGAAGTGCGAGCCTGTCACAGAGCTGTTACACTTACGCCCAGGTTTCAAGGCCGGCTCACGCTCTGCAAAAGTTATGGGTCGAGTGTAGCAGGCCAGTAGGTGTATGTACTACATTAAAGAAAAAAACAACTATATTTTGGTATTTGTTTCATTAGTCCACTGTTAATAAGGTCCCAAAATATTTGACATGTCAAGTTTTCAAGATATAGGATTTTCAAGAAGCAAAGTGTCACTTGCCACATCATCATGATGTGTTTTGCCTCATATGATACGTTTTGTATCATCATGATGTGTTTTGCCTCATATGATGCATTTTGCATCATCATGATGATGTGTTTTGCCTCATATGATACATTTTGTTCTCCTCTCCCACTCCTCCACTGCTGCTTTTTGCTCTTCGGAGAACGCGTAAACACCATGCTGGTTTGTGTGTGCATTTGCATGCGTGTTTGCATGCGTTCCTGCATGCTTGCGTATGAGTGTGTCTGCGTAGATATTTGTGTGTGAGTGTTATGTGAGTTTTTCAGAGTTAAAAGATTTGCTAATCTGAAGGGGATGCACAGACTCTATGGAAAAACAATGTCTGATTTGGCTGTAGTAATCTAGAAGCTGCTGTACCCTAAAATAACCCAGCAAACTGTGAACATTCCCAGAACATTAGCTAAGATTCCCATTAAGTTCTAGTTAAGGTTTTATCTAACATTAGGATGATAACATCCCAAAAACATTCAGAGAATGTGTTTGATAAAATACATTTATTTATAAAAAATTTTTTAGTTTAAATATCCTTGAACGGTTCTCCTAACATTCACTAAAATGTTGTGCACAACATCTGTTACAACCACCGCAGAACATTCCCCTAAAGTGCGTATGTTTGTATAAAACATTTGCCTGTTGTTGCAAGAATGTTCCTATAACTCATTTATTATGTTCTTTAAAAGTTTCCAGAATGTTTCATTAGGTTTAATAACAGTCTGGTGGGAACACCTTCCGGAGACACCTGAAACCCCACCTCTTTAAGGAATACCTGAGATA
This sequence comes from Salmo trutta, assembly GCF_901001165.1. Taxonomy (NCBI): domain Eukaryota; kingdom Metazoa; phylum Chordata; class Actinopteri; order Salmoniformes; family Salmonidae; genus Salmo; species Salmo trutta. The sequence goes on along the minus strand of NC_042983.1, from coordinate 32,207,401 downwards.
GGATAAAGTAATCCTTCTACCCCCCCAAAAAAAGAAAAAAAAGAAGAAAAGGTATAGATGTACTATTGTAAAGTGGTTGTTCCACTGGATATCATAAGGTGAATGCACCAATTTGTAAGTCGCTCTGGATAAGAGCGTCTGCTAAATGACGTAAATGTAATGTAAACGTAACATTGTGGGGACATCACAAAATATATGTTCCCAAAACACCAAAACTCTCCAGTTTGCAGATGATTATACAATCTTTCTTTTAGGGTACAAAAATAGTAACCTGATGTTACAAGAACACTACCAGAACACTCCCTGTTCTTTAATGGTTTGGATACCAGAATGTTTCATTAGGTTGTGTGAACAGTCTGGTGCTAACATTGTGTCAACATCATGTTTATTGCACCCCAAAAGAAGCATCATCTGCACAACTGGACAGTTTTTGTGTTTTTGGAACATATCTTTTGTGACCTCCCCACAAAGTTCTCACCAGACTGTTCCAACAACCTAATGAAACATTCAAGGAACCTTTAAAAAAGAGGAACGGTCTTGCAAGATTAGGCGAATGTTTTATAGAAACATTCTATAATCATGACTACGACTGGACAGTTTTTTTTGTTATAAGAACATTTGCCGTGACCTAATGCATGTTCTGGGAACCTTCACAGAACCAATTTTGGTTTGCTGGGAAGACTCTGGGTGTCACGGTTGTCGTAGATTAAAGTGAACCAAGACGCAGCGGGGAAATGTGCACTCATCTTCTTTTTATTTAAACGGACAAGAAGGTGAACCAAAACAAACACGTACACAACGACTAATAACAGGCCGGTAAGGCAACAAAGCTATACCAAGCACAATCTCCCACAAAACACTAAAACAAACACATACCTATATATAGGACCACTCGGTTCCGGACTGTAGGCAGACTCACTCGGTTCCGGACTGTAGGCAGACTCACTCGGTTCCGGACAGTGGGCCGTCTCTCTTGGTTCCGGACAGTGGGCCGTCTCTCTTGGTTCCGGACAGTGGGCCGTCTCTCTTGGTTCCGGACAGTGGGCCGTCTCTCTTGGTTCCGGACACTCTGGACGAGGCACTGTTGCCGGAAGTTCTGGACGAGGCACTGTTGCCGGAAGTTCTGGACGAGGTACTGTTGCCGGAAGTTCTGGACGAGGTACTGTTGCCGGACACCTGGGACTGGGCTGACGCACTGGAAGCCTGATGCGTGGTGCTGGATGTGCCAGTTTGGGGACACGCACTTCAGGGCTAGTGCGGGGAGCAGGAACGGGCTGAGTTGGACTGGGCTGACGCACTGGAAGCCTGATGCGTGGTGCTGGTATTGGAGGTATCAGACTGGAGATATGCACTTCAAGGCTAGTGCGAGGAGCGGGAACAGGACATACTGGACTGGGCTGATGCACTGGAGCCTAGTGCGTGGTGCTGGTACTGGAGGTATCAGACTGGAGACATGCACTTCAAGGCTAGTGCGAGGAGCTGGAACAGGATGTACTGGACTGGGCTGACGCACTGGAAGCCTAGTGCGTGAGGCTGGTACTGGAGGTATCCGACTGGATGCACGCACTTCAAGGCTAGTGCGAGGTGCGGGAACATGACGTACTGGACTGGGCTGACGCACTGGAAGCCTAGTGCGTGGGGCTGGTACTGGAGGTATCAGACTGGAGGCACGCACTTCAAGGCTAGTGCGAGGAGCGGGAACAGGACATACTGGACTGGGCTGATGTACTGGAGGCCTGGTGCGTGGTGCTGGTACTGTCTTCACCAGCCGGCTAGCACGCACCTCAGGACACGTATGTAGAGCTGACTCAGGTGACATCAATTTACGGACACGCTCCGTAGGGCGAATGTCGTGCCTAATACACCAACACGGTAGCTCTCTCATAGTTTAATAGTCTCTGCTTCGCTCACCTCCAATTTTACCCCAAATTGCTCAGGTTCCATCCTCGGCTCCGCCGATCTGTCCATGTGCCCCACAAATTTCTTTATTGGGGCTGCCTCTCCGGTTTGAACGCTAACGGCGCGTACAAAGCCTCATACCGACGCCTCTCTGCCTTGGCTGCCTCTATTTCCTCCGGAGGAAGACGGTAATCCCCAGCCTGATGCCAAGGTCCAGCTCCGTCCAAAATCTCCTCCCAAGACCAATTTCCATTATAGTCCATATAATTTTTCCGTTGCTCCTTACCCCGCTGCTTGGTCCTTAGTTGGTGGGAGATTCTGTCACGGTTGTCGTAGGTTAAAGTGGACCAAGACGCAACGGGGAAATGTGCACTCATCTTCTTTTTATTTAAATGGACAAGAAGGTGAACCAAAACAAACACAACACAACACAACACAACACAACACAACACAACACAACACAACACAACACAACGACTCATAGCAGGCCAGTAAGGCAACAAAGCTATACCAAGCACAATTTCCCACAAAACACTAAAACAAACACATACCTATATATAGGACCCTCAATCAGAGGCAACTAGAAAACACCTGCCTCCAATTGAGAGTCCAATCCCCAATTAACTAAACATAGAAATAAAAGAACTAGACTAAACATAGAAATACATAAACATAGAACATTGCCCAAAACCCGGAATAATAAATCAAACACCCCACTAAACACACAACCACCCCGAACCACATAAAACAAATACCCCCTGCCACGTCCTGACCAAACTACAATAACAAATAACCCCTATTACTGGTCAGGACGTAACGCTGGGCACTCTACTTCCATAGCACTGTACCTCATATCACTCCTAAAGTCACCCCATAGCCCTGAAGGCATTTCTTAAGAGGAGGTATCTCCACAGTAGGTGGTCTAGCTCTGCAGCATTTCATCTCATATGGGCATTGTGTGCAAGAGTTTAGTTCAGAGAGGCACCTTACACTGGACACCTGTAGAACTGTAAGGGTATTTTCTCGAGGACAGACTGCACAGGGTGCTGTGGAGTGGTAGTGCAGACCTTTCAAGGCTTCTCTTTTCAGGATGGATACACAAACACACATATACAGTGATATTGTCCGACTGAGGATGATGTGTTGTATTTGTATATTTTATGGATCCCCATTAGCTGCTGCCAAGACATCAGCTACTCTTACTGGGGTCCAGAAAAATTAAGGCAGTTTATACGATTTTAAAACAATGCTATACATTCACAGATTCCACAACACACTGTCTGCCCTCAGTCCCCTACTACACCACTACCACATATCTACAATACAAAATCCATATCTACGTGTGTGTATAGTGCGTATGTTATTGTGTGTATGCATGTGTCTCTGTCTATGTTTCAGTTGTTTCACAGTCCCTGCTGTAGTTCAAACAGACAGCTCAGTGCATTTAACATGTCAATACCTCTCATAAATACAAGTAGTGATGAAGTCAATCTCTCCTCCACTTTGAGCCAGAAGAGATTGACATGCAGATTATTAATATTAGCTCTCTGTGTACATACAAGGGCCAGCCATGCTGCCCTGTTCTTATCCAACTGCAACTTTCTTAAGTACCTTTTTGTGGCGCCTGACTACATGCCTGAACAGTAGTCTAGGTGAGGCAAAACTAAGGCCTGTAGGACATGCTTTTGTGTCTCCCAAGTGGCGCAGCGGACTAAGGCACCGCATCTCAGTGCAGTCCCTGGTTAGAATCCAGGTTGCATCACATCTGGCTGTGATTGGGAGTCCCATAGGGCGGCGCACAATTGGCCCGGGGTAGGCCGTCATTGTAAATAAGAATTTGTTCTTTACTGACTTGCCTGGTTAAATAAAAAATATAATTGTTGATAGTGCTGTTAAGAAGGTAGATCAGAGCTTTATTATGCACAAACTACTCCCCATCTTAGCTACTGTTATATCAATATGTTTTGACCATGACAGTTTGCAAGATTTAGGTGAGGTTTAGGGTTTAGTGACTGATTTGTCCCAAATGCAATGCTTTTAGTTTTAGAAATATTTAGGACTAACTTATTCCTTGCCACGCACCCTGAAACTAACTGCAGCTCTTTGTTAAGTGTTGCTGTCATTTCTGTCACTAATAGCTGACATGTATTGAGTCATCCGCATACATAGAGACACTGGCCTTACTCAAAGCATGGCGTGTCATTAGTAAAGATTGAAAAAAGTAAGGGGCCTAGACAATTCCTGATTCCACCTGGATTATGTTGGAGAGGCTTCCACTAAAGAACACCCTCTGTATTCTGGTATGCAGGTAATCCACAATATAGCTGGGGGTGTAAAGTCATAACACATACGTTTTCCAGCAGCAGACTATGATCGATAATGTCAAAAGCGGCACTGAAGTCTAACAAAACAGTCCCCACAATCTGTTTATCATTTATTTCTCTCAGCCAATCGTCAGTGTGTATGTAAGTGCTGTGCTTGTTCAATGTCCTTCCCTAGAGTTTGTTGTCAATTTGTTTACTGTAAAATAGCATTGTATCTGATCAAACACAATTTTTTCCAAAAGTTTACTAAGGGTTTGTAACAGGCTGATTGGTCGGCTATTTGAGCCAGTAAAGGAGGTTTTACTATTCTTAGGTAGCGGAATGACTTTTGCTTCACTCCAAACCTGGGGGAACGCACTTTCTAGTAGGCCTAAATTGAAAATATGGGAAATATTGTCCGCTATTATCCTCAGTAATTTTCCATCCAAGTTGTCAGACCCTGGTGGCTTGTCATTGTTGATAGACATCAATAATCTTTTTCTTCCACACTCACTTTACGGAATTCTACATTTCAATGCTCGTCTTTCATAACTTGGTCAGATATATTTGGATGTGTAGTGTCAGCATTTGTTGCTGGCATGTCATGCCTAAGTTTTCTAATCTTGCCAATAAAAAAATAATGAAAGTAGTTGGATATATCAGTTGGTTTTGTGATGAATGAGCCATCTGATTCAATGAATGATGGAGCTGAGTTTGCCTTTTTTCCCTAAAGTTAATTTAAGGTTCTCCAAAGCTTTTTACTATCATTATTTATGTCATTTATCTTTGTTTCATAGTATAGTTTCTTCTTCTTTTTATTCATTTTAGTCACATGATTTCTCTATTTGCAATATGTTTGCCAATCCGTTTCCTTCTCAACCATGCAATTTTTCAATTCTTCATCAATCCACAAGGATTTAACAGTATTTACAAACATTTCCTTGATGGGTGCATGCTTATTAGTAATTTGAATAAGCAATTTCATAAATGTGTCAAGTGCAGTGTCTGTTTGTTCCTCATCACACACCACAGACCAACAAACATTCTTTACATCAATAACATAGGAATCACTACAAAACTCATTGTATGACCTCTGTATTACCATGTAACTGTCTATTCCGATGTCCTCACAAGGAATCTATTAATGCCTTTGACATACACTACATGACCAAAAGTACTGTATGTGGACACCTGCTTGTCAAACATCTCAGTCCAAAATTATGGGCATTAATATGGAGTTGGTTCCCCCTTTGCTCCAATAACAGCCTCCACTCTTCTGGGAAGGCTTCCAATAGATGTTGGAACATTGCTGCAGGGACTTGCTTCCATTCGGCCACAGAAGCATTAGTGAGGTCGGGCACTGATGTTGGACGATTAGACCTGGCTCGCAGTCAGCTTCCAATTCATCCCACAGTTGTTCGATAGAGTTGAGTTCAGGGCTCTTTGCAGGCCACTCAAATTCTTCCACACCAATCTCAACAAACCATTTCTGTATGTACCTCACTTTGTGCATGGGGGCATTGTCATGCTGAAACAGGAAAGGTCCTTCCCCAAACTGGTGCCACAAAGTTGTAAGAACAGAATCATTTTAAGCTGTAGTGTGAAGATTTCCCTTCACTGGAACTAAGGGGCCTAGCCCGAACAATGAAAAACAACCCCAGACCATTATTCCTCTTCCACTAAACTTTACAGTTTGCACTATGCATTCGTGCAAGTAGTGTTCTAATGGCATCCGCCAAACCCAGATTTGTTTGTCGGACTGCCAGATGGGGAACGTGATTCATCACTTCAATCTTTACACCACTCCAGCTGACGCTTGGCATTGCGCATGGTAATCTTAAGCTTGTGTGCGGATGCTCAGCCATTGAAACCCATTTCATTAAGCTCCGGACAAACAGTTTTTGTGCTGACGTTGCTTCTAAAGGCAGTTTGGAACTCGCTAGTGTTCGGAGAACAGACACTTTTTTACTCACTACGCGCTTCAGCACACGGCAGTCCCGTTCTGTGAGCTTATGTAGCCTACCACTTAGCGTCTGAGCCGTTGTTGCTCCTAGACATTTCCACTTCACAATAACAGCACTTACAGTTGACCAGGGCAACCATAGCAGGGTAGAAATTTCACAAACTGACTTGTTGGAAAAGTGGTATCCTATGACAGTGCTATGTGGAAAGTCATTGAGCTGTTCAGTAAGGTCATTCTACTGCTAATGCTTGTCTACGGAGATTGCATGGCTGTGTGCTCAATTTTATACACCTGTCAGCAACAGGTGTGGCTGAAATAACTAATTTGAAGGGGTGTCCACATACTTTTGTTTCAATAGTGTATCTAGGTGTCCCTAAAACCAACCACTGTGTATAATCTAAACGTTACTGCAGGCCAAAGTGCTGAGTGTGACAAACCTCCTTTTTGCAAACTGGGCTCTCTCCCTTACCTTTTCTGCTTACCCTTACAGTTTATTTGCATGCAATATTTACTCAAGACATGTGGCTCCACTCAGATGAGAAGCTTCCCCTGTATTTACATGTTTTTGATGTACTTTTTTTTCATATTTAATTTTGTCTTGATTAATATTACGACCAAAGGAAAACCCACCCATAGAGTTGTCTAAAATGATAAATGGTTGCTGTGTAAACATGAGATATGGGATATGCATATGATGCAACTCTTTGGTCTTCTTTCCCCCAGTCGGTTATCACATGGGGAGAATCTCTATGTCTTGGATAGGGAAGGGGGGTTATAAGGGTCCCTTGGTGAGCATTTGCTCATGCAAGTGTGTTACACTGGGAATTAACTCTCAGAGGGCCACAGCTGGTGGATTCTATCAAAGGAAAGCAAAAAGGATCTCACGATTTATAATAGATATGTCGGAATCACTGAAGCGTTGCATACTTTGAATGGTTGCCACTTGCCTTTGTCTGTCTGACAATGATACACCTTGTCATCTTTATGTATAGCTCAGGCATTTACTGTAAAGGTGCATTGCTCGCTAGACGTTGAACAAACAAGTAATGCGCTGATAGGGGCTCAACTGAATCAATGATCACTGTGGACCAGATTTATAATTCCATTAGATTAATAACACATCATTCCAAACACATCAATGGTTAAGAAGCAAGCTACAAACAGACTTGAAAATAACCAGATTCACTCTACATGCATGTTTATAATTCAAGTACCAGCGTAGGATGCCACTCAACATACAGGCAGTCATTTTCCATGCCAGTCTAACATGACCGCTATGGAATGTGTAAATGAAGAATGGATAAATTCCCGTATTTTTCTAACAGAGTTTGACATAATTGGTAACTACCTACCAAATGGTGCCTGGTGGTGCTTGAATACCAACAGAAATGGATATTCATAGGTTATTATTATATTATTACCATTTTACTATGTGTGTTAGAAATAAATACACTTTTGCAGTTTAAAGTGCTACCCCAACACCTTGATGTGACTGAACAGAAGTTGCAACCACTCTCTCAGAAATTTTTTTCTGGCAAGGAAAGTCAGTCTCAGCTTCATTAAGTACGAGTTGATTTGCTCTATAATCACTGTAAAGAACAAACAGGGTATCAGTAACCTTTCCTGGCTTACCCCTGTAAAACTTGGGGTACCCCTGTAAAACCTGCCTGCCTGACATCTGTAGAGAACAGTCAGTAACCCTCACTGCATCACAGCTCTCTCTTCCCAGTCAGCACACAATCATCACATGGCTGGTGGTATTGATTCATTCAGCTGAGTTTCTTGTAATTCATGGGGACGCCAGCGGCTTTAAAAGGATCCAGTGGCTTGGATTTATGGGGCTTTGCTTGGGCAGATTGGTGAGACCAACGGAAGCTTGTGGTTGAAACAGACGCGCGATACAGGGAGAGAGAGTTAGGCGAACTGCCAAGGCAATACAGTTAATGCAACGTATTAGAAGGTTACCAGGGATGCTAACTGAACCATTTGTGTGTGGTAGGATTTGCCTTGGGCTTCTGCGGTTCATTCCCTCGTCATAGCAGACTGCTTGACTCAATCTCATACGGATCTTGATAGATTGATAATGATCATGTCAGAACATATACAATGCTACTTAGAAATCAGGCAGAACTTTTTCTCAATATAAACCACACAGGGAGTAAAAAAAAAATGCTGGAGCAGTTCTGAAGATAAATGTATACAGCCAACGTTTGTTCATTTATGGTTTATTAATGCATTCCCTTGGTTTAACATGTCAAAGGTATTTTGCATTGGCTTTGCCTCCCGGCAAATAGACTGTCTGCCAGTAGCATGTGAAGACCAACCCAGTGCCCAGTCACTGTCTACATTTACATTTACATTTACGTCATTTAGCAGACGCTCTTATCCAGAGCGACTTACAAATTGGTGCATTCACCTTATGATATCCTAGTCCTAAAACAGTACCAATGACCCTAGCCTCACATGCACGTCATGCAGAACTTTTATGTAAATCATTGATGTCAGTGGGAGATTTAAAAGTTTGAATCTCAAGTTTGGGTTCAGTCCAATTTGTAGATTGTGAGTGGGCTATCTATTTTGAGCGTCACACAACGTGGATGGTGGGATAGAGTGAAGAGGTTTATTTTATCCGTATCCCTGAATGATCTTAATTAATTTTGTGACTTGCATCTCTCGCAGGAACAGAGTAAGAGTTCAAAATGGATGTAATCTTCACCGCAATCTCTCTTTTCACAGAGATACTGTAGCAGCCATATTCACATTAATACTTACTTAAAAATGATTATTTGCTGTGATAACTATACAAAATTGAAGAGTTTATATTTCCCTGCTTAAAATTTTTTAGCTTTTTTTGAGCCTGGAAAATATTTAACATAGCTAACGTATATTTGGTCATTGCAAATTGTGTAATTTAAAGCCAAACTGAATTACTCTCTGAGTGTCTTACAATATAAAATGTTAACCTACTGTATACTCAAGGGAACCTACAGTATGCCATTACATTTGACATGGTAAGTAATTTGGATTGTGAATATGTCGCTACAGTACATGAACCAGGTTTCATAAAATGTTACTACTAATTGGCTCTATGTCTTATTGATAACGGGATGTCTGCAAATGAGAGAAGATATCATTCAACACCTGTTAGTTAGCAAGGTCAGGTTATGCTCCTTTGGCTCCCTGGCTACTAAATGGATCCGGTCGTGTCACCTTTACACTTAAGAGTGCCTCATTAATTTCAACATTTACTGTACAACTACATTTCACTCAGTTGTATTCTAGATCTATATTAAGTAGACATCCAGGAACTTGGAAGGAAATTATACAATGCCCCAGAAATCTCTGCAAACAACAGATTTCCCTTCAATACACGATATGATGCTACTCAAACAGGTGTAGACACAGACACATTAACAAAAACCTAGTATGAACATGTTCTTGATAACACATCACAAGCGATACAGGGCCTTGGAGAGTATTCACACCCATTGACTTATTGAAAATGTGGGATTAAAATTGATTTAATTGTAATTTTCCTGTCAACAACTTACACAACATACTATAATGTCAAATTGGAAAACAAAATCTAACATTTGGAAAATAAATCCAAAAAAATAAAACACTTGCATATCTTAATTAGATAAGTATTCAACCACCTGAGTCAACACATGTTAGAATCACCTTTGGCAGCGATTAGAGCTGTGAGTCGTTCTGGGTAAGTCTCTAAGAGCTTTCCACACCTGGATTGTGAAACATTTGCCCATTATTCTTTTCAAAATTCTTCAAGCTCTGTCAAAGTGGTTGTTGGTCATTGCTAGCATAAAGCTTACTTTATTATTCAACATTTCTTTATTTTTTTACTGCATCAGGGATAGCGTACACAGACTTTTTGGGTTACCAGCCTTCTTCAGTGTGTCGATACATCAGATGAGCAGCAGGTGCTTCTAATCAGTGTTGCCACTCGTCTGCCAATCAGGGATGTGGCTTTTCTGGTCTACCTGTATACAAATTAGTTACAAAGAGATACAGAATTATAGGGTATGGGAGCGGGCACAAAGGGCAACGCACAAATCACCTAAATACATCACGTCAAATCATGGCCTATCTCATGATTGGCAGATGAGTGGCAACACTGATCAGAAGCACCTGCTGTTCATCTGTAGTTCTTTACAAATGCTGTTTTGAATTAAAGGCAGTTGAACCTACACACTGAAGAAGGCTGTAAAGCCAAAACATCTGTGTGCACGGTCCCTGATGCAGTAAAACAATGTTAAATAATGTAGTAAGCTTTATGCAACATATGTTTTAGTGTGAACCCATTACACATCTTTGTTTGTCTGAATTAGTGGGTGTTACACACCAGCCGAGCTTCTGGGAGAGCGTGATGGTCCTCTTTTGATTTATTGATCATTGCTAGACAACCATTTTCAGGTCTTGCCATAGATTTTCAATCAGATTTAACCCTTGTGAGGTGTTCATGTTTTTGTTATTCACCAAATGTTCGCAGGTCTGATGGACCGACAACATTATTGGGTATTTAAAACAATACAGTCATAACAATTTACGTAAAAATACTTAATACTTAGGTGTTGACTTATGTCAATTATAAGCAATGTAGACAGCATACATGGTTATTATTTGTCATTTACCTCTTCTAGATCACATTTATCAATAAAAGCGCAATTTTTTTGTTTATAAAATGTGATTTTTGTCAACAAAAATCTATTATAATCAAGACATGGGAGGAATAACTCATGTTTATCTTGAACAAATATAAATTAAACAAGGTTTATCACTATAGATGTTTATTGCTTTGAACTGAACAAATTGGAAGGACAAATTTTGCATACAGTATTTTATGGAAATGATAAATGAGCCCCATTGAACACAAATTAAGGCCGGTCTACACACTACACGAGGGACAGTGTTTTACTGTGTGTGTGTTGCAAATGTATTTCTTGCACTTGATGTATGTATGTGTACAGTGTCTCTCTTTCCTTCATCGTAGCGCTTCTTCTTGCTGCTACCAGCTGCAATCTAGAATGATGAAAACACTTAGTTCAGGAATTTTACTAACATCTCACTCACTCACTCACTCACTCACTCAAGCTCAGCAAAAAAAGAAACGTCCTCTCACTGTCAACTGCGTTTATATTCAGCAAATTTAACAACATAAATATTTGTATGAACATAAGATTCAACATTTTAGACATAAACTAAACAAGTTCCATAGACATGTGACTAACAGAAATGGAATAATGTGTCCCTGAATGAAGGGGGGGTCAAAATCAAAAGTAACAGTCAGTATCTGGTGTGGCCACCAGCTGCATTAAGTACTGCAGTGCATCTCCTCCTCATGGACTGCACCAGATTTGCCAGTTCTTGCTGTGCGATGTTACCCCACTCTTCCACCAAGGCAGCTGCAAGTTCTCAGATGTTTCTGGGGGGTAATGGCCCTAGTCTTCACCCTCCGATCCAACAGGTCCCAGACGTCCTCAATGTTATTGAGATCTGGGCCCTTCGCTGGCCATGGCAGAACACTGACATTCCTGTCTTGCAGGAAATCACACCCAGAAAGAGCAGTATGGCTGGTGGCATTGTCATGCTGGAGGGTCATGTCAGGATGAGCCTGCAGGAAGGGTACCACATGAGGGAGGAGGATGTGTTCCCTGTAACGCACAGCGTTGAGATTGCCTGCAATGACAACAAGGTCAGTCCGATGATGCTGTGACACACTGCCCCAGACCATGATGGATCCTCCACCTCCAGAGTACAGGCTTCGGTGTAATGCTCATTCCTTCGACGATAAAAGCGAATCCGAAAATCACCCCTGGTGAGACAAAATTGCGACTCGTCAATGAAGAGTACTTTTTGCGTAGGGTTCTTCTATTGCAGCTGTAGCCAGTCACAAGCATGTCTAAATTGTCCACCCCTCCTTTTGTGGCATTGTAATCGATTATGATTGCTGGTTTTTGATGTTCCTGGCCACAGATTTTCCCATCCTATGCAGCCTACTCATGAGTACCACATTTTTGCCTTTCTTTGGTGCGTAGGACACTAGGGACGTGCCGGTCATGAACACAAACTTAGAGGAATTGATAGGCCTGTTCCGTTTATTCAAAAGATGAGGTGGGAGCTCTGGCTTGATTTTTTCATACTGTTCCTACCATCGTAAGCTTCCTCTTGAGGAGTTCCTGTCCCAGCTTGTGTGAAGTAAAAAAGTTATCGCATATGATGTTGTGGCCACAGAGTCCCTGTGTCACGTCCAGGACAACCCATATCCTTCGGTTCTTCTCAGGAGCTCCTCCATCTGGCTTCCCTGTATACACTTGCAAGTCCCATGCATATGATGAAGCAGCCCAGATCTAGATTCCATATTTTGCTGGTTTAGATGGTATGGGTGGCAGGTAGGTTAGTCGTTAGAGTGTTGGGCTAGTAACCGAAAGGTTGCTGGATCAAATCCCTGAGCTGACAAGGTAAAAATCTGTCGTTCTGCCCACTGTTCTACCCACTGTTCTACGGTAGACTGTCATTGTAAATAAGAATTTGCTCTTAACTGACTTGCCTAGTTAAATAAAGGTAAAAAAAATAATACTGCCTGAAGGGGCAGTGGCCACTAAATGGCATAAGCTGCTCATCAACAGTAATGTTGGTCCCAGGGTTATAAAAGGTGGTGGTGTATTGGTTATCGAATTGGATAATCCTGGAAATAATGTGGGAGTTTACCAGAGACATTGTTGCACAGAAAAGTTCTCTGCCAGTTTCTGCATCCCACAGGGATTCTGTGGATTTCCCATTGGATCTGAAAACACCAGTAAGGATAAGAACCCCAAAATATGCATGTAAATGAGTTTGGTCCATCTCTCTCCAAAAACACACCTTCCCTCCAAGTTAGTGCAGTCCATAATGATTTTATGGATTGTGTCTGGGATGAACAGTTCAAAGAAGACTTTATGTCCTGCACATGAGTAACCGCCATCCGCGTCGGCCCTGGTTGCATTCTTATCACATTGGTAGCCATGTGGGGTGGCTCATTCCCTGGGCAAGAAGACCATTCAATTCCACAATTTGTTGACATACATATTGCTCCTCCTGCAGGCTGCTGATGAGCTGGTAGCTGATAGGCTGGTCCTGGGTCTGGCTGAGGGTCAATCTCATCCTCTTCTTCCAACTCACTGTCAGACTCCAAATTGACAGAGATATGATCCTCAAATTCTGAAATTTCTTCAAATTCCAAAGTGGAAGACGCTCCTTCCACACTAGCTTCTCGCTCTGCAAAAATGATTGATACTCTGAGCTGATGTAACGGCTGTCTTTGGAAGAAGAGGACCAAGGTGCAGCGTGGGATTTGTTCATCTTTTATTTTGGATGAAAAAGGCACTTCACAAAGAAAAAATAAACGACAGCCAAACAGTCCTGTCAGGTATCCTAACACACTAAACAGAAATGAACTACCCACAACCCACAAAAGAAAACAGGCTGCCTAAGTATCTCCCAATCAGCGACAACGATGTACAGCTGTCCCTGATTGAGAGCCATACCAGGCCAAAACAAAGAAATGCAAAGCATAGATAAAAGGACATAGAATGCCCACCCAAATCACACAGAAAAACACCCCTGCCACGCCCTGACTAAAATAACAAATAACCCCTTTTATTGGTCAGGACGTGACAGCTGAGATTCTTTTTTCCATGTTGATTGATTGTGGTAAGGAGCCACACATACAAAACTATTTATTTGTTGTGTACCTCCCCCAATTTGCACCTGGCTTGGGTAGAGTGTGGGAAAATAAAGAATTTAAAAAAATGTATTGAAATAATGTATTGTAATAACATTGTTCAGGTTCCCTTAAGATATTTTGTAGTTTCACACACTACAAAGTGTAAAGAGTCAGAGAAAAGTGGAAGACAGGCAGGGAGACAGACAGGTTATTTGTGCTATGTTGAAACAGCAGGCCCAGGGAGGAGGAAGACAGAGGGAAGGTACACAGCAAACCTTTTTGTTTCATTTTTACTTGTTTTCACCTACACTCACACACTTTTCCACACTTTTATTACCCTTGGGTCCAGTGGACCCGAACACCACATATGTGATATAAATGTGTTGGGGAGTACACAGTGTGCACACAATGAAAATGTGTTCTTTTACATGTTCTTCACAGAAAATGAGCCAAGGCCAATGAGTCTCAGCTTGAAAAATAATTAATTGTATAATTTTTCTATTAGTAAACATTGACAATGGGTCCCACAGACCTGAACACCACAGAAGGGTTACTGTAACTCGGCCACTCACAAAGTTTCAGTGTCTTAGTAAGAAATTCCAGTGTAGATCTGGCCTTGTGTTTTAGGTTATTGTCCTGCAAAAGTTGAATTAATCTCCCAGTGTCTGGTGGAAAGCAGACTGAACCATGTTTTACTCTAGGATTTCGCCTTTGCTTAGCTCCATTCCATTTCTTTTTATTATGAAAAACTCCCCATTGATACACCATCCAAAGTGTTATTTTTAACTTAATTGGAAAACTGGTCTTTGTGGTTGAATCTGTGTTTGAAATTCACTGCTCGACTGAGGGACCTTACAGATAATTATATGTGTAGGGTACAGAGATGAAGTAATTGAAAAATCACATTAAACACTATTATTGCACTCATAATGCAACTTATTATGTGACGTGTTAAACAAATAGAACTCCTGAACTTATTTAGGATTGCCATAACAAAGGCATTGAATACTTAATGACTCAAGAATTTTTCAGCTTTTCGTTTTCATTCATTTGTAAAAAAAGAAATGTAAAAAAATATTGACATTATGTAGTACTGTGTGTAGGCAAGTGACAAATCTCAATGTAATGAATTAATAATTCAGGCTGTAACACAACAAAATTAGAAAAAGTAAAGGGGTCTGGATAATTTATGAAGGCACGGTATATGAATTTAGGTATGGAGAACAAGACATGTACAGCTAGCTTAGGAGTTTACAGCTTTTTCTTTGACAATTGTGCTATAACTATCCGGTGCTAATTTTGTTTTCCCATTTCTTCTAGGGATCAATACATATAAAATATACAATACATGACCAAAAGTATGTGGACAAACTGTAGCCACAAAGTTGGAAGCACAGAATTGTCTAGAATGTCATTGTATGCTGCAGCATGAATATTTACCTTCACTGGAATTAAGGGGCCTAGCCCGAACCATGAAAAACAGCCCCAGGCTATTATTCCACCTCCACCAAACTTTACAGTTGGCACTATGCATTCGGGCAAGTAGCGTTCTCTTGGCATCCGCCAAACCCAGATTCTTCCATTGGACTGCCAGATGGTGAAGGGTGATTCATCACACTGGAGAACGCATTTCCATTGCTCCAGCTTGGCATTGTGGATGGTGTGCGGCTGTTCGGCCATGGAAACCCATTTCATGAAGCACAGTTCTTGTGCTGACGTTGCTTCCAGAAGCAGTTTGGAACTTGGTAGTGAGTGTTGCAACCGAGGACAGACGATTTTTACACGCTACGCGCTTCAGCACTCGGCGGTCCCTTCTGTGAGCGTGTGTGTGTACCACTTCGCGGGCAGAGCCATTGTAGCTCCTAGACATTTCACTTCACAATAACAACACTTGCAGTTGACCGGGGCAGCTCTAGCAGGGCAGAAATTTGACAAACTGACTTGTTGGAAAGGCGGCATCCTATGACGGTGCCATGTTGAAATTCACTGAGATCTTCAGTAAGGCCATTCTACTGCCAATATTTGTCTATGGAGATTGCATGGCTGTGTGCTCAATTTTATACACCTGTCAGCAACGGGTGTGGCTGAAATAGCCGAATCCACTAATCCACATACTTTTGTATATATAGTGTATTTATGGAATAAATGCAGTGAGACATGAAAACAGCTTGACTCCAGGTCACACCCAAGGTATGAAAACATCCGACAAAGTTTGTTTCCAGTGTGACATTTACTTTTAATTGTTCAAACCTAATTACTTGGACGAAAATGAATCCATATAAACAACATAGTGCTGCAGCGAAAATGGACATACATGAATGCACTGCAATCAGTTCTGTTTTGCTGTTCCTCTATGTATCATCTCTGGTGGCTGAGTACCACCACTTGCTAGTTAATGGAGCGCAGCGTGTTGCCTTAGAGAGCCTCCAAGTCCAAGCGCAGCATGTAATCAATGCAAACCTAAAAGCTTAGATTCGATGAATTGGAGAGTTTAAGTGGAAACATTAATGCAGTCAATGGGTTTCACCCTGACCTTGGATTTCCTGCTCAACATGTTACAGCTCCCCTTTCACATATTATTCGTATTATTCATATTATTCATATTTTATTAAAGCATCTTTGAACACACTGTTAGTGTATCCATCCTTATAGCTTCATAATTATATGCATTGATTGAAGATCAACGTTAAATTCAGATCTCCCTACCATATATAAGCCAAAATGACACCAATGTCGATAAAAATGTGCAAATGAACTTGAGATTGAGACACTCTCGTCATGATCCGTCCCACCGTTAGCGAGAACGACTATAACAGATTTTTTTTTACTTAACTCACTATTGTTTACAAATAATGTAGTACTAGGTCTTTCTTCAGTAGACTTTAAAGTACATTTTTATGCAAATAATATTGATTATTTGTGTATTTTCCAGGAGCTTTCTCGATTGTCTTGTTAAAAGAGATCAGGGGAAATGTTTTCAGTTTACTCCATATTGGCTTAAATGGGTTTCTGATTTTTCACTTCCCTCTGGAAAATCAGCTGTTAAAATGAAATAAATACTAATAATTACATTATTTCTGTTGCCATTTTTCATTATTGTGTACTTTTACTTTTATTGCTGTGTTTTGCTGTATTATAACGTTGTATAATAATGTTGTATAATCACCTTCCGGTGTAAAAAGCATGGAAATTAAAAACAAAAACATTTGTTTTATGTGAGTAGGCACAGCCAAAAAAGAAAGCACAAAGCTCTGACCTACTACATTAGCCATGTTGGTCTGTTGTACTTCCAACAATGTGTATGCAGGTTGCTTAGGATTAAAACCTAATCAAACAGCCTAATTCATACTCTTCAGATGGATAATGGACTTTACAGTGTTCTGCTATTAAAGTAATGTATATATACAGTGAGTATATGAAATATTAAGAACACCTGCTCTTTTCATGACATAGACTAACAAGGTAAATCCAGGTGATGTCACATGTTAAATCAACTTAAATCAGCTTGAAAAGTTAGTGGAAATGGGTAATGTCTTAGTGTGCGGTGGGAAGAATGGAATACATTACCTTGTATGTGGTACACATCACATTATTATGGGAGGTTTGAATCCCAAGCGACCTGCCTACACATTGTTGAAAGTAGACTAACATAGCTACTGTAGTAGGTCAGAGCTGTGTGCTGGAAAAACCTTGGTAGAGCATGGGTGCATTCTGGTGCTCGTAAATTTGCTTTCTTTTTCAGCTTCAGACCAATCCCTACTTCTCACTTTTTTGTTTTTAATCGGATCAAATTCATGATAAAATCACTGTGTATAATACAGTCACATAGTGTGGTATCTGAATATTTGTCTTATGCCTTGGAATTAAATGGCGTCAACAGTTCATGACCTCTAGACCATGACCACTTGTGATATCCCACCAGAGAAGAAGAATCTCATAATAAATGGCGATCTAGTGGTTAGACCAATTGACAATTTGTCAGAAAGGGTATGAGTAATGGAGCAAGATATGCACAAAAACCCACACACTGAACTGTACTCCAATATACTGTACTGTGTGGCAGATATACAGCATATCGAACGTGTGTGCTTGTATTTCAATTAAAGCTCTTTCAAGTGCTAGGTTCGCTATGGAGTGTGTTATCCACTTCAGTCATTTAGAGATGACTGATGTGGGTCGTCCGGAGGGTATTTTTTATGTGCTTTAAACATGTCAGACTGACCCAGAGTCAGCTGCTTTGGACATGTGTGAAATCAAAGCCAAGCCCTGGGAAACTCTGAAACTGTATTACTGTCTTCCTTTCAGTTGGAGGAATGGCTCAGAGGGCTCCGGAGCTCTCAGTCCACTAGAAGAATGAGGGAGGAGAGAAATGGAGTGGGGAGAGGAAGGGAGGGAGGAGGCCTGGTAAAAGAGGAATGAAATCCGTTTGAACTCCCTTCACACTCTTGTGGGGCAGTGAGCTTGCAGCGTAAAATACGTTTAGTGTTCCCCAACTTCAGAGACAGTCTGCTTTGACCTCTTACCTTAGCCAGTATATCAGGGGAACACTCCCTGCAGCCATACTTTCTCTCTCTCTCCCTCTCTTTCTCTCTCTCTCTGTCTCTCTCTCCCTCTCTCGCTCTTTCTGTCTCCTCTCTTTCTCCATATTGTTTTTTGTATTTCTCTTTCTCCCTCATCTCTCTCTCTTTCTGTCTCCTCTCTTTCTCCAAGTTGAGATTTATACTCTCACTAAATTTGATATGGTGGGAACGTGTCACCAATTCTATGTTTGGTAACCAGTGAATACACAGCATTGTGATACACTTTGGAAAGTTTCTCATTTTGATTCGTGTTTTGTGAGATTATCAACAACAAAAAAACAGATTCACTCATAATATACTCCTTGCCACTGTGTTACACACACACACACACACACACACACACACACACACACACACACACACACACACTGGCAGGTGAGAGGCAAGAGAGGGAAATCTCATTAAAGCATCCGCTTGCTCTCTTTCTCCTTTTTAGTTTCCTCCAATCAACTGATGAATGCTCTCTTTCATTTTCCCATTATCTCCATTCTCTTTGGCCACTTTCTCTTTCTTCTCCCCCTGTGTTCTCAGCTTTTAACTCTCTTACTCCTGGTTCCTATACTTTTATAGTCTGTCTGTCTGTCTGTCTGTCTGTCTGTCTGTCTGTCTGTCTGTCTGTCTGTCTGTCTGTCTGTCTGTCTGTCTGTCTGTCTGTCTGTCTGTCTGTCTGTCTGTCTGTCTGTCTGTCTGCCTGCCTGCCTGCCTGCCTGCCTGCCTGCCTGCCTGCCTGCCTGCCTGCCTGCCTGTCTGTCTGTCTGTCTGTCTGTCTGTCTGTCTCTTTCTCTCGGTCAGCCAGTTGTGGTGTAGGTACAGGAATCCATGAGGTCAACCCTAACCTAATTTCTGAGCTGCTGCCAGCCATGGAAACTATTTGACAAGTGCTTTGATTTCTAGCTAAGATTCTTTCATAAACAATCTCCAGGGGAGTGAATTCAATATCCATTTTCTTTTTTTTATACATTCGGCAATAAAGAGGCATGGGGCTCTAATCTAATGGCTGGAATGTCTCTGTACATGTGTCTTTTTTTTATTGTGATTGTCTCACAAGTGTTTATGACCGTTACAACTGGATCCAATGATGTTCATTTGAACCCCTGCGGTCAAGGTGGGGTAGAGGCCATGAGAGTCGTGAAGCCCCCTGGAGGCACAATGATGAAATGCACTCTACAAGGTAATGCAATAACTGACTGAACTGTAGGGGTTATTGATCTTACTCATGTTGTACAATATGATTACTTAACAAAGCAATCATCACCCATCCATAAACCATACAGTAGGAATGTGTCACTAAAAACAAATCAAATGTTATGCCTTGTAAACAACGTGTGTGGACTAACAGTGAAATGCTTACTTATGGGCCCTTCCCAACAATACAGAGAGAAAGAACATAGAGAAGTAATAGAAAAGTAAAACACATAATAACACAAGTAATAATAGATAGACAATGCATAATGATATCTTGGCTTTATACAGTACAAGGGGTACCAATAAAGAGGGAATGTGCAAGGGTACAAGGTCATTGAAGTAGATATATACATATAACTGAGGTATAACAGTAGAAGTGCATTCCTTCTCAAGTATAGACACTGTCCATCTTTTACAGGAAGGAGTCAAAGGATGTGGCTGATAGTTACGATGCTGTTGTCGATGTTGTTTTTTTGGTGTCAATTTTGTCCTAATATTTTAATGTATGATGACTGTGAAACTCGAGATATCTCCTAAAGCAGTGGAGGCTGCTGACGGGAGGACTGCTCATATTAATGGGTGCATCAGAGCAAATGAAATGGCATCAAACACCTGGAAACCATATGTTTGATGTATTTGATACCATTCCACTAATTCCGCTCCAGGCATTACCACGAGCCCGTCCTCCCCAATTAAGGAGCCACCAACCTCCTGTGACCTAAAGTCAATAAGCCACTACAGTATGTGGAGAGCCATATATAATAATAGAGGTTAGGATTAGATTTGTAATCAATACCATCAACATTGCTGAAGTTGAGAATTATACTCCATCTGGATGCTATCTACATTTGATATGGTGGGAACAGAGAGTTCCATTTAGTCATGGCTCTATTTAATACTGTGTGTTTCCCAGCCTCTTTTCTGAACCTGGGGACTGTGAAGAGACCGCTGATTGCATGTCTTGTGTGATACCGATGAGTGTCCGAACTGTGTGCCAACTGCTTGAGCAGACGGTTCGGTACCTTCAACACATCAACACCTCCCATAAAGACCAATGGTGATGCAGTCAATCTCTCTTCAATTATGATCCAGGAGAAATTGACATACATGTCATTGACATTTGCCCTCCATGTACATTTAAGTGCAATACATGCTGCTCTGTTTTGGACTAACTACAATTTGGCTATGGGTCCTTCTTTGCAGCACCTGACAACACAACTGGACTGTAGTCCAGGTATGACAAAACTAGGGCCTGTAGGACCTGTCTGGTTGACTGAGATATCAAGAAAGCAGAGCAATGCCTTATCATGGACATACCTCTTCCCATTTTAGTAACCGTTGAGTGTCGATGTTTTAACCATGATACTTAAAAAATATCTACATTTAAACTTTATTTAATTAGGCAACTGTAGCTTGCCATCTTAGGTGACACCCATCAGTTTAAACTCTTCAACTTTCTCAATAGCCCCATTATTCAATAATAGATCCAGATTATAGATCCATTCTCTTTGGCCACTTACTCCTGGTTCTACCTTTTGCATTGACATTTTAGTCATTTAGCAGACTCTCTTATGCAGACCGACTTACAGTTAGTACATTCATTTTAAAATGGCTAGGTGGGACAACCACATCTCGGTCATAATAAGTACATTTTTCCTCAATAATGTAGCTTCCAGCAAAGTCTGTGCTAGCGGGGGGGGGGGGGGGGTTAAGTTGACTAAAGGCTTTTTATTTTTGGATTTCTTTATGGGGTTTGGGATGGGTGCTGTGGAATTATTTAAGACACTCTTTGAAGAGATAGGGTTTCAGATGTTTTCGGGAAGATGGGTTGTGAATCTGCTGTCCTAGCTTCAGGGGGAAGCAGGTTCCACCATTGAGGTGTCAAGACAGAGAAGAGCTTTGACTGGGATGAGCGGGAGCTGAATTCCCGTAGGGGTGGGAGGAACAAGAGACCAGGGAGTACTCGGGCTGGGGTGTAGGGTTTGAGCATAGCCTGAAGGTAGGGGAGAGCATATTCCTCTTGCTGCTCTGCAAGTACCATGGTCTTGTTGTGGATGCGAGCTTCAACTGGAAGCCTGCGGAGTTTGCGAGGAGCGGGGTGACATGGGAGAACTTGGGAAAGTTGTACACCGCCCGGGTTGCAGCATTCTGGATAAGTTGCAGGGACTTTATGACACAAGCAGGGAGCCCAGACGGGAGATGATAAGTGCCTGGATTAGGAACTGCGCCACATCCTGTGTGAGGTAGGGACACCAGTAGTGAGAGTCCATGGTGCAGACACAGATCCTCTCCATGTCACCTGATAGGAGCAGGCTGCCAGGTAAGATGCAATCCAAGAATATGCAGAGCCTATGACGCCCAGCCCTGAGAGGGTGGAGAGGAGGATCTGATGGTTCACAGTGTCAAAGGCAGCGGATAGATCTTGGAGGATGAGAACAGAGGTGAAAGAGTAAGCTTTGGCAGTGGGGAGAGCCTCCGTGACACAGAGGAGAGCAGTCTTGTCTGATTGACTGGTTAGGGTCAAGAATATCGTTCTGAGAGTGATAGAAAGTGGCTTTAGCAGCAGATACAGAGGAAGAGAGGCTAGAGAGGAATGAGTGAAAGCATGATAGGTCCTCCGGAAGCTTCGTTTTCCTCCATTTTTGCTCAGCTACCCGCAGCCCTGTTCTGCAAGCTTGCAATGAGTCACTCAGCCAAGGAGGGGAGGGCCGAGGCGACCGGAAGGAAAGGGGACAGTGTGAGTCACACGATGTAGAAAATGGAGGAGCGTAGGGTCGAAGAGGCAGAAACAGGAGTCAGGAGTGAGAGGGATTTATCAGAAGGGAGAGATGACAGGATAGAAGAGGAAAGAGTAGTGGGAGAGAGAGAAGATTGCAATGGCACATGACTATCTGGGCAGGGGCTGCGTGGGTAGCGTTGGAGGAGAGGAAGACAGAAAACGAAACAAAGTAGTGATCAGAGACCTGGAGGGGGTTGCGGTGAGATTAGTAGTTAAGCAGCCTCGAGTAAAGATGTGGTTAAGCGTATTGCCAGCTTTGTGAGTGGGAGGAGCCTGGGAAAGGGTGAGATCAAAAGAGGCAAGAAGGGGAAAGAAAGTTCTTACCCATTTCTTTCTCTCTGTCTTCCTGTCTGTCTTTCTGTATGTCTGTCTGTATCTTTCTCTCTCTCGCTCGCTCTCTCCCTCTCTCTCTCCGTCTCTCTCTTTCTCCTTCTCTCTGTCTCTCTCTCTCGTTCTCTCTCTTACACATTAACTCAGTCTAAACTGAAGCCTTGGAGAAATAGAGGAGCTCTACACTTTCATAAACAGTATTATCCTGGCCTTGAGCACAGGCATTATTCCATTGAATGCATAGTACTTTATATGTAAATGTCAGGAGTGATGATTATTTTATTCCTATCAAAACACCCTTTAATATTTCATAAGTTACGGGTGGAAAAGAGAAGACAAACTATGTGGCTCAACCTGCGCCATTCCCACTCTTTCTGTTCCTGAGCTTTACAGAATGTTAAGCCTTTTTGATGTGACACTTTTTTTGGTGGGGGGGTCACACATAAGTTGTTGCTACACACTGTCTTAAATTAGCATGTTTATTGCTTATTGCTGTTGCCTTGCCACGCTCTTTTGCATATCAAGCTAAGCGTCAATACACCCTCCAGTCTGGTTTGAAGTTTAGGGATTGGGATGTGCACGTATGAAGAAGAAGCCAGTGTTCACTTCAAATCCTAAGCCTGGTATTATGCCTTATCAACTCCAGCTCAGGGTTGCGCATGGTCTAATGACTGTACTTAGAATCAATCATATCCTTCATTTTTCCCCTTCTTTTTATTATCCTACCTCACAGTTTAATAGAAATGAAATGGGGATGATCGTTTTATTTTCTTACCACTAATAGCTGCTGTAGTCTTGTATTATGTAAAAGTGCACTTGCCAAGTAGCACTTTTACAGAGAACTAAATAATGATTTATTACAAAAGCATGATATCCTAATGTTTCATCTCCACATCAATCAGGAAATCCTAGAATATGCCATACCTATGTTTGTGTAAGGAGCCATGTGGTTTGCTGTACACCACAGGGCTGTGTTTAGAAGGAGGTGTGGTCTACATCTGGCCCTAACACTTCTTAATAGCGATGCAGTGGGCTCCTCATCTTCTCCTTGTAATGATATGAGGTATTGTTTGAGAAGCATCCCATTAATCTTAATACATATATTAATGAGTGCCCAACCATATGAGAGGTTGACAAATCTAAAGGGTTCATGTTTATTCTTTTGTCCTTTTTAAGGCCAATTCACCTGAGGGCAATTAGACAAATAGTAATAATATAGTAATTAACATCTAATATGACTTCTTCTGCTACCAATATTATCATGGAGTAAACCATGCATCAACGGGAATAGAACATATTTTCAAACCGTATTGACTTCAAGGAGTGACATAAAAAGAGCAATGATACAGAGGTGATTTACATTGACCTAGAAGATGTCACCTCACCGCATTGCTGCTAATAGTAGTCAGTATCTGGTCCTCTTCCAACCCACCCTGGCTCACAGTGGTACAGCCCTCCTTTTATCTTCTGTTGCTGCATTTATAACAATTTTCACTACACACATAGGAAACAGGAAAGGGGATTTCAGATGGGGTCCCTTAGGTATAAAGAATTAGGTCATGTTTCAGGGGGAAAAGAAGGAATTCACATAATTGATGCAGGTTTTCAGGGTTTCTTCATGCAGACTTGGGTGTTCTGTCTTAAGAAGTCTTATTTTTCTTCCAGCGCTTTAAGCTGATAAATCCTATGGAGTATATTCTTGGCATAGATGTGAATAATCAGAACACAGTAATCTGGCTAATTTAAATGAGAATGCATTATTTGGTCTTAAAATGGCAGTTTCGTCTTACGATGATATTCTGAGAACAATGTTGTGAGCCAAGGTTTTCTGTTGTATCTCACAGCAGTCACAAGTAGTGTGTTTGCCAAATGTTGTTTGTGTGTCACAAACAGTGGCATGTCACAGTTTTGCGGGGCCCAACACGCAAGGTCTGAGCAAGCACCCACCCCCCCAACCAAGAAATCTTCCTACAATTCTACACATTTTGCCATGGGGCAAAGAGAAAAATGTGCACTTTTACAGTTATCTCATGCTATTTTGTACATTTTGCAATGAGGCTGAAAGAAAATGTTGCTGTTTTAAAGCTAATTTCCTTTAAATCTACACATATTGCCATAGGCCAGAAGAAAAATGTGCAGTTTTATGTCTAGTCCCAATGCTATTCTACACATTTTGCAATGAGGCTCACAGCAGGAAATGCAAACTTGTAGTGTATTTGAATAAAAAATCAAAAAATATTATATTATTTTTTTTATTATAGTATTATTCACATTTCGTGTAGTTGCATGATTGTATTCCTGCTGTAGCAAATGAAGATCCTACATCTGCATATGTAAACATTTGATTGGATTAAGTCTATGTACAATGTTGAGGAAGTCATATTTGTGACCCTGTTAAGGAAGCTAGGCGTATGTCGCACGTCACTACTTCACAGGAGAGGCGTTTGAACATATACTGTATATACTGCACCAGTCAAAAGTTTGGACACCTACTCATTCAAGGATTTTTCTTTATTTTGACTATGTTCTACATCGTAGAATAAAAGTGAAGACATCAAAACTATAAAACAACATGTATGGAATCATGTAGTAACCAAAACAGTGTTAAACACTTTGGAGATTCTTCAAAGTAGCCACCCTTTGCCTTCATGACACCCTTGCACACTCTTGGCATTCTCTCAACCATGCATTGTTAAGATAGATAGCTAGCTACATGTCTAAACAAAATATTCCACTTCACCAGAGGATTACATGTCCCATCAAGTTAGCCAGGTGTGTCTGTTGGTGATTACAGCCATCTATTGTATTTCATGAACATGTGTACATGTCTAGATAATAGTGACCCATCCACTTAGCTAAATGTGGCAGGGAGGTGGTTAAAGCATTTCTTTCACATGACCCATCAATTTAGACAAGCGCGTCCCGGTAAGCATCATCTAATAATTATAAAATATTTATGAAATATATATTTCTTATTGCTACTATGCAAATATGCAAGTAACTTTTACACCTTCTGTATCCTGTGGATGTGACAAATCAACTTTGATTTTATTTCATATAGTGTGTGTTTTCCAGAGACGGTAATGTGAATAACAACATTGACCTGCACCAAAGTCAGATTAGGACATACGGTGCCTTCGGAAAGTATTCAGACCCCTTGACTTTTTCCACATTATGCTACGTTACAGCCTTATTCAAAAACGTATAAAAAAAATGTTTTCCCTCATTAATCTATACACAATACCCCATAACGACAAAGCAAAAACAGGTTTTTGTAAATGTATTCAGACCCTTTACTCAGTACTTTGTTGAAGCACCTTTGGCAGCAATTACAGCCTCAAGTCTTCTTGGGTATGACGCTACAAGCTTGGCACACCTGTATTTGGGGAGTTCTCCAATTCTTCTCTGCAGATCCTCTCAAGCTCTGTCAGGTTGGATGGGGAGCGTTGCTGCACAGCTATTTTCAGATCTCTTTAGAGATGTTTGATCGGCTTCAAGACCGGGCTCAGGCTGGGCCACTCAAGGACATTCAGAGACTTGTCCCGAAGCCACTCCTGCATTGGCTTGGCTGTGTGCTTAGGGTTGTTGTCCTGTTTGTTTGTCCTGTTTCACCCCAGTCTCATTTCCTGTGCACGCTGGAGTAGGTTTTGATCAAGGATCTATCTGTACTTTGATTCGTTCATCTTTGCCTCGATCCTGGCTAGTCTACCAGTCCCTGCCGCTGAAAAACATCCCCACAGCATTAGGCTGCCACCACCATGCTTCACCGTAGTGATGGTGCCAGGTTTCCTCCAGACATGACACTTGGCATTCAGGCCAAAGAGTTCAATCTTGGTTTCATCAGACCAGAGAATCTTTTTCCTCATGGTCTGAGAGTGCTTAGGTGCCTTTTGACAAACTCCAAGCGGGCTGTCATGTGCCTTTTACTAAGGAGTGGCTTCCATCTGGCTACTTGACCAAAAAGGCCTGATTGGTGGAGTGCTACAGAGATGGTTGTCCTTCTAGAAGGTTCTCCCATCTCCACAGAGGAACTCTAGAGCTCTGTCAGAGTGACCATCAGGTTCTTGGTCACCTTCCTGACCAAGGCCTTTCTCCCCCGGATGCTCAGTTTGGCCGGGTGGCCAGCTCTAGGAAGGGTCTTGGTGGTTCCAAACTTCTTCAATTTAAGAATGATGGAGGCCACTGTGTTCTTGGGACCTTCAATGCTGCAGAAATGTTTTGGTACCCTTCCCCAGATCTGTGCCTCAACACAATCCTGCGTTGGAGCTCTACGTACAATTCCTTCAACCTTATGGCTTGGTTTTTGCTCTGACAAGCACTGTCAACTATGGGACCTTATATAGGCAGGTGTGTGCCTTTCCAAATCATGTCCAATATATTGAATTTACCGCAGGTGGATTCCAATCAAGTTGTAGAAACATCTCAAGGATGATGAATGGAAACAGGATGCACCTGAGCTCAATTTTGAGTCTTATAGCAATGTGTCCAAATACTTATGTAAATAAGGTGTTCCTGTTTTGAATTGTAATACATTTGCAAAAAATGTTATTATGGTGTATTGTGTGAAGATTGCTGATGAGCTTTTATTTAATCCATTTTAAAACAAGGCTGTAACATAACAAAATGTGGAAAAATTCATTATCTGAATACTTTCCGTATAAACTATAGGCGAAGGACAAGATCAAGTTTATTTTTACCTGGAGTTGTTCCTTATTGTAGGCTACTACTTTTACCACTTTTAGTCTTGAAATCTGTTTACTATGCTACTCACGCTGTTTAGCAGATGGCCTCCCATGTGATGGGTGCAGCTAAGGCTTACAGTGCCTTGCAAAAGTATTCATCCCTCTTGGTGTTTTTCCTATTTTGTTGCATTACAACCTGTAATTTAAATTGATTTTTATTTGAATTTCATGTAATGGACATACACAAAATAGTCAAAATTGTTGAAGTGAAATGAAAAAAATTACTTCTTTAAAATAAATCTACAAAATAAAAAACGGAAAAGTGGTGTGTGCATATGTATCCACCCTCTTTGCTATGAAGCCCCTAAATAAGATCTGGTGCAACCAATTACCTTCAGATGTCACATAATTAGTTAGATTGCACACAGGTGGACATTATTTAAGTGTCACTTGATCTGTCACATGTTCTCAGTGTATAGATGCACCTATTCTGAAAGGCCCCAGAGTCTGCAACATCACTAAGCAAGGGGCACCACCAAGCAAGCGGCACCATGAAGATCAAGGAGCTCTTCAAACAGGTCAGAGACAAAGTTGTGGAGAAGTACAGATCAGGGTTGGGTTATAAAAAAAAATCTGAACCTTTGAACATCCCACGGAGCACCATTAAATCCATTATTAAAAAATGGAAAGAATATGGCACCAGAACAAACCTGCCAATAGAGGGTCGCCCATCAAAACTCACGGACCAGGCAAGGAGGGCATTAATCAGAGAGGCAACAAAGAGACCAAAGATAACCCTGAAGGAGCTGCAACAGCGGAGATTAGAGTATCTGTCCGTAGGACCACTTTAAGCTGTACAATCCACAGAGCTGGTCTTTACAGAAGAATGGCCAGAAAAAAAGCCATTGTTCAAAGAAAACATGTTTGGTATTCGCCAAAAGGCATGTGGGAGACTCCCCAAACGTATGGAAGAAGGTACTCCGGTCAGATGAGACTAAAATGTAGCTTTTTTGCCATCAAGGAAAACGCTATGTCTGGCGCAAACCCAACACCTCTCATCACCCCGAGAACACCATCCCCACAGTGAAATATGGTGGTGGCAGCATCATGCTGTGGAGATGTTGTTCATCGGCAGGGACTGGGAAACTGGTCACAATTGAAGGAATGATGGATGGCATAAAATGCAGGGAAATTCTTGAGGGAGCCTGTTTCAGTCTTCCAGAGATTTGAGACTGGGACAGAGGTTCACCTTCCAGCAGGACAATGACCCTAAGCATACTGTTAAAGCAACACTTGAGTGGTTTAAGGGGAAACATTTAAATGTATTGGAATGGCCTAGTCAAAGCCCAGACCTCAATCCAATTGAGAATCTGTGGTATGACTTAAAGATTGCTGTACACCAGCGGAACACATCCAACTTGAAGGAGCTGGAGCAGTTTTGCCTTGAAGACTGGGCAGAAATCCCAGTGGCTACATGTACCAAGCATATAGAGACATACCCCAAGAGACTTGCAGTTGTAATTGCTGCAAAAGGTGGCTCTACAAAGTATTGACTTTGGGGGGATGAATAGTTACGCACGCTCAAGTTTTCATTTTTTTGTTTTATTTTCTGTTTCACAAGAAAAAATATTTTGCATCTTCAAAGTGGTAGGCATGTTGGGTAAATCAAATGATACAAACCCCCCAAAAATCCATTTCAATTCCAGGTTGTAAGGCAAAAAAATAGGAAACATGCCAAGGGGCTGAATACTTTCTCAATCCACTGTAGGAGGATGTGAATTATGTTGTATGGGTGTTGACAAAGAGGTACTACCCAGTAGGTGTACCAAAACATTCAAGGGCCATTTTCTCAAAGGTGTGGTTACAAGTTGATCAACTTTCAAAGCATAATTACTTTCCCATTGTTCAACTGCAGTCTAGCTCTGAGTCAACTTTTATCCAATGTAAAAAAAAACATAATTAGCCATTTTTCTACATAGGACCGAATCCAGGTGGTGGGTCACTTTTACATTATTGAAACAATATTCGTAGTAAATAAATCCTACAATGTCACTGAGAAACATATCCTTTTGAAAGACCTCCCACCTTAAAATACAGTGTTTGCCCAAATTTCCACAGCATGGCATGTAAATATATGCATAGCAAATGAAATGACAGCACCACCCGCGCTTGTAGGAAAATGAAAATCTGCACTGATTTACTTGAAATGTATGAGTGTTAGAAAGCAAAAAAAGACCACAGCCACCAAGGGAATGAGGATAAGTGGGTCCACGCAATGAGTGCCTTTTGCATCTCTTTGTTTTTTAAAGTAGAAATTGTGCACCAATATTTCATTGTAAAGCCTGTTATATTAAATGAGGTGGCCTTTAATATAGACTGTATGGATAATTCAATAAATCTGTAAGTACCAACATCCATAGTTATTTTCTTGCTTTGACAGTCATATCAGAAGATAATTATTTATTTAAGTAATTCATTTACGTCTGTCCCTGATTTTAAAGTCAACCCTGTTATGTGAACAGAACTCTCGTTTTAATATGGTGAAACTATTTATTTAAAAATATTTAATTCAAAAGAAACATTGAACATCAAATTGTCAAATCATAGAGTAAAAGCAAGTGAACTGGTTTTACTATTTTCTGACTTTTTCTGGTGTTTCATGGTGGAAAACTGAGCGGGTCGGGCATATCAGGTCAACCCTGTTACCCACAGACATCTTAGAAACGTTTTAACATTTTCCTTTTTTTGTGAAGCCTGCATTCAATTGCCACTCCCTGTTGTAACCAACAAGCTTACGTTCCCCCTGTCACAAGGGGATTTATGGCTGACTTAAGAACAAATCGTCAACCCTATTACGTTATTTTCCACTTAATTGGCACTTCGTATAGTCATTTTTTATTTATTTTACCTCTTGAGATGGGAAAACATGTTTTTTATGAAGTTGAACGTGTGCTCTTCATGACATCATGTTAAACTTCTCAAAAGGCACTTAATTGGTGGAACGACCCAAGTAATTTTATTTCTGTATGGACTGAAAAAAAGAATTGCGTTCTTAGGCTATAAAAATCCAATATTTACCAAAGGGATTTATTGTATACTTCCATCTTAAGCTTTATAGGTTCAACTGTTAAATCAACACTCAACACGAATATGTACATATCACAAAGGCCTATGTGATCATGATGTAAAAATAAATCTATAAATGCTTTTAAGTGAAACAACAGCACAAAAAATGACCAGGACACTGTCTACTGTCAGATAACAGTTATTGTAAGATAGACAGCAGTGTTTGTGTTTCTTAGGTTATGAACTCAGTAATCATACACACCCACAACAAATGCATTCAGGACCAATATTACACCTAATAATCCTACGTATTCAGAAGTTATCACAGATTTAGGGTTGTTGGCTCTGGTATTCTATTCTACAGTGTAGAACATTGATCTGGTTGGGTTCATGGTCTGTTTATAGTCTGAGTAGAAAACTGCAATACGGTACATTCACTGTAGCAGCCCTCCAACATTTAACACTTACCCTAATTCTGTTTCTCTGACTATGTTGTACTTTTGCTGATATATGGTTTTAGTAGTTCAGTTTTCAACCAGTAGCGGTACCACATTTCAATCAACAAAATGTATTTTTAGAAAGCCCTTTTTACATCAGAGGTTCTCACAAAGTGCTTTTCAGATACCCAGCTTAAGACCCCAAAGAACAAGCAATTCAACTCGCAAAAGCACAACGGCTAGGAAAAACTCTGTAGAAAGGCAGGAAAACATGTCAGGGTTCCGTAGCCGCAGGCAGAACAGCAGAAACTGGATCAGCAGCACGACCAGGTGGACTGGGGACGGGCACAGCCAGGAATCATCAGGCCAGGTAGTCCTGAGGCATGGTCCTAAGGCTCAGGTCCTCTGGGAGGGGAGACGTAGAGAGATAGAGGAGAATTAGAGTACAGTGACAAGGAGACATTCAGGATGATGCTGCTTCGCTGTTCTGTCCTTGTACTATACTTTATTCCTGTAACCTTATTTCTTTATTCCTCTGAAGAGCTTAACCAGGATGAGCATCATCATGTGCTCCTAGCACTTCAGAGTCAGCTGTATAGTGCGATCTCAATGTGCAGTTATGGGGGCAGGGTGTAACAACTGCATCAGCATATTACAGAGTGTGCAAAAAATAACCCAATCGACTATGAAACTGTCTAGAGCTCTTGTACGCACGCACACACACACACACACACACACACAATGGCAATCAAATGCAAGAAAGTGTAACATTGTTCATGAATTTAGATGTGCTCATGTTTTCCCAAACCTGTTACGTAATCTCACCAGAGAAGGCTAGTGAGATTAGTTATAGGAGGAGTACTCATTGTAAAGGCTGGAATGGAAGGTAAATATAGAATTTCATTGAAAAAATACATGTATAGGGCCTCCCGAGTGGTGCAGCGGTCTAAGGAATGGCATCGCAGTGCTCGAGGCGTCACTACAGGCCCGGGTTCGATCCCAGGCTGTGTCACAACCGGCCGTGAAGGGGAGTCCCATAGCGCGGTGACTCGACCTTTGCCTCTCCCGTGCCCATTGGGGATTTGCAGCGATGAGACAAAATGGATATCACAAAATTGGGGAGAAAAAGGGGGTAAAATATCAAATAATACATGTTTGGCTCCTTGGATGCTTGTGTGTTTTTTTCAACTCCACTTTACAATTTACAAGACAAAACATCAACGGGAAGAGGGATGTTTTGACATCTAAGTCATTTCTGTTCAACAGTTCTCAGGTTCCCAAGACATATCAGCATGTGTAGGTATGATTCCCGCTCCATATCTTTTGCTGAGTGAAAACCTGACCGTGGTCATTGTCACAGAGTGGGATAAGTGGCTCAGGCATTGCGAGAGTGCCACGCCCTGACCATAGAGAGCCTTTTATTCTCTATGTTGCTTAGGTCAGGGTGTGACTAGGTTGTTTTATGTCTATGTTGGCCAGAGCACGCTGCGCCTTGGTCAGTCTCTCCAAACAACCGTGACAGAAGATCCCACCACAACAGGACCAAGCAGCGTGCCCAGGAGGAGATGGCATCCTGGGCTTTGGAGGAGATCGAGGAGAAAATATCCTGGACTTGGGAGGAAATCATGTAAGGACACGAAAGCCTGCCGTGGAAGCAGACGCAAGGAGAGAAGGGAGGACAGTGACGACGCTGGGGTTCGTGGCCACAAAGACAGCCCAAAAGACAGCCCAAATTTTTTGGGGGGGGGAGGCACACGGGGTGGTCGGTGGAGCCGAGGGGTGAACCAGTGACAACCTGGGAGGAGGTAGAGAGATGGTCGGTCGACCCAGCGAGAGTGCCAAAGCCCACCTGGGAGTCAATGGAACAGTGCGAGGAGGGATACCGGAGAATGGAGTATGCGGCAACGCAGGTGTTTGGAGGAGTGTGTCACCAGTCCGGTGCAACCTGTACCGGCCCCACGCATCAAACCTCCAGTGCGCCTCCCCAGTCCGGTACGTCCTGTGCCTGCTCTTCGCACTCGCCCTGAAGTGTATGTCCCCAGTCCGGTACGTCCTGTGCCTGCTCCCCGCACTCACCATGATGTACGCCTCCACAGCCCAGTACATCCTGTGCTAGCTCCCCGCACTCGCCGTGCGAAGTGTGTCATTGTTCCGGTACAATTTGTGCCGGTTCTACGCACCAGGTCTCCAGTGCGCCTCCACAGCCCAGTACGTTCTGTGCCAGCTACCCGCACTCGCCGTGCGGAGTGTGTCATCTGTCCGGGACAATTTGTGCCGGCTCTACGCACCAGACCTCCAGTACGCCTCCACAGTCCGGTACGTCCTGTGCCTGCTCCCCGCACTCGCCCTAAAGAGCGTGTCACCAGTCCGGTGCAACCTATGCCGGCTCCATGCATCAGGCCTCCAGTGCGCCTCCCCAGTCCGGTACATCCTGTGCCTGCTCCTCGCACTCGCCCTGAAGTGCGTGTCACTAGTCCTGAGCCTCCGGCGATGGTCCCCAGTCCAGAGCCTCTGGCGACGGTCCCCAGTCCAGAGCTTCCGGCGACGGTCCCCAGTCCACAGCTTCCGGCGACGGTCCCCAGTCCGGAACCTCCTGCGACGGTCCACAGTCCGGAACCTCCTGCGATGGTCAACGTTCCGAAACCTCCTGTGACGGTCAACGTTCCGGAACCTCCTGCGACGGTCAACGTTCCGGAGCCTCCTGCGACGGTCAACGTTCCGGAGCCTCCAATGGGGGTCAACGGTCCGGAGCTTCCAGGCAAGGCGTACAGTCCCGCTCCAGGGCAGGAGCCTCCCTATGCGCCGGTGCCCAGTCCAGGCACGGTGCACAGTCCTGCTCCAAGGCAGGAGCCTCCCTCTGCGCCGATGCCCAGTCCAGGCACGGCATCCAGTCGAGCTCCAAGGCCAGAGCCTTCCTCTGCGCCGATGCCTAGTCCAAGCACGGCGGCCAACTCAGCTTCATGGCCGGAGCTTTCCTCTGCGCCGAGGCCCAGTCCGGGCACGGCATTCTACCTGGCTCCATGGCCGGACCTGTGGTCTGGGCGGGGTCAAAGTCCTGCACCAGAGCCGACACCGATGCTGGCGGATCCACAAGCGGAGTGGGTACTTCGCCCCGCACCGGAGCCGCCACCGACGCTAGATGCCCACCCCGACCCTCCCCTATAGAGTCAGGTTTTGCGGCTGGAGTCCGCACCTTTGGGGGGGGGTACTGTCACGCCCTGACCATAGAGAGCCTTTTATTCTCTATGTTGATTAGGTCAGGGTGTGACTAGGGTGCGTTATCTAGGTTGTTTTATGTCTATTTTGGCCTGGTATGGTTCCCAATCAGAAGCAGCTGTTTATTGTTGTCTCTGATTGGGGATCATATTTAGGCAGCCATTTCCCCACTGGTTTTTGTGGGATCTTATTTTGAGTTAGTGCATGTTGCACCTCTTATGTTACGGTTCGTTGTTTGTTTCCTTTTGTTTTTGTAAGTTTCACATAAATAAAGATGTGGAACTCAGAGCACGCTGCGCCTTGGTCACTCTCTCCACACAACCGTGACAGAGAGGGAATACTGCCAAGGCGCGCTTGGGTCTAAGGCAGCTTCCGGGCACAGTTCAAAGCAGCTTATGCACATTAAGGTTAGCAAAAAACTTCAGATAATAAATAAGTGGATGCCTGTGGTGCAAGTGGAGGAAAGGATTCGAGCAAATACCTCAGTGGCAACAAAGTCTGAGCTCAGACTCTCCATCCTATGCATCTCTATGCACTCTTCAAAGCATGGTTATTATGGCCTACAGTATTTACTGCCTGTTGTTAGTCCTCAGACCCTAATGCACACTATAGTAGGAATACAGCTTGCGGATAAATGTAGGGACAGTTAAGAAAATTACGAAATGTTGAGTCATTTTGTGACAACAAAGGTTTGGTGATAACTAGTAAGGAGAAAAAAAATGTATGAAATGAATTGAAATGTATGCATTCACTACTGTAAGTCGCTCTGGATAAGAGCGTCTGCTAAATGACTAAAATGTAAATGTAAAATAACTACAGAAGCTAGCGTCAATTAAAGTAAATCACCACACACACACACAAACACGGGCATGCACGCACACACACACACTCAGGCCAAGTTGTGCAGTGGCTTGCGAAAGGATTCACCCCCTTAGCATTTGTCCTATTTTGCTGCCTTACAACCTGGAATTAATATTTTTGGGGGTTTGTATCATTTGATATACCCAACATGCCTACCACTTTGAAGATGCAAAATAAGACAAAAAAAACCTGAAAACTTGAGCTTGCATAAATATTTACCCCCGTCCAAAATCAATAGTTTGTAGAGCCACTTTTGCAGCAATTACAGCTGCAAGTCTCTTGAGGTATGTCTCTATAAGCTTGGCACATGTAGCCACTGAGATTTTTGCCCATTCTTCAAGGCAAAACTGCTCCAGCTCCTTCAAGTTGGATGGGTTCTGCTGGTGTACAGCAATCTCTAAGTCATACCACAGATTCTCAATTGGATTGAGGTCTGGGCTTTGACTAGGCCATTCCAATACATTTAAAAGTTTCCCCTTAAACCACTCGAGTGTTGCTTTAGCGGTATGCTTAGGGTCATTGTCCTGCTGGAAGGTGAACCTCCGTCCCAGTCTCAAATCTCTAGAAAACTGAAACAGGTTCCCTCAAGAATTTCCTTGTATTTAGTGCCATCATTACTTCAATTGTGACCAGTTTCCCAGTCCCTGCCGATGAAAAACATCCCCACAGCATGATGCTGCCACCACCATATTTCACTGTGGGGATGATATTCTCGGGGTGATGAGAGGTGTTGGGTTTGCGCCAGACATAGTGTTTTCCTTGATGGCCAAAAATCTACATTTTTGTCTCATCTGACAAGAGTAACTTCTTCTGTATGTTTGGGGAGTCTCCCACTTGCGTTTTGGCGAACACCAAACGTGTTTGCTTACTTTTGTCTTAACCTGTTGGGGATAGGGGGCAGTATTTGCACGGCCGGATAAAAAACGTACCCGATTTAATCTGGTTACTACTCCTGCCCAGTAACTAGAATTTGCATATAATTATTGGCTTTGGATAGAACCCCCCCAAAGTTTCTAAAACTGTTTGAATGGTGTCTGTGAGTATAACAGAACTCATATGGCAGGCAAAAACCTGAGAAGATTTCTTACAGGAAGTGGCCTGTCTGACCATTCCTTGAGCTTCTTGACTCTGTTTATTGAAGACTGAGGATCTTTGCAGTAACGTGACACTTCCTACGGCTCCCATAGGCTCTCAGAAGGCGGGAAAAAGCTGAATGATGTAGTTCCAGCCCCAGGCTGAAACACATTAGCGCTTTTGGCAAGTGCTCTATCAGAGGACAATGGGCTGAGGCGCGTGCACGAGTCCACCCCATGTTTTTATTTTCTATCGTCTTTGAACCTAAACACAGACTCCCGGTCGGAATATTATCGCTTTTTTACGAGAAAAATTGCATAAAAATTTATTTAAACAGCGGTTGACATGCTTCGAAGCACGGTAATGGAATATTTAGAATTTTTTGGTCACTTTCGGATAGTGTCTTGAATGCACGAACAAAACGCCGCTATTTGGATATAACAATGGATTATTTGGGACCAAACCAACATTTGTTATTGAAGTAGAAGTCCTGGGAGTGCATTCTGACGAAGAACAGCAAAGGTAATAACATTTTTCTTATAGTAAATCTGACTTTGGTGAGTGCTAAACTTGCTGGGTGTCTAAATAGCTAGCCCTGTGATGCCGGGCTATCTACTTAGAATATTGCAAAATGTGCTTTCACCGAAAAGCTATTTTAAAATCGGACATAGCGAGTGCATATAGGAGTTCTGTATCTATAATTCTTAAAATAATTGTTATGTTTTTTGTGAACGTTTATCGTGAGTAATTTAGTAAATTCACCGGAAGTGTTCGGTGGGAATGCTAGTCACATGCTAGTCACCTGCTAATGTAAAAAGCTGGTTTTTGATATAAATATGAACTTGATTGAACAGACATGCATGTATTGTATAACATAATGTCCTAAGATTGTCATCTGATGAAGATCATCAAAGGTTAGTGCTGCATTTAGCTGTGGTTTGGGTTTATGTGACATTATATGCTAGCTCGAAAAATGGGTGTCTGATTATTTCTGGCTGGGTACTCTGCTGACATAATCTAATGTTTTGCTTTCGTTGGAAAGCCATTTTGAAATCGGACAGTGTGGTTAGATAAAGGAGAGTCTTGTCTTTAACCTCTCTGGCGCATGTGGGACGAACTCGTCCCACCTACGTAACAGCCACTGATATCCAGTGGCGCGATTTTTGAATCGTTAGAAATACTATTACTTCAATTTCTCAAACATATGACTATTTTACAGCTATTTAAAGACAAGAATCTCGTTAATCTAACCACACTGTCCGATTTCAAAAAGGCTTTACAACGAAAGCAAAACATTAGATTATGTCAGCAGAGTGCCCAGCCAGAAATAATCAGACACCCATTTTTCAAGCTAGCATATCATGTCACATAAACCCAAACCACAGCTAAATGCAGCACTAACCTTTTATGATCTTCATCAGATGACACACCTAGGACATTGTGTTATACAATACATGCATGTCTGTTCAATCAAGTTCATATTTATATCAAAAAACAGCTTTTTACATTAGCATGTGAAGTTCAGAAAAAGCATAACCCCCGCAAACTTCTGGGGAATTTACTAACAGTTTGCTAAATTACTCACGATAAACGTTCACAAAAAGCATAACAATTATTTTAAGAATTATAGATACATTACTCCTCTATGCACTCGATATGTCCGATTTTAAAATAGCTTTTCGGATGAAGCACATTTTGCAATAATCTAAGTACATAGCCTGGCATCACAGGGCTAGCTATTTAGACACCCACCCAGGTCAGCCTCCACCAAAATCACATTTCCTATAAGAAAAATGTTCTTACCTTGCTTGTTCTTCGTCAGAATACACTGCCAGGACTTCTACTTCAATAACAAATGTTGGTTTGGTCCCAAATAATCCATCGTTATATCCAAACAGCGACGTTTTGTTCGTGAGTTCTAGACACTATCAGAATGCTACATCACGGTCTCACGCATGGCGCATTGGCGTGACAAAAAATGTCTAAATATTCCATTACCGTACTTCGAAGCATGTCAACCGCTGTTTAAATACATTTTTATGCCATTTTTCTCGTAAAAAAAGCGATAATATTCCGACCGGGAATATGCATTGAGCCTAAACAGCTGAATTAAATTTCTCCTCAGGAGCGAATCGTGCACGCGCCTCATTCAAAGGTCCTCTGATCCGCCACTTACCAAAGGCGATAATGTGTTTCAGCCTGAGGCTGCCTCGTCAACCTTCAGGTATTTCCCGGGTTCTGAGAGCCTATCGGAGCCCTGGGAATTGTCACGTTACAGCTAAGATCCTTACTTTTCAATAAACAGATGCAAGACGCACGACTCCTTGTCAGACAGGGTACTTCCTGCATGAAACCTTGTCAGGTTTTTGCCTGCCATAGGAGTTCTGTTATACTCACAGACACCATTCAAACAGTTTTAGAAAATTCAGAGTGTTTTCTATCCAAACCTGAACAATAATATGCATATTCTAGCTTCTGAGTTGGTGTAGGAGGCAGTTAAAAATGGGCACATATTTTTTCCAAAATTCTCAATACTGCCCCCTAGGCCAAACAGGTTAAAATGGTGTAAAATAGTCATTTGTTTGAGAAATTGAAGTAATAGCATTTCTAAGGTATTTGAATATCGCGCCACGGGATTACACTGGCTGTTGAGTAGGTGGGACGCAAGCATCCCACTGGCCCAGAGAGGTTAAAATAAAGTGGTGATCCTAACTGACCTAATACAGGGATTGTCAGGAATTGTGAAAAACTGAGTTTAAATGTATTTGGCTAAGGTGTATGTAAACTTCCGACTTCAACTGTATATATGGAGAAAGTTTAGTGCCTAAAATAAGAAGTTAAATTTAAGTCTAAAGTAAATAAATTGCTTCCTGATCTTTCTTCAATCTCTCAGATATAGGACATACACTTCAGAACAAACTTCCTTTATCGATGTATGAATCTGTTATTTAATGCATTTCTATGGGATAATAGCAGTAAGGCCAAATTTAATGTGTCATCAATACCTTAAGGGGTCCTAAAATTCTAAATCAAATAGCTAAATGATCCTTGGAACGACCATCTTAAAGCAATTCCATATGTTAGCTTAGTAAAGAGAAGCATGTGGACTACAGTACGGCTATGTTTAACTCCGCAATTATTAAACCCCCCTGAATGTCGATGTCCGGTCCGCCATAAAAATCTGTCAGTTTAAGCTAGATATCTATTTGCATTGGATGCATCTCAATCCACCGCATCCGTGGATTTCACAGTTCCACATCTGCAGTGACAGAGCTTGAGCGGGGTTTGTCAGAAAATGAGACATCCTGAAAATCAGTCTTCTTACAAAATCGTCTGTTGCATCCGAATGGTTTGGCCTACAAATTATTATGACCACTCCTGAAAGAGTGTTCTCTGTTTTGCTCCACAATCCCCACAAGCGTCTTATGACTCATCTGAAGTCGGTACAGTCAATCTGCCAACTCCTGTCTGTTTGGGCTACACACTAATATGACCCAACTGTGGAAAGGTGAGACTCTCACAAATATGTGAATGTTGGTCGTTTTGCTCGAAGACGCACACGGGCCTCACATGATTTGTCTGTAGGTCCTGAAGGTACGAGTTAAAAAAGTTATGGAAGTACAGTATACTGTATATGGAGACTGTTATTAAGTGCAAAAAATAAGGGGTAAAATACAGAAATTAATTTTTTTATTTCCTGATCTTTCTTATATCTCTCAGATATAGGACAGACACTTCAGAACAAACTTACTTTAGATATTTTGGGGGGACTATCTGTTGTTCCATTTAATTAATATTTATATGCAATGCATTTGTATGGGATAATAGCAGTAAGGCCCCAACAAATGTTCATGAAATATATTTTTTCTATATATTTTTAATACTTTTAGGTGTCTTAAAATTCTAAATAAAAAAACTAAATTATCCTTGGTATGGCCTTCTTAAAACAATTCCATCTAGCTTAGTAGAACCCCCCCTCTCCCCCCGCTCCCCCGGCTTAGACAGGGCTTAGACTCTAACGGGTTAAGCGGTGCCGCTAAGGGAGTCATTGTGTCTGTGGAACCGTGGTTCAATCCAACTAGCTTGAAAAATGGTGTGCAGTTTATAATCCTACTCCGTCCCCAGTGTGTACAAATGATCCCACATTTGCAGCATATTGAAAATGGATGTCTGTTTGCAGGTCTGTGTGGGAGAGAGTCCTAGCAATTATAAATCATTTGTTTGGATATGTTGCTTCTATTCCTACATCTACCTTGTGAATACATTCCATCTTAATTATTGTTCAAATGAATATTTTCTCCTATTCTTTACCCCCCCTCCTCAATCCACAGGGATGTTGGCCCAAGTGGATTTACACAAGTGACATCAATAAGGGATTAAAGCTTTCACTTGGATTCACCTGATCAGTCTACAGTATGTCACGGAAAGAGCAGGTGTTCTTAATGTTTTGTTGTTACTCCGAATATGGACATTTCCTATGGCCGGATATAGAGTAATTCAATATCCTGAGATATGTGACATCATATTTTCTCTCTTGATGTTGACAAATACATTGCATATCTGTGTTTTCTCAGCACATTCAATATATGATGCTATATTGATTCCAGATATGCTACTCTTGGCTGAGATCCATATCTGGATCTTGATATGCCTTTTGATATGCTGAAATAAGGAT
Source organism: Salmo trutta (assembly GCF_901001165.1). Classification (NCBI taxonomy): domain Eukaryota; kingdom Metazoa; phylum Chordata; class Actinopteri; order Salmoniformes; family Salmonidae; genus Salmo; species Salmo trutta. Next base: position 32,166,631 of record NC_042983.1, on the reverse strand, counting down.
GATTTCTGATGCATTTCTAAGTTTTCATACATGCTCAATAATTTGACAAATATGAAATTCATATTTTTCTTTCATGCACAAATACTTGTTGGATTCCCTCCGGATATCCTACATGGTATGGCAGGATATTGACTCATTAGATATCTTGACATAGGCCTAAGTGGACATCTTATTTTCTTTATACGATGACAAATACTGACAGTAAGCCTACATAGAATACACTATATATACAAAAGTATGTGGACACCCCTTCAAATTAGTGGATTCTGCTATTTCAGCCACACCCGTTGCTGACAAGTGTATAAAATCGAGCAGACAGCCAATACAATCTCCATAGATGAACATTGGCAGTAGAATGGCCTTACTGAAGAGCTCAGTGACTTTCAACGTAGCATCGTCTTCACCCAGCACAGCCAGAAGAGGACTGGCCACCCCTCATAGCCTTGTTCCTCTCTAGGTTTCTTCCTAGGTTTTGGCCTTTCTAGGGAGTTTTTCCTAGCCACCGTGCTTCTACACCTGCATTACTTGCTGTTTGGGGTTTTAGGCTGGGTTTCTGTACAGCACTTTGAGATATCAGCTGATGTAAGAAGGGCTATATAAATACATTTGATTTGATGCCACCTTTCCAAATTTCTGCCCTGCTAGAGCTGTCCCGATCAACTGTAAGTGCTGTTATTGTGAAGTCGAACTGTCTAAGAGCAACAACGGCTCAGACGCGAAGTGATAGGCCACACAAGCTCACAGAAAGTGAGTGCTGAAGCGCGTAAAACGTAAAAATCGTCTGTCCCCAGTTGCAACACTCACTATCGAATTCCAAACTCCCTCTGGAAACAACATCAGCACAAAAACGTTTTGTCGGGAGCCTCATTCCATGGCCGAGCGGCCGCACACAAGCCTAGTATCACAATGCGCAATGCCAAGCATCGACTGGAGGGGTGTAATGCTTGCCTCCCCTGGACTCTGGAGCAGTGGAAATGCGTTCTCTGGAGTAATGAATCACGCTTTACCATCTGTCAGTCTGACGGACAAATCTGGGTTTGGCAGATGCGAGAAAAAACACTACCTGCCCGAATGCATAGTGCCAACTGTAAAGTTTGGTGGAGGAGGAATAATAGTCTGGGGCTGTTGTTCATGGTTCCGGCAAGGCCTCTTAGTTCTAGTGAAGGGAAAGCTTAACGCTCCAGCATACAATGACGTCGAACACCTTAGGGATGAAATGGAACGCTGACCCACGAGCCAGGCCTAATTGCCAAACATCAGTGCCCGAAGTCACTAATGCTCTTGTGACTGAATGGAAGTCCCCGCAGCAACATCTACTGGAAAGCCTTCCCAGAATAGTGGAATCTGTTATAGCAGCAAAGGGAGGACCAACTCCATATTAATGTCCATGATTTTGGAATGAGATGTTTGATGAGCAGGTGTCCACATACTTTTGGTCAGTGTAGTGTAGTGTATTTTCTCAGCACATACCTTGCATATGCTCTTGACTGAGTTCCATATCATGATCTTCATATGCATTTTGCATGCTAAACAAAGGCAATGTCTGATGCTTATTTGAGTTTTGAAGACATTATCTAATATAATATCATATAAAATCCTTATCATTCTTTCAAACACTGGCTCTCATTTTTGTATTCCCTCTGGAATAAAGGCACACTCAAATCGCTAGGTAAAAGCGCTGAAATGGTAGCCTAGCAACAATAATCATGTGTTTTCTGCTGTGGAGTTCTAACTGTAATTTATTTTTACTTTGGGCGCCACAAATGAATGTGTAAATGGTGTGTGGTCGAACTGACAACAAGAGAAACAATTATGTTTATGTTAAAGTGAGTAGGTCATTTGAGATGTTTTATTAATCTTAGTAACAAGAATCAAAAACATGCATTTCTGTGCCTTGTATGGCCCATGTAATGGTCTTCGTCATCCTCAGATGAAGGGGAAGAGAAATCAGACCAAAATGCAGCGTGGTAAGTGTTCGTCATTTTTAATGATAAAACTGAATACTAAATCCGACAAGCAAAACAAAAGAACAACCAAACAGTCCCGTCAGGTGCAAAACACTAAACAGAAATTATCTACCCACAAAACCCAAAGGAAAAACAGGCTGCCTAAGTATGACTCCCAATCAGCAACAACGATATACAGCTGTTCCTGATTGAGAGCCATACCGGCCGAAACAAAGAAATCCCAAACATAGAAACACGGACATAGAATGCCCACCCAAATCACACCCTGACCAAAGTTAAATAGAGACATAAAAAGGCTCTTTCAGGTCAGGGCGTGACAGCCCAGTACGGAATATGATTCCCAAATGTACAGTACCAGTCAAAAGTTTGGACACACCTACTCATTCAGGGGTGGCAGGTAGCCTAGTGGTTAGAGTGTTAGGCTAGTAACTGAAAGTGTGCTGGATTGAATCCCTGAGCTGACAAGGTAAAATGTGTCGTTCTGCCCCTGAACAAGACAGTTAACCCACTCTTCCAGGTCGTCATTGTAAATGAGAATTTCTTCTTAACTGACTTGCCTAGTTAAAAAAAATGATCAGGGTTTTTCTTTACTTTTCCAATGTTCTACATTGTACAATAATAGTGAAGACATCAAAAGTATGAAATAACACATATGGAATCATGTAGTAACCAAAAAAGTGTTAAACAAGTCAAAATATATTTTATATTTTATATTCTTCAAAGTAGCCACCCTTTGCCTTGATGACAGCTTTGCTCACTCTTGGCATTCTCTCAACCAGCTTCATGAGGTAGTCACCTGGAATGAATTTTATTAACAGGTGTGCCTTGTTGAATGTTCTTGTTGAATTTATTTTCTTCTTAAAACCTCTTGGCGTTCCCCTAGGATAGGGGGCGCTACAGCGATTTTTGAAAAAAATGTGTGCCCATTTTAAACGGCCTACTACTCAAACTCAGAAGCTAGGATATGCATATAATTAATACTTGTGGATGGAAAACACCCTAAAGTTTCTAAAACTGTTTGAATGGTGTCTGTGAGTATAACAGAACTCATATGGCAGTCAAAACCCCGAGACAGATGGAAACAGGAAGTGGAATTCTGAATTGCGAACTCAACTTCATCACGTTGCCTATTAATCACACCATGAGCTATGGTTCATTGAGCACTTCCTATTGCTTCCACTAGATGTCCCCAGTCTTTACAAAGTGATTTGAGACTTCTACTGTGAAAACTGAATGAATGAGACGCAGTGGAACGTGGTCACACGGAGAGGGCCATCACCATTATGACGCCGGCGCCCCTGGTTACCCTCCCCTTTCGAAACGTTTTGAAACACAATGCAATCATCCTCCTTGAATCTTATTGGCTCTCTTGTTGAAAAACGCCCTGAAGATTTATGTTATACAACGTTTGACATGTTTGAACAAACCTAAATGGGAAAAAAATTCATTTTCTCGAAATGGCTGTCCCGTGGCCGACAGCTCATTTGGATCAGCTTTCAGACGCGCTAACAAGAACAAGCTCTTGGAACATAAAGGAGTAATTTTTTCGAACGAAAATACATTTGTTGTGGACCTGGGATTCCTGGAAGTGCTTTCTGATGAAGACAACCAAAGGTAAGGGATTATTGACAATAGTATACAAGACTAGATGTGATATGCGATTGTTCCAAGATGGCACTGACCTGTAACGTTAGCCTATTTTTCAGAGTATCGCATCCCCTTTCATCGCAAAGTATGATTACCCAGTAAAGTTACTTTTAAATCTGGCATTACAGGTGCTTTCAAGAGATATTCATCTATAAATCTTAGAATGACAATATTACATTTTTAAAATGTTTTCGAATAGTAATTTAGTAAATTGTAACTCTGTTTCATCGGATGCATTTGAGGGAAAATAGTTAGTCAACGTTACGCACCGATGTAAAATGCTGTTTTTATATATAAATATGAACTTTATCGAACAAAAGAATGCATGTATTGTGTAACATGATGTCCTAGGTGTGTCATCTGATGAAGATTGTCAGAGGTTAGTGCTGCATTTAGCTGTTTTTTGGTTATTTGTGATGCATGTGGTTGGTCGGAAAATGGCTATGTGGCTACTTTTACGATATACTCCTCTAACATAATCTTATGTTTTGCTTTTGCTGTAAAGCCTTTTTGAAATCGGACGACGTGGTTCGATTCAGGAGAGGTGTATCTATAAAACGATATAATTTGAAAAAAAAAAATTTAAATTTTTTTAATTACATTTTGTTATGCTAATGGCGATATGATTTTTCGCTGGATGTCCGTCCCGCATACGGGACGGAGGCCGCACAGGGGTTAACGCGTTTTAGCCTATCAGTTGAGTTGTGACAAGGTAGGGGTGGTAAACGGAAGCCCTATTTGGTAATAGACCAAGTTCATATTAAGGCATGAACAGCTCAAATAAGCAAAGACTACTTAAAGAAAGGTAAGGTAAGTAAATCAGAACATTTCTAGAACTTTGATCATTTCATAAAGTACTGTCGCAAAAATCATCAAGAAATATGATGAAACTGGCTCTCATGAGGACCACCACAGGAAAGGATGACCCAGAGTTATCTCTGCTGCAGAGGATATGTTTATTAGAGTTACCAGCCTCAGAAATTGCAGCCCAAATAAATGCTTGGCAGAGTTCAAGTAACAGACACATCTCAATATCAACTGTTGAGACAGCCTATAGTGAGGAGGTCATAGACCTGGCCGGGTGGTGTAAGAATAACAACCTATTCCTCAACGTAACCAACACTAAGGAGATGATTGTGGACTACAGGAAAAGGAGGACCGAGTACGCCCCCATTCTCATCGACGGGGCTGTAGTGGAGCAGCTTGAGAGATTCAAGTTCCTTGGTGTCCACATCACCAACAAACTAGAATGGTCCAAACACACCAAGACAGTCATGAAGAGGGCACGACAAAGCCTATTCCCCCTCAGGAAACTAAAAAGATTTGGCATGGGTCCTGAGATCCTCAAAAGGTTCTACAGCTGTAACATCGAGAGCATCCTGACTGGTTGCATCACTGCCTGGTGTGGCAATTGCTCAGCCTCTGACCTCAAGGCACTACAGAGGGTAGTGCGTAAGGCCCAGTACATCACTGGGGCTAAGCTGCCTGCCATCCAGGACCTCTACACCAGGCGGTGTCAGAGGAAGGCCCTAAAAATTGCCAAAGACCGCAGCCACCCCAGTCATAGATTGCTCTCTCTACTATCGCATGGCAAGTGGTACTGGAGTGCCAAATTTAGGACAAAAGGCTTCTCAACAGTTTTTACCCCCAAGCCATAAGACTCCTGAACAGGTAATCAAATGGCTACCTGGACTACTTGCATTGTGTGCCCCCCAACACCTCTTTTACACTGCTGCTACTCTCTGTTTATCATATATGCACAGTCACTTTAACTATACATTCATGTACATATGTACATACTATCTCAATTGGCCCGACCAACCAGTGCTCCCGCACATTGGCTAACCGGGCTATCTGCATTGTGTGGTGGCACTGGGGTGGTGGCACTAGAATCATCTCTCCCAAGTGGACATTCTCTCTTTCTCCCCTGACCCATCTATCTCCTCATTTGAATTCCATGCTGTCACAGTCACTAGCCCATTCAAGCTTAACATCCTTATCATTTATCGCCCTCCAGGTTCTCTTGGAGAGTTCATCAATGAGCTTGACGCCTTGATAAGTTCCTTTCCTGAGGATGGCTCACCTCTCACAGTTCTGGGTGACTTTAACCTCCCTACGTCTACCTTTGACTAATTTCTCTCTGCCTCCTTCTTTCCACTCCTCTCCTCTTTTGACCTCACCCTCTCACCGTCCCCCCTACTCACAAGGCAGGCAATACGCTTGACCTCATCTTTACTAGATGCTGTTCTTCTACTAATCTCACTGCAACTCCCCTCCAAGTCTCCGACCACTACCTTGTATCCATTTCCCTCTCGCTCTCCACCAACACTACTCACTCTGCCCCTACTCAGATGGTATTGCGCCGTCGCAACCTTCGCTCTCTCTCTCCTGCTACTCTCTCCTCTTCCATCCTATCATCTCTTCCCTCTGCTCAACCCTTCTCCAACCAATCTCCTGATTCTGCTTCCTCAACCCTCCTCCCTTTCTGCATCCTTTGACTCTCTATGTCCCCTATCCCCCCGGCCGGCTTGGTCCTCCCCTCCTGCTCCGTGGCTTGACGACTCATTGCGAGCTCACAGAACAGGGCTCCGGGCAGCCGAGCGGAAATGGAGGAAAACTAGCCTCCCTGCGGACCTGGCATCTTTTCACTCCCTCCTCTCTACATTTTATTCCTCTGTTTCTGGTGCTAAAGCCACTTTCTACCACTCTAAATTCCAAGCATCTGCCTCTAACCCTAGGAAGCTCTTTGCCACCTTCTCCTCCCCACTGAATCCTCCTCCCCCCTCCTTCCTCTCTGCGGATGACTTTGTCAACCATTTTGAAAAGAAGGTTGACGACATTCGATCCTCGTTTGTTAAGTCAAACGACACCGCTGGTCCTGCTCACGTTGCCATACCCTATGCTTTGACCTCTTTCTCCCCTCTCTCTCCAGATGAAATCTTGCGACTTGTGACGGCCGGCCGCCCAACAACCTGCCCGTTTGACACTATCCCCTCCTCTCTTCTCCAGACCATTTCTGGAGACCTTCTCCCCTACCTCACCTCGCTCATCAACTCATCCTTGACCGCTGGCTACGTCCCTTCCGGCTTCAAGACAGCGAGAGTTGCACCCCTTCTCAAAAAACCTACACTCGATACCTCTGATGTCAACATCTACAGACCAGTATCCCTTCTTTCTTTTCTCTCCAAAACTCTTGAGCGTGCCATCCTTGGCCAGCTCTCTTGCTATCTCTCTCAGAATGACCTTGATCCAAATCAGTCAGGTTTCAAGACTGGTCATTCAACTGAGACTGCTCTTCTCTGTGTCACGGAGGCTCTCCGCACTGCTAAAGCTAACTCTCTCTCCTCTGCTCTCATCCTTCTAGACCTATCTGCTGCCTTTGATACGGTGAACCATCAGATCCTCCTCTCCACCCTCTCCGAGTTGGGCATCTCCGGCGCGGCTCACTCTTGGATTGCGTCCTACCTGACAGGTCGCTCCTACCAGGTGGCGTGGCGAGAATCCGTCTCCGCACCACGTGCTCTCACCACTGGTGTCCCCCAGGGCTCAGTTCTAGGCCCTCTCCTATTCTCGCTGTACACCAAGTCACTTGGCTCTGTCATATCCTCACATGGTCTCTCCTATCATTGCTATGCAGACGACACACAATTAATCTTCTCCTTTCCCCCTTCTGATAACCAGGTGGCGAATTGCATCTCTGCATGTCTGGCAGACATATCAGTGTGGATGACGGATCACTACCTCAAGCTGAACCTCGGCAAGACGGAGCTTGCTCTTCCTCCCGGGGAAGGACTGCCCGTTCCATTATCTCGCCATCACGGTTGACAACTCCATTGTGTCCTCCTCCCAGAGTGCTAAGAGTCTTGGCGTGACCCTGGACAACACCCTGTCATTCTCCGCTAACATCAAGGCGGTGACCCGATCCTGTAGGCTCATGCTCTACAACATTCACAGAGTACGACCCTGCCTTACACAGGAAGCGGCGCAGGTCTTAATCCAGGCACTTGTCATCTCCCGTCTGGATTACTGCAACTCGCTGCTGACGGGGCTCCCTGCCTGTGCCATTAAACCCCTACAACTCATCCAGAACGCCGCAGCCCGTCTGCTGTTCAACCTTCCCAAGTTCTCTCACGTCACCCCGCTCCTCCGCACACTCCACTGGCTTCCAGTTGAACCTCGCATCTGCTACAAGACCATGGAGCTTGCCTATGAGCTGTGAGGGGAACGGCACCTCCGTACCTTCAGGCTCTGATCAGTCCCTACACCCAAAGAAGGGCACTGCGTTCATCCACCTCTGGCCTGCTCGCCTCCCTACCTCTGCAGAAGCACAGTTCCCGCTAAGCTCAGTCAAAACTGTTCGCTGCTCTGGCACCCCAATGGTGGAGCAAGCTCCCTCACGACGCCAGGACAGCGGAGTCAATCACCACCTTCCGGAGACACCTGAAACCCCACCTCTTTAAGGAATACCTGGGATAGGATAAAGTAATCCTTCTAACCCCCCCCACACCCCCAAAAAAGATATAGATGTACTAATGTAAAGTGGTTGTTCCACTGGATATCATAAGGTGAATGCACCAATTTGTTAGTCGCTCTGGATAAGAGTGTCTGATAAATGACGTAGATGTAAATGTAAAATGTGTCCCGCCACCCACCACCCACCAACCCCTCTTTACGCTACTGCTACTCTCTGTTCATCATATATGCATAGTCACTTTAACCATATCTACATGTACATACTACCTCAATCAGCCTAACTAACCAGTGTCTGTATGTAGCCTCGCTACTTTTATAGCCTCACTACCGTATATAGCCTCGCTACTCTTTTTCACTGTCTTTTTACTGTTGTTTTTATTTCTTTACTTAATACCTTATTTGCACTATTGGTTAGAGCCTATAAGTAAGCATTTCAATGTAAGGTTGTATTGTACCTGTTGTATTCGGCGCACTTGACAAATAAACTTTGATTTGATTTGATCAGAGGAGACTGCATGAATCAGGCCTTCATGGTCAAATTGCCCCAAAGAACACTACAAAAGGACACCAATAAGAAGAAGAGGCTTGGGCCAAGAAACACAAGCAATGGACATTAGACCAGTGGAAATCTGTATTTTTGTCTAATGAGTCCAAATTTGAGACTTTTAGTTCCAACCGCCGTGTCTTTTTGAGATGCAGAGTAGGTGAACGGATTATCTCCGCATGTGTGGTTAACACCATGAAGCATGGAGGAGGAGGTGTGATGATGTTTGGGTGCTTTGCTGGTGACACTGTTAGTGATTTATTAAGAATTCAAGGCACATTTAAGCAGCATGGCTACCACAGCATTCTGCAGCAATACGCCATCCCATCTGGTTTGGGCTTAGTAGGACTATCATTTGTTTTTCAACAGGACAATGACCCAACACACCTCTAGGCTGTGTAAGGGCTATTTGACCAAGAAAGAGAGTGATGGAGTGCTGCATCAGATGACCTGGCCTCCACAATCACCCGACCTCAACCCAATTGAGATGGTTTGGGATGAGTTGGACCGCAGAGTGAAGGAATATCTGCCAACAAGTGCTCAGCATATGTGGGAACTCCTTCAAGACTGTTGGAAAAGCATTACAGGTGAAGCTGGTTGAGAGAATGGCTACTGTGAAGAATTTAAAATCTAAAATACATTCAAACTCAATGGGAACATCTTCATGAAAAAATGCTATCTCCATCAACTATGCCACCTAGGTTGCAGGGACTATCTCTGTCCCACAATTTCCCATTAGAACAGATACTGTAGCTCTGAAGAATAACTCTGTGAAATGGGGAAAAAATATGAATTTCCTATTAGCTCTAATTACTTGTCCCGTATACCCCTGGGAGTGACATGAAGATTAATGAAGCTTTCCACTATTTTAAGCAAGGTTATTTAAATGAGTAATCTTCTTACTCTACTTATATGACTGCATTAATCTTTACATCAGACAAGGGTTTTTCACTTTTTCATAATTTTGTCTATTTTTGTTTAAACTCTGTCCCATGCTCCTCTACAGCAGAGGTAGAAAACAGTAACTTGAACTGTAGTGGAAGTTCAAGTCAGAATATGTAGATTAACTGTTCATGTTCATCTCATCCAAAGTATGGATGAGGTTAATGACTCAAGCCCCTCGAACTGCGATCAAATGTAAAGTATTTTTAATATTTCTCGGTTTCCTACGTTGGCCTCTTAGCTCAGAGTGCAAAAACTGCAAACCAATCAGCAATATAAACTATTCACAATAATTTGTTTTGGTAAAAATCAATATGTAATTAATAGTTCTCTGACAAGCATGATTTATTTCTCCAAGAAATTCTCATTTTCTGGAGTACACATTCATATTTAAACTGATACAGCTACAATTTATATATCCAATAACGGAAGCCGAAGGAAGGCAATAAGGAAATGTAATTTCTGATTAAAACTAAGTAATTCATAAGTTAAAGTGCTGAATGAATAAGCTTTACTGCAAGCAAAGCTAGAACCAACTTGAGCGAAACAGAACCATTAGTGAATGTCCAGCTGTACTAGGTTCGTTACTTTCTTCTTCTCTCTCCATCTCCCCCTTCTCTCTCTTTTGCTTTCGCAGTCTCTTTATTGCTCTGTCTCTCCCACTGTGTTTGGTTGCATTGAAGCTTGGTGGATGGGAAAAATTCACGAAGAGAAGAATCTTTGTGTTGTATCTGGCTGAGTGGAGAAGAGGCGGCAGGGAAAAGTGCCAACTGTGCCCTCATACATGATAACATTGTAATGTTAGATGAACCATCAGCCTTTTGCAGCCCCCTCTAATCTCCTTGAACCTCCAACCCTACTGAGGAGCTGCTAAAAGTTAATGGTGTTTCTCCACAGGGTTTGACAGTCTACACATACACACACACGGCCACATGGACACACACAGTGTTTGAATGTTATCACATTCATTGCCACCATTGAATCTCTCTTACTAAAGTATATATTTTCCCTATGTGGAGATTATTGCATTTCTTATTGCATTTCTTATTGCATTTCATGTCACTGTGTTCTGCACTCACTTAGAGGAGCTTTTGATTGCAAAACTCTAACCCAATGGATTCGGGTACCATCTATCAAAACAGAGCCCATTTTGTTGACTCAAATCTGAAAATATTACTCTCATATTGCAGATTTCAACAAAAAACACAGTTAAGAAAATCTCACAGAAATAGGTCTGTGTGACCTTGCCACAACAAAACTCATCACGAGAAATGCTCTAACTGGCTAAATCATGGCCACAGAGTTTAAAGGAAATATTATATTACGAATCCTTAAAACATGCCATTAATATCCCCATTCAAGTGAATGGATGTGGACAGGAAGTGAGAGATTGTGCAATAGATTAAGGCCTGTGGTTATTTCTGGCTTTTATAAATCACTCTTTATGAGCTTTAAAATGGATTATTAGACTGATTATGTAAGTGGGCTGATTAGATCCTTCATGTCATGGCTCCACAGCTGTTTTAAATGTTTTAAATTGTATTTCACCTTTATTTAACCTGGTCGGCCAGTTGAGAACAAGTTCTCATTTACAACTGCGACCTGGCCAAGATAAAGCAAAGCAGTGCGACAAAAACAACAACACAGAGTTACACATAAACAAACGTACAAGATTAGCTGCAGGTGACAACCAATCACTCTGCTACATTTGATGATGTTGCTCCTAAACCAATCATCTTTGGGTGGCTTCCAAACCAGCTGGACTCCTCACTTTCAAAAATATTGATTGAGGAACAGAAATTTAGCAAGTTGGGGTAGGGAACTATTTAATTTTGAGTATTCTCAAATGTTTATGCTCATGGGATGGGATGTTGATCATTGCCAAAGTAAATGCAAAACGTTATACTGGATCAGACTAGTTGTGTGCACTTAGCTGATAACTGAAAAGGTATCCTATCCCCTACATTTGGAATGTCTATGAATTTCTGTGGTAATTGGGGCTGTTCTCGCAGGAATACGTTCAGGTTTCACAGCAACACAGCTAATAACAGGAAGCAAATTTTTTCCATTCCTTATGGGAATCAAGACTGCAGGTTTTTTGGATATCCATGTGGAATAAATCCAGTGGGACATGGAAACGGCTCTATTTTAGGAAACTGCAAGATATAAAAACGTTTGACAAAACGTGTTTTAAGGATTGCCCAATAGCTTTCATGTTCTCATCTTTTCAGAGTAAAATATACAGGGAGAAAGATGGGGGCATTGAGACACAGTGACGCAATGTCCTCTAGAGACAGGTGGACTGAGGCGTCCCCCCAGACAAAGTCGTTTTAGGACAAACAGATTATGGGGTTTACGCTAATCTGTACATAATGCATTTAATTCCCTTCTTTATTTCCAATATAATCCTCACAATCCCATTTAAAGTCATTGGCTCAGGGATTATTCAGTATTTGGAAATGTAATTGACTAGCCTAAATACATTACTGTGATCACATGGATTCAGTGTTCATTAGTACCATATTGCTCAATTGGTATGTGCTTAGGTTGTAATGAGATTGTTATGGAAACTCAATAAAACCACTTGTATCTGATTAGGCTATTTAATGATTTGATACGCCAGAGTCCAATGCATAATCAAAGGACACATTTCACAAAACTGTATAGTACACACATTCTCACATAAGACAACTGAAAGTAACATGGACCAGGAGATACCTTTTCTTAGAGTTTCCTCTGAGAAAGAGTGGCTGATGCATGATGATTAAACCTTATAACTTGACAATTATTTAGACATAACAGACATTTGATTCACTCTCAGTGTACAGTAGATGTATAGTGATTCCCCCCCTGTCTTTGTGATGAAAATGATGTCCTCCCTTTGTGATGAAGACAAGGTCTTCCCTTTTGTGATAGCTCATATCCGGTCCTCAAATCTACCAATTTCTTCCAGATGTTTCAATCACAGCGTTGGTCATCGCAATAAAAGAAGACAAGCTCTAAATGAGAAAGAAAGGAAGCAGCTAATCTCATCTGTTGCAGAATGTGATGTACTTCAATGTGCATTTTTTTTTTATGGTAACTTTTGAACTACCTTAAACTTAAATTCCTTTTGAAGGACCTCCATCTTGCTTTTACTGTTCTTCTCAGAACTAACAAAATGAATCCAACAGGGCAAAAACAGTCAAAATGAAATTATTGTCATAGCAGTGAGAAAGTGAATAGTATTACTTCTTAAATTATAAAAGGCAACTTTGCACTATAGAGAGAGAATCAAAATATATACAGATGTATTTGTTGTTTTTGTTTTGAGTCTTTAAATGTCACTTAATCTTGTTTACACATGATCCACACACAAATCAATCCAGTCCATATTAGTGGATGTGGTGTAATGACGTTTTTGTCCTTCAACATTTAGCTGGAAACAAATATAGTATACTATATTTGTTTCTGGATTGACTGCATGGATTTGTGTTTCGATTATGTTTAAATAAGATGCAATGACAGAATGCAAGCTTTATTAGGGTGAGGGGATACCTAGTCAGTTGCACAACTGAATGCATCAACTGAAATGTGTCTTACGCATTTAACCCAACTCCTCTGAATCAGAGAGGTGCGGGGGGCCGCCTTAATCAACGTCATCGGCACCCGGTAGTTTTGGTGGTTAACTGCCTTGGACAAGGGCAGAACGTGCCTCCCCTTTCATCCTACTAAGCTCATCCAACATGTTTTATTTATGAATTAACTTTTTGATTCAGGGTAATCACGTAGAACATGAGAGCAAACAGTAAAGGAACGTTTTATTACTACATCCAGTACACAGGCAGTATATTAATTGTTTACTGTGTGTTGTTTCAAAGCCATGATGAAAGAGATAATGGAACAGTGGATAAAAAAAATATAATACACAATAAATATGTAAATGTAGCATTTCTGAATATTAAATCACTTTTGAAATAAATGTTTATTAATTTTCAAACCAGGTTGATTGTTCTACTACCTAGAATCAGTCAGGATTGCATAGTAGCTGTCACGTCCTGACCATGTACTTAGGTAATTTTGTATTATATTTGGTCAGGACGTGGCAGAGTTATGTTTGGTTATGGTATAGTGGGGTTGTGAGTGTTGGGTTAGGTTCTAGGTTAGGTTTTCTGTGTAGGTGGTATTTCTATGTGGAGTCTAGTGAGTGTATGTCTATGTTTGCTGAATTGGGGTTGGGATTCTCAGTTGAAGGCAGGTGTTGTCTATCTGCCTTTGATTGAGAGTCCCATATAGTGGGGTGTGTTTGTGTTTGGTATTTGTGGGTAATTGTATTTTGCACTGTGTTTCGTTTCTCCTGTGAAACTGTCACCTTTCGCCTTTGCGTGTTTATTTTGTTTTGTCGTTTCCATCTATAATAAATATGATGTGGAACAGTCAACCTGCTGCGTATTGGTCATCAAGTGATTTCGACATATCTTCCGATGAGGGAGAATACGAGGAACGTGACAGTAGCATAACCAACAATATAGCTACACACAGAATAAGCAATGTAATCTAATACTTTTGGCAATGTCATCTTCAATTGCTTATGCATTAATTAAATGTGTTTCATATGAATACATGCCAACCTAACACAGTACGGCTAAATTCATTATGTGGTATTGTCAATCCCCTCTAATGTAATCCATATCTTGAACAGACACCTGATTTCCAGTCCTCTGTGTCTTCCCTGAAGTGGTGTCTAATCAAACAGGCAGTGTAGTGACATTCTATCATTTATCAAGTGCAAATCATGTGTGACAATAAAGCGGTGAGAATGGTTAATGATGCACAAGTTGTTTCTGACCTTATTTTTGGTCCATTTAAACCCAGGGCTATTTATCAAATCCAAATTGCGCCATTACCACTAAAACAGGTCTTGGAAATGTCACTAGCTCATCCATTCATTTCTCAGGTGGGACTAATCAGTTTCGTCAGCTGTCCTGGTCTCTGACGATCTCACAGGTGAAGAAGCCGGATGTGGAGGTCCTGGGCTGGTGTGGTTACACCTGGTCTGCAGTTGTGAGACCAGTTGGACGTACTGCCAAATTCTCTAAAACAACATTAGAGGTGGCTTATTGTAAAGAAATTAACATTAAATTATCTGGCAACAGCTCTGGTGGACTTTCCTGCAGTCAGCATGCCAATTGCACACTCCCTCACAACATGAGACATCCGTGGCATTATGTTATGTGACAAAACTGCACATTTTAGAGTACCCAGCACAAGGTGCACCTGTGTAATGATCATGCTGTTTAATATGCTTCTTGATATGCCACACGTGTCAGGTACTTGGCAAAGAAATGCTCACTAACATGGATGTAAACAAATTAATGCACAACATTTTAGAGAAATAATATTTTTGTGCATTTATGGGATCTTTCATTTTAGCTCATGAAACATGGGACCAACACTTTACATGTTGCGTTTCTATTTTTGTTCAGCGTAAATGTTCCTGCAAATGCGCTAGGGCGAGAGGGAAAGCTTCATCAATAGGTTGGACATAAACACCAATGATAAATGTGTCTGTCTGAAATCAATAGGTCCCTGTAAACATGGCCTGAAAAAAGGCTAAGCCATAAATACAATATGAAAATCTGTACTTTCACAAATACTTTTCCACACTTTCCACAAAAAGTAAGATTTTTTTAAATAATATGCTTTGATAGAAAGCACAGTTAAAACCCAATTGAATGGATTGTATGATATTTTTGTTATAAAGTACAATTGTCTAGGGCTTCAATACTCACACAACACCATCACAAGCAATCTCATGAATTCAAGAGGATAACATCAAAGTTTTATATTTTAAAGTATATTATTTATCAAATGAGTGCAGGTGGGTATGTTAGAAGTACAATGCTTGTCTCCTGATGCATTCACCCCCTCTCTCCTTGGCCACAATGTTAGCCAGCATCTCCAGCACTCAGAGTCCATCACTGTTAGAGTGGCATTTCCCAGTCTCTTTAACGAGGCCCATTGCAGATTATCATACTCACATGGATAACCAGGGGGGGGGGATTGGCTAGTCCATCATCAGATGCCACAGGGACACCATCTGCACGAGCCAGTGTCCTACCGAGCGATCAATCTCCACACACTCCACAATGCTGGGCATCCGCTGAGTGCTGCCGGCTCCCTGAGAGCCACTTCTGTCGAAGAGATCCAGAAAGGAGAACAGATATCCCTCTAGACTAGACAACTGTCGAGTTCCTCTCACTAAACATCACAGCCCTCCTTGACAGAATCACCTCATAGCACGGTCACTCAGGGACACACCGGGCGAAACGGTTCACACTGAGCGACAGTTATTTTTAAGGGTTTTACACATTTGTGCTGCCGTCAATGTGACATCAAAGGGTTGTTTTTCGGTAGAGAGTTGTCCAGGTAGATTAATTAAATTGCAGTTGTTGAGTCCTCTGGGCTTAAGCAACAGTTTGACAGGTAAATGGTATGGTTCGGATGGTGCTAATAGCTCACTTAATGTGGGGTTACATTAACTCCCTATCTAACGTCATCTACAGTTTGGAAGGACATCAGCTCCCGCAAAAGTGGCAAGTATATATTTTGACTCAATAAGTAGCTGTTTGTACTGTCTTGCTAGGGCAATTGAATCTAAGTGCTGTCTTTTACCTAATAGACCACTTTATCATTGCTGTTTGAACTGTCTGGTTGTTCAGTACCTGTGACTATCATTGTGGACTTAGATTAGTTTCAGGCCTATTTGTGTAACAGTCTTGCTAATTTGTGAGCGTGTTTTCTTCACCTCTGCCAGGCAATCAGCAATCAGTGCTGGGAGATTTTGTCTTTCACCTCTGCTAGGGAATTAGTGCTAGTTCTTCAGTCTCCCCTATTTTGTCACCGGCAGTATTGTCAAGCAGCGGTGTGGTCGCCGTTCTGCCAAGTTATTTGAGGAAGACTCCACACCACTCTCTCACTTGAGTATCTTACCTAGTTATTTTCTGCTGATTTAATTTGGTTATTTTGTAGCTTTGGCAAGCACCCGTGGATGAAACCCCTTCTAATTTACAGTACCCTGCGTGCGCAACCCATGTAGAATTCCTAGTCTCCGGCAGCGTTTGGAACTGTTGATCTGCGGTCAATAATGCTGAGTACATCTCAGCCTATATTGCTCTTCAGTCCCTACACTTTTTGGCCCTGATGGAGACATGGATTACCCCAGAGAACACCTCTATTCCAGCTGCTCTCTCGTCATCTGACTATATGTTCTCTCGTAGTCCGAGAGCATATGGTTGTCACGGTGGTGGCATAGGGCTATTAAGTTAAGTATTAAGTATTAAGTCTTTTCCCCCTCTCTCACCTGTATATGTCCTCATTGGAATTACAAGCTTAACATTGTTGTTTTATATCGCCCACCAGGTTCCCTTGGAGAGTTCCTTAATGAGCTTGACACCTTGATAAGCTAATTTCAAGACAATGGCTCACCACTCATCATACTGAGCGACTTTAACCTCCCGACGCCTGACTTCAATTCATTTCTTCACTCTTTTGACCTCACCCTCACTGTGTGCTAACAGAACCGGGCTGCAGGCAGCTGAGTGGAAATGGAGGAAAACTAAACTTCCAGAGGACCTATCATCCTTCCACTCCTTCCTCTCTACTTTCTCTTCCTCAGTATCCGCTGCTAAAGCTGCTTTCTATCACTCTAAATTTCAAGCTTCTGCCTCCAACCCTGGGATAATCTTCTCCACTTTCAGTATGCCCTTAAATGAGAGTGTATACACCAAGGGACCTGCTGTAAATTGTGTATCTGGATCAAGTTACAACTTGCTGTTATTTCAAATAAAAAATGAGCTGCAGTCATTATCCCAAAAAATAATAAGAACACCTTGTAGAACAGTATTCATTTTAGGAAGCGGTATCTAATCATACTTCCAGAGGAGAGAAGTCATTTTTCATTCTCCCCCTTACTTGCATAACACGTATAAGATTATCCTTTATTTAATATCCCTTTTCAGCTGATCTCAACTCGTAGAAATATGAAAAATGCCAGAGGAGAATAGGTAAAGTGATCTTAAAAATGAGAAGGCGGTCCTCACTGTTTGTATGAATCAACTGCTTAATTCATTAACTAGAGAAAAACCAATCAACAACAGAGGAAGCCCACAGTCAACACTATCTCTTTACCATACCTGCTCTGTTGATCTTCTGATGTTGAGGTACCTGTCCAGTGTTTCCAGATTTCTATGAAATGTGACCTATAATTACAATATGAATGAAATAGTTTTCCTTCCAAAAAATGAAAAAAAAGTAGCTTCTGTGTTAGAATGGTGTGAGCGTACCCTAACTACATCATGCAAGTAGACTGCTGAATGGCCAGCTCATCCCCTGCAGGAGGATGACCTCATCTATGAGGAAACAGCAAGCATTTTTAAAACTGCCTGTTTGAGATACTAGTTTGAGATGGTTTTTTTTGAAGTGTATGAGTTAACAAAATATTCACTTTGGAAAGTTAGATTTTCCCTGGGCAGTTACTTTAACTATTGTGTCTTTATTTTAATAAATCTAATGCAATGGTAAGTGTCTGTCAATGGTAGGTGTCTTGCCTCCAGGTGTCTGTCAGAATAATTTGTGCCATTTTCACAGCGGGAACTATGAGTGGAATAGCTGGTGGAGGCGTGAAAGGGCTGGGTTTTGATTAATAAATTGGAGGTGTGATGATCAACATGTTTCATGGCATAAGACTGCATGCCGTTGTCTCAAGTTCTGTAGATTGACTGTATTTGCATTTTCCTCATATCCACTTTATTTGGTGGCACGGATTATTCTCAATTTAGTCCTTGTAGATTTATTCTACAGTTTATTAAATATCATAGGCTACAGTAACTAGTAAAAAAAAACGCAGTGTTCGATCAATATGTTTAGAGTTTTGACAATGAACATTGTTGAAATTGGCTTCATCAAGTATAGCATACATGTCTTTACACATCACACTTCTCCTCAAATAAAAATACTAGGTTAATTAACCTAAATTGTATTTTATGTGTAGTCCTGTTCTCAATAAGCAAGACATAGTCTAGGCCTACCGTTAATATGGCATTACAGGATTGAATGGTTGAATATGTTTGGAGTGTGTATTTGGTAACTAGACAAAGTTGCTGGATGGATACAAGCTGAGTGGAGCAGGTAGGCTTATGTGAATTGGCAAAATCTTCAGAAGGACACCATTTAGAAACCTTTCATGGATAGTTTCCTTGGCTAATAAACATGGCCAGGATAACAAAAACACCAGATGCATTGCTGTTAAAACAGCTTTCGTTATAGAAGGGTAAGGGTAGCCAACTGAGGGCTTGTTTTTTAATCACATGAAATGGAAAACAAGCAATTGTTATATGAAAATAACTTATGTTTCTAAATAGGGTCACCGGCATTGTTTCATGTCTCCATGTAGCTTAGAGGGGTTTTACGCAACATCCAAAATAATCAAAGGAGCTGGCTAAAATAATGTAGGCATAAAGATAAAACGAGGATGCCCATTGAAATGTTCGCTGCTCCCAAACATGACCTTTTAATACAGCTTTGGTGATTAATATTTATTTCAAAGCGGTCTCACGAGCCAAACTCTTTATCGATCGTCTTGACTACTTGAAGAATGCATTGGAAAGGACAAAACAAAATTAATTGAGAAGTGAAAACAGGTTTAGAAATGTTAGCACATGTTAAAAAATTAATAAAATCGAAATACCTTATTTACATAAGTATTCAGACCATTTGCTATGAGACTCGAAATTGAGCTCAGGTGTTTCCATTGATTATCCTTGAGATGTTTCTACAACTTGATTTGAGTCCACCTGTGGTAAATTCAATAGTTAAGACATGATTTGGAAAGGCATACACCTGTCTATATAAGTATAAGGTCACACAGTTGACAGTGCATGTCAGAGCGAAAACCAAGCCATGAGGTCGAAGGAATTGTACATAGATCTCCGCCCGGTCAAGCTGAGCAATCGGGGGAGAAGAGCCTTGGTCAGGGAGGTGACCAAGAACCTGATAGTCAATGTGACAGATCTCGAGTTCCTCTGTCGAGATGGGAGAACCCACCAGAAGGACAACCGTCTCTGCAGCACTCCACCAATCAGACTTTTATAGTAGAGTGGCCAGACGAAAGCTACTCTCTTGGAGTTTGCCAAAAGGCACCTAAAAAAATTTCAGACCATGAGAAACAAGATTCTTTGGTCTGATGAAACCAAGATTCAACTCTTTGGCCTGAATGCCAAGCGTCACCTCAGGAGGAAACCACGCACCGCTCATCACCTGGCCAATACCATACCTACGGTGAAGCATGGTGGTGGCAGTATCATGCTGCGGGGATGTTTTTCAGTGGCAGGGACTGGCAGACTAGTCAGGATCGAGGGAAAGACGAACGGAGCAAAGTACAGAGATCCTTGATGAAAACCTGCTCCAAAGCGCTCAGGATCTCAGACTGGGGCGAATGTTCACCTTCCAACAGGACAAGGACCACAGCCACGACAATGCAGGAGTGGCTTTGGGACAAGTCTCTGAATGTCCTTGAGTGGCCCAGCCAGAGCCCGGACCTGAACCCGATCGAGAATCTCTGGAGAGACCTGAAAATAGCCGTGCAGCGACACTCCCCATCCAACCTTACAGAGCTTGAGAGGGTCTGCACAGAAGAATGGTAGAAACTCCCTGAATACAGGTGTGCCAAGCTTGTAGCGTCATACCCAAGAAGACTCAAGGCTGTAATCGCTGCCAAAGGTGCTTCAACAAAGTACTGAGAAAGGGTCTGAATATGTGACATGTCTGTTTTTTTTATTGTTATACATTTGTAAAAATGTCTTAACCTGCTTTTGCTTTGTCATTATGATGTATTGTGTGTAGATTGATTAGGGGAAAAAAACAATTGAATCATTTTTAGAATAAGGCTAACGTAACAAAATGTGGACAAATGCACTAAATTAGCACTGTGCATCACTGCTGAATGGGCTGCACTTCTGCTGTCAAAATCCATTCCATAACTAACTGCGTTACCACTAAGACCATTTTTTGTACTTAAATATCCCCACCAGCGCTGTCTGAAATTGTCACTTTTTTAGGACACACCTCAGATTTTGCCACCCCTCCCACCTCAACGCAAGAAAGCTCAGATAAGACAGATATTTTACCAATGTTGGTACAAGTTTTTGAAAATAGCCAAGTGGTGGTCGAAATTGCCAATCATCATGCATTTGACAATTGCTTAATGCCAGCCTAAAATGGTGTCTTGGAGGACAATAGAGGCGGGCTTCAAGAACACACTGAGTATACCAGACATTAGGACATGTCCTTTGGGTGGTGGACCATTCTTGATACACACGGGAAACTGTTGAGCTTGAAAAACTCAACAGCGGTGCAGTTCTTAACACACTGAAACCAGTGCTCCTGGCACCTACTATCATACCCCGTTCACTTAAATCTTGTGTCTTCACACTCTGAATGGCAAACATACACAATCCATGTCTCAAGGCTTACAAATCCTTCTTTAACCTGTCTCCTCCACTTCATCTATACTGATTGGTGGATTTAACAAGTTACATCAATAAAGGATCATAGCTTTCAGCTGGATTCAACTGGTCAGTCTATGATTTGGAAAGAGTAGGTGTTCTTAATGTTTTGTATACTCAGTGTATGTTTTTATTGTTAAAACCTATGCATTTCGGCACATAGTCTTAACATATCCTACTGAGGTTAACTTATGGCAGCTAGATCCAACCAACAGAGCCATCAAACCACATTCCAAAAACATCTACCAAAGAAAATAAAAACAAAATAAACAAAACCCTTGGGCAGCCAGTCATGCATGAACAAGCCTGTAATAAATTATGCACTATTCATGAATAATTAAAGCGTAACTGAATTGAAGGGGAGGCCAAAAGCGAGTTCTAAAAATAATAGGAAAATAAGTAAAAGGAATGGCATATTCCCAGTCTTGGCCAGCAAAGCTAACACCTGAATTAACCTTTATAGGCACACACATTATTTTCTGCCACGGCAAGCCAACCACATTGCATGGATCAGGTTAGGTTCCAAGTTATCTCCAAGCCTGCACACCCACAGATCCACAGTTCTTTAGTGGGCATACACAGAAGCGAGACCTTGAGCTTGTGGCAAACAAAACGGCAGAAGGGCTGAATAAACATTTGAGAATTATAAAAAATAACACATGATGGGGATCAAATTATCGAATGATGTTGCACCTAAATTAAACAAAATAACACTTCAAATGAAATTAGTCATAGTGAGTATGAAAACACTTTTTCAGACCGTGAGTCCAACATTTTTTACGGTTAATATTGCTATTTCTATCTATAACGTCAAACTTTAAAATGTTTGAGAACTGCCAAAAACAGCAATCTTCAGATTTCAAGTTTAGACCTATGGGAGTGGATGGGGAAGAAAATAAAACATGTTTTGATTGAGAGAGAGAAGACTCCAACAGAGAAGTGGAGGGTATACTCAGGAGTATAAGCCTGAAGTTTTTAGGGGAATGCATGAACCACTCTCCAGGGTTTATATACCTAGGCTCTTCACAGACAAGTCCAGCTTTTTGCTTCAGGGCAACTTAAGACACCTGCTTGCATAGAAATGGGTTTGCTGCTGTTGATTTATGTTTTATTGAGCGACGTCTTGCTCGCTAAAGATCACTCAAAGATAGACCTCAGATTATACCCAGTTTGTATGTGTGAGAACATACATGTTTTATAAGTTCATGTTTGAGAGTGTACGGGAAAATACCGTACTTTAAACTGAACCAATAGCTGCACATATGAGGATTTTTTTTTGTCTGTTGTACTACAAGAATTCTTACTGAGGGAGGTCTGATAATTACAGTACGGTATATCATTACTTCAATCATTCGACCAATTTCACAATCAAGTTCCACATCAATAAAACTCAAATCAATAAAACTGAGAAAGTGGGGAAAGACTATTTAACATGAAGGCATTCACTCAACATGCACCACTGCAGAACTCCTACAGAACTACCATCCAATTGGTACCTTCCAGGTGGCTCAAATGGTTGGAACGTTGTCAATGAGAGCGGTCACTTGCGTTAGCGAAGCAGAGGTCCCCAGTTCCAGCCAGGTATTGGCCAAATTGGTGGGAAGTGGTACGGGCAATGTGACGTCCCTAACATAGGCATGTGTGAGTGTTCAACCCTAGCATGCAGCTGTGTGTGTTGTATGAATGTGTCTGTGACTTTTTGTCCTATCTTGGAATATATATTGTGTGCCAATGGTTCAAGTGGTGTTACAAGCTTTGATTTTTTTCATTTAGGTTTTGAGGTTGGACATATAGTTCGTTAGCAAGTAGGGTGTCACTTCGTTAATCAGTACGTGCTACACCTGTGCTGGTTGCCATCTCGTTAGTGGGAAAGTGTTTCACCTGTGCTGGCCCAGATGCTATTTAAGAGTGGCTGGTCCAGTGCTCCAGTTGTCCTGATAGATCTGGAGGGTTAACACCTTTAGTTGGCGCTCCCTATTTAGAGGTCTAGACAAACAATCCTTTATCTGATTTAATTTTGCTCTGTCATTTTGGCTGTGGGTTTTTCTTTTGTTTGCATCTTAGTGGGAAAATTTAGTGGGCGCTCATGGTGGGTGTCTTTTAGGACCTAGTTGTTGATGCTATGCAACTTCAGGGACACCCCAAACAGTGTATTTTAGAACCCTTCCTAAAACTCCATCTGTTTAGTTTGGGTTGTTGTCAGTGACTCTTTGTTAGCTCCCCCTTCTGTTTGAGCGACATGTCTTGTTTTCTTTCTGGGGAACGTAACAGTGTGTAATTACAATGGATATTCTGTATCTTGTAGTCATGACGATGGACATCATGTATTACATTTTGAAAAAGAAAAGGCAGAGTGAGTCAGTTCAATGATTATCATAGAGCCTGCTAGCCCATTAATCATACCAATGTTTCATTGAGGAGTTATGGCGTGGAAATAGACTGTGGTAATAGAGATTGACACAAGAAAAGGGAAAGGGGGATACCTAGTCCAACTAACCAACTGAATGCCTAAAACTGAAACGTGTCTTCGGCATTTAACCCAACCCCTCTGAATCAGAGAGGTGTGGGGGCTGCCTTAAATCGTCATCTACGTCTTAGGCACCCAGGGATCAGTGGGTTAACTGCCTTGCTCAGGGGCAGAATGACAGATTTTTGCCTTGTCCACGTGGAGATTTGATCCAGCAACCTTTCAAGAGAGAAGGTGGTGGAGGAGGGAGGAAGAAGGGCTCAAATAGAGAAGCGGGGGGGAAGAAGGGCTCAAACAGGGAAGAGGGGGGAAGAAGGTCTCAAAATGAGAAGCAGGGAGGAAGAAGGGCTAAGGTAGAGAAGCGGGGGGATGGCTCAAATAGAGAAGGTGGGAAGAAGGGCTAATAAAGAGGAGCGGGGAGGAAGAAATGCTTAAATTGATAACAAGGGAAGAAGAAGGGCTCAGATAGAGAAGTGGGGGGAAGAAGGGTTTAGATAGAGGGGAGGAAGAAGGCTCAAAAAGAGAAGAGGGGAGAAAGAAGGCTCAAAAAGAGAAGAGGGGAGGAAGAAGGGCTCAAAAAGAGAAGAGGTGCAGATGAAGGGCTCAAATAGAGAAGAGGGGAGGGAGAAGGGCTCAGGTAGAGAAGTGGGGGGAAGAAGGGTTTAGACAGAGGGGAGGAAGAAGGGCTCTCACGTCAGCCCGCTCCTCCGCACACTCCACTGGCTTCCAGTTGAAGCTCGCATCTGCTACAAGACCATGGTGCTTGCCTACGGAGCTGTGAGGGGAATGGCACCTCCGTACCTTCAGGCACTGATCAGGCCCTACACCAAAACAAGGGCACTGCATTCATCCACCTCTGGCCTGCTGGCCCCCCTACCTCTGAGGAAGCACGGTTCCCGCTCAGCCCAGTCAAAACTGTCCGCTGCTCTGGCACCCCAATGGTGGAACAAGCTCCCTCACGACGCCAGGACAGCGGAGTCAATCACCACCTTCCGTAGACACCTGAAACCCCACCTCTTTAAGGAATACCTGGGATAGGATAAAGTAATCCTTCTAACCCTCCCCCCACCCCCCCAAAAAAGATATAGATGTACTATTGTAAAGTGGTTGTTCCACTGGATATCATAAGGTGAATGCACCAATTTGTAAGTCGCTCTGGATAAGAGCGTCTGCTAAATGACGTAAATGTAAATGTAAAAAATAGAGAAGTGGGGGGGAAGAAGGGCTCAAATAGAGAAGAGGGGGGGAAGTAGGGCTCAAATAGAGAAGTGGGGGGGGAAGAAGGGTTCAGATAGAGAACAGGGGAGGAGAAGGGTTCAGATAGAGAACAGGGGGGGAGAAGGGTTCAGATAGAGAACAGGGGAGGAGAAGGGTTCAGATAGAGAACAGGGGAGGAGAAGGGTTCAGATAGAGAACAGGGGAGGAGAAGGGTTCAGATAGAGAACAGGGGGGGAGAAGGGTTCAGATAGAGAACAGGGGAGGAGAAGCGTTCAGATAGAGAACAGCGGAGGAGAAGGGTTCAGATAGAGAACAGGGGAGGAGAAGGGTTCAGATAGAGAACAGGGGAGGAGAAGGGTTCAGATAGAGAACAAGGGGGAGAAGGGTTCAGATAGAGAACAGGGGAGGAGAAGGGTTCAGATAGAGAACAGGGGAGGAGAAGGGTTCAGATAGAGAACAGGGGAGGAGAAGGGTTCAGATAGAGAACAGGGGAGGAGAAGGGTTCAGATAGAGAACAGGGGAGGAGAAGGGTTCAGATAGAGAACAGGGGGGAGAAGGGTTCAGATAGAGAACAGGGGAGGAGAAGGGTTCAGATAGAGAACAGGGGGGGAGAAGGGTTCAGATAGAGAACAGGGGAGGAGAAGGGTTCAGATAGAGAACAGCGGAGGAGAAGGGTTCAGATAGAGAACAGGGGGGAGAAGGGTTCAGATAGAGAAGAGGGAAAAGGGGACATAGTAAAATCATTGAGGTGAGGGAAAGAATAACTGAGTGAGCTTTTCTGATTTTGAGCTGAGGAGTTTGCTCTTTACAGGGGCCTGAGTTCAAATCACTAGTTTCACCTCTTTCCACTCGCATCTGTCAGAGAGTCCATCTCGGTTGGACACATCGATGCAGAGTGAATGAAACTCTTCAGAATATACCGCGCACTATAATTATAGGTTGCCACCATCGGCCCTATCCATTCAAGTGACTGGTGTAATTGGTTGGAGAGAATCCAAAGAGGACAGCTTCTCAACTTGAGGGGTATGGTAGGTGCTATCCTTTGGTGGGTTTCGTGAAAGGAATAATAAGCTCTTGACAATGACTTTTCTCTGGATTTATTCAGCTTTAAAAATAATATTCTCCTTTTTCTCTTCTGTGTGAGATGATTGAAGAGAGAGGACAACCATCAGTGACATTTAAAACTACATTTGTTGCATATTTCACTTTGAATGAGGGATTCAACCCTGCAAACGAACACCATCACTAGCACGGATTTAGATGTGATTTAGTCCATGCTTTCAGTAAAAAGACTGAACTTTGCAAAATGCACAAACACATTATCTATCAATATGGGTTGAAACATTGATCAAGTCAAACAAAATGTTATTTGTCAAATTAAATGTTATAAGCCCTTCACCAACAATGCAGTTTTATGAAGAAAAAATGGTGTTAAAATATTTCCAAAAATAAACTGAAGTAAAAAATATATAAAAAAATGCTTCCTTCGGAGCAGCAATAAAACAGTAGCGAGGCTATATACAGCGGGTACCAGTACAGAGTCAATGTCCGGGGGGACAGGTTAGTTGAGGTAGTTAAGACCATATGTGCATGTAGAGGTAAAGTGACTATGCATGGATAGTAAACAGAGAGTAGTAGCAGCAGTGGGGGGTGGGGACAATACAAACAGCCCGGGTGGCCATTTAATTAGCTGTTCAGGAGTCTTATGGCTTGGGCTAGAAGCTGTTAAGAAGCCTTTTGGACATAGACTTGGCACTCTGGTATCACTTGCCATGCGGTAGCAAAGAGAACAGTCTATGACTAGGGTGGGCCTTTTGAGCATTCCTCTGACACCACCTGGTATAGAGGTCCTGGATGGTGGGAAACTTGGCCCCAATGATGTACTGGGCCGTACACACCACCCTCTGTAGTGCCTTGCGGTTGTAGGCCGAGCAGTTGCCACACCAGGCGGTGATGCAACCAGTCAGGATGCTCTCGATGGTGCAGCTGTAGAACTTTATGAGGATCTGAGGACCAATGCCAAATATTTTCAGTCTCCTGAGGGGGAATAGGCGTTGTCGTGCCCTCTTCACGACTGTCTTGGTGTGTTTGGATCATGACAGTGGACACCAAGGAACTTGAAGCTCTAAACCTGCTCCACTACAGTTGATGAGAATGGGGGCATGCTTGGTCCTACTTTTTCTGTAGTCCACAATCATCTCTTTTGTCTTGATCAAGTTGAGGGAGAGGTTGTTATCCTGGCACCACACTGCCAGGTCTCTGACCTCCTCCCTATAGGCTGTCTCATCATTGTCGGTAATCAGGCCTACCACTGTTGTGTCGTCTGCCAACTTAATGATGGTGTTGGAGTCTTGCTTTGCCATGCAGTCATGGGTGAACAGGGAGTACAGGAGTGGACGCACCCCTGAGCGGATGAACCCGTGAAGGGCCCCTGTGTTGAGGATCAGCATGGCAGATGTGTTGTTACCAACCCTTACAACCTGGGGGCGGCCCGTCAGGAAGTCCAGGATCCAGTGGCAGAGGGAGGCATCTAGTCCCAGGGTCCTTAGCTTAGTGATGAGTTTTGAGGGCACTATGGTGTTGAACGCTGAGCTGTAGTCAATGAATAGCATTCTCACGTAGGTGTTCCTTTTGTCCAGGAGGGTAAGAGCAGTGTGGAGTGCAATAGAGATTGCATCATCTGTGGATCTGTTGGGACGGTATGAGATTTAGAGTGGGTCTAGGGTTTCTGGGATAATGGTGTTGATGTGAGCCATGACCAGCCTTTCAAAGCACTTCATGGCTACAGATGTGAATGCTACGAGTCGGTAGTCATTTAGGCAGGTTACCATGGTGCTCTTGGGCACAGGGACTATGGTGGTCTGCTTGAAACATGTTGGTATTACAAAATCGGTCAGGTTGAAAATGTCAGTGAAGACACTTGCCAGTTGGTCAGCGCATGCTCGAAGTACACGTACTGGTAATCCATCTGGCCCTGCGGCCTTGTGAATGTTGACCTGTTTAAAGGTCTTACTCACATCGGTTACGGAGAGCGTGATCACACAGTCGTCTGGAACAGCTGATGCTCACATGCATGCTTCAGTGTTGCGTGGCTTGAAGTGAGCATAGAAGATATTTAGATCATCTGGTAGGCTTGTGTTACTGGGCAGCTTGCAGCTGTGCCTCCCTTTGTAGTCCGTAATAGTTTGTAAGCCCTGCCACATCCGACGAGTATCGGAGCCGGTGTAGTACGATTCAATCTTAGTCCTGTATTGACGCTATGCTTGTGTGATGGTTCGTCGGAGGGCATAGCAGGAATTCTTATAACCGTCCGGGTTAGAGTCCCGCTCCTTGAAAGCGGCAGCTCTACCCTTTAGCTCAGTGCAGATGTTGCCTGTAATCCATGGTTTCTGGTTGGGGTATGTACTGTACGTACCGTGTGTGTGGATGACATCATCGATGCACTTATTGATAAAGCCAGTGACTGATGTGGTGTACTCCTCAATGCCTTCGGAAGAATCCTGGAACATATTACAGTCTGTGCTAGCAAAACAGTCCTGTAGCTTAGCATTTGCGTCATATGACCACTTCCTTATTGAGCGAGTCACTGGTACTTCCTGCTTTAGTTATTGCTTATTAGCAAGAAACAGGAGGATAGAATTATGTCAAGATTTGCCAAATGGAGGGCGAGGGAGAGCTTTGTACGCATCTCTGTGTGTGAAGTAAAGGTGGTCTAGAGTTTTTTTTAATATTCTGGTTGCACATTTAACATGCTGGTAGAAATGAGGTAAAACGGATTTGTTTCCCTGCATTACAAACCCCGGCCACTAGGAGCGCCGACTCTGGATGAGCATTTTCTTGTTTGCTTATGGCCTTATACAGCTCGTTGAGTGCCGTCTTAGTGCCAGCATCGGTTTGTGGTGGTAAATAGACAGCTACGAAAATATAGATGAAGACTTGGTCAGTAGTACACCAATGATTCACACATCTGGCAATCACATAATCTTTACACAATAATGTTCTTATATCTTGAATGAGATAGAGGGTATGCACCTTGATACACTACATGACCAAAAGTATGTGGACACCTGTTCATCGAACATCTCATTCCAAAATCATGGGCATTAATATGGAGTTGGTCCCCCCTTTGCTGTTATAACAGCCTCCACCCTTCTGGGAAGGCTTTCCACTAGATGTTGGAACATTTCTGTGGGGACTTGTTTCCATTCAGCCATAAGAGCATTAGTGAGGTCGGGCACTGATGTTGGGTGATTAGGCATGGCTCGCAGTCGGCATTCCAATTCATCCCAAAGGTGTTCGATGGGATTGAGGTCAGGGCTCTGTAGGCCAGTCAAGTTCTTCCACACCAATCTTGCCAAACCATATCTCTATGGATCTCCCTTTGTGCACTAAGGGGCCTAGCCTGAACCATGAAAAAAAAACCCAACCCATTACTCCTCCTCCAAACTTTACAGTTGGGACTACGCATTCATATAGGTAGCGTTCTCCTGGCATCCGCCAAACCCAGACTCGTCAGTAGGACTGCCAGATGGTGAAGTGTGATTCATCACTCCAGAGGATGTGTTCCACTGACCCAGAGTCCAATGGCGGTGAGCTTTACACCACTCAAGCCGACGCTTGGCATTGCGCATGGTGATCCTAGTCTTGTGTGCGGATGCTCGGCCATGGAAACCCATTTCATGAAGCTCCCAACGAACAGTTATTGTGCTGACGTTGCTTCCAGAGGCAATTTGGAACTCGGTAGTGAGTGTTGCAACCGAGGACAGACTACTTTTACGTCCTATGCTCTTCAGCACTGTGAGCATGTGTGGCTGACCACTTCATAGACGTTTCCATTTCACAATAGAAGCACTTGAATAGGTGCAGCTCTAGCAGGGCAGAAATTTGACGAACTGACTTGTTGGAAAGGTGGCATCCTATGACTGTGCCACGTTGAAAGTCACTGAGCTCTTCTGTAAGGCCATTCTACTTCCAATGTTTGTCTATGGAGATTGCAATGCTTTGTGCTCAATTTTATACACCTGTCAGCAACAGATGTGGCTGAAATAGCAGAATCGACTAATTTAAAGGGGTGTCTGAATACTTTTGTTTATATACAGTGCATTCGGAAGGTATTCACACCCCTTGACTTTTTCCACATTTTGTTACGTTACAGCCTTATTCTAAAACGGATGAAATTGTTTAAATTTTTTTCTCATCAATCTAAACACAATACCCCATAATGACAAAATGAAAACGGGTTTTTAGTATTTTTTTACACATTGATAAAAAAATGTTTATATATAAAAAAAAATATATATATATATATTTCTTATTTACATAAGTATTCGGACCCTTTGCTATGAGACTCAAAATTGAGCTCAGGTGCATCCTGTTTACATTGATCCTCCTTGAGATGTTTCTACAACTTGATTGGAGTCCACCTGTGGTAAATTCAATTGATTGGACATGATTTGGAAAGGCACACACCTGTCTATATAAGGTCCCATAGTTGACAGTGCATGTCAGAGCAAAAACCAAACCATGAGGTCGAAGGAATTGTCCGTAGAGCTGCGAGACAGGATTGTGTCAAAGCACAGATCTGGGGAAGGGCACAGAAAAATGTATGTAGCATTGACAGTCCCCAAGAACACATTGGCTTCCTAGAGCTGGCTGGCTGGCCAAACTGAGCAATCGGGGCGAAGGACCTTGGTCAGGGAGGTGACCAAGAACCTGATGGTCACTCTGACAGAGCTCCAGAGTTCCTCTGTGGAGATGGGAGAAACTTCCAGAAGGACAGCCATCTCTGCAGCACTCCACCAATCAGGCCTTCATGGTAGAGTTGCCAGATGGAAGCCACTCCTCAGTAAAAGGCACATGATGGCCAGCTTGGAGTTTGCCAAAAGGCACCTAAAGGACTCTCAGACCATGAGAAACCAGATTCTCTGGTCTGATGAAACCAAGATTGAACTCTTTGGCCTGAATGCTAAGCGTTACGTCTGGAGGAAACCTGGCACCATCATCATACTGTAGGGATGTTTTTCAGCATCAGGGACTGGGAGACTAGTCAGGATCGAGGGAAAGATGAATGGAGCATAGTACAGAGATCCTTGATGAAAACCTGCTCCAGAGCACTCAGGACCTCAGACTGGGGTGAAGGTTCACCTTCCTAACGGGACGGCGACCCTAAGCAGATATCCAAAACAACGCAGGAGTCGCTTCAGGACAAGTCTCTGAATTTCCTTGAGTGGCCCAGCCAGAGCCCGGACTTGAACGCGATTGATCATTTCTGTTGAGACCTGACAATAGCTGTGCTCCTCATCTAACCGGACAGAGCTTGAGAGGACCCGCAGAGAAGAGTGTGAGAAATACAAGTGTGCTAAGCTTGTAGTGTCATACCCAAGAAGACTTATTTGGCTCTTTTGCTCTAATTGCAGCCAAAGCTGCTTCAACAAAGTACTGAGTAAAGGGTCTGAATACATATTTAAATGTGATATTTTTTATGTGTTTTTATTTTGTCATAATGGGGTATTGTGTGCAGATTGATGAGGGGAAAAAATGATTTAATCCTTTTTAGAATAAGTCTGTAAGGTAACAAAATGTGGAAAAAGTGAAGGGGTCTGAATACTTTCTGAATGCACTGTATTGTGTATATCTCAGTGTCGACGAGAAGTGGTTCCGTAGACCATGAGTGTGTCTTTTTACTTATCATCAATATTACTGATGCATGAATGTCTGAAGGCTGTTTTTGGTTCTTGATTGATTTCTCAATCCAGAAACATTCAACATGAAATTGAATTACATTTCTCTTCTGAACATTAAACATATTGTAGCAACATTATGATACTGGTAACTTGTTAGTTATCTGAAAATGTGCTATATTGTTTCAACTAATGTCTGAACGAATGAGGCCAGTTTTAAACTGTTAAAGCTTGAATCCTTATTTGAAACAATAAGAAAGCGGGCCTCTGTTTTGGTAAAAAGCTGAGGGCTGGGCCTGGAGAAATGTAACCACTCTCAAAATCATAGACAGAGCTAATGATGCAAGGACTGAGCATCCATGATATCAACATTATATGTTTTAAGGCTACACAGTATTTGTTTACATTTACATTTTTTACAAACAGAGTGAAACAAGCTTATATTTTGTGCTCCGATGGGGTACGACAGTTGAACTCAGCTCATGAAGAATTTATAAGATATATTCTTCAGGAATCAATGGGCATATAATGAATTAATCATTAATATATCATTAAAAAAGTCAAACTCAATGTAGCAACCAAGGATTCTATCTTTTTCTAGGCAAAGGTCTCCATATAAGTGAAAGAATGTTTCTCACTTTGCTTATTTTCCTCGAGGCAGAGCACACTGTCCTTGTGCAAAAAAATTATGATTTCTTCAGATATCCTGTTGGGTTTGAGCTATCTGTGGAGATAGACAAAAGGTTTGCTGACAATAAAGGTTTTCAATGTGAGTCACATGACAGGCTTCAGTTGTTTCCTTTGAACAATGTCCTTCTCATCCAAAGAAAAATAATGTACAGTGAGCTTAAAGTATTGGGACAGTGACACATTTTTTGTTGTTTTGACTCTGTACTCCAGCACTTTGAATTTTAAATGATACAATGACGATGAGGTTAAGTTGCAGACTGTCAGTTTTAACTTGAGGGTATTTTCATCCATATCAGGTGAAATGTTACGAAATTACAGCACTTTTTGTACAAAGTCTCCCCATTTTAGGGGATCAAAAGTATGTACATAAAGTGTTATAATTACTAAACGGTTCACTCGATATGGATGAAAATACCCGCAAATTAAAGCTGACAGTCTGCACAAAAGTATGTGGACACCTCTTCAAATTACTGGATTCTGCTATTTCTGCCACACCCGTTGCTGACAGATGTATAAAATCGAGCACAAAGACATGAAATCTCCATAGACAAACATTGGCAAAAGAATGGCACATACTGAAGAGCTCAGTGACTTTCAACATGGCAACGTCATAGGATGACATCTTTCCAACAAGTCATTTAGTCAAATGTTTGCCCTGCTTGATCTGCCCCGGTCAGCTGTAAGTGCTGTTATTGTGAAATGGAGACGTCTAGGAGCAACAACGACTCAGCCGCGAAGTGGTACTCCACACAAGCTCACAGAATGGGACCGACGAGTGCTGAAGCCTGTAGTGCATTAAAATCGTATGTCCTCGATTGCAATACTCACTACCGAGTTCCAAACTGCCTCTTGAAGCCACGTCAGCACAAAAACTGTTAGGGAGGCCAGGAGAACGCTACTTGCCCGAATGCATAGTGCCAACTGTAAAGTTTGGTGGAGGAAGAATAATGGTCTGGGGCTGTTTTTCATGGTTCGTGCTAGGCCCCTTAGTTCCAGTTAAGGGAAATCGTAATGCTGCAGCATACAATGACATTGTAGAAGATTCTGTGCTTCCTGTTTCAGCATGACAATGGCCCCATGCACAAAGGTCCATACAGAAATGGTTTGTCGAGATCGGTGTGGAAGAACTTGACTGGCCTGCACAGAGCCCTGACCTCAACCCCATCAAACCCCTTTGGGATGAATTGGAACACCGACTTCTGGAAATCCTTGCCAGAAGAGTGGAGGCTGGTAAAGCAGCAAAGGTGGGACCAACTCCATATTAATGCCCATGATTTTGGAATGAGATTTTTGACAAAGAGGTGTCCACATACTTTTGGTCATGTTTTGTAATAGTCGCTGTATCATTTCAAATCCAAAGTGCTGGAGTACAGAGCCAAAACAACAAAACATCTGTCACTGTCCCAATACTTTTGGAGCTCGCTGTATTTCCTGCACTAAACATTTTGTCCATAACCTAATGGATTTGTCAGATTTAATAATACCAGGGTCGATGTCCATGGAATGACCTCAAAGTACTTTTGTCCAATCAAAAATAATTTGAAGTACGTCATAATATTGGGATACAGGAGAACAATGACGTTAGTATTCAGAAGGACATTTCTTTTCTTTTTTTCTCTCAATTACATGAATGGTAGACAGTGGATGTAAAAAGTACATTCATTATTATTTTGATGTGCATCTGCACTCTCCTTTTTAAAACTTTTTTGTGTAAGGGTGAAATGGTAAGATCAGTACAAAATAATAAGCTACCCTTGCTTTCCAACCACATGCATTAAAAGTGAAGCAAACTGAAAATATACAGCAGCTCTTGGAGGACAATATGCATTTATTAGCAAAACAAATACACCAATGCTTTAAACATCTGATTCTGGCCAGGCAAAGGCTAGACAGACCTTTTAAGAACACCCGCTACTTGCCTCAGTCCACGAGCCAGACACGCTCACGCAGTCCAAATACACTGCTTTTCTAACTTTTTTTCAGGCTTTTATTTACCTCTTAGTCTTCACACAGTGAAAATATTTTCTCTAAAAGTACATGTATCAACATTTTCAGAAGGTACTGTGGTGCAACAAAGATTCATCAAATGCAACTTCATGACTAAATTGCGGCAAACAATGTTAAATTCAGTCGTGTCGCTGCTTTGCCCATATTCGGATTGATAATAGCGGTAATGTACTATTATTATCTTTTGATACACCTTAGAATGCAAGGTTTCGATTTTTTTCAACCTCCATTGAAACACAGCAAGATCATAATCACTCATTTCATGTATTCTGAGGTGGCTAAATTAACCTTGCAAGGATGACGTCTTCCCCCGAGGAGTGGGATATTGATCTTGCACTGTAAGAGCTGCTCCTGACCTTTGACCTTTTAAGCTGCAGGTGTGCATGGGAGTATGTGGCGTGGCTATGATCTGTCTGTGAGGGCGTTGCAGTGGTCCAACCAATAAATTGCCTGCTGCCTTCAGCCATGGAAAATGGAGTCCGAGATCATGTGGGATTACCATTGTTTCACTGCAATACATGATAGGCCCCTCTCAACACCGTGGGAGCCAATATTAGTCCATTCAGCACCAGCTGGGTTGGACATGGCTAAAGGTGATGGCGTATCTCTTTTTTACTAACTTCCTTTATCGTTCTCTTTCATATGACAGATAGAATTCTTGTTTACTAATATGTTGTGTATGGAGACTGGGTTTGGAAAGGTATTGGGCTGGGTTTAGAAAGGTATTGGGCTGGGTTTGGAAAGGTTTTGGGCTGGGTTTGGAAAGGTTTTGGGCTGGGTTTGGAAAGGTTTTGGGCTGGGTTTGGAAAGGTTTTGGACTGGGTTTGGAAAGGTATTGGGCTGGGTTTGGAAAGGTATTGGGCTGGGTTTGGAAAGGTATTGGGCTGGGTTTGGAAAGGTTTTAGGTTGGGTTTGGAAAGGTATTGGGCTGGGTTTGGAAAGGTTTTAGGTTGGGTTTGGAAAGGTTTTGGGCTGGGTTTGGAAAGGTTTTGGACTGGGTTTGGAAAGGTATTGGGCTGGGTTTGGAAAGGTTTTGGGCTGGGTTTGGAAAGGTTTTAGGTTGGGTTTGGAAAGGTATTGGGCTGGGTTTGGAAAGGTTTTGGACTGGGTTTGGAAAGGTATTGGGCTGGGTTTGGAAAGGTTTTGGACTGGGTTTGGAAAGGTTTTGGACTGGGTTTGGAAAGGTATTGGGCTGGGTTTGGAAAGGTTTTGGGCTGTGTTTGGAAAGGTTTTGGGCTGGGTTTGGAAAGGTTTTAGGTTGGGTTTGGAAAAGTTTTGGGCTGGATTTGAAAAAGTTTTGGGCTGGATTTGGAAAGGTTTGAGGCTGGGTTTGGAAAGGTATTGGGCTGGGTTTTGAAAGGTTTTGGGCTGGATTTGGAAAGGTTTGAGGCTGGGTTTGGAAAGGTTTTGGGCTGGGTTTGGAAAAGTATTGGGCTGGGTTTGGAAAGGTTTTGGGCTGGGTTTGGAAAAGTATTGGGCTGGGTTTGGAAAGGTTTTGGGCTGGGTTTGGAAAGGTATTGGGCTGGGTTTGGAAAGGTTTTGGGCTGGGTTTGGAAAAGTATTGGGCTGGGTTTGGAAAGGTATTGGGCTGGGTTTGGAAAGGTATTAGGCTGGGTTTGGAAAGTCGTATGTGCCCAGACTCTAAAATTATGTTATCATAATTTAAAGGACATACTCTGAAGGAGTCTAGGAGACGATGTGAGATGTAATTTCCATGATTAGGCCCAAGCTCTCTTTGGAGTCCATCAATTTCTCACAGTCTGTCAACTGTCTTTGTAGTCCTGTAGGAGAGACTACAGTACACTGATGGGTAACAATCCATAACTGTCAAACCCAGATTTCTCATTTTCAGAATTATTATTCAATTGCTAAGTTTTATTAAATGCAGATAATACCATTGTGAGGTGAACTTTTTCTTTTTGCATCTGCTGTGATTCACAGATAGTCTGTACCTGACCATCTCTAACTTATTTCTGGAGGCACATTTATTTTCAAACCTAGATTGTTTGCTTTTTAGTGAGCTCCTTTGTGCTTTCTGTGGCATCACTAACCATTTCTGAGTAAACAAGCTGACTGGCCCATTATGGCCCATTACATCCTGTAAATGAAAAGACAAAACCTAAGAATATGGTCTGTAACAGTGTGATTGTGTGTATGGGAGAGTGGGCATGGAAATCAATTGTTGCAGCTAATGCATTCTCCACACTGCTTTCTCTGAAGTATGTGGAGTGGAGGGAGTTAATATTTGATTCTATAATCAGCAGTCCTGTGGCATGACCTGTTCTTTACTGATTTAAAAACCTGGCTGACAAGTCATCTGGACTGTTGATTCTTAAATTGAGTGTCAACTCCCTCCATCCAGGATATGCTGCTCGGCAAACCATTTACTTCTTCTAAGAGCACAGTGACCTACCTTCCATAGTTATTGACTTCCATTCTTTCATGGATCACAACTGAACACGTCCTTAAAAGGATCCAGTCTGTCTAGGCATGCATCTTACATGTGTACGATAAGCTCTGTCTGACACGAGAGAAAGGCTCTTTATGCGGAGTTGTGACAGATGCTGTATGGGTATTGTGTTTTTGCATTCACTTTTGACCTTTCAAATATTTTATTTTCTGTCTGTTGTTCTGGGATTACTACTTAGATGTGTAGTATGTGTGTAGTATGTGTGTATTGCCATTATTAAAATTAAAAAAAGCAGTAAACATTTTCCAGCTCGCTCTAGACACAGTCCATTGTGGTTTTTCATCTGTGCTACATTATTTTCATGACTCATTCCAAGCTTTGATTCTTTGCAAGCTTTAAATCCTTCAGAGGCCTCTTGTGTTGAGCAGACAGACTGTGCTTCACAAGTCTCAGCACAGAACCAAACAATATCACACACCAAAACAACACAACCACAGGTTTTAGCCACATAAATCCACTCACATTGCAATGCGCCTATGGATTCATCATTAACCCTCTCAACCAGTTACAGCCAACTGGGCAAAAAACAGTTTGAATCAACATTGTTTTCACATCATTACAACAACAAAAAATTATTGTGATGACGTTGAATCAATGTGGAAAACTGATTGGATTTTCAAAAAGTTATCATATAACCTATATATAACCTAAATCCAATGACATGGTGACATTCCTTGTTGATTTCCCATTTTAATTCGTTAGTTGACAACTAAACCAAAATGTAATCAAAACTAGACGTTGAAATGATATCTGTGCCCAGTTAGAGGTGTGTGGCTTGACCTAAATGTAACTAAAGAAAAGTGCCAAAATAAGGAATGCAGGGAAAAATGCTGCCAGGGTTCAATTCATCATTGAAATAGTGAGCATGGTGGAAGTATCCATCTCTTTTCATGGGCATTTGTAACAGTAGCATGCCAGCATTGCAACGAGAGGCTTGATCGATCTGCCAGAGGCTTCATGGTATTGCGCTGCAGAGAGACCTGGTCGTCAGTCATCGCGCAAACCAGGCGGAGGGTCCTGCACTGTGTTGGCAGGCCCGCCCTTTGTTCGCCACTGTGGGATTGCTCCTTTTCAAATATTAAACACAAATGGAGGGAAAATAGTGGAGTCTCACCTTTGTATGTGTCAAATAAGTTGAGTTTGATGGAACCCGGCCATCTTAGAGGCATTGTGCCAAGCATTGTGCAAAGCATTGTGCCAAGCAGAGTTTTTCTGAACCAGGGTGCTTGTTAATGTTGGACCATTATATTTAAATTCCTATGAAAATTGGCTTCAGCATTTACATGTTGGGTTGTAGACTACCTTAGTCCCTTTTGACACCATTGTGTGTCTGACCCTGTATGCTAGGCATAGTGCTTTGTTGCTCTGTACTTCTGATTGGTAATGAAAAGTAGTGAATCAATTCAGTGATTGTTTTCATTTGACTTATACAGCATCCTGTCAGTAAGGCTCAAATATCACAGATAATCATAACCTCCAAAATAACTTCAGGGTTAAGCATGCCTGCGAGTGTTCAGCTGAGTTAAGCCTGACAGATATATCCAGTGGTGGGAGGGAGCCTTGAGCTGCAGCTTCGTTCTCCTCTCCCTCTACCACACACTCTCTGCCAGCTTCATTAGAATTCTGCTGCTCCAGGTGTCCTAATCTACTGATAAAGCAAAGCTCATAATCCATCAAAAGAAATGCCAGGGCTAACAGTTCCGTTTACCTTTGAGGAATCAGCTTTTGACAAATTGTCTTTTTTTTTCAACTTTTTTTTTTAACTTTGACTGGTTAAACTATTTGGCTCTTTTGTAAATCAAATCAAATGTTTTGGGCTATCGAGTGGCACAGCGGTCTAAGGCACTGCATCTCAGTGCAAGAGGTGTCACTACAGTCCCTGGCTTGAATCCAGGCTGTTTTACATCCGGCCATGATTGGGAGTCCCATAGGGTGGGGCAAAACTGGCCCAGCGTTGTCCGGGTTTGGCCGGGGTAGGCCGTCATTTTAAATAAGATTTTGTTCTTAATTGACTTGCCTAGTTAAATAAAATAAATAAATACACATATTTAGCAGGTGTAGCAAAATACTTGTGTTTCTTGCTCCAACTGTGCAGTAGTATCTAACAAATCACACAACAATCTAAAAGTAAAAGAACGGACTTAAGAAATAAATACATTTCTTAAACATAAATATTAGGACGAGCAA
This sequence comes from Salmo trutta, assembly GCF_901001165.1. Lineage (NCBI taxonomy): Eukaryota > Metazoa > Chordata > Actinopteri > Salmoniformes > Salmonidae > Salmo > Salmo trutta. The sequence goes on along the minus strand of NC_042983.1, from coordinate 32,127,796 downwards.
TGTCAGAGTGGCATTGAATAAACACAGTAGAATAGAATACAGTACATGCATATGAGATGAGTAAGGCAGTATGTAAACATTATTAAAGTGGCTAGTGATTCCATGTCTATGTACGTACATAGGGCAGCAGTCTCTCAGGTGCAGGGTTGAGTAACCGGGTGGTAGCCGGCTAGTGATGGCTATTTAACAGTCTGAAGGCCTTGAGATAGAAGCTGTTTTTCAGTCTCTCAGTCCCAGCTTTGATGCACCTGTACTGACCTCGACTTCTGGATGATAGTGGGGTGAACAGGCCGTGGCTCGGGTGGTTAAAGTCCTTGATGATCTTTTTAGCCTTCCTGTGATATCAGGTGTTGTAAGTGTCCTGGAGGGCAGGCAGTGTGCCCCTGATGATGCATTGGGCAGACCGCACCACCCTCTGGAGAGGGTGCAATTGCCATACCAGGTGGTGACACAGCCCGACAGGATGCTCTCAACTGTGCATCTGTAAAAGTTTCTGAGGGTCTTAAGGGCCAAGCTGAATCTTTCAGCCTCCTGAGGTTGAAGAGGCACTGTTGCGCCTTCTTCACCACACTGTCTGTGTGGGTGGACCATTTCAGATTGTCAGTGATATGTACACCGAGGAACTTTAAGCTTTCCACCTTCACTGCGGTCCCGTCGCTGTGGATAGGGGCTCCCTCTGCTGTTTCCTCTGCTCTTTCCTGCACCTTTGTGGGGCCCCTGTGTTTAGGATCAGCGAAGTGGAGGTTTTGTTTCCTACCTTCACCACCTGGGGGCGGCCCGTCAGGAAGTCCAGGACCCATTTGCACAGGGTGGGGTTCAGACCCAGGGCTCCGAGCTTAATGATGAGCTTGGAAGGTACTATAGTGTTGAAGGCAGAGCTATAGTCAATGAACAGCATTCTGACATAGGTATTCCTCTTGTCCAGATGGGATACGGCAGTGTGCAGTGTGATAGCAATTGCATTGTCTGTGGATCTATTGGGGCGGTAAGCAAATTGAAGTGGGTCTAGCATGTCAGGTGAGGTAGAGGTGATAGGATCCTTAACTAGCCTTCATGATGACAGAAGTGAGTGCTACAGGGCGATAGTCATTTAGTTCAGTTACCTTTGCTTTCTTGGGTACAGGAACAATGGTGGCCATCTTGAAGCAAGTGGGGACAGCAAACTGGGATAGGGAGAGATTGAATATGTCCGCAAACACTCCAGCCATCTGGTCTGCGCATGCTCTGAGGATGCGGCTAGGTATGCCGTCTGGACCGGCAGCCTTGCGAGGGTTAACACATTTAAATGTCTTACTCACGTCGACCACAGAGAACAAGAGCCCACAGTCCTTGGGAGCAGGCATCGTTGGTAGCACTGTGTTATCCTCAATGCAGGTTATGGTGTTTAGCTTGTCAGGGAGCAAGACATTGGTGTCCGATGCAGATCTGATTAAAAGACACCATCTGACAGAATGATGCCTAGCTATCTCTCTCTGTTTCGTGTTTTGGTGGTGTGTGTGTGTGTGTGTGTGTGTGTGTGTGTGTGTGTGTGTGTGTGTGTGTGTGTGTGTGTGTGTGTGTGTGCGTGTGTGTGCGCGCTTATTTAACTTAGATGTATTGTAATTATATGTATGACGAATATTGTGTGATCCTACATGCACTAGCATATGGTGTCAATGCTTCTGTACCATTTTAGATATATTCAAATTTGCAGTCAACATACTGCATTACTCTTGTTGCTCAGGAGTAGTTTCACAACAACATAAATCAAGGATTTGTATATTGTGGAGAAATGGGTTGAGCCACAAGAATTACACTGATATATTGACCAAAGTCTAACCGAAGGTTTTGGCCACTATGCTCAGAGAGAGATATCAGTGGACCTTGCCTTGCGTTACGCCATATCTAGAGCCTCAAGGTGGCAAAGCAGACACATACTGGGAGATTGGCAGCCAGGTGAACTGTGAGCTGTTTTGACAGGTGTTCTCATATGAGCCCCCTCGGTCTACCGCTGAGCGTGGGGTGGAATTTGCCAGGCAATTTCTCAGGGCCCTGTGTGCTGAGTGACCTAGCATTTCACTGCTGATCGCAGAGACCCGGCCCAACGGCAATGCTCGACACATGGAGGATATACGAGCTCGATGGAGCGCTGCTCGCGTCGAGGCAATTTATAGCTCTCGGAGGCTGTGACGCGGAAAAATAGCTTGACGAATTCTTCCCAGGTCACCCCAAGGGAACAGGAGGGAGAAAGACGAGGAGAGGAGCTCTGGGGAAACGTGGTTGTTCGAAGAAGTGAAGGATGGCTGCTGCTATTTTCAGCCCTCCTTTGTCTTCTTCTGCCACTTGTTTGTACACATAGTAATGGCTTTGAGTTTGTGTGTGGCTTTGAACACATCTGTTATCGATGGTAAGTGAACAAAAGATGGAGAGGTTACAAAATGGGGTAGGGGGTGGTGGGATGCTGGGGTGGGGGGGTTGGATACAGGAGAGGCCTCAATGGATTGTAAACTGTAGATATGCAAAATGAATTGCAAATTGACACATAGACCCAAAGCACACTTAAATGTGGCTTCTTGATTTGTTAACATCATGGAAAGAAGTCACCTAATATTGTGAATCTCACAACATGGCTGCCTTATGTGTCACAGCCACCTGTGTACTAGATCAATGTCCATCACCCCCAACAGCTTGACATAGCAAGGATGCACACGTTTCAGACTAACTCAGTGGCCTTGTGGTTAGAGTGTCAGCCCTGATCCCCGGCCGAGTCATACCAAAGACTGTAAAAATGTGACTCAATGCATCTCTGCTTGGAACTCTGCATTAGGGAGATAGATTGGGGGTAAGACCCTGCCATAGACTAGCATCCTGTCAAGCTGCCTCATGCTACAGAAACAGGATATGGGCTCCTGCTCCTATGAGTCGTTCTGGCGCACACAAGCCAAAACTTGTGCAAGGTTACTTACTTTCAGGGTAAGGTTCAGAAGTAGGTACAGCATACTGTATGATAAATAGCAGTGACATATTGTAAAAACTGGCCTTTAACAAAGTATGATTCATAAAAGGTATCTCCACTCTTTATGGAGATACTCATCATGCTGGTCGGATGCTTATAGCCACGATTAAAACCAATGCAAATTAACGACCTGTGCACTGATGAAGTAGATTTTTAAAGGTCATTTACCAGACGTTCGTTGATATTGTGCTTGCCAAAATTGCTGTAGATCCCGCTTCAAACATAAATCACCTATAAGAGTCAATTGGAGTGACAACTTTGATCATCCTTCGATGGTTTGAATCTCTGCCAGTGTTCGTATATTTGTATTTGTTGTGTGCAAATACACTGTCAGATTTTCAGATTTGTCCATGAAAATCTCATAGTGCCTTGTGACAGAGCAGTATAATGATTCTTCAGACTTGCCCAGGAACTTTGCCTCTCATAAATGAGACAATAGTGTTTCCTTGTGGCATTCATTTACATCCTCTTTCCCTGAGACGGGGTGGTTGTGTACAGGCTGTTCTCTACAAGCATAACCTTTAAGAAAATCCGACATGGCAAAGGTGCAGAATAATTACATTTTCATTGCAAAAAATGCCTGCCGTCTGTAGCGAAGCTTAAATGTTTTTTAAAAAGGTGTCATATATTTTGCGACTATCACTTTACTCCTAGCTGTGACAATAGTGTTTTATTAAAGAAATCCTCCTTGGAATGTATTCAGTAAAAAGATAAATGAAATGGATTGAAATGCATTTAATCCGTGTCAATAGTAGAACCAACTGAAGCATGACCAGGTTTTATTTCTCATTATTGTTACCTTTATATTACGTTTCATTTTCAGAAAAACAGGCTTGAAATTGTTTGAAGTTGAAACCATCATTATTTAGATCATTTTTGTTCTGGTTATGCAGGCATGGGATGTATACTCTGAAACTTTTTGTTATTGTTTGTGTGTTTTGAATGACTCAATAGTCTGTGTAAATAGAGGCAATAATGTGGAACACCCAGAGCGATACATCAAAGGAAGCTTGTGTTCCTCTGTCCACAGACTTCTATATTAACTTCTGATTTGTTACAAATGTAATTTAAAAGCCCACACTGCAGACAGACCCCAAACCCCTTAAACAATAAAGATAAACAAACAGAAACACACCAACACTTTCTTGCAATTAAATGGATACTGTGCACACAAGCATGAACACTACTAACCCAGGGATACAAACGTACACAAACTATATCAAAGACACCCTCCCTCCGTCTTCTCCCTCCCTCCTCCCTGCGGCTTCTCCCTCCCTCCTCCCTGCGTCTTCACCCTCCCTCCTCCCTCCGTCTTCTCCCTCCCTCCTCCCTGCGTCTTCACCCTCCTTCCTCCCTGCGTCTTCACCCTCCCTCCTCCCTCCGTCTTCTCCCTCCCTCCTCCCTGCGTCTTCACCCTCCTTCCTCCATCCGTCTTCTCCCTCCCTCCTCCCTGCGTCTTCTCCCTCCCTCCTCCCTGTTTCTTCACCCTCCCTCCTCCCTCCGTCTTCTCCCTCCCTCCTCCCTGCGTCTTCTCCCTCCCTCCTCCCTCCGTCTTCTCCCTCCCTCCTCCCTCCGTCTTCTCCCTCCCTCCTCCCTGCGTCTTCACCCTCCTTCCTCCCCCCGTCTTCTCCCTCCCTCCTCCCTCCGTCTTCTCCCTCCCTCCTCCCTCCGTCTTCTCCCTCCCTCCTCCCCGCGTCTTCACCCTCCCTCCTCCCCGCGTCTTCACCCTCCTTCCTCCCTCCGTCTTCTCCCTCCCTCCTCCCTGCGTCTTCACCCTCCTTCCTCCCCCCGTCTTCACCCTCCCTCCTCCCCGCGTCTTCACCCTCCTTCCTCCCTCCGTCTTCATAATGCTATTGCTCTAGTCTACATCATCCCACTAAGGAGTTACTCATACAATTTATTTCCATGATGAAATACTGCACTTTTTTCCAAGACAGATAAAACAGCATGACACTCTACAAAATTCAGAATAAATAGCATGTTTAGTCTTGCTTATCTTTAACATCGGCATTAAAAATAAGCATTAAAAACAAGCATTACAAACAACCATTAAAACGTCACAGTTCTAAAAAACCCTACATAAGGAACTCTTAAATCTCTACAAAGGTTACATTTTACCCAACATCAGTAGGGCCAGCCAAGTGTTTTTGCTGACCACATGACCTGATTAGGAAGAACTCTGGGCCCTCTACCCCCCGCCCTATAGCCCCTGCCTTATACCCCCCTCCCTATACCCCCTGCCTATATTGCCTCCCTGTACCCCCCTTATACCCCCATCCCTATACCCCCCTTCCTATATCCCTCCCCCATATATCCCCCTTCCTATAACTTGTCCTCCCTATACCCCCTCCCTATACCTACTTCCTATACCCCCTCCCTATACCCTCCATGTCACTACCCTGCTCCAGGGACCTCCACTCCAGCTGATGATGTGGGGACCCAGCAGGTTGGCTTTACCCCACAGTCCCAGTGCCTTTGTGGGGAGGCAGCAGCAGGTTGACTACTTCCCCAGGTGTGTGCTCAGTGACAGCTTCTGGGGATATTTTGGAGGTAAACAAACCAAGACAGCCTATCTGCCTTCAAGCCTGTGAATAACTACGTTTTGAATAATAAATCCAACCCTCATACTCTTTTTAAACAGTGACAGTATGATAGAAAGTCTTGCTTATCTTTAACGTCTGAGTATAAAACAAACATTATAAACAAGCATTAAAAACAAGAATTACAAACAACCGTTAAAACATCACAGTTCTAAAAAAAACCTACATAAGGAACTCTTAAATCTCTACAAAGGTTATATTTTACCCAACATCACTAGGGCCAGCCAAGTGTTTTTACTGACCACATGACCTGATTAGGAAAAACCCTGGGCCCTATACCTCCTCCCTATACCCCCTCCCTATACCCCCATTCCTATATCCCGTCCTCCCTATACCCCCTCCCTATACCCTCCATGTCACTACCCTGCTCCAGGGACCTCCACTCCAGCTGATGATGTGGGGACCCAGCAGGTTGGCTTTACCCCACAGTCCCAGTGCCTTTGTGGGGAGGCAGCAGCAGGTTGACTACTTCCCCAGGTGTGTGCTCAGTGACAGCTTCTGGGGATATTTTGGAGGTAAACAAACCAAGACAGCCTATCTGCCTTCAAGCCTGTGAATAGCTACGTTTTGAATAATAAATCCAGCCCTCACACTCTGTTTCAACAGTGGCAGTCTGCTAGAAAGAAATGTGTGTGTGTTGTGTGTGCTTGTCTGTGTGCAGATGTGATGAATATGCTGGATATAGGCTTTAACGCCACTAAGCGATCATTTGACATCACTACAGTGGGTTATCAGTTTAAAAAATGTATTGGCACTTTCTTTAACTGATTTTGTCTTACATCTGTTAGAAACTGTTTTTTTAATGCTTTTGAACAGCCACACAGCAGTGACAAAAGTGTGTGACAGAACGAACTCACAAAGCGCGAGTGAGAGGCTTAAGCCTAGATAATATCTTAATGAAATGTTACTACGAAGGATCATCTGTATCTCCTAAGCACATCTATACACAAGCAGTAATCATTCAACTAATGATCTTTATTCTGAGGTAATAACTGACTATTGGCTCTTGTTCGTTTCATATACAAACAAGGCTTCAGTAAAAATAGACTTTGTAACACTGCTGGGAATAACTGTTTGGTATTGTTTATATTACAATGTAGTCATTTCAATTTGAGGCAGAGTTTATGGAGCAAATAGACTGCACTGTGAACATATTATATGTTTCATTGATACACTCCATCTTCTACTCAAAGTGACGTTACTCACGTCAATCTCCCGCATTGCCATATCATGATGAAAAAATTATCTCATTCTCTTGCTCTGAAGGTGTGCTGGAGACTATTTTGTTATTAAAACTTACTTAATCCACCCATGCAATCTTTGCTGATAATTTCCCATTACTGAGAAAGGCTCAACGGGGTGAAAAACATTGTCTCCTGATGCAATCACCAGGTAATAGGCAGATTAATGTTCCACTCAAAAATCATATAATGCATCTTCCAACCAGAGTGCTGTATTTTACAGCACTTTGCTGTTCAGTGTGGCTCTTGTGACATTTCCCTACAGTATATTTAAGAAAATGACATCCCCTTCGAAACACCCGTTAATAAAATAGCTTTTTGTTTGAAAAGGTCATTTTGAAACTGTAGTGGTCCAGTAGCTTGGTCAAGGTTTCAGAGACCAAGAGACCCCTACAGATATACAGTATGTTGTTCACACACTGCAGATAATAACATCCATATTCTATACATAACAGCCATATAAAACAATTGCCCAGATAAAACTATGATTGCCCAGAGAGCAACAATCATAGTAATCATAAAGTTGAACAGTTTACAATACATATTCACAACATTCAAAATGGTACCTAGTAAGCAAGTGGGTCAGGCAATCATGTGACAATCTTCAGAAAGCAATCATACACCTTGACTTTTTCCACATTTTTTTGTGTTAAAGACTGAATTTAAAATGCTTTCAATTGAGAAGGTTTTGTCACTGGCCTACACACAATACCCCATATTGTCGAAGTGGAATGATGTTTTTCAAAAATGTTACAAATTAATAAAACATTAAAAGCTTAAATGTCTTGAGTCAATACTACATGTATTCAACCCTTTGTTATGGCGAGTCTAAATAAGTTCAGGAGTGCTTCATAAGTCACATAATAAGACTTGTTCCTCGTGCAATAATAGTGTTTAACAGGATTTTTAAATCACTACCTCAACTCTGTACCCCATACATACAATTATCTGTAAGGTGCCTCAGTTGAGCAGTGAATTTCCAACACAGATTCAACCACCATGACCTGGGAGGCTTTCTAATGCCTTGTAAAGAAGGGCACCTATTGGTAGATAGGTAAAAATATAAAAAGCAAACATTTAATATGCCTTTGAGTATGGTGAAGTTATTAATTACACTTTGGATGGTGTATCAATACACCCATTCACTACAAAGATACAGGCGCCCTTCCTAACTCTGTTGCCGGTGAGGAAGGAAAACGCTCAGGGATTTCATCATGAGGCAAACGGTGACTTTAAAACAGTTACAGAGTTTAATGGCTGTGATAGGAGAAAACTGAGGATGGATCAACAACATTGTAGTAACTCCACAATACTAACAGGTAGCCTAGTGGTTAGAGCTTTGGGCCAGAAACTGAAAGGTTGCTGGATCGAATCCCAGAACTGATAATGTAAAAATAAGTTGTTCTGCCCCTGAGCAAGGCAGTCAACTCACTGATCACTGAGTGTTGAAGACATGGATGTTGATAATGGCAGCCCCCCGCACCTCTAGAATTGAGGGGTTTGGTTAAATGCGGAAGTCACCTTTCATTTGAATGCATTCAGTTGTACAGCTGACTAGGTATCCCCCTTTCCCTAATTGACGGTGAAAAGAAGGAAGCCTCTAAAGAATATGGCAAAGAAAATCTCTTTCTATCCTGAATACAAAGTGTTATGTGTACCATTTTCCATATTTTCAAGCATAGTGGAGTCTGTATCATGTTATAGGTATGGTTGTGATCGTTAAGGATTGGAGAGTTTATAAGGAGAAAAAATAAACAGAATGGAGATGAGCAAGGGCAAAATCCTAAGCACAGGAAAGATCCTGGGAGATTAATTCAGCAGGACAATAACCTAAAACAAAAGGCCAAATATACAGTTGAAGTCAGAAGATTACATACACTAAGGTTGGAATCATTAAAACTCATTTTTCAACCACTCCACAAATGTCTTGTTAACAAACTATAGTTTTGGCAAGTCGGTTAGGACATCTACTTTGTGCATTACACAAGTCATTTTTACCACAATTGTTAACAGACAGATTATTTCACTTATAATTCACTGTATCACAATTACAGTGGGTCAGAAGTTTACATACACTAAGTTGACTGTGCCTTTAAACAGCTTGGAAAATTCCAGAAAATTATGTAATGGATTTAGAAGCTTCTGATAGGCTAATTGACAACATTTGAGTCAATTGGAGCTGTACCTGTGGATGTATTTCAAGGCCTACCTTCAAACTCTGTGCCTCTTTGCTTGACATCATGGGAAAATCAAAAGAAATCAGCCAAGACCTCTGAATTTTTTTTTTGACTTCCACAAGTCTGGTTCATCCTTGGGAGCAATTTCCAAATGCCTGAAAGTACTACGTTCATCTGTACAAACATTAGCACGCAAGTATAAACACCATGGGACCACGCAGCCGTCATACCGCTCAGGAAGGAGACGTGTTCTGTCTCCTAGAGATGAACGTACTTTGGTGCGAAAAGTGCAAATCAATCCCAGAATAGCATCAAAGGACCGTGTGAAGATGCTGGAGGAAACAGGTATAAAAGTATCTACACTGCTCAAAAAAATAAAGGGAACACTTAAACAACACAATGTAACTCCAAGTTAATCACACTTCTGTGAAATCAAACTGTCCACTTAGGAAGCAACACTGATTGACAATACATTTCACATGCTGTTGTGCAAATGGAATAGACAACAGGTGGAAATTATAGGCAATTAGCAAGACACCCCCAATAAAGGAGTGGTTCTGCAGGTGGGGACCACAGACCACTTCTCAGTTCCTATGCTTCCTGGCTGATGTTTTGGTCACTTTTGAATGCTGGCGGTGCTTTCACTCTAGTGGTAGCATGAGACGGAGTCTACAACCCACACAAGTGGCTCAGGTAGTGCAGCTCATCCAGGATGGCACATCAATGCGAGCTATGGCAAGAAGGTTTGCTGTGTCTGTCAGCATAGTGTCCAGAGCGTGGAGGCGCTACCAGGAGACAGGCCAGTACATCAGGAGACGTGGAGGAGGCCGTAGGAGGGCAACAACCCAGCAGCAGGACTGCTACCTCTGCCTTTGTGCAAGGAGGAGCAGCAGAAGCACTGCCAGAGCCCTGCAAAATGACCTCCAGCAGGCCACAAATGTGCATGTGTCTGCTCAAACGGTCAGAAACAGACTCCATGAGGGTGGTATGAGGGCCCGACGTCCACAGGTGGGGGTTGTGCTTACAGCCCAACACCGTGCAGGACGGTTGGCATTTGCCAGAGAACACCGAGATAGGCAAATTCGCCACTGGCGCCCTGTGCTCTTTACAGATGAATGCAGGTTCACACTGAGCACGTGACAGACGTGACATAGTCTGGAGACGCCGTGGAGAAAGTTCTGCTGCCTGCAACATCCTCCAGCATGACCGGTTTGGCAGTGGGTCAGTCATGGTATGGGGTGGCATTTCTTTGGGGGGCCGCACAGCCCTCCATGTGCTCGCCAGAGGCAGCCTGACTGCCATTAGGTGCCGAGATGAGATCCTCAGACCATATGCTGGTGCGGTTGGCCCTGGGTTCCTGCTAATGCAAGACAATGCTAGACCTCATGTGGCTGGAGTGTGTCAGCAGTTCCTGCAAGAGGAAGTCATTGATGCTATGGACTGGCCCGCCCGTTCCCCAGACCTGAATCCAATTGAGCACATCTGGGACATCATGTCTCGCTCCCTCCACCAACGCCACGTTGCACCACATACTGTCCAGGATTTGGCGGATGCTTTAGTCCAGGTCTGGGAGGAGATCCCTCAGGAGACCATCCGCCACCTCATCAGGAGCACGCCCAGGCGTTGTATGGAGGTCATACAGGCACGTGGAGGCCACACACACTACTGAGCCTCATTTTGACTTGTTTTAAGGACATTACATCAAAGTTGGATCAGCCTGTAGTGTGGTTTTCCACTTTAATTTTGAGTGTGACTCCAAATCCAGACCTCCATGGGTTGATAAATTGGATTTCCATTGATTATTTTTGTGTGATTTTGTTGTCAGCACATTCAACTATGTAAAGAAAAAAGTATTTAAGAAGATTATTTCTTTCATTCAGATCTAGGATGTGTTGTTTAAGTGTTCCCTTTATTTTTTTGAGCAGTATATATCCACAGTAAAACGAGTCGTATGTCAACATAACCGTAAAGGCCGCTCAGCAAGGAAGAAGCCACTACTCCAAAACCGCCATAAAAAAGCCAGACCATGGTTTGAAACTGCACATGGGGACATCGTTATGTGGGGACATTGTTATGTTTGGAGGAAAAAGGGGGAGGCTTGAACACCATCCCAACCGTGAAGCACGGTGGTGGCAGCATCATGTTGTGGGGGTGCTTTGCTGCAGGAGGGACTGGTGCACTTCACAAAATAGATGGCATCATGAGGAAGAAAAATGATGTGCATATATTGAAGCAACATCTCAAGACATTAGTCTGGAAGTTAAAGCTTGGTCGCAAATTGGTCTTCCAAATGGACAATGAGCCCAAGCATACCTCCAAAGTTGTGGCAAAATGGCTTAAGGACAACAAAGGCAAGGTATTGGAGTGGCCATCACAAAGCTCTGACCTCAAGCCTATAAATTTGTAGGCAGAACTGAAAAAGCATGTACGAGCAAGGAGGCTTACAAACCTGACTCAGTTACACCAGCTCTGTCAGGAGGAATGGGCCAAAATTTACCCAACTTATTGTGTGATGCTTGTGGAAGGTTACCTGAAATGTTTCACCCAAGTTAAACAATTTAAAGGCAATGCTTCCAAATACTAATTGAGTGTATGTAAACTTCTGACCCACTGGGAATGTGATGAAAGAAATAAAAGCTGAAATTAATAAATCTCTCAACTATTATTCTGTGGTGATCCTAACTGACCTAAGACAGGGAATTTTTACTAGGATTAAATGTCAGGAATTGTGAAAAACTGAGTTTAAATGTATTTGGCTAAGGTGTATGTAAACTTCCGATTTCAACTGTATACTAGAGTTGCTTACCAAGAAGACAGTGAATGTTCCTGAGTGGCCGAGTTACAGTTTTGACTTAAATCTATTTGAAAATCCATGGCAAGACCTGAAAATGGTTGTTTAACAATGATCAACAACCAATTTGACACAGCTTGAATAATTTGAAAAAGAATAATGGGCAAATGTTGTGTTTTCCACACAATACAGGTGTGGAAAGCTCTTAGAGACTTACCCAGAAAGACTTACAGCTGTCATCATTGATAGGTGCTTATACAATGTATTGACTTAGGGGTGTGAATACTTAAGGAAATTAGATTTTTTTTGTATTTCATTTTCAATAAATTAGCAAAAAAATCTAAAAACATGTTTTCACTTTGTCATTATGGGTTATTGTGTGTAAATCTATTTAATACATTTTTTATTCAGGCTGTAACACAAACAAATGTCTTATAAGTCAAGGGGTATGAATACTTTCTGAAGGCAATGTATCTATTTAATGTTTGGAGAATTGCAAACTATAACCCGGAACATTTCATATACCATACTTTTATCTCCTTATTACGCTCCATAAAGTCTAGCAGCTTGTTTTACCTTGCGGGGAATGTACGTCAGAACAATGATGAATTAGCAGTGCAATGCACTGCAGACTCTGCTATCTTATCTTTTCATGGGCTATTTGAAACTTGTAGGTTCCTTATGCATCCAAATAAATCATTTCTTATCAAGGCACATAAAACATAGTGTGTGCTCAAAGCAGGACCATAGTCAATGGGGCCTTCTTGCAAATAGCGTATGAACAAGCCACTTTGCCCCCTGCTCAGAAAATAAAATAAAATAACCGGGCCTGAGTGCATCAGAAACAACACAAACAAATGCATTATGTAATGGTGTGTAGTTAACTATAATGTTACTTAAAGATCTCCATTAATGTGGCTTACTGTAAATGTATAGTGTAACCCATATCACAGCAATTCACAAATCCCATTTCTAGACACTTTGATGTTTTGACATTCTGGTCACTATGATTTTGACTTTGTGTTTGGGGCGTACGCGGTTTGAGCTTACATTTTTATCAACTTTTTAGGGGTGAAAATCAGTTTGAAGTTGATTACTTAATGAATGTCTAGCTAACTGTGTATTTATACATTTATATTTACTTCTGTGCTGAGGCCATCTTTCCAGTTGCATCGCTCTGCACATCCATCATGTAGCATTAACACCCTGATTCGTATGCTCTCTTCCTCTTCTCTGCGGACTCCAGTGCATTGACCTTCCCCTCAGTATCCTGGGTAAAATGCTGCGAGAGCTCCAATTGAGCACATCCTCCGCAGCCTGTTCAAGACTCCCTGAGGTGGCGTGGTTTTGAGAAGCAATTAATCGCCTTCGACATCCCTGACACTTTCATGTCAATCAGACAGAGAGACTCTAAACGGCTCCCGCTAGGAGCAAAGGAAAGAAGTGGGAATCAGGAAAGAAAGAAGCTTTTCCTCCTAGATTCATCTCCACATTCCTCAAGAACTTTCAACCTGGACCTGCTCAACAGCCTGTCTTCAGCATTTCTAAGGTCTAGAGAGATGTAGGGATAGAGAAATGGAGGGATGGTTTATGGGGGTAGGGGAGCTAAATCAGGAAGCAAACGCTCTATCACACCAGGAATCCCCCAAGATCACAATTCAAAAGCAATTCTATCAATGTCACAGCATGATTTATCACAGAAAAAATAACACAGATGAATTATCTCTGTATTGTGGACTGATTAAAGACAAGGAACTGTTCATAGGCTGTTAAAAGCTTGATTATTTCACTCACTCAGAGTAGGATGTAGCAAGTTAGATGGATTTCTGTAGTTCTGTGGAAAGGAATTTCCCAATGCTTTGTGCAGACAGAGCGGCACAGTTGGGTAGGGTTGTGGATTTACACTATGTGACGCAAAGTATGTGGACACCTGCTCGTCGAACATCTCATTCCAAAATTATGGGCATTAATATGGAGTTGGTCCCCCCTTTGCTGCTTTAACAGCCTTCACTCTTCTGGCAAGACTTTCCACTAGATATTGGAACATTGCTGGGAGGACTTGCTTCCATTCAGCCACAAGAGCATTAGTGAGGTCGGGCACTGATGTTGGTCGATTAGGCCTGCATCGCAGTCGGCGTTAAAATTCATCCCAAATGTGTTCTATGGGGTTAAGGTCAGGGCTCTGTGCAGGCCAGTCAAGTTCTTCCACACCAATCTCGACAAGCCGTTTCTGTATGGACCCTGCTTTGTGCACGGGGGCATAGTCTTTCTGAAACAGGAACGGGCCTTCCCCAAACTGTTGCCACAAAGTTGGAAGCACAGAATCGTCTAGAATGTCATTGTCTGCTGTAGCGTTAAGATTTCTCTTCACTGGATCTAAGGGGTGCACCCCGAACCATGAAAAACAGCACGAGACAATTATTTCTCCTCCACCAAACTTTACAGTTGGCACTATGCAATGGGGCAGGTAGCGTTGTCCTGGCATCCGCATAACCCAGATTCGTCCGTCTGACTGCCAGATGGTGAAGCCCGATTCATCACTTCAGAAAACTGTAACGACACAGGGCGAGACTCAGATGCAGACACAGGAGGCAGATGGTTCGAGTCGCTGATATTTATTAAAATAGAAGGGGCAGGCAATAGGCAGTTCGAGGACAGGCAGAAGTTCATTAATCAGGTCATTATCCGAAAGGTACAGGGCGGCAGGCAGGCTCGATGTCAGGGCAGGCTGAATGGTCACGCAGGTGGGCTCAGTGTCAGGGCAGGCAGAAAAGGTCAGAACCGGGAGGGCTAGAAAACAGAGACTAGGAAAAATAGGAGCATGAGACAAGAGGAACTGGCAATAGACATACAGAGAACACAGGTATAAATGCACTGGGGATAATGGGGAAGATAGGTGACTCCTGGAGGGGGGTGGAGACAAGCACAAAGACAGGTGAAACAGATCAGGGTGTGACAAGAACGCGTTTCCGCTGCTCCAGAGTCCAAAGGCAGCGAGCTTTACACCACTCAAGCCGACGCTTGGCATTGCGCATGGTGATCTTAGGCTTGTGTGCGGCTACTCGGCCATGGAAACCCATTTCATGACGCTCCCAACGAGCAGTTCTTGTGCTGACGTTGCTTCCAGAGGAAATTTGGAACTCGGTAGTGAGTGTTGCAACCGAGGACAGACGATTATTAAGCGTTGCCCGCTTCAGCCCCCGCCGGTCCCGTTCTGTGAGCTTGTGTGGCCTACCATTCCCTTGACTGAACTGTTATTGCTCCTAGACATTTCCACTTCACAATAGCAGCACTTACAGTTGACCGGGGCAGCCATAGCAGGGCAGAAATTTGATGGACTGCCTTGTTGGAAAGGAGGCATCCTGTGACGGTGCCACATTGAAAGTCACTGAGCTCTTCAGTAAGGCCATTCTACTGCCAATGCTTGTCTATGGAGATTGCATGGCTGTGTGCTCAATTTTATACACCTGTCAGCATCGGGTGTGGCTGAAAGTGCCGAATCCACTAATTTGAAGGAGTGTCCACAAATTCTTGTATATATATTGTACTTCCATTCCTTTGTTCAACTGACATGTACATGTTCGTGAGAGTCACACCTTTGCACAGAGAATCTATGCACAGCAAAAAGGGAGGATACTTACTTATTCTTCACATTGACATTCTAATGAAGACAGCAAAGTTGGATGACTGAGTATCCAATTTCAGAATCACCTGAAATCCCCCAAAGAACTCACTACAGTGGCAGCAACTGGCTGCATCCCACTTTAGGCATCGATTAAATCTGAAATTATTGGACATCTGTCGTAATATGGAAAGTTTTCTCCGATTTGTTTTATTATTTAACCCCTTTTTTTCACAGTTAACTACTTCCATATATACTTATATTAATTTGATAAAACTAGTAGTCTGCCTTCAGACAACTCTTGAGGCTTGTTTGAATCGAAAGGAGTCAGTTTATAGAAATAATCAAACTTACCTCTATTCACATTTTATAGATCAGTTTGCAACTGGAATATTATAACCCGCAAAATTGCTGTGATCAGCCTTGCTTTATGTTCATATTCCAATTTGTATGTATTTAACTCTATTTACCCTTAGCAGCCACATTATACAGACTAGCTAATAGTGGTGGCTGGTGGGAGGAGATATTGGAGGACGACCTCATTGTAATGTCTGGAATGGAATGAATCAAACAAATTATTTTTTTATGATTTGTCATTATGGGGTATTGTGTGTAGATTGATGAGGGGAAAAAAAAAATATTTCATCCATTTTAGAATAAGGCTGTAACGTAACAAAATGTTGAAAATGTCACCGCTATTTTCATGTCTCTCCATAGAGGTTGGATCGGGTAAAAGTCCGGGCTCTGGCTGAGCCACACAAGGACATTCAGAGACCTGTTCCAAAGCCACTCCTGTGTTGTCTTGGCTGTGTGCTTAGGGTCGTTGTCCTGTTGGAAGGTGAACCTTTGCCCCAGTCTGAGGTTCTGAGTGCTCTGGAGCAAGTTTTCATCAAGGATCTCTAAGTACTTTGATTCATTCATCTTTCCCTCGATCCTGACTAGTCTCCCAGTCCCTGACGCTGTCTTTTACAGAGGATTTGCTTCCGTCAGGCCACACTACCATAAACGCCTGATTGGTGGAGTGCTGCAGAGATGGTTAAATGGAAGATGTTTGAAACCACCAAGACTCTCCCATCTCCACTGAGAAACTCTAGGGCTCTGTCAGAGCCCCCCCCCCCCCCCCCAGTTTGGCCGGGCGGCCAGCTCTAGGAAGAGTCTTGGTGGTTGATAGAGGCAGCTGTGTTCTTGGGGACCTTCAATGCTGCTGAATTTTTTTGGTACCCTTCCCCAGATCTGTGCTTTGACACAATCCTCTTTCGGAGCTCAACACACAATTCCTTCGACCTCATGGCTTGGTTTTTACTCTGACATGCACTTTGGAACCTTATACAGACAGGTGTGTGCCTTTCCAAATTATGTCCAATCAATAGAATGTACCACAGGTGGACTCCAATCAAGTTGTAGGAACCTCTCAAGGATGATCAATGGAAACAGGATGCAACTGAGCTCAATTTCGAGTCTCATAGCAAATGGTCTGAATACTTATTTAAATAAGGTATTTCTGTATTCTTTTTGTTATTATAAATTTGTAGAAATGTCTAATAACCTCTTTTCACTTCGTCATTATGGGGTATTGTGTGTAGATTGATGAGGATTTGAATTTATTTAATCCATTTTAGAATAAGGCTGTAACGTAGCAAAATGTGGAACAAGTCAAGGGGTCTGAATACTTTTCGAATGCACTGTATCTCCCTGATATAACTTCATTTTGATTTTTTGGGGGGACTATCTGTTGTTCTCTGTAGTGAATCTGTTATTCAACACGTTTATATGGGCTGGTGGCAGTAAGGCCAAAAATCTTTTTTCATCAAATATGTTTTAAATATATTTTCTTGATACTTCAAGCAATCTTATGATTCTAAATCAAATAGCTAAATTATCCTTGGAATTACTTTCTTAAAACAATTCAAAATATCTTAATAGAACTCTAATTTGGTGTGTAATTTTGTTTTAGATAATGATTATTTTTTTGTTCAAAACATCCACATGTAAATGACAGCATATAGACACACACAAAAACATCCACAACATCATCCCTGCCCAGACCCACCTGCTCACACCCCATCTTCAGTTCCCACATCACTCTCCACCACATGGCCTGAAACTGCCCCATTTTGTTTCTCTCTGTCAGCCACGCAATTTTAACTTTTAGATAATAAAGCATTTGACCTCTCCATGTGCTAACCATGGAGGATTGGTTGATTTCCACTTTTTAAGTATATGTTTTTTCAAGATGATTGACAAGAAAATAATTGTCCAACCCATACGGTATCTCACTGCACCTTCGTATTGGACTTGTTAAATACTGCATTGAAAAACTCTCATCCTAACTTAATATGTACCTTATAGACTCCTCATTGACAAGACAGCAAGACACAAATAAACCAATGGAAAGTAACCCATATGTGCATTAACTACTGACAATATGTCAGAACCCATTGGGTTCTGTATGACCTGGCATCTCTTCATGTGTTTACATCCTAATCATTCTCCAAATGAGTAAACTCTCAATGCTGTCTGGATGTGTGTTTGGATGTATAAACAGGACAAATGGGAGAGCACAGTAGGCAGAGGAGCCTAGTCTGGGAATGATTTATAGGGTACAAGGCGAATGCATTGTAAACCCAGAGAGAGAGAACTTTTTAATGGATTCTCTATGAAAGACAAACAACTGGAAGTGTTCCTGTGCAGGTTATTGAATGGGTTCTGGGGCCCGTGCAGCCGCCAGGTTAGCTGTCAAAGCTTAACAGGTTGTTTTCAACCGTCACTTGATTCCTTTCCCTTTTCTTTTTGTGTAATAAAATGTGATGTGAATGTGCTGTCCTTAGATTTACTTCGTCGTCCCATAGAATTAGATTGCTCCGTCACCCGTCTTGAGGCTTATGTCAATCGCGGTGTGCTGGCCCTGTGAGATCAACAACAATATTGAGGCTATTTCAGTGCACTAAAAGCTAAAATCAATGTCTCTTGATTTTTAAGGGAGCCTAGATATGAGATTAATGAAAACGTTACATTTTCCTATAATCTCTACCTGGTCATTGGCAGTATACGACCTTGGTTAGAGGGACAAATGGAGAGCTGTGACTCACATGCCAATGGAAGTCTAGGAGCAAAGCTCCATAACACAGTGCACCGTTATTGAATTGGATTTGTAGACTCACTGGTTAAAATAGCACATAAACTTACACAGAGGTTCAGTCAGTACCACCTTTTTTTAAGCTTTGATTGATGGATTGATGAAAACAATGAAGTCTTTTTTTATATGCTATCTTACCTGAAGAATCAGAGGTCAGATTTGTATTCTACTGCTGTTGTCGTCCTGGCAGCCTGTGGGGATGCTTACTGAGAATGTGTCATGCAGACAGATGATGAGAAAGATCCACACGCCCTTCATTGGAGGACTTAAAAATATGTGCATTGCTTATCCCCACGGCGACAAAAAGATGGATTCCTTCGCTTAAAACTGACATTTTCCAGCACAAGCCACACAGAGATGGATACGTTGAAGAAACGTCCGTGGGAAACAAAACACACATCATTCTCGTCTGTACTGGCGCATAATGTGAGAGACTTATTTTGGAGGATTTCCAGTAAGAGGTACTACTGTCATTCAACCTTTTCACTTCACTTAATGATAAACCGTGTTAATATTTTTGATGATTTATTAATCATCAATTCCTGACATCTTGATATAACATTGGTTAATCATAAACATTGCATGAATTCTGTGATCTTTTTCCCTATCGCTTGGATTTAACTTAATGTTCTGTCTGTGACTCTATTTAGCCTGTGGGATGTCTGTTGAAGAAGTCACTAATGCTGCTTTGTTGCTGTAGTTTTCTCAAAGTCAAAGAGGAAATGATTAATCTGGTGCTGGCCCATCTTCCCATTTACCTTCTGATGCCACAGAGATACTCAGTAGGAGAAATCTACTAAGCCACACACTCAGATCTTGTGTGCAATGGACTTCAGTCAATGCACCACAATGACTGAGTCACTGCAAAGACCTCCGTTCTGCTCTTATTCTAACCATGTTTTGAACAGTGCTCAATTGCTATCATTACAGCATCTCTAGGGCTGAGTTAGTAGATTTCTCTCTCCTTCCACACTACAGCTGAAGCTGGCATAAACTGGTTCCCTCAGCCCACACACTGACCAGTCGGATCCTGGTTCCATCAGCCCACACCCTGACCAATAGGATCCTGGTTCCCTCAGCCCACACACTGACCAGTAGGATCCTGGTTCCATCAGCCCACACGCTGACCAGTAGGATCCGTTTCCCTCAGCCCACACACTGACCAGTAGGATCCTGGTTCCATCAGCCCACACGCTGACCAGTAGGATCCGTTTCCCTCAGCCCACACACTGACCAGTAGGATCCTGGTTCCCTCAGCCCACACACTGACCAGTGGGATCCATCACTTCGTCCAACAGCCAGGTGTAAGTCATCTAACACAAGCCTCTAGCAACCACAGTATTTCACAGTAAGCATGATTGCAGAATTAACCTTTTACACTGCTGACCCATTCTGTAAACATTATAAGGGCAGAGGCGAGAATTCATAAACAATTCATAAACCAGGTCAGAGATGAACTGGCACAGAGAGACAGGAAACACAGGGATAAATACACCGGGGATAATAAGCGACACCTGGAGGGGGTGGAGACAAGTACAAGGACAGGTGAAACAGATTAGGGTGTGATGGTATCCCCCCCCCCCCAGGGGTGCCAGTTGGCATCCTACCTGTGCGCATACCTGGTTGACAGGGGTGTTGGCGGTGGAAGTTGGCGATAAGTGCTGGATGCAGGATGTCTCTAGCGGGAACCCAGAACCTCTTCTCCGGGCCGTAAACCTCTCAGTCAACCAGGTACTGGAAACCCCTCCCCCGTGGTCGAACACCCAGGAGGCATTTCACTGTGTATGCTGGATATCCATCGATGACACGGGGAGGAGGGGTGGGCCTGGAGACAGAAGACAAAGGGATGTGAGACACGGGTTTAATCCTAGACACATGGAAAGTAGGGTGGATACGGGGGGTACAGGATAACAAAAGACAGTGTCGGGTCTTTGGCTCTTCCGGATTAAGTGATATGACATGCTAACTTATAAAATGATTTCTCTGTAATTATTATTACCTGATTAAGCTAATCATGTAAATGTAATTAACTAGAAAGTCGGGGCACCACGGAAGAACGTTTATAGAGCTGTTATCTTCCGAATAAACTCTTAAAATACTTAGTAATATTTTACATCGATAGCAGTCAATATTAACCCTTAACTTATTTTCAGTCTCATAATGAAAGTTGTAAATTCTTGGTTATCTTCACGAACCCTGGCTAACAAGTTGAATCAGCAATACAAAATTGGGTTTAATTATTTATTTACTAAATACCTAACTAATCACACAGAATTACAAATACACAGACCACCAATGATGTCATACAGAAAACGTCCCGGTGGACGGAACCTGGTTACACAAAGGAAAGGGTGTTGGGCTTGAATGAGAGCGGGAAGATTTAGGAACAAAGAAACAGCAGCTATGCTATCGTAAATACATTATCTTATGCATTCTAAATTACCGCCCATTTGGAAAAGGAAAATGCAATAAATATTTACTCTGAGCTGCGCTTCGGTAGATTGGTCGTAGATGCTGGCCGGGTTGGCCAACAGATCTTCCTGTAGTGGAAGAATGTCAATGGTGGTAAATTGGATACGTGGTGGTATCTTCGTCTGGTTGTTAGACTGGATCCGTCGTCCGTCCTTTCCTAGCCCACATTAGCAGCGGCTAACTCAACGGCTAGGAAGTATCACTTCTGTAGTGAATAAGCTCAAAGTTCATACCAGTTCATACCATAGCTCACGCCGAGGTTGGCTTAGTTCTCATGTGTGTCCTTCTAACGTAGAGGCTGCAGACCTCCCGTACTGGAACTCCTGAATGTCTTTTCGTCAAAGGCTTATATAGTGGAGAGGGGGGAAGGAGGTGTTTCATCGTTTATAACCCCTGTCTTCTTCACAGGGTTGGGCCACTGATCGAGCAGGGCACTTTCCTTATGAAAACCCAATTCTCTCATTTGGAAGCTAAAATTACATTTAATCTCCTAACAAACAATTTCAATATCAAACCTTTCAATTGCATAACAATTCCATGTGACTCTGATAACTAGAGGGTGTATACTTTCTCAGG
The DNA here is from genome assembly GCF_901001165.1 of Salmo trutta. NCBI lineage: Eukaryota > Metazoa > Chordata > Actinopteri > Salmoniformes > Salmonidae > Salmo > Salmo trutta. Next base: position 32,106,186 of record NC_042983.1, on the reverse strand, counting down.
TACAGTTTATGTCGTCCTGTCATCAATCATAATGTCCCAGATAACAATGAACTGACCTCCATACTCATTACGTTATCAAGCATATTTCCAACTGGTTTTATTATCAAAATATGGTTCCTTTCCCCATTTGTTTGATGTTCCCAGACTCTCTATATTTAACACAGGCTATTCAAGTCCTTCAGTAGGGTCAGAGAGAGAGGGGAAGGGAGAAAGGTACTTATGGGGGGGTCATAAACCTTACCCACAGGCCAACGTCATGACAACAGACAGCAGTGGAACTAAGGAGTCTAGAGATGGGAAAAGGACCAATGAAACGGTGGGACAGTTTGTGGGACTCCACCCAAAGGGGCAGGTCCGTGTGGAAAGCCATACCTTCCGCCCAATGTGGTAGCGGGGAGCTGGAGTCCGGCAGCAGTCCGCTTGTTGATGATACGTGGAGTTGGTCTTGAGAAGTGCCACCCGAGCTCTTATCCAGGTACGTCGACAGCGGCGGACAAACATCTGGGCTGAGGGTACATTGACCTCCTGCTCTTGTTCTGGGAAGAGCAGAGGCTGATACCCCATAGAGCACTCAAAAGGGGAGAGTCCTGTGGCTGAACAGGGAAGGGTGTTCCCGGGCATACCAGGGAACACCTGGTTTGGTTGAGACCAGGCAGAGTGGGTTTGTGGGTTTGGTTGAGACCAGGCATCTTGGTTTCCAGGTTCTGTTTAGCTCGCTCCGACTGGCCGTTGGATTGGGGATGGAATCCGGAGGACAGGCTGGTCGACAACACAATATGGGTGCAGAACATCTTCCAGAACTGAGACGAGAACCGAGGATCCTGGTCGGAGACCATGTCCACCAGGAGTCCATGGATCCAGAAGACATGCTGCACCATAAGCTGGGCCGTCTCTTTGGCAAAGGGTTGTTTGGGGAGATGGATGAAAGGGGCAGCCTTGGAGAACCAATACACGATCTTCAGAATGACAGTGTTGCCATCAGACGGAGGGAGCCCAGTGACAAAGTCCAGAGAGATATGAGACCAGGGACGATGAGAGACAGGTAGTGGCTGAAGGAGGCCAGAAGAAGCTTGCCGAGGAGTCTAGTTCTGAGCACACACAGTTCCCACGGCGGCGAAGGCAGAGACGTCAGGAACCATTGTGGGCCACCAGAAACGTTGTCAGAGGCAGGCTAGGGTATGACGGGAACCTAGATGACAGGTCAGCCTGGAGGAATGAGCCCATTCCAGTACCCGGGACCGGACTGAGTTAGGGACAAACAACCGGTTAGCCAGGCCCCCTTCAGGTTCAGGCTGGGAACATTGTGCCTTGCGGACCAAGGTTTCAATACCCTAACCCACTGAAGTCGCAAGGCATGAGATAGGGAGAATGGTTTCGGAGACCAAGGGTGTGACAGTACCACGGGGGGCCAGTACTTCCCACGGGGGGCCAGTATGGAAAAAAAACGTAAGAAATGAATTGAAATGTATGCATTCACTACTGTAAGTCGCTCTGGATAAGAGCGTCTGCTGAATGACAAAAATGTAAATGTAAAAAAATGCAGAGAAAATGTATAGGCGGGAGAAGGCATCAGGCTTCACATTTTTGGACCCTGGGTGGTAGGAAATGGTGAAGTTGAATCTTGTAAACAATAAAGCCCACCGGGCCTGCCTGGACTTAAGGCGCTTGGCTGTACGGAGATATTCAACATTTTTATCAAATCAAATCAAATCAAATCAAATTTATTTATATAGCCCTTCGTACATCAGCTGAAATCTCAAAGTGCTGTACAGAAACCCAGCCTAAAACCCCAAACAGCAAGCAATGCATGTGAAAGAAGCACGGTGGCTGGGAAAAACTCCCTAGGAAAAACTCCTGAGAAAGGCCAAAAACCTAGGAAGAAACCTAGAGAGGAACCAGGCTATGAGGGGTGGCCAGTCCTCTTCTGGCTGTGCCAGGTGGATATTATAACAGAACATGGTCAAGATGTTAAAATGTTCGTAAATGACCAGCATGGTCAAATAATAATAATCATAGTAATTGTCGAGGGTGCAACAAGCACGTCCGGTGAACAGGTCTGGGTTCCGTAGCCGCAGGCAGAACAGTTGAAACTGGAGCAGCAGCATGGCCAGGTGGACTGGGGACAGCAAGGAGTCATCATGCCAGGTAGTCCTAGGGCTCAGGTCCTCCGAGAGAAAGAAAGAAAGAAAGAAAGAGAGAATTAGAGAGAGCATATTTACATTCACACAGGACACTGGATAAGACAAGAGAATACTCCAGATGTAAAAGACTGACCCTAGCCCCCCGACACATAAACTACTGCAGCATAAATACTGGAGGCTGAGACAGGAGGGATCAGAAGACACTGTGGCCCCATCCGATGATACCCCCGGACAGGGCCAAACAGGCAGGATATAACCCCACCCACTTTGCCAAAGCACAGCCCCCACACCACTAGAGGGATATCTACAACCACCAACTTACCGTCCGAAGACAAGGCCGAGTATAGCCCACAAAGATGTCCGCCACGGCACAACCCAAGGGGGGGGGGGCGCCAACCCAGACCGGAAGACCACGTCAGTGGCTCAACCTACTCAAGTGACGCACCCCTCCCATGGACGGCATGGAAGAACACCAGTAAGTCAGTGACTCAGCCCCTGTAAAAGGGTTAGAGGCAGAGAATCCCAGTGGGAAGAGGGGAACCGACAAGGCAGAGACAGCAAGGGCGGTTCGTTGCTCCAGCCTTTCCGTTCACCTTCACACTCCTGGGCCAGACTATACTTAATCATAGGACCTACTGAAGAGATAAGTCTTCAGTAAAGACTTAAAGGTTGAGACTGAGTCTGCGTCTCTCACATGGGTAGGCAGACCATTCCATAAAAATGGAGCTCTATAGGAGAAAGCCCTACCTCCAGCCGTTTGCTTAGAAATTCTAGGGACAATTAGGAGACCTGCGTCTTGTGACCGTAGCGTACGTGTAGGTATGTACGGCAGGACCAAATCGGAAAGATAGGTAGGAGCAAGCCCATGTAATGCTTTGTAGGTTAGCAGTAAAACCTTGAAATCAGCCCTTGCCTTAACAGGAAGCCAGTGTAGGGAAGCTAGCACTGGAGTAATATGATCAAATTTTTTGGTTCTAGTCAGGATTCTAGCAGCCGTATTTAGCACTAACTGAAGTTTGTTTAGTGCTTTATCCGGGTAGCCGGAAAGTAGAGCATTGCAGTAGTCGAGCCTAGAAGTAACAATAGCATGGATTAATTTTTCTGCGTAATTTTTGGACAGAAAGTTTCTGATTTTTGCAATGTTACGTAGATGGAAAAAAGCTGTCCTTGAAGCAGTCTTGATATGTTCTTCAAAAGAGAGATCAGGGTCCAGAGTAACGCCGAGGTCCTTCACAGTTTTATTTGAGACGACTGTACAACCATCAAGATTAATTGTCAGATTCAACAGAAGATCTCTTTGTTTCTTGGGACCTAGGACAAGCATCTCTGTTTTGTCCGAGTTTAAAAGTAGAAAATTTGCAGCCATCCACTTCCTTATGTCTGAAACACAGGCTTCTAGCGAGGGCAATTTTGGGGCTTCACCATGTTTCATTGAAATGTACAGCTGTGTGTCGTCCGCATAGCAGTGAAATTTAACATTATGTTTTCGAATGACATCCCCAAGAGGTAAAATATATAGTGAAAACAATAGTGGTCCTAGAACGGAACCTTGAGGAACACCGAAATTTACAATTGATTTGTCAGAGGACGAACCATTCACAGAGACAAACTGATATCTTTCCAACAGATAAGATCTAAACCAGGCCAGAACTTGTCCATGTAGACCAATTTGGGTTTCCAATCTCTCCAAAAGAATGTGGTGATCGATGGTATCAAAAGCGGCACTAAGATCTAGGAGCACGAGGACAGATGCAGAGCCTCGGTCTGACGTCATTAAAAGGTCATTTACCACCTTCACAAGTGCAGTCTCAGTGCTATGATGGGGTCTAAAACCAGACTGAAGCGTTTCGTATACATTGTTTGTCTTCAGGAAGGCAGTGAGTTGCTGCGCAACAACTTTTTCTAAAATTTTTGAGAGGAATGGAAGATTCGATATAGGCCGATAGTTTTTTATAATTTCTGGGTCAAGATTCGGCTTTTTCAAGAGAGGCTTTATTACTGCCACTTTTAGTGAGCTTGGTACACATCCGGTGGATAGAGAGCCGTTTATTATGTTCAACATAGGAGGGCCAAGCACAGGAAGCAGCTCTTTCAGTAGTTTAGTTGGAATAGGGTCCAGTATGCAGCTTGAGGGTTTGGAGACCATGATTATTTTCATCATTGTGTCAAGAGATATAGTACTAAAACACTTTAGTATCTCCCTTGAGCCAAGGTCCTGGCAGAGTTGTGCAGACTCTGGACAATGAAGCCCTAGAGGAATACCCAGATTTAAAGATGAGTCCGTAATTTGCTTTCTAATGATCATGATCTTTTCCTCAAAAAAGTTCATAAATTTATTACTGCTGAAGTGAAAGCCATCCTCCATTTGCGAATGCTGCTTTTTAGTTAGCTTTGCGACAGTGTCAAAAAGAAATTTCGGATTGTTCTTATTTTCCTCAATTAAGTTGGAAAAATAGGATGATCGTGCAGCAGTGAGGGCTCTTCGATACTGCACGGTACTGTCTTTCCAAGCTAGTCGGAAGACTTCCAGTTTAGTGTGGCGCCATTTCCGTTCCAATTTTCTGGAAGCTTGCTTCAGAGCTCGTGTATTTTCTGTATACCAGGGAGCTAGTTTCTTATGACAGATGTTTTTAATTTTTAGGGGTGCAACTGCATCTAGGGTATTGCGCAAGGTTGAATTGAGTTCCTCGGTTAGGTGGTTAACTGATTCTTGTCCTCTGACGTCCTTGGGTAGGCAGAGGGAGTCTGGAAGGGCATCAAGGAATCTTTGGGTTGTCTGAGAATTTATAGCACGACTTTTAATCTTCCTTGGTTGGGGTCTGAGCAGATTATTTGTTGCAATTGTAAACGCAATAAAATGGTGGTCCGATAATCCAGGATTATGAGGAAAAACATTAAGATCCACAACATTTATTCCATGGGACAAAACTAGGTCCAGAGTATGACTGTGGCAGTGAGTAGGTCCAGAGACATGTTGGACAAAACCCACTGAGTCGATGATGGCTCCGAAAGCCTTTTGGAGTGGGTCTGTGGACTTTTCCATGTGAATGTTAAAGTCACCAAAAATTAGAATATTATCTGCTATGACTACAAGATCCGATAGGAATTCAGGGAACTCAGTAAGGAACACTGCATATGGCCCAGGAGGCCTGTAAACAGTAGCTATAAAAAGTGATTGAGTAGGCTGCATAGATTTCATGACTAGAAGCTCAAAAGACGAAAACGTCATTGTTTTTTTTTTGTAAATTGAAATTTGCTATCGTAAATGTTAGCAACACCTCCGCCTTTGCCGGATGCACGGGGGGTTTGGTCACTAGTGTAACCAGGGGGTGAGGCCTCATTTAACACAGTAAATTCATCAGGCTTAAGCCATGTTTCAGTCAGGCCAATCACATCAAGATTATGATCAGTGATTAGTTCATTGACTATAACTGCCTTGGAAGTGAGGGATCTAACATTAAGTAACCCAATTTTGAGATGTGAAGTATCACAATCTCTTTCAATAATGGCAGGAATGGAGGAGGTCTTTATACTAGTAAGATTACTGAAGCGAACACCGCCATTTTTAATTTTGCCCAACCAAGATCGAGGCACAGACACGGTCTCAATGGGGAAAGCTGAGCTGACTACGCTAACTGTGCTAGTGGCAGATTCCACTAAGCTGGCAGGCTGGCTAACAGCCTGTTGCCTGGCCTGCACCCTATTTCATTGTGGAGCTAGAGGAGTTAGAGCCCTGTCTATGTTCGTAGATAAGATGAGAGCACCCCTCCAGCTAGGATGGAGTCCGTCACTCCTCAGCAGGCCAGGCGTGGTCCTGTTTGTGGGTGAATCCCAGAAAGAGGGCCAGTTATCTACAAATTCTATCTTTTGGGAGGGGCAGAAAACAGTTTTCATCCAGCGATTGAGTTGTGAGACTCTGCTGTAGAGCTCATCACTCCCCCTAACTGGGAGGGGGCCAGAGACAATTACTCGATGCCGACACATCTTTCTAGCTGATTTACACGCTGAAGCTATATTGCGCTTGGTGACCTCTGACTGTTTCATCCTAACATCGTTGGTGCCGACGTGGATAACAATATCTCTATACTCTCTACACTCGCCAGTTTTAGCTTTAGCCAGCACCGTCTTTAGATTAGCCTTAACGTCGGTAGCCCTGCCCCCTGGTAAACAGTGTATGATCGCTGGATGATTAGTTTTAAGTCTAATACTGCGGGTAATGGAGTCGCCAATGACTAGGGTTTTCAATTTGTCAGAGCTAATGGTGGGAGCCGTCGGCGTCTCAGACCCCACAACGGGAGGAGCAGAGACCAGAGAAGTCTCGGCCTCCGACTCCGACTCGCTTAACGGGGAGAACCGGTTGAAAGTTTCTGTCGGCTGAATAAGCGACACCGGTTGAGCATTCCTACAGCGTTTCCCTCCAGAAGCCATGAGAAAGATGTCCGGCTGCGGGGACCGTGCGAGGGGGTTTATACTAACGTTACTATCTGTACTTGCTGGTGGCACAGACGCTGTTTCATCCTTTCCTACACTGAAATGACCCTTGCCTAACGATTGCGTCTGAAGCTGGGCTTGCAGCACAGCTATCCTTGCCGTAAGGCGATCGTTCTCCTGTATATTATGAGTACAACGACTGCAATTAGAAGGCATCATGTTAATGTTACTTAGCTTCGGCTGTTTGAAGTCCTGACGAACCATGTCCAGATAAAACCTCCGGGGTAGGAGAGTTGAATGAAAAAAAAAGTTGAGTGAGGGAAAAAGTAAAAATATACGGTAATGAAAAAGTAAAAACCGTCAGGTAGCAAAGTAAAAACGGCAACAAAAACGCACAACAGCGTAAACAAGTCTGCAAGTTGTGACCGGAAACAGGAAACACCAGCTTACATAATGTGAAAGAAGAAAAAGACGCGTTCAGAGTTACAACCTACTGTAACCTACTGCCATGACCTAGAGAGTTACAACCTACTAAGTCAGGTTCAGAAGAGTTTGTGCATCGAGTTTATGGTCGGTCCAAACCAAGAGTGGCTGCTCTGCTCCTTCCAGCCAGTGCCTCCACTCTTCCAGCACCACCTTGACCGCCAGTAGTTCTCGGTTGCCTATGTCGTAGTTCCTCTCTGCAGGATTGAGACGATGGGACAGGAAAGAACAGGGATGTAGCTTTTGGTCCTGGGCAGATCGCCAGTAGTTCTCGGATGCCTATGTCGTAGTTCCTCTCTGCAGGATTGAGATGATGGGACAGGAAAGAACAGGGATGTAGCTTTTGGTCCTGGGCAGATCGCTGGAACAGGATGGACCCCACTCCAACATCAGAAGCATCAACCTCTACCACAAATTGACGGGACGGATCCCGATGGACGAGGATGGGGGCTGTGGTGAACTGATAATTCAGGTCCACGAAGGCTCTGTCGACAGCTGGAGACCATGTGAACGGTACTTTGGGCAAGGTGAGTGCTGAGAGGGGGTCCGTCAGGGTGCTGTAGCCCCAAATGAAATGAAAGTAGAAATTAGCGAACCCCAGGAAACATTGTAACTGCACCCTGGACGTAGGTTGAGGTCAATTATACCACTGCTTTCACTTTTTCAGGATCCATTTGGACATTTCCATCAGCGATGACATATCCCAGAAAGGAGACTGTAGAGCGGTGGAACTCACACTTCTCATCTTTCAAGAACAATTGGTTCTCCAGGACGGCCTGAAGGACTTTCCTGACATGAAGTATGTGTTCTTGGGCAGACCAGAAAAAAAACTGGATGTTGTCAAGGTAGACGAACAGAAAACGGTTTAGCATGTCCCAGAGCACATAATTTACCAGAGCCTGGAAGACAGTTGGTGAGTCCAAACGGCATGACCTGATACTCATAATGTCTGCTGGCTGTGTTAAATGCTGTCTTCCACTCATCTCCTTCGCGTATCCGAACCAGGTGGTAGGCATTCCGAAGGTCCATCTTGGAAAAAATGGTGGCCCCCTAGAGAGGTTCGAAAGCCGAGGAGAAGAGTGGTAGGGGGTAACGATTCTTGATCATTAAGGCAATGAGAATGACAAAATGGGCTCCAACCCATGCTGGAGCTCGTGGTCCAGTCAATAACAGGATTGTGTTTCTGGGGGAATCAATGAGGAGGAACTGTATGGTCTCACTGTGGTTTCCTGATACCCGTATATGAATGGGCACTGTGCTATGGGTGACTCTTCCAATAGAGCGGCCATCCAGTGCCCTTGCATCCATTGGGACAGAGAGAAGTTGAGTGGAAGTACCTACAGTGAGGGAAAAAAGTATTTGATCCCCTGCTGATTTTGTATGTTTGCTCACTAACAAAGAAATGATCAGTCTATAATTTTAATGGAAGGTTTATTTGAACAGTGAGAGACAGAATAACAACAAAAAAATCCAGAAAAACGTATGTCAAAAATGTTATAAATTGATTTGCATTTTAATGTAATAAATAAGAATTTGACCCCTCTGCAAAACATGACTTAGTACTTGGTGGCAAAACCTTTGTTGGCAGTCACAGAGGTCAGACGTTTCTTGTAGTTGGACACCAGGTTTGCACACATCTCAGGAGGGATTTTATCCCACTCCTCTTTGCAGATCTTCTCCAAGTCATTAAGGTTTCGAGGCTGACGTTTGGCAACTCGAACCTTCAGCTCCCTCCACAGATTTTCTATGGGATTAAGGTCTGGAGACTGGCTAGGCCACTCCAGGACCTTAATGTGCTTCTTCTTGAAACAGATCAGGGTGTGACAGTACCCCCCCTCTGGCGTCCCACCTGGCGTCCTACCTGGGCACATACCTGGTTGACCGGGATGTCTGTGGTGGAAGTCGCGATGAGGGCTGGTTCCAGGATGTCTCTAGCTGGGACCCAGCACCTCTCCTCCGGGCCATAACCCTCCCAGTCAACCAGGTACTGGAAACCCCTGCCCTGTGGTCGAACACTCCGGGGGCATCTCACCGTGTATGCCGGATGGCCATCGATGACATGGGGAGGAGGGGTGGACCTGGAAACAGAAGACAAAGGGCTGTGAGACACAGGCTTAAACCTAGACACATGCATGGAAAGTAGGGTGAATACGGAGGGTATGGGGTAACAAAAGACGAACAGCAGTGGGGCTAATGACTCTAGAGATGGGGAACGGGCCGATGAAATGCGGGGAAAGTTTATGGGACTCCACCCAGAGGGGCAGGTCCCGGGTGGAGAGCCATACCCTCTGCACAAGCCGATAGCGTGGAGCAGTGGTCCGGTGGTGATCCGCTTGTTGCCTATACCTGGAAGTGGTCTTCAACAGAGCGGCCCGGGCCTTCTTCCAGGTACGGCGACAGCGGCGGATAAACATCTGGGCCGAGGGATTGCTGACTTCCTCCTCTTGCTAGGGGAAGTGCGGAGGCTGATATCCCAAGGAACACTCAAAGGGCGAGAGACCCATGGCAAAGCAAGGAAGGGTGTTGTGGGCGTATTCAACCATACCAGATGCTGACTCCAGGTGGTAGGGTTGGCGGAGACTAGGCAGCGAAGAGTTGTCTCTAATCCTGGTTGGCTTGCTCCGACTGGCCGTTGGACTGGGGATGGAATTCTGAGGACAGGCTGGCCGATGACCCAATGAGCATGCAGAACGCCTTCCAGAACCGGAACGAGAACTGCAGACCCCGGTCGGAGACCATGTCCACCAGGAGTCCGTGGATCAGGTAGACGTACTGCACCATAATCTGGGCAGTCTCCTTGGCCGAGGGTAGCTTGGGGAGAAGAATGAAGTGGGCGGCTTTGGAAAACCGGTCGACCACTGTCAGGATGGCAGTGTTGCCCGCAGACGGGGGGTAACCGGTGACAAAATCCTGGGATATATGGGACCAGGGATGGTGAGGGACAAGCAGTGCTTTGAGAAGACCAGCCGAAGCTTGCCGTGGAGTCTTGTTCTGTGCGCAGACCATGCAGGCGGCGACAAACATCCGGAACCATAGTAGGCCACCAAAAGCATCGAGAGCCTGGGTGACAGGCAGGCTTGGAGAAATGGGCCCACTCCAGGACCGCGAAGTGGACAGCATCAGGCACCTGGTCCCATGTGGTGGGAAGGATGGTCTCGAGCTCCGGGGAGTTAAACGTGGGGTTATAGTAGTGAGACAGGGCAACCGGCTTGACGCTCTTGGAGCCCGGCTGGAAGGAGGGAAAAGTTGAACAAGGTAAACGTTAATCTAACCACATTGTCCGATTTCAAAAAGGCTTTACAGCGAAAGCAAAACATTAGATTATGTCAGGAGAGTACCCTGCCAAAAATAATCACACAGCCATTTTCAAAGCAAGCATATATGTCACAAAAACCAAAACCACAGCTAAATGCAGCACTAACCTTTGATAACCTTCATCAGATGACACTCCTCGGACATTATGTTATACAATACATGCATGTTTTGTTCAATCAAGTTCATATTTATATCAAAAAACAGCTTTTCACATTAGCATGTGATGTTCAGAACTAGCATGCCCACCGAAAACTTCCGGTGAATTTACTAAATTACTCATGATAAACGTTGACAAAATACATAACAATTATTTTAAGAATTATAGATACAGAACTCCTTTATGCAATTGCGGTGTCAGATTTTAAAATAGATTTTCGTCAAAAGCACATGTTGCAATATTCTGAGTACATAGCCCGGCCATCATGGCTAGATAATTTGACACCCACCAAGTTTGGCCCTCACCAAACTCAGATTTACTATAAGAAAAATTGGATTATCTTTGCTGTTCTTCGTCAGAATGCACTCCCAGGACTTCTACTTCAACAACAAATGTTGTTTTGGTTCCAAATAATCCATAGTTATATTGAAATAGCTCCGTTTTGTTCGTGCGTTGCGGTCACTATCCGAAGGGTGACGTGCGAGCGCATTTCGTGACAAAAAAATTCAAAATATTCCATTACCGTACTTCGAAGCATGTCAAACGCTGTTTAAAATCAATTTTTATGCTATTTTTTCTCGTAAAATAGCGATAATATTCCAACCGGGCGATGTTGTATTCATTCAAAGGCTGAAAGAAAAAAAAATTGTAGGCTCGTGGTGCGCATCTCCAGTGTCACTGTTCTCAGCCTGACCACTCACAAACAGAGCTGCTGTACTTAGTCCAGAGACTGCAGACACCCCATTACACTTTCTGGCGCCTTCTGAGAGCCAATGGAAGCCTTAGAAAATGTCACGTTACAGCACAGATGCTGTATTTTTGATAGAGATGCTACAGAAGGAAAATAAATTGTCAGACAGGGCACTTCCTGTATGGAATCTTCTCAGGTTTTGGCCTGCCATATGAGTGCTGTTATAATCACAGACACCATTCAAACAGTTTTAGAAACGTTAGAGTGTTTTCTATCCAAATCGACTAATTATATGCATATTCTAGTTTCTGGGCAGGAGTAGTAACCAGATTAAATCGGGTACGTTTTTTATCCGGCCGTGAAAATACAAACAGGTTAATCTCCTCCGAGGCGCCGTGCAGGAACATATAAAACAGTGCTTCCTCGTTCTAAGCACTCTGCGCTGCCAACGTGCAGAAGTCCATCGCAATGTCGGCCACTTGGCGGGCATCCTGCCGGAGCTGGATTAGCTTCCAAGCAGCTTCTCTCCCGGAGAACGGGGCATCAAAAACCTTCCTCACCTCTCCCACAAACCCTTCCAGACTCACCCACATGGCCGCTGTTGTTCCCATACGGCGGTAGCCCAGGTGATAGCCCTCTCAGACATCTGCGTGATGAGGTAGGCTATATTGGAGCGATCCGAGGGGAAGGAAGCTCAAAAGCTCAAAAATGAGAGCACACTGAGCTAAATACGCCCGACAGGTGCTCGGCTCTCCATTAACCTGTTAGGGTATAGGGGGCAGTATTTTCACGGCTGGATAAAAAAATGTACCCGATTTAATCTGGTTACTAATCCTACCCAGTAACTACAATATGCATATACTTATTATATATGGATAGAAAACACCCTAAAGTTTCAAAAACTGTTTGAATGGTGTCTGTGAGTATAACAGAACTCATTTGGCAGGCAAAACCCTGAGACAGATTCTGACAGGAAGTGGATACCTGATGTGTTGAATTGACTTTAAGCCTATACCATTGAAAAACAAAGGGGGTGATTAATGTTTTGGCACTTCCTATTGCTTCCACAAGATGTCCCCAGCCTTTACAAAGTGTTTTGAGTCTTCTACAGTGAGATCTGACTGAAGAAGAGCCTTGGAACGGTGATGGCCCATTAGACACCTTGCGCGCGAGTTGATGGTGGGTACTCTCATTCCGAAACGTTTTAAAAGAGAACCCAATGGTCCGCCTTGAATTTTATTCATGTTCTGGTTAAAAAAGGCCCTAATGATTTATGCGATACAACGTTTGACATGTTTGAACGAACGTAAATATATTTTTCCGTTCGTGATGTGAAGTGAAGTCCGGCTGGCTTAGATCATGTGCTAACAACACGGAGGTTTTTGGACATAAATGATGAGCTTTTTTGAACAAAACTACATTCGTTATGGACCTGGGATTCTTTGGAAGTGACATCTGATGAAGAGAATCAAAGGTAATGGATTATTTACATAGTATTTTCGATTTTAGATCTCTCCAACATGGCGGTTAGTCTGTATCGCAATGCGTATTTTTCTGGGCGCAGTGCTCAGATTATTGCAAAGTGTGATTTCCCAGTAAGGTTAATTTTAAATCTGGCAAGTCCATTGCGTTCAAGAGATGTAAATCTATAATTCTTTGAATGACAATATAATATTTTACCAATGTTTTCTAATATTAATTAATTATTTTGTTGTCATGACTTGACTGCCGGTATTGGAGGGAAACGATTTCCTGAACATCAACGCCATAGTAAAACGCTGTTTTTAGATATAAATATGAACTTGATAGAACTAAAAATGCATGCATTGTCTAACATAATGTCCTAGGAGTGTCATCTGATGGAGATTGTAAAAGGTTAGTGCATAATTTTAGCTGATTTTATGGTTTTGGTGACGCCTGTCTTTGAATCGACAATGCATTACACACAGCTATTATCAATGTACTCTCCTAACATAACCTAACTTTATGCTTTCCCCGTAAAACCTTTTTGAAATCGGACAACGTGGTTAGATTAAGAAGATGTTTATCTTTCAAAGGCTGTAAGTTAGTTGTATGTTTGAGAAATTTGAATTTTGACATTTATTTGGTTTCAAATTTGCCGCTCTTGAAATGCACCTGCTGTTGATAGGGTGCGCCACGGGTGGCACGCTAACGTCCCACATAGCCCCAAGAAGTTAAAGTGTTCCGGGGGAGGTAACCAGGGCTCCCAGGAAGGTGGAGTGGCCGGTGGGGCAGCGCTGCTAACCGTCGAGTTACTGAGGGGCGGTGGGGTTACCACCGTGGCAGGCTTCCCCCCAGACAACTCGCGGAATTGTTCCAGCAGCATGTCCAATGCCCGGTCATGGGGCGCAGCCAACGTTTGGACCCCCTCCATAAGACCACAAAGCAATTCCTCGTGCCTACCAATCGAGGCTCCTTAGGAGGAGATGGCATTGCACTGCTGGCCAGGGTCTGCTGAGTCATGGCCAGTTCGTACTATCAGTATGAAGGTAAGACCCAGATGCAGACACATCAAATTAACAATGGTTTAATAATCCAATAGGGGCAGGCAAAAGACAAGTCAAGGCAGGCAGAGGTCAGTAAACCAGAGGTGGGGCAAAAGTACAGGTCGGCAGGCAGGCTCAGGCTCAGGGGCAGGCAGAGTGGTCAGGCAGGCGGGCTCAGTGTCAGGATAGGCAAGGGTCAAAACCAGGAGGGCAAGAAAAGAGTGACTGGTAAAAGCAGGAGATGAGAACAAAAACGCTTGTTAACTTGACGAACTGGCAACAGACAAACAGAGAACACAGACATAAATACCCAGGGGATAATGGGGAAGATGGGCTACACCTGGAGGGAGGTGGAGACAATCACAAAGAGAGGTGAAACAGATCAGGGTGTGACAATGCATGCTTTTAAAGGCTGCATGCATATTTATAAAGTCTGTATGCATGCTAATAACAGGTCTATGTGCATGCTATAAGTACTAACTAAGCTAAGATGTATTAGATCTCTTTCATTTCAGTGGATTATATGATTACATTACCTTTTTTAAATAATAAATTCAATAAAATACCAGATACACTTTCCCCTGTACTGCTCATCAACCTGAAGGCAAGGGATAAAAAGCATTTGTTTCTGTGTTGCTACCTCCCAGTGATCGGCACTGCACTGATTAGATGGGAACGTGTCTTGTGTGTCCCTTGCGTGGGCGATAACGGAGATTGACGGGGTTAGTTGGCCATTCGGGGGCCTGATCTATAGCACCGAGTCCCAGGGGATGAAGCCATCCTGGCTCCACTTGGCCGCCCAGGGCGGACGGACACAGTAATTGAGAGGAGATGTATTTATAAAGTGCCCTGCTCAGCAGCAACCACTGATTCCAGTAAATCTGAGGGGAGCTAAAAGGGAGAGTGTCACAACCCCAAGGACGCATCGAAGAGCTGCCCCTATAGCCTCCAGAAGGTAATTGGGGTGTCACTTTCTCCCACAATGCATTTCCTAGCTACCCCTGAATGCTTCTGGGAAATACTAACATTCTCGACAGAGCTCTGGTATAGAGAATAAATAGTTTTAAATACAAACCTGACTATATATGTATTTTCATCCTACTGCACAATGTATAGTAGTATTCAGGTGATAGAAATTATGTGATTTATTGTCACAGGACTTAGTCCCATGGAAATGGGTAGGCGAACAGAACAAAAAGATACACATCTTTACATTAATTTCACATGCTTTCTTGAGCATTGTTTCCCCCTTACAGAAAAAACACATACCTTCACATGTGGAAAATCACATGGTTTCACATGAACTTTCACTTGAAAACATGTTTTTGAAGCACTTCACGTTTTCACATGTGTAGTTTTATGTTCAAATAAGATGACGTGATCGCATGGAAACATGTTTTTGGAACACTTCAAACGTATTCACATGTGAAATGAATGAGTTTTTTTCCCGTAAGGGCCTCTAGGGGCTAACATACTGGCTAACGGCTATCAGATATACAGTACCAGTCATAAGTTTGGACACACCTACTCATTCAAGGGTTTTTCTTTATGTTTACTCTTTTCTACGTTGTAGAATAATAATGAATAAATCAAAACCATGAAATAACACATATGGAATCATGTAGTAACCAAACAAGTGTTAAACAAATCAAAATATATGTTATTTTTGAGATTCTTTAAGTAGCCACCCTTTGCCTTGATGACAGCTTTGCACACTCTTGGCATTCTCTCAACCAGCTGTATGAGCTAGTCACCTGGAATGCATTTCAATTAACAGGTGTGCCTTGATAAAAGTTAATTTGTGGAATTTCTTTCCGTCTTAATGTGTTTGAGCCAATCAGTTGTGTTGTGAGGGGGGTATACAGAATATAGCCCTATATGGTAAAAGACCAAGTCCATATTATGAAACATTTCAAGAACTTTGAAAGTTCCTTCAAGTGCAGTCGCAAAAAGCATCAAGCACTATGATGAAACTGGCTCTCATGAGGACCGCCACAGGAAAGGAAGACCCAGAGATACCTCTGCTGCAGAGGATAAGTTCATTAGAGTTACCAGCCTCAGAAATTGTAGCCCAAATAAATGCTTCACAGAGTTCAGGCAACAGACACATCTCAACATCAACTGTTCAGAGGAGACTGTGTGAATCAGGCCTTCATGGTCGAATTGCTGAAAAGAAACCAATACTAAAGGACACCAATAAGAAGAAGAGACTTTCTGGTGGAAATTAAACAGGTGGAAATCGGTCATTTGGTCTGATGAGACCAAATTTTAGATTTTTGGTTCCAACCGCCATGTCTTTGTAAGACACTGAGTAGGTGAACGGATGATCTCCGCATGTGTGATTCCCACTGTGAAGCATGGAGGAGGTGGTGTGATGGTGTGGGGGTGCTTTGCTGGTGACACTGTTAGTGGTTTATTTAGAATTCCAGGCACACTTAACCAGCATGGCAACCACAGCATTCTTCAGCGATACGCCATCCCATCTGGTTTGCGCTTAGTGGAATTATATATATTTTTTCAACAGGACCCAGCACACATCCAGGCTGTGTAAGGGCTACTTGACCAAGAAGAATAGTGATGGAAAGGGGGATACTTAGTCAGCTGTACAACTGAATGCCTTCAACTGAAATGTGTCTTCCGCATTTAACCCTCTGAATCAGAGAGACGCGGGGGGTGTCTTCGGCGCCCGGGGAACAGTGGGTTAACTGCCTTGCTCAGGGGCAGAACGACAGATTTTTATCTTGTCAGCTCTGGGATTCGATACAGCAACCTTTCAGTTACTGGCCCAACGCTCTAACACCTAGGCTACCTGCAATGAAGTGCTGCAGCACCTGTCCTCCACAATCACCCGACCTCAACCTAATTGAGATGGTTTGGGATGAGTTGGACCGCAGAGTGAAGGAAAAGCAGCCAACAAGTGCTCAGCATATGTGGGAACTCCTTCAAGGCTGTTAGAAAAGCATTCTAGGTTAAGCTGGTTGAGAGAATGCCAAGAGTGTGCAAAGCTGACATCAAGGCAAAGGTTGGCTACTTTGAAGAATTTCAAATATAAAATACATTTTGATTTGTTTAACACTTTTTTGTTCCTGCATGATTCCAAATGTGTTATTTCAAAGTTTTGATGTCTTCACTATTATTCTAGAATGTTGAAAATACTTAAAATAAAGAAAACCCCTTGAATGAGTAGATGTGTCCAAACTTTTGACTGGTACTGTACATATGTATGCTTAATAACTAACTAAGTATTAGTAATTTATCACGTATCCCTGCAGCCCTACTGCATGTTCTTACTGTCAGCTGGGCCTGTTGCTCGACTTAAACAGTAGCCACAAATCACTGGAGGGTTATTGATTGGAGCTTATGACAAAATCCATATGAAATACTTTGAGGTATTAAAATGCGAACAGGAGCAGGAGGAGTGAAATGATTCACTGTGGGCAGGAAAAGTAAAAGCCACTATTAGATATTGGTTGTGGTATACACTACCTGTCTGGACTGTTTAAGTGTACACAAGCCTGGTGAATTCTCAATGTCAAGACACTGTAGCAACATTTATTTCTGTTCACCAGAGATGAGGATAACTCCCTGACAGTTTGTCATTAAAGATTGGGTGAGCACGGCTGACAAATCACACACAGAATGAAAAGAGAGGTATGGCAAAACAGTATTCCTTCTAATTGCTCAAACGAGGCTGGAAGCAATTGACATGGCACTAGCAACACACAGAATCCAATTGGGAACATAAATGTGTTCTAGATGTTTCACACGTCTTTCCAGTTAACTAACTACATGGAATGAAAAGGGTAATGATGAATAGTCTTATGTGCTTAGAAATATTGCCTAGTTCTGTGGCCCCAAAAGCCCTTTTAAGTTGCATGCATGATGATGATCAAACAGATATTGATGTGTAAATGAGGCAAGATAAGAACTCCTGTGCAGTTGCAATGGGAAAGCACAGTGTATGATCTTGATATACATTACATTTGAGTCATTTGCAGGTGCTCTTATCCAGAGTGACTTATAGGAGCAGTTATGGTTAAATGCCTTGCTCAAGGGCACATCGGACAATACATTTTTTTTTAACCTGTTGAGGACAGACGGAACGCCTAGCCGATATCCAATGCAACAGCGTGGCACGAAATACAAAAACCTCAAAAATCCAATAATTTCAATTTCTCAAACATACGACTATTTTACACCATTTTAAAGATACACTTCTCCTTAATCCAACCACATTGTCCGATTTCAAAAAGGCTTTACAGCGAAAGCAAAACATTAGATTATGTTAGGAGAGTACATAGACCAAAATAACCACACAGCCATTTTCCAAGCAAGCATATATGTCAATAAAACCCAAATCACAGCTAAATGAAGTACTAACCTTTGATGATCTTCATCAGATGACACTCCTAGGACATTATGTTACACAATACATGTATGTTTTGTTCAATCAAGTTCATATTTATATCCAAAAACAGCATTTTACATTGCCGCGTGATGTTCAGAAAATGTATTCCCACAAAAAACCTCCGGTGAATTTACAAAAATACTCATCATAAACATTGACAAAATATATAACAATTATTTTAAGAATTATAGATACAGAACTCCTTTATGCAATCGCTGTGTCAGATTTTAAATTAGCTTTACGGAGAAAGCACATTTTTCAATATTCTGAGTACATAGCTCGCCATCACGGCACCCGCCAAGTTCGGGGCAACCTAAACTCAGAATTAGTATTATAAATATGCTTTTACCTTTGCTGATCTTTGTCAGAATGCACTCCCAGGACTGCTACTTCCACAAGAAATGTTGTTTTTGTTCGAAATAATCCATAGTTATGTCCAAATACCTCAGTTTTGTTCGTGCGTTCAGGTCATTATCCAAACGATAACGCGCGAGCGCAATTCGAGACACAAAAAGTCAAAATGTTCCATTACTGTACTTAGAAGCATGTCAAACGCTGTTTAAAATCAATTTTTATGGTGTTTTTAATGTAAAATTGCGATAATATTCCAACCGGACAATAGTGTATTCATTCAAGGAGAAAAATAAAAAACAGCGTGCTCGCGGGAATGCGCATATCCAATCCCTTTGTTGCCAGGCAGACCACTCAGAAACTGAGCTCCTATTATCTGCCCAGTGACAGGAAAATGCTCAAACCACTTTCTGAAGGCTTTAGACAGCCAATGGAAGCCTTAGAATGTGCAACGTAACAGCACAGATACTGTAGTTTCGAAAGGGACTAAAAAGAAGAACTACAATTCTCAGATCCTCCAATTCCTGGTTGACTTTTTCTCAGGTTTTTGCCTGCCATATGAGTTCTGTTATACTCACAGACACCATTCAAACAGTTTTAGAAACTTCAGAGTGTTTTCTATCCAAATCTACTAATAGTATGCATATTCTCGTTTCTGGGCAAGAGTAGTAATCAGTTTAAATCAGGTACGTTTTTTCATCCGGCCGTGAAAGTGCTGCCCCCTATCCATATCAGGTTTATATCAGTTCGTCAGGGAATCAAATCAGCAACCTTCGGTTAACTGGCCCAATGCTCTTAACCACTAGGCTACCTGCCGCCCATTTATAGACCATGCAACACAAATCATCGGGGGAGCTTTCAGGATCCTCCCTCGCCTTGGATCACACAACTGTTCCTGTAGGATTCTCGTCAACTAAAAAAGGTTATTTCTTCTTTATGTCTCCACATTAAGCTTAGTGTCACTCTGTCCTGCTAGTAAAAGCTTTCTGTTGCATACTTCCCTTCCTTTTATTAACGTTTGCTTTGAAAATGCAGCGTGTTTCAAAGACGTGGTATATTTAAAGCCAGCATTTGATTCATTAGTTCAATTGAGACGCTAAATTACCCTTCAGTATATTGAAGCAGCGTGGCTTGAGACACTTGAGATGTCTTTTGTTCAGTAATTCAAAAGCCGTTGTGTTCCCCATGTTATTACAAAATAGTTGGACCAAAGCAGCTAAATACCACAAGGGTAATGAGACTGACCGCCCTTGGCTTTTGATAAGAGCCCAACTAAGGGAAAGATATATAATTGTGAAAATTATGTTAAGTTCTTGTATAAGAACAGCATTGAATTCCGCCTTGGTTTCTGGATATTTTCCAATGTACCATTGCCACCAAGTCCGTGATGAATTCTTCACCTGTTTATTTGAAAACTATCAGCTTACACCTCTCATTTCTGTTGGACAATTTTCTGCACTTGAAGATACTCATTTCTGGCCTGACTTAACTGTGCAATTAGTCTGGTGCTATATTGACACACTTTCAGTTGTCTAGTCCTTCAGCAAAATACAGCATGTAGCTACAGTGATGATGAGAAGTCCCACTGGACACAGGCATCAGTTCAACGTCTAGTTTTGATTTACATTTGGTTGAGTTTGATTGAATTTCACCATGTCCTGGGATTTAGGTTAAAAGTTGGTTGAAAAAAATTATAATTCCTTTATGTTAATGACTTTTTGCAAATCCAATGAATTTTCCATGTTGATTCAGTGTCATCACATAGATTTTTGGGGTTTGAAATGACATGGAAACAATGTTGATTTAACCAGTTTTTGCACAATGAGGAGGTTCTATTCCAGGAAGGGGAAGATGTGCCTGTCAGCTTGACATACAGTGTTGATTGTTAGCTGACAATTGCTAGCTGACATGGCTAATTGAGTGACTGTCAGTGACTGACATAACAACAGAAAAACTGCTAATACACAACCAAATTTCAAAATTGCACCTGGTGTATTCTATTATTTAGGAGCCCTAAGCAACCACTTATGTCTGAAACCTACCCTGTACCAATACTACCTGCCCTGTACCATATCATACTAAATAGTGTCTAGAATTTACATACATAATAATACAAAATGCTCTGAGACCATGTTGCTCACTAAGACGAAATCTTGGAATATTTTTGTTTGAGTGACCCACAGTGCCTCCTGTATCTCCTGTGCTGTGGTGATCTGTGCCTAACACTACCCTGTCACCTCTCAGTCCCTGGATTTGAGAGGAAAACAAACAAATAATGTTATTTTCCAGAGGGCTCTAGAACATTCTCACAATACAGTATGCGCCTGCATAAAACAAATACAGTTAAATAGACAGTGGTGATTGTTTGAACATAGGCCTACATTCAGAGGAAGACTATAGGAATCCATGAGTCATAGACCACTGAGAAAAGTGTCACTGGGCTTCACAGAAGATCATGTAGGCCTACAATACATGTACATAAATGATGATGACGTGGTTGAATCTATGCTTGTCTATCCAGGGAACGGCCTTCATGAATAACCTGGTTGATGAAAATTACATATAATAGCCACTGAGGCAGCAATGGAGAAAAGTGAGCAGTCCAAAGTTCCACTTCCTTGCCATATACACTGTCTGTGGTTGTTTAAAAACTATCAAATGACTTTAAGGAACATGTCTCATTTGTAGACGTCTGTCATGTTTCCAGTTCAGGAGACACCCTATCCACTGTTCACCCTCCACCCTCCCACAGGTCGTTAAATTCTCCATATCAGTCACGGTGAGAGGGCCTTATCCACTTTGAAAAGAAGGCTGACGACATCCGCTCCTCATTCACTCAGCCTATTGAGTCCACTGGTCCCACTCACACAGAACTACCTTACGTTGTGATCTCTTTCTCCCCTTTTCTCCAGCCGCCCATAACCTGCCCACTCGACCCTATCACCTCTTCCCTTCACCAGACCATCTCTGGAGACCTTCTCCCATTCTTCACTTCCTGAGTCGCTCCCCTCCACAAGAAACCAAGAGTCGACTCAAAAACTACAGACTGGTATCCCTTCTTTCTTTTCTTTACAAAACAACTCTCTCGCTATCTCTCTCAGAACAATCTTCTTCACCCTAACCAGTCAGGCTTCAAGTCGGGACACTCAACCGAGACTGCACTTCTCTGTGTCACGGAGGCTCGCCGCACTGCCAAAGCTGACTTTCTCTCCTCTGTTCTCATCCTCCTAGATCCATCCGCTGCCTTCGACACCGTTAACCATCAGATCCTTCTCTCCCCCTCTCGGGGCTGAGCGTCTCACGCTCTGCACAGTCTTGGATTGCATCCTACCTGGCAGACTGCTCCTTCCAGGTGGCTTGGAGAGGATCTGTGTCTGCGCCACGTACTTTCTCTACTGGTGCCTCCAGGGCCCAGTCCTAGACCCTCTTCTCTCTATACACCAAATCACTCGTCACAGTCATATCGTCACATGGTCTCTACTATCATTGCTATGCAGATGACACTCAACTACTTTTTTCTTCTGACACCCAGGTGGTATACCAAAGCTTTAAAGGTAGACTCAGCGATGTGAAGTAGATGCAGACAGTAAACAGCATAGTTGGTAAATTTCCACAACAACTAAGAGCGTTTCTGCTGTTTTGGTGCCCTGGCTACCAAGCTGTAAACAGCGTGAAGCGAAACCGTGTGCATGCGCAGATACTGTGTGTGCCTTTGTGAGAGCGAAGTGTTACATCTTGCTTATCTTAATATCTCTGGTGCTGCTCGGGGAAACACATTTCGCTGAGTCTACATGTATAGTCAGTTTCCCAAAAAAGAGGAACTTAAAAAGAATCAATTAGATCTGTACTTATAGACATCAACAAGAAAATGTCATAGCTTTTCTTAATTTATTGTGGTCATTACTACTAAACATGTGAAGATGTGCTTTTCTGTGAGGCAAAGTTTTGGGTGAATGACGCAAGAAGAGTATCAATGATAGCCAGTGGTCAGATGCAGCAGGTGCAAAGCTACCGGACTGTTTTGCTAGCACAGACTGGAAAATGTTCCGGGATTCCTCCAATGGCATTGAGGAGTACACCACATCTGTCATTGGCTTCATCAATAAGTGCATTGATGACGTCGTCCCCACAGTGACCATACGTATATACCCCAACCAGAAGCCATGGATTACAGGCAGTATCCGCACTGAGCTAGAGCTGCCCAGTGACAGCCGAGAGCTGCCCAGTGACACGAGCCTACTGGACGAGCTAAATTACTTCTATGCTCGCTTCGAGGCAAATAACATTGAAAAATGCATGAGAGCACCAGCTGTTCCGGAAGACTGTGTGATCACGCTCTCCGCAGCCGATGTGAGTAAGATCTTTAGACAGGTCAACATTCCACAAGGCCGCAGGGCCGCAGACGGATTACCAGGACGTGTACTGCGAGCGTGCGCTGACCAACTAGCAAGTGTCTTCACTGACATTTTCAACCTCTCCCTGTCTGAGTCTGTAATACCAACATGTTTTAAGCAGACCACCATAGAGCCTGTGCCCAAGAACACTAAGGTAACCTGCCTAATTGACTACCGACCTGTAGCCCTGAAGTGCTTTGAAAGGCTGGTCCTGGCTCACATCAACACCATTATCCCAGAAACCCTAGACCCACTCCAATTTGCATACCGCTCCACATCATCCACAGATGATGCAGTCTCTACTGCACTCCACACTGCACTTTCCCACCTAGACAAAAGGAACACCTATGTGAGAATGCTATTCATTGACTACAGCTCAGCGTTCAACACCACAGTGCCCTCAAAGCTCATCAATAAGCTAAGGACCCTGGGACTAAACACCTCCCTCTGCAACTGGATCCTGGACTTCCTGACAGACCGCCCCCAGGTGGTAAGGGTAGGTAACAACACATCTGTCACGCTGATCCTCAACACAGGGGCACCTCAGGGGTGCGGGCTCAGCCCCCTCAAGTACTCCCTGTTCACTCATGACTGCACGGCCAGGCATGACTCCAACACCATCATTACATTTGCCGATGACACAACAGTGGTAGGCCTGATCACCGACAACAAGACAGCCTATAGGGAGGAGGTCAGAGACCGGGCCGTGTGGTGCCAGGACAACAACCTCTCCCTCAATGTGATCAAGACAAAAGAGATGATTGTGGACTAAAGGAAAAAGAGGACCGAGCACACCTCCATTCTCATTGACGGTGCTGCAGTGGAGCAGGTTCAGAGCCTCAAGTTCCTTGGTGTCCACATCACCAACAAATCAACATGGTCCAAGCACACCATGACAGTCATGAAGCGGGCACGACAAAACCTATTCCCCCTCAGGAGACTGAAAAGATTTGGCATGGGTCCTCAGATGCTCAACAGGTTCTACAGCTGCACCATCGAGAGCATCCTGACTGGTTACATCCCTGCCTGGTATGGCAACTGCTCAGCCTCCAACCGCAAGGCACTACAGAGGGTAGTGCGAACGGCCCAGGGCAAAGCTTCCTGCCATCCAGGACCTGTATACCAGGTGGTGTCAGAGGAAGGCCCTAAACAATTTTCAAAGACTCCAGCCACCATGGTCATAGACTGTTGTCTCTGCTACCACATGGCAAGCGGTACCGGAGTGCCAAGTCTAGGTCCAAGAGGCTTCAAAACAGCTTTTACCCCCAAGCCATAAGACTCCTGAACATCTAGTCTATTCACATTGCCCCCCCCTTTCCACACCACTGCCACTCTCTTTTGTCATCTATGCATAGTCCCTTTAATAACTCTACCTATATATACATACTATCTCAACTAACCGGCGCCCCTGCACATTGACTCTGTACCGGCACCCCCCTGTATATATTGTTATTTTTTACTGCTGCTGTTTAATTTCTTGTTACTTTCATCTCTTATACTTATCCGCATTTTTTGAAACTGCACTGTCGGTTAGGGGATCGTAAGTAAACATTTCAATGTAAGGTATACCTGTTGTATTCGGCGCATGTGACTAATAAAATTTGATTTGAACGATGACTTATATGTAGATTCTCTCTTACTTTGAGCTAAACATGGAAAAATAACATATCATTTTAAATTAGGCAGGAGTACACCTGTAAGATACCACTTGGCAAATTGACCAGGACCCAGGTGAGACCTGAATTTACTGAAGTCTGTGCCTTGTGTATATGTAATGTGTGTTAGCAAACTCAGACCTCAGACAAACTCAGACTGAATCAGCAAGCAAAGTGGATGTGTAATGTAGGCTATTGATTTTATTTAAGGATGGTTGGATGGCTTTCTTTCTCTCGGAGGACCTGAGCCCTAGGACCATGCCTCAGGACTACCTGGCATGATGACTCCTTGCTGTCCCCAGTCCACCTGGCCATGCTGCTGCTCCAGTTTCAACTGTTCTGCCTGCGGCTACGGAACCCTGACCTGTTCACCGGACGTGCTTGTTGCACCCTCGACAATTACTATGATTATTATTATTTGACCATGCTGGTCATTTACGAACATTTTAACATCTTGACCATGTTCTGTTATAATATCCACCCGGCACAGCCAGAAGAGGACTGGCCACCCCTCATAGCCTGGTTCCTCTCTAGGTTTCTTCCTAGGTTTTTGGCCTTTCTCAGGAGTTTTTCCTAGGGAGTTTTTTCCCAGCCACCGTGCTTCTTTCACATGCATTGCTTGCTGTTTGGGGTTTTAGGCTGGGTTTCTGTACAGCACTTTGAGATTTCAGCTGATGTACGAAGGGCTATATAAATACATTTGATTTGTCAATTAGTCACCTGTAGTGTTCTATATGATTTGTTTTCTGAACAGTAAAACAGTAAAAAAAAAACAGTAGAAATAGTCAACTTGCATTTATAATTCAAATTATTTATTTCCCTTCTCTGTGATATGATCCACCACACCATTAGACTAAACCAGGTATTATTGTCTGATGTATGCCCTCACCAGAAGCAAAGCATGCTGACTGGGTACAGTTACGATGTGTAACTCCTAATGGTTAACATTCGAATCAGGTAGGGTACGTTCATCTCAAATCTTTTTTTAGCTGTAACTGCTACTTACAGGAGGACAGCTCCCACATTTGAACAAAGAGATATCAATTGGTACAGTATACCGGTATGGCAAGCAGCTCTCTGTGGATTCCTTTCAGAGCCCAACAGAGAATCATATACAAGGTGTTCCTCACTTCGAATCTTTAATGAGCCTTTCCTCTACTCTGGCAGAGACAAAGTGGGCACAAAGAGACCTTTTCCTCTGATGAATTCATGCAGTGTGGAGTGAAGTGTATTGCAGTCGTTTGTTAGTGTCTGACTGCTTTAATAAAGGATCCTTACACTCTCCCCCAGAGATGACTGTGTAGGGCAGCAACCTTGAAGGGCTGCAATCTTTACAAGTCCAGGGAAAATTAAAGGTTGCTTTTTATCTAATGGCAGTGTCAGCACAGGGCTTTATTCCTACCTTTTCTTGTCCTCTCCTCCCTCAATGAAAAGCAAATGGAGGAGCAATGTGTCCTGCCACATTTGCATTTATATAGCACCTATCCAGGAGCCTCCCCTGGTTGTCCCTTGAGGTTGTGTGTGTGTGTGTGTGAGTGAGTGAGTGTTTGTTCAGAGGAACTAAGGGCAGCACTTCATTAGTGCTTGAGAGCCCACCAGACAGCAGTGGATAATCCCTGCTCCATGCAGACAAGCAACCTGTGTCCTGGGCCTGAGAGTTTAGGGGCTGATATTTTAGGGTCTGAGAGCTGAGGGTCCTGAGTCTGAGAGCTGAGGGTCCTGAGTCTGAGAGGCTGTGTCCTGGGTCTGAGAGCCGGTGTAACTGGGTCTGAGAGCCTGTGTCTTGGACCTGAGCGCTGAGGATCGTGTTGGCGTGACGCAGGTCCCAGCAGTGCAGGGTCAAACACAGGTCAGGGTGTTCTTGAAGTCGTGCCATCTTCAACATCATGTTGGATTTAACTCTTAAACATGTTGTGCACCACTGCCCTTTTCAAATCCTGGTATTATCACTGGTCTTACGCATAACAAATAATCTTTCTGGGTATGCTATGAGGAGATTTGGTCGAGACTTCTCTATTTTTCTTTGATTCAAATTGAGGTAGAGCTCTATGATGCTACACACCGTCATATTGACTGAGCGCACAGTACTGTTCTTCTGGCAATAGCGTCTTCATGCAGAGTACTGGAGAGAGAATGTAGCCTGCAGTCAGGCTGTCCATAGTATCAGCTGTCACTGAGTCAGACTCCTTCTATGTACATAGCTGAGCACCATGTGAGGGTCTGACTAAGGCCTGGATGGTTTTTGCTCTATTTGCGGCAGGTTGTCACACATGACAAAGCAAGCTGTTGGTCGATAGTATCACATGATCTGTATGGTTGTGTTGAAGTGTTGAGGCAACCTCCCGTGTGTGCGTTGCTTAGGTGCATGTGTGGTCAACCCTCCCTCAGATCAAACAAATCACTGCTTAGCCAGACTCATTCAGCCTACCATAGGTCAATGAGTCAGAGAGCAGCAGGAGAAGAGACTGCATGTTTGGTAACTCATGGCAACATGTTAATCTGATCAAGTTGTTATAATAATACATACACATTTTTGTCACCCTCATAGACATGTAGAGAGAACCGCTTCTCCCATCTCACTCCACTGGGATGTGGCACAATGAGCTTTTGGGTTATCAAGGTAGTAAAGTCACAGTACAAAATGGTCAGTGCCTAGCTATTCAGAGCTGAGTCCCTCTCTGTTCTTTCTCTCTCTCTCCTATATTTATCTCTTTCCTCCCATTCTCTCTCTCTCATTCTTTCCTTCCCCTCAAGGGGTCTCTGTCAGGCAGAGATGGATACGTGAACAGCATGCATTATGTCTGGCTGCAGGTGCTGAATTGAGGTATTAGTTTTCTTAACCAGGGCTGAAATGCTTAAAATCCACATAGCTCTTCCCTGCACCTCTCCTTATGCACCCATCTCCCATACCCTATGTCTAGGGTGAATCACTCCTCACCCGATGTGTTCTTTGCTCTCTATTTCTGTCTCTCTATCATTATCGCTGTCTCTCTTCTCGACCTCTCTTTCTCTCACTTTCTCTCTTTCTTTCTCTCTCTATATATCTCTGTTTGCCATTGAGAGCTATGAGTGGAGGCATCCATCTTATCGCTCTCCTAATCAGGATGCCCCTTATCTTAACTCACCCTTTACTTTCTGCTGAAACACATGCTTTATCGACTCCTCATCCTCTTCCACTCGTTGCAAAGATATTTATTTGTATTTAAATTTGACACTCTCATTTTTAAAAGTGAAAGCATTCTTAAACAACTTGACTTGAACATTCAATTTCACATAAATATGCATATACTAAACTGATTTTCCATACAAAATGTACATAAATACGTATTTGTCTTTATAAATAATGTCCTTCAAGAGTGCAATAAAAGGGCACTCATCAGTGTAGTTGCAAACTCTTGAAACAGCCAAAGCCTTATCAGTTTCAACCCAGTTTTAAAATGGGATCAGAAGGCTTAGGGTGTGGGGGGGGCTATTTCACAAAAACAGTTGGTTGTGTTCTAACTACAAATGTTGAAATCCTCTGTGTATGGAGGGATAATACTTTTCTTTTATCGCAGTGAGGACGTATTTGCACCAAAATGCTAAGTGGAAAAATGATAGAGTAATTATCTTAGATACCTAAAATGAATGGTTTGAGATAGACCTTCCCATTATATAAGCATACCCTTGTGGCTCAATGTTTCCTGATAAAACAGTCAAACTAAAGTTTCCCTTCAACACATCTTTTTGTGATAAGTGAAAGTTATGCTGGTACAGTACTCTCTTCTCTTGGCATGAAAACAGAGAGAAGATAATGCAAGTAAGAGGTTACAGAGCAATAACATTTTCACACCAACATTGTCAGTACTCAAGTTGAATACTGACTGGTGAATATCTGAAATAATCAAAAAACTTCTAACATCATCAGTCTATTTCCAATTGAATACTGACGGTTGAAAATCTAAAATAATCCTGAAAATGCTTTACTTTGATCAGGTTACTTTTTTTCTCTCATCGCCTTTGTTACATTGATATTTTAGCAATTTAGCAGACACTCTTATCCAGAGCGACTTACAGTTAGTGCATTAATCTTAAAATAGATAGGTGAGGAAAATACTTCTCAGTCGTAGTGAGTAAATGTTTTCCTCAAAAAATAAGTTATCAGCAAAATTAGTGCTAGTAGGAAAAAGCAAGTGCAGTTATAATTTTTGGTTAATTACTTAAAAATATATATTTGGGGGGGGGAAGGGGCATAAGACTACAATACATGTGTCATTGTTTCAGTCTCTTTTTAACATAATGTTGTTCCTCTCTGTATGTATAATTTACTATAGCTCAATCGACATACACACTGCAGCTAAGAGTCAGATGGCCTTATCTTGGCACATGATGGATGTGTCCTGCAGACACACAGCTATGCTATCGAAAGCTGCAAGTATCTGCTTCAGACATGCTGTGAACACAGCATTTTCTCAGCGAGAAAAGATTACTGGAACTGAAATCAAAAGCTTGCCTTGGTTTTCAATTATACATTTCATGATATTATGAAGAATCACTGCATCTTTCGATACTGTTTATGAAGACAAATTGCAATGTATTATCTAACACTATAAAAAATTATGATACAGTAGTCTTTACAATATACAATACCAGTCAAAAGTTTGCACACACCTACTCATTCAAGGGTTTTTCTTTATTTTAATATTTTCTACATTGTCGAATAATAGTGAAGACATCAAAACTAAGAAATAACTCATATGGAATCATGTAGTAACCAAAAAAAGTGTTAAAACAAATCAAAATGTATTTTATATTTGAGATTCTTCTAAGTAGCCACCCTTTGTCTTGATGACAGCTTTGCACATTCTTGGCATTCTCCTCAACCAGCTTCATGAAGTAGTCACCTGGAATGCATTTCAATGAACAGGTGTGTCTTGTTCAAAGTTAATTTGTGGAATTTCTTTCCGTCTTAATGCGTTTGAGCTGATCAGTTGTGTTGTGACAAGGTAGGGGGTGGTATACAGAATATAGCCCTATTTGGTAAAATACGAAGGCCATATTATGGCAAGAACAGCTCAAATAAGCAAAGGGAATTGACAGTCCAGCATTACTGTAAGACATGAAAGTCAGTCAATGCAGAACATTTCCAGAACTGAAAACATTTCTTCAAGTGCAGTCGCAAAAACCAGGAAAGGAAAGGAAGACCCAGAGATACCTCTGCAGCAGAGGATAAGTTCATTAGAGTTAACTGCAACTAAGATTGCAGCCCAAATAAGTGCTTCACAGAGTTCAAGTAACAGACACATCTCAACATCAACAGTTCAGAGGAGCCTGCATAAATCAGGCCTTCATGGTCAAATTGCTGAAAAGAAACAACTACTAAAGGACACCAATAAGAAGAAGAGACTTGCTTGGGCCAAGAAACACGGGCAATGGACTCTAGACCAGTAGAAATGTATCCTTGGTCTGATGAGGTCCAAATTTGAGATTTTTTGTTCCAACTGCCATGTCTTTGTAAGATGCGAAGTAGGTGAATGGATGATCTCGCCAAGTATGGTTCCCACCGTGAAGCATGGAGGAGGAGGTGCGATGGTGTGGAGGTGCTTTGCTGGTGACATTGTCTGTGATTTATTTAGAATTCCAGGCACACTTAACCAGCATTGATACCACAGAATTCTGCAGCAATACCATCTGGTTTGCACTTAGTGTGACTATCATTTGTTTTCAACAAGAAAATGACCCAAAAACACGCCTCCAGACTGTGTAAGGGCTATTTGACCAAGGAGAGTGATGTAGTGCTGCCTCAGATAACCTGCCTCCATAATCACCTGACCTCAACCCAATTAAGATAGTAAGGATGGTTGGACCGCAGAGTGAAGCAAAAAGGCAGCCAACCAGTGCTAAGCATATGTGGGAACTCCTTCAAGACTGTTGGAGAAGCATTCCTCATGAAGATGGTTGAGAGAATGCCAAGAGTGTGCAAAGATTGTCATCAAGGCAAAGGTTGGAAACTTTGAAGAATCTCAAATATAAAATATATACTGCTCAAAAAAAATAAAGGGAACACTTTTAAACAACACATCTTAGATCTGAATGAAAGAAATAATCTTATTAAATACTTTTTTCTTTACATAGTTGAATGTGCTTACAACAAAATCACACAAAATAATCAATGGAAATCCAATTTATCAACCCATGGAGGTCTGGATTTGGAGTCACACTCAAAATGAAAGTGGAAAACCACACTACAGGCTGATCCAACTTTGATGTATGTCCTTTAAAACAAGTAAAAATGAGGCTCAGTAGTGTGTGTGGCCTCCGCGTGCCTGTATGACCTCCCTACAACGCCTGGGCATGCTCCTGATGAGGTGGCGGATGGTCTCCTGAGGGATCTCTCTCCCAGACGAGGACTAAAGCATCCGCCAACTCCTGGACAGTCTGTGGTGCAACGTGGCGTTGGTGGATGGAGCGAGACATGATGTCCCAGATGTGCTCAATTGGATTCAGGTCTGGGGAACGGGCGGGCCAGTCCATAGCATCAATGCCTTCCTCTTGCAGGAACTGCTGACACACTCCAGCCACATGAGGTCTAGCATTGTCTTGCATTAGGAGGAAACCCAGGGCCAACCGCACCAGCATATGGTCTCACAAGGGGTCTGAGGATCTCGGTACCTAATGGCAGTCAGGCTACCTCTGGCGAGCACATGGAGGGCTGTGCGGCCCCCCAAAGAAATGCCCACCCCACACCATGACTGACCCACCGCCAAACCGGTCATGCTGGAGGATGTTGCAGGCAGCAGAACGTTCTCCACGGCGTCTCCAGACTCTGTCACGTCTGTCACGTGCTCCGTGTGAACCTGCTTTCATCTGTGAAGAGCACAGGGCGCCAGTGGCGAATTTGCCAATCTTGGTGTTCTCTGGCAAATGCCAAACGTCCTGCACGGTGTTGGGCTGTAAGCACAACCCCCACCTGTGGACGTCGGGCCCTCATACCACCATCATGGAGTCTGTTTCTAACCATTTGAGCAGACACATGCACATTTTGTCGCCTGCTGGAGGTCATTTTGCAGGGCTCTGGCAGTGCTTCTCCTGCTCCTCCTTGCACAAAGGCGGAGGTAGCGGTCCTGCTGCTGGGTTGTTGCCCTCCTACGGCCTCCTCCACGTCTCATGATGTTACTGGCCTGTCTCCTGGTAGCGCCTCCATGCTCTGGACACTACGCTGAAGACACAGCAAACCTTCTTGCCACAGCTCGCATTGATGTGCCATCCTGGATGAGCTGCACTACCTGAGCCACTTGTGTGGGTTGTAGACTCCGTCTCATGCTACCACTAGAGTGAAGCACCGCCAGCATTCAAAAGTGACCAAAACATCAGCCAGGAAGCATAGGAACTGAGAAGGTGGTCTGTGGTCCCCCTCCTGCAGAACCACTCCTTTATGGGGGTGTCTGCTAATTGCCTATAATTTCCAACCTGTTGGTCTATTCCATTTGCACAACAGCATGTGACATTTATTGTCAATCAGTGTTGCTTCTAAGTGGACAGTTTGATTTCAAAGAAGTGTGATTGACTTGGAGTTACATTGTGTTGTTTAAGTGTTCCCTTTATTTTTTGAGCAGTGTATTTTGATTTGTTTAACATTTTTTGGTCACTTCATGATTCCCTATGTGTTATTTCATAGTTTATGTCTTCACTATTAATCTACAATGTGGAAAATAGAAAACATAAAGAAAACGCTTGAATGAGTAGGTGTGTACAAACTTTTGACTGGTACTGTATTTCATGGAATTCTAGCTGGTAAACATTTGATATACTGTGTCATGAAAAGTATTTGACCCCTTTCTGTTTTCTTTATATTTGATAGTGAATGTTATCAAGATCTTCAACCAAAACCTACTATTAGATCAGTGGCGATTTTAGCATGTGAATCTTGGTGGGGCAGAAAATTATAATTGTGGGATGCATGCCAGTGAAGCTACTACACAACACATAAACTAAAACAATACATTAATTGCACTTTAACGGTGACAAACAGTGGCCCACAAACTGTTAGGACCTACATAAGCTGTCCCAACAGCAGTCCCAACATCTTACCACTGCTACACCTGGCTCTCAGTGGAGCCTTATCTGGCAGCGAAACAGTTCATTCAGCCTCATTTTACTGCCTTTATAAAAAACATAGCTGATATGGTGACTTGCTTAAACAAATGTGGTTTCTCCTGACAATTGAGATGTACAAACTATGGCATAAGGGGACAACAATCAGATAAGAGGCAATTCTTCATTTTGATTAAGACATTAATGAGCAAGCTAGGACGTCCGTAGTCCAATATAACTTTTTGTTAAACAACAC
The DNA here is from genome assembly GCF_901001165.1 of Salmo trutta. Taxonomy (NCBI): domain Eukaryota; kingdom Metazoa; phylum Chordata; class Actinopteri; order Salmoniformes; family Salmonidae; genus Salmo; species Salmo trutta. Next base: position 32,073,324 of record NC_042983.1, on the reverse strand, counting down.
CTGGTTTTCACCAGGCACAATGGGACCCATGTTGTCCAAAGTTTGACTCAAGTTTGCCAAGAAGCAACTGGAAGCACCTTTATGGATCATCAAGATTCTTGGAAGTATGTTTTTAATATTAGGTTTGGTTGAAGATCTGATACATTCAGTGTTATTGTCATTGTTTGATGCTCTTCACTATTATTCTACAAATGTGGAACATTTTTAATAAAGAAAAACCCTTGATGAGTAGGTGTGTCCCAACTTTTACTGGTACTGTATGTCATGGAATACCAGCTGGTAACATTGATATACTGTGTCGTGAAAAGTATTTGCCCCTTTATGTTTTTCCCTATTTTTGATAGTGAATGTTTATCAGATCTTCATCCAAACCTTAATATTGGCATATGGGGCGACATACCATAAGGGACGACAAAGCGGAATAAGAGACAATCCTTAATTTCAATAAGACTTTAATGAGCGAGCTAGGATGTCCGTAGTTAATATAACTATTTGTTCTGCATTTTTGAAATGTACAGCTACAGAATGCAGAACATGGGCTGTTCTGAATTCTGTGTGTTCTCCCTGTACACCAAGTCAGAACTGTAGGATAAATAAAGGGGGCATATAAGCAGACAATGAAAGCTCTTACAATATTGATGATTACGTATCTCAAAAACAGTTTAAAGGCTGTGCACCACCAAGTCAGAACAGTAGGCAAATTTAAGAGGTGTAAATAGACCCAAATTATACGATGAGGCACATGGGCTAGTAACAGCATACTACACAACATACACTCTAGTATTACTTTCTTAGCTACAGTATAATATCTCCCTGGCATATTACATAATTTATTCAGCAGCATAGAATTTATTTTTGGACTCCCCTTGTTGTGCTGTGGTCACTTGAACAGGAAGGTGGCCACGGCGGTCCTAAAGTCAGATTTTGCAGTTCCGAGTTAACAATTGTTTTGAGCACGCTTCATTACAGCTTGGCCAATGTTGAACGTTTATCATGTTTAAAATAGAAAAGAGACCCTTAATCTTGGACTTGGGACCACATAGCCACTCCACTGAATAGCTGTAACGGCTGTCTGAAGAAGTAGACCAAGGCGCAGCGTGTTGAGCGCTCATATTTAATTTTAATCGAGACACTTTGAACAAAACAAGAAAATGACAGCAAGCAGTTCTGTCAGGTATAACAAAACACTAAACAGAAATTAACTAGCCACAAACCCCAAAGGAAAACAGGCTGCCTAAGTATGACTCCCAATCAGCTGTCCCAGATTGAGAGCCATACCAGGCCAAAACAAAGAAATACAAAGCATAGAAAAAAGGACATAGAATGCTCACCCAAATCACACCCTGACCAACCTAAATAGAGACATAGAAAAGGCTCTCTCAGGTCAGGGCGTGACAGTACCACCCCCCCCAAAGGGGCGGACTCCGGCCGCAAAACCTGAACCTATAGGGAGGGTCTGGGTGGGCATTTCTCCACGGTGGCGGCTCTGGAGCAGGACGCAGACCCCGCTCCACCACTGGCTCACCCCACTTTGGTGGCACCTCTAGAGTGGGGTTCCTCGCCCCGGGCCTCAGAACTGGAGGGCGGACTCTGGCTGCGCCGGAGGACAGGCGGGCGACTCTGGCTGCGCCGGAGGACAGGCGGGCGACTCTGGCTGCGCCGGAGGGACAGGCGGGCGACTCTGGCTGCGCCGATTCCCCAGGCTGGGGAGACCCAATGGAGGCCTGGTCCGTGAGGAAGCGCAGGATTAGACCAGGCTGGGAGACTTGAAGGAGGCCTGGCTCTGGGCGCAGGCAAGACTCATCAGGCTGGGGAGACTTGCTGGAGGCCTGGCTCTGGGAGCAGGGCACAGGACTCAACCAGGCTGGGGAGACTTGCAGGAGGCCTTGGCTCTGGGAGCAGGCACAGGACTGACCAGGCTGGGGAGACTTGCAGGAGGCCTGGCTCTGGGCGCAGGCACAGGACTCACCAGGCTGGGGAGACATGCAGGAGGCCTGGCTCTGGGCGCAGGCACAGGACTCACCAGGCTGGGGAGACATGCAGGAGACCTGGCTCTGGGACGCAGGCACAGGACTCACCAGGCTGGGGAGACATGCAGGAGGCCTGGCTCTGGGCGCAGGCACAGGACTCACCAGGCTGGGGAGACTTGCAGGAGCCTGGCTCTGGGCGCAGGCACAGGATTCACCAGGCTGGGGAGACATGCAGGAGGCCTGTGCTCTGGGCGCCGGCACAGGACTCACCAGGCGGTGAGACATGCAGGAGGCCTGGCCTCTGGGAGCAGGCACAAGACGTGCAAGGCTGGGGAGGTGCACAGGAGGCCTGGTGCGTGGGGCTGGCACAGTCTTCACCAGACGGCTAGCACGCACCTCAGACGAGTATGGAGAGCTGACTCAGGTGACATCAATTTGAGGACACGCTCCGTAGGGCGAATGTCGTGCCTCATGCACCAACATAGCAGCTCTCTCATAGCTCTCTCCTCCAATTTCCCCATTAATTCCTTCACTGTCTCTGCTTCGCTCCCTTCGCTCACCTCCAACTTCACCCTGACTGGCTCTGGTTCCATCCTCGGCACCGCCGGCCTTCCCGTGTGCCCCCCCCAAGATTCTTGGGCTGCCTCTCCTCTTGCCGTGCCAGCTGATCCTCCCAGAAACGCCGTTCTGCCTTCGCTGCCTCTATCCCCCTCTGGCGGGCGGCGGTATTCTCCAGCCTGTCTCCAGGGTCCCTTTCCTTCCAGTATCTCTTCCCAAGTCCAGGAGGCCTTTGCTCCTCCTTACCCATGCTGCTTGGTCCGTTGTAGGTGGGTGGTTCTGTAACGGCTGTCTGAAGAAGTAGACCAAGGCGCAGCGTGTTGAGTGTTCATATTTTATTTTAATCGAGACACTTTGAACAGAACAAGAAATGACAGCCAACAGTTCTGTAAGGTATAACAAAACCCAAATCACACGCTGACCAACCTAAATAGAGACATAGAAAGGCTCTCTCAGGTCAGGGCGTAACAATAGCAGACTTACGATTGCTTTGCAAATTTTCAATGCTTGCAGTTAGACACTAATTCCTTCCAAACCACTCATTGTTGAAATTGCGATCTTCCAACTTGTTGTTTAATGGTTATGTCCAATGGCCCATGAGCACCGATACGTTGATCTATAATTTTTCTTAATTATTCATCTTCATATGACAAGGAAAAAACATTTGCCAGTAGATTGTCGACTTGATTCGTGATGATGACTGCTAGCTAAGATTTTGAAAGTATGATGTTTACACGATCAGTCCAATCAAAGCTACAGAACAATATAACGTGATTTGACGTAATTTATCTTTGGCCAATTGACCTTGAGCCTTCTTGAATGGGCATTTCTAATGTAAGTCTATGGCAAGCACCCAAGGGGCTGGAATTTTATAGCTCTAACCTTAGACTTGGCGGGAACATAGTGTCCTCATGAGTGACAGAACACTGAAGCCAATCACAGCGCAAAGCTTTGTATTTTCTGCTGGCTTGCTCAACCACCACAGAAAGCACTGAGCTAGGCTGAAACACCTGCATTTGGAGCTGCCTTACTCAAGAAAACAAAAAAGAGACAGTGTATGTATGCTTTATTAACTCAATGGTGTATATATATATTTTTTTTACATTTATTGCAGACTGATGTGACACGTATTAATGCCAAAATAACATGCAAACAGACAAGCCCAAAATGTATATATAAAAAATGTATTTATTTTGCTAAAAATGTGGGGCTCTGTCTTCCCTGAATGACGGGTCGTACATTGTATTAGATAAAGGGAACCTGAGATTACAACTAACAATACAAATTGATACTTATTTTATTTATTTAATAAACAAAGTTATGCAAGACCTTGTTTTCACCAGGCATAATTGGACCCATGTTATCCAAAAAGTTGACTCAAGTTTCCAAAAGGCAAGGACTCTTGGAAGAATGTTTTTAGGGTCAGATAATTCAAAAGTATAACTTTTTGGAAGACATGGGTCCCATTATGCCTGGGAAAAACCTTGCATTCCGCAGTAAGAACCGCATACCAATGGTCAAGCATGGTGGTCGTAGCGTAATGGTTTTGGGGATGCTTTGCTGTCTCAGGAACCTGGACAACTGCCTTAATAGAAGGAACCATGAATAATTCTGCACAGTATCAGAGAATTCTACAGGAGAATGTCATGCCATCCGTCTGTGAGCTGAAGCTGAAGCGCAGCTGGGTCACGCAGCAAGAGAATGATCCCCTTACAATTTTTTGTTCATGAAATAAATATGTAATTGTTGTGTTATTGTTAACTCGGGTTTCCCTTTATCTAATATTAGGTTTTGCTTGAAGATCTGACAACATTCAGTGTAAAAAAAAACATGCAAAAGTAGAGAAAATTAGAAAGGGGGCAAATACTTTTTCACGGCACTGTAGTATAGCAATCCTTGTCTCCCAGCTGGTTTATTGCTGGTCTGGTCTGGACAAATAGCCAGAGCCTGCTCACACTCACTGTACCCACAGTAGACACAACAAGCCAAATAATGGAGAAGATGGGAAGTACTCACTTGAGGGAATAGAGAGAAAGGCAGAAAAGGTTTAGGGCATACCATCTTTTAGAAGAGTGTGTTGACTATAGTCAAAGTTTGACAATAATAAGCAATAGGAAAATACAAACATCCCTTTAAAGTGATGAAATAAACTATTTGCGTACATTCATCAGTTCCTATCTGAGTATACAGTACAATGCCAGCGTGTTGGGGACTGATACCAGTCTGGGTTTGTTCACTATTGGCTCATTATGTTTTGTACTTTGCTGTGCGCCCATGTTGTGTTTTTTACCCTCTGACACTTGCCTTCATATTCCCAGCTTTGCGTTCCTATCTACAAAAAAAACCTACCCTAGGGTCCTTGTTTCTTTGTGAGCAATTTTAGCTTGAATAATGCTGACATAAATACGATAAATGTTTCATTTTGCCATTTCATACTAAAATATAGAAGACCTAACACTGTTGAACACTTTACAAAGACATGTATTTCATCTTGAGGCTGTATGTCTACCCTTTTTAATTCTTCTTATTTTGAGCATCAGCGGCAGTATTTCCAAGTTGGCTTTCATTTTGTATTTTGCCTTGGACTTTTCAATCAAGGCACGCCAGCCACACTTTCCTAAGGAAGCATTCCATAATTAATTGGTGCTTGGCTTTCGCCATGGGTGATGTCACAAAAAGCAATCAAGAGGGAGCAGATTATGGAGTAGAGGGTTTACTACGATTAGCTGCCCCTTGCAGGTCTCTGTCTGCAGCATTGTCTCAATGAATTCCGCTTGGTTAGGAGAGAATTTCATTCTTAAACTCTGACAGAGGTCAGGAGTTGCTCTATGGATTGGATGCTGTTATCTGTATTGTCATTGATGGAGGGGTATGCTTTAGAAATACCTAATGACTGAATACATTCTGGAAGTAAGCTCCAAGGGTTGGTTCGTATAATCCACCTCCTCTCCGCAATGACATTAATATATGCATTTAGTTAACTGTTATAAAGAGTCATGCTCTATTATGAATGTCTATAGGTCTACTTAAATGTATATATCATACTATATAAAGTCCATTATACGGAACCCATGGCTGTTAGGAATGTTCTATAATGCACTTCGGGGGGATAGAATGCAAGGCACTATCTGCATTCGGCAGGTAACCTAGTGGTTAGAGCGTTGGGCCAGTAACTGAAAGGTTGTTAGATTGAACCCCTGAGCTGCCAAGGAAAAATCTGTTGTTCTGCCCCCTCTTAACTGGCTTGCCTAGTTAAATAAAAATTTATTCATAATATATTTTCAAACATGGTGGCTAAAGTGTAACTCTTTTTATCTGGAAGTTGACTTAATATGTGTACGTGATTTTTCTGTAAGTAATCTAAATGTATTCATTTTATCTACTTCCCCAGATTCAGATGAAATCATGAATACCATTTTTATGTCTCTGCATCCAGTATGAAGGAATTTAGAGATAGTTTCGCTTGCCAATGCTAACTAGCATTAGCACAATGACTGGGCAGTCTATTGTAAGCAATTGCTCCACACTAGTTAGCAACTTCCTTCAAACTGCACGCAGAGAACTAAAAATGGTATCCACGAGCTAATCTGACTTTGGGGAAAGTAGATAAGGGCTTGATTTTCAAAATCCTGAACAATCCCCTTTATATAGAAATTGTTAATCGTATCTAAATTAGGATTTAAACCTTCCACAATCCCATTAATGATGCTGTTGAGTTGACAATGTGAGGAAGTTAATTTGGTGATGTGATGAGCAATGTCCCTCTAACATTTTTTGGCACTGAGCAAATTTCAGGTCTGCCGAGGTGCAAACTTGAACCTTGTGAAATTTCTGTGCAACTTCCGGGGCACTGAACAATGAATTTAGTGTTTTAACAGTGGCCAGGGTAGGCTCTGTGGCTATTTGATTCATAATGTAGGCCTACCAGAGTGGCCTACCATTTAACACAATGGAAGAAATGCATCACCATAAACATTTTAACAGCCTACAGTAGCAGCCAATGTGTGGTATTCAATGTAGGACTACATTCCATGGACTTTTAAAAAAACATGCAGGGCCTGTTTTTTCCATTGGTGGTGTAGTTTGATGCAACAACTAATAAATTAAGTAATTCTTATCCCCATGCCATTATTACAGAGAATCAGACAAATGATGCTACCCTCTGCCTATTGGCTACTTAGCTTATTTCAATCCTGTCTCAAATTACAACACTGCCCCTTTACCCTCCTGCTGGGTTCCGGTCGAATTGGACGGATTTACAAGTTTTTCTCAGAAAAATGTAGTTCATTTAATCTGATGTCATAACTTTGACTTTGTCCACACAGGGCATCTGAACACACAAAATACATTTTTTATGATTTTTATAAATTCAGTGTTTATTTAACTTTGTATATCTGTGGTGTCTCGATCAAAATGACCGCGTCATTAGAACTAATGGGTGAGACTACAATTAGTGTATAAAATTGAGTTCAGGCACATGCACATTCATCAGATGGACACACTTCCTCTCCCAGACTCATACATGCATGTGTGTTAAACACCACCCCACACACACACACCACACACACACACACACACACACACACACACACACACACACTACACACACCACACACACACACACACACACACACACACACACACACACACACACACACACACACACACACACACACCACACACCTCACTCCCTTCTTGGCTTCCATGGCAAATAAAGCTTTTTAAGACCTTGCTCACAATTCATTCTGTGGCAGCCAAATGACCAAATGATATACTGTATGTGAGGCTCTTGATCATATCTTTGATCATGATATTGGTGAGAAGGAGAGAGGCCAGGAAATTGACAGTGAAGAGGATTGCATTAGAGGAGAAAGTAGTCTGTGATAATAGCACAATATGTTTCATCTGAGTATTTGTTATAGTCAAATAATCCATACACTATGCTTTTTTTACTCAAAAACAAGTGTATGAGCTCAGGTCAATGAGGCCTACAGACCATAATAGCAAATAGAAGTTCAAAACTTGCAATGTTCACAAGAAACTTAAGTTGATAAAAAGTTCTAACATAACATTAGGTGATAGTTATATGTATTCTTATGTATTATATAATCTTGCTATAACAGGGAGGTCCTTTTGGACCGGGAAACAAGAATTAATTAGCATGAAACAATACAACAGGAGGCCCTCCAACACCACTTCCAGCAGTAGCTGGTCTCCCATCCAGGGACTGACCAGAATCAACGCTGCTTAACTTCAGAAGCAAGCCAGCAGTGGGATGCAGGGTGATATGCTGCTGGCAAGTGCTCTGCCTACAACAAATCTCTTGCATAGTTAGTGTTGCATACAAAGTATTGCATAGTTCATTTTCATTCAGTATGTTTGCATTGAAAGTGTCTAATAGTGTGTTGATCGATCACAATACCAACAGTAAAGGAAGTTCAATCTCGGGCTTCTCTGCGCGTGGGCTGGTTTTTCTTCTGAGAGGCCGTCCCTGGGCAGCTGCGTGCCCCTGCACGCGAAATTGGTGAGTTAATGTTATGTGATGAGTACCCCACCAACATTTAATTAAGTGTCATCCACAATCTAATGAAATCTACTGAAATATTTTGTTCTTTTTACACAGTATTCGACATGACTGGTGTTGATATTTATATAATTTAAATAAAGTAAACATAGTGCAGAGCACAATCATGCCATCACCAGCCAGCTATCACCCAGGTACTCCAACCCTGCATCGTAGAGGCTTCTGCTCTTTATACATGACATAGACATGGAATCACTGGTCACTTTAATAATGGAACACTAATTACTTTAAAAACTTCTTAGGGCTAGCATCTCGCTAGCGGGCCAACTTCCGGTGATGAAACTGGAGGGCGCGCAAATCAAATAAATAATCATAAAATGATGGATATTAACATTTAGGTACATACAAGTGTCTTATATCGTTTTGAAAGCTTCAATTCTTGTTAATCTAAGTGCACTGTCTGATTTACAGTAGCCATTACAGTGAAAGATGCCATGCGTTTGTTTGAGGACGGCGCCCCACATCAAAATATTTTTCCACCGGCACAGGTTTCATAAATTCACAAATAGCGATTAATATTCACTTACTTTTGGAATTCTTCCTCTGATTTGTCATCCAAAGGGTCCCAGCTATAACATGTAGTGTCGTCTTGTTAGATAAAATCCTTCTTTATATCCCAAAAAGTCTGTTTAGTTTGCATCCATCGATTTGAGTAATGCACTCGTTCAACATGCAGGGAAAGGAATCCAAAAATCTACCTCTACACTTTGTTAAACAAGTCAAAATACATTATATTTACTCCTCAGATACCCTAAAATGTAATCAAACTCTAATATTTCATACAGAACAAGTATGTTCAATAGAAAATGATATTAGCAGGTGCGTCTTGTCTTCTTTGCGGCGCATACACAAATTTCCAATAGTGTGTCTCAGTACTAATAACTCATTATTCTTACTCGTTTTGGAAGAAACAAGCCTGAAACCTTGAACATAATGCTGACACCCTGTGTAAGCCACAGGAATGCATACTGGGAGCTAGATTTAAATATTTCCCTATACTTTCCATTGTAAGAGCATTGGCTCTCAAAAAATGAAATCATTCTGGTTGTTTTTTTTTAATTTTCTCCTACCTATATCTATTGTGTTATGTCTCCTACATTATGTTAACATTTCTACGAACATCAAAGTGTCTTCTTTCCAATGGTACTAATTATATGGCATATCCTGCTTCAGGGCCTGAGAAACCAGCAGTTTACTTTGGGCACGTCAGTCAGGAGGAAATTTGAGATAAAAGGACCCTAGCCTTGAAGAAGTTTTAATTTTTAATAATGTTTACATACTGCTTACTTTTTCATATGTATATACTGTATTCAATTCTACTGTCTTGAGTCAATGCCACTCTGACATTGCTCATCCTAATATTTATATATTCTTAATTCCCATTATTTTACTTTAAATGTGTGTGCATTGTTGTGAATAGTTAGATACTACTGCACTGTTGGAGCTTGAACATAGGCATTACCTACTCCCCGCAATAACATCTGCTAAATATGTGTATGTGACCAATACCCGTATTGTGTACAGTACCTTCATATACCCTACATCCTTTCAATTTCCAGTTTAAATGATTGGATGGGTAGAAAAAAAGGATGATACATCACATGCATGTGTAAGTACAAAGTGATTTCAACTCAAAGTTTTCCCAGTTTTTCCCCCTCTAAAAGAAAACAGCTGACTAGGCCTACATCTGATGTGTGATATGGATTTGCAAGAAGCCTGATTCTCCAGCAAATGTGCATTGTTAGCTTGATTGAAGTGAAGTAGTGGCATGCCTACACACACATACACACACACACACACACGCACACACACGCACACCACACACACACACACACACAACACACACACACACACACTTTTTGTTGTAGTGCTTTTTGGGTAGTTTTTGCCAGAGGCCTAACCTGCAGGCTGTGTTTTGAGAAGTTGTCTTATGAGAAAAGCCAAATAATCACATCTATGAAGGCAGCTGTAGCAATGCCTGTGTGTGTGAACTACGTAGTTTGGATAACTAGATCTGATTTTTAAAAATTGGTCATACATTATTTGGTTTGTCCTGGATTTTACATCTGTTAATAAGCAACTGCTTGCTAAGGTTACCATAGGGTTAGGGTTCCGGTTTTAGAATAAGGGTTAGGGTAAGGGTTAAGGTTAGGGTAAAGTTGAAGGTTAGGGTTAGTTGTAACTAACCTGATTCAGCTGGAAAGCCCTGCTGTAGAGCATCTACGGATTGACTCTCCAAATAAAGTATAACCAAAAATTGGTGAAGGAGAGCGATGAGATAGAAGAGTGGATTAGATATGAGAGCCCTTGGTATTTTAGTTGGTCACACACCGTGGACATAAGGCTGATAATGATATAGAGGTTAGCTACATGTATTTTACTCATCACCTTTTAACCTACTTTGAGATTCCACACTTAAGCAGCATGGATGACCTCTTCATCCTTGTCCTCAACTAGAGTAGTAGAAATCACAGTTTATAGCTGAGCAATGAGCATATTCTGACAGCTGTCCAAAAGATCACTGCATCACATGCCAAATACTCTCCGCTCAACTGCCTTAAAGGCCTATTTTCTACTAATATAAATCAGGCTATGAAAGTTCTGATTTGTGTCTATTAATTAATCAATGTGGGAGAAGCAACACAGGTGAGCCAGGTCCAATCAAGCTAATTGTCCAGAATTGGTGTTGTAAAGCTATAGATTTCTCCCCAGAAAAAGAAAAGTAGGATTTCCTGCCAAACTGGCTGCTGAGTGAGTGAACCCCCGGAGAACATTTGCTAAAATCAGCCTTTTTGCCTATGCTGTATGATTCAGCATGAATGTGAGTTGGCAGTCAGCGCTGGTGACTCAGTCTGGATCGCCCTTGCCACTCAGATGAATTGTTGTGGGTAAACAGAGGGTCCAAAGGCCCCCCAGTGCCATGTCAGCCATAGTCCTGGTTCTGGCCCTTTAAACCAAACGCTACAATGTATCGAGAAACAACCTTATCGCCCTGTTCCCTTAAACTTCTTGTTTTTGTTTTACATTTATACTTAATATAGCAGAATCTTACAGATACTGTAAGTAGAATTAGCTCAGAAAAGCATAAAAACCATTCATCTGGCAATATATTTGTTACCCTTTTCCCAAAACTGCAATATGAATACCTCTGTCATCTCCTGGAGGTATCATCATTGCATCAGAGCAACACCAAACATGCTCCAGGGCACACTACTATGGTTATGATTGCTGCCTATGTCATTATTCACAATGTGGCATATATTTCTAGGTAAATTACCAAAAGAGTTATTTTTGAAGAATAAACATTGGGTATCCCACTATCTCCATGTATCTGTGTGGACTCTGGATGGGGGTACTAGGCGTCTAAGTGATTAGGTGAGTTCATGAATTGTGTAGACAAGCTATGGATACCAGGGGCACACCCTGCTCTGGCCATTATGCAGGCTTCCCAGCCAGACGACCTTGGGTTCTCCTTATAGCCGGAGGCTGATCCCTGAGGGGAGGATGAAGGAGAAGAAAACAATGTACACCTTGGTGTGTGGCTTCTGAATAGAGCTAGACTAGGACTACTCCATTATATTAGGTGATATCGTGCCAATAAGTATCACTTTAATAGTATGTGAAGGTTATGGTTTGGTGGAAGTAAAAAGGAAATTGATACCAGGAAATACATATTGAAATTACTATCTAATGTGCATCAAGAAATCAACACACAACACCATGTCTGAGTACAATCATGCAAATGTATGCGCTGCACTCAAGTAAATATGAACATGCACTGTGTGGGGATGTAGTTAACTATGACATGTACTGTATGCTCATTTCTGTTTCACAAGTAATTGCAATGTGCTATGAAAAGGGTATCTAAAGGGAGTCCAATGGCAAGGTCTCAATATTGTTATGTTTTATTGTATTTGACTAACAAATGGATCAATCTGGCCACAAAAATCAGGGTGTTTCTGTAAAAGAACATGCTACAGTATTACTGCTTTCAGAAATTAAATTAAATTAAACCTACTCAAGTAGATCCTGCTGTAAGAGAACAAATCAGTTGTCATATTTTCCCGAAGCACATGATAAAATATGTTTGGAAAAACTAATTTTAAGGGGTCCTTATTTACAATGTATTCACATATATAAATACACTGTAACACGTATTGTAATGAATTGTAGTAATACATAGTTTACACTGTACCAGCAACATGTAACTGATGGTAATTGCAGTCTGTAATTACAGTTGTAACAACGAATGCTTGTTACCGTGCTTGTTACAAATGTTAAAGTTTCCCGATAACATCCCAACGCAACGCATTTCAGCCTGCTATGACCAGTTGGTGAGTGTTATCTAATTGAAAACGACCACCTGATTGACACACACTCTGCAATAAATGGTTCTGGAGTTAGATGTCCAGGCCCAATGGCACAAAATGGGTTCACAAACAGGTCACATCAAAACATAACAGTGCATTTTGCAATACGTGAATTACTGTAACCATTAATAAAAAAAATTTGACACATTAATAAACATTAAAATAATTGTTGCAATAAATGGTGCGGGAACTAAATTATGAAACGCCACCAATTATTGTAGGATAGATGGAATAAAGAATGTACCACATATGCATTTAAACGTGTGAAAGCAGAAGAGAAACATTTCAACAAAAGAACAAAGCACAGTTTGGAGAGCGGCAAGTGGAGAGATGCGCCTATGGTTGCGTCTTGACCACAGTAATAATACATTTTTACAATAATTCAAAATGCCAGCTTCATGAGTAAATTATAAATTCAAGCAGTTTTTGACATACCAAAACCAGTAGGCCTATGCTAGTAATTGTTGCTTGATGCCGATTGCTGAGCCCTACACTACAAAATCAGGTATCAGGTTTGAGGATATTAATTAATGAGGATTCACAGTTGACAGTTGCCAGTGAGTCTGAATCAATCAATGGCCTTCATCTGGTCATGATTTCAACCTGGAGGGAGTGGGGGTATCCTACGAATCAGGTTTGAGGAGTTACCGACGGGTAACTTTTGGTCAACTCTTAGTTCAGCTCTGGATATCCGGTACCATGAAAGTGGCTCACTTATTAGCCAGTCACATTTCTATGGCAACAAATCCTTCAGAGCTAACCTGCTCCGGGGCAGGCTAACTCCATTTATCCTGAATGAAGAGTCTGAGCCACGAGTTGAGGACCAATTCATTCAGATTCCCTCCCTCTAGCAAATACTGCGTCATCACCCCCTTCAGGAAGATGACTGATTCAATATTAGTTTAATGAAATGCTGTGTGTTATAAAGTTAATCATGTTAAAAACATATCACAATACACATTTAGTAATGACGAAATGTATTTGAAACTTTATGCACATTAACACTTTTGCATGACTTTCATTTTGATTTCGGCAAAAATGAAAATTTGTCAGTGACTCGCCCATGTTTGAAGAGTTTGGCGTTCAACTAGCCACGTGCGACATGCATGCACAGTTACAAGCCTACTACAGTTAGCGGTAGGCAGAAGAGCAAAATCCATCATCGTAATAGCTGGCTAGGTTTCAAAACCTTGAGTAGATCTAGCTTCCTTTTGTAGTATACCCCTCTAGTGAGCTTGCAAAGTAAACAGTAAATATTCTTGATCACCAAAATGTATTGGGAGCGTCATATCAATTTATTATGGCAATCCTTTCTCCCCTACAATTTGACGTTTGCACTGTACCCGATCCTATAGCTGTAAAGCAAATCAGCAAACTGTTCGCAAGCTCACCTGACCTGTGTTGAATGACAGTTCGCTGGTCCAATCAGAGGGGCTGAGTGTGCATTTCACTGTTGCAATTGTTTTTTGTAAGGGCGAAGCTGTGGCTACTGTCTCTGGATTGGGGGAAGGGTAATCCACAGACTCTGTGCCACATAATTTGTGACAACATGTTACAAACCTGGCCATATAATTTCAAGTCATCAGTCTCAACTCAAAGTCGAAATCCCGAGGTCTTGAAGCTTCAATCCAATCAAGTCTCAAGTTATCAAATTTGTGACTCGGGTCCAAGTCATGTGACTCTCAGAAACTAGAATATGTATATAATTAGTAGATTTGGATATAACACACTCTGAAGTTTGTTAAAACTGTTTGAATGGTGTCTGTGAGTATAACAGAACTCATATGGCAGGCCAAAACCTGAGAAGATTCCATGCAGGAAGTGCCCCTGTCTGACAATTTGTTGTCCTTCTGTTACATCTCTATCGAAATTAAAGCATCTGTGCTGTAACGTGACACTTTCTAAGGCTTCCATTGGCTCTCTAAAGCCGCCAGACAGTGGTATGGGGTGTCTGCTGTCTCTGGGCAAAGTATAGGAGCAGAGTTTGTAAGTGGTCAGCCTGGGGACAGTGAGACTGGAGATGCGCGGTCATGAGAACTCGCCATGTTATTCTTTCTCTCTTTGAATGAATAAAACGTTGCCCGGTTGGAATTTTATCGCTATTTTACGCATAAAAATGTATCTTAAAGAGCGTTTGACATGCTTCTAAGTACGGTAATGGAATATTTTGAAATTATTTGTCACGAAATGCGCTTGCGCGTTACCCTGCGGATAGTGACCTAAACGCACAAACAAAACGGAGGTATTTGGATATAACTATGGATTATTTGGAACCAAAACAACATTTGTTGTTGAAGTAGAAGTCCTGGGAGTGCATTCTGATGAAGAACAGCAAAGGTAATCAAATTTTTCTAATAGTAATTCTGAGTTTAGGTGACCCCGAAGTTGGCGGATGTCAAAATAGCTAGCCGTGATGGCCGAGGCTATGTACTCAGAATATTGCAAAATCAGCTTTCGCCGAAAAGCTATTTTAAAATCTGACATAGCGATTGCATAAAGGATTTCTGTATTTATAATTCTTTAAAAAATTGTTATGTATTTTGTCAACGTTTATCATGAGTAATTTAGTAAATTCACCGGAAGTTTGCGGTGGGGTATGCTAGTTCTGAACATCACATGGCTAATGTAAAAAGCTGGTTTTTGATATAAATATGAACTTGATTGAACAAGACATGCATGTATTGTATAACATAATGTCCTAGGAGTGTCATCTGATGAAGATCATCAAAGGTTAGTGCTGCATTCAGCTGTGGGTTTGGGTTTATGTAACATATATGCTTGCTTGGAAAATGGCTGTGTGATTATTTGTGTCTATGTAGTCTCCTAACATAATCTAATGTTTTGCTTTCGCTGTAAAGCCTTTTTGAAATCGGACAATGTGGTTAGATTAACAAGAGTCTTATCTTTAAAATGGTGTAAAATAGTTGATTGTTTGAGAAAATAGAATTTTGGTATTTTAGTTGGTTTTTGTATTCGCGCCGTGCAATGCCATTGGCTGTTGGCTAGGGGTTCCGCAGGCGGAACGTCTGTCCTCAGTCAACTTCCTCAGTGACAAAAATACTGTATCTCTGTCATCAGAAAACTCTGCAATGTCTCGTTCAATGTCAATGTTTTTAACATTTCCTTGTCGTCTGATTCATTTTGAGAGTCAGAATGGCATGATGATCATCCTCCAGAAAGTAGTCTCTCACAACTTATTACCACAGACTTGTCGATAGCGGCAGCTAAATTCAGGGCAGTAATAGTGTTGAGAGCTGTAGCAACACTTCTGTAGTTGTGCATGGCTATATAAATAAAATAAAACCTACGGTAGGAAACATTATCTACATACTGACCAAGGATGCTCTACTGACCAAGGATGCATTCCTGTTATAGACAGAAGCCTGTGACATGGCAGGTCAGTTAGAACTCCTCCCTCGGCATGTCCAGCCCCAAAATATGAAAATAGCTGAACTCTTGAGTGGCCACCGTGCATGGTTAGCAGTGGCGATTTAGCATGTAAATCTTGGTGGGGGGAAAAAAATAAAAGTGGGATGCATGCCAGCAAATCCACTACACAAGACCGCACTAAACAATATATAAATTGCACTTTAACGGTGATAAACAGTGCCCACAAACTGTAAGGGCCTACATAAAGCTTTCCCAATAGCAGTCCTAACAATTTACCCCTACTATACCTGGCTCTCAGTTGAGCCTTGTCTGGCAGCGAAACAGTTCATTTAGCCTCATTTACTGCCTTTAAAAAAAAATGATATGGCTGACTTGCTTAAACAAATGTGGTTTCTACTAACAATTGACATGTACAAACTACGGCATAAGGGGATGACAAGTGTACAAGAGGCAATCCTTAATTTCGATTAAGACATTAATGAGCGAGCTAGGATGGACGTAGTCAATATAACTATTTTTAGCACTTTTGAAACGTGCAGCGACAGAATCCAGAACATGGACTGTTTTTACAGTGTTCTCCCTGTACACCAAGTCAGAACCGTAGGATAAATATATGGGGTATATAAACAGACAATGAAAGTGCTTACAATATTCGATGATTACCTTTCCCTAAAACAGGATATAGGCTGCATGTGCACCACCAGGTCAGAACAGTAGCTGAAATTAAGAGGAGTATATATGCCAAGTTATTAGGGTGAGGCACATGGGCTACTAACATCTTCCCACACAACATACACTTTCTTATCTACAGTATTGTCACGTCCTGACCCCTAAAGGGGTTATTTGTTATTATTGTTTGGTCAGGACGTGGCAGGGGGTGTTTGTGTGGTTCGGGGTTTGTTGGTATATGTGTTTTGTCGAGGGGTGTTTGTTAAGATTTGTCCGGGGTTTTTGGTTAGTTTCTATGTTGTGTATTTCTATGTTAGATCTAGGGTGTTTAGTTCTATGTTTAGTTAATTGGGATTGGGCCTTCAATTGGAGGTAGCTGTTCCTCGTTGCCTCTGATTGAAGGTCCTACAGTGGGAAAAAAAGTATTTAGTCAGCCACCAATTGTGCAAGTTCTCCCACTTAAAAAGATGAGAGAGGCCTGTAATTTTCATCATAGGTACACTTCAACTATGACAGACAAAATGAGAAAAGAAAATCCAGAAAATCACATTGTAGGATTCTTAATGAATTTATTTGCAAATTATGGTGGAAAATTAGTATTTGGTCAATAACAAAAGTTTCTCAATACTTTGTTATATACCCTTTGTTGGCAATGATACAGGTCTAATGTTTTCTGTAAGTCTTCACAAGGTTTTCACACACTGCTGCTGGTATTTTGGCCCATTCCTCCATGCAGATCTCCTCTAGAGCAGTGATGTTTTGGGGCTGTCGCTGGGCAACATGGACTTTCAACTCCCTCCAAAGATTTTCTATGGGGTTGAGATCTGGAGACTGGCTAGGCCACTCCAGGACCTTGAAATGCTTCTTATGAAGCCACTCCTTCGTTGCCCAGACGGTGTGTTTGGGATCATTGTCATGCTGAAAGACCCAGCCACGTTTCATCTTCAATGCCCTTGCTGATGGAAGGTTTTCACTCAGAATCTCACGATACATGGCCCCATTCATTCTTTCCTTTACACGGATCAGTCATCCTGGTCCCTTTGCAGAAAAACAGCCCTAAAGCATGATGTTTCCACCCCCATGCTTCACAGTAGGTATGGTGTTTTTTGGATGCAACTCAGCATTCTTTGTCCTCCAAACACGACAAGTTGAGTTTTTCCCAAAAAGTTATATTTTGGTTTCATCTGACCATATGACATTCTCCCAATCCTCTTCTGGATCATCCAAATGCTCTCTAGCAAACTTCAGACGGGCCTGGACATGTACTGGCTTAAGCAGGGGGACACGTCTGTCACTGCAGGATTTGAGTCCCTGGCGGCGTAGTGTGTTACTGATGGTAGGCTTTGTTACTTTGGTCCCAGCTCTCTGCAGGTCATTCACTAGATCCCCCCGTGTGGTTCTGGGATTTTTGCTCACCGTTCTTGTGATCATTTTGACCCCACGGGATGAGATCTTGCGTGGAGCCCCAGATCGAGGGAGATTATCAGTGGTCTTGTATGTCTTCCATTTCCTAATAATTGCTCCCACAGTTGATTTCTTCAAACCAAGCTGCTTACCTATTGCAGATTCAGTCTTTCCCAGCCTGGTGCAGGTCTACAATTTGTTTCTGGTGTCCTTTGACAGCTCTTTGGTCTTGGCCATAGTGGAGATTGGAGTGGGACTGTTTGAGGTTGTGGACAGGTGTCTTTTATACTGATAACAAGTTCAAACAGGTGCCATTAATACAGGTAACGAGTGGAGGACAGAGGAGCCTCTTAAAGAAGAAGTTACAGGTCTGTGAGAGCCAGAAATCTTGCTTGCTTGTAGGTGACCAAATACTTATTTTTCCACCATAATTTGCAAATAAATTCATTAAAAATCCTACAATGTGATTTTCTGGATTTTTTTTCCCCCATTTTGTCTGTCATAGTTGACGTGTACCTATGATGAAAATTACAGGCCTCTCTCATCTTTTTAAGTGGGAGAACTTGCACAATTGGTGGCTGACTAAATACTTTTTTCTCCCACTGTATGTATAGGGGTGTGTTTGTTGTGGGAATTGTGGGAGGTTGTTATTGCATAGCTGTGTGTAGCCTGCATTACTGTTTGTCGTCCGTTCGTTTTCTTGTTTATTTTTGTCAGTGTTCCAAATAAAGTTAAAATGAGCACTCAACCCGCTGCACCTTGGTCCACTTCCTACGACGGCTGTTACAAGTATATATACAGTTGAAGTTGGAAGTTTACATACACCTTAGCCGAATGTATTTAAACTCAGTTTTTCACAATTCCTGACATTTAATCGTAGTACAAATTCTCTGTCTTAGATCAGTTAGAATCACCACTTTATTTAAGAATGTGTCACGCCCTGACCAGGTGAACTCGGGATATGGGTCAGGGTGTGTCATGTTAGGTATTTTTCCTTGGTTTGTGTTTTGTTTACGTTTTAGCCTTGTGTAGGCTCTAGGTGGGAAATTCTAGGTTGGGTTCTGTCGATTCCCAATCAGAGACAGCTGTCGCTAATTGTCTCTGATTGGGATCACATTTAAGTGCTGTTTTCCCCACGCTGTTTGTGGGGTGTTGTCTCTTTTGTTTGAGCAGTTAATGATCAGGCATTTTCTTGGTTTTGTGTACGTGTTTAATTCAGTGTAAGAATAAACATGTGTTCGCTCCCAGCTGCGTTTTGGTCCGCTTCCTCATCACCCGACGCCAATCGTTACAGAATGTGAAATTTCAGAATAATATTAGAGAGAATTATTTATTTCAGCTCTTATTTCTTTCATCACATTCCCAGTGGGTTAGAAGTTTACATACACTCAATTAGTATTTGGTAGCATTGCCTTTAAATTGTTTAACTTGGGCCAAATGCTACGGGTAGCCTTCAACCAAGCTTCCCACAATAAGTTGGTGTGAATTTTGCCCATTCCTCCGGACAGAGCTGATGTAACTGAGTCAGGTTTGTAGACCTCCTTGCTCGCACATGCTTTTTCAGTTCTGCCCACAACTTTGTTGTCCTTAAACCATTTTCTCCAAAAAATATGATCTTTGTCCCCATGTGCAGTTGCAAACCATTATCTGGCTTTTTTAGGGTGGTTTTCTTCCTTGCTGAGCGGCCTTTCAGGTTATGTCGATATAGGACCTGTTTTACTGTGGCTATAGATACTTTTGTACCCGTTTCCTCCAGCATCTTTACAAGGTCCTTTGCTGTTGTTCTGGGATTGATTTGCACCTTTCTCACCCAAGTACGTTCATCTCTAGGTGACAGAGCGCATCTCCTTCCTGAGCGGTATGACGGCTGAGTGGTCCCATGGTGTTTATACTTGCGTACTATTGTTTGTACAGATGAACGTGGTACCTTCAGGCGTTTGGAAATTGCTCCCAATGATGAACCAGACTTGTGGAGGTCTACAATTCTTTTCTGAGGTCTTGGCTGATTTCTTTTGATTTTCCCATGATGTCAAGCAAAGAGACAGTTTGAAGGTAGGCCTTGAAATACATCCACAGGTACATCTCCAATTGTCTCAAAAATGTCAATTGTTGACATCATTTGAGGATGCAGGGTAGCCTAGTGGTTAGAGCGTTGGACTAGTAACTGAAAGGTTGCAAGATTGAATCCCCCAGCTGACAAGGCAAAAATATGTTGTTCTGCCCCTGAACAAGACAGTTAACCCACTGTTCCTAGGCTGTCATTGAAAATAAGAATTTGTTCTTAACTGTCTTGCCTATTTAAATAAAGATAAATTAGACTATCAAAAGCTTCTAAAGCCACAATAGAATTGTTATGCTGTTTAAAGGACAACTTTGTGTATGTAAACTTATGACTGACTGGAATTGTGATACAGTGAATTATAAGTGAAATAATCTGTCTGTAAACAATTGTTGGATAAATGACTTGTGATACAGTGAATTAATTATAGGTGAAATAATATGTCTGTCAACAATTGCTGGACAAATTATTTGTGTCATGCACAAAGTAGATGTCCTAACCGACTTGCCAAAACTATAGTTTGTTAACAATACATTTGTGGAGTGGTTGAAAACAAGTTTTAAATGACTCCAACCTAAGTGTATGTAAACTTCTGACTTCAACTGTATATATCTCACTAGGTTAGGATATTTAAGCATCCATATTTCCACTAGTTCCAATATATCCATGAAATTCGTGATTTCCTTAAGTGTATGAGGGTGATAGTTTATGGTGTGATTTAAAACCACATTATAATCTCCCACCATAATAACAGACTCTTGTATTGTTTGTAGGGTTGTTAAAACCTGTTAGGGACAGACGTTCCGCTAGCAGAACGCCTCACCAATATCCAATGGTAGAGCGTGGCGTGAAATACAAATACCTCAAAAATACTATAACTTCAATTTCTCAAACATATGACTATTTTACACCATTTTAAAGACAAGACTCTCCTTTATCTAACCACACTGTCCGATTTCAAAAAGGCTTTACAGCGAAAGCAAAACATTAGATTATGTCAGGAGAGTACCCTCCCAAAAAAATCACACAGCCATTTTCCAAGCAAGCATATACGTATGTTACATAAACCCAAACCACAGCTAAATGCAGCACTAACCTTCGATGATCTTCATCAGATGACACTCCTAGGACATTATGTTATACAATACATGCATGTTTTGTTCAATCAAGTTCATATTTATATCAAAAAACAGCTTTTTACATTAGCATGTGATGTTCAGAACTAGCATACCCACCGCAAACTTCCGGTGAATTTACTAAATTACTCACGATAAACGTTGACAAAAAAACATAACAATTATTTTAAGAATTATAGATACAGAACTCCTTTATGCAATCGCGGGTGTCAGATTTTAAATAGCTTTTTGGTGAAAGCACATTTTGCAATATTCTGAGTACATAGCCCGGCCATCATGGCTAGCTAATTTGACACCCACCAAGGTTGGCCCTCACCAAACTCAGATTTACTATAAGAAAAATTGGATGGGGCCACAGTGTCTTCTGATCCCTACTGTCTCAGCCTCCAGTATTTATGCTGCAGTAGTTTATGTGTCGGGGGGGCTAGGGTCAGTCTGTTACATCTGGAGTATTTCTCTTGGCTTATCCGGTGTCCTGTGTGAATTTAAATATGCTCTCTCTAATTCTCTCTTTCTCTCTTTCTTTCTTTCTTTCTCTCGGAGGACCTGAGCCCTAGGACCATGCCTCAGGACTACCTGGCATGATGACTCCTTGCTGTCCCCAGTCCACCTGGCCATGCTGCTGCTCCAGTTTCAACTGTTCTGCCTGCGGCTATGGAACCCTGACCTGTTCACCGGACGTGCTTGTTGCACCCTCGACAACTACTATGATTATTATTATTTGACCATGCTGGTCATTTATGAACATTTTAACATCTTGACCATGTTCTGTTATAATATCTACCCGGCACAGCCAGAAGAGGACTGGCCACCCCTCATAGCCTGGTTCCTCTCTAGGTTTCTTCCTAGGTTTTTGGTTCGATTTGATTTGGATTACCTTTGCTGTTCTTCGTCAGAATGCACTCCCAGGACTTCTACTTCAAACAACAATGTTGGTTGGTTCGAAATAATCAATAGTTATATCCAAATAGCTCCGTTTTGTTCGTGCGTTCATGTCAGTATCCGAAGGGGGACACGCGGCGCATTTCGTGACAATTTAAAAAAATATTCCATTACCGTACTTCGAAGCATGTCAAACGCTGTTTAAAATACATTTGTATGCTATTTTTCTCATAAAATAGCGATAATATTCCAACCGGGCGACGTTGTATTCATTCAAACACTGAAAGAAAAACATGGAGTCGTCTTGTGCTCACGCGCCTCAGTGTCATTGTTCTCAGCAGGACCACTCACAAAAACTCCTGCTGTTTTTCGCCAGAGACTGGAGAGCTCTCATTCCACTTTCTAGCGCCTTCCTAAAGCCAATGGAAGCCTTAGAAAATGTCACGTTACAGCAGAGATGCTGTATTTTTGATAGAGATGCCCTAAAAGGAGAACAAATTGTCAGACAGGGCACTTCCTGTATAGAATCTTCTCAGGTTTTGGCCTGCCATATGAGTTCTGTTATACTCACAGACACCATTCAAACAGTTTTAGAAACTTTAGAGTGTTTTCTATCCAAATCTACTAATTGCATATTCTAGTTTCTGGGCAGGAGTAGTAACCAGATTAAATCGGATATGTTTTTTATCCGGCCGTGAAAATACTGCCCCCTATCCCAAAGAAGTTAAGAAATCATTGGAATGTCCGGTACTTCGTACTTAATGACAGAGTTGTGCACTCGAGTCACATGACTTGGACCCGAGTCACAAATTTGATGACTTGAGACTTGATCATACAATTTTTATCCGGCCGTGAAAATACTGCCCCCTATCCCAACAGGTTAAATGATGATATATATTTTCAAAGAAGCTTGGATCATCATTATTTGGACCGTATAGGTTTATGAGCTATATCTGTTTATGGTCCAATAAAATATTTAAAATCATCCATCTACCTTGAGGATCTGTTTGGACAATTTGCACATTAGGATTACTGTTAATTAATATCATCACCCCTTTTGAATTTCTTTGCCCATGGGAGAAATATATTTCCCCCAGTCCTTTTTCCACAAAACTTAATCGAAAATTGTTGAATGAGTTTACAGTAAACAATAGATATTATATTCCTTATCTTTTAGCCAGGTAAATACTGATCTTCTTTTCTTATTATCAGCTACACTATTACAATTATAACTGGCTATACTTATTTCACCATTTATCATAATAAGATACATATTTCTAATCTATTCATCATAATATATGTTTGTAAACTCACCATTGAAAGGTATCATAGTGATTGAGTGTCCATATAGCTGTACCATGATATCTGCATTTCTACTAAGTAAACCTCCAATTGTTCTGCGCTATTCCACCCGCTAAAACCCCTCCCCGTACCAAGTTGGGTTGTCATTCCAGTGATCGGCAGCAACCCCCGTCCCCCCGGATCCCAGGGCCCCCGAGAGACCTTTGAAAAGAGCACACAGTGCCACCCACAGAACAGAAGCAGATCAACTGCCAAAAGCTTTCCCATTGCCCTCACCTTAATTTGCATTATATATAGCTATTAAAAAATATATTTTAAAAATCCTGCATATCCTAATTTCCATAATTAGCAAATAATATGTGTAATAATGTAGGTAGTTCATGCAAAGGACTGTTACCTATAAGCAGGATTGCCATTACAAAAATTACATTTTTGCAAGCAATTATTATTTAGCAAACAATTATTGTGATTCTTCCTATATTGTCCCTAACATCCTTACCACCTTGCAACAGATGTGGGATTCATACACACACACACACACACACACACACACACACACACACACACACACACACACACACACACACACACACACACACACACACACACACACACACACACAGATACACTCACCCCCTTTCCCCCACATACAACCATAAACCCAACAGTTGTTCCATCCCTGAGCCCAACTCAAGAAAGGACTTGATTTACGAATGCATAGACAGTTGCAGCTGTTTGAGAAGGCATGGCAAATTAAGCAAAAGCGGGCAAAAATGGTGCGATTTGATTAACCATTGTCAAGTCCTAGGTAATTGAGAGTCTCCACTGTTACATTGACACCCCAACGCACACATACACAAACACACACAAACACACTTTCACACTCACCACATATGCTGTGGCTACTGTCTATTATCTATTCTGTTGTCTAGTCACTTTACCCTTATCTATATATACGTACATAGCTACCTCAATTTCCTCATAACCCTGCACATCGACTCGGTAAAGTAAAATGTTCATTTGACCTTTATTTAACTAAGCAAGTCAGTTAAGAAGAAATTCTTATTTACAATGACGGCCTACACCGGCCAAACTCCGACAACACTGGACCAATTGTGCACCGCCCTATGGGACTCCCAATCACAGCCGGTTGTGATACAGCCTGGAATCGAACCAGGGTGTCTGTAGTAATGCCTCAAGCACTGAAATGCAGTGCCTTAGAACGCTGCACCACTCGGGAGCTGTTAATCCCTGTACAGTGTATAAACATGTTATTTTTAATCGTTATTGTTATTCTGTATTCACTGTGTATTTATTCCTTGTGTCTGTCACGAGTGGGTAGAACTGTTTTAGGGTGAGTCAAGCGCAGGAGACTGAGGTCCGTTGGAACAAACTTGATTTAATAAATCCAAAGGCAAAATCCATATACGGCTGGGAACACAACAGTCAAAAAACTAAAAGAAGCTCCGCTCAAAAGGGCAGACGGGGCGCAGCCCGACAACCCTACTGCCTATACAATAAGTCGTAACCCAAACAATATAACACCACACGTAACAAAGAACAATCCCGCACGAATCCTAACTAAACACAGACAGACTAAATACCCCCCCCCCCCCACTAATGACAAACACGAAACAGGTGCAATCAAAAAACAGACATAACTAACAGACACTGAAACACAGATCGGTGGCAGCTAGTAGGCCGGCGACGACGAATGCCGAGCACCGCCCGACCGAGGAGAGGCGCCACCTTCTGTGGACGTTTGTGACAGTACCCCTCCCCTGACGCGCGGGTCCCGCAGCGCGCCAACTCCGGCCTCGGGGACGACCCGGAGGGCGAGGCGCCGGGCGATCCGGGCTTTGGCTGTGGAAATTCCGCAACATGGCTGGATCCAGAATGTCCCTCGCTGGGACCCCAGCACCTCTCCTCCGGACCGTACCCCTCCCAGTCCACGAGGTACTGCAGGCCCCCCACCCGACGTCGGGAGTCCAAGATAGCCCGGACTGTATACGCCGGGGCCCCTCCGATGTCCAGGGGGGGCGGGGGGGGCTCCCGCACCTCAGCGTCCTGCAGCGGACCAGCTACCACCGGCCTGAGGAGAGACACATGTAACGAGGGTTTAATACGGTAATATGTAGGAAGTTGTAACCTATAACACACCTCGTTATTCTCCTCAGGACTTTGAATGGCCCCACAAATCGCGGACCCAGCTTCCGGCAGGGCAGGCGGAGGGGCAGGTTCCGGGTCGAGAGCCAGACTCTATCCCCTGGGTTAAACACAGGGGCCTCACTGCGGTGGCGGTCAGCGCTCTCCTTGTGTCGATCTCCAGCCCTCTTTATACACTCCTGGACAGCATTCCAGGTCTCCCTAGAGCGCTGGACCCATTCCTCCACCGCAGGAGCCTCTGTCTGGCTCTGTTGCCATGGCACCAGGACCGGCTGATAACCCAACACGACCTGGAAGGGGTGACAGTTAGTAGAGGAGTGGCGCTGAGAGTTCTGGGCCATCTCGGCCCAGGGCATGATCCGCGCCCACTCCCCTGGCCGGTCCTGGCAATACGACCGCAGAAACCTGCCTACATCCTGGTTAATGCGCTCTACCTGCCCATTACTCTCGGGGTGGAAACCCGAGGTCAGGCTGACCGAGACCCCAGCCTCTCCATAAACGACCTCCATACCCTGGACGTAAACTGGGGACCCCGATCAGATGCGATGTCCTCGGGCACCCCGTAGTGCCGGAAGACGTGGGTGAATAGGGCCTCCGCGGTCTGTAGGGCCGTAGGAAGACCGGGCAACGGAAGCAGACGGCAGGACTTTGAGAACCGATCCACAACAACCAGGATTGTCGTGTTCTCCTGAGATGGCGGGAGATCCGTTAGGAAATCCAACGAGAGGTGAGACCAAGGCCGCTGTGGAACGGGGAGGGGCTGTAATTTCCCTCGAGGCAGGTGCCTAGGAGCCTTGCACTGGGCGCACACCGAACAGGAAGAGACATAGTGTCTTACATCCTCAACCAAGGTGGGCCACCAGTACTTCCCCTTCAGGCCTCGCACTGTCCGTTCCACCCTAGGGTGACCCGAGGAGGGTAGAGTGTGGGCCCATCGGATCAAGCGATCGCGACCACCCAGCGGAACGAACTTCAGACCCGCAGGACATTGAGGTGGAGTGGGTTCTGACCGACTCGCCCCGCTCAATGTCCCCATCCACCTCCCATACCACCGGTGCCACCAGACAGGAAGCAGGGAGTATGGGAGTGGGATCGATGGTCCGCTCCTCGGTGTCGTAGAGACGCGACAGTGCGTCGGCCTTCCGGTTCCGAGAACCCGGAATGTACGAAAGGGTAAACTGAAACCTCATAAAGAACATGGCCCACCTGGCTTGACGAGGATTAAGTCTCCTCGCTGCCCGGATGTACTCCAGGTTATGGTGGTCGGTCCAGATGAGAAAAGGGTGACGTGCCCCCTCAAGCCAATGTCTCCACACTGTCAAAGCCTTGACCACGCCTAACAACTCCCTGTCCCCCACATCATAGTTGCGCTCCGCCGGGCTCAGCTTCTTAGAAAAGAATGCGCAGGGGCGGAGCTTCGGAGGAACGCCCAAACGCTGCGAAAGAACTGCTCCTACCCCAGCCTCGGACGTGTCCACCTCCACTATGAATGGCAAAGAGGGATCCACATGTGCCAGCACCGGAGCGTCGGTAAACAGAACCTTCAGACGACGGAAGGCTCTGTCCGCCTCTGCCGACCACCGCAATCGCACCGGACCCCCCTTCATCAGTGAGGTAATGGGAGCTGCCACCTGACCAAAACCCCGGATAAACCTCCGGTAATAATTAGCGAACCCCAAGAACCGCTGCACCTCCTTCACCGTGGTAGGGGTCGGCCAATTACGCACAGCCGTAACGCGGTCATCTTCCATCACCACCCCTGTGGTGGAAATGCGATATCCCAGAAAAGAGACGGCTTGTTTGGAGAACTCACATTTCTCAGCCTTGACGTATAGGTTATGCTCCAGCAGCCGCCCAAGCACTTTACGTACCAGAGCTACATGCGCGGCGCATGTGGCGGAGTAGATCAAGATGTCATCGATGTACACCACCACACCCTGTCCGAGCATGTCTCTGAGAACCTCGTCCACAAAGGATTGGAAGACGGTGGGAGCATTTTTTAACCCATACGGCATGACGAGGTACTCATAATGGCCAGATGTGGTACTAAATGCGGTTTTCCACTCGTCTCCATCTCGGATACGCAACAGGTTATACGCACTCCTGAGATCTAGTTTGGTGAAGAAGCGCGCCCCGTGAAATGACTCCACGGCCGTAGCAATGAGAGGTAGTGGGTAACTGAACCCCACTGTGATAGAATTTAGACCTCTATAGTCAATGCACGGGCGCAGGCCTCCTCCCTTCTTCTTCACAAAAAAGAAACTCGAGGAGATGGGTGATTTAGATGGCCGAATGTATCCCTGTCTCAAGGACTCAGTGACGTATGTCTCCATAGCCACTGTCTCCTCCTGCGACAGAGGATACACGTGACTTTTAGGAAGGGCCGCGCCAGCCTGGAGGTTTATCACACAATCCCCCTGTCGATGGGGTGGTAATTGAGTCACCTTCGTTTTACTGAAGGCGATAGCCAAATCGGCATATTCAGAGGGAATGTGTACAGTAGAGACTTGGTCTGGACTCTCCATCGTGGCTGCACCGATGGAAACTCCTATACACCTACCTGAGCACTCCCTCGACCACCCCTTAAGAGCCCTCTGCCCCCATGAAATCTGAGGATTGTGAGAGGCTAGCCAGGGAAGTCCCAGCACCACCGGAAATGCCGGGGAATCAATAAGGAACAGGCTGATACGATCCTCATGACCCCCCTGCGTCACCATGACCAGTGGCACTGTTACCTCCCCCACTTGGCCAGACCCTAGTGGTCGACTATCTAAAGCGTGCACGGAGAAGGGTTGGTCCAGTTTAACCAGGGGAATCCCTAACTTATCAGCAACCCCACGGTCCATAAAACTCCCAGCTGCGCCTGAATCGACTAGTGCCTTATACTGGGAGTGAGGGGAAAACTCAGGAAAAAAAACAGAGACGTACATGTGGTCGACAGGGGGCTCTGGGTGTGTCTGGTGCCGACTCACCTGGGGGGTCGAAGTGGTGCTCTGCCTGCCATCTGAATTCCCGGGAGAACCTCTCCAGCACCGGTCCGCAGTGTGTCCTCTACGGCCACAGTGGGTGCAGGAGAGCGCCCCCCCCCCCCCCCCCTCCGGTCCTCCTAGCAGCAGTCCCTCCTAGCTCCATGGGCGTTGGAGCAGGAGGGATGGGAGGTGGAATGAGTACGCCCCGATCGGAATGTCCCCGGGCAGCCAGCAGGTTGTCCAGCCTGATGGACAAATCAATCAACTGGTCCAGGGTGGTGGTATGGTCCCGGCAAGCCAGCTCCCGGCGGACGTCCTCACGTAAACTACACCTGTAGTGGTCAATCAGGGCCTGCTCATTCCACCCCGATCCGGCGGCTAGAGTCCGGAACTCCAGGGCAAAGTCCTGAGCACTCCTCGTCTCCTGCCTCAGATGGAATATTCACTTGCCCGCCACCTTGCCCTCCGGGGGATGATCGAATACCGCCCGGAAGCGGCGAGCGAACTCTGGGTAGTTGTCCTTAGCTGAGTCTGGGCCCTCCTAGACGGCGTTGGCCCATTCCAGAGCTCTACCCGTGAGGCACGAGACGAGGGCGCTCACCCTCTCTTCATCGGAGGGAGAGGGCCGGACGGTCGCTAGGTATAGGTCCAACTGGAGCAAAAACCCCTTGCACCCAGCGGCCGTCCCATCGAACTCCCTGGGAGCCATGATCCGGATCCCGCCTGTACTGGGTCCGGTGGGTGTCGGTAGGGGCGCCGGGTGATGACTTGCTCCTGGTGGGGGTGAAGGAGCGACTCGCTCCCAGCTCTCCAAACAGGCCAGCACCTGGTCCATGGCCGTGCCCAGTCGGTGGAGGAGGCTGGCATGTTGGGAGACTTGTTCCTCCATTGACGGTGTTTCTGTCCCTGCTGACTCCATAACGTGGTGCGAGATTCTGTCACGAGCGGGTAGAACTGTTTTAGGGTGAGTCAAGCGCAGGAGACTGAGGTCCGTTGGAACAAACTTGATTTAATAAATCCAAAGGCAAAATCCATATACGGCTGGGAGCACAACAGTCAAAAAGACTAAAAGAAGCTCCGCTCAAAAGGGCAGACGGGGCGCAGCCCGACAACCCTACTGCCTATACAATAAGTCGTAACCCAAACAATATAACACCACACGTAACAAAGAACAATCCCGCATGAATCCTAACTAAACACAGACAGACTAAATACCCCCCCCCCCCCCACTAATGACAAACACGAAACAGGTGCAATCAAAAAACAGACATAACTAACAGACACTGAAACACAGATCGGTGGCAGCTAGTAGGCCGGCGACGACGAACGCCGAGCACCGCCCGACCGAGGAGAGGCGCCACCTTCTGTGGACGTTGTGACAGTGTCACTATTTCATTATTTGTTTTTATCTTAATCTTTAACTCTGCATTGTTGGAAAAGGACCCGTAAGTAAGCATTTCAGTGTAAATGTACACTTGTTGTTTACAAAGCATGTGACAAATAAACATGTATTTGATCTGATTACAATTAACTACAATTCTTGCTACACATGTAATTACACTGTAATAAGAACCTCTTAAAATGTAGTGTTACCATATGTTCTCATGCTTTAATGTAAATCAAAGCCTCATCAAAATAATTATGGGTAAACCCCTGTTGCTTAACTCTACTCTAATGTCTTAATACCCTCCCACCTCCATACCCAAGCATATAACAAATCACATTACTGCCGCTTAACAAATCCCATCAACTAAAGCAAATGTGATATCTCTAGTTTGTCTTTTATAACACAGATTAATAGCTTTTCACTGTAGATTATCATGGGGAAGGGAGGGGGTTTGGGGATAGCCTATATGCTGAAAAGCCAAAAGGAAACATAAATGCATAATAGGTTTATAATTGAATCATACCCATTTAAAGAGGGAGGAAAGTGATAGTTCAAAAAATGGAAGAGGCGTCTGAAATGGTGCATATGTGCATGGGTTTATTAATTTATCTCTCTCCAGATTGGGTGCGTTATGAATGACAGTGTGCTTACTCAGGTGGAAGGATATTCACGCCACATAGAGAGAATGAATAATGTATGATACAAAGTTCTCCAAAACTGTAATCACAATTCAGGAAATCGAGTGCAGAGTGACAATTTCGAGCCCTATATTTTTTTTATGCTGTATTTTAAACTCACTTGGTGTGTTTCAGTCATCTTACACAATGTGAAGTCTATACCGCTCTTGAATTAGACTTTTGTTTCTCTGTTTTGGCCATCTGCATGCTCGCCACCTACATCATGTACTGTACATTTTATGAGTGAAATATGTCTTTTTTAACCTGCTGTAACAAAGGGCTGAAACATGGTATCATGATTTCCTCCCAAACCATCTCCATCCTCCTTTGAGGTAAATCATTAATGAGGACAAGATCAACCATATCCAGATTATTTCAAAGCTTATCAAATTGACATGGTACTGATGTAGGTTACAGGTTTGTTTTATGCTCCAGTCTCCAGATACCTTCATGACAGTCTCTCATTCAAATCCTTCTCGCTTATCTTCCATCACCAGATTGGTGTTCTTGCAAACATGAAACAAAAATTATGTAAGTTACCAATGTCACCAGATGTGTCCGACATGTTGGTAATTAACAGTTAATCTATGACAATCTATTGTGATTTTGGTAATTCATACTTGAATAACTTTTTTTTAAAATTATTCAGTATAAAATATTTCAATATGTGTCCAGATTGTCCATGAGTTTCTAGTAGAGAGACCATGGTTAAAGATAAATTAGCCTTATTAATGAAAAAAGCATCTAATCAACAATGGCATTATTTTCAATTAACTCTGCAACTTTTCCAACTATTGACTTTTTCACAACTTCAACCAGTTTGGCACCAAACCATTTACAACAAAGACATATTGACATAATTAAAAAGTTACAAGTATGTAGAAAATATACTGAACAAAAAAATAATGCAACAATTTCAAGGATTTTACTGAGTTACAGTTCATATAAGAAAATCAGTCCATTTAAATAAATAAATTAGGCCCTAGTCTATGGATTTCACATGACTGGGAATACAGATATGCATATGTTGGTCACGAAACCAGTCAGTATCTTGTGTGACCAACATTTGCCTCGTGCAGCATGACATCTGCTTTGAATAGAGTTGATCCGGCTGTTGATTGTGGCCTGTGGAATGTTGTCCCACTCCTCTTTAATAACTGGAAAGTGGAAAGTGGAAAGCTGGATATAGGTGCGAACTGGAACATGCTGTCGTACACGTCGATCCATAGCATCTCGAACATCCTCAATGGGTGACATTACTTTTGGATATGCAGGCCATGAAAGAACTGGACATTTTCAACTTCCAGGAATTGTTTACAGATCCTTGCAACATGGGGCTGTCCATTATCATGCTGAAACATTAACTTCTTTGGGATAGGGGGCCGGATAAAAAACGTACCCGATTTAATCTGGTTACTACTCCTGCCCAGAAACTGGAATATGCATATAATTAGTAGATTTGGATAGAAAACACTGTAAAGTTTCTAAAACTATTTGAATGGTGTCTGTGAGTATAACAGAACTCATATAGCAGGCCAAAACCTGAGAAGATTCCATACAGGAAGTGCCCTGTCTGACAATTTATTGTCCTTCTGTTGCATCTCTATCAACATTACAGCATCTGTGCTGTAACGTGACACTTTCTAAGGCTTCTAATGTAGAAGTCTCGTGAGCGCGCATCTCCAGTCTCACTGTCCCCAGGCTGACCACTTACAAACTCTGCTGCTGTACTTTGCCCAGAGACAGCAGACACCCTATTCCACTTTCTGGCGGCTTTAGAGAGCCAATGGAAGCCTTAGAAAGTGTCACGTTACAGCACAGATGCTGTAATTTCGATAGAGAGGCAACAGAAGGACCACAAATTGTCAGACAGGGCACTTCCTGCTTGGAATCTTCTCAGAGTTTTGCCTGCCATATGAGTTCTTTTATACTCACACACACCATTCAAACAGTTTTAGAAACTTTAGAGTGTTTTCTATCCAAATCTACTAATAATATGCATATTCCAGTTTCTGGGCAAGAGTAGTAACCAGTTTAAATCAGGTACATTTTTTATCTGGCCGTGAAAATACTGCCCCCTATCCCAAACAGGTTAACCTCATGTCACTTCCTGACCAGTATAAGGGGTTATTTGTTATTGTAGTTTGGTCAGGTCGTGGCAGGGGTGTTTGTTTTGTGTTATCGGGGTTTTTGGGTATGGTTCTATGTTTTTGTATTTCTATGTTTTTTCTATGTTGTGTATTTCTTTGTGTTGGCCTGGTATGGCTCTCAATCAGGAACAGCTATACATCGTTGTTGCTGATTGGGAGCCATACTTAGGTAGCCCTTTTTTCCACCTGTCTTTTGTGGGAAGTTGTTTTTGCACTGCTATGGTTATCCTGCAGAACTGTTTAGCTGTCGTTCGTTTTTTCGTTTTCTTGTTTTGTGTCGTGTTCTGAATAAAGGAAATATGAGCATTCACGTTTCCGCTGCATTTTGGTCCAATCCTTACGACGGCCGTGACACCTCATTGCTTGGTTTTTCTCTGACATGCACCGTCAATGTGGGACATTATATAAACAAGCGTATGCCTTTCCAAATCATGTTCAATCAATTGAATTTTCCACAGGTGGACTCCATTCAAGTTGTCTAGAAGGCCAGCATCCCGGAGTCGCCTCTTCACTGTTGACATTGAGACTGGTGTTTTGTGGTACTATTTAATGAAGCTGCCACTTGAGGACTTGTGAGGCATCTGTTTCTCAAACTAGACACTCTAATGTACTCTTGCTCAGTTGTGCACCAGGGCCTCCCACTCCTATTTCTATTCTGGTTATAGCCAGTTTGCGCTGTTCTGTGAAGGGAATAATACAAAGCGTTGTACGAAATCTTCTGTTTCTTGACAATTTCTCGCATGGAATAGCTTTCATTTCTCAGAACAAGAATAGACTGACAAGTTTCAGAAGAAAGTGCTTTGTTTCTGGCCATTTTGAGCCTGTAATCGAACCCACAAATGCTGATGCTCCAGATAATCAACTACTAAAAAGAAGGCCAGTTTTATAGATTAATCAGGACAACAGTTTGCAGCTGTGCTAACATAATTGAAAAAGGGTTTTCTAATGATCAATTAGCCTTTTAAAATGATAAACTTGGATTACCTAGCACAATGTGCCATTGTAACACCGGAGTAATGGGCCTCTACGCCTATGTAGATATTCCATTTAAAAAAATCTGCCGTTTACAGCTACAATAGTCATTTCCAACATTAATAATGTCTACACTGTATTTCTGATCAATTTTATGTTATTTTAATGGACAAAAAAATTTGCTTTTCTATCAAAATCACGGACATTTCTAAGTGACCCCAAACTTTTGAACGGTAGTGTGTATTTATATACATTTCATATATACAAGTCGGAGGTTTACATACACTTAGGTTGGAGTCATTTAAACTCGATTTTCAACCACTCCACAAATTTATTGTTAACAAACTATAGTTTTGGCAAGTTGGTTAGTACATCTACTTTGTGCATGACACAAGTCATTTTTACAATAATTGTTTACAGACAGATTATTTCACTTATAATTCACTGTATCACAATTCCAGTGGGTCAGAAGTTTACATACACTAAGTTGACTGCCTTTAAACAGCTTGGAAAATTCTAGAAAATGATGTCATGGCTTAGAAGCTTCTGTTAGGCTAATTGCCACAATTTGAGACAATTGGAGGTGTACCTGTGGATGTACTTCAAGACCTACCTTCAAATGCAGTGCCTCTTTGCTTGATATCATGGGAAAATCTAAAGAAATCAGCCAAGACCTCAGAAAAAGAATTGTTGACCTCCAAGTCTGGTTCATCCTTAGGAGCAATTTCCAAACACCTAAAGGTAGCACATTCATTTGTACAAACAATAGTACGCAAGTATAAACATCATAGGACCACACAGCCGTCATACCGTTCAGGAAGGAGACTCGTTCTGTCTCCTAGAGACGGACGTACTTTGGTGCGAAAAGTTCAAATCAATCCCAGAACAACAGCAAAGGACTTTGTGAAGATGCTGGAGGAAACCGGTACAAAAGTATCTATATCCACAGTAAAATGAGTCCTATATCGACATAACCTGAAGCCACTGCTCCAAAACCGCCATAAAAAAGCCAGACTACGGTTTGCAACTACACATGGGGACAAAGATCATAGTTTTTGGAGAAATGTCCTCTTGGCTGATGAAAAAATATATAACTGTTTGGCTCTAATGACCATCGTTGTGTTTGGAGTATGTGTTTGACCCGTGTGTTTTGTTTATTGTACCGTTTGTATACTTTGGGCGTTATCACTGTTTTCCTTGGGCATGAATACAGTGCGCCTGTTATCACCCATCTCTGCTCTCCTGCACCTGACTTACCTTCAACCAGTTGCGCACATCGTGACACATGTAAAGTGTTAGTCCCATGTTTCATGAGCTGAAATTAAAGATCCCATCAATGGCGGAGGGGTTATGGTATGGGCAGGCATAAGGTACTGACAACGAACAAAATTGCATTTTATCAATGGCAGTTTGAATGCACAGAAATACCGTGACGAGATCCTGAGGCCCATGTTTTGTAACGATACTTTGACCAACAGAAACATGTCTGTATTCACAGTCATGTGAAATCCATAGATTAAGGCTTAATGAATTGGGACCGAGAAGTTGTTAGAGATTGTGTTTGCTTGCTTTATGTTGTTACTGTACATTTTAAAAAATTGTACATTATAATGGCTATGCATTGCAATTGGGTTCGCTAAAACAGACCTTAGTTGTAGTGTCCCTGAAACATCCATGAGTATACAATATAGACTAGGCCTGATATCGCAAAAAAAGTTCAAGGTCGCTCTGTCAGTACTTCACATTCTGCTGTACACAGATCAATAAACCCCATACAGTTTGCAGTACACCTCATTTCCCTCAACTGTAAGGGATTGGATTTTACTTCCAAACCATCTCACAGTGGGTGAGTAAGAGACATATGTAAAACGCCTTCCATTGACACCTTTCGACATGAGCCACAGAGTCTCAGTGGGTCCTCATTGGACATTTTGTGTAATACCTTGTCTTACTATATTATTTTTTGGGGGGGTGAGAAATAAGTCTTTCTTCTCTGAAACATGCAGATTTAGATATTAATTTGATGCAAACCAACTCTCAACACTCCAGTGCGCCGAGACTGCAGTGGCCCCCAAGGTTAAAGCGGACATTGGGAAGTAATTAAGATAAAGCTAATAGAATTCATTTATAGTTCAATAAGCCACAGTTTAATTGAAATGGCTAAGCCCGACTTTGTCTCCTAGTAATGGTGAAAATAAAACATAAAAACAGTAATTGATTTTCAGTTTCATGCGGCTCTAGAAAGGAATCAGAGTGTTATGCTCAGGAGAAATGGCCACCTGAGCCACCAGAGCATGAACACACACGGTCATACCATTTGAAATAGTCTCCTTTTATTTTCTTATGGACTAAAGGTGTGTGTGTGTGTGTGTGTGTGTGTGTGTGTGTGTGTGTGTGTGTGTGTGTGTGTGTGTGTGTGTGTGTGTGTGTGTGTGTGTGTGTGTGTGTGTGTGTGTTAATTATACTTGTGGGGACCGGAAGTCCCCAAAAGAATTGTAAACAAACAACATTTTACCAACTGGGGACAATTTGTTAGTCCCCACAAGGTCAAATGCTATTTCTAGGGGTTTAGGAATAAGGTTAGAAGTAGTGTTAGGGTTAGGAGCTAGGCTTAGTATTAGGGTTAGGGTTAGGATTTAGGGTTAGAGTTAAGGTTAGGGTTTTGGGTTAAGGTTAGGTTTAAGGTTATGGTTAGGGTGAGGATATGGGTTAGGGTTAGGTTTAGGAAACATAGGATTTTGAATTGGGCTGAATTGTGTGTCCCTGAAAGGTTAGTTACACAATACTGTGTGTGTGTGTGTGTGTCTGTGTGTTTACTTCACAAACAATTTTGAATCCATTTGTTTGCTTTGGAACCCAGAGGGATTAATCTCCCTCTCCAGGTTCACAGAGTTAACACGTCACAGCTAACACACTGGCATGACTAGCACGCAGGTTAGCATTTTCATCATGACTCTTGTTCTAGAGGCAGCTCTGCAGAGTGGACACTAGCTGGCACAGGCAAAAAGTTATAAAATCTGATTTTAAACCTAACCCTAACCTTAATCACACTACTAACCCTAATGCCTAACCCTAACCAACAAAGCCTCCTTCACTCATGTCGCCTAACATACCCTCGTAAAACTGACTATCCTACCGATCCTTGACTTCGGCAATGTAATTTACAAAATAGCCCCCAACACTCTACTCAGCAAACTGGATGTGGTCTATCACAGTGCCATCCGTTTTATCACCAAAGCCCCATATACTACCCACCCCTGCAACCGGTAGGCTCTCGTTGGCTGGCCCTCACTACATATCCGTTGCTAAACCCACTGGCTTCCGGTCATCGGTCATCAATAAGTCTTTGCTAGGTAAAGCCCCGCCTTATCTGAGCTCACTGGTCACCGTAGCATATTTTCGCCTCTAGGGCCTTTTTATTGCCTACCTCCCTACTCTTCTACATTTGTAGATGCTGTACATAGATTTTTATTTTTTTATTTTCTTTTGTGCTATTGACTGTACGTTTGTTTATGTGTAACTGTGTTGTTGTTTTTGTCGCACTGCTTTGCTTAATCTTGGCCAGGTCGCAGTTGTAAATGAGAAATTGTTCTCAACTGGCCTACCTGGTTGAATAAAGGTGAAATAAAAATAAAATAAATATTAAGACGAGAAAGCTAATTTGTTTTCATGAATTCTTACAAAATAGCCTATTTTGACTTTGCAGCTGGCCCGTCTAGCGGAAATTGCTCAGTTCTGCCTCCAGGACTAGACTCATCAGAAAAAACGTCAACTTGCGACTAACACACATAATCATGGCTAGATTGGGCTGAGAGGACTAGATTATACTGCAGATAATTTTCTTGTTTTAGTACATTCATGTACATACAGTGAGGGAAAAAAGTATTTGATCCCCTGCCGATTTTGTACGTTTGCCCACTGACAAAGAAATGATCAGTCTATAATTTTAATGCTAGGTTTATTTGAACCGTAAGAGACAGAATAACAACAATAAAATCCAGAAAAATGCATGTCAAAAATATTATAAATTGATTTGCATTTTAATGAGGAAATAAGTATTTGACCCCCCCTCAACCAGAAAGATTTCTGGCTCCCAGGTGTCTTTTATACAGGTAACGAGCTTAGATTAGGAGCACACTCTTAAAGGGAGTGCTCCTAATCTCAGTTTGTTACCTGTATAAAATACACCTGTCCACAGAAGCAATCAATCGATCAGATTCCAAACTCTCCACCATGGCCAAGACCAAAGAGCTCTCTAAGGATGTCAAGGACAAGATTGTAGACCTACACAGGGCTGGAATGGGCTACAAGACCATCGCCAAGCAGCTTGGTGAGAAGTGACAACAGTTGGTGCGATTATTCGCAAATGGAAGAAACGCAAAAGAACTGTCAATCTCCCTCAGCCTGGGGCTCCATGCAAGATCTCACTTCGTGGAGTCTCAATGATCATGAGAACGGGGAGGAATCAGCCCAGAACTACATGGGAGGATCTTGTCAATGATCTCAAGGCAGCTGGGACCAAGAAAACAATTGGTAACACACTATGCCGTGAAGGACTGAAATCCTGCAGCGCCCGCAAGGTCCCCCTGCTCAAGAAAGCACATATACATGCCCGTCTGAAGTTTGCCAATGAACTTCTGAATGATTCAGAGGACAACTGGGTGAAAGTGTTGTGGTCAGATGAGACCTGGAGCTCATTGGCAACTCGCTGTGTTTGGAGGAGGAGGAATGCTGCCTATGACTCCAAGAACACCATCCCCACCGTCAAACATGGAGGTGGAAACATTATGCTTTGGGGGTGTTTTTCTGCTAAGGGGACAGGACAACTTCACCGCATCAAAGGGATGATGGACGGGGCCATGTACCGTCAAATCTTGCGTGAGAACCTCCTTCCCTCAGCCAGGGCATTGAAAATGGGTCGTGGATGGGTGTTCCAGCATGACAATGACCCAAAACACACAGCTAAGGCAACAAAGGAGTGGCTCAAGAAGAAGCACATTAAGGTCCTGGAGTGGCCTAGCCAGTCTCCAGACCTTAATCCCATAGAAAATCTGTGGAGGGAGCTGAAGGTTCGAGTTGCCAAACGTCAGCCTCGAAACCTTAATGACTTGGAGAAGATCTGCAAAGAGGAGTGGGACAAAATCCCTCCTGAGATGTGTGCAAACCTGGTGGCCAACTACAAGAAACGTCTGACCTCTGTGATTGCCAACAAGGGTTTTGCCACCAAGTACTAAGTCATGTTTTGCAGAGGGGTCAAATAGTTATTTATTTCATTAAAATGCAAATCAATTTATAACATTTTTGACATGCGTTTTTCTGGATTTTTGTTGTTGTTATTCTGTCGCTCACTGTTGAATTAAACCTGCCATTAAAATTATAGACTGATCATTTCTTTGTCAGTGGGCAAACATACAAAATCAGCAGGGGATCAAATACTTTTTTCCCTCACTGTACCTGTGTACATGTTTACTTTCTGTAAGACCCAGGTCAATAGCTATGACTGAGAATGAAGAAAGTGCTGTGAGAGTGTCCTCCACAAAATGTTCCCTGCCTGAGAAACAAAGCATACAGTATTGTGGGAGTCTTCTGGCATGACATGAACAGAATGAATGAGACAGAGGGCGAACACTAAGATGCCTCCCCAGGCTTCTGCCCTTGCTGTTGTAGAGAGAGAGAAGAGCACATTAAGGCCAAGCGTGTCACACAGACCAGGAAATTGAGGTGATGTGTCACTCTAATTAATTTGCTAGCTGATACCTAGCCAAAATTCCAGGTCCATTGAAATGCATTTACGTGCCATAACAATGTTGTAGGTGTAATATTTATTTCAGCAACAACAATTTGTATCAACATTTTCTTTATTTCTCTGGTTTCAATGTTTATCTCCAAAGAGATAAACTTTATATCACACCTTCCTTAAAGATCCCTCAAAATAGTATTTAGTAATATATTTGAGAAAGAGAGAGAGAGAATCTCCCATTCACTCCAGAAAGTGTTCTGAATGTGTAACAGAGGGAGAAAGTCAATGCTTTTTCTCTGCATGTTACACATACAATTCAGAGCCTGTACTGTATATATGTGCGGTCAAGTGTAGATAACAGTTTGAACAAACTTTAATGCAAAGCTGTCAAGAGTTGATGTTGTTAAGACATAGTTATATTATTTTTTGTCTGTTAGAGGTCACTATGGACTGAGTCTCTTGATCATGCAACATAGTGAAAGAGCATCCCATTGACTTAATGTTCCATCCATTAGGCACTCCTCCATTTTCTGTCTGTGCAAATGTTCACCTGTACATACATTCTATTAACAATTGATCAAGTAAATTTACATTTCACACACTGAAAGGACAGGAACTTGGATAACAAGGGAAGGTTCTAGAATAGTCAGCAGCACATATTTTCAGAACCGTAAGCCTTCATGGGGATATTTCACCTTCAGGCTTTATTCTCTGTCTGCTACTGAAGGTTGACTGTCTGCCGCCAGCTCAAAATACATCCATGTGCAAGGCCTGACAGATGTTCCAGTAGATAGCAGGAGGGAATATTTCTAATTCCCTGTCAATTCTATAAGTATGATTGAAGACAGTGTCATAACAGAGTTCATGGGGCATTGGTGGAAAACGAGCAAACCCCTTGCACATTTATCTTGCACAGGATACAGTGAACTTTGAATTTTCAGAGATTCCCAAACCAACTCACTAAGGACACAGCAAGGTGTGGAAGTCTCACACACTGTATACTGCGACTTAAGCACTCTAGAAGCTCTGCTGTTGCCAATGGGAACGATGTATCATGTCACCTGCAGATTGTCATCTCATGAATTATAGCAAAAATCTGAAGTTAACTCAGAACACTAATACAAAACGTTGAGCATCCTGTGTGGTGGTTTCCTTAACCACAACACAATTTTCTCCTTTATGACCTATATTTCCCTTTATCTTCTCTACTTGGGTTAAAGATGGTGTTTTTCAGTATAAATCAGCTCTTGATGTTCCACATTTTGTGGTAAAATACACAAGCACTCTGAGAAATGACCACCCTGGGGATAGGAGACAAGCGGCCAGCCTGCCATGGAGGCCGCTACCCAGGTTTGAACGCTACACTTTTGTAAGGGCTATCAGTCTTGATAACATCTACACTTATTTTGACCTTGGTGCAGCTACATAGATAAGTCTAGGAAAGGCTACTAAGAAGTCAGGGAAAATATATAACCATCCCTCTGCCCCCCCTATTCATAAATTTATCACAATGAGAGCAGAGAGACATCAATTATTTAGCCTGCCAAGGCCACAAAGAGAGGGGGAATAGGTAGAGAGAGAGAGGGAGATTCAAATTCATACACTACTCTGGATCCTATATATTGTTGGGGTGGGTGTGTATCACCCTGGCCTGTTCACTCCTACCTGTCAGA
This sequence comes from Salmo trutta, assembly GCF_901001165.1. Lineage (NCBI taxonomy): Eukaryota > Metazoa > Chordata > Actinopteri > Salmoniformes > Salmonidae > Salmo > Salmo trutta. The sequence continues at coordinate 32,032,266 of NC_042983.1, read as the reverse complement.
TTACTGAAGGCACTTACAAATGGGACGCGGTAAATGGCAATTGAACCGCAAAAAAAATCTGCCTACTGTGTGTATAGAGACAAGCAGTCCCAGTTGTTGTCAGCTCGAACGTTGTCATTAAAACATTATTTGATTGGTTGACAAGATGAACTCTGCTCATTGGTCAACCAATAAGATTAGCAAACTTATTCATGACATGTAAAGAACAAATGCGGAGCCTTCATATTAATGCATAATGGACCAAATAATGAAAGACAAGCATTGTAGATATGAATTCAGCAAAGTTGGTGTGGAAGAGGAGAACAAATGATTGCTATCTATAAATAAGGAGAAACCACCTGGAACCGACAACCTGGATTGCAAAATACTGAGGTTGGTAGCGGAATTCATTGCAACTCCTATTTGCCACATTTTCAATCTAAGAAGACGGAATGTTCGCTCAGGCCTGGAGGGAGGCAAAGGTTATTCCGCTGCCCAAAAATAGCAAAGTACCCTTTAAGGATAAACATAAATACTTTACTGCTAAACAGCAGCCGCAGGATCACAGTACACTGGGGGAAAAAAACAGCAAACACTAAGTCTCAAACTCAGGAAACGAATGCACACAGTAAACAATTCAAGCTTCTGCAAAGGAAACCAGAAAACACACCTCTTTTAACCAGGAAATCATAATGAGTAATAGGACACACCTGATTGTCATTAATGTCTCTAGGACGGTCTCTGCCACCCTCTGGTGACAGGTGGAACCATGACAGGGACTGGGAGACTAATTAGGATCGAAGCAATGCGGAGCAAAGTGCAGAGATATCCTTGATGAAAACCTGCTCCAGAGCGCTCAGATCCTCAGACTGGGGTGAAGGTTCACCTTCCAAGAGGACAACGATCCTAAGCACACAGCCAAGACAATGCAGGAGTGGCTTCGTGAGGGGAATGGCACCTCTGTACCTTTAGGCTCTGATCAGTCCCTACACCCAAAGAAGGGCACCGCGTTCATCCACCTCTGGCCTGCTCGCCTCCCTACCTCTGCGGAAGCACAGTTCCCGCTCAGCCCAGTCAAAACTGTTCGCTGCTCTGGCACCGCAATGGTGGAACAAGCTCCCTCACGACGCCAGGACAGCGGCGTCAATCACCACCTTCCGGAGACACCTGAAACCCCACCTCTTTAAGGAATACCTGGGATAGGATCAAGTAATCCTTCTAACCCCCCAAAAAGAAAAAGATATAGATGTACTATTGTAAAGTGGTTGTTCCACTGGATATCATAAGGTGAATGCACAAATTTGTAAGTTGCTCTGGATAAGAGCATCTGCTAAATGACGTACATGCTTCGGAACAAGTCTCTGAATGTCCTTGAGTGGCCCAGCCAGAGCCTGGACTTGAACATGAACAAACATCTCTGGAGAGACCTGAAAATAGCTGTGCAGCGACGCTCCCCATCCAACCTGACAGAGCTTGAGAGGATCTGAAGAGAAGAATTGGAGAAACTCCCCAAATACAGGTGTGTCAAGCTCGTAGCATCCTACCCAAGAAGACTTGAGGCTGTAATCGCTGCCAAAGGTGCTTCAACAAAGTACTGGGTAAGTACTGGGTCTGAATACTTTTGTAAATGAGATATTTCAGTTTAAAAATGTTGTTACATTTGCAAACATTTCTAAAAACCTGTTTTTGCTTTTTCATTATGGGGGGTATTGGGTGTAGATTGGTGAGGGAAACAAATCATTTTAGAATAAGGCTGCAACTTAACAAAATGTGGAAAAAATGAAGGGGTCTGAATACATTCCGAATGCACGTTAAATGTACTGCTATGTACAGTGGGGCAAAAAAGTATTTAGTCAGCCACCAATTGTGCAAGTTCTCCCACTTAAAAAGATGAGAGAGGCCTGTAATTTTCATCACAGGTACACGTCAACTATGACAGACAAAATGAGGGAAAAAATCCAGAAAATCACAATGTAGGATTTTTAATGAATTTATTTGCAAATTATGGTGGAAAATAAGTATTTGGTCACCTACAAACAAGCAAGATTTCTGGCTCTCACAGACCTGTAACTTCTTCTTTAAGAGGCTCCTCTGTCCTCCACTCGTTACTTGTAATAATGGCACCTGTTTGAACTTGTTATCAGTATAAAAGACACCTGTCCACAACCTCAAACAGTCCCACTCCAAACTCCACTATGGCCAAGACCAAAGAGCTGTCAAAGGACACCAGAAACAGAATTGTAGACCTGCACCAGGCTGGGAAGACTGAATCTGCAATAGGTAAGCAGCTTGGTTTGAAGAAATCAACTGTGGGAGCAATTATTAGGAAATGGAAGACATACAAGACCACTGATAATCTCCCACGATCTGGGGCTCCACGCAAGATCTCATCCCGTGGGGTCAAAATGATCACAAGAACGGTGAGCAAAAATCCCAGAACCACACGGGGGGACCTAGTGAATGACCTGCAGAGAGCTGGGACCAAAGTAACAAAGCCTACCATCAGCAAGGGCATTGAAGATGAAAAGTGTCTGGGTCTTTCAGCATGACAATGATCCCAAACACACCACCCGGGCAACGAAGGAGTGGCTTCGTAAGAAGCATTTCAAGGTCCTGGAGTGGCATAGCCAGGTTCCAGATCTCAACCCCATAGAAAATCTTTGGAGGGAGTTGAAAGTCCGTGTTGCCCAGCGACAGCCCCAAAACATTACTGCTCTAGAGGAGATCTGCATGGAGGAATGGGCCAAAATACCAGCAAAAGTGTGTGAAAACCTTGTGAAGACTTACAGAAAACTTTCACCTGTGTCATTGCCAACAAAGGGTATATAACAAAGTATTGAGATAAACTTTTGTTATTGACCAAATACTTATTTTCCACCATAATTTGCAAATAAATTCATAAAAAATCCTACAATGTGATTTACTGATTTTCTTTCTCCTCATTTTGTCTGTCATAGTTGAAGTGTACCTATGATGCAAATTACAGGCCTCTCTCATCTTTTTAAGTGGGAGAACCTACACAATTGGTGGCTGACTAAATACTTTTTTGCCCCACTGTATATATATGCCTATTAGGTATTTTATTTGTTGTGTTGTTTCCTGTTTAGGCCCCTGGAAGAGTAGCCATTGCCTCTGCAGCAGGGGATCCTAATAAATACTAATAATAAACATGCACGGCAGCCACTCAACAGCTAATTTCATATTTTGGCGCCCTGAGCCAGCAGTGCCGCTCACAGTAGTAAGCAACACGAACAGCTCCGCTATAAAACCTCTTGCGTTTTGCCGCCCGCCTACCCTACTCCCATTGAAGTCTACAACTAGCTTGGGTCTGCCATGAGTAACTCAGGGCTTTATTAGCTTGGGTCTGCCATGAGTAACTCAGGGCTCCACAAGCTTGGGTCTGCCATGAGTAACTAACTTTACCCTTCCTATTTCTCAACAGAGGGGAATTTAAAGACGTATTGCCACTTACACTTAGTACCTTGATTAATGCTTGTTTAATTCCCCTCTCCTCCTGCCTTATGGTGGTTGATTGGGTTGTACTTACGAGTGTCAAATTAGTTTTTTTAAATCCTGGTTCAATCAACGTATCATTTTCTCACAGTAATTCATCAACAATAAATGATCTTCAGTCATTGGCTGGGAAATAATATTGGCAATTAGTTGTTTATGGCTGTTAATTAAACACATGATTACATGTGAAGCATTCAATGTGAATGGGGGACACATCTTAATCACTGTATTCATCCTATTATATAAATCAGTGTCTCAAAGATGACTGCTGCATTATGGGAATGTAGTTTTTCTGTTGTTGACAATCTTCAAAGTATTTTCTCTAATGTCTCAAGAAAAACACTAAACATGTGTTGGTCCTCAGAGAATTGCTAGCTACTGCAAGTATCACCAAATCATTATGTGGCCCAAGAAAGGGGAGTAGGTTGGTAGTCATTTTCACAATATAAAATGTAGTCGCTTTTTAATATGTTACAGTACAATACTTGCTCATCCTCTTGGGTAGTTTAAGCCACACAACATCATCTGATATGGTGGTAAAGTTCTGTGCATTTCTGAAGAGTCTTTAACCTTGCTCAGACACCAGAGGACTCAAACTGAGGTATCATCTGGAGTTCAACCTCCTTAAAACCTGTTTAGGATATGGGGCAGTATTTTCACGGCCGGATAAAAAAACGTACCCGATTTAAACTGGTTACTACTCTTGCCCAGAAATGAGAATATGCATATTATTAGTAGATTTGGAAGTTTCTAAAACTGTTTGAATGGTGTCTGTGAGTATAACAGAACTCATATGGCAGGCAAAAACCTGAGAAAATTCCAAGCAGGAAGTGGACTGTCTGAGAATTGTAGTTCTTCTTTTGATTCTCTATCAAAACTACAGTATCTGTGGGGTTACATTGCACTTTCTAAGGCTTCCATTGGCTGTCTAAAGCCTTCAGAAAGCGGATTGAGCCTTCTCCTGTCTCTGGGCAGAGTATAGTAGCTCAGTTTCTCAGTGGTCTGCCTGGGGACAAAGAGATTGGATATGCGCATTCCCGAGAGCACGCTGTTTTTTCTTTTCCTCTTTGAATAAATACACTATTGTCCGGTTGGAATATTATCGCTATTTTACGAGAAAATTACAATAAAAATTGATTTTAAACAGCGTTTGACATGCTTCTAAGTACGGTAATGGAACATTTTGACTTTTTTTGGTTCGAAATGCGCTCGCGCGTTACCCTTTGGATAGTGACCTGAACGCACGAACAAAACGGAGGTATTTGGACATAACTATGGATTATTTGGAACAAAAACAAAATTTCTTGTGGAAGTAGCAGTCCTGGGAGTGCATTCTGACGAAGATCAGCAAAGGTAATACAATATTTCTAATACTAATTCTGAGATTAGTTTGCACCGAACTTGGCGGGTGTCAAAATAGCACGCTGTGATGGCTGAGCTACGTACTCAGAATGCATAGCTTCGCCGAAAAGCTATTTTAAAATCTGACACAGCGATTGCATAAAGGAGTTCTGTATCTATAATTCTTAAAATAACTGTTATGTATTTTGTCAACGTTTATGATGAGTATTTTTGTAAATTCACCGGAAGTTTTTGTTGGGAATACATGTTCTGAACATCACACGCCAATGTAATAAGCTGTTTTTGGATATAAATATGAACTTGATTGAACAAAACATACATGTATTGTATAACATAATGTCCTAGGAGTGTCATCTGATGAAGATCATCAAAGGTTAGTGCTTCATTTAGCTGTGTTTTGGGTTTTATTGACATGTATGCTTGCTTGGAAAATGGCTGTGTGATTATTTTGGTCTATGTACTCTCCTAACATAATGTAATGTTTTGCTTTCGCTGTAAAGCCTTTTTGAAAATCGGACAATGTGGTTAGATTAACGAGAGTCTAATCTTTAAAATGGTGTAAAATAGTTGATTGTTTGAGAAAATTGAATTGTGGTATTTTAGTCGTTTTTGTATTTTGCGCCATGCGATTCCATTGGCTGTTGGCTAGGGGTCCCGCTAGCGGAACGCCTGTCCACAACAGGCTTAAAGAAGGTCTTCCCCACCCAGCACAGCCAGAAGAGGACTGGCCTTCTTCCCTACCCGGTACAGCCAGAAGAGGACTGGCCACCCCTCATAGCCTGGTTTCTCTCTTCTTCCTAGGTTGCGGCCTTTCTAGGGAGTTTTTCCTAGCCACCGTGCTTCTACACCTGCATTGCTTGCTGTTTGGGGTTTTAGGCTGGGTTTCTGTACAGCACTTTGTGACATCAGCTGATGTAAGAAGGGCTTTATAAATACATTGGATTGATTGATTGATTGATTGATTGATTGATTGATTAAAGAGTGAAACCTGCTGATCCTCCAAACTGGTGTCAGTGTGAGCCTGTTGGCATTGCTTAAGTACAGTTGGTAGGTATACTCATCCTCGTTGCTTTTGATTAAGGTCCCCAAGGTTAGGAAAATGTCATTTGCACCCCACAAGGTGGCTCGTAGGGTGCAGTGGCAACAATTAATTATCCTTGTGCTTATGACAGTGACAAAATACCCGCTGCTCCGACTAATAACTCCATCCCCTTTTGGAATGGAAATATGGTCCCTCCTCATCTGCTAAGAAGACAAATTACTCCATGTTGCCAATAGGCTTTCTTTTTTCTCTCCCTTCCCCATTGAGAGAAGTCTTTGACAAATGGGGTTATGTAACTGAATCAATAAGTCCGTAGGAAGCCTTGGTTTCTCAGATCAGTGAGGGTATGCTGCTTTCCTCTGTGTGGCTTTATACGGAGAATGAGGTAATGTACGGTGGCTGATTTGTGACATCTGTGGCTGGTAATCAATGCAAATGTTTGCTCCTCACCTCAAGCCTTGATTGATGTTTATTAACTTTCCCTCCGACATCATCAGTTTCAACCAAGGAAAGTGAAAGCCTCTGAAAAACGAACAGTGAAGATACAGTGAGGAGAGCGGATTGTGGGGTGAATTGTGTAACAATTGGTTAACTCCTTGGAGAACAACTGGATATTCAAATATTTTGGAAAAGTTGATTGACATTATCTTTTCTGCCTATACCACATCCCTATAGAGCCCCCCCCCCCCCCCCCTTTACTTATAAATGACTTATAGGCCAAGTCATTTTATTGCCATTTACCAGTGTCATGCACATTAATGTATTTATACCCAGTGGATAGATCCTGACATTTTTATTGCCAGTTTTGCATGTGTCAGATACAGCAGCCTATTACTAAACCAAGCAGAATTTTCAATATTCACCAAGTGTATTGTCAATGGACTGTAATCCTAAATCCATCTGTATCAAAAGACAGATGAAATACTCCCCGTCACACTCCATCACTCTCCCACCATTAAGGAATGTGCAATGAATCCAAATTGCACCAAAGGCAAAGGTTCCCCAGTACATTATACTTTATGCATATTAATCAAACAAAAAACAAGCATCCCTTAGAAAATAAAATAGTATAATAGTGTTTTTGATATGAGGCACCATAAGTAGTATCAGTGATGGCTTCTGATTAGAATTTCAAAATAGTATTGGCTGGCAATGAGATTTGATCGCTGTCACGACTTCCGCCGAAGTTGGTCCCTTTCCTTGTTCGGGCAGTGTTCGGCGGTCGACGTCACCGGCCTTCTAGCCATCGCTGATCCATTTTTCATTTTCCATTGGTTTTGTCTTGTCTTACTTCACACCTGGTTTCAATCCCATCAATTACATGTTGTGTCTTTAACCCTCTGTTTCCCCTCATGTCTTTGTCGGTGATTGTTTGTTGTATGTTTTGTGCAAGTCATGTTCTGGTGTTTTGTACCCTTTTATATTATTTTTGTATATATTGGTTTTCCTAGTTTTTTAGCATTCATTAAACTTCTCAGTTTATACCAATTTCACTCTCCTGCGCCTGACTTCCCTGCCACCAGCATGCACCCGTTACAATTGCATTTGCCCAGATACTGCTACTGTCGGTGTTTATTTACTCGTCAAACATCAAGCAACCCTGACTTAACGCTGACAATGACTTAACACTGACAATGACTTACGCTGACAATGACTAAATGCTGACAATTACTTAATACTGGCATTGACTTAATGCAGACAATGACTTAAAGCTAACAATGACTTAACGCTAACAATGACAACGCTGACAATGACTTAATGCGACAATGACATAACACTGACAATGATTTATCGCTGACAATGACTAAATGCTGACAAATACTTAATACTGGCATTGACTTAACGCGAGCAATAACTTAACGTTAACAATAACTTAGCAATGGCAATGACTTAACGGTGACAATGACTTAATGCTGACAATTACTTAATACTGCCATTGACTTAACGCTGACAATGACTTAACGCGAGTAACAACTTAACATTGACAATGACTTAATGACTTTACGCTGACTTTACACTGGCAATGACTTAACATTGACAATGATTTAATGCTGACAATGACTTAATGCTGACAATTACTTAATACTGCCATTGACTTAACACTGACAATGACTTAATGTGAGTAATAACTTAACACTGACAATGACTTAACACTGGCAATGACTTAACGCTGTTAATGACTTAATGACTTTACGCTGACTTTACACTGGTAATGACTTAACACTGACAATGACTTATCGATGACAATGACTAAATGCTGACAATTACTTAATACTGGCATTGACTTAATGCAGACAATGACTTAAAGCTGACAATGACTTAACGCTAACAATGACAACGCTGACAATGACTTAATGCGACAATGACATAACACTGACAATGATTTATCGCTGACAATGACTAAATGCTGACAAATACTTAATACTGGCATTGACTTAACGCGAGCAATAACTTAACGTTAACAATAACTTAGCGATGGCAATGACTTAACGGTGACAATGACTTAATGCTGACAATTACTTAATACTGCCATTGACTTAACGCTGACAATGACTTAACGCGAGTAATAACTTAACATTGACAATGACTTAATGACTTTACGCTGACTTTACACTGGCTATGACTTAACATTGACAATGACTTAATGCTGAGAATGACTTAATGCTGACAATTACTTAATACTGCCATTGACTTAACGCTGACAATGACTTAACGTGAGTAATAACTTAACACTGACAATGACTTAACGCTGGCAATGACTTAACGCTGTTAATGACTTAACGCTGGCAATGTCTTAACGCTGTTAATGACTTAACGCTGGCAACGTCTTAACTCGGACAATGACTTTAAGCTGACAATGACTTAAAGCTGGCAATGACTTAACGCTGACAATGACTTAATGCTGACTTTACACTGGTAATGACTTAACACTGACAATGACTTATCGATGACAATGACTTATCGCTGACAATGACTAAATGCTGGCAATGACTTAACGCTGGCAATGACTTAGCAAATGCCAATGTCTTAACTCGGACAATGACTTTAAGCTCACTATAACTACGCTGGTAATGGCTTAATGCTGACAATGACTTAACTTGACAATGACTTAACGCTGACAATGACTTAACGCTGACAATGCAGCTTATGGAGACAATCCAAAAGTGGTGAAGGAAAATAAATAAACAACCTTTCTGTAGGCTACTGTAGGAACTACATAACATGTGAAAGGATTCTTATGAGGGATCTCTTACCCCTCCTCTGAATTATTTCTTTCCCCAACAGACTAAATATTCTCTCTCTTCTAACCTCTCCTCCCAGGCAGCTCTGAAATTGAAACACTGGCCTCTCTATTTTCAAGTCTCTAATTTTCTTTCGACCCTGCATTTTGTAGTCCAAATTATCCTCCTCCCTTTCCGTCTTCTCTCTCTACAGTATCTGATCCTCTATTTTCTGCCAATCCAAGTGTCTGAATGTCTCTGCTCTTGACAAGACTATTAGCGACCTAAAACAATTTAGTTAAAAATAACTTTATTAACCCAATATTATTTCACTAACCCAGCATTGGGTCACCAAGCACCGCTGGGTTATGTGACCCAACTCTCCTTTGCTCTCCTCACCCTCATCCCCCCCCCATCTCCCTAACATCTCCTCTTTCTCCACTTTGAGTCTCCCCAGATTCTGTGCTCTGTGGCTGGGCCATGATGGTACCTGACCCTTAATGTTAGGCATCTTCTACACAATCTGCAGGTCTCCTTCACTACTGCAGGTCTCCTTCCCCACTGCAAGTCTCCTTCCCTACTGCAGGACTCATTCCCTACTGCAGTGTTAATCTCTCTCCTCTCCTGCTCTCTCCGTCCCTGAGCCTGTTATTCACGCATCCCCCCGGAGGCCCGGCTAACAGATTGCCAATAAGCTGGGTGGCAGGCAGCTTTCACACATGTCCCCCCCAGCCCCAGTAATGGCCCTTACCTGTCACTGATGCCTCTACCCCTCGCACATGTTTCCTCCTCTCCTCTCCTCTCCTCCCCTCCCTGTCACCCTGTCCACCTTCCACTCCCCTTCCCTCTCCAGGGCATTCCATCTCATGTACCCTCCCTCCCCTTGCTCTTATTTCACCTCTTCTCCACTTCACCCATTGTCATTATCTACGCCTTCCTCTCCTCTCGGGTCCTCTTCTCCCTCTCCCCACAACCATTCCTCTCCTCTCGGGTCCTCTTCTCCCTCTCCCCACAACCCTTCCTCTCCTCTCGGGTCCTCTTCTTCCTCTCCCCACAACCCTTCCTCTCCTCTCGGGTCCTCTTCTCCCTCTCCCCACAACCCTTCCTCTCCTCTCGGGTCCTCTTCTCCCTCTCCCCACAACCCTTCCTCTCCTCTCGGGTCCTCTTCTCCCTCTCCCCACAACCCTTCCTCTCCTCTCGGGTCCTCTTCTCCCTCTCCCCACAACCATTCCTCTCCTCTCGGGTCCTCTTCTCCCTCTCCCCACAACCCTTCCTCTCCTCTCGGGTCCTCTTCTCCCTCTCCCCACAACCCTTCCTCTCCTCTCGGGTCCTCTTCTCCCTCTCCCCACAACCCTTCCTCTCCTCTCGGGTCCTCTTTTCCCTCTTCCCACAACCTTTGCTCTCCTCTCGGGTCCTCTTCTCCCTCTCTCCACAACCCTTCTTCTTTTCTCGGGTTCCTATTCTCTCTCTCCCCTCAACATTTCCTCTCCTCGCAGGTCCTCTTCTCCCTCCCTCTTTCTTTCCTTCATCTCTGAGGAGGTCAGGGAGAAAAGGAATGTAAAGGAGAGATTCTATGGTTGAGTGCAGATAAGGTATGTTGGTCTCTGCCCCCAATGGCTCTTGGTGTTACTGTAGTGTGCTGGATAATTAATTTTAAAATATATTTTAAAAACATTGTGACTATAAATGACATAAACACACTCTGTTGAGTACATAACACACCTCAATTCAACCTGTTTACTAGCAATCCTACGTGGGACTTCAGCATATACCGTTTAGTCGCATATCCAGTTATATTTGTAAGAAAGGATCAGAAATAACACATTAACATTTGAATAATTTAGCAGACGCTCTTATCCAGAGCAATTTACATTTAGTGCATTCACCTTAATAGCTAGGTGGGACAACCACATATCACAGGCATAGTTAGTACACTTTTCCTCAATAAAGTAGTTATCAGCAGTCAGAGCTAGCAAGTGGGGGGGGGAGTGCAAGTATTGTTTTTTGGGGGGGCGGGGGGGTTGAGGTAAGGAGGGGTATCATTTAAGATATTCTTTGAATAGGTAGGGTTTCAGGTGCTTTCGGAAGATGGGCAGAGACTCTGCTGTCCTAGCTTCAGGGGGAAGCTGCTTCCGCCATTGGGGCGCCAGGAGAAGAGCTTGGACTGGATTGAGCAGGAGCTGCACGCACGTAGGGGTGGTAGGGCCAAGAGACAAGAGGTGGCAGAACGGCGTGCTCGGGTTGGGGTGTAGGGTTTAAGCATAGCCTGAAGGTAGAGAGGGGCAGTTCCTCTTGTTGCAAACACCATGGTATTGTAGTTTATGCAAGCTTCGAAGCCAGTGGAGTGTGCAGAGGAATGGGGTGACATGGGAGACCTTGAAGGTTGAAAACAGGTGGGCTGCAGCGTTCTGGACAAGTTTCAGGGGTTTGAGAGCACTAGTCGGGAGCCCAGCCAATAGTGAGTTGCAATAGTCCAGACGTGAGATGACAAGTGCCTGGATTAGGACCTGCGCCACTTCCTGTGTGAAGTAGGGTTGTACTCTACGAATGTAGTCGAGCATGAACCTGCTGGAGTGAGTCATTGCTTTGATGTTTGAACTACAGGGTGTTATCCAGGGTCACGTGACACTCCGGGAGGGCGACACGGTGGACTTGTCAACCGTGATGGGAAGGTAATTTATTACAAATAAAATCCAGAATTATCACATTTACTTGTACATATTTCAGACCCTTTACTCAGTACTTTGTTGAAACACCTTTGGCAGTGATTACAGCCTAAAGTCTTCTTTGGTAGGATGGCAAAAGCTTGGCTCACCTGTATTTGGGTCGTTGTCCTGTTGGAAGGTGAAACTTATCCCCATTCTGAGGTCCTGAGCACTCTGGAGCAGGTTTTCATCAAGGATCTCTCTGTACTTTGCTCCGTTCACCTTTCCCTCGATCCTGACTAGTCTCCAAGTCCCTGCCGCTGAAAAACATCTCTACACAATGATGCTGCCACCACCATTCTTCACCGTAGGGATGGTGCCAGGTTTCCTCCACAATTCACGCTTGGCATTCAGGCCAAGTAGTTCAAACTTGGTTTCATCAGACCAGAGAATCTTGTTACTCATGGTATGAGAGTCCTTTAGGTGCCTTTTGGCAAACTCCAAGCGAGCTGTCATGTGCCTTTTACGGAAGACTGGTTTTCGTCTGGCCACTCTATCATGAAGGCCTGATTGGTGGAGTGCTGCAGACATGGTTGTCCTTCTGAACGGTTCTCCCATCTCCACAGAGGAACTTTGGAGCTCTGTCAGAGTGACCATCAGGTTCTTGGTTACCTCCTTGACCAAGACCCTTCTCCCCCAATTTCTCAGTTAACCCGGGCAGCCAGCTCTAGGAAGAGTCTTGGTGGTTTCAAACTTCTTCCATTTAAGAATGATGGAGGCCACTGTGTTATTGGGGACCTTCAATGATGCAGAAATGTTTTGGTACCCTTCCCCAGATCTGTGACTAGACATAATCCTGTCTCGGAGCTCTACATACAATTCCTTTGACCTCATGGCTTGGTTTTTGCTCTGACATGCACTGTCAACTGTGAGACCTTATATAGACTGGTGTGTGCCTCCAATCAAGTTGCAGAAACATCTCAAGGATGATCAATGGAAACAGGATGCACCTGAGCTCAATTTCGAGTCTCATAGCAAAGGTCTGAATACTCACGTAAATAAGCTATTTCTGACTTTTATTTGTAATAAATTTGCTAAACTTTCTAAAAACCTGTTTTCACTTTGTCATTATGGTGTATTGTGTGTAGATTGATAAGGATTTTTGAAATCCATTTTAGAATAAGGCTGTAATGTAACAAAATTCTGAAAAAGTTAAGGGTTCTGAATACTTTCCGAATGCACTGTATCTGCTTCCTCCCATGCTGTAAATTACAGTTTGTTTCAGATGACCCTTTTCTCAGAAAGCCTCGTGGTATCAGCCATGAAATCTAGTTGAGGAGTGTGTGTGTGTGTGTGTGTGTGTGTGTGTGTGTGTGTGTGTGTGTGTGTGTGTGTGTGTGTGTGTGTGTGTGTGTGTGTGTGTGTGTGTGTGTGTGTGTGCGAGTGCGCGTGCATGGCAGAATCGATTTTATCCAGAAACTCATAAAACTCAACTTCATCTGATGCAAGGGCATTTGGGAGTTATTTTCTTTCCTATACACCTCCGATTACAAGCATTTAAATCAAATGAAATCTGCCCTTTCAAGTGATGTCAAGGTGAAAAACAATAACAATAACTATTGGTGGCTCCTGTGTAGTGAATAAAATCTATTGTTCTGCGAAAATAAATTAATTTCTCAGCCTTGTAATGTCACCGTCTCCACAACACATAAAAATCTAACTGGTAGGATTTCTCTCCATTGCATCAATGTTACCTCCCAGGTTCTGACAGTTTCAACAGTAGAACAGAGTATTCATTATGTTTCAGCCAGCAGCAAATCCATTGTTTCTTATAGTGTGTGTGGGGGGGATGTGTGTGATTTTTGCAACTGTATGTGTCTCTCTCTCTCACTGTGTGTTTGTGTGCGCGCGTGTGTGTGTGCTGTGTGTTAGTGGGATCCATCAGTCGGTAGAGAGTACAGTACAAGAATGCAGGTGATTGTCTAGTATATGGCTGATTGAATATTCATGCAGCAATAAAAACCGCTAATGTAATACTATTAAATCTATTCAGGGAGTCGGATGAGATGAAGAAAATCATGAAATCATAAGAGAACATATTTTATGGGGAAGAACTGACTAAAATACATCTTGTTTCTCTCTCCTACCCCTGTCATCCTGACACTCCATCCATTTCATAAACACCCCTCCCTCTTTCCATCTCACTTCTTCTCTTCTTTGTTCCTTCACACTCCCACTCTCGTGTTCCTCCCTCTTTGCTCTCAGCCCACCCTCTTCTTCTCTCAGCCTTGTCTTCCCTCATCCCTCCTCTATTCCAGTAGCAGTGCGTGGTTCAAATCATTGGGGAAGCCAAGCTAGGGGGGAAAAAGCCATATTCCAACATGTGTGTTGTGATAATTACGTTCTTTGCTCTATAACCTGTTAGTTTATAAGCCTTGCGACCGTGGTATATATGCCTAAGGCCGAGACAATAGGAAGAAACAGTGGCAGAATAAATTCAACCACACCTGTGTTTCATCACAAAACCCGGAGAGCAACATTTGTCTGGTGAAGTCCACAAAGCATATCACATGTAACAAACAGTTACATGACCTACAGCATGGTCAAGCAAGTTCATATTTCAGACATTTTCAGACTACTAAACAACTATTGATTTAGAACCATGGAGAGTTAGGCTGCCGCAAGTCACAAAGAAAACAGGAGCTGCCTCCAATATTTCAGCACCATTTCAACTTCAATATCATCAACTCCCATATGCTTAGTCTAATACAGTGACAACTGAAAGATGCCAAAAACAATTTAGTCCAATCAACGTAAGCTAAATATGATGTGGCTGTCCATGGTACTGATTTGTGTGTGTGTGTGTGTGTGTGTGTGTGAGTCTGTGTGTGTGTGTGTGTGTGTGTGTGTGTGTGTGTGTGTGTGTGTGTGTGTGTGTGTGTGTGTGTGTGTGTGTGTGTGTGTGTGTGTGTGTGTGTGTGTGTGTGTGTGCGTGTGCATGTAGTAAAAACATGTTGACTCACCCTACTAACTTCCTTTCATGAATCGCAGTCAAAATCTTTGGCCAGTATAGATAATTACAAGCCCCCTGATGGGAGAGCATAATATAAAAGGAAATTCTCAAAGCGGCTAATGAGAACCTTGACGACCTTGTACCTAGCCGGTGGGGATTCCGGTGGGGTGCCCCCACCCAGGCAGTGGCAGTGCTGGCAACACTAGCTGCAGTAACCCATGAGGAGGGGGTCGCACTCGGACATTCAGAGAAGGGGCATATTATTGTGGCTATGGTGGCACAAAATCAAAGGTCTGACTGCACGGAGATGCTTGGAAATATGGTCACTACGGGGGACTATGTGTGGGTGCTTCAGGGTTTCAGGGGAAGGGGGTATATCTGACCTCCAATACCTAGGATGTGACAATGGTTAATCAAATCTCCCCATTTCTGCCTTTCTAAGTTTTGCAGGCCTTCTCATACAGCTATAACATTATATGCATTCATAAATCAAGACCTTTCTTGAGTTGGGCTCTGTGATGGGGCAACTGTTGAGAATCTGAGTCTATGGTTGTTGTGGGGGAAAGGGGTTGAGTGTGGATGAGTGTGTATGAGTGTGTATGTGTGTGTGTGTGTATCCAACAACTGTTGCGAGGGAGTAAAAGATGTTAGGGACAATATAAGATGATTCACAATAATTGTTTGCTAAAATAATAATTGCTTGCCATAATGTAATCTGGTGAGAGGTAAAAATAATTTGCATAAACTGCTTACATTACTACAAATATGAATAGCTAATTATGGTAAATAAGATAAACAGGATTTTTTTTAAATATATACAGTATCTCACAAAAGTGAGTACACCCCTCACATTTTTGTAAATATTTGAGTTTATCTTTTCATGTGACAACACTGAAGAAATTACACTTTGCTACAATGTAAAGTAGTGAGTGTACAGCTTGTATAACAGTGTAAATTTGCTGTCCCCTCAAAATAACACAACACACAGCCATTAATGTCTAAACCGCTGGCAACAAAAGTGAGTACACCCCAAAAGTGAGTACACCCCTAAGAGCACTGTGTGCTCTTTTCAAAGGATGGGTCCCGGTCTCTCCGGGGCCATGGGATCCGGGGGGTCGGGGGTGGTTTGCCGGGCATTGGGATGACAACCCAACTCGGGATGAGGAGGGGTTTTAGCAGGTGAAATAGTGGGGACCAATTGGAGGTTTACTTAGTGGCAATGCAAATATCATGGTACAGCTATATGGACACTCAATCACTATGGTACTAATGGTGAGTTTACAAACATATATTATGATGAATAGATTAGAAATGTGTATCTTTTTATGGTAAATGGTGAAATAAGTATAGCCAGTTATAATTGTAATGGCTTAGCAGATAATAAGAAAAGACGATCAGTATTTACCTGGCTAAAAGAGAAAGAATAATATATCTATCGTTTACAGGAAACCCATTCAACAATTTTAGATTAAGTTTTGTGGAAAAAGGACTGGGGGCGAAATATATTTCTCCATTGGCAAAGAAATTCAGAAGGGGTGATGATATTAATTAACAGTCATTTTGATTCAAATGTGCAAATTGTCCAAACAGATCATCAAGGTAGGGGGATTATTTTATATATGTTATTGGACAACAAACAGATATGGCTTATTAACCTATACGGTCCAAATAATGATGATCCAAGCTTCTTTGAAAATATATATAAGAATTGATCAACTATACAAGCAACACTAGACTATTATTATGGTGGGAGATTTTAATACGATTTTAAATACCGATATGGACAGTAAAGGAAATCAAACTACAAGCTATCACCCTCAGGTACTTAAGGAAATCATGAATGTCATGGAAATATTGGAATTAGTGGATATATGGAGGCTTAAATACCCTGACCTAGTGAGATATACATGGCGGAGGCTCAATCAAGCTACTCGTCTTTATTACTTTCTTATGTCATTCTCTCTGGCACCAAAAGTTTAAAAAGTGTTGATGGGGACAGAATGCGGTCGGATCATCACATAATTGGCATATATATTACTCTTACAGAATTTCCACTTTGGCGAGGATATTGGAAATGTTATCAAAGCCTACTGGATGATAAATTGTTTTTAAATAGGACAGAATCATTTATAACTGACTTTTTCCGGCATAACATAGGTACAGCAATTTTAAAGGCACATGTCCCATACAATAAGGGATCCCCTTATTGATCCCCTTACACTTTTAAATGCACCTTTAGAGGCCATGCAATTCTATCTATAACACAAAAGCAATTTAGGTCAAAAGAGTCCATATTAATAACAAAGGAAATTAAAGGACTAACAGTACAGTTAGATAGCAATAAAAACTGTACCATAGAGGCACAAAGTAAGTTAGAGGAAAAACAAAAATAAATTGAGGAACTTATTCAAGAAAGATCCAAGGTTTAAGATTAGTCCCAGACTAAAATGCCTGTTCGAGCTGTCTTATCTTAAAATAGTCGTAGATTTAGCCTGTTCTGGATTAAACAAAGCCGATTGCAAGAGGGAGGATTAGAGCTACTCTAGGACTAAATTGAACCTTAAATTAATCCTTCAAAGAGGCAGGTTTAACCTCTGCTTAGTACTGTTTGTGAGGGAGCATGGACTATTTGGAATATCTAAATGAAGACCAACATGCACTACAGAGGCCAGCCACAGTGCTTGTGGATAGGAGTAATCCATTAAATTACTTTGATGAAATAGCTTTTCGAGACCACTTTCATATGTACAAAGAAAATGCATTGGAGATCATATCTTTGCTTGAGCCTAGACTTTCCTCTCTATCTCAAAGAATTCTCTCCAAGTTCTGATCACTGATGTTTTTGGCATCTGGAATCTTTCATCGTGAAACTCGTTATTTGTGTGGTGCCAGTTAAGCAACTGTGTGTAGAATATTTCACAAAGTCTGCAGGGCCATTTGTGAACTGAGGAGTCTTTACATCAAGTTTCCTGATGCTGCTGGCCAAGCCAACTTTAAAGTGCAATTCTATGAATATGGGCACAACTCCTGATGCCGAGGAGTACAGGAACCGTAACAACTGGTCTTCTATCAATGTTCAGGGTGTTTGCACTCCTAATTTAGAGGTTTCAAACATTGTTGACCATTGGAAAGGTGCAACTCACGATTCAAGGATTTTTCTCAACTCTTCATTGTGTGCTCAGTTTCAGAGAGGACAACATAGTGGACTACTAATTGGTGACAGTGTATATGGTCAGAGTAACTGTTTATTCACTCCATCCATAAATCCCAGCTGAGCAGCAAAGATACAACAAAGCTCATATCAGCATGAGAAGGATGGTCGAGCGTATGTTTGGAGTATGGAAAAATGGATTCCAGTGTTTTATGCAATGCACTTTGTTTCAAGCCAAAAATATGCTGCAAGGTGGTCATTGCTACAGCTGTGCTGCACAACTACCTGAAGCAGCATTGCTGTCCAGGATCAAGCAGATGTGCCCATGGCTGAGGCCCATGGCTGACCAACGAGGACTTGCACACAGAGTTGCTTTCACTTCAACTAGATAAGATATATTTAAATATGGAATGTGTTCATTATGGCTTATTTTTGCTTTGATAATGTTTGTTCTGTACAAAGTTCAAATAGTGTGCAGCAAAATTAAATGAGTGACTAAACTAAGGCTGGTTTAAAATGTAGTTTGTGGTGATTAAAATACTCTCACTCATGAATATCCAAATGACAAAACATTTATTTTTAACATATCATATTGTTCACCATGGCTGGTAATCACAAAAGTCTCATTACTGTATCTTTTTTGGATCATACCTCTCTCTTTCAACTTCATATCTAATTCAACCTGTAGAATTCTCATTTTCATTTCATGTTGTTCCTTCAGATATTTCATTTTATGCTCATAAAATTCTCTGGCTAACTTTGATGCTTGGTCATCTTTTTTGTTCTCTGCTGAAAGGTGGTGGCAGCATCTTCTCTCAGGAATTCAATAGCAAATGTGGAGGGAACACACTCGCTGTGCACTGGCTCTTCCAACCTGTTCAGATTCCTTTCCTCTGGAAAAAGAACACCGTTAGAACCACAAATAAACTCATATGGTCCTTAGAATGAAAGAAGAATAAAGATTGACACAGATAGTGGAATATATTTACCAAAGGAAGTAACCAATGTACTTTCTTTGGCATATGTTTCACGTCCTGACCATAGAGAGCTTGTATTTGTCTATGGTAGAGTAGGTCAGGGCGTGACTGGGGGGTTTTGTCTAGTTTATTTGTTTCTATGTTTGGTTCTAGTTTCTTTTTTCTATGTTGGGGGTTTTGTCTAGTTTATTTATTTCTATGTTGTGTTCAAGGTTCTTTTTTCTAGGTTGGGGTTTTTGTATGATTCCCAATTAGAGGCAGTCGGTCATCGTTGTCTCTAATTGGGATCATATTTAAGTTGTTGTTTTTCCCACTAGTGTTCGCGGGAGAATATTATGAGTTAGTGTATGTTGCACCTCTTCTTCATGGTTTGTTGTGATGTTTATGGTTTATTGTATGTCTTGCATAGTTTCACATTAAAATTTAAATATGTGGAACAATACCCACGCTGTGCTTTGGTCCGTTCCTACACACATTCGTGACAATATGTACCATTTGTGATCAGTTTTTCATCTGAACTGTCCAAATGGTCATTGTGTGGTATACCATCCAGAGGTTGCTGGTGCTCTATTATTCCAGACAGCAAGTCACTCAATTAATCAGTCTTGTCTTTTTATGGTGGTCCACCACCAGTAGTAAATCGCTCTCTTCTGATCTCTGCATTCTCTCTTTTTAAAGCCAGTTTAAGGTTCTTCCACAAAGTCTATAAAGACAGATATCATTCAATATAAGTGATGTCACAAAAATATGAATATGAGAAACGTGAAATACTGATAATAATGAAGATATCTCACCTGAAGTTGTTGTACTCTTCTTGTGGTTACGTTTTAATTTGCATTGAATTCACTGCAAATTGCAGCCAAGTAGTATGGTTTTTAGTAGCAATAACTGGATGGTTTGACAAAATTTGTTTTAGTAGAGTGTTTTCATACTCACAAAAAAAAAATACAAATTATTTTTGCCTCTGCCATTGTCTCAAGATTCACACCAGTAATGGTGTTTTCTATTCCATTACGGGTTTTTATGAGCACCATTAGACCGACAGCATGAGCTCATACTTAACCTAATCAGGCTTAACACAGATGTTCTCAGATGTTCTCATTTACTTACCTTACTCCAGGACTCCATAGTCTCCGACTAACTAAGCCAAATTTAAGCCACGTTCATGAAAGCTACTTAAATGTCCTAGTTTAACTAGTACACATTAAGGCCTACTCCTGGCTTAATCTAAGCCCTGTCTGTGAAACCGGCCCCAGTGAACTATATTTTCAAAAATAGCTAACTGAATGGCTTATGGGGGAAAATGCAACAAATTATTTTTCGACCTCCACTAACCGAAGTTAATTGTATGGTTTTTTTTCCTATGAATAATGTCAAATTAACATCTGTACAGAAAGACCCATGTGAAGAACAAATTACAGAGGAGGACCTTCTTGATGCAATTAAGTCTTTAAGTCCGGGAAAACTCCAGGGTGGATGGCATACCAGTTGAAGCTTTGTTTGATATACTCAGAGGATCATTATTAGCATGTTTTAATCACTCCTATATAAACGGTAGATTATCGGACACGCAACAAGGTCTGATTTCATTATTACTGAAACAGGATCCAAGTGGTATATATAAAGATCCAGTCCATAAAAAAAGGAGGCCTCTTACACTTCAGTGTCATGATGCAAAAACTCTAGCTACATTTTTGGCGCATAGAATTAAATAGGTATTGTCAGATATTATTCGTCCTAAATCAGTTTTTAAATGGACGATACATTGGAGATAATACAGTGGGGCAAAAAAGTATTTAGTCAGCCACCAATTGTGCAAGTTCTCCCACTTAAAAAGATGAGAGAAGCCTGTAATTTTCATCATAGGTACACGTCAACTATGTCATACAAAATGAGAAACAAAATCCAGAAAATCACATTGTAGGATTTTTAATGAATTTATTTGCAAATTATGGTGGAAAATAAGTATTTGGTCACCTACAAACAAGCAAGATTTCTGGCTCTCACAGACCTGTAACTTCTTCTTTAAGAGGCTCCTCTGTCCTCCACTCGTTACTTGTAATAATGGCACCTGTTTGAACTTGTTATCAGTATAAAAGACACCTGTCCACAACCTCAAACAGTCCCACTCCAAACTCCACTATGGCCAAGACCAAAGAGCTGTCAAAGGACACCAGAAACAGAATTGTAGACCTGCACCAGGCTGGGAAGACTGAATCTGCAATAGGTAAGCAGCTTGGTTTGAAGAAATCAACTGTGGGAGCAATTATTAGGAAATGGAAGACATACAAGACCACTGATAATCTCCCTCGATCTGGGGCTCCACGCAAGATCTCACCCCGTGGGGTCAAAATGATCACAAGAACGGTGAGCAAAAATCCCAGAACCACACGGGGGGACCTAGTGAATGACCTGCAGAGAGCTGGGACCAAAGTAACAAAGCCTACCATCAGTAACACACTACGCCGCCAGGGACTCAAATCCTGCAGTGACAGACGTGTCCCCCTGCTTAAGCCAGTACATGTCCAGGCCCATCTGAAGTTTGCTAGAGAGCATTTGGATGATCCAGAAGAGGATTGGGAGAATGTCATATGGTCAGATGAAACCAAAATAGAACTTTTTGGGAAAAACTCAACTCGTCGTGTTTGGAGGACAAAGAATGCTGAGTTGCATCCAAAGAACACCATACCTACTGTGAAGCATGGGGGTGGAAACATCATGCTTTGGGGCTGTTTTTCTGCAAAGGGACCAGGACGACTGATCCGTGTAAAGGAAAGAATGAATGGGGCCATGTATCCCGAGATTTTGAGTGAAAACCTCCTTCCATCAGCAAGGGCATTGAAGATGAAACGTGGCTGGGTCGTACAGCATGACAATGATCCCAAACACACCGCCCGGGCAACGAAGGAGTGGCTTCGTAAGAAGCATTTCAAGGTCCTGGAGTGGCATAGCCAGTCTCCAGATATCAACCCCATAGAAAATCTTTGGAGGGAGTTGAAAGTCCGTGTTGCCCAGCGACAGCCCCAAAACATTACTGCTCTAGATGAGATCTGCATGGAGGAATGGGCCAAAATACCAGCAACAGTGTGTGAAAACCTTGTGAAGACTTACAGAAAACGTTTCACCTGTGTCATTGCCAACAAAGAGGATATAACAAAGTATTGAGATAAACTTTTGTTATTGACCAAATACTTATTTTCCACCATAATTTGCAAATAAATTCATAAAAAATCCTACAATGTGATTTACTGAATTTTTTTCTCCTCATTTTGTCTGTCATAGTTGAAGTGTACCTATGATGCAAATTACAGGCCTCTCTCATCTTTTTAAGTGGGAGACCCTACACAATTGGTGGCTGACTAAATACTTTTTTGCCCCACTGTATAAGGCAAGTACTGGAAACAATAGAATATAAATGTCTGGAATATTTCAATTTTGGAGAATCTCTTATAAAATGGGTTAAAGTTATGTATAGTAACCCTAGGTGTAAAATAGTAAATAATTGCTACATCTCAGAAAGTTTTAAACTGTCAAGAGGAGTAAACCAAGTTGTCCACTATAGGCATATCTTTTTATTATTGCCATCAAAATGTTAGCTGTTCAAATTAGATCCAACAATAATATTAAGGGATTATAAATCCATGGCTTAAAAACAAAGTTGTCATTGTCACGACTTCCACCGAAGTCGGCTCCTCTCCTTGTTCGGGCGGCGTTCGGCGATCGACGTCACCGGCTTTCTAGCCATTGCCACTCCATTTTTCATATTCCCATTTGTTTTGTCTTGTTCCATAGACACCTGGTTTTCATTCCCTAATCACACTGAATGTCTTTAGTCCTCTGCTCTCATCCATGTCTTTGTGTGAAATTGTTTTGATGTTATGTGTGTATTGTTACGTGCCAGACTTTTGTTTATTGTTCCATGTTTTGGGCACGTTGTATGTGCTTCTGTGCTTTCGTTTGGACCGGAATTAAAAGTGCACCTGTTAACTACGCTCTGCTCTCCTGCACCTGACTTCGCCTCCAGTACACACTCGTAACAGAATTTCACACCCACCATGGAGTCGAGGAGCGCGTCCAGGAAAACCCGGCAATGTTACATCATCTTGGTGCCATGATGGATCGCGTTGTCCAGACCATGGACCGCTGGGAGAGACAGGAAGTCTCGACCAGCGCAACCGAGGTTACCTCTACCCGTCCTGGCTGGAACCAGTCCCAGTGGGATGCGTCTCTCCCTTCCCAGGGAGTCTGATGGGACGGCAGCACAGTGCCAGGGGTTCCTGCTACAACTGGACCTCTACCTGGCCACCGTTCACCCAGCTCCCTTGGGAAGGGAGAGAGTGTCCGCCCCCGTCTCATGCCTCTCGGGGAGAGCTCTGGAGTGGGAAAACGCCATGTGGGGAGAAGGAGACGCGGCGTTGGACCACTTTGAGGAGTTCACCCGCCGCTTCCGGGCTGTCTTCGACCATCTGCCCGAAGGTAGAGTGGCAGAAGAACGGCTCTTCCATTTGAGGCAGGGGACGAGGAGCGCCCAGGAGTTCGCCCTGGAATTCCGGACCTTGGCCGCCGGAGCAGGCTGGAACGACAGGGCCCTCATCAACCACTATCGATGCAGCCTGCGCGAGGACGTCCGACGTGAGCTGTCCTGCAGGGATGCCACCATCACCTTTGACCAATTGGTGGATTTGTCCATCCGGTTGGATAATCTGCTGGTCACCAGAGGACGTCCAGCGCGGGCTCTGTCGGTTCCATCTTCCAGCACCCCTGCTCCAGTGCCCATGGAGTTGGGAGGGGCTGCGCGTAGGGAGACTGGAGGAGGGGCCATCATGTGCACCATCTGTGGCCGCAGAGGTCACACTGCCGGTCGGTGCCGTGTCGGTCCCTCTGGGAGTCGAGGCAGCAGGCAGGGCACTCTGGTGTCACCCCAGGTGAGTCTGCACCACACTCATCCAGTCCTCTGTTGACCACCTGTTCGTACCTGTTTGTTTCCCTGAGTTTTCCCCGCATTCCCAGCATAAGGCGCTCGTCGATTCAGGCACAGCTGGGAATTTTATAGACAGAGCGTTAGCCCTTAGTTTAGGGATCCCATTATTCCTGTAGTTAGACCTTTCCCGGTACACGCTCTGGATAGTCGACCATTAGGGTCCGGGCTAATCAAGGAGGCCACCATCTCCCTGGCCATGGAGACGTAGGGGGGTCACGAGGAGAAAATCAGTCTCTTCCTCATTGACTGTCCTGTGTTTCCCGTGGTACTAGGCCTTCCCTGGTTGGCTCATCATAACCCCACCATTTCCTGGCAACAGAGGGCTCTCACGGGGTGGTCACGAGAGTGCTCGGGGAAGTGTGTAGGGGTTTCCGTTGGTGCAACCACGGTGGAAAGTCCAGACCAGGTCTCCACCGTGTGCATCCCCCCAGAATATGCCGATTTGGCTCTCACCTTCTATAAAAAGAAGGCGACTCAATTAACACCTCATCGATGGGGGGATTGTGTGATAAATCTCCTGGCAGACGCTGCGCTTCCCAGGAGTCACGTGTATCCCCTGTCGTAAGAGGAGACGGTGGCTATGGAGACATATGTCTCTGAGGGGTACATTCGGTCCTCCACTTCACCCGCCTCCTCGAGTTTCTTTTCTGTGAAGACGAAGAATGGAGGTCTGCGCCCATGCATTGGCTATAGAGGTCTCAGTCAAATCACGGTGAGGTACAGTTACCCGCTATCTCTTATCGCCACGGCGATTGAGAGATTCTCAAGGGATTCAAAAGAAGAACTACAATTCTCATTTCTCCCACTTCCTGGTTCAATTTTTCTCAGGTTTTTGCCTGCCATATGAGTTCAGGTATACTCACAGACACCTTTCAAACCGTTTTAGAAACTTCAGTGTTTTCTATCCAAATCTACTAATAATATGCATATTCTATTTTCTGGGCCAGAGTAGTAACCTGTTTAAATTGGGTACATTTTTCATCCGACCGTGAAAATACTGCCCCCTAGCCCTATGAGGTTTTAACTACACTCTGCTCTCCTGCACCTGACTTCGCCTCCAGTACACACTCGTAACAGTCATTGTACGTTGATGATTCATGTTTTATTTTAAAACCACAGTTAGATTCCATCCACAGCCTCAGAGTATATACATACTTTTTCTAACCTCTCTGCATTGAAACCAAATTATAAGTGTACTATATTACATATTGGATCACAAAAACATTCAACTTTTACATTACCGTGTAGTTTCCCAATAAGATGTTCTGATGGGGATGTGGACATATCGGTATACATATCCCGAAAGAAGGAAATTATCTCACTCCAATACATTTTAATAGAAATGTAGCAAAAATAGATAAGATCTTGCTACCATGGTTTTGCCTACACCCAGTGACCTGCTTTTTAAATTCTATAAACAAAAAATATTACATATTATTTGGAATGGCAAGCCGGACAAAATTAAAAGGGCCAATTTATATAATGACCATGAATTCAGAGGGAAGAAATTATTAAACATTAAAGCATTAGACCTGTCATTAAATGCTTCAGTCATACAAAAGTTATACTTAAATCCGAAATGGTTCTCTAGTAAATTACTAAGAATGTCTCACCCCATGTTCAAGAACAGCCTTTTTCCCTTTATTCAGATTACAACGGCTCATTTTCAGTTATTTGAAAACGAAATAATCTCCAAAATATCGTTATTTTTTAAACAAGCCTTAGAAAGTTGGTTGCAATTTCAGTTTAATCCACCAGAAAAGACAAAACAAATAATAGAACAAATACTGTGGTTAAACTCAAATATACTAATTGATAAAAAATATGTATTTTTCGATAAAATGTTTAAAAAAGGTATAATCTTTGTAAATAATATCATAAATAGGACTGGTGGAGTTATGTCACACCTGCAGCTAACACAGACATATAGAAATGTCTGCTCTACCCAAAATTAAAACCAACTAATTGCAGCATTACCACAAAAATGGAAGAGGCAAGTGGAAGGGGGGAAAAGTAAGGAACTTGTCTGTCGGGCCCTGCATTAAAGACCAAAAATGGTTAAAGAAAATTGTGGAAAATAAAATTATATACCAATTTCCTTTAAGGACCAAATAATTGACAGCTGTGCCATATAAATTGCAAAATAGTTGGGAAGAGATTTTTGATGTACAGATTCCATGGCAAATGGTTTATGAATTGACACACAAAACGACACCGGATTCAAAACTTAAAATTTTGTAAGTCGCTCTGGATAAGAGCGTCTGCTAAATGACGTAAATGTAAATGTAAATGACTATTGTAACTGGAAACAGCAAATATTTTATGGAATATCTAAATAGGCGTACAGAGGCCCATTATCAGCAACCATCACTCATGTGTTCCAATGGCATGTTGTGTTAGCTAATCATTACATTTTAGTCATTTAGCAGACGCTCTTATCCAGAGCAACTTACAGTAGTGAATGCATACATTTCATTTTCATTTCATGCACTTTTTTTGTACTGGCCCCCGTGGGAATCGAATCCACAACTCTGGCGTTGCACACACCATGCTGGCATTGCAAACACCATGCTCTACCAACTGAGCCACAGGGATGTGCTAATCCAAGTTTATAATCTTAAAAAGGCTAATTGATCATTAGAAAACACTTTTGCAATTATGTTAGCACAGCTGAAAACTGTTGTCCTGTTTAAAGAAGCCATAAAACTGGCCTTCTTTAGACTAGTTCAGTATCTGGAGCATCAGCATTTGTGGGTTCGATTATAGGCTCAAAATGGCTAGAAACAAAGACCTTTCTTCTGAAACTCGTCAGTCTATTCTTGTTCTGAGAAATGAAGGCTATTCGATGCGAGAAATTGTCAAGAAACTGAAGATCTCGTACAACGCTATGTACTACTCCCTTCACAGAACAGTGCAAATTGGCTCTAACCAGAATAGAAAAAGGAGTAGGAGGCCCCGGTGCACAACTGAGCAACAGGACAAGTACATTAGAGTGTCTAGTTTGATAAACAGATGCCTCACAAGTCCACAACTGGCAGCTTCATTAAATAGTACCCGCAAAACACCAGTCTCAACGTCAACAGTGAAGAGGTCCCTCCGGGACGCTTCCCTTCTGATTCAAAACTCGTCCATATCCCTATCTCCATCCATGGCTAATTTAGGAAAGGGACAATTTTAGCTAGATTCAATAATTCAATACTTTTTTTCTGTAAATAAAGTTTGTTTTTTGATGTGATTGGTTTGAAGCCAAATCCAAACCTTCTTCATTTTGACAAAAACATTTTTGGTGTGCCTGGAACATTCACAGTTGAGCTCATTGCTGATTGGCTCTTATTTTATAAAACATTTTATTAAGGGAGGCCAAATGCTCGCTGGCTTCCCTTACATTCAATGCTATGGGCGGCAACGATATCATACTATTTTTGACCAGACTGCCTCAGATAGATACAGTGGCTTGCGAAAGTTTTCACCCCCTTTGGCATTTTTCCTATTTTGTTGCCTTACAACCTGGAATTAAAATTGATTTTGTATCATTTGATTTGCAAAACATGCCTACCACTTTGAAGATACAAAATAGTTTTTATTGTGAAACAAACAATAACTAAGATTTAAAAAAAAACATTAAACTTGAGCATGCATAACTATTCATCCCCCTCAATACTTTGTAGAGCCACCTTTTGCAGCAATTACAGCTGCAAGTCTCTTGGGGTATGTCTCTATAAGCTTGGCACATCTAGCCACTGGGATTTTTGCCTATTCTTCAAGGCAAAACTGCTCCAGCTCCTTCAAGTTGGATGGGTTTCGCTGGTGTACCGCAATCTTTAAGTCATACCACAGATTCTCAATTGGATTGGGGTCTGAGCTTTGACCATGCAATTCCAAGACATTTAAATGTTTCCCCTTAAACCACTCGAGTGTTGCTTTGGCAGTATGCTTCAGGTCATTGTCCTGCTGGAAGGTAACTGAAACACTGTTTCCCTCAAGAATTTCCCTATATTTAGCACCCTCCATCGTTCCTTCAATTCTGACCAGTTTCCAAGTCCCTGCCAATGAAAAACATCCCCACAGCATGATGCTGCCACCACCATGCTTCACTGTGGGGATGGTGTTCTTGGGGTGATGAGAGGTGTTGGGTTTGCGCCAGACACAGCGTTTTCCTTGATGGCCAAAAAGCTCAACTTTAGTCTCATCTGATCAGAGTACCTTCTTCCAGATGTTTGGGTAGTCTCCTATATGCCTTTTGGCGAACACCAAATGTGTTTTCTTATTTTTTTCTTTAAGCAATGGCTTTTTTTCTGGCCATTCTTCCGTAAAGCCCAGCTCTGTGGAGTGTACGGATTAAAGTGGTCCTATGGACAGATACTCCAATCTCCGCTATGGAGCTTTGCAGCTCCTTCAGGGGTGTCTTTGGCCTCTTTGTTGCCTCTCTGATTAATGCCCTCCTTGCCTGGTCCATGAGTTTTGGTGGGCAGCCCTCTCTTGGCAGGTTTGTTATGGTGCCATAATCTTTCCATTTTTTAATAATGGATTTAATGGTGATCCGTGGGATGTTCAAAGATTGAGATTTTTTTTTATAACCCAACCCTGATCTGTACTTCTCCACAACTTTGTCCCTGACCTGTTTGGAGAGATCCTTGGTCTTCATGGTGCTGCTTGCTTGATGGTGCCCCTTGCTTAGTGGTGTTGCAGACTCTGGGGCCTTTCAGAACAGGTGTATATATACTGAGATCATGTGACAGATCAAGTGACACTTAGATCGCACACAGGTGGACTTTATTTAACTAATCATGTGACTTCTGAAGGTAATTTGTCACACCAGATCTTATTTAGGGGCTTCATAGCAAAGGGGGAGAATACATATGCACGCACCACTTTTCCGTTTTTTTATATTTTTTATTTAAAAAAAATGTAATTTCACTTGACCAATTTGGACTATTTTGTGTATGTCCACTGCATAAAATCCAAATAAAAATCTATTTAAATTACAGCTCGTAATGCAAAAAAATAGGAAAAACACCAAGGGGGATGAATAATTTTGCAAGGCACTGTGAAGAGATACAGAGACAGAGGGGCGCTGTTTCGCTCAATATGACGTTTTCTCTTTTGGGGATGCCTGGCTTCCCTTAGCATCCATGAAGACATGCCACTCTTCTATTCCTTCTCTTCTCTGTAATTAGCTCTGCGCTAGCTGTTATTACCTCAACACCTTATAGGAGATTCTCCCCTTGGGCATTTTTTTGACGGAAAGTTCACTCACTTTCTCAAAAGCATAATGAACTACACTAGAATATCAACTCACTTTAGCTTGGAAAGTGGATGTCATAGAAGGTCAAAAGGTAAACATGGCTGGAAACACCTTGTCTCTCTGTACAGTGATGCATGTTTCAGTTGCAACTAGCTTACTATACATACACACAGCAGCTAGGAGTCAGATGGCCTTATCTTGGCACATGATGGATGTGTCCTGCAGACACACAGCTATGCTATCGGAAGCTGCAAGTATCTGTTCCTCACAAGCTGTGAACACAGCAATATCTCAGTGAAAGCAGATTACTGGATCAGGAATATGGCAACAGTTGCTTTTGTTATAAGTAATCACACTTTCACAAGTGTAAGTTAAATCTAGTGTGAAGTATACCATGAGAAATGCTCTGGCATAGAGGAGTATTCTCCTTTCCCTCTGCTCCCTTTTGACACACACACAGATAGGGCCCTTCCAGTCTCCAAAAGTTCCACACACAGGCACACACACACACGCACGCACGCCCGCAGAGATAGGGCCCTTCCAGGCTCCAAAAACGTGCCCTTTTTGGTGGTGGTATAATTAATATTTTTTTAATGAAATCTTTGTCGTGGTTGTTCTGAACCGCAAGTCGTTGTTAACTTCCAATCTATGCTTCAGAACCAACAAGTGGCACGTCGTGATTGTCGACCAATGACCAGCCATCAGCATTGGCATGCAAAGGCGGGGCGTGCATTTCCAGAATAGTGACCAGACAGAACATGCTTTCCATTTGCCTTGCAACCGCCTCTACAATGAGTCCGAATGAGTTTGCTTGCTCTGGACTCCAGAGAAGTGACATGATCCCTGGCTGATATTGACCGCTAACATGACTTTCAGCTCCAACTGCATGTGTAAAACGCAGTTTATTTCTGTAGCCTATCTTGCATCTTGAAAATGCATCACTGTTTATGGCTGTAATGACAGGCTACTTTTGTACAGAGATTGTGTGCGCATGTTCGCATGTGCACAGGGGGTCGCAAGTTTTGTACTACTCCTTTTTGGGGGTCGCTGGTCAAAAAGTTTGGGTTGGAGTTGGGTTGGATATATTCATGGTAGGCTACAGTATTTCTGGCCATCTTCTATTTTGACTGGAATTGTGTTGGTCATTGTTAATAAGTGCAGCATTTATTCCAGTTAAAAATATTTTTGCAAAATACTTTACTCATCAGATTGTGCTGCTTGTCCCTCTTCTTGTAAGAATTGCTCAACGAGTCTGTGACCAGGGTTGTGGGAAACATTTTTGGGGTTGACCTTTTTTATTTTTGCCACCCCCCCCCCCCCCTCCCCTCCCCTCCCCTCCCCTCCCCCCAATAGGTCTGTACCCGGCTCTGCACATACACACACACATATTGCTCTTGGCATCCTCTCCCGAATACATGAGAAGGTGATTGAGAAGGTGCAATAACAACTAACAACAGAGACCAGTGCTTCTAAGCAATAGTTTAGGTCGAAGCATTAGAGAATACAGTATCTACTGATCTCAGAATAGAGCCACAGGTTCAACGGATGTGTTCTTAAGGTCATCCTCACTTCTGACAGTGTATCAAATGACAGACATTCTATCTATCGCTTACTTTTAGTTTCACGCTATAAAAACAGTGTCCATAAAAATTATATCATGCTCTACTACACGTTTCTGTTCCAGAAATATTCAGAGAGCGTGTCACGGTTGCCGTCGGTTATGGAGGACCAATACGCAGCAGGTATGTGTATGCTCATCTTGTTTATTAACTTCCAAAAATGAACGTACAAATAAACCACGACCGATCGACAAACTGACAGTCTGGTAAGGCACTAGGCTAAACACAGAACAATCACCCACACCTAACAAACACAAACACACCCTAATATATGGGACTCTCAATCAAAGGCAGATAGACAACACCTGCCTTCAACTGAGAGTCCCAACCCCAATTAACCAAACATAGAACACACTCACCAGACTACACATAGAAATACATAAACATAGACCATCAACCAAAAACCCGGAAATACTAAATCAAACACCCTTTAAACAAACACACCACCCCGAACCACATAAAACAAATACCCTCTGCCACGTCCTGACCAAACTACAATACTAATTAACCCTTATACTGGCCAGGACGTGACAGAGCGTAGTATCATCAGAACAGGAAAAAAAGCAACAAAATGGTTATTTTTCATCTTTTGTTGCCTTGCCTAGTGTAAACGCTCCACCTCTATAGGCTTACAGAACAGCATTTAAAAACCCAGCTAATAATCTTTAATTAATCATTGAACATGCATTTAATGGAGTTTCTTAAAGTTTCTTAATGGACTATTTTATTATTTTGTTGGACCAAGATACTTATTCATCCTACTAGGTTTGGCAGTGCTTTGACTTACTTAAAGCATAATGAGACAGACATACTCTCCATTGATTGGTTTGGGTCCATTTTCTCCTGGCAAATCAGGATGCAGATACTTAGCTCCAAAATCGACTACTCTCAACCTTGCATTATTAATGTGAGTTATATTGTCATTCAAAGCCCCTTGACTTCCAAAGGCAAACATGAATGTGTAATTAGACTCAACTAATTTTTAGACATTCAGCTCACTGTGAGCAAAGTTCATTGTGTGAACACACGTTCACACGTTAGCTCAGTGTCTTGTCCTTCTGAAGTCCACCTAACCAACGCTAAGCAATTGGTTAAGTTTTTTAACAGTGTGTATTTTCTTTGAATATGTTACACCTTGTCTAACAAAGGTGGTTCAAAGACCTGTGCCAGCATGATCAGCAACCTTTCTTGAGACCTGAAGATTTGCATCAGCTCTCCATGGTCTAACACAGTCAAACAGCACCGGTTTAAACCAAGGACGGTCACACATGGACTAATAGAATCCGGTCAAACCCAATGTAGCGGTTATTGCATGGGGATATTGTGCTCTGTGATGCCTATATTTGTTGGTTTCCCTCTAACCTTCCCTGATATCCTGTTCCCACAGCTGTAACAGCCACAGCTTGAAGCTCTAGCTGGCCAGCGAATACACCATTTGAGAACATGCTGGCTAATAATTGGCCTCAGTGTTTGAAATTAATCAACAGAGACGTGGTTAAATGGACCATGATAATGCTGTCTCCCAAATCGGGGTCCAAACCAAATTGCCGTGGCCCTATAGCAACAGATCTGGCCAGTGAATGAAAGCAGAAGGAGGAGGGAAAGCAAATAATTACATCATTATAAACAAACAGAACAGGATTAAATGTGACTTTTGTATCTCTCACACAGAGGAAAACACTTTCAAATGTAGAAAGCAATGTCAACAGAGCCTGTAGTTGCAACAGTTTAATTAACTTTGAACGTTATTAGTGTGAAAGTGTATATCCTCTACTACCTTGCATTACAAGAGCATACGAAAACTAATTCCTA
Source organism: Salmo trutta (assembly GCF_901001165.1). Lineage (NCBI taxonomy): Eukaryota > Metazoa > Chordata > Actinopteri > Salmoniformes > Salmonidae > Salmo > Salmo trutta. Next base: position 31,999,706 of record NC_042983.1, on the reverse strand, counting down.
TGATTTTTCCAAATGGGGTCTGCTTCACCGCAGCTTGCTAAGGTTTCATCGCTCACAGTAAGATGAGTTGCAACCCTATGCTGACCTCTCAGCTAATGGTGCACCACATATTGTTTGGGTGTCTTGTACAGTGCCTGGTGACAGTGCATCGACTATCTTTTAATGATTACTAATTATCCCACAGGAGGCAATTACACTGTAAAGAATGGGAACCAGGCCTATCTCAATGAGAGTGGGTAATTACAATGCTTAATATTTTCACCAATAGCAAATACAGTCTGCAGCACAAGGCCAAAAGGCAGACGGAGCAATATTCTCCTAATAACACCATAAAGTCAGGACTATTTATTATGTGTTGAGTTATCATTTCTTTATAGCAGACTCGGGCAGACATGTTGAACAGAGGAAAACGGAGAGTATTTTCTCCTATTACTGCCATTAAAGGAAAACTTTTCATTATTTGTATGTTGATATATTGCCAGAATATATATACAGGAATGATGCATTTTGCATCATATGATGCAAAATGCATCATACTGGCTGTATTTCTATAATTTGAAAGATTGCTGACATGCAAAACATTTTATGACAATATCAACAATAAACTAATGAAACGAATACCAAAAGATAATTTTTGGGTGAAATTTTCCGTTAAGCGAAAAGGGAGATCCCTTATTTTCATTATCCATCTCGACTGTGGAGAATTAGAGTGCAAGCATCGATGGAAACAGGCTACAAGCTCAAACTAAACCTCAAAGGATGACCCATATTACATTTGCACTTTCTTTTTGGGGGGGGAATAACAGTACTTTTCATTTATCCCTTTAAAAGGCAATCTCAGTCTGTCTGGACATTTTCAAGGGAATATTCACACACAGGAAAAACGTGAGTTGTTGAAAAGTACACTTGTTGTTTCCCGGGACACCTAAAAAAGTATCCTGGGAAGAGAATTGTCAAGAGAAAATACATGTCTCGCAAATTCCCTTCCTCCTCGAGGTAAGACGCAACCTATTGTAAACTTCCATCACACTGATGACACAAGACACAATCAGCTGAGACTGAAAAGGTCACAGGTAATGGATATCAGATTTTAGAGAACCATTTTTCCCAATATGTCAGCTATCCTATCTTTATGTTGTTGCACTTTTTGTTTTTCACTATCTGGCAGGTTTTCTGTATGAGAGGACTAACCCAAACCATCTCATCATGCAATAACCTTTTTAATGCATTCACCGTGACAACACATATAGATAGGGCTGTGTGACATTTCACAAGATTCCACAGCTGATGGCATACCCGACACACGTTTTATGGCATCAGCATGCCATAATGTTGTATTCCTGCATGAAATGAGAGCATATCAGTTATCCAAAGAAGTTAATTGACGAGACTCAGGAGAAGCCTGTAGAAAAGTCTGATCCTGTACATCAAATCAAACTTTATTTGTCACATGTGCCAAATACAACAAGTGTAGACCTTACTGTGAAATGCTTACTTATAAGCCCTTAACCAACAGTGCAGTTCAAGAAAAAGTTAAGAACATTTTTATCAAATAAACCAAAGTAAAAAATTATAAAAAGTAACAATAAAATAACAATAATGAGCCTATATACAGGGGGTACCAGTACCGAGTCAATGTGCAGGGGTACAGGTTAGTCGAGGTAATTTGTACATGGAGGTAGGGGTGAAGTGACTATGCATAGATAAGAAACAGCGAGTAGCAGCAGTGTACAAAACAAATGGAGAGGGGGGGGTGGGGGGGGCCAATGTAAATAGTCAGATGGCCATTTTATTAATTGTTCAGCATTCTTATGGCTTGGGGGTAGAAGCTGTTAAGGAGCCTTTTGTTCTTAGACTTGGTGCTCTGGTACCGCTTGCCGTGCCGTCCTGGAACAACAACAAAGCAACAACACACAAGCAGAAACAAACAAGCAAATACTTGAGTCTTTCATTTAGGCCGGATTATGCCATTTTGAAGGCTGGCATTGAACTCCTATCAGAGGAAATACGATACACATGCATGCACATAAACACAGGCAAACACACACACACACATTCATACAGACGCCTCTCCATTGTCCCGCCGGTCCTCTGTAGGTCAATTGGGACACATCAGCAAACAGACAAACTCAAGCTGTGCTACCACAAACACATCCTCAAGGGTTATCCCTCACCTCTTCAGCCTGGTTCAGATACAACAGACGACATGAGTAGACGAGACAAAACTTGCCAGTTTTAGAATGTTGTATTGTAGAACAGCTGACTAAATATGGGGAATTCAGATTAAAAGAAAGAGATGCACAGTTGAGACCATTTCCATGACAACGGTCCCTATTTACAATTACATGAAGGGAACTTTGAAACAAAGATGTCACTTCTTGTGGCAAGGTGTTGAAGCTAACGAGTATCAGGAAATGCATTCACCAGAAACAGGGTACACTTTGTCACTTGATAGAAAAATATCAGCTAGCTAGCTGTCTGCTTGGCTAGCTAGCTAGCTGCTTGGCTAAACACAGAATGTCAGTGCATTGTTCTCTGATTAGCTAATGGACCGGTCTCGTCTCAAGCCTTTAGCTAAGATTTTACATGTTGAATCTGGGAAACTCCAGCTGCCGAAACGAGACGTTCTAAAACCATTCAACTTAAGCAAACTGTGTTCTAAGACTCCATTAAACAGTCTCGTCTCAGCTGTTGTATCTGAACCGGGCTTTACACTCAGTCCCCTGACAGGCAAGTACTCATTGGAAGCAACAAATCAAGAACACATAAGCAGAAACACACAAACACACGTGCCACAAAAACACACACAGTACACAGAAATCCAGACTAATTCCAAATCATATCACTTCAGTGGAACATGTCAGGTTCACACTCTTTTCAGTGGACTTGTCACTGAGTTTTGTTACTTGATTAGCCTGCAGAATATGTTCTAAGAATTGTGTCACACTGAAACATACGGCTGGCAGCCTCCTGATTCATCTACTGTAAAAGGAAAGCATGCTATGGAGGCCTCGGGTTCACACCTTTAATGTCATTCAACTCCCTGTTTAAAACAGTTCGTACAGACCGATAGTCCTCTCTGTTGGAGATATCAACTGATCAACTGGGAGATTAGGGCCGGGATTTAATCAGATTTGTTGGCTATGCACCTTTTTAAAGGCAATGTTCCAGCGTTCGCTGACACCACAATCACGGAAGGCTGCATATATCAGCACAATTGGAAATCACTTTTAACTGTCTACCATGATATAGCTCTCTTATGGAAGATGGCCTGGATGACTGCTGTTTTGCAAGCTCCAGCCCAACTTTGCTATTTTGTTGTTTATTTTTACTTTATTTTCACAAAATGTATCCGCTATCATTTCTTACAACAAACAACTTTTGAACATCAGATCGGCAGTTACTTACCTCAATTTTGGCTTCTGGAGTCAGGGGAAATTGAGAGGGAGAGGAGTTTGCCTCTTCATCAACAACAACTGCAGTGCTGTCTCGACCATGGTGGAAGTGCCGACCCATTGTTCACCTGTCTTGGAATACCTGATGTTTATATTCCGACCCTCCCGAGGGAGTTTTCAGCTGTTAGCATGACTGTTGTATAAGGACAAGAAAAAGAACAAGCTGGAACTAAACTGTACGAGGCTATAAATGAGTAGGAAAACTTACATCCAGAGGCTGCTTTTCTGGTTGCCGAGGACTATAATTCTGCGTCATTAAGACTTCCATCAACACATCTCCCACGCCACGCGATAAAGTCCTAGACCACTATTTTTCTACCCACAAGCAAACATACAACGCCCTCCCTCATCTGCCATTCGGCAAATCATATCATGACTCCATACTCCTACTTCCTGTTTACAAGCAGAAGCTTTAACAGGAAGTACCCATGACTCGCTATGTGGAAAAATGGTCACCAGAATCCGAGATTATACTACATCACTGCTTTGCTAGCCCTGATTGGAATATGTTTCAAGACTCAAGAAAACATCTACAAGCTAACCACCTCCGTCACCGGCTTCATTAGGAAATGCATCGGTGGTGTTGTCCCCACATTGAAGGTTTGCTGCTTCCCCAATTGGCGCTAAACCAAAGGACAGGGCTACGGCATTCAGGGCTATCGCAGACAACCCTGAGGCTACAGAATTCAGGGATATCGCAGACAACCCTGAGGCTACGGAATTCAGGGCTATCGCAGTCAACCCTGAGGCCATGTACAAGAAGTCCCGCTGTGACCTCCGCAGAGTCATCAAACGAGCAAAAGGACAACATAGGAATCCTAATACACAGGCTCCAACGCCCGCCGCATGTGGCAGGGACTACAGTCCATTACGGATTACTAAGGAAGACCCAGCCGTGATCTCCCCAACGATGCCTCTCTACCAGACGAACTCAATGCATTTTATGCATGCTTCGACAATAACATCATCGTGCCTCTTCGAGGCCGATGAGAGTAAGGTTTAATGGCACATATCAACACCATCATCCCAGACATCCTAGACCCATTCTAATTTGCATTCTGCCGCAACAGATACATTGACTACGCAATCTCAATTGCACTCCACACTGCCCTCACCCACCTAGAATAGAGGAATACCTATGTGAGAATTCTGTTAATTGACTACAGTTTAGCATTCAACAACATTGTCCTCTCCAAGCTGGTCACCAAGCTTAGGATCCTGGGACTGAACACCTCCCTCTGCAACTGGATTGTAGAATTCCTGATGGGCCGACCCCAGGTGGTGAGGGTAGGCAACATCACCTCTGCCACGCTGACCCTCAACACGGGGAGGAGGTCAGTGACCTGGTAGTGTGATGCTGGAACAACAACCTCTCCCTCAACATCAGTAAGACCAAGGAGCTGATCGTGGACTACAGGAAACAGGGAGGTGAGCACTCACATATACACATAAATGGGGCTGCAGTGGAGGGGGTCGAGAGCCTCAAGTTCCTCGGTGTCCAAATCACTAAGAAATGAACATGGTCCCCACACACGCGCAGTCGTGAAGAAGGTGCGACATTGCCTCTTCCCTCTCAGGAGGTTGAAAAGGTTTGGCATGGGACCTCAAATCCTCAAAAGGTTTGCATGGCACTACAGAGGGTGGTGCGGACAGCCATCCAGGACCTCCATATCATGTGAAAGGAAGGCCTGGAAAATCGTTAGACTCCAGCTGTTCTCTCAGCACTAACAGGCTCATGAACAGCTTCTATCCCCAAGCCATAAGACTGCCAAATGGCTAACTAATAGCTTACAAAATGGCTACACAGACTGAGTTGACACTTGAATTTTATTTCATTCGTTTTTTTTGCGCTGTCTCTATGCACACTCACAGGGCCCTACACACTCACGCACACTGACACCGCGACACTCACACACAAACACTGACTCACATACAATCATCATATACATTGTTGCTACTCTGTTTATTATATCCTAATGCCTAGTAACTTAGCCCTATACATATCTACCTCTATCACTCCAGTGTCCCTGCACATTGTAAATATTGTACTGGAACTGACAGACCCTGTATACAGCACCGTATGCTTACTTATGAAGTATGTTTTCTCTTATTTCTTATTTTTGTTCTACCTCATGTTATTTTTAGTATGACATTGTCACTACTGTAAGTCGCTCTGGATAAGAGCGTCTGCTAAATGACTTAAATGTAAATGTTATTGATAACTGCATTGTAGGGTTTAGAACTTGCAAGAAAGGCATTTCACTGTACATGTGCATGTGACATTTAAATGTTACGTTTTATTTATTTATTTTTTATTTAGCTAGGCAAGTCAGTTAAGAACAAATTCTTATTTACAATGACGACCTACCCCGGCCAAACCCAGATCAAATCAAATCAAAGTTTATTTGTCACGTGCGCCGAATACAACAGTGAAATGCTTACTTACAGGCTCTAACCAATAGTGCAAAAAAGGTGTTAGGTGAACAATGGGTAAGTAAAGAAATAAAACAACAGTAAAAAGACAGGCTATATACAGTAGCGAGGCTATAAAAGTAGCGAGGCTACATACAGACACCGATTAGTCAGGCTGATTGAGGTAGTATGTACATGTAGATATGGTTAAAGTGACTATCCATATATGATGAACAGAGAGTAGCAGTAGCGTAAAAGAGCGGTTGGCGGGTGGTGGGTGGCGGGACACAATGCAGATAGCCCGGTTAGACAATGTGCGGGAGCACTGGTTGGTCGGCCCAATTGAGGTAGTATGTACATGAATGTATAGTTAAAGTGACTATGCATATATGATAAACAGAGAGTAGCAGCAGCGTAAAAATAGGGGTTGGGGGGGCACACAATGCAAATAGTCCGGGTAGCCATTTGATTACCTGTTCAGGAGTCTTATGGCTTGGGGGTAAAAACTGTTGAGAAGCCTTTTTGTCCTAGACTTGGCACTCCGGTACCGCTTGTCATGCGGTAGTAGAGAGAACAGTCTATGACTGGGGTAGCTGGGGTCCTTGACAATTTTTAGGGCCTTCTTCTGACACCGCCTGGTGTAGAGGTCCTGGACGGCATGCAACTTAGCCCCCGTGATGTACTGGGCCGTACGCACTGCCCTCTGTAGTGCCTTGCGGTCAGAGGCCGAGCAATTGCCGTACCAGGCAGTGATGCAACCAGTCAGGATGCTCTCGATGTTGAAGCTGTAGAACCTTTTGAGGATCTCAGGACCCATGCCAAATCTTTTTCGTTTCCTGAGGGGGAATAGGCTTTGTCGTGCCCTCAACATGACTGTCTTGGTGTGTTTGGACCATTCTAGTTTGTTGTTGATGTGGACACCGAGGAACTTGAAGCTCTCAACCTGCTCCACTACAGCCCCGTCGATGAGAATGGGTGCGTGCTCGGTCCTCCTTTTCCTGTAGTCCACAATTATCTCCTTAGTCTTGGCTACGTTGAAGGATAGATTCTTATTCTGGCACAACACGGCCAGGTCTCTGACCTCCTCCCTATAGGCTGTCTCGTCGTTGTCTGTGATCAGGCCTACCACTGTTGTGTTGTCTGCCAACTTAATGATGGTGTTGGAGTCGTGCCTTGTCATGCAGTCATGTGTGAACAGGGAGTACAGGAGGAGACTGAGCACGCACCCCTGTGGTGCTCCGGTGTTGAGGATCAGTGTGGCAGATGTGTTGCTACCTACCCTCACCCCCTGGGGACGGCCCGTCAGGAAGTCCAGGATCCAGTTGCAGAGGGAGGTGTTTAGTCCCAGGATCCTTAGCTTAGTGATGAGCTTTGAGGGTACTATGGTGTTGAACACTGAGCTGTAGTCAATTAATAGCATTCTCACATAAGTGTTCCTTTTGTGCAGGTGGGAAAGGGCAGTGTGGAGTGCAATAGAGATTGCATCATCTGTGGATCTGCTTGGGCGGTATGCAAATTGGTGTGGGTCTAGGGTTTCTGGGATAATGGTGTTGATGTGAGCCATTATCAACCTTTCCAAGCACTTACTGTCTACGGACATGAGTGCTACGGGTCTGTAGTCATTTAAGGCAGGTTGCCTTTGTGTTCTTGGGCACAGGGACTATGTGGTCTGCTTGAAACATGTTGGTATATGTCAGTGAAGACACCTGCCAGTTGGTCAGCACATGCCCGGAGCACACGTCCTGGTGATCCGTCTGGCCCCGCTGCCTTGTGTATGTTGATCTGTTTAAAACCTGTTGGGGCTAAGGGGCAGTATTAGCACGGCCGGATAAAAAACGTACCCAATTTAAACTGATTACTACTCTTGCCCACAAACGAGAATATGCATATAATTAGTAGATTTGGATAGAAAACACTCTAAAGTTTCTAGAACTGTTTGAACGGTGTCTGTGAGTATAACAGAACTAATATGGCAGGCCAAAACCTGAGAAGATTCCATACAGGAAGTGCCCTGTCTGACAATTTGTTCTCCTTCATTCGCATCTCTATCAAAAATACAGAATCTCTGCTGTAACGTGACATTTTCTAAGGCTTCCATTGGCTCTCAGAAGGCGCCAGAATGTGGAATGACGTCTCTCCAGTCTCTGGGCTAAGTACAGCAGCTCTCTTTGTTACTGGTCAGGCTGAGAACAGTGACACTGGAGATGCGCGTTCATGTGAAATCTCCATGTTTTTCTTTCTCTCTTTGAATGAATACAACGTCGCCCAGTTGGAATATTATCGCATAAAAATAGATTTTAAACAGCGTTTGACATGCTTCGAAGTACGGTAATGGAATATTTTGAATTTTTTTGTCACGAAATGCGCTCGCGCATCACCCTTCGGATAGTTACCTGAACGCACGAACAAAACGGAGCTATTTCAATATAACTATGGATTATTTCGAACCAAAACAACATTTGTTGTTGAAGTAGAAGTCCCGGGAGTGCATTCTGACGAAGAACAGCAAAGGTAATCCAATTTTTCTTATAGTAAATCTGAGTTTGGTGAGGGCCAAACTTGGTGGGTGTCAAATTAGCTAGCCGTGATGGCCGGGCTATCTACTCAGAATATTGCAAAATGTGCTTTCGCCGAAAAGCTATTTTAAAATCTGACACCGCGATTGCATAAAGGAGTTCTGTATCTATAATTCTTAAAATAATTGTTATGTATTTTGTGAACGTTAATCGTGAGTAATTAAGTAAATTCACCGGAAGTTTGCGGTGGGTATGCTAGTTCTGAACATCACATGCTAATGTAAAAAGCTGGTTTTTGATATAAATATGAACTTGATTGAACAAAACATGCATGTATTGTATAACATAATGTCCTAGGAGTGTCATCTGATGAAGATCATCAAAGGTTAGTGCTGCATTTAGCTGTGGTTTTGGTTTTTGAGACATATAGGCTTGGTTTGAAAATGGCTGTGTGATTATTTTTGGCAGGGTACTCTCCTGACATAATCTTAAAGCCTTTTTGAAATCGGACAGTGTGGTTAGAATAACGAGAGTCTTGTCTTTAACCTCTCTAGGGTATGTCGTCCCACCTACTCAACAGCCAGTGGAATCCCGTGGCGCGATATTCAAATACCTTAGAAATGCTATTACTTCAATTTCTCAAACATATGACTATTTTACACCATTTTAAAGACAAGACTCTCGTTAATCTCACCACACTGTCCGATTTCAAAAAGGCTTTACAACGAAAGCAAAACATTAGATTATGTCAGCAGAGTACCCAGCCAGAAATAATCAGACACCCATTTTTCAAGCTGATTTTAAACGCTGTTTAAAATCAATTTTATGCGATTTTTCTCGTAAAAAAGCGATAATATTCCGACCGGGAGACGTCCTTTCCGTTCAAAGACTCAAAATCTAAAATGGACTCTTCACATGCATGCGCGCACCCGTCTCATTGTTCTCAGATCGACCACTATCCAAATGCGCTACTGTTTTTCAGCCATGGGCTGCAAAGTCATCATTCAACGTTCTGGCGCCTTCTGAGAGCCTATGGGAGCCTTAGGAAGTGTCACGTTACAGCAGAGATCCTTTGTTTTCAATAAAGAGAGTGTAGAAGGCCAAGAAATGGTCAGAGAGGGCACTTCCTGTACAGAATCTTCTCAGGTTTTTGCCTGCCATATGAGTTCTGTTATACTCACAGACACCATTCAAACAGTTTTAGAAACTTTAGGGTGTTTTCTATCCAAAGCCAATAATTATATGCATATTCTAGTTTCTGGGCAGTAGTAATAACCAGATTAAATCGGGTACGTTTTTTATCCGGCCGTGCAAATACTGCCCCCTATCCCCAACAGGTTAAAATGGTGTAAAATAGTCATATGTTTGAGAAATTGAAGTTATAGCATTTATGAGGTATTTGTAAGTGTCCCACCTTGCCCAGGGAGGTTAAAGGTCTTGCTCACATCGGCTACAGAGAGCGTGATCACACAGTCGTCCGGAACAGCTGATGCTCTCATGCATGCCTCAGTGTTGCTTGCCACGAAGCGAGCATAGTAGTGATTTAGCTCGTCTGGTAGGCTTGTGTCACTGGGCAGCTCACAGCTGTGCTTCCTTTTGTAGTCTGTAATTGTTAGCAAGCCCTGCCACATTAGACGAGCGTCAGAGCCGGTGTAGTATGATTCAATCTTAGCCCTGTATTGACGCTATGCCTGTTTGATGGTTCGTTGCAGGGCATAGCAGGATTTCTTGTAAGCTTCTGGGTTAGAGTCCCGCACCTTGAAAGCGGCAGCTCTCCCCTTTTGTTCAGTGCGAATGTTGCCTGTAATCCATGGCTTCTGGTTGTACGTACCGTTACTGTGGGGATGACGTCCTCGATGCACTTATTGATAAAGCCAGTGACTGATGTGGTGTACTCCGCAATGCCATCGGAGGAATCCCTGAACATGTTCCAGTCTGTGCTAGCAAAACAGTCCTGTAGTTTAGCATCTGCTTCATCTGATCACATTTTCTATAGACCGGGTCACTGGTGCTTCCTGCTTTAATGTTTGCTTGTACGCAGGAATCAGGAGGATAGAGTTGTGGTTGGATTTACCAAATGGAGGGCGAGGGAGAGCTTTGTACGCATCTCTGTGTGTGGAGTACAGGTGATCTAGACACTGGGCCAATTGTGAGCTGCCCTATGTGACTCCCAATCACGGCCAGATGTGATTCAGCCTGGACTTGAACCAGGGACTGTTGTGACACCTCTTGCACTGAGATGCAGTGCCTTAGACGGCTGCGCCACTCAGGAAACTTGAAACACAGATTTACCACGGATCTACCGCTGATGGGATTGAATCCTGGCCTTGAGTATGGAATGACATTTGTTTATTTGAAGTTACCAAAATCAACAAAAGGAATGCAATCACATATTATTTGTGTGTGGTATCTGCTTCCGCCCATTCATCTTATATACTGACAAAGTTGTCTCTGTTTTCTAAAGCAAAAGCAAGTATTGAATGTGTTCTGTGTAGTTTAAAAATATATTATAATTTATGTGTGTCTGCTTCTCAACTTGTTCCTATTTCTAATTCTGACAGTTATCTACTTGATATTGCAACAGCCACATCGTGGGTCTGCTCCCTACAGACAGAAACTACCTCATATAGCAGATGACTTTAGAATGTAACCTGAATACTTCATATAGAAGAGCCATTATGGGCTGAGCTGCATCAGAGCAGGCAGTAATGGCTTGGACCCAGCTCAAAGGGCTAATGGCTTGGTTGTTCAACCTGAGTGCGGTGGTATCTTTAAAAACTCACCGCCCCCTCCCTGTAAGCCCAGGCGCCATACCTGACATCCCCATTAAACAGCTTCTGACAAAGCCTCCACTCCCCCTATGCACACACACACACACACAAACACAGTCAGCCCTCTACCTCACATGCCAAGAGGCTGACTCTCTAGCAGCCATTAGCCCTGACCTTTATCTTTTTTCTCTGCAGCAGTTAGTAATACAGGTTGCCAGAGAGCCTGCCAACACTGCCAATAAAGCACAAAATGGAGGTGTGTATCAATTATTTCCTTTATGAGCAGTCAGTGTATTGACTGGAATAATGGTCTGATAGACTGGGGGCGATAAATGGCAAGGGGAGATTACCGCAGAAAGCTTGTCGAGCCGTGCTCTATTAAAACAAGAAAAGTGTCATGGAATGATGCGATATCTGTGTGCTCTTTGTGGTATTTGGTGAGGGACTATGGAGGACTCATCTTTACTATCTGGGTATGATTAAGATGGAAGTAGAGGTGGTTGGTCTGGACAGAGGATCCAGTGATGCAAGGAGGATTGTTGTAACAATAAGATATAATTGCATAGTACATAGATGTACAACTGTAGACCTACCAGTATTTTTCCTGCATGGTGGAAACCTCTCTCATTCTCTCCCGTTAACATTTTGACATCATTCATGCTGCTTTTTATATACCACACACTTTCTTATTCAGCAGCTAGGGTGTGATGCAGACTTCACAGATACCCCGAGAAGGAGCGAGAAATTGTAATGAATTCACACATCATCTGAGCCATCTCCAAGGGACTTCATCTGGTCTATATATTTCACACAGGCCTACCAGGAAACTCTAAGCATGAATTTTTACTTAGAGGGAGGGACATGCACTTTAATAAGGGACAGACCATTCTCTACATTTGTCTTGTTCTTAATTATTAAATTGAAAATATATTTCAATTAAGGCTAAAGTTAACATAATATCCTGGCCTTGTCTGAGATATTGTGGGATTCATGTCTCAGTGTTAATAATAGCTTTGTGGGAAAGTGTTGGTCTCATGAGCCTACATCGAGTCTGCACTGATCTCAGCCTAAACTGATGGGATGTTATTCCATGTTGAATAATTAATTATAATCTAAATTGTATGTACGGTAATCTTTGAGATTAATTGGCAAGGTCATACTGTACAACACATGATAAAGGGGGGACCAAAACGTGGCTGGACGCTAACAACTCTCAGTTTACAACTGCTTACAACTTTGATGTGTAAGTTATGTTGATATTTCCAGGGAGCCCTGAGAGGCATCATTTTGAGTCGTTTCTTGGAAGTGGTTTTCGGAACACTTCACCATGCCAACAAAATTGTTTATTGGACCTGAAATTTTGCGGTATATAGAAAGGTAAACGGTCAATAACCAATTTTTCAGGGTCACTTCAGGCACTGCTCTCAGACAAGGCAAAAACAATCTGGGTCCAGTTTCCTGTTCTATAGCCACAGTAACAGTTATACCTTATCCAGAGTTTCAAAGGTCAGAGAGGACAAGGCCACTGTCTCTGCCTCACACTAACCACTGTATCACCAAGTGCCAAAGTGGGAGTGAGTTCTAGCTTGTTTGTGTGTACAGGCGTTTGGAATTATATCCTAAAATGTTAGCTATGAAACTTACCTGCAGCAAACATGCATAATGACATGTGACATAGTTTGACTTTGCCTGGAGTGGAGCAACAAATTATTCATTTTCACTGTATACATCCACTGCTGTATTGGAGTAGTAGGCCATCCATACCTACCTGCCATTGTTGTCAGAGGAGCAGAGAGAGACAGGTTAAGGAACATGGTGAGAGAGAGGCTTGGAGAGAGAGAGTGAACAGCTGCTGTAGATATAATGGTGCCAAGTCCACAGCTGTTACACAAACTGATGGGACACCTGGCAGGTTAAAGTTCACTGAACCGGATGAGATGGCGACCCCGGGGATGACCCCTGGGATGACCATCTGAAAAGTCCTCAAACTGATGTGAAAATAATACAAAGAAAAAACAAACAATGACTGTACTGTTCACTCCCCCTTCAAGCTACATATTGTACCTGTCTTATTGCACCATATTCCATTCTATTTTGCTTTCCCAATAAAACAGACACATGTAATCCAATTTGGAGAAGTTGGAAGGTAAACATTTTGTGTAATATAAAACCATCTCTAGCTAAAATAAATCACTGGCCTATTGTGTGTAGCTCCTCTCTCTAGAGCGAGGATGTGGTGTAATTTGGTTGTGCGGCTTCTATTTTCATGTTACATTCAAAGTGAGGGTGAGCCAGGATAATCAAGGCCATACTAATCAGCACTATTCAAAAGACATTTCACAGGCACAATTGCCCCTAATTTAAAAAAAGGAATGGAACCCACTCCCTTGGTCTTGATCAAGCTGGAGTAAGAGGTCATTTCTCCAGCTGAGCTTTGAAGTTGATTGCAGACGTTGATATTCTGGGTTTGATTGCAGAAGAAATGCTCAAAACTAACCAGGCCCTGTTACAGACTTCATTGAAACTCTTGGAACCTTGTAAATGTGTACTTCGTAAAGCAGGACAAAGTTACTTGTTTGTTTTAAATCAACTGAATACCAACTTACTTCAGCAAAACGGGACAGCATCGGGGATCATCCAAATTGATTGGGGCAGAGGAGAGAACCTCAAATAAAAAAGGCCAACGCCACCATTACATTCTATACATGTAGCATTTACTATTTCTATGTATTTTAAGACTGAAATTGTGAAGATTTTCACATAAAAGGCATGTTGAGAGATTAGCTCTCCACAGCCATTCAATTGTCCAAACTAAATTTGGATAAGAATGGTTGCCAAGCTGACAGTACTTTAGAAGGGATGGATCCCCACTAAAGTCTTATTACTGATCTTTATAAGATATTCCTGGTTCCTTTGTTGACGTAAAGCAATGAAGGGAGCTAATTAAAATGCTAATCTAAACTATTCTGCATAATTAAAAATGGCACGTTAATTGAAGATGGGGCAAATTTACACAATGGGAAAGGTTTTTTAAATGGTGGATTTTATATGAAGGTCTTTGGAAGAAAATAAAAGCATGAGTTGGGTTTATATGGTATCTATAATGTATTTTTCAGATATATCTACAATTCAGTTTTAAAGTCATGAATCAAAACAAAGCACAATCAAATTTTCCATTTTAAGACTGAAGCGCCATATGTTTGTAAGTTTAACTTCTAAGTTTAAATTGTATGGTAGCAGAAGCAAAATGTAAATTTTACATTTCACTGTGCTTCTACTTCTCTGTGGTACTGGACAAAATACATGTTGTTGTGTTTGGGACCATGGTACAAGATGATACAATTATGTAAGAGGTTCATTTCAGATGTTATCTCAGGTGGCTGGGCTTGTTTTATTTGTACCCCTCACACATTGGCAAGACACAGTATACCTCCACCATGTCACATCCCAGGAGATCTGACACATATTAGGTGTCTGCACTAGACAATTCAAATGATTTATTTCCAATTCCTCCTCCTCCTCCATCTGGATGAAAATCGATGGAGGGATCAATAATCTCCCAGGCTGTTCCTAATCTACGACTGGCAAACAAGTTGCAGGGATTGTGTCTCCTCTAATCAGACAGGTATTTTCTCCTTGTGATGCCTAGCAAATGAGGTACTAAATATCATACACCATGGCCATTTTTTGTTCACGTTCTGTCTTTCAATTTTTCTCCATCTCACTCTTACTTTGAAAGATTTCCAAAGAGTTACTTCAGCGGTATATATACTGCAGCAGATAAGCAATGAGTCTCCAAAAACCCACACATTCAGTGATTGACTTGGACTGAAATGCAGTGTAGGTGCAGGTACTCATTTTGGGTTCCGTTACTGTTTATATTTCGGTGCCGGAGCCCCACAATACTTTTGAGCTAGTATTCTATAAGAGGAACAGGAGTCCCACAATACTTTTGAGCTAGTATTCTGTAAGAGAAACAGGAGTCCCACAATACTTTTGAGCTAGTATTCTGTAAGAGAAACAGGAGTCCCACAACACTTTTGAGCTAGTATTCTGTAAGAGAAACAGGAGTCCCACAACACTTTTGAGCTAGTATTCTGTAAGAGAAACAGGAGTCCCACAATACTTTTGAGCTAGTATTCTGTAAGAGAAACAGGAGTCCCACAACACTTTTGAGCTAGTATTCTGTAAGAGAAACAGGAGTCCCACAACACTTTTGAGCTAGTATTCTGTAAGAGAAACAGGAGTCCCACAACACTTTTGAGCTAGTATTCTGTAAGAGAAACAGGAGTCCCACAATACTTTTGAGCTAGTATTCTGTAAGAGAAACAGGAGTCCCACAATACTTTTGAGCTAGTATTCTGTAAGAGAAACAGGAGTCCCACAATACTTTTGAGCTAGTATTCTATAAGAGGAACAGGAGTCCCACAATACTTTTGAGCTAGTATTCTGTAAGAGAAACAGGAGTCCCACAATACTTTGGAGCTAGTATTCTATAAGAGGAACAGGAGTCCCACAATACTTTTGAGCTAGCTCAGCGGTATAAGAGAAACATGAGCTCAAGCAGCAAGTACTGTGAGGTGCCCGTACTCAGCTCCAGTGACTTCATGCCCAAGTCAAGCACTGCACACATCTTGAAGGAATACCTGAGAAAACGCACAAAGAATTAACCTTTAGCTGCTCTGGACCTATGTCAATTAGAATTTTTGAAATCCTCAACATTCAAATTGTAACCACCTCCAGTGATGAAGTAGCACAGTGGAAAGTCCTTACCTGCCCTGGAGGTCCCAGTTAATACAGGTCTTTAACTCCCTGGATCACTATCCATTACATTCAAACAAGGAATAACTTCACAAATCATTATATTGGCCAATAGAATTTCCTTGAAAATGTTAATACTAGAATCCCTTTCTACAGTCCATCAAGAAAGCGGTAATTTGGGAAGCAGTAGGAAGAGGTAAGATGTAGGAGGTCGTCCGTTTTCCCTTTTTTGATTAGAAATGTAATTAATGTCAGTGCAGATGGATTTGGTGATTAAATAATGCCATTTCACAGGGGTGAGAGCACAATGCAAGGCATGTGCTTTGAAAAAAGCTGACGGGAACATTTTCTCCTGTGACTAAATATGATGGTGTTCCAGACGGCACATAATAACGTAATAGAAACCTGCATGTTACCATGCTAATACTTCAGGGTATATTTTCATTTGGATTGTTATTCATCAGTCTTCAAAGGTTTTCACTATGTGCCATATTCTGAAAAGAAATAGCAAATGATGCACATTTATTTTTTTCCATGTTTCTCTCGTGGCATAGTTGCAGGGTTTACCCTTTTTTATTTATTGCATGACCTGAAATGGAAACAGCTGTATTACGTTGTATTAGTGACCACAGCAATACATACATCCCTAACAACTAGCCAAGCCGTCGATGAGATGTGGGAAAATCCATTTGTCTTTGCAGGCCAATTCTCTAAAGGGATGAAGCAAGATGTAGATACAACTACAATTCAGTATGTTGACCTCAAGCACAAACACTCCCTTGATTCGGTTACAATAAATTATACATCACCTCCATTTTATTTATTTTTTATTTTTAATCCCATCCCCCATCCTCGCAGGATGTATTTTGCCTCTTGGCAGACCATCATTGTAAATTAGAATTTGTTCTTATTTTATGTTTTTTTTATAATTTCACAAGCCTGCCGCTTAGTGCATAGATATGCACACTTAACTTTGCACATTGCATAGAAATATTTAAAGAGGACAATACACAGTGCATGGAGTGCAGTTTAAATTTTTCAGCATGCCTGGAGTTGGAACTGTAAGAGTGAGATATCTGATTGATTTCTAAGGGAGATCAGGCATGTCAGTTTACCTGTTAAACTCTTCATAGGGCTGGTCATGTGAGACTGGGTTACTCTGACAGGCAGCTCAGCAAGATCATGCAGAGCCCAGACACTGAAGGTCATTCCACTGTCAAGGAAGAAAAAGAGAAAAAGTGGAAGCCAGCCTCAAGTATTGATCTATATGCAGGTACTGAAGACCAATCCTACAATAGATTCATCACTGACCCTCACATTATGTTGTAAACATCTATTCGTGTGTGTGTGTGTGTGTGCGTGCGTGCGCGCGTGCGTGAACTGGCCATTCTGTATTTCGGTTTCAAAAGAAGCATGTCTTGTGAATCCCATCGCAAATGTTTGTCTGACACTAACCCTCAAACCTCCATCTCTTTTATATTAATTCCAGGTGAACAGTTATAAAATGGCCGCTACTATAAGAGCGTACTGGTAAACCTTAATCTTTAGATTTACGGATGCTACTACACTGTACATCCTTTACTCCAGATGTACAGATGCTACGGTGACTAAGTTCATCGAGAAGTGTATAGGGGATATTGTTCCCACTGTGACTATTAAAACCTGAAAAGCACAAACCACCACATTTAACCATGGGAAGGTGACAGGGAATATGATTGAATACAAACAGTGTAATTATTCCCTCAGTAAGGCAATCAAACAGGGGAAAGGTCATTACAGAGACAAAGTTGAGTCGCAATTCAACGGCTCAGACACGAGACGTATGTGGCAGGGTCTACAGACAATCACGGATTACAAAAGGAAAACCAGCCGCATCGAGGACACCGACGTCTTGCTCCCAGACAAGCTAAACACCTTCTTTGCCTGCTTCGAGGATAACACAGTGCCACCAACGCGCTCCGCTCCCAAGGACTGTGGACTCTCGTTCTCCGTGGCCAAAGTGAGTAAGATATTTAAGCGTGTTAACCCTCGCAAGGCTACCGGCCCAGACAGTATACCTAGTCGCGTCCTCAGAGCATGCGCAGACAAGCTGGCTGGAGTGTTTATGGACATATTCAATCTCTCCCTATCCCAGTCTGCTGTCCCGACTTGGTTCAAGATGTCCACCAATGTTCCTGTACCTAAGAAAGCAAAGGTAACTGAACTAAATTGCTATTGCCCCATAGCACTCACTTCTGTCATCGTGAAGTGCTTTGAGAAGCTAGTTAAGGATCCTATCACCTCTACCGACACTAAAGACCCACTTCTATTTGCTTTTTATTTTACCTTTATTTAACTAGGCAAGTCAGTTAAGAACAAATTCTTATTTTCAATGACAGCCTAGGAACAGTGGGTTAACTGCATTGTTCAGGGGCAGAACAACAGATTTTTACTTTGTCAGCTCGGGGATTCAATCTTGCATCCTTTCGGTTACAAGTCCAATGCTCTAACCACTAGGCTACCTGCCACCCCAATAGATACACAGACAATGCAATCACCATAACACTGCACACTGCCCTATCCCACCTAGACCCACTTCAATTTGTTTACTGCCCCAATAGATCCAGAGATGATGCAATCGCCGTCACACTGCCCTATCTCATCTGGACAAGAGGAATACCAATGTCAGAATGCTGTTCACTGACTAAAGATCAACCTTCAACACCATAGTACTTTCTAAGCTCATCACTAAGCTCAGGGCCTTGGGTCTGAACCCCGCCCTGTGCAACTGGGTCCTGGACTTCCTGACGGGCCGCCCCCAGGTGGTGAAGGTAGGACACAATACCTCTACTACGCTGATCCTCAACACAGGGGCCCCACAAGGGTGCGTGCTCAGCCCCCTCCTGTACTCTCTGTTCACCCATGACTGTGTGGCCTCCAACTCAATCATCAATTTTGCAGATGACACAACAGTAGTAGGCCTGATTACCAACAATGACGAGACAGCCTACAGGGAGGAGGTAAGGGCCCTGTCGGATTGGTGCCAGGAAAATAACCTCTCCCTCAACATCATCAAAATGAAGGAGCTGATCGTGAACTTCAGTAGACAACAGAGAGAGCACACCCCTATTCACATCAACAGAGAAGGTGAAAAGATTAAAGTGCCTCATGTACACATCACTGACAATCTGAAATCGTCCACCCACACGGACAGTGTGGTAAAGGCGGCGCAACAGCGCCTCTTCAACCTCAGGAGGCTGAATAAATTCAGCTTGGCACCTAAGACCGTCACAAACCTTTACAGATGTATTATTGAGAGCATCCTGTTGGGTTGTATCACCGCCTGGTACGGCAACTGCACCACCCACAGTCTCTCCAGAGGGTGGTGCAGTCTGCCCAATGCCTCACCGGGGGCACACTGCCTGCCCTCCAGGACACCTACAGAACCCGACGTCACAGGAAGGCTAAAAAGAGCATCAAGGACTTTAATCACCCGAGCCACGGCCTGTTCAACTCACTATCATCCAGAAGGCGATTTTAGTACAGGTGCATCAAAGCTGAGACCAGGAGACTGAAAAACAGCTTCTATCTCAAGGCCATCAGATTGTTAAATAGCCATCACTAGCCAGCTACCACCCAGTTACTCAACCCTGCACCTTAGAGGCTGCTGCCCTATGTACCTAAACATGGAATCACTGGTCACTTTAAATGGAACACTAGTCACTTTAATAATGTTTAACTGTATTCTACTGTATTTTAGTCAATTCCACTCAGACATTGCTCGTCCTAATATTTATATATTTGTTCATTCTATTCTTGACTTTTAGATTTGTGTGTATTGTTGTGAATTGCTAGATACTAGTGCACTGTTGGAGCTACAGTAGGAACACAAGCTTTTCGCTAAACCCGCAATAACATCTGCTAAATATGTGTATGTGACCAATAAAATTTAATTTTATTTGATTACTATACTGCAGATCCTTTACTCCACATTTTCATCCAAATAGGTAACCATAAGTATCAATCTGTATTATGAAATCTGTTCATACGTACATTGATTACCAATAAGAAATTGCATTGTATATCCTTGCAAGAACTGTATTATGTAGAAATATGTGTAATTGACTTCACATGAGAACAAATAAAGGTTTATTGAGGCAAATGTGAGTGTAGTGCTGTTAAATCTAATCATGTCTTTGTTTGATTTCCGAGAACATTTATTCAATCTTGAAATTTCATTCTTCAAGCACGGATCGACCAAACGACTTCGGTTTGTGTGTTTTTTTTCTCATAAAAATGTTTCTATGGCAACAGGTGTTTAATATCTCCCATCACCAAAAGTTATCCCCCCAAGGGCTGGTCCTGGTTAGATTTGAGATAATTGGCTTCAAAATAAACGTCAGGCATGAGTCTGACATGTTAGGCAGCCCGGAGGTGACTAGGCAGCCCGGAGGTGACTAGGCAGCCCGGAGGTGACTAGGCAGCCCGGAGGTGACTAGGCAGCCCGGAGGAGACTAGGCAGCCCGGTGGTGACTAGGCAGCCCGGAGGTGACTAGGCAGCCCGGAGGTGACTAGGCAGTCCGGAGGAGACTTCTCTTTTCTTGTGTCTTGTTTATACACACATGGCAAAGCTGTCCACACAGATCATGCAGAAGCTCTGTTTATGCAGGGGAGAAAATGTCACATAGATTCAGCCTGAAATGGAGCCTTTAATGGCTGAGAGAGGGTGGAAGAGTGAAGAAAATACATATCTGTTGTTTAAGAGAAAACGATGAATGAGAGAGAGAGAGAGAGAGAGAAAGATGGAGGAATACAAACGTTAATTGGTTTGCATCAAACCCTCAGTAAACCATGAACAGGCATTCCTTCAGCTGCAGTAGGTTCTGCTTGGCCAGAACTGAGACAAGAGAGTGGCAGCAACAGTTACTAATCAAATCAATTCACTATGAGTTTGATAAATGTGACACAGCTAACATACAGCCCATAATTATCCCCCTTATCAATATGGAAAAAAGTCTGTTTGCTAAATTAATGTTCTCAATACCATTATGAAATAGTGTACCGTGATATATTTTGGGGGTGGCAATCATAAATTCATAATTTCTCAATGCTGACTCTATTTCATGGGGCAATTCATTTTCCACCTTGATTATTCTACAAACAGAGACAATTTGAGAATGCAAATTGGAATTAGCTCTCATGTAGCTCAAGCTTTTACTGGCATAGATAGCTTTACCACCTGACATGCCTATTATTAATTCAAACCAATTTGAGGTTAGGGATATTTAGGTAAGAAATATGCTGAGCAGTGTTAGCAAATACACATAGATTAATTTGTTTAGTTTTTGAGTCAATTTGTTGAAATTCAACTTTTAACAAGGCCAGTGCTTACAAATCAACAAGAAAGCAAACAAAAAGCACTAGGGAGTAATATTTAAAGGTTAGATATTTTTAGAAGCATCATTGTTGCACATCGTGCAACTATATATTTTTTCAACCAAACCAGTTATGTTCTATCTATTTCAATAGTCAAAACCATGGTGTTTCTGGAGACATGTTCAATTCATAGCACCAGTATTGCATGTGACTATTTATTGTAGCATTTGGCGTGAAGGCCATAGGCCGCTGTGTGTCTGGGTAAGCTGGCAGTGCCAGGTGACTCCCTATACCTAGCAGCAAGCACATCTCAGGGAGAGTGGCCTAATGACTAATATCAAGCATGCTCTGTGCAGACTAAGCATTCATTGTCATTGGTATTTTGGTATTTTATTAGGATCCCCATTAGCTGTTGTGAAAGCAGCAGCTACTCTTCCTGGGGTCCACACAAAACATGAAACATGACATTATACAGAACATTATTATGTCTTGTTTCTTTATTGAGGAGTGCCTCTCCATCAAATGTCTGGAGTCTGTCTCCCAGTGCCAAGAATATTAAAAATAGAGACCTTTGCGTCTGCCTTGAATTATATATGGATTATTGTGTTTTCTGGCACTTCCGGATGTCTTGTTTGACTCAAACACGGAAGGAATCCACACCTTAACAGTTGTGTCGGTGAGAAGAGATGCGCCTCGAGTCGTGCCTAGTGCTAGCCTGGAGAGTGTGCCTATGTAACAATCTCCATGGGTTGGAGTCTGTTGAATGCAACAGCTTTTTGAAGGCCGTGGGTGACACAGCTTTGTTAAGAATGTCACTGGTCCATACCACACTGGAGAACGCATGATGCCTGTCATTTTCTTCACTCTTAACATGATCTACAACAGACAACATGCAAACACTAAAGCACATCCACAAGCACTCTCGGGCAGAAGTGCATGTGTGGATATGGGGATGAGCACGCATAAACCCACGCATGGCCCCTCACACACACACACAAACAAACATATACACACAGACACACACACAAACACATACACACAGTGGCATGCCATCAAAGATGCACATACAGTACATCTAGTGAAAAGAGAACACAAAGACCCACGAGTTGGCAGAACAGACCAATTAAGTTGTAGGGGGCGGGTAGAGCTGAGACTTTGCTATCTTGAAGCCCCAGTGAGATACATTTCACACACACACACACACACACAAACACACACACACACACACACCACATACACACACATACACACACACACCAGCGAGATAAGAAAGGCAGTTAGAGAATAGTGGGGATCACAGCCTGGGGATATCAGATAAGTCCTCCATTACGTCGGAGCTGATGGGACCTCCTCTGTGAAGGCTCAGAGAAGCCACAGTTATGAATGCAGTCCTCCAGCAACATTGGTCCCCACAATACTCCCCGTTACTCCATGTTAACCATTCTTCTTGCTCTTCTTCTTTTTCCAGCTGTTATTTAACTGGTCTGGTTTGTATTTAAGTGATCTGGGTTGTATTTAAGTGGTCTGGGTTGTATTTAAGTGGTCTGGGTTGTGTGTAACTGTTCTGGGTTGTATTTTAAGTGGTCTGGGTTGTATTTTAAGTGGTCTGGGTTGTATTTTAAGTGGTCTGGGTTGTATTTTAAGTGGTCTTGGTTGTATATAACTGGTATGGGTTGTGTTTAACTGGTATGGGTTGTGATTAACTGGTCTGGGTTGTATTTAAGACATCAGGTTGTATATAAGTCGTCGGGTTGTATATAAGTGCTATATTACAAAGGAATTATAGGTATTTCAAGGGGTGGGAAAAATGCCACATGTAAGTGTTTTGTGTAGTGCATGTCAGATCAGATTGTGAGTAAAGATAGTAGTATAGATATCTTTGCACCTTGATGGTATCACTCTTCCATTTTGAGAGCTTGGGACTTTAAGGTTCTGTCTGCATTTTTGTTTCAATTTAGTTATTGACATAGCCTTGTTCCGTTCAATGTTCTCTACCAATATAGTACTCTAAATACCCCAATTCATGTTGTTAAGTTAAAAAAACAGAAGCCGCTTAATGATAAATAATTAGAGTAAGATGGCGCCGATAGAGATGGCAGGTTCGCTTCTAGTTGTAACGGTTGTCGTCGGGAATAGAGGACCAAAACGCAGCAGGAATGTGGATGCTCGTCTTGATATTTATTTTAAATAATGAGAACACCAAAATAACAAACGAAGAACTCACGAACAACAAAACAGTCTTGTCAGGCTCACACAGGCAAAACAGTCTTGTCAGGCTCACACAGGCAAAACAAGAAACAATCTCCCACAACACCAAACCAAACAATTACCCATATATAAGACTCTCAATCAGAGGCAACGAGAAAGCACCTGCCTCCACTTGAGAGTCCAACCCCCCATTAACCTACACATAGAAATACCACAAACCAGAAAGAACATAGAAATACAAAACATAGAACATAGACCAAAACCCGGAAATAATAAATCAAACACCCTACTACAAAAATCACCACCCCGAACCACATAAACAAAATACCCTCTGCCACGTCCTGACCAAACTACAATAACAAATAACCCTTATACTGGTCAGGACGTGACACTAGTCCTTAGGAAACTGTGCAGTTTATGGTTTATTTCTTACATTGTTAGCCCAGAAAACCTTTAGTGTTATTGCATATAGCCGGGAAGAACTATTGGATATCAGAAAAATGTCAACTTACCAGCACAACCAGCATTACGACCAGTAATACGACTTTCCCAAAGCAGACCCTTTTGTCAATAGAGGCCGACCCAAAACAACACTGCCGGAGGAGAGGGTTCAGGAGTGGTATTCTAGTGAGGCTTCGGATGTGCGCACACCACCCACCGCTTCTGAGTATATTACTCGCTAATGTCCAGTCCATAGTTAACAAAGTTGACAAAATCAGGGCAAGAGTTTCATGAATAACGACTCATGGTGTAATTGGAACAACATACAGGAACTCAAGTCCTTTTGTACACCTGACCTAGAATTCCTCACAATCAAATGCCGACCGTATTATCTACCAAGAGAACTCTCCTCGGTTATCGTTACAGCCGTGTATATCCCCCCGCAAGTGGATACCAAGACGTCCATCAAGGAACTTCACTGGACTTTATGCAAGTTGAAAACCAAATATCTTGAGGCTGCATTTATTCTAGCTGGGGATTTTATCAAAGCTATTTGAGGAGAAGGCTGCCTAATTTCTATCAGCATATTGATTGCAGTACACGAGTGAGCAACATGCTCGACCATTGCTACTCTAACTTCTGCGATGCACACAAGGCCCTCCCCTGCCCTCCTTTTGGCAAATCTAACCATGACTCCATCTTGTTGCTCGCCTCCTATAGTCAGAAACTAAAACAGGAAGCGCCCGTGCTTAGGTCTATCCAATGCTGGTCTGACCAATCAGATTCCACGCCTCAAGATTGCTTCAATCATGTGGACTGGGATATTTTCCAGGTAGCCTCAGAGAACAACATTGACAAATACGCTGACTCGCTGAGCGAGGTTATAAAGAAGTGTATAGGAGATGTTGTACCCACTGTGACTATTAAAACCTTCCTTAACCAGAAACCATGGATTGATGGCAGCATTCGCGCAAAACTGAAAGCACGTACCACTGCATTTAATCATGGCAAGACAACTGGGAATATGGCCGAATACAAACAGTGTAATTATTCCCTCCATAAGGAAATGAAACAAGGAAAGTGTCAGTATAGAGACAAAGTGGAGTCGCAGTTCAACGGCTCAAACAAGAGACATATGTGGCAGGGTCTACAGACAATCACGGATTACAAAAAGGAAACCAGCCCAGTCCCAGACATCAATGTATTGCTTCCAGACAAATTAAACAACATCTTTGCACGCTTTGAGGACAATACAGTGCCACTGATGCGGCCCACTACCAAAGATTGTGGGCTCTCCTTCTCCGTGGCCAACGTGAGTAAAACATTTAAACATGTTAACCCTCGCAAGGCTGCCGGCCCAGATGACATCCCTAGCCGCGTCCTCAGAGCATGCGCAGACCAGTTGACTGATGTGTTGACGGACATATTCAATCAATCCCTATCCCAGTTTGCTGTCCCCACGTGCTTCAAGATGGCCAGCGTTGTTCCTGTTCCCAAGAAAGCCAAGGTAACTGAACTAAATAACTATCGCCCCGTAGCACTCACTTCTGTCATCTTGAAGTTCTTTGAGAGACAAGTCAAGGATCATATCACCTCCACCCTACCTGTCACTAAAGACCCACTTCAATTTGCTTACAGCCCCAAAACGTCCACACAAAATGCAATCGCCATCACACTGCACACTGCCCTATCCCATCTGGACAAGAGGAATACCTTTGTAAGAATCCTGTTCATTGACTACATTGGAAAGTTTTAAGTTCCTCAGTGTACATATCACCGACAAACTGAAATGGTCCACGCACATTGACAGTGTGGTGAAGAAGGCGCAACAGCGCATCTTCAACCTCAGGAGGCTGAAAAAAATGTGTCTTGTCACCAAAAACCCTCACTAACATTTACAGATGCACAATCGAGAGCATCCTGTTGGGCTGCATCACTGCCTGGTATGGCAACTGCACCACCCACAACTTCAGGGCTTTCCAGAGGGTGGTGCGGTCTGCACAACTCAATGTGAGCAAAACAAAAGAGATGATCGTAGACTTCAGGAAACCGCAAAGGGAGTACCCCCCTATCCACATTGACTGGACAGCAGTGGAGAAGGTGGAATGTTTTAAGTTCCTCGGTGTACATATCCCCGACAAACTGAAATGGTCCACGCACATAGACAGTGTGGTGAAGAAGGCCCAACAGCGCATCTTCAAACTCAGGAGGCTGAAAAAATGTGTCTTGTCACCAAAAACCCTCACTAACCTTTACAGATGCACAATCGAGAGCATCCTGTTGGGCTGCATCACCGCCTGGTACGGCAGCTGCACCGCCCACAACTGCAGGGCTCTCCAGAGGGTGGTGCGGTCTGCACAAAGCATCACCGGCGGTGCTACTACCTACCCTCCAGGACACCTACAACACTTGATGTCACAGGAAGGCAAAAAAGATTAGCAAGGACAGTAACCACCTGAGCCTGTTCACCCCGCTTCCATCCAGAAGGTGAGGTCAGTACAGGTGCATCAAAGCTGGGACAGAGAGATTGAAAAACAGCTCCTACCTCAAGGCCATCAAACTGTTAAACAGCCATCACTAGCACAGAGCGTCGGCTGCCTACCTACAGACTTGATATCATTGGCCACTTTAATAAATTGAACACAAGTCACTTTAATAATGCCACTTTAAGAATGTTTACATATCTCGCATTACTTATCTCATATGTATATAATCTATACTGTATCCTACACTACCTATTCTATGCTATCTACTGCATCTTAGCCGTTCTGAACACTGCTCATCCATATATTTTGTATTTATATATTTTTATCCCATTCCTTTACTAGATTGTGTGTATTAGGTTTTGTTGTGGAATTTGTTAGATATTAGGTTTTGTTGTGGAATTGTTAGATATTACCTGTTAGATACTGCTGCCCTGTCGGATCTAGAAGCATAAGCATTTTGCTACACTCGCAATAAGATCTGCTAACCATGTGTATGTGACAAATATATATATTTTTCGAAATACAAATACTAAGGCATTCAGCACAAGCACTGGAGGGGGACTATAAGATATCATTAAAGTGCCATAATTGACTGTGTTAGCTTGAGAGGTGAACTGTTTAATTGACCGTGTTAGCTTGAAAGGTAAACTGTTTAATTGACTGTGTTAGCTTGAGAGGTGACTGTTTAATTGACTGTGTTAGCTTGAGAGGTGAACTGTTTAATTGACTGTGTTAGCTTGAGAGGTGACTGTTTAATCCCCTAGAGTCAATGCCTGCGCACCGTAGAAATCTAGCAAGCATAATAAAAATTCAGATCAAAATCTGTTTGTTTCAGCTGGAGATATGTTTTTTTTTGCATGGGCTGCGTCTCAATCCACCGCATCCGCCAATGGCTCTTTCCGCATCTGCGGGGCAAGGTGTCCTAGATAAAGAGGTGTTTGTCAGCCCATGAAACATCCCAAAAATTGTTATTCTCACGAAAACGTCTGTAGCGTCCGAATAGTTTGGCCTACAAACTAATCTTTTTTTCATTTTTTTATTTCACCTTTATTTAACCAGGTAGGCAAGTTGTAACGGCTTGTCTGTGGTGTGGCGGAAAGAAGCGCAGGACGCAGCGAACACTGTGTGGTAATTTTAATAAACCACATGTACAAAATAAAAGGTCTCCCAACAACAGGGAAAATACAATCGACAAGCACAGTCGAACAAAACGCAGTCGACAAACAAAAGGACAATCCCGCACAATAGGGAGCGGGCCAGCTGAACTAAATAGCCCTCTTAATGACTAACTCAGGGCAGGTGAGAAAACATAAAAAAAAGGGAAAAACAAAAAGGGAATCGGTGGTAGCTAATAGGCCGGTGACGACGACCGCCGAGCGCCACCCGAGCAGGAAGGGGCGCCACCGTCAGTAGGAATCGTGACACAAGTTGAGAACAAGTTCTCATTTACAATTGCGACCTGGCCAAGATAAAGCAAAGCAGTTCGACACATACAACAACACAGAGTTACACATGGAGTAAAACAAACGTACAGTCAATAATACAGTAGAAAAATAAGTCTATACACAATGTGAGCAAATGAGGTGAGATAAGGGAGGTAAAGGCAAAAAAGGCCATGGTGGCAAAGTAAATACAATATAGCAAGTAAAACACTGGAATGGTAGATTTGTAGTGGAAGAAAGTGCAAAGTGGAAATAGAAATAATGGGGTGCAAAGGAGCAAAATAAATAAATAAATAAATAAATAAATAAATACAGTATGACCATGGATTATCCCTACAGGCTCCGGACTATGGATAATCCCTACAGGCTTTTTGCCATGGATTATCTCTACAGGCTCTGGGCCATGGATTACCTCTGGAGGCTTCGTGCCATGGAACATCCCTACAGGCTCCGGGCCATGGATCATCACTAGAGGCTTCGTGCCATGGATCATCTCTACAGGCTTCGGACCATCGATTATCATTGGAGGCTTTATTCGTGGAGCTGGAACAGGTCTCACCAGACTGGGGAGACGCACTGAGGACCGAGTGCTCAAAGCAGGCACTGGCCATACTGGGCTATGGAGGCGTACTGGAGGGAGAGTGCGAGGAGCAGGCACTGGCCGTACTGGGCTATGGAGGCGTACTGGAGGAAGAGTGCGAGGAGCAGGCACAGGACGTACTGGGCTATGGTGGCACACTGGAGGGAGAGTGCGCAGAGCAGGCACAGGACGTACTGGGCTCTGGAGGCACACTGGAGGGCAGGAATGCTGAGCGGGCATACTCCAATCTGGCTGAGTGCCAACCTTAGCACAACAACGGTGAGGAGTTTGCACCGAGCGCACAGGACTGTGAGTGCACATGGGCGACACCGTGCGCACCACCGCATAACACGGTGCTTGTACAGTCACTAGCTCCCCACGGTAAGCACGGGGAGTTGGCTCAGGTCTTAAACCTGCCTTAGCCAATCTACCTGTGTGCCCCCCCCCCCCCAAAAAAAAAAAAAAAACATTTTTGGCGCTGCCTCTCGGGCTCCTGTAGCTCTCTTAGCTTTTCTTCCCAGTATCGCCATTCCGCCTTCGCTGCCTCTATCTCATCTGGCGGGCGGCGATACTCTCCCGGCCTTGTCCAAGGTCTTGCCCCATCCAGGATCTCTTCCCAGGTCCATTCCTCTGAACCACACTGCTTGGTCTCGCTCGTCTTCCTGGTGAGTGCACGCTGCTTGGCTTTCTTTTGGTGGGATCATCTGTCACGAGTGCTGTCTTCGAATTCCCTGTCATAAATTAGCCAAGGCGCAGCGTGCCGGTAGTTCCACATATTTTAATTGTGAACTTGAACAAAACAATAAACAGGTGAAACTGAAACAAACGTGACGTTCTGGGGCTGCTCACACACAGCTGCACAAAAGCAAGATCCAACGAATACAAAGGGAAAAACAGGCTGCCTAAGTATGGCTTCCAATCAGAGACAACGATAGACAGCTGCCTCTGATTGGAAACCATACCCGGCCAAAACATAGAAAACAAAACAGAATGCCCACCCACCTATCACACCCTGACCTAAGTAAACAGAGAAAACACAGCTCTCCTAGGTCAGAGCATGACACATGTACATATCAGTTGTTTTGCTCTAGGATGCCCACTTCAGTTCAAAAGTTTGGTGTCACTTAGAAATGTCCTTGTTTTTGAAAGAAAAACACATTTTTTGTCTATTAAAAACTTCTTAGGTTAAATAACATCACATTGATCAGAAATACAGTGTAGGCATTGTTAATGTTGTAAATGACTATTTTAGCTGGAAATGGCAGATGTTTTATGAAATATCTACATAGGCGTACAGAGGCCCATTATCAGCAACCATCACTCCTGTGTTCCAATGGCACGTTGTGTTAGCTAATCCAAGTTTATAATTTTAAAAGGCTACTTGGTCATTAGAAAACCCTTTTGCAATTATGTTAGCACAGTTGAAAACTGTTGTCCTGATTAAAGAAGCAATAAAACTGGTCTTCTTTAGACTAGTTGAGTATCTAGAGCATCAGCATTTGTTAGTTCGATTACAGGCTCAAAATGGCCAGAAACAAAGTACTTTCTTCTGAAACTTATCAGTCTATTCTTGTTCTGAGAAATGAAGGCTATTCCATGTGAGAAATAGCCTAGAAACTGAAGATCTCGTACAACGCTGTGTACTACTCCCTTCACAGAACAGCATAAACCAGAATAGAAAGAGGAGTGGGAGGCCCCGGTGAACAACTGAGCAAAAGGACAAGTACATTAGAGTGTCTAGTTTGAGAAACAGACGCCTCACAAGTCCTCAACTGGCAGCTTCATTAAATGTGACTCACCACCTGAATTCTGTGTTAAGAAGCAACATTTGAATATCTGAGAGCTTTCAAAATGCTATCATACACTGCATTTGAGGAAACAATGGGAAAGTCATTCTGCTTTGAAAGTTGATTAACTTGTAAACTCACTTTTGAGAAAACCATCTTTCAATGTTTTGGTACTACTATTGGCGAGCCGTTCTTTGTCTACACCCATTCAGCATTGTTCACACCCTCTTAAGCCTTAGCCCCACCCATCTCTTTAAGGGTTGATCCTAACTTGCCAGCTTCTTCCAGACATCTAAGAGAGAGAGAGAACAGCTCACTAAACATTACTCGCCCTACCAGAGCTGGTTAGGCTGTTACAGTATGTTATCCAGAGCGTTGGTGACTGCAACTGTGCTGTCAGATTGTCGTTTTGTAAATTCAGAGCGCACACTGGACTGGCCAAAAAATACGGATGTTCCCGACAGCTCTGACCTCACAACGACAGTCAAGCACCCAAGCTAACATTGGCTAACTACTTCCAGACACATAATGAAAGAACACCCCACTCTGACCATTTTACTCCCCCTAGCAGAGCTGGTTAGGCAGTTTATGTTATCCAGAGCGTTGGTGACTGTAACAGTGCTGCTGGCAACAATTGAAACGCTTTGTTGCCACCATTTACTGACACCGGACATATTCAATGGGTGTTGAACGTTAAAAAACGAATCAGTTATTCTGCGCTCTGGCACAATAAGACGGGAGTATTTTGTTAAGAAATGTAACGTTAGTTGATAGCTAGCTAGGTAAACAATGAATCCCAACGCTTGACGTAATGTTAGTTAGCACCAGCCAGCTAATTTTAGTTAGCTAGCTAACAGTACACTCAATTGAAATTAAAATACTTTGTCAAAAATAGAGTGGAGTCTTTTGTTAACACATGTAGCTAGCTAGCTAGCTAAACAATGGACCATAATCACAACATGACATTACTACCCTGCATGAATCTGCAGGTCGCTAACCAACCAGCTTATATGGCTATAACTAGTCACACAAAGGTGTCTGAGATACAAAGAATGAGATCATACACATAATGTTAGCTAGCTAACAGCACACTTGAAATGAAATCACTTTCTTTCAAAATTAGAAACGTGTAATATCTGAAAATGTAGCTAGCTAGACTATCTTACCAGTATACATCATGGTTGGACGCGTCTCCTGTCTGATGCCATGCACAATGTAATCCAGACTGGTGTTTTCTCCGTTTCCTTAGCTATCATACTCGAATTCCACTGATTTCAAAACTCAGTCCTCCAGAAGGTGGAGAGCATACACATAACGTTATCTAGCTAACAGTACACTTTAACTTGACATTAGGTTTATGCAGTTTTACTAAACGATACATTTTAAAAAAGATGTGTTTGACATGATTTCCATGACATACTGACCACCTCCAATAGACAGACATGTGCTATATGGTAGACCAATCAAAACTCATCTCTCGGCATGTCCAGCCCACTCATTATCCCAGCCAATCATGGCTAGCAGGATTGTTGCTCACTTTTTCTGTGGCTAAACCAACTAGGCTCGTAATTTAACAATTTTATTCATATTTACAGATGGCATGTATGTTTGATATTAAGGCACATGAAAGTTCACATGTTCAAGAAGGCATTTCTTCCAAAGAACGTTCAAACAGCTCTTATGTGAAGGGTTGACTTGCGACATATGCCTAGTTTCCTGAATCGGGTCACAAATATTACCTGCAAAACACTAGTCTCAACGTTAACAGTGAAGAGGCGACTCGGGGATGCTGGCCTTCTAGGCAGAGTTGCAAATAAAAGCCATATTTCAGACTGGCCAATAAAAAAAAAGATTAAGATGGGCAAAAGAACACAGATGTTGATGTTGATGTTATGTGTCTCTGTGTCTCACAAAGACATGGCGATTGGAGTCAAACAATTTGGACTCATCAGACCAAAGGACAGATTTCCACCGGTCTAATGTCCATTGCTTGTGTTTCTTTGCCCAAGCAAGTCTCTTCTTCTTATTGGTGTTGTTTAGTAGGGGTTTCTTTGCAGCAATTCGACCATGAAGAGGTGAACTGTTTAATTGACTGTGTTAGATTGAGAGGTGAACTGTTTAATTGACTGTGTTAGCTTG
Source organism: Salmo trutta (assembly GCF_901001165.1). NCBI lineage: Eukaryota > Metazoa > Chordata > Actinopteri > Salmoniformes > Salmonidae > Salmo > Salmo trutta. The sequence continues at coordinate 31,967,353 of NC_042983.1, read as the reverse complement.
AGATGAACTGTTTAATTGACTGTGCTATCTTGAGAGGTGAACTGTTTAATTGACTGTGTTAGCTTGAGAGGTGAACTGTTTAGTTGACTGTGTTAGCTTGAGATGTGAACTGTTTAATCGACTATGTTAGCTTGAGAGGTGAACTGTTTATTTGACTGTGTTAGCTTGAGAGGTGAACTGTTTAATAGATGGTGAGAAGTAATAAAACAATTACATAAATCATTCTGTAATATCTTTTTGCATTGCCTTTTGAGTCCAATATCCAAGATGCAGGTACAGATAGTCAACCTTTACAATATATGGAGAAAGAACTGATAAAAAAAATATGTATGACTGTCTCTGTTCTCCATGGAAATATGCTCTGTGTCTATCCAGTTCGTATAGTGGGGTACAACTTTGGCAGTGACAGTCTAAAATTACAAAAAAACATATATTATGACCAAACTCCAGAGGTCACTCTCTGCGTTTTAACTACTTTGCATATATGAAACAAACAGACAATCATAATGTAATTCCAAAAAATCAAATTCCCCTTCATGCTACCAAACCAACTTTATAAAAGGTTTACAAAATAGGATATTTTTGTCAAAAAATTCCATGACGTAGAGTAATGCATTGATTGCAGAATAGATGGATGCAGTCCAATGCATGATTAATATAATTCACCAATACAAAATATTGCTATCAGGTGTAAGTCACAGCTGGCCTGGTACATTGTTTGCTGCCTCCACCTATTTCATTTTTTTATTTAACCTTTATTTAACCAGGTAGGCTAGTTGAGAAGAAGTTCTCATTTGCAACTGCTACCTGGCCAAGATAAAGCAAAGCCGTTCGACACATACAACAACACAGAGTTACACATGGAATAAACAAACATACAATCAATAATACAGTAGAAAACGATGTAAACAGCATGTGCAAATGAGGTAGGATAAGAGAGGTAAGGCAATAAATAGGCCATGGTGGCGAAGTAATTACAATATAGCAATTAAACACTGGAATGGTAGGGTGTGCAGAATATGAATGTGCAAGTAGAGATACTGGGGTGCAAAGGAGCAAGATAAATAAATAAATTAAGTATGGGGATGAGGTAGATTGGATGGGCTATTTACAGATGAGCTATGTACAGGTGCAGTGATCTATGAGCTGCTCTGACAGCTGGTGCTTAAAGCTAGTGAGGGAGGTACGAGTCTCCAGATTCAGAGATTTTTGCAGTTCGTTCCAGTCATTGGCAGTAAAGAACTGGAAGGAGAGGCGGCCAAAGGAAGAATTGACTTTGGGGTACCCAGTGAGATATACCTGCTGGAGCGCGTGCTACGGGTAGGTGCTGCTATGGTGACCAGTGAGCTGAGATAAGGCGGGGCTTTACCTAGCAGAGACTTGTAGATAACCTGGAGCCAGTGGGTTTGGCGATGAGTATGAAGCGAGGGCCAGCCAACGAGAGCATACAGGTCGCAGTGGTGGGTAGTATATGGGGCTTTGGTGACAAAACGGATGGCACTGTGATAGACTGCATACAATTTGTTGAGGAGAGTGTTGGAGGCTATTTTGTAAATGACATCGCCAAAGTCGAGGATTGGTAGGATGGTCAGTTTTACAAGGGTATGTTTGGCAGCATGAGTGAAGGATGCTTTGTTGCGAAATAGGAAGCCAATTCTAGATTTAATTTTGGATTAGAGATGTTTAATGTGAGTCTGGAAGGAGAGTTTACAGTCTAACCAGACACCTAGGTATTTGTAGTTGTCCACATATTCTAAGTCAGAACCGTCCAGAGTAGTGATGCTGCATGGGCGGGCAGGTGCTGGCAGCGAACGGTTGAAGAGCATGCATTTAGTTTTACTTGCATTTAAGAGCAGTTGGAGGCCACAGAGAGAAGCTCATCTGGAGGTTAGTTAACACAGTGTCTAAAGAAGGGCCAGAGGTATACAAAATGGTGTCGTCTGCGTAGAGGTGGATCAAAGAATCACCAGCAGTGAGAGCGACATCATTGATGTATACAGAAAAGAGAGTCGGCCCTAGAATTTAACCCTGTGGCACCCCCATAGAGACTGCCAGAGGTCCGGACAACAGGCCCTCCGATTCAACATACTGAACTCTATCGGGAACTCTAGTTTGGGATGCACTACTTCAGTTTCAATTACTCAATGTTTTGGAAAACAATTAACAAATTGAACTAAGACTGGGAATGTCAATACAATCAAACTAGCAAGGGCAATGATCACAATTCAGTCATAACGTAGCTAATAGGCTAGCATATCTATTTATGTAGCTATTTATTTAGCAAGCTAAAAACACAGAACCTAATATTAGCAAGCTAGCTAGCTAGCTGCTGGGAGAATGTCATGTCATTGGATGAGTAGGTGTGTGACTTTTTCCCCTCATATAGTTTTTTTGCTGGCTACAGCTAGAGATGTGGGTGTCATTTGGTTAGATAGCAAGAAATGTGAATCACTTTGCTAGCTAGCTATGCTGAACTTGAACGACTTTTATGTCTCTTAGTTGTCAATCAAATGTATTTGGCATCGGTCAAATTAGCGGGCAGGCAGTTCCCATTCAGTAGTCAAAACGTGAGTTGGGACATAAGGGAAAAGGAAGGGAAAGGTGATATCTAGTCAGTTGCACAACTGAATGCATTCAACTGACAAGCATGCATTGGCAGTCAAGCTGCAGAAGGGTGGGCAAGCTACTATACCCCATCGTTTATCAGTGCAATTTTGATGGCCAACTACAAGCTGAAAAAGTTTGAGAGGGTTACCTACACTTGCCTCGTTAGATTTTAGCTCATCTCGCTCTGGCTAACATTAGTTGTTGATCTTAGGGAGGGAGATATAGCCTACCTGTTCATGGTTGTTTGATCAATAGGACTGTAAAGTTCCCAAATGCAAGACGACTCCTGTGGTATTTACATATTTGCAGAAATCCATTCTGGTGTACTGTATTTTGTGGCTTTTGGCTAATGCTTCTAATGATCTAAAGTTGCGCTGTTGCTATTGCCTGTAAACACACAGTCCAGTTCAAAGTGAATGATGGCAGGCCCGTGTGGTAAATGGCTTATTTGCATATAGGTCTACTATTCTCTGATTGGCTATGGCACACCGGTCTGTGTAGAGTCTGGTCCTGGACAAGACTGACACATTTTCATGAGGTTTTATTTACTGCAGTGTCTATTAATTGTCCAAACGTACAGCTGCTTTCCCACTATATATTGCTATAGAATATTCACAAATTCCTCACTCAACGTTATTCCCAAACATTCTATGAAAGTATGAAAATGTGAAAATTACCATATCCAAGTACTCGCTTGTCAGTATATATGAACATGTTACTACTGTAAAACACTGCCAGTTCCACTTTAAGGTCAGTTTGCAATGCTCTGTGTACTGGCTTCCTGGTCCTGAGATACCATGGTAAATCAACCTTGTAATGAAAATAATACTACAGAAGTTAGCAATACAAGGCAGACCATTTTTGACCCCTATGAAGATGCAAACAATCCATTGCTGCAGACCTAAGTATAGAACATTTTGGCTGTCACTTAAAAGCTGTGAAAGATCTTTTATGAATCATTCATTGGGAGAAGGAGCAGGTAATGCAGAACTACAGATGTAGGATCTTAATTTGAGCCAGTTTGCTACAGCACTAAAATAATCCTTCAGCAACAAGAAATGTGATTAGGTGGATTATAATAAATTGACGTTGTTGTAAGGGTTGATTGATTTTTAGTAATGGAAAATCAAGTCTAACATTTTTAAGTGGAAATTACAAACTTCAGAAGCCTTCAACTCAAATACACTACAAGTTTACATTTCCTCCATTGCAGCAAAGTTCTCCTGCTACAGGGTAATCAAATACAGATCCTACATCTGTATGAATCATTCATTGGTAGAAGAAGCAGGTAATGCAGAACTACCTGAACTTTCCATGACCCTCTCATATTACACCACTGTGGGACTTCATAGAGTCAAATGAGGCTTTGACAGTATACAGCTGACAGTTGTCTAACAGGGACTATACCGTAGGCATGTAACATTACCCAGATACTGTTCCATCAGAAACCATGCTGGTACTTAACAATGTCTTTCCACAAAGACCGAATAGAAACATATAGGGACCGTGTCTGTCAAATTGGTCACATTGGATCAAAAACTAAACTCCCCACAGTCTTGTCTTTCTTTTTTCTTTCGTTGACTAGAAACAGTGGGCAAGGCTTCAACACCTTTTTGCCGTCTTAAGGTGCAGACGATTCAGACTATATTCTTTAAATTAAAAAAACTGTCAATTGAAAATACTTTTGAACTTTACACTTTAGAGGTCTTCCTCATGTAGAGTAAGGTATCTGCCTGTCAGAGACCAAGAGAATTGAGGAGACAGAAAATCAGTGTGTCATAGATTGAACCAGCATACCTTGCCCTTTGACTTTGTTAAACTGCAAGCATTTTCGACTGGGGCCCGAGCGTTTAACGGAGTTTCATACTGTTTCATAAGTATCATAATGTGTTGTTGAATGAGACCATTATCCTCTCTTAGACTACATTATGACACATTATTGACCATTTGATCAGGTAAACATGAATAAATACATATAACGTCAACCTCCAGAAAATACACATCTTATTGACTGTTCCCTTATTCTCTAAAATTAGCAATAACCTTTCACACATGCATAACAAATTGGGAATTCTAAAGTGATCTAATTCAGCCTTGTTTAACCCCTTAAGTAAAGGCTGTGTGACGACCAATATAGCGAGTAAGCCGACTGATATCTGGGGGATGGAAAGGGAACAGAGAGGGACTGTACCAGGTCAGTCCTGCAGGTTTGTACACTCAATAACCACAGCAGGTGTGATACCAGGTAGACATTAAACTGCTATGCTTGTGGATGCCAGGTGTTCAAAGACCCTGTCTGCTCTTGACGCCCGGCAGCTCTTTAAAGTGCCACCCAGATGCCGGTTTCCCTTATCTCTTTTGAAATGCCGCTATTGTCCTCTCCCACGCAGCAGACCTGCCGGGTGTTGAGTAAAGACCCTTTTCATGTCATTAATCTCAGACAAAGGCGATTATGTGGACTGTGTGATCATGTCCCCACAGTTCTCAAAATGCCACAGAAACAGCAACAGATGATCCTTATTTATTTATCTGAATGCCTGTCAGTTACCAAAAAATTATGACAGTTGCTCCACAGATTTCCAAGTGGCTCCTTTTAATGGGTATTTTGTCTGGGCCCCTAGATCAGGGTTTCCCAAACTCAGTCCTGGGGACACCCCTGGGTGCATGTTTTGGTTTTTGCCCTAGCTCTACACAGCTGATTCAAATAACCAACTCATCACCAAGCTTTGATGATTTGAATCAGCTGTGTAGTGCTAGGATAAAAAACTAACCGTGCACCCGGGGGTGGCAGGACCGAGTCTGGGAAACCCTGCCTTAGATACAGTGGTGGAAAAGTACCCAATTGTCATACTTGAATGAAAATAAAAATACCTTAATAGAAAATAGTTTAAAAGTATTTGGTTTTAAATATACTTAAGTATCAAAGTAAATGTAATTGTGAAAATATTCTTAACTATCAACTAAAGGTAGAAATAATGTCATATTCCTTATATTAAGCAAACCAGAAGGCACCATTTTCTTGTTTTGTTTTTAATTTGTGGATAGCCAGAGGCACACTCCAACACTTTACACCACCGCCTAGAAATCTACCCTGACTTTGCAGGTGTTGAAGGATATCTACCCTGCCTTTGCAGGTGTTGATGAGAGTGAGTGTTGATCAGATTGCTGAATGTAAGACGCCCAAATATCAACATACAAAAAGAGGTTAGAGGAATATTATTGCTAACCTACAGTACCAGTCAAAAGTTTGGACATACCTACTCATTCCAGGGTTTTTCTTTATTTTTACTATTTTCTACATTGTAGAATAATAGTGAAGACATCAAAGCTATGAAATAACACAAGGCTGTCGTTTCTCTTTGCTTATTTGAGCTGTTCTTGCCATAATATGGACTTCGTCTTTTACCAAACAGGGCTATCTTCTGTATACCACCCCTACCTTGTCACAAGACAACTGATTGTCTCAAACGCATTAAGAAGTAAAGAAATTCCACAAATTAACTTTTAACAAGGCACACCTGATAATTGAAATGCATTACCGGTGACTACCTGTGTGCAAAGCTGTCATCAAGGTAAAGGGAGGCCACTTTGAAAACTCTCAAATATAAAATATATTTTTAATTGTTTAACACTTTTTTGGTTACTACATGATTCCATATGTGTTATTTCATAGTTTTGATGTCTTCACTATTATTCTACAATGTAGAAAATAGTAAAAATAAAGAAAAACACTTGAATGAGTAGGAGTGTCCACATTTTTGGAGGCCAAAATTGATAGCCGTGTAAATGTGTAATTTAAGAATGAGTTTATAACATGCTTTTCTTTCATGTTTTTTAACAGCTGGTATCTAGAGAGAGTTGATTAATTCCTGTCTGCTTGAAAATCTGATAATTTCTGTTCCTGTCATTTCCCCAAATCTCAGAGGAATCTCCAAACATTTTCATTAAAGTGTAATTACAAACATTTTTGGTATACTTGAATTAAGTCCCACACAGTCTGGATATGAGATATGAGATTTGCCAATATCCAAGGGAAACTTTAATTCAGTTCTTCTGTGCAGCTAGCTAAATGAAGTGTAGATTAAGTAAATTGGCTGGCGAGAGACATCTGTGCATGTTCAATATCAACACCCTTTTTGCTAACACAGCGCATATTTCCATGAAGAACAGACACAGTCATCCATATTATTTGACCAAACAGAAACAATCCATACCATAAGTATACCATAAGTATACAGTACTTTCCTGTCTCCTGTTTCTCAGAAATTCAGGTACTGTTAAAGTGCCTGCAAAGCTTTTCATTGCTGTGCATCCTATTTCCTTTTTAATTTTATAGAATTTTTTTATAATTTTAGTTTTTACCTAATTTTCTCCCAAATTGCTAGTTACGACCTTGTCTTAGAGCTGCAACTCCAATTCTGAGACCTGGTCTCATCACTGTGCTACCTACTGTATTTCCAGTCCCAAGACTGGTCTCCATTTATGTGTTTCGAAACATCAATACCATCAAATGCAACTGAATTGCTCAAGTTTGTCATTGCAGCACCTAGCAATATACGCTGATGAAATGTTATTTGTCTCCTGAATCCTCCTTCTCATCATGTTCCTATTTTCAAATAGGATTGGCCTGAGGGATTGTCCAGTCCATGGCTTTAGACTTCAGAGAATACATCAACTAAATGTAGAGTAACTGATGTTGTAGAGAAGACAAGACTAAAATCACCTCTTGGTAGAGTGTGAGACACCACACTAGCCACCGCAGAGGTGCCAAATGAATTATCATTGTTATTATCCGCTGTCAAAATCCATCAGGTTCCATGCGATTGGATTGCACAGTTAAGGTAAAGTATGTTTTGTTGCCGTGGCACCCACTGTGAATTAAGTGAGGGAAGAAAAAACAGTTCTATTTTCTAATAAGAATTCTTCACAGGGCTTGGAAAATGGGAAGATCTACATCAACTTAAGGGACTGATTTTCACCTTCTCTGGTTCATTCTTCTCCTGGTCTATAAAGTGTAGGATCCTGTAGACGCCTTGTCATTTTGGATATTTGGTGTCAGGGCTGATTAATTACAAATAGCCTCATACACCTAATGCCAGCGGCAGTGAGACAGAGCTAGGAAGGCACAGAATGGACCTCCATTTAAAAGCACAGGTAGACAGAGTCTAGGCATCTTTAAAATAAATGATCAGCCAAATAGCTCATAGAAAGTAGCTGCACTAGTATATAAGGGAAGGAGTGCACAGACCAAATGCATCTGTCTGATTGCTCTAACCCCAGGGCATAGAACTTGCATTAGAAAAGTTCAAATAGGATAATTCCTCTTAGAAGACTAAGTCGATTCTGCCTTTGTTTTGGAAGCAAATGGTGGTAATTTGGTGACTTAAGCTAATGAAAACTGCATTAAATATGTAAGTGATTGCAGAAAGAGATTGGTCATAATATAAAAAATAACAGTAAATATCAGTTTAACACATTAAAAGGTTATTTCACATTTAGCTTCTTATTTTATAACTTTTATGTTGCCACAACCATACCACTACATACCATACTGTTACCACAACCATATTACTACATACTATACTGTTGTAAACCATACCAATACATACCATACTGTCACCACAACCATGCTACTACATACCATACTGTTGTAAACCATACTAATACATACCGTACTGTTGTAAACCATACTGTTGTAAACCATACAAATACATACCATACTGTTGTAAACCATACTAATACATACCATACTGTTGTAAACCATACTAATACATACCGTACTGTTGTAAACCATACTAATACATACCGTACTGTTGTAAACCATACTGTTGTAAACCATACACATTTTTTATTTTATTTTTATTTCATCTTTATTTAATCAGGTAGGGTAGTTGAGAACAATTTCTCATTTGCAACTGCGACCTGGCCAAGATAAAGCAAAGCAGTTTGACACATACAACACAGAGTTACACATGGAATAAACAAACATACAGTCAATAACACAGTAGAAAAAGTCTATATACAGTGTGTGCAAATGAGGTAAGATAAGGGAGGTAAGGCAATAAATAGGCCATAGTGGCGAAGTAATTACAATATAGCAATTAAACACTGGAGTGATAGATGTGCAGAAGATGATTGTGCAAGTAGAGATACTGGGGTGCAAAGGAGCAAAATAAATAAATACTTACAGTATGGGGTTGAGGTAGTTGGATGGGAAATTTACAGATGGGCTATGTACAGGTGCAGTGATGTGTGAGCTGCTCTGACAGCTGTTGCTTAAAGTTAGTGAGGGAGGTATGAGTCTCCAGCTTCATTGATTTTTGCAGTTCGTTCCAGTCATTGGCAGCAGAGAACTGGAAGGAGAGGCGGCCAAAGAGGAATTGGCTTTGGGGGTAACCAGTGAAATATACCTGCTGGAGCGTGTGCTACGGGTGGGTGCTGCTATGGTGACCAGTGAGCTGAGATAAGGCGGAGCTTTACCTAGCAAAGACTTGTAGATTACCTGGAGCCAGTGGGTTTGGCGACGAGTATGAAGCGAGGGCCAGCCAACAAGAGCGTACAGGTCGCAGTGGTGGGTAGTATATGGGGCTTTGGTGGCAAAACGGATGGCACTGCATCCAATTTGTTGAGTAGAGTGTTGGAGGCTATTTTGTAAATGACATAGCCGAAGTCGAGGATCGGTAGGATAGTCAGTTTTACGAGGGTATGTTTGGCGGCATGAGTGAAGGATGCTTTGTTGCGAAATAGGAAGCCGATTCTAGATTTAATTAAGGATTGGAGATGCTTAATGTGAGTCTGGAAGGAGAGTTTACAGTCTATCTAATACATACCATACTGTTATAAACCATACTAATGCGTACCATACTGTGTACAACCATACTGCCACATACCATACTGTTGTAAACCATACAAATACATACCATAGTGTTGTACAACCATACTAATACATACCATACTGTTGTAAAGCAAACTAATACATACCGTACTGTTGTAAACCATACTAATACGTACCATACTGTCTAATACATACCATACTGTTATCACAACCATACTAATACATACCATACTGTTGTACAACCATATTACTACAAATGAGGACACATGCATATTTAACAGGACTCGTCTTGACTGATGTGAGAGGCGGTAAGCACAAGCGTAGTGAAGTGACATTGACACTGTTTGTTCCTGGTTGACATGCAGTGACCCTGCTTAATCAAGTGCTTATGGTAGTCATTGACAGTGAGTGGTCTGTGTAATCCCTCCACAGTGACAGGTCCCTCTACTAACCCCCTCTAGTCCTCTTGCCCCTAGTCTCTGTACCACTACATCCAATTGTCTCCTTCACGTCTCCCCAGGCAGACCAGAGTGGATTCATCATGGAGAGCCCCATCCTGAAGTGACTCAAAGAAACACAGGCTCAATATGACAAATGAGCTGTTGGGGGGGGGGTGTGTGTGTGTGTGTGTGTGTGTGTGTGTGTGTGCGCGCTCGCGCGTGAGAAAGAGAGTTGCTATAGAGTTGAGTTTCTGTGTCTTGTGGGTGAGTAAGTTTAGTTTTTTGTTCCCTCAACTTCTCTCGTGAAATCCCCTGAGATATCAACAGGAAATTGCTTTTTGGTTCAGAAGCCACTCAGACGCATTAGAAGTCGTAATGGACTTTGCCAGGGCGAGGGGTGGCAGGTTGGTATTGATTGTGCCTACTGGACGCAGCTGAAAACGCTTCACACCTCTGCATTATTCATGTCTCTATTACAATGATTGTCCTAATTGTAATAATGTTTCTGCGGCAAACTGCTTGGAAGGAAAATAAAGCTTCTCCTCTCCCTCTTCTCTTTTCTCTCTCTCTCATTCTCGTTTTAGGATGAGAATGCTAATGTGATCAGAATGTTAAAATCTCCATTTATAAAGATAACTGAAAAGCAAACAAAGTTTGGACTGATCACGCCTCTTAGCTTTAATTAAAAATCAGGGACAGCTTAATTGCGCCGCTGTTGTGCTCTACTGATGCGTGATTGCTTCTGAAACTAAAGGAGAGAAGAAGGCGGCTGCTGCTGCCCGATGTTGTTCTTGCATCCCATGACCCCTAAACATGAACATCCTAAACTTTTCCTCTCTAGGCTAACTTATAAGAGTGTCACACGCCTCGTAGGTCTTTCTATTAAATCAAAGGCTCAAAGTTATATTCTGGTTAACTGTATTTTATACAGGGTTAGACAAAAACTGAATTATTCATTTGAAGTAGCCAAGCACAAGTCAATCAACTGTTTGGGATTCTAGACAACTGACAAAAGAGACTTGGACTACTAGGATTTTGGGCTGTTGGACAAAAATGCTTCTCCAAAGCGTTCCGATGCAGCATTGGTTAAAATTCCTGGGGAGATATTACCACTTCTTATTCTGCAAGCGTGAGAGGGTCAGGAGGAGTTGTTGAAAAGAGATAGTTAATAAGCTACTTCAGACTGGTTTCGTCATATTTGCATGTCATGGAGTAAGGCTCTTTCAAAATAAACCTCAGCAGAATTATATACTTCTGAATTCATAATGCTGATGTGTAATTCATTTCAGCCTCTTAACAATATCTAAGAGGCATACATATTTATGAAAGCTCAGCCTCTGGCTCACATTGAGCTGATTGGGAATTTTTTGAAGATGGCTGATGTGGTTATAATCCATCATTATGTCTGTAGATGTTTTTCTCTATCCTTATGTGTGTATTAAATTGTGATCTAACTTCATTGAAACTAGCAATGTCATTGGTAAAGTTTTTGAATAGTAAGAATTGTAAGTGTATTGCTATTGTCATTCTCCATATGCTGGGCCTATTGAAGAGACCCTTTCCTCTCTCCTGCCTTGAGTAGCCTGTGGACAAGCTGCTGTCCTTGGTTCTGAACTCACTTTAGAGAAAAGAAAGGGGTGAGATTGTGTGGCAACATGAGTTTCAAGTTTATTAGTCTTATGTAGGGGATACACATGGTATACACCATCCAATGAGATGCTTACTTGCAGGTTCCTTCTCAACAATGCAGAGGAAATTGCTCCCTCAATTTGCCCCACCCTCATTTTCTATCATGTTGCAGTGCATCTTTACAGTTACCTATATTATGTTACGCTTATAGTACCAATACTATCTTGTAGAACATTATGTCTTGTAGAAAATGCCATTCATTCTCTTTCCACGTCATCAAGCATATTCCGATTTGACGTCTGAACAAACAGGGCTGTATACTGGAGGTAGTGTTATTTTATCCCACATGCTGTGTTTTCTCTTCTGTCCTGTATCTATTCTGCTTGTATTCCCTTTTCCTCTTTCTACTTTCTATTTCTGTGTGAACCTCTGCCCTTTGGGTGACACCAAGACAAGATGTGATTATAATCACCCTCAGTGTCTTGTGACCAGCTAATGTGGTGGGACGGAAGACAGCTTATTTAGAAATGACAATGGTATTTTGTGATTTCCACAGTAATCAAGCATGATTGACAAGATTGACAACCGACTGTGACAACTTGATATTATCACAATCAACTTTTTAATGCACACTTGTTCCATTGTCTACAGTTGAATACTTGTTCAATAGCCTAGTTGTGTTTGGCTGACATTGGGAGACTGGCATATTTCTTGAACATACATTGATGACTGTTCATACTATATGGCTATATCATCTCTAAGGACATACAGTATGCAGACATATCAAATCCTTTCAAGACCCTCAAACTCACCATAATGAAGCCTTCTGTATGTAAAATGGTACTTTCCATCAATGAGGTTGTAACACAGAATGGTCCAAGTCTACTTTACACTAGTGACCAGTGGAAGCTGCTGAGGGGAGGACGGCTCATAATAATGGCTGGAAAGGAGCTAATGGAATGGCATCAAACACATGGAACTCATGTGCTTGATGTATACCATTCCACTTCTTCTGCTCCAGCCATTACCATGAGCCTGTCCTCCCCAATTAAGGTGCCACCAACCACCTGTACTACTGACCCCAGACAGCCTTCACTGACCAGAGAGAGAGAGAGTGGACAATACCTTCTGTCAGGCTCTTCTTATGTGCAGTGTCTTAAGAAAGTATTCACACACATTTACTTATTCAAAATTCTGTTGTGTCACAGCCTGAAATTAAAATGGAATAAATTGAGATTTTTTGTCACGGGCCTATACTCAATACCTCATAATATCAAAGTGGAATTATGTTCTTCAAAATGTTTACAAATGTATTACAAATTTAAAGTTGAAATGTCATGAGGCAATAAGTAATCAACCCCCTTGTTATGGCAAGCCTAAATAAGTTCAGGAGTAAAAATGTGCTTAACAAGTCACAATAAGTGAAATAGTGTTTAACATTATTTGTGAATGACTGACTCATCTCTATAGCCCACACATACAATTATGTGTAAGGTCCCTCAGTCGAGTAGTGAATTTCAAACACAGATTCAACCACAAACACCAGGGAAGTTTTCCAATGCTGGAAAATGGGTTAAAAAAATGGGTTAAAAAAAGCAGACATTGAATATACTTTAAGCATGATGAACGTATTAATTACACCACAGACAGTGACAGTGAATTTTGCTGAGTGGCCGAGTTACAGTTTTGAATTAAATCTACTTGAAAATGGGTTGTCTAGGGTTGTCTAGCAATAAGGGTTGTCTAGCAATGATCAACAACCAATTTGACAAAGCTTGAAGAATTTTGAAGATAATGGGCAAATGTTGCACAATCCAGGAGTGGAAAGCTCTTAGAGACTTACCCAGAATGACACACAACTGTTATAGCTGCCAAAGGTCATTCTAAAATGTATTGACTCGGAGTTGAATTCTTATCTAATCAAGATACTGTACATTAGTGTTGTATTTTCCATAAATGTTGTACAAATGTTAGAATTTTTCTTTCACTTTGACATTGCAAGGTTTTTTTGTGACAATTAATTCCATCTTAATCCTACTTTGTAATTTAACAAAATGTAAAAAAAAGTCAAGGGGTGTGATTTCATTTGGTATGGATGATGTTTTTTGGCTCCACATGAGGCATGTCAGAAAAGGCAAAGCAATGCATGTGAATAAGCAACAAGGCTCTGTCAATATGTACTCAATGGTTGGATGCTGACTCTCCATGACTCTAAGCACTAGAAGTTGTCAAACAAGGTTCCTACTTTGAGAAAGATGAAGCACCTTGAATTAAATGCACCACAAATGATGCCCTTGAACTATGGACTAAGCACTGAAAGCACTCAGCTCTCTCCCAAAACACATTTATGCCTTGTAATTTGTTCTACTTATTTTGTAAAAGTAAAATCCAGACAGTTCAAAATTTTCCCCAAGCCAGACAAGGGGTGTTTAAAAAATAATGACTGTAACCTGATTTCTTAAAGTAGGTGCAGGCACACACGTAGCGAAGGCGGTGTGTCGGAAGCTTTGAATTGTCAGCGTGAGGATTAATAATGAATGAGGTCCTTTAAAGTTTTGCTCGAGCTAGCTCATAAAAGCAGATGTGTAGTGAAGGGAGAGACGGAATACAAATAAACGTTGGCCAAATAAATGCCACCACTTTTCTGTTGTGTTTGCAAGGCATGCAGAACATGAAGACATGGGTGTCCAGGATAGGGAAAGGAAAACGAGGCAGAGAAACAAATTTTGAGCAAGCCTGACAAAGGGCATCACAAAATGCTCTCAATTTGTCATACACAATCGGCTGTGTTCCTTTAGAAAGAGGTGGGCCTTCACAAGAGCTGTTTCCTGCATTACATTTTAATTGAAAAGACCAGAGGGAAGACTTGGACATCTGAGACCATGACTTGTACGATTCAATCTCTAATCATTTCCTTCCCATGTCCAGAGTACTTCTCTCTTTGTGGTCATACAGTATTTCTAACCAATCAACAACCAATTTGCTGGATATGACTTATCTCCTTATGTTATGTTGATTTCAAGCACAAACTTTCATAAAATGTCTGTTTGAATTAGGCTTTTCCCAGAGTGCAGGCTTATAGGTGAAGTTTGTACTGTGTGTCCATGTACGTGTATTTGTGTGTGCGTGTGTACGTGTGCGTACAGCCATCAGACTGTTAAACAGCCATCACTGACACATCACTTTAATAAATGGATCACTAGTCACTTTAATAATACCACTTTAATAATGTTTACATATCTTGCGTTATTCATCTCATATGTACATACTGTATTTTATACCATCTATTGCATCTTGCCTATGCCGCTCTGTCATCGCTCATCCATATATTTATATGTACATATTCTTATTCCATCCCTTTAATTAGATTTGTGTGTATTGGATAGTTGTTTACTTGTTAGATATTACTGCACTGTCGGAACTAGAAGCACAAGCATTTCGCTACACTCGCATTAACATCTGCTAACAATGTGTATGTGACCAATAACATTTGATTTGATTTGTGTACACCAAATCAAAGTTTATTTGTCACGTAGACAGTTTAGCAGATGTTATAGCGGTTGCAGCCAAATGGTTTTGTTACTAGCACCTAACAATGCAGTAAAATGTCAGTCAAGTACACAAAGAATAAAACAATTATAATAATAATAAAATCTACAAATCAACAAATCAATTAACAACCCAAATAGCACTGTAACACCAATCCAAATGCAATCTGCATGTATATACACCGGAAAAATTTACATTGCCAATTTTCGGTTGAAGGGCATTGTTTGTGGTGCATTTAATTCAAGGTGCTTCATCTTTCTCAAAGTAGGAGCCAGCGGCGAATGTGCCTTTGATTTGTATATTTGGTTTGCCAAGCAACTCTATGAAAAATGAGGTGTAAGGCCGTGCCGTAAAACACGGGCGAGGCGAGCTGGGGTTCAGTGTTTGATGGTTAAAATTTTTCTCCGGCAGCATTGAGTCCCCTCAGCAGTTCTGCAGAGCTCACAATGTAATGTGAGCAGTACTTCATGGCTAAGCCTTACGCTAGCAGCCAGATAGCACTGATATCATCAGTTTTATTTCACAGCATCCAAGCAGTATTTTATGCTGTAGGAGGTTACATGTGGAGGTAAAATAAGCTAATAATGTACAAATACACGCATATTGATATTATGCTATGATATTTATTTTACTTTTATGGCTATACGTTTTGCTGGGTTCTTTTTATGTTTGTTTTGGAGTTATTTTTCACTTGTGAAAGTTAGCCTTCAAAGTGCTATTAGTCATTTATTTCCACACATCTGAGTGATGAAGCAGTGAAAGGGGTCTGGCTGCAAAGAGAGCAGAGCGACGCTCAATAGAAAGCAATGCATACACATAAACACTGGGGCTGATCTGCATCCATCATAGACTGCCTAGTTTAGTGATCCATCAGCTACCCCTGCTTCTTTCCCCCTTAGTGATCTCCCCATAGGCCACAGCTCTGTCCCTGTTCTCTCCTTCCCTCAGTACACCACAGCTAACTCACCTCAACTCTCTCTCTGCTCTCTCTCACACACACCACTAGAAGAAAAACATTCACACACAAGCACACAAACCAACACAGACACTGATAAAAACATGTGCTAATTATGTATGATAATGATCCATGCAACCACACACAAACACACTCACATACACAAACAAATGGTTTATTGTCACTTACACAAGTGCAGTGAAATGTGTTGTTTTACAGGGGCAGCCATAGTAGTATGATAGGTGCAGTGAAATGTGTTGTTTTACAGGGTCAGCCATAGTAGTACAGCGCCCCTGGAGCAAATTAGGGTTTAAGTACCTTGCACACATATACACACACACAGTCCTCTTCCACGCAACGCAACACCCTTAACCAATGTCCATCATAAAGAGGAGAAGACACACAGAGCCCTTGAGCGGCCAGAGCCTTGGGCCAAAAAGCAACTTAAATCAATTTTTTTTTTTATTAGGTGCCAGGCATACACTTCATCATTATAATTCCATTAACTCAGGGATGGATTTTCAATGGATGTAACTGCAGGCAAATGGTTGGGCATAATTGTGTGGTATGAAATACAGCACAGGTACTGCATGCAGGTGTGAATTCCTCCTCTTCCTTCTCCTCATCCTCCCTCTATTCCTCCTCCTTCTCTTCCTCCTTCCTCTGCACCTTCTCCTACTCCTCCTTTCTTTGTGATGTGGTCTGGGTCTCATCCTTGTGCTGCAGTCCTGTTCTTTCCCTCTCAATTTAGCTTCATACTCTTAACTGTAAGATGCTTTTAGAAGTCTTATTTTAAGGGATTCTCAAACATTGGCAGTAGAATGGCCTTACTGAAGAGCTTAGTGACGTTCAACGTGGCACCATCATAGGATGCCATCTTTCCAACAAGTCAGTTCGTCAAATATCTGCCCTGCTAGAACTGCCCCAGTCAACTGTAAGTGCTGTCATTGGGAAGTGGAAATGTCTAGGAGCAACAACGGCTCAGCTGTGAAGTGGTAGGCCACATAAGCTCACAGAATGGGACCGCCGATTGCTGAAGCGCATAGCGTGTAAAAATTGTCTGTCCTCGTTTGCAACACTCACTACCGAGTCCCAAACTGCCTCTGGAAGCAACATCAGTACAATAACTGTTTGTGGGTTTCCATTGCCGAGTAGCCGCACACAAGCCTAAGATCACCATGCTCTATGCCAAACGTCGGCTGGAGGGGTGTAAACCTTTCTGCCATTGGACTCATGCTTCACCATCTGGCAGTCCAATGGACGAATCTGTGTTTGGCAGATGCCAAGAGAACGCTATCTACCCTAATGCATAGTGTCAACTGTAAAGTTTGGTGGAGGAGGAATAATGGTCTGGGGCTGTAGAAGTAGTTCAGTCGAGCTTGCCCTCTCTCTCTCTGGAGTGCAGAACTGAGACAGGTGCAAAAATTGGTCATGTGACTTGTGACATTGCTGGATGTCCGTTGTCAGTGAATACAGGAATCACAAATCTGTCATCTGTGGAAAAATTATTCCTTTTATTGAAAGCGTACAGTCAAAAGTACTATCGGTTTTGAGTCAGGAAATGTGTACTTTTCCACCTTACTCATTTGTGATTATTTGATATTATAATTTCATGTAGCCGACTGCCACAGCAACTGTCTATGTACACCCTCGTGGTGTAAACCCTACTACTGTACGTAGAAACATCACAATATGCCCTTATATGGAGCTTGATGTCACAGATTCACGTTTTTTGGTGGGTGGAAGTAGTGAGGATACAGAAGACAGTACAGTCACGTTATAGTTCTCTTACAAAAAAAAACAACTAAGAACATGTCTGACGACAAAAGAGTCGGAAGTTACGAGGAAGAGTAGCCTACTAGAGGGATGTTGTCTAACCTTATTTACTTGCGCCAGAGTAGCCTATTCTGAAGAAAACATTTGGCAAATTGAACTTCAGTTGGCAGTCACCTATTTAGAAACCGAGGCCGCAGCAGCTGCTGGACCGGAGACCCAACTCATCCCCAGAATCAACACAGACTAGTGGTGCAGCTGTGACAATTGTGCTTCAATGTGGAATGTTGTGTGCTGCAGAGAATTCGAATGTGTGACTACAATTCTTATTGATTGTGAGAAGCAGTTAGCTTATTTTTTATTTATTTATTTATTTCACCTTTATTTAACCAAGTAGGCAAGTTGAGAACAAGTTCTCATTTACAATTGCGACCTGGCCAAGATAAAGCAAAGCAGTTCGACAACATACAAAAACACAGAGTTACACATGGAGTAAAACAACATACAATCAATGATGCAGTAGAAAAAAATAAGACTATATACAATGTGAGCAAATGATGTGAGATAAGGGAGGTAAAGGCAAAAAATGCCATGGTGGCAAAGTAAATAAAGTATGGCAAGAAAAACACTGGAATGGTAGATTTGTAGTTTGAAGAAAGTTCAAAGTTAAAATATAAATAATATGGTGCAAAGGAGCAAAATAAATAAATACAGTAGGGGAAGAGGTAGTAGTTTGGGCTAAATTAAAGATGGGCTATGTACAGGTGCAGAGATCTGTGAGCTGCTCTGACAGCTGGTGCTTAAAGCTAGTGAGGGAGTTAAGTGTTTCCAGTTTCAGAGATTTTTGTAGTTCGTTCCAGTCATTGGCAGCTGAGAACTGGAAGGAGAGACGACCAAAGGAGGAGTTGGCTTTAGGGGTGACCAGAGAGATATACCTGCTGGAGCGCGTGCTACAGGTGGGTGCTGCTATGGTGACCAGTGAGCGGAGATAAGGGGGGACTTTACCTAGCAGGGTCTTGTAGATGACCTGGAGCCAATGTGTTTGGCGACGATTATGAAGCGAAGGCCAGCCAACGAGAGCGTACAGGTCGCAGTGGTGGGTAGTATATGGGGCTTTGGTGACAAAACGGATGGCACTGTGATAGACTGCATCCAGCTTGTTGAGTAGGGTATTGGAGGCTATTTTGTAAATGACGTCGCCGAAGTCGAGGATTGGTAGGATGGTCAGTTTTACGAGGGTATGTTTGGCAGCATGAGTGAAGGATGCTTTGTTGCGAAATAGGAAGCCAATTCTAGATTTCACTTTGGATTGGAGATGATTGATGTGAGTCTGGAAGGAGAGTTTACAGTCTAACCAGACACCTAGGTATTTGTAGTTGTCCACAAATTCTAAGTTAGAACCGTCCAGAGAAGTGATGCTGGACAGGCGGGCAGGTGCAGGCAGCGATCGGTTGAAGAGCATGCATTTAGTTTTACTTGTGTTTAGGAGCAGTTGGAGACCACGGAAGGAGAGTTGAATGGCATTATTGATTGATTATGAGAAGCTTATTGATTATGAGAAGCATTTACTTTATTTTTGATAGGTCCTTAGTGATGTGGATACCAGTGAGCTTGAAGCTCTCGACCCGCTCCACTACAGCCCTGTTGATGTGAATGGGGGCATGCTCGGCCCTCCTTTTCCTGTCTTGCTCACGTTGAGGGAAAGGTTGTTGTCCTGACACCACACTGGCAGGTCTCTGACCTCTTCCCTACAGGCTGTCTCATCTTCATGTGTGATCAATCAATCAATTAATCAAATGTATTTATAAAGCCCTTTTTACATCAGCCGATGTCACAAGGTGCTGTATAGAAACCCAGCCTAAAACCCCAAACAGCAAGCAATGCAGATGTAGAAGCACGGTGGCTAGGAAAAACTCCCTAGAAAGGCAGGAACTTAGGAAGAAACCTAGAGAGTAACCAGGCTCTGAGGTGTGCGCAGTCCTCTTCTGGCTGTGCCGGGTTGAAATTATAACAGTACGTGGCCAAGATGTTCAAACGTTCATAGATGACCAGCAGGGTCAAATAAAAATAATAATCACAGTGGTTGTAGAGGGTGCAACAGGTCAGCACCTCAGGAGTAAATGTCAGTTGGCTTTTCATAGTGGAGCTTTCAGGCCTACCACCGTCATGTCATCCGCAAACTTAATGATGGTGTTGGAGTCTTGCGTTGTCACGCAGTTGTGAGTGAACAGGGAGTACAGGAGGGGACTGTCAGAGACAGGATTCAATATTAGTCCTGTATTGACTCTTTGCCTGTTTGATGGTTCGTCGGAGGGCATAGCAGGACTTCTTGTAAGCGTCTGGATTAGTGTCCTGCTCCTTGATAGAGGCAGCTCTAGCCTTTAGCTCAGTGTGGATGTTGCCTGTAATCCATGGTTTCTGGTTGGGATATGTATGTTTTCCTGCATTAAAGTCCTTGGCCACTAAGAGTGCCGCCTCTGGATGAGCATTTTCTTGTTTGTTTATGACCTTATACAGTTTGTTGAGTGTGGTCTTAGTGCCAGCATCGGTTTGTGGTAGTAAATAGACAGCTACCAAGAATATAGATGAAAACTCTCTTGGTAAATAGTGTGTTCTACAGCTTATCATGAAGTACTCTAACACAGGCAAGCAAAACCTTGAGACTTCCTTATAAATAATCTTTTGTCTTGCCCATTCATTCTCTGAATGGCACACATACACAAGCCATGTCTCAATTTCCTCACGGCTTAAAAATCCTTCTTTATCCTGTCTCCTTCCTTTCATCTACACTGATTGAAGTGGGTTTAACAAGTGACATCAATAAGGGATCGTAGCTTTCACCTGGATTCTCTTCGGCATGGAAAGAGCAGGTGTTCCTAATGTTTTGTACACTCAGTGTACGTCTACATGATATGGTGCAATGGTAATAACACAATAAGAACACCTCAAACGTCAAGTATCAGGCTACGCTTGTTTTGTCACTTTCTCTTCTCAAACGCACCTTTGTATTTTGGCACTGCCCCAGATACAGCCCATGGAGATACAGTACCAACAGTTGTATCTTTTAGTATCCATTGGTTTTCTGTCCCCATAATTTCAGATTGTATATCTGATTCATGGATCGATGTGTACGACAGATTTGTACAACAGCCTGTTCCAGATGTCACAAAATCCAGAAACTTTGCCAGCCATTGAAGACGAGTGGGACAACATTCCACAGGACACAATCAACAACTGGTTTTCTGATCCACACCCCTAACTTTTATTTAAAGGTATCTGTGACCAACATATTTATATCTGTATTCCCAGTCATGTGAAATCGGGCCTAATGAATTTATTTAAATTGACTGATTTCCTTATATGAACTGTAACTCAGTTAAATCTTTGAAATTGTTGCATGTTGCATTTATATTTCTGTTCAGTGTATCTAGCTAGCTAGCTAGCTTAACATACTGTGCTTTCTTGTTGAAGATGCTCTCAAATCTGTCCATCCATGATCTGAGGTGACAGACAATCGTTGGGACCACTTGTAAATTAATCCTTGATTAGCGGTAATCCAGAGCATACTGGCAGCTCTGCTGTGATGACAACTAACTAGCTAAATCAAACAACAAGCAACATCGCTATCATCGCTGTCAGCTTCAACGATGATATATGACTATATAGAAAACGGCAAAACCATGTGTGTGCATGCACCCCTACTAGCCTGTGCACTCGTTCATTCCCCCTCAAAGCACTGGATTGGTGTAACTGCACTGGTGGACAATTCATCTACACCTATCCAATGTTTTTGCATCTTTGACGATAGTGAAGGAGAATGGCAGCGCTAGCAAGAAATGGGATGCGACTCAAAATGACATATCTAACGAATGACAGCAAGATCCCTCTTGCTTCTGAATTGCTGAAATTACTGCAATACTGTTAATATATTTGTATCATTTTCATGTCATTTGGCCAGCTAATAGGCCTACCCAATGATCAAGCAACATCGGAAAAAAGTTTGAACCTCTTTTATAGACATTACTCGTAAGCTCTGGCGTATGGCTACTTGTAGACAAAATTATTGTAAATTGCAACTTTTCATTGTTGATTGTAATTACAACTTTCTACTACTACATTACTAACTAGCTAGCTAAATATTATGTGTCTAAACTATCCTGATTTCATTGATTTGTAGCATGTTATCTTGAAAAGGCCATGTCAGCTGCGACACGCTCAGATCAGGGAAGTGAGCTAGCATTTTCACATTGGGCATGCTAGCTAAGCAAAAAAACAAAAAAACATTTAAATGAACTATTTTCCTTAAGTAATCATACAATATTTTTACATTACAATAAAGTAAAGGGTTTAATTAAAGTATCCAAAGCAACCAAAATCTCAATTTCCGCAAAAATTATGGTTTTTCCCAACAATGAGTAAGCGCCACATCCAATGTTTTTTTTTAGGCTGCCTCACATATAACAGCAACCGCTGTTATAAAAAAATACAAAAATTAGAAAAAATAACATTACAAAAATAACATTACAAAAATAACATTACTTGCCACTGACTTCTCCCAGACCATTCCACTGCATTAAAAGGGTTTCTGCATTAAGGCACAACTATGTTTAAAGTCAGAGTTGAACTATACCTTGGCAATTCACATCAATCCAAACTTAAACTCTACTCTTAGCGTCTTCATTTCAGTCTAATCCAAACTGCCAAACTGTCCGCTTACTGTTCTTAAGGCTGGCATTGTGCTTTTGTGTTGTACACACTACTACATCATTAATTTATCACTACCTGGGGACTACTAAGGTTGGATTGCAGACCGCTCTATGTCCCCTCTATAGACCTCTCCTAGCGTTGAAGGGGAGAGCAGACACACAACTGTAGTGACAGGAAGCCTGTGCTAATGGAATAGAAAGGCATTGTTGAAGGTGAGAACTCCATCTAGCTTTGTCGGAGGAAGAAAAAAAGAAAAAAAGAAAGAAAGAAAGAAAGAAAGAAAGAAAGAAAGAAAGAAAGAAAGAAAGAAAGAAAGGAAGGAAGGAAGGAAGGAAGGAAGGAAGGCCCACTGTCTTACCATCCTTTTCCTGCCTGTATTTGGAATGACTGTGTTTTTGTGAAAGTTGCCCTAAAATATAGAACTGAGCAGTGTTCTATGGACAACATCATCCTACTCCAAGCAACCACCCACAGTATATATGTACAGTATGTAGCTAGTAGAGTGCAGCTGCAGCCCTGCCAGTTTGTGTTGAACAAGGGGAAATCAAGTGGAGATTTATGAACATAATAATGACTCCTACGGCTGCTTTAATTGCAACAACCCTGGTCTCTTTGAAGTGTGCTGCTGCATCTGGAGATCGTTTGGCTCATACCGTATTCCTTCACAGAGAACACTTACACATGGATTAAGAACTAAATGTGTAATAGTGAGAACATTTTTCATTTGTCAGAATTGCAGTGAGCAAATTGCAGCAAAAAGCTGAATTGCTAATACAGATTGCATGTATGCAAGATACATTTTGAGATGAGCAAATTGGTCCTAAAAGCTGAATCATTACAGATAACAGTGCTAGAGACTTATAAACAGGTTTAAACCACATGAAGGTAGTACAATTATGGTGATATACAGTCTTTATACAACATATTTGAGTACACCCTCTATAATAGCTTATGGTTTGTGAGAAGAAACTAGATTTACAACACTTTATGAACAAGTTGTGAATGTCAACAATCCTGATAGGAACAACATTCCAGATTTTAGATTGGCAAAGCGCACTGTGTGCAGATGTTTATGGCTATTATATTCCACACTGTCTCCTTCACACATGTACCCTCCTTATGTGTTTCAACAGTTCCAAACCGAATCAAAACAAGGGAGAGGAACCGCAATCAACGGCCAAGCAGATAAGTGAGAGTTCCACCTGTGTACTGCCATCGGCAGGCGTTCACCTCCCCTCATGCCCAGAGAAAGAGTCTGTTCTCTGTCAGAAGACACTCTGTCAGCCCCAGGCATGTCACTGAGCTCCAGCTACTAACCAGGCATGCAGAATGTTTTCTCCCCAGATAACGATGAGGGGTAGAGGGGTATGGGGGCATCAGCTGCACTGACCCTCCATCTCCCAATCAGCCTGTCATTGTCAACAGGAGGGAGCTGGAGTTATTTACCTGGATTCCTTTACTATCCCTTTCTATTTGCATTTTGAGGGGGTGTGGAGGAAGGTACTGTATGTCAAGCGAAACTGACAACTTGAGGACAGCTATGTTTAACTTTGCATTTCATTGTTGTATTTCTGACTTTTTACTTGAATGTAGATGCTGTTTTTGTTGAGGTGTTTTTTCTTTCAACATGCAAATGAAGGTCACAATTATCATTTATGCTATTATGTGTTGATACAGTGTTGTCTCACTTTACAAACAGAGACCATAGAAACAAAATGGGATTATTACTACTGTAAGTATAGTGTAATTACATTTTAGGTACATTGTTACATATCCCAGTCTGCTGTCCCCAAGTGTTTCAAGGTAGCCACCATTGTTCCTGTACCCAAGAAGGCAAAGGTAACTGAACTGAATGACTATCGCACCGTAGCACTCACTTCTGTCATCATGAATTGCTTTGAGAGACAAGTCAAGGATCATATCACCTCCACCTTACCTGTCATCCTAGACCCACTTCAATTTGCTTACCGCCCCAATAGGTACGCAGATGATGCAATCGCCATAACACTGTACACTGCCCTATCCCATCTGGGAAAGAGGAATACCTTTGTAAGAATGTTGTTAATTGACTATAGCTCAGCATTCAACACCATAGTAACCTCCAAGCTCATTATTAAGCTAGAGGCCCTGGGTCTCAACCCCGCCCTGTGCAATTGGGTCCTGGACTTCCTGACAGGCCAATCCCAGGTGGTGAAGGTAGGAAACAACATCTTTACTTCGCTGATCCTCAACACGGGGGCCTCACAAGGGTGCGTGCTCAGCCCCCTCCTGTACTCCCTGTTCACCCATGACTGCGTGGCCATGCACACCTCCAACTCAGTCATCAAGTTTGCAGATGACACAACAGTAGTAGGCTTGATTACCAACAACGACGAGACAGCCTACAGGGAGGAGGTGAGGGCACTCGGAGTGTGGTGTCAGCAAAACAACCTCTCACACAACATCAAACAAAACAAAAGAGATGATCGTGGACTCCAGGAAACAGCAGAGGGAGCACCCCCTATCCACATCGACGGGACAGGAGTGGAGAAGGTGGAAAGCTTTAAGTTCCTCGGCGTACACATCATGGACAAACTGAAATGGTCCACCCAAACAGACAGTGTGGTGAAGAAGGTGCAACAGAGCCTCTTCAACCTCAGGAGACTGAAGAAATGTGTCTTGTCACCTAAAACCCTCACAAATGTTTACAGATGCACAATTGAGAGTATCCTGTTGGGCTGCATCACCGTCTGGTATGGCAACTGCACCGGCCACTATCGCAAGGCTCTCCAGAAGGTGGTGAGGTCTGCACAACGCATCACCGGGGGCAAACTACCTGCCCTCCAGGACACCTACAGCACCCGATGTCACAGGAAGGCCAAAAAAATCATCAAGGAAAACAACCACCCGAGCCACTGCCTGTTCACCCTGCTACCATGCAGAAGGCAAGGTCAGTACAGGAGCATCAAAGCTGGGACCGAGAGACTGAAAAACAGCTTCTATCTCAAGGCCATCAGACTGTTAAACAGCCATCACTAACACAGAGAGGCAGCTGCCTACATACAGACTTGAAATCATTGGCCACTTTAATAAATGGATCACTAGTCACTTTAATAATGCCACTTTAATAATGTTTACATATCTTGCATTACTCATCTCATATGTACATGCTGTATTTTATACCATGCTGCTCTGTCATTGCTCATCCTTATATGTATATGTATATATTCTTATTCCATTCCTTTACTTAGGTTTGTTGTATTAGGTAGTTGTTGTGGAATTATTAGATGACATGTTAGATATTGCTGCACTGTTGGAACTAGAAGCACAAGAGTTTCGCTACACTCGCAATAACATCTGCTAACCATGTGTATGTAACCAATACAATTTGATTTGATTTGTCTATTGCTGATGTTGATTATGAGGGGTAGCAAAAAATATGGATGGCCTTCAGAAAACGAGAAGAGTAACACCAAAAAGTGTAATGGAATCGATTTGCAAGATACAAGCACAAAATCATCATCATCTCTGAAGAGCTAGACTGTCCTCCTTAAACATAGCTGAGTCCATGGAGGCTCCTCAGAGGAGGAAGGGGAGGACCATCCTATTCAGTGAATTTCAGAAAAGGAAAAACAGTGAAACATTAAAAAAAGCTATCCATTTTAGATAAAACTATACTAAATATATTCATGTCACCAAATAACAGATTAAAACACACTGTTTTGCAATGAATGTCTACAGTGCCCTCAACGGCACCTTTTTGGGTAGCACCATGGTGTAGCCGGAGGACAGTTATTTCCCGTCCTCCTCTGGGTCCAGTGACTTCAATACAAAATCTGGAAGGCTCATTGTTCTTACCCCCTTCCATAGACTTAAACAGTCATTATGACAACTTCTGGAGGACAGCCTCTAACCTATCAGAGCTTTTGTAGCATGAACTGACATGTTGTCCGTCCAATGAAAGGATCAGATAATGAATCTAATACTGAAAGCATAAGCAACAGCAACACGAGGTGTCATCAAAATAAAACATTTTTTTTAATTGCACACCATCCCCCCTCATAAAATTCTATAAAAAATAATGAAAACCACCACAAATAACAATAACTGTAGCAACCCTGTGCTTATAAACGTGGATATCGACTTGACCACTTCAGCATGGTTTTGTGGCACCATCGATGCCACACAGGGATATGAGCCAGAAGGTTGAGGCTTCGCTAACGACCACGGACGAGCTCACTCTCCCTGCCTGTGTCATTACACTACGATCAGAGCCGACTGCAGACAATGATAAGCTGAGGCGAAATTCGATTTTCAACATTTTGATGCTATAATTATATTTATTTAAAATATGTGCAACACATTTTCCACCAACAGGTTTCTGTGCCAATGCACAACACACAAAAGCAATAAGCAACGCATAACTGCATACCGATTACCGTCTTCGAGCGCCTCATCATGGTTTGCATTTTCAACACCACAATCAAATCAATCTCGACAAGCAAAAAATACATCCCTCCCTACTCAGTATCAAAGACTTTGCTCGACGATCTCTGAATGTCATTCAACTTTTTCGTGTTTTGTAACAGATGTCTCTTTACATTACTTGAATGGACGGAGCACAGATTGGGTGCTGGACTTATATTAGAGTGGAGTGGATGAACGTGCAGAAATAGCCTTTTGATGTAGCCTAATCAGATTAAAACATTGTGACTGGTTGTGTTTATGCCACACGTAAAATACATTTAGGCTATATTGAAGCGTTAGGTTCGAGGTTGAGGAATAGCCACTCGGATAAGAAATTAGGCAGAACGCGCTTTAAACTTTCCTGAATAACTGGGCGTGCTGGGAGTACACTGTAGGCCTATGTGGGATGACTTGTTAGAATGATGATTGGCAACAAAATCAGAAGTACAGAAGTACAAATACAGCCAGACCGTGCTGTACTGTGCCTTTCTAGACCTTATAAACTGTCAAGAGTAGAACCACAACTGATCCAAATGGAATTAAACATTCAGATAATAGGGCTTTTGCGCTATTATTCAAATGACATTTTCACTGCAGTTTACAGCCTAGAGTAGAATTGTACTCAAATGTACTCACTTGAACATTTTGTCAAGCCAGCTGAATTATTATATATTTTTTACAAAGGTTGTACACCTTGTAATAACACTAAACAACCTTTGTACAACACCTAGCAACCTCACCAAGAAATGGGAGCCTTTTGGTATTCCCACTTCTGACACCAGTGTAGCAAAAGGAAGTGAAACTGGGTCACTAGCATGAAAGGCAAACAACCAATGAATTGTACTAATATGGTTAACCCACTTTGTAGGAATTGTGACTCATGTAGCAAGGATTGTGACAGTATAGTGGTTTAGGAATGACAGTCACAGGGACCAGGTTTTGAGTCCCAGTCAGGGTACCCCTTTAAATCCACTATATTGGTGTCAGGTGTTGGAGAGCACCATTGGAAGCATGTCCCAGCCGAGTTTTAGTCACAGGACACTTGTGTTAGGCTAGCTGTGTTTCTGTCAGGTTTCTCTACTGCACGTGATGATAGCAAAACAAACATGCACCCGATTGACACAAATCGTCATGATTTTATTTTTTTCATGTTTAACCAGGTAGGCCTACTTTGCAGTCAACATTTAATAGGGAAGGTTTTTTGGGAAAAACATTGAAAATGAGTGTTTCAGTATGCATTGCGGATTTTATAGAGCTGATAGGCTAAATTCCTTACCTTTAGAAGTGTTTACTTCAGGCTGACTACTAGCATCTATGGAGTTGTAATGTCCCATAAATTGAATGTCCAAATCAACTAAAGTATATAAAAAAAGTTACACAATTAAACAACAATAACGAGGCTATATACAGGGTACCGAGTCAATGTGCGGGGGTACAGGTTAGTCGAGGTAATTCAGGTAATATGTACATGTAGGTAGGGGTAAAGTGACATAGATAATAAACAGTGAGTAGCAGCAGCATAAAAAGGGGGGGGCAATATAAATAGTCCGGGTAGGCATTTGATTAACTGTTCAGCAGTCTTATGGCTTGGGGGTAGAAGCCGTTAAGGAGCCTTTTAGACCTAGAATTGGTGCTCCGGTATCACTTGCCATGCAGTAGCAGAGACAACAGTCTATGACTAGGTGGCTGGTGTCTTTGACAATTTTTAGGGCCTCCCTCTGACACCGCCTAGTAGAGAGGTCCTGGATGGCAGGAAGCTCGGCCCCAGTGATGTACTGGGCCATACGCACTAGCCTCTGTAGGGCCTTGCGGTCGGATGCCGAACAGTTGCCATACCAGGCGGTGATGCAACCATTCAGGTTGCTCTTAATGGTTCAACTTTTTAAGGATCTGTAGATCCATGCTAAATCTCTTCAATCTCCTGAGGGGGAATAGGCGGTGTCGTGCCCTCTTTACGACTGTCTTGATAATGTTTCAGGTAAGACCCAAGTGCAGACTGTATTGAAGTAACAATGTTTATTACAGCAACAGGGGCAGGCAAATGATAGGTCAAGGCAGGCAGGGGTTGATAATCCAGAGTAGGGGCAATGGTACAGGATGACAGGCAGGCTCAGTGTCAGGGGCAGGCAAGTGGTCAGGCAGGCGGACTCTGAGTCCGGACAGGCAAGGGTCAAAACCAGGAGGACGATAAAAAGAGAGACTGGGGAAAAGTAGGAGCTGAGAAAAAAGCTGGTTGACTTGACAAAAAAGACGAACTGTAAACAGACAAACAGAGAATACATGTATAAATACACAGGGGATAATGGGGAAGATGGGTGACACCTGGAGGGGGGTGGAGACAATCACAAGGACTGCGGAGACCGGAGACCCAAAACCTCTTTTGGGGCGGCAGGTAGCCTAGTGGTTAGAGCGTTGGGCCAGTAACCAAAAGCTTGCTAGATCGAATCCATGAGCTGACAAGGTAAAACTCTGTTGTTCTGCCCCTGAACAAGGCAGTTAGCCCACTGTTCCTAGGCCGTCATTGTAAATGTGAATTTGTTCTTAACTGACTTGCCTAGTTAAATAAAGGTTAAATATTATTATTATTATTTTTTTTTTAACTCTCCTCCGGGCCATAACCCTCCCAGTTAACCAGGTGCAGGAAACCCCTGCCCTGAGGTCGAACCTTCGGGAGATGTCTCACCCTATACGCCGGTTGGCCGTCGATGAGACGGGGAAGAGAGGTTGTCCTGGAAACAGGAGACAAAGGGCTGAGAGACATGGGTTTACATCTAGACACAAGAAAAGTAGGAAGTATACGGATGATACGGGGCAACAGAGGACAAACAGCAGAGGGGCTAATGATCTTGGAGAAGGAGGGAAAGGTCTCGCAGCATGCCAGTACCACAATACAGACAACTCCGGTTGTTTAGTCTGCGTATGCGTTAGGCTGGAGACAGCCTAGCCCTGCCGAGCTGCATCGGCTCGGGAAGAGGTAAATCGGCAGTCTTCGGGGGCTCTTGGAGGAACTCGGGTAAGCTCGAATACTCTCGGAGACATAGATGCCGGGGACTTCCGAAGTCCATCAGATGCAAGGTGGGATCCTTGAGTGAGTGATTGGGACCGCAATCAGACCTCTTCTCCCTCCTACATTCCCATAGCCATCCATCGATCCGGATGGTCAAAGCGATGAGTGAGTCGAGTTCCGTCGGTTGTTCCCTGGCTGGAAGCTCGTTCTTTACTTCCTCCGATACTCCATGCAGGAACGTGTTGAGCAGCGCTTCCGGGTTCCAGGCACCCTCGCTGTTGCATGCAAAATTCCACCGCATAGTCTGCCACTCTGTGGGAGTCCTGCCGAAGCTGGAGTGACCTCCAGGCAGCCTCTCTCCTGGTCACCGAAGCCTCAAAAACTTTTCTCACCTCCGCCATGAATACCTCCAGACTGAGGCAGACGGTGAATTGTTGCTCCCACACCGCCGTGGCCCAGGCGAGTGCCCTGCCGGACATCAGCATAATGATGTACGCTATTCTCGAGCAGTCTGATGGGAACGACGAAGGCTGCAGCTCGAAAACGAGGGAGCTCTGGTAGAGAAAGGCCCAGCAGGTTCTGGAATCTCCATTGTAGCGCTCCGGGGGAGGTAAGCGTGTTCCTGGGAAATTGGGGTGACAGCGCTGCTACCAGCTGGGTTACTGAGGGGTTGGGAGGTTATCGTCATGGTAGACTGCCTAGTAGGCAACCCACGGAATTGCTCCCGCAATGCGTCCAAAGCTAGGTTCTGACGTTCGGCCATGGCCTGGAACCCCTCCATCAGACCGCGAAGCAACTCCTCGTGCCTACTAATGGTGGCTCCTTGGGAAGAGATGGAGTTGTGGAGCTGGTCAAAGTCTGCTGGGTCAGTCATGGCCAGTTCATACTATAACGTTTCAGGTAAGACCCAAGTACAGGCTGTGTTAAAGTAACAATGTTTATTACAGCAACAGGGGCAGGCAAATGGAGGGGGTGGAGACAATCACAAGGACAGGTGAAACAGATCAGGGCGTGACAGTCTTGGTGTGTTCGGACCATAATAGTTTGTTGGTGATGTGGACACCAAGGAACTTGAAGCTCTTGACCTGCTCCACTACAGCCCCATCGATGTGAATGGGGGCAAGCTCAGCCCACCTTTTCACTATTTCAGTGTTTTACTATTTTGAGAAAAGTGAAGAGGGGAATCCTTTATACAGTATATTACATTTGTATAGCCTAAACAAGATCATTAGAGAGCTTTTTGAGTTGCGTGTCTGATGTCTTGACTGTTCTTGCACGCACGACGACGCACCTGGCCTCTCCGCTGCCCATCAGCTATTCTTCTATGTTCTTGTTGAGTTATAATGAAGAATGGTGCAGATTTTAATGATTTTATGTGTGGTATGATTCCTAGTTAACCTATTGCAGATC
Organism: Salmo trutta; assembly: GCF_901001165.1. Lineage (NCBI taxonomy): Eukaryota > Metazoa > Chordata > Actinopteri > Salmoniformes > Salmonidae > Salmo > Salmo trutta. Next base: position 31,935,995 of record NC_042983.1, on the reverse strand, counting down.
TGGTCAAACGATCCACCAACCACTATTGTCACTATGGATAGAGAGCAGGATAGAGTTGACTGTATAGGAAGCATGTAGAAAAACATAATGCAAACGGAAGTACCAAAACACCTTGATATGGGAGGCACATGCAAGCAGATGAGGAAATTCTATAGTAAAACCTGAAAAATATGGAATTTAAACCAGGGAAAAAGTTAGACAACCCTACCCTTGTCATAATCTTCGTCATCTGAAGAGGAGAAATCATCGGACCAATATGCAGCGGTTATATTGCTCATCTTCTTATTATTAGAAGGGAAAAAATACTTATACAAAACAAACGACGAAAACAGTCCCGTAAGGTGCTCAGACTATTCAAGGAAACAACCACCCACAAACACAAGAGAAAACTAACCCACTTAAATATGGCCTCCAATTAGAGTTAACGACAACCAGCTGCCTCTAATTGGAGGTCGTTCCAAAACCCCAACATAGAAATAGAAAAACTAGATAAACACATAGAATAACAGAACAAAACCCCAAAACCCGAAACACACAAAACAAACACCCCCTGCCACGCCCTGACCCAACTACAATAACAAACAACCCCTTTTACTGGTCAGGATGTGACAGTACCCCCCCCAAAGGTGCAGACCCCGGATGCACCAAAACACACAAAAAAACACAAAAATAACCCCAAACTTAAAGGGAGGGAAGGGAGGGTGGCCACTGTCACCGACGGCTCCCGTGCTACACCCCCCTCCCCAATCCTCCAACTATGGAGGTGGCTCAAGCTCCGGCTTTAGTCCCCACTCTAACCTGCCCACCCCCCTTGAGGCTCATGGCTGTAGACCACTGCTGAAGGCTCTGGGCTAAGGCGCGTCGCTGAAGACCTCGAGCTGAGGCGCGTCGCTGGAGACCGTGGGCTGAGGCGCGTCGCTGGAGACCTCGGGCTGAGGAGCGTCGCTGGAGACTCAGGGCTGAGGAGCGTCGCTGGAGACTCAGGGCTGAGGAGCGTCGCTGGAGACTCAGGGCTGAGGAGCGTCGCTGGAGACTCAGGGCTGAGGAGCGTCTCTGGAGATTCAGGGCTGAGGAGCGTCTCTGCAGGCTCCGGCCTGAGGAGCGTCTCTGCAGGCTCCGGCCTGTGGGCCGTCTCTGCAGGCTCGGGCCTGTGGGCCGTCTCAGCAGGCTCGGGCCTGTGGGCCGTCTCCGCAGGCTCCGGCCTGTGGGCCGTCTCCGCAGGCTCCGGCCTGTGGGCCGTCTCCGCAGGCTCCGGACTGTGGGCCGTCTCCGCAGGCTCCGGACTGTGGGCCGTCTCCGCAGGCTCCGGCCTGTGGGCCGTCTCCGCAGGCTCCGGCCTGTGGGCCGTCTCCGCAGGCTCCGGCCTGTGGGCCGTCTCCGCAGGCTCCGGCCTGTGGGCCGTCTCTGCAGGCTCCGGCCTGTGGTCCGTCTCTGCATGCTCTGGCCTGTGGGCCGTCTCTGTCGGCTCCGGACTGTAAGACGTCGCCAGAAGCACTGGACGGGGAAATGTCGCCGGAAGCTCTAGACGGGGAACTGTGCGTATTCACTGGGCCATGAATACGCACTGGAGGTCTGGAGCGCACAGCCTGCACAACCCATCCTGGCTGGAATTTCACTATATCCCTGCACGGGCGGAGTGCTGGCACAGGGCGAACTGGGCTGTGCTGAGGCATGATGGCTGCCGTGCGTAGAGCAGGCGCAGGGTAGCCTGGGCCTAGGAGACGCACTGGTGGCCAGATGTACTGAGCAGGCATACTCCTTCCTGGCTGGATGCTCACTCTAGCACGGCACTTGCGGGGGGCTGGTATCGACCGCACCGAACTGTGCGTGCGAATGGGCGAGACCGTGCGCACTTCCGCATAGCACGGTGCTCTCCACGCCAAACGCTCCCCATAATAAGCACGGGGCTCACCCTTAGGGCTCACCCTTGGCCCAGCCAAACTACCCGTGTGTTTTTGGGGCTGCCTCCTCTCCTCCTGAAATGGAGGATATAATGCCTCATACCTCCTTCACTCTGCCTTTGCTGCCTCCAGCTCCTCCTTCGGGCGCTGGTACTCCCCAGCCTGGTGCCATGGTCCTTTACCATCTAATATCTCCTCCCATGTTCACGACTCCAAGTAGCTCCTCTGTTGCCCCTTCCTCCGCTGCTTGGTCTTTCTTTGGTGGGTGGTTCTGTCACGTGCGTTGTTGTAGGTAGACCAAAATGCAGCGGTTATATTGCTCATCTTCTTTTTATTAGAAGAGAAAAAACACTTATACAAAACAAACGACGAAAAACAGTCCCGTAAGGTGCTCAGACTATACAAGGAAACAACCACCCACAAACACAAGAGAAAACTAACCCACTTAAAAATGGCCTCCAATTAGAGGCAACGACAACCAGCTGCCTCGAATTGGAGGTTGTTCCAAAACCCCAACATAGAAATAGAAAAACTAGACAAACACATAGAAATAGAATAACATAGAATAAAACCCCCAAAAAACTAAAAACACAAAACAAACACCCCCTGCCACGCCCTGACCAAACTACAATAACAAACAACCCCTTTTACTGGTCAGGACGTGACACCCCTATTTTGGACCAGCCCTCCCAAAAATTTCAAACTGTCCCTAAACTGCTTGCTGTACACTGTACTGTCTGATTGCACACAAGGATTGGATTGTGGGTTTACTAACATGTTAGCTCTAGTAGCTATGTTGATTATGAATTTAGCTAATATGATGACAACGATGTAAGCTGTGTAGCGGTTAGCATTTATGGTATGAAGGTTTGGCTTGGAGAGGTTTTTTCACCTGGTCACAGACAGATGTTGTGTTGTGCACTGAAGTCCACAAGTGAAGGGAAATGGTGAGAGGAGGAGAGCGCATAGATGCGAGAAGGAATTAAACAATGAGCAAAGTAATGATGCTGTATTTGGCTGCTATGAAAGTGAACTGTGTGTGCGGGTGATCAGGGGTGTATTCATTCCTCCAATTCTGTTACAAAATGTTTATTAAATGAAAGCAAACAGAACAAAATGTGATAGAAACTCTCATTTTAGTTGAATGGATTGGAATATGAATGACAGTCATCCAATATGCTACAATAGAAATAAGGCCATGCTCATAACAAAATACATGTCCTCCCTAATCTTAATGGCATCGACCACCACTGACTTGAGTATAAATTGACAGGCAGCTTGTCACAGTGTTGCTAAGAGTGGTGGTAGGAGTCAGGCGCAGAGAGCAGAGGTACGGAACTTCGTGTTTATTTGAACAAAAAACCAACACGATAAACGCCAACACAAACGGCGTGGGAAAATTGCCAAGTGCCCAAAACAGGTGCACAGCATGCATATAATAATAAGTAATAAATCGCCAGCACATCCAACGACAAAAGTACAACCTGACGCTAAAATAATCCCGCACAACACTGGGCGGGCTAACCAGGCTTAAATAACCAAAGTCAAAAGACCAAATGAGGGACAGGTGCAAACAATAAGACATACCAAACGAAAAGGAAAAAGGGATCAGCGGCGGCTAGTAGGTCGGTGACGACGACCGCCGAGCGCCGCCCGAGCAGGCAGGGGAGCCACCTTCGGTGGGATTCGTGACAGTACCCCCCTCCTGACGCGCGGCTCCCGCAGCGCACCGCCACCGACCTCGAGGGCGACCCGGAGGACGAGGCGCAGGGCGATCCCCATGAAGGTGGTGGAACTCCCTCAGTAGTGGGGGGTCCAAAATGTCCCTCCTGGGTTCCCAGCACCTCTCCTCCGCGCCGTACCCCTCCCAGTCGACGAGGTACTGTAGGCCCCCCCCCCTGAAGTCTGGAGTCCAGAATGGCGCGTATCCTATACGCCGGGGACCCCCCAATGTCCAGCGGGGGGGGGAGGAACCTCCGGCACCTCACCTTCCTGCATGGGACCAGCCACCACCGGCCTGAGGAGAGACACATGAAACGAGGGGTTAATACGGTAGTAAGATGGAAGTTGTAACCGGTAACACACCTCGTTTATCCTCCTCAGGACTTTAAACGGCCCTACACACTGCGGGCCCAGCTTCCGGCAGGGCAAGCGGAGGGGCAGGTTTCTAGCCGAGAGCCAGACTCGATCCCCTGGTGCAAACACAGGGGTCTCACTGCGGTGCTGGTCAGCGCTCTTCTTTTGCCGTCCACTCGCCTTTGTGAGTGCGTCTTTGACGGCTCTCCAGGTGTCCTTCGAGCGCTGCACCCAATCCTCCACCGCAGGAGCCTCGGTCTGGCTCTGGTGCCATGGAGCCAGGACCGGCTGGTAGCCCAACACGCACTGGAACGGTGACATGTTGGTTGATGAGTGCCGTAGAGAATTTTGGGCTATTTCTGCCCATGGCACGTATCTCGCCCATTCTCTGGGCCGGTCCTGGCAATACGTCCTTAGAAACCTACCCACCTCTTGGTTCACCCTCTCCACCTGCCCATTACTCTCGGGGTGGAAACCCGAGGTCAGGCTGACCGAGACCCCCAAACGTTCCATGAACGCCCTCCAAACTCTGGACGTGAACTGGGGACCCCGATCAGAAACGATGTCCTCGGGCACCCCGTAGTGCCGGAAGACATGGGTAAACAGTGCCTCCGCAGTCTGCAGAGCCGTAGGGAGACCGGGCAACGGGATGAGACGACAGGACTTCGAGAACCGATCCACAACGACCAGGATAGTGGTGTTCCCCTGAGATACGGGAAGGTCAGTGAGGAAGTCCACTGACAAGTGTGACCACGGCCGCTGTGGAACGGGAAGGGGGTGTAATTTCCCTCTAGGCAGGTGTCGAGGAGCCTTGCTCTGAGCGCACACCGAGCAGGAGGAAACATAGAACCGCACGTCCTTACCCAAGGTGGGCCACCAGTACTTTCCCCTCAGGTTCTGCACTGTCCTCTCGATCCCAGGGTGACCCGAAGAGGGGAGATTATGGGCCCATCGAATCAATCGATCACGGAGACCAAGCGGTACGTACTGAACACCTGCCGGACACTGCGATGGTGCAGGTTCCGACCGTAACGCCCGCTCGATCTCCGCGTCCAGCTCCCATACCACCGGAGCTACCAAACACGACGCCGGAAGAATGGGAGCCGGATCGATGGCCCTCTCCTCGGTGTCATATAGGCGGGACAGTGCGTCGGCCTTCGTGTTCTGTGAACCTGGCCGATAAGAGATCGTGAACCGGAAACGGGTAAAGAACATGGCCCACCTGGCCTGACGCGGATTCAGTCTCCTAGCTGCCCGGATGTACTCGAGATTACGGTGGTCAGTCCAGATGAGGAAAGGGTGCTTAGCCCCCTCAAGCCAATGTCTCCACACCTTCAGAGCCTTGACCACAGCTAACAACTCCCTGTCCCCCACGTCATAGTTCTGCTCCGCCGGCCCTAGCTTCCTAGAAAAGAAAGCGCACGGGTGGAGTTTGGGTGGCGTGCCCGAGCGCTGTGATAGCACGGCCCCCACCCCAGTCTCGGACGCGTCCACCTCCACTATGAAAGCCAAAGAGGGATCCGGATGAGCCAGCACTGGAGCGACGGTAAACAGCTCCTTCAGGTGACTGAACGCTCTGTTCGCCTCTGCTGACCAGCGCAAGCGCGCCGGACCCCCCTTCAGCAGTGAGGTAATGGGAGCCGCAACTTGACCAAAGCCCCGGATAAACCTCCGGTAGTAATTGGCAAACCCTAAAAACCGCTGCACCTCCTTTACCGTGGTCGGAATCGGCCAATTACGCACGGCTTTAACGCGGTCATCCTCCATCACCACCCCCGAGGTGGAAATGCGATACCCCAGGAAGGAAACGGCTCGTTTGAAAAACACATTTCTCAGCCTTGACGTACAGGTCATTCTCCAGCAGTCGCCCAAGCACCTTGCGCACCAGGGAGACATGCGCGGCGCGGGTGGCGGAATAAATCAGGATGTCGTCAATATACACCACCACCCCCTGCCCGTGCAGGTCCCTGAGAATCTTGTCAACAAAGGATTGAAAGACGGCTGGAGCATTCTTTAACCCGTACGGCATGACGAGGTACTCATAGCGATGTGGTACTGAATGCGGTTTTCCACTCGTCTCCTCCCCGGATACGCACCAGATTGTAAGCGCTCCTGAGGTCCAGTTTCGTGAAAAAACGCGCGTCGTGAAATGATTCCACCGCCGTAGCGATGAGAGGTAGTGGGTAACTGAACCCTACTGTGATGGAATTTAGACCTCTATAATCAATGCACGGGCGCAAACCTCCATCCTTTTTCTTCACGAAAAAGAAACTCGAGGAGACGGGTGACATGGAGGGCCATATATACCCCTGTCTCAGAGATTCCGTGACATATGTCTCCATAGCCAACGTCTCCTCCTGTGACAATGGGTACACATGACTCCTGGGAAGTGCAGCGTTTACCTGGAGATTTATCACGCAATCCCCTCGTCGATGAGGTGGTAATCGGGTCACCCTCTTTTTACAGAAGGCGATAGCCAAATCGGCATATTCTGAGGGAATGCGCACTGTGGAAACCTGGTCTGGACTCTCCACCGTCGTCGCACCGATGGAAACTCCCTTACACCTGCCTGAGCACTCCTCTGACCACCCTCTGAGAACCCCCTGTCTCCACGAAATATTGGGATTGTGATTGGCCAGCCAGGGAATCCCCAGCACCACTGGAAACGCAGGAGAATCAATGAGGAAGAGACTAATCCGTTCCCCATGATCCCCCTGCGTTACCATGTCCAGTGGCACCGTGGCCTCCCTGACCAGTCCTGACCCTAATAATCGGCTATCTAAGGATTGCACGGGGAAAGGTTGGTCCAAAGACACCAGGGGAATCCCTAGCCTTAATGCGAGCCCACGATCCATAAAGTTTCCAGCTGCGCCTGAATCGACTAGCGCCTTATGCTGGAAAGAGGGAGAAAACAAGGGGAAAGTTACTAAAATGAACATGTGACCAACAGGGGGCTCTGGGTGAGGTTGGTGCTTACTCACCTGAGATGGACGAGGAGTGCTCCGCCTGCCATCCCGATTCCCAGAGGACCTCCCCCAGCACCGGTCGGTAGCGTGTCCTCTCCGACCACACTGGGGACAAGGGGAGCCTCCTCCTCCGGTTCCCCTGGACGCGGCCCCCCCTAGCTCCATAGGTATGGGAGCTGGAGGACCTGGAGGTGGAACCAACAGGGCCCCGTCTGGACGCCCGCGCGCAGCCAGCAGATTGTCGAGACGAATGGACATGTCGATCAGTTCATCTAGTGACAGGGTAGTGTCCCGACAGGCTAGCTCACGGCGGACGTCCTCCCGGAGGCTACACCTATAGTGGTCCATCAGGGCCCTGTCGTTCCACCCCGCTCCAGCAGCCAAGGTCCGGAACTCCAGAGCAAAGTCCTGTGCGCTCCTCGTCTCCTGACGCAGGTGGAACAGCCGTTCACCCGCCGCCCGGCCTTCTGCTGGGTGGTCGAACACGGCCCGGAAACGGCGGGTGAACTCGGGGTAATGATCCCTTGCCGAGTCTGGGCCATACCACACTGCGTTGGCCCACTCCAGGGCACGTCCCGTTAAGCAGGAGACGAGGACGCTTACGCTCTCCTCTCCCGAGGGAGCTGGATGAACGGTAGCCAGGTACAAATCCAACTGTAGCAGGAACCCCTGGCACCCAGCCGCCGCTCCATCGTACTCCCTGGGGAGAGCCAGGCGTAGGGCTCCGGGTCCAGACGTCGGTGGAGGGGTAGATGGTGGAGGGGGATTTGGTGCTGGGGATGCGGTAGGGAGGCCACTCCTCTGCCATCGGTCCATCCTTTCCATCATCTGCTCCATCGCTGAGCCGATTCGGTGGAGGATGGTGGTATGGTGAAGGACCCGTTCCTCCATCGATGGGAGAGGAGGGGAGGCTGCTCCTGCTGACTCCATAGCTGGTGCGGGATTCTGTCACAGTGTTGCTAGGAGTGGTGGTAGGAGTCAGGCGCAGAGAGCAGAGGTACGGAACTTCGTGTTTATTTGAACAAAAAACCAACACGATAAACGCCAACACAAACGGTGTGGGAAAATTGCCAAGTGCCCAAAACAGGTGCCCAGCATGCATATAATAATAAGTAATAAATCGCCAGCACATCCAACGACAAAAGTACAACCTGACGCTAAAATAATCCCGCACAACACTGGGCGGGCTAACCAGGCTTAAATAACCAAAATCAAAAGACCAAATGAGGGACAGGTGCAAACAATAAGACATACCAAACGAAAAGGAAAAAGGGATCAGCGGCGGCTAGTAGGTCGGGGACGACGACCGCCGAGCGCCGCCCGAGCAGGCAGGGGAGCCACCTTCGGTGGCATTCGTGACACAGCTAAACACCTTCTCACCATCAAGACTGGAAGCAGAAAATCAGCAATCTTCTGTTGGCAAAAACAACCAACCCAATGTAACATTAATACAAAGCTAGCATGGTCTGACATTAGGAAACAGCAGGTAAAATATGTGTAGCTAACATGTCAAGCAAAAGAGCCAAGCTAAGCTATCACTTTTGATCATGTCATGAATCTCAACAAAATAACCATGTAATTGCATCAAACTTCACCAAAATAACCATCCACAACATCAGGTAAATAGTTCAAGAATGTGTTAACTAGCAACAATGCTATAAAAGGCATATAACGTGCAGATTGATGGAGATTACAAAGGTACTGTATGCAGGTCAAGGTCACGAAGGGATGAATACTGCTTACAGAACATTGCAAGGAGAGGGGGAGACAAACACACCTGTATGAAATGTATTCAGAACAAGAGTGTTATGGTAGATTAACCAAGTTGAGAATGTATCACTACATAATATGACCTGTGTTCTGATCACTAGCCAGTTTAAATTGGATGTACTCCAGTAGAAAATGTTTGAGAGAATTAAACTGTTTTATTGATGTGCTGAATCACATCGAACTTTGGAATTTATTACATTAAAAAACGTGTGCAACTCCAAGTGAAGTATTCTACTGCATATTAAACATGTCTGATCTTAGTGTATTTTTGTCACATTTGATGCTCTCAAAAGACATGCATCAGCAACCTGAAAGCTTTCACCTCATGTCTGAAGATATGGAAGTCCATTAGATGAGATGGTAACAGATATTATGTTGACAGATCTACCAAGACTGTAGCATATAGCCAGATCTGTAATTGAAGGATGTGAGGCTTGCTCTCTAACCCTACCGATATTGAATTTCTCAGTCAATATATGAAATGATATGAAACCATATCACCTCACAGACTTATATCTTCTGTAAACATCGGCCAGACTGTCTGTCAGTTGCTTCCGACTAAATCTACAGATGTAGCATCTTAATTTGATCACTCTTTTGTTGCTGATAATTTTCCTTCACTGCAGAAAATGCAAATGAGTTTTGTGATTTACATAAATTGCCTGAACACCCACACTAACATAGGGTTATATTAACAGTATTGCACTTTCCATGTAGCCTACTTTTGGCTAGCTAATAGCCTAACCACCAATCAGGCAACATTGTGGACTAAATGTTAAAATCAGGATTATTATGCTGTGACAATATAGGTCAAATTAAAATCCTACATCTTTAATGTCTTCTAAGAATATAAAGTTGTACCCAAAGAAACATCAGGGGGTTGAGGGGTTATATGCCAGTAAATGCATCCAGCTTTTCCCCCCAGTGATCCAATTCCTCAGATGGTAAATTATGAACAAAAAGGCCTGACTCACTGCTACGGCTAATTGACTGAAGTTGATGTTTCAGAACAATCAGGAGGAGCAAACAATGCTTCCGAGTAGATCAAGAAGAAATGGTTCCCTGTATTCCCACCCTCTCGCTTGTTTACCGGAAGATCTTTCTCATCTGGAATGGGGCCAGGCCACTTGGTAGAGGAAAAATGTGAGCGGGGGGGGGGGGGGGGAGCAAAGGTGCTTTGACAAATGAGTTACAGTTTGAGAGAGTAACATGTGAAGACACCCCACAAACGGTCTGTCACTGGGCAGTTGTGCATTGTTTTTTTCCATAGCAGTTGCACCAGGGTTGAATGCATCCTGCCTTTCAGTTTCACAGTGTATAGAAGATTACGCAGACAAAATTACTGATATGATTCCTGTGAGCTCAGCCGGGAGTTTGGCTTGAAGGATGGGATGTGAAAATGGATCTACTGTATCCCACTATGCTTCCTTCTGCTGAGGTGGGGAGGGAGGGGAGCAGGGGGTTCACTGGAGTGACTGAGCAATACTGTCCTCTACAGGCTGTTAAGGGTAAATGAACTGCAGAAAATGTGAGAGGTGACTTGTTCTGATTAATCGTTTACACCCTCAAGAAACATGCATGTTTACTTGTTTTTCAGTTTGACAGGTGACACAAATACAAGTAAAATACAGCAACATTGATGTAGTAAGGTGAGATATATCCTTTAATTACTACCATCCTAAGGTAGTGTAACATGTTTTTGTGTACACACACAGCATTTGCCCTGGAGTCTTGGAGCCTGTGTGTGTGTGTGTGTGTGTGATTATAATGTGCCTGATGAGAGGCAAATTGAACGTGCCATTGTTAGCTCCTGGGAAGCAGGAGTGATGTGACTGCTTGACAGTTCCCATTAGTGGATTTGACACCAACACAGGCACAGATGCTCCCGGTCAGTCATGGGCCTGGCTGCTTCTCGCCGCAACGGCCTGCTGACAGGTGGGTTTGTGGCACTCTGTCTCATGGTTGACAGGGTGGCAATGCAGGACTTTTTTCATGTGGAATGCCAAGGACATCGGGTGATTCATACATATAAACCCCCCAAACACTCATACTAATTATGTATTTATACACATGTTCGTGAAGAATTGATCACACAGCATCACACACACACACACACACAACCACCCACCCCCACACAGCATCTCACACACACACACAATCACACACACACAACCACCCACCCCCACACAGCATCTCACACACACACACAATCACACACACACAACCACCCACTCCCACACAGCATCTCACACACACACACAATCACACACACACAACCACCCACCCCCACACAGAATCTCACACACACACAACCACCCACCCCCACACAGCATCTCACACACACACACAATCACACACACACACACACACACGCACGCACACACACACACACACACACACACACACACACACACACACATGCAGGGTAAAGTGTACTGCGGGTTTAAAGTGACAAGCACAAAGGCCCCTATCATGCACACACATTTATACTGACTCTACACACACACACACACACACACACACACACACACACACACACACACACACACACACACACACAAAAACAATCATAATTTACGCTGATGCTACTCTGTTCACCTTACCCCTATCAGTCCAGTGTCCCTGCACATTGTAAATAGGGTATTGGAAGTGACCCTGTTAATAGCTTCTTACTTTCTCGTGTTCTTCTTATTTTTTGTATTTTTTTTGTTCTACCTACCTTGTTATTTTTAGTGCTACATCGATATTAATTACTGCATTGTTGGGTTTGGAGCTTGCAAGAAAAGCATTTCACTGTAGGGTTGGGTAGGTTATTTTCTAAATGTAATCTGTTACAGTTACTAGTTACCTGTCCAAAATTGTAATGAGTAACGTAACTTTTGGATTACCCAAACACAATAACGTAATCTGATTACATTCAGTTACTTTGAGTCATTAGAAGAAAACAGAAATGTATGTTACCAATTGAACCACATATATTGCAAGATAAATCAATGTTAAAGTTTACATGGCTGGCCATATAGGGATGTTACATTTTACTTTATGGGTTGGTTATGTAGATTTCTTCTAACCCATCGCTTTCTACCACATATGATAATATGATTAAATGACCGTAAATTCCGGACTATAAGCTGCAACTTTTTTCTCACGCTTTGAACCTCGCGGCTTAAACAATGACGCGGCTAATATATGGATTTTTCCCGCTTTCAATTTTTTTTTCTTCCAAAAAAAACAGATTCTGTGACGTGCTCAGTTTTTTGCCGGCATGAAGCTTTCATTAGACCAATGAAATTGCCGAACGGGTTAAGGTCAAACAACTTTTTTGTTTACTGTTTAGATTAAATCGAGCGCTCTCAAACGTATTACGGTAGTCATTTTGTCACCCTCATCATGGCAAAGACACGGAGAAATGCATATGATGCAGCTTTCAAGTTGAAGGCGATTGATCTGGCTGTTGGAAAAGGAAATAGAGCTTCTGCACGGGAGTTTGGTCTTATTAATGAGTCGATGATAAGACGTTGGAAACAGCAGCGTGAGGAATTGACTCAGTGCAAAAAGACAACTAAAGCTTACTGCTAATTTTATATTTTTTGTTACAAGCCGTGTTTCGTTAATTAAAGCCTATTTATCTTTGTTACAAGCCGTTTTTCGTTAAAGCCTATTTATTTTTGTTACAAGCCGTGTTTCGTTAAAGCCTGTGTAAAGTTCATTTGTTTCAATGTACCGGTAGGCACCTGCAGCTTATAGACATGTGCGGCTTATTTATGTTCAAAGTTTGTTGTCATGGAGGACTGATTGGGCTCATTGATTCAAGTTGAAAAATAAATGCTGCAGTCATGGAATGGCATGCTTTGAGCACTACTGAAAAGTGCTATTTACATGTGAAAAATGAATGCCATATGCTGCATTTGCTACAGGCCTATTGTTTAGCTTTTTGTTGGTGACACTTTCATATCTTGATAATATGCAGCTGTTTAAAGAGCAAATCCACAGGTGAAACAGTAACAAAAGGGCCTCCCCGCCTCTGTTTTGGTAAAAAGCTGAGGGATGGGCCTGGAGAAATGTAACCACTCTGATTACAGTTTTTTACAATCACTTTGGCACTAATTTCAGAACCTTGTGGTCATTTTTCAAAACTCTAGACACAAAACTCAAAACGGTCATCACTTGTAACACAGGCTGTCCAATGTTCAAAACATTGCACTGTGCATTCATATCTTTAAAGAAACCTTGCACTTGCAGAATCATTGGTTCAAATAACTAATTTATCATGAAATACCATAGGAACATTAATTTAGATCGCTCACACACAAGATACCGATAGTTTCACTGTGTAGTTGTTTGTTCAATCATTAAATATTGTAGTACAAAATATGTGATACATGTTTCATTATGCTACTACATGTAAATACATCACTGTAAAAGGACTAGTAGAGAGAATACTACAGACACAGTGGAACCATTGAACAAAACATGACATTTATTGATGAAATACAATAAAATCACAACATAGGTTTCTTTGAATCAAAGAAAAAATAATTAGCTACAAAAAAAGAAAAAACAGTTTAAGGTCAACTGCAGTGTTCCTCACCTGGCTTACTGTAAAAAGCAAAATAAAAGATTGATTACTGTACTTCTATATTTCCATCAACCCTGTCTTTTGGATTTGGCCACAGGTTCACATCCAAATCACAATGGATGTTTTCATTAGCCAAACATCTTGGGAAGGATCTTCGGGCATGGCGAATCCTGGCCTGACACTGGTCTGCCGTGATGTCATTGCATGTGTCATCCATGGCCTGGAGAAGGGTGGCTTGTTCGTGAGGGCGCCTATCATATACCTTCCACCTCCATGTGGAGAAAAATTCCTCAATCAGGTTAAGGAAAGGAGAGTATGGGGGTAAATAGAGGGTGGTAAGTTGTGGATGGGCCTGAAACCATGCTTGCACCATTTGAGCATGGTGGAACCTGACATTATCCCACACAATGACATAGATCATGCCATCAGCTCTACAGACCTGATTTAGCTCATCAAGGAAGGTTACATTCGAACAGCGAATCATGTGGCTGCCTGCAACTCAATATATAGAGTATATAGAGTAGAGCGCTTTAGATGTTGTTCGACCAAACATTAGAACGGACAAGATGCGTAATCTAAGCAAGTTTGACCGTGGTATGATTGTTGATGCCACACATGGTGATTCCAGCATCTCAGAAACAGCTGCCTTCCTGGGATTTTTATGCACTACAGTCTCTGGAGTTTACAGAGAACGGTGCGATAAACAAAACACATTCAGTGAGCGGCAGTTCTGTGGGCAAAAACACCTTGTTAATGAGGTCAGAGGAGAATGTCCAGACTCATTCAAGCTAACAGAAAGGCCACAAATGCTCAAATAACAGCTGTTTAAAACAGTGGTGTGCAGAAGGGCATCTCTTAACGTACAACACCGTCAATAATTCAGGCTGTTGTGGAGGCAAAAGGGGGTCCTACCCAGTACTAGATAGGTGTACCTAATAAAGTGTGTACAGTAATGTCAAATCTGAAAACATGGTCTGGAAAAGCGGTACATGGGACCATAGAAACAGTGTCTGATCAAGAATGATGATGAAATATTACATCCATAGATAATGTAGTCCAATTGGTTCATATTCCACGATAATTGGTGTCAATGGATCTCGTTATCCTGAAACTTTCATGATCTAAACATGGAATATTGTTTGTCAGTTTCCATAAAACTATGCATTAAGAGTAATGCAACAGTTACTCATAATTTTGAGCAGTTGTATCAATTGATAGTTAGATCATTGTAATGAAATGAATAGACAGTCATCTCAGATGTAATGTGTGAATAGCATTTTGAAATGGTAATACTTTGATGTTAAGTTGTGTCATTTTGAACAGGTGATTTTAGTTCAATGAACAAATGATCTTAGCTTTATGTGTATTGTATCCAAGCAATTTGGGAAAAGTGTTAGTTTTGAAAAATTTGCATTTTGATCATTGGTTGTGAATTTTGTGTCTAGAGTTTTGAAAAATGACATCAAGGTTCCGAAATTAGTGCCAAGTGATTTGTAAAAAACTGTAATAGACAGACCATCCATGACATCAAAATACTTTTTTTAACCATGTTATGAGTGTTTGTTTACATTTACAATGTTTACTAATATTGGAGAAAAACAAGTTTATATTTTAGGTTCTCATGGAGTGTGACAGTTGAACTAAGCTCATGAGGCATTTATAAGTTATATTCTTCAAGAATCATATATATACGCTGAAAAAGCAAATACATCCATAGGCCTAACGCACACATGCTCAATGAATTAGTGAATTAGATTGAGCAATAAAAGCCCAACTTTTATTCCATAGGCTGGGATCCACACTATGCAGCTGTTGCAAGAGTGCCTTTTTCACTGGGTGTCCACTGGTTTCAAAAACAATGATTGATAGGCAGCTTAAACTTCCCTGAATTCAACCATTATTAGGTTCAAATACACATTTAGATTTGTGAACAGCCATCCACAACAACCACAATCCATAAGGCGCAAATAGCTAAATGAGAGAGCAGCAGTGTGATTCACATAAATGCGCTATGTAGATATCAATAATAAGTGATATCCGTATTGCCGTAGACTACACCACTGCTGTCATCCTTACATCTAATCAAATCACTACCCAGAGTATTTGCATTGCTCACCCCCTCACCCCCTCTTTTACGCCGCTGCTACTCTCTGTTATTATCTATGCATAGTCACTTTAATAACTCTACCTACATGTACATATTACCTCAATTACCTCGACTAACCGGTGCCCCCGCATATTGACTCTGTACCGGTACCCCCCGTATATAGTCTCGCTATTGTTATTTTACTGCTGCTCTTTCAATACTTGTTCCTTTTATTTCTTATTCGTATTTTTTTAACTGCATTGTTGGTTAGGGGCTTGTAAGTAAGCATTTCACTGTAAGGTCTACACCTGTTGTATTCGGCACATGTGACTAATACAATTTTATTTTATTTTGATTTATTCAAATTGGATAATTTTTAGATGCCGACGGGAGTCGGCATTGGAAGACATAGCTTGGATTGTGGCCTACAAAAGCCTATTCCTGCTCTTTTCCCACGATCCATCAAATGTGTCATCATAGTGGTCTCTGACTTGTGGTCAGACTTGCTCACGTTGAACAAATTTAAACTTGCGCCTTTTTTCAATGCTGATTTGAATGTCATTATGAAAACAGAGAAGTGTCAAAGATTTTTTCACAAACATCCTTTCTGAATTTGAAAGTAATCCTTTAAGTAATCATCTAGTTTTTCCAAAGTGTCTGTAATCTGATTACAATATTTTTGCTGGTAACATAACCAATTATAGATACTGTTTTTTTGTAATCCCTTACATGTAACGGATTACACGTGACATTAAAACTTAATTCGAATTTTTTTCAAGAAAATACAGGAAAATAGCTGAAAGGGAAGGTGAACCAAATGTAAGAAGAACATGTAGGAAGAACTGTAAATGCAAAGGTTAATTTTCTCTTTTTGCAAGTGTTGAAATAGCAACATTATTTGCTATAGGAGTAGATTCATACATAATTTGTCATATCGTAACATTAATGACAAGTTTCCCAAAAATAGGGATCTTACTGTAATATCATTGGCATAAAGATATTAAACTTGAATTAAAACTCATTGCTAAGAACCCGTAAATAAGATGCTGATATTTGAGAAACAGCAACATCAAGGGGAGGCAGGAGGACATATCAAACCCCACATATCCTACAAATATGGACCTCATAAAAGAGCTTGCCTTTCAGGACCCATGGGTGCTGATACAGGAAAATTAGAAATTTGTCAAATTTGTCATGTTTACCACAGGTCTCTCTCTGAAATAAGTTCGCATTCAATTCTCCATCCAATTTCACTTTAACTATTTTAATCTTGGACCCAATCATCACCATTCATTCTTAATTCGAAAGAGCATTGATGGTTAAGGCTGAAAAAAAAACATGTCATTGCGTTGTTCTGCCCTTAGTGCACATCTTTGAGCAATAGTGATTTTGCATGCAAAACAAATCCAGGGTAAGAAGGCCTTAGTCGTGAAGTCTCAGACTCTGTCAGGCCAATGGGTTAGCTATCCCAAGGGGACTGGGTCAGCAGCATGCCCATGCAATTTTCCCTCCATCCACTTTAAAGATTAATGTCAGCCATATTACTAGGTGCATGTTACGAACTCCAGTGGTGTGCCTGGATGTGTGTGTGTGTGTGTGTGTGTGTGTGTGTGTGTGTGTGTGTGTGTGTGTGTGTGTGTGTGTGTGTGTGTGTGTGTGTGTGTGTGTGTGTGTGTGTGTGTGTGTGTGTGTGAGTGTTGTGTGGTAAGTTGAGCCAAAGGGTTAGTTCAGCCACCTCTTGTTTCTAGGAAACCAGACACAAAATGAATCATGTGACCAAATATTAAAGAAGAGGTCATAATGTCATGGAGTCTGTAAAGGAAGAAACCACATGGGAAAAGTGGTCAGCAAGTTACATCCAAAAAACAGATTTTCACCAAGTCAAATGAATGTATTGCGTTAGAGGTTTCATGATGCTTGTGTGTAAACCAAAGTAGCTAGTTTTATTGTTTTGTACATCAGTTGGGGTCTCTACGTGTCACGCCCTGACCATAGAGAGCCTTTTATTCTCTATGTTGGTTAGGTCAGGGTGTGACTAGGGTGGGTTATCTAGGTTGTTGTATGTCTATGTTGACCTGGTATGGTTCCCAATCAGAGGCAGCTGTTTATTGTTGTCTCTGATTGGGGATCATATTTAGGCAGCCATTTCCCCACTGGTTTTTGTGGGATCTTATTTTGAGTTAGTGCATGCTGCACCTCTTAAGTTACGGTTCGTTGTTAATTTCCTTTTTGTTTTGTAAGTTTCACAAAAATAAAGATGTGGAACTCAGAGCGCGATGCGCCTTGGTCTATCTCTCCACACAATCGTGACAATACGCTCCTCAACTTAGCATGAAAGTGTATCCATGTAGCTGTGTGGGTTAATACAGTCAAAATGTTTGCCTTGGGTTAAGTTGAGCCAATGGCCACAATACCCCATATAAATGAAGATTACATTTTTGTCCATTTTATGCATAATATGCTTAGTATTTTTGCAATGTGTAATGCATTTGAACTCAAGATAGTGCATTTTTATTGTTAGAGAACAGACATCATCATGCCCCGTGTATATCAACGTAAAACAAGCAGGACTCTAGCCCCCCATGAGGTTCTTGATAGAACAGCAAATTAAGTGAGAGAAGGGAAAAGTCCATTCGAGCAGCAGCAAGTGATGAAAAATAGACTAAATGACACTGAAGAGGTACATTGGCTAAGAATGAAACAACCATGTACCTGTATGAAAGAGAGACTAGGATACAATAGCAGAGGCACACAAGGCCTTATCTGATGACATGGAGTCTGTGCATTCTAAACATATCAAGAATCTCGCGGACCAGTTTTGACCAAATTTACTTAGTAGTCTCAAACGCAGAGAACTTGCCTACAAATTGGCACATCAAAACAACATTCCTGTCTCAGACAACTGGTCAAGAAATGGAAGGGTAAGTGATATTGAACAGAGAGATCTATATCAGAATGTAGAAATACATTTAAGATATACTATAATACACCATACCCCCATTCCATGAATTAAACTTTGACCTCCCAATTTACCCTGTTCCTATGCACAACTTACCCCATACCTGGGGTAAGTTGGCCAACAGACCATTTTATGGGGATAAGCTATGTTTTCCAAACTGTTATGTTTACATGAATTCTGATTACTTCCAGGGGTACACTACATCCTGAAATACCATTGTATATATACTATATTGTGTATGTGGACACCAATGCTGGCTCTAAGCTGTAGCCCAGAGACTGCTGCGCAGCTCCCCTGGGACTGCCATACAGAAATATCAGCCCACAGAGAGAAGCACAAGATTGAACTTCACTCAACTTTC
Organism: Salmo trutta; assembly: GCF_901001165.1. Taxonomy (NCBI): domain Eukaryota; kingdom Metazoa; phylum Chordata; class Actinopteri; order Salmoniformes; family Salmonidae; genus Salmo; species Salmo trutta. The sequence continues at coordinate 31,917,297 of NC_042983.1, read as the reverse complement.
TAGAGTAGTGGTCACCAATCTCTCATTTCTGCAACAAAAAAAAGATTGTGCTGTTGGCGGTAGGTGGACCCGATTCAGCTGTCCTGCGCACCGCGTAGGCGAACATTTGCCATTTTGAACCATTTCATGTGTCTGAAGGTACAAACTCTGCCTTCCCGGCAGGCCCAGAGAGCAAATCAAGCGCACTATAGGCCTACTGCTGGCCAATCGTATGGCTCAGTATATTCAACACTTTTATAAGCCACTCAGCACCACAACAAGCACTGCAGCAGTAATGAATGAGTAGGAAAGCGTATCTATAGGCTTGCGTTGTTGTTATTAGCAGCTTGGGTCTTTTTTAATATTTCACTTTCTCGAGTTTCACCATCAACTGGAGACTGTGTACCTTTTTGGTCAGTGTCAGTGGAGAAAAGAGAGAGCGAAGGGATGTTGAGAGGCTGATCCTCAGTCTGCTGCTCTTTCCCTCCGCTGAGACTGACCATCAGATGCAGGCACCATCAGCCCAGTAAAATAAAAATAAAAAGTTAATTATTTAAATGTATGCTCACTCAGCTGTGCCTCACAAGTAATACAACAATGGATCTATTACCAGTGTGATCATATAGCCTACCTCAAATTTTGAAATAAATTTTTAAAAATGGCGCAAACTACAATGCATTGATTGGCAAGGCAATTCAAGCAAAGCAAATATGAGCTGTTAATGTATTGGGCCATTAGCTTACTGCACAAACCTCATTGCTACAGTACTGTTTTTAATTGGTTAATTTTGCATAGGCCTACATTTTTTAAGTAATACAAAAAAACAATCTGGGTTGTAGATCTCTGCTTGCATTTTGACTCAGAAAAGGTTGGTGACCACTGTTCAAGAGTTTTCCATGTTAACACTATCAACATGTCCCTTTACTGTGGCAATTATGATCGAATCAACGCAATATTAGCCACTTTCTATGCAACATACCGATGCAAAATGAACTATGCAAGAGATCTCTGATGTAGGCAAAATGCATCGGAGTAGGATTCTATTGTATTGATACCACTACTCAGCCCCTACTCTACACAGACTGGTGAGGCATAAACAATCAGAGCTTCAGTAGGCCTAAATGCAAATAGACCATTGCCATATATGGATCTGTACCATTTATTTTGAACTCAAATGTGTTTACAGCTTTAGCAGTCGTGAGTTGATGTGCTTGTTTTGAGATCAACTCGAGAGCTACTGCACATGTACTGTAGCCATGTGCGCACATTGTTCATATCCCTTGCTAGTTAGTGAGTTATTAGCCCAGTTATATATCATTTGTAGTCAGCAATAGGAGAGTGATTGCTTCCTAAAAGAGCACAAAACGTGTAAATACCTTTGAAAATAGTTATTTTTGGGGGTCTTAAAGGGGCAGTGTTGTAATTTGAGACAGGCTTCAATAAGCTAAGTAGCCAATAAGCAGAGGGTAGCATAGTTCTCTGTAATGATGGTATGAGAATAATAATGCATTTTATTTTGTAAAGTGGTATCTTTCATCAAACAACACAACAGCATTTTCAGTCACCTCCGTGTCTGAAGGACAAGTGGATAAACAGGTTAATGTCAAGCCCTGCATGATTTTTTCCAAAGTCTCATGGAATGTAGACCTACATTGAACACCACACATTGGCTGCTACTGTATACTGTATGCTGAATGATATAACCGCTACTTCCATGTTAAAATGTTTTGAGATGCATTTTCTCCATTGTTTTTGATGGTAAGCCACTCTGGTAGGTCTACATTTTGATCAAATCGCCACAATAGCCGACATGGCCACTGTGAAATCTGTAACTTAAAGCGGGTACAGCCTCATAATTCACAGTAAAAGCGCGCTGGAAGTTGCACAGAATTTTTGCTATGTTTAAGTTTGCACTCAGCAAACCTGAAATGGTACTCTATGCCGGAAAAAAATTCAGTGAAAATTGATGCACACCCCTTCAAATGAGTAGATTCGGCTATTTCAGCCACAACGTTGCTGACAGCTAGGAGATCGAACACACAGCCATGTAATCTCTATAGACAAAAATTGGCAGTAGAATGGCCTTAGTGAAGGGCTCAGTGACTTTCAACTTGGCACAGTCATAGAATGCCACCATTCCAACAAGTCAGTTGGTAAAATGTGTGCCCTGCTAGAGCTGCCCCAGTCAACTGTAAGTGGATTCATTGTGAAGTGGAAATCTCTAGGAGCAACAACGGCTCAGCCGCAAAGTGTAGGCCACACAAGCTCACAGAACCAAGTGCTGAAGCGTGTAGTGCTTAAAAATCATCTGTCTTCGGTTGCAACACTCACTACATAGATCCAAACTGCCTCCGGAAGCAATGTCAGCAAAATAACTGTTGGTCGGGAGCTTCATGAAATCGGTTTCTATGGCCGAGCACACAAGCCTAATATCACCATGCGCAATGCCAAGCGTCGGCTGGAGTGGTGGAAAGCTGGTTGCCATTGGACTCTGGGAAGTGGAAACATGTTCTCTGGAGTGATGAATCATGATTCACCATCTGGCAGTCCGACGGACAAATCTGGGTTTGGCGGATGACAGGATAACGCTACCTGCCCGAATGCATAGTGCCAAGTGTAAAGTTTGGTGGAGGAGGAATAATCATCTGGGGCTGTTTTTCATGGTTTGGGCTAGGCCCAAAGGATAGTGAAAGGACATCTTAATGCTACAGTATACAATAATATTCTAGACGTTTATGTGCTTCCAACGTTGTAGCAACAGTTTGGGGAAGGCCCTTTCCTGTTTCAGCATGACAATGCACCCGTGCACAAAGTGAAGTCTATACAGAATCGGTTTGTCGAGATCGGTGTGGAAGAACTTGATTGGCCTGCACAGAGCCCTGACCTCAACCCCATCGAACACCTTTAGGATTGGACCACCGACTGCCAGCAAGGCCTATTCACCCAAAATCAATGCCTGACCTCACTAATGGTCTTGTGGCTGAATGGAAGCAAGTCCCCTCAGCAATGTTCCAACAACAACAGTAATGCCTTCCCAGAAGAGTGGAGGCTGTTACATCAGCAAAAGGTGGACCAACTCCATATTAATGCCCATGATTTTGGAATGAGATGTTCGAAGAGCAGGTGTCCACATGCTTTTGGTCATGTAGTGTATATGTAGATCTCTTTGTTAGGAAGAATACTCTATTTCCCTTGACGTAGTGATTCTGAATGTAAAAAAATGTCTCAACTAACCCCACTCTCCTCTACATGTCTGTGCATTTAGAGGATGGGATCAGTGAAAGTGAGGGACAACACTCTAGTCAAGACCTTGAATGAAGAGAGTTGAAAATAGGCTGAAAGAAACAAATGGTCTAACTGACGAACAGGCAGATAGTAAAACATAGAAAGAAGGAGCAATAGAGAGAGTGAGAGAGGACATACAGAATTGGGCATGATTTACCCTCCTCTCATCACTCCATCCCCTCTAGCAGTCTATAGAGCAGACAGATAAAGCTGTCAGTCTGAGCCCTGTCCGACGGGGAGAGGAGAGGGAGGAAGAGGAGGTGGGGTGAGTGCCACCTGATAAAGTGCTTTCTTTCGTGCCCGAGGAATCAGAAAAATGATGTTTTTAGACCAAATAAAAGAGTGCATCGTTACACTCTCGCCTTCCCTGACATAATCTTTTGAATCAGCCCTTGTCAACGCCAATGATGCAGGATGTCTCTGCGCACGAGGGGTTGCTGCCAAAATGAACTGTCCACATTGATTAACATTCTCCATTACCTATCCTCTCCTTTGTGTAAAGTTGTTGCTGATCCAGAAAATGAGTAATGTTGTTTATCTTGCCAGCCCTCAGCGCTATTCATCATAGGGCTAGATTGGTTGATAGCTGCCAGTGATATTTACATTAATTAAGACTGGAGATGTACAGGTACGTGCTCATGACTGGAGGAGCTGTTCAATAGCATTGTTGTGATGCCATATTAGTTGGCAGTTGCTCAATTCAACTTCTATTCCACGTTGGTTCAGTGTAATTTCACCGCAATGACGTGGAAACAATGTTGATTCAACCAGTGAGTGCCCAGTTGGACAATGGTAGGTTTGTTTGGAGATTTGATTGTATCTCAGTTTTTTTTGCACATTTGAGTTGGTGGGTATGATTGAGAACACTCTTTGAAAAAAGGTTCCTTATAGAACCATAAAGGGTTCAATCGCTTGCTTCATATATGGAACACCTAAAAGTTCTATATAGAAACCATTTACAGTTGATCCGAACCCTAGATGTTCTTCTTCACTGAAACAAAATGGTTCCATATAGAACCCTGCATGGTGCCATTTACGGCTACTACTATTAAATAGTATTTTTTGCTAAGAATATAATTTACTAAACAATTCAATTATGGACAAAAGAATACCAGCATAGTTTTTTGAATTTGTCAAATATACAGTTGAAGTCGGAAGTTTACATACAGTTAGGTTGGAGTCATTAAAATGTGTTTTTCAACCACTCCACAAATTACTTGTTAACAAACTAGAGTTTTGGTAAGTCGGTTAGGACATCTATTTTGTGCATGACACAAGTAATTTGTCCAGCAATTGTTGACAGACATATAATTTTATTTAAAATTCACTGTATCACAATTCCAGCGGGACAGAGGTTTACATACACTGAGTTGACTGTGCCTTTAAACAGCTTAGAAAATTCCAGAAAATTATGTTATGGCTTTAGAAGCTTCTGATAGGCTAATTGACATCATTTGAGTCAATTGGAAGTGTACCTGTGGATGTACTTCAAGGCCTACCTTCAAACTCAGTGCCTCTTTGCTTGACATCATGGGAAAATCTAAATAAATCCGCCAAGACCTCAGAAAAATAATTGTAGACCTCTACAAGTCTGGTTCATCCTTGGGAGCAATTTCCAAACGCCTGAAGGTACCACATTCATCTGTACAAACAATAGTACGCAAGTATAAACACCATGGGACCACACAGCCATCATACCGCTCAGGAAGGAGACGCGTCTCCTAGAGATGAATGTACTTTGGTGCGAAAAGTGCAAATCAATCCCAGACCAACAGCAAAGGACCTTGTGAAGATGCTGGAGGAAACGGGTACAAAAGTATCTATATCCACAGTCAAGCAAGTCCTATATCGACATAACCTGAAAGGCCGACTGCTCCAAAACCGCCATAAAAAACAGACTACGCTTTGCAACTGCACATGGGGACAAAGATCGTACGTTTTGGAGAAATGTCCTCTGGTCTGATGAAACAAAAATAGAACTGTTTGGCCATAATGACCATCGTCATGTTTGGAGGAAAAAGGGGGAGGCTTGCACCCCCCTGAAGCACGGGGGTGGCAGCATCATGTTGTGGGGGTGCTTTGCTGCAGGAGGGACCGGTGCACTTCACAAAATAGATAGCATCACGAGGAAGGAAAATTATGTGGATATATTGAAGCAACATCTCAAGACATCAGTCAGGAAGTTAAAGCTTGGTCGCAAATGGTTCTTCCAAATGGACAATGACCCCAAGCATACTTCCAAAGTTGTCTCAAAATGGCTTAAGGACAACAAAGTTATTGGAGTGGCCATCACAAAGCCCTGATCTCAATCCTATAGAAAATTTGTTGGCAGAACTGAAAAAGCGTGTGCGAGCAAGGAGGCCTACAAACCTGACTCAGTTACACCAGCTCTGTCAGGAGGATTGGGCCAAAATTCACCCAACTTATTGTGGGAAGCTTGTGGAAGGCTACCCAAAATGTTTGACCCAAGTTAAACAATTTAAAGGCAATGCTACCAAATACTAATTGAGTGTATGTAAACTTCTGACTCACTGGGGATGTGATGAAAGAAATAAAAGCTGAAATAAATCATTCTCTCTACTATTATTCTCACATTTCACATTCTTAAAATAAAGTGGTGATCCTAACTGACCTAAGACAGGGAATTTTTACTATGATTAAATGTCAGAAATTGTGAAGAACTGAGTTTAAATGTATTTGGCTAAGGTGTATCCGACTTCAACTGTATGTACACTGATGGCCAGGGAGGCATCTCTTTATTTGAATGATGGCCAACGTCAACTGGCTGACTTCTTTAAAATATTATAAATTCTTTGTCTTCTACTCCGTTCTCAACACCCCAAACAGCAGATCTCACACATACAGTTGAAACAAGCACAGGTTCAAGTTACAGTGCAGCATCCCTGGATTGAAAGCATGTTGTGGGGCTAAGGGCATTGCTCAAGGGCCTAATGGGAGGGGAATGTTTTGAGGATGTGAACCCAGCAGCCCTCCAGTTGTCAGATCAACTTTGCACATTTTTTCAAGGGCCTGGCCTGAGATTCAAAGTCCAACTCCTGTCACAGGTCCAACTCCTTAGCCGCTGGGCTACCTACTGTCAGTACACTATGGGTTGTTGCCTGACTGGTTCCAGAGAATAAGAAAAAAGGAGCAAATACATGACTGAATCTTCAGAAATAAGCACGAGTTAATCTGCCAAAACTAAGACAAAATATAATTATTTTGATGTGGAACAATTTACATGCAGTTGTTGTCAGCAGCAGCTGAAAGAGAGATCCTCTGCCTCTGATAGTTCTGGGTTATTGCCAGACTGTGCAAAATATAGATAGTGTGTTAAAAGTCATGTAATGATTAACTAAGCTATTGAATCATAAAGAATTATTAGACATAATTTATTGTAAATAATTTATACACACCTCCTCTCAGTCAGCAATGCTCTTCCAATGGCTTCATGAAACATAATCCCCTCAATTAAATCCACACTGAAATACTGAAATAAAAGTAACAATTAGCTAATTGCCAATGTCAGGCTAGGTCTGAAACACTATTTGGCATATCCCATAATACTAAATTATGTTTATTTGAAAGAGTTAGGTGACTAGATTGTAAAGTGGCAAATTAAAGTGCCCTAGACTTTTCTGTTTAGGTAGCTAAATTACCATAGCTAATGTTAGCTAGCTAGCTTACAAACATTCTCAAATTTTAATAACTTTTCAACTTTATTTATCTAGCCTATAGTTTACCATATGACTTTGGCTTCATATATTTTAATTAATGCTTACCTTAATATATTGAAAAATTACATGCTTACTGGTAGGCTACTTGCAGGTTGGTTTAACCACTGTCCTCTTGCGTGTTCATGCTGAACTGGCAGTTGGCTTGGAATGGCAGTTACAATTGAAATTTACAGAAAGGTTCTATATAGAACCCCTTTTTTGTCTAAGACTGTATGCTTTTATTAAACACATTATTTCCTGGAATTTAGTTTGCAACACCACAGGCATTCAGAATTAAGCAACAATGTTTAAAAATATGAATTCGATTTTCCCCCTGCCACAGAGCTTTTGTGACTGGGTTAGCTTTTGCTAGCTGTTGTTTTCTAAAATCCCCATTACACTCCGGGGTAGGGATTGAACCCTCAAAGTTCTTTGCCTTCACTTGGTATATAAATAGAACCCTTTTTAGTAAAGGGTTCTTTAATCTCGTCCAAAGAACTAAAAGGTTCTATATAGCACAATATAGCAAAGAACCCTTTTTTTCTAAGAGTGTAGGATTTCATTGTGGATGCAGGCTTGCAGGCTCAGTATATGTGTATTCATCTTGTCATTAGGATTATCATTTATAGACAAAACATTCATCCGTAAAAAGCCTTGCAAGCACAGCAATGAAAATAAATAGAATAAATCAAGAAATATCAACAACAACAAAAGATCTTTGGAACAAAAATGTTATGCACACTCTGGATTAATCATGGAACAGTTCAGTCTAATAATATAGTAACATAGCATGCTCCTCAAGGGGATTACAAAAAAAGACATAGACATCCATACAGTATATTGCAGTAGGGTGTATGGTGAAGAGAAGGTGAGCTGATTCTCAATCCTTCATTTTCCTAATGGCGGTTGGAGTGACAGGGTAGACAGGTTGCAGAAGGCCGGGTGGTGACCCAGGCTGATAGATGTGGCAGTAGTGACAAGGGTAAATAGCTCTGTGCTGCCCTCAACGTCCAAACAGACACCTTCAGCGCTCCCACTTGTCCAAGAGTAGAGCTCTAGGGGGCAGCTCTGTGGCGGTCAATGCTGATAAAGAAACAATACAGAAGTATACATCCCAACTTGAACCAACATTGCAAAATGGAACATATTGCAAGTGCTATTTTTTCAAATACAGTATACTGTTGGTTAGTATAGGTTTCTGTACATACAGCTCTGGAAAGAATTAAGAGACCATTGCAAAATGATCAGTTTCTCTGGTTTGACTATTTATAGGTATGTGTTAAGGTAAAATTAAGATTTTTGTTTTATTCTATAAACATCTGACAACATTTCTCCCAAATTCCAAATAAAAATATTGACATTTAGAGCATTTATTTGCAGAAAATGACAACTAGTCAAAATAACAATAAAAGATGCAGTGTTGTCAAACCTCGAATAATATAAAGAAAATAAGTTTGTATTCATTTTAAAACAACACAATACTAACGTTTTAACTTAGGAAGAGTTCAGCAATCTAAATTTGGTGGAATAACCCTGATTTTCAATCACTGCTTTCATGCGTCTTGGCATGCTCTCCACCAGTCTTTCACGTTGATGTTATGTGACTTTATGCCACTCCTGGTGCAACAATTCAGGCAGCTTAGCTTTGTTTGATGGCTTGTGACCACCCATCTTCCTCTTGATCACATTCCAGAGGTTTTCAATGGGGTTCAGGTCAGGAGATTGGGCTGTCCTTGACAAGGTCTTGATCTGTTGGTCCTCCATCCACACCTTGATTGACCTGGTTGTGTGGCATGGAGCATTGCCCTGCTGGGAAAAACATCCTCAGAGTTGGGGAACATTGTCAGAGCAGAAGGAAGCAAGTTTTCTTCCAGGACTACCATCTATGTGGCTTGATTCATGCGTCCTTCACAAAGACAAATCTGCCTGGTTCCAGCCTTGCTGAAGCACCCTCAGATCATCACCGATCCTCGGTACGAGACACTGTGGCTTCTAGGCCTCTCCAGGTCTCGCACCCACTGTGAAATTTGGTGGAGGATCGGTGATGATTTTTCTTATATCTGTAACGGCTGTCTGTGGAAGTAGACCAAGGTGCAGCGGAGTTAGTGTTCATCTTTGAATTTTAATAAACGTAAGAACACTATACACACAAAACAAGAAAACCGACAGCCAAACAGTCCTGTCAGGTACTAAACAGAAACAATCCCCCACAAAACCCAAAGGAAAAACAGGCTCCTTATGTGTGACTCCCAATCAGCAACAACGAACTACAGCTGTGCCTGATTGGGAGTCACACACGGCCCAAAACAAAGAAATACAAAAACATAGAAAAATTAACATAGAACGCCCACCCAATGTAACACCCTGGCCTAACCAAAATAAAGATCAAAAACCCCTCTCTATGGCCAGGGCGTTACAATATCTCTCAGATATAGGACAGATACTTCAGAACAAACTTCTTTTAGAATTTTTGGGGGGACTATGTGTTGTTCCATGTAGTGAATATGTTATTCAATGCATTTGTATGGGCCAATAGCACTAAGGCCAAATAAAAATGTTCATCAAATATTTTTTTGATATACACTACAGGTCAAAAGTTTTAGAACACCTTCTCATTCAAGGGTTTTTCTTTATTTGTACTATTTTCTACAGTGTAGAATAATAGTGAAGACATCAAAACTATGAAATAACACATATGGAATAACGTAGTAACCAAAAAAGTGTTAAACAAAGCAAAATATATTTTATATTTGATATTCTTCAAATAGCCACCCTATGCCTTGATGACAGCTTTGCACACTCTTGGTATTCTCTCAACCAGCTTCACCTGGAATGCTTTCCCAACAGTCTTGAAGGAGTTCCCACATACGCCGAGGTTGCCATGCTGTTTAAGGGTGAATTCTAAATAAATCACAGACAGTGTCACCAACAAAGCACCTCCACACCATAAAACCTCCTCTTCAATGCTTTACGGTGGGAAATACACATATGGAGATCATCTGTTCACCCACACCACATCTCACAAAGACACCGCGGTTGGAACTAAAAATCTCCAATTTGGACTCCAGACCAAAGGACAAATGTTCACCAGTCTAATGTCTTTTCAGCAATTTGACCATGAAGGCCTGATTCACACAGTCTCCTCTGAACAGTTGATGTTGAGATGTGTCATTTACTTGAACTCTGAAGCATTTATTTGGCCTGCAATTTCTGAGTTGCAGTTAAATCTAATGAACTTATTCTCTGTGGCAGAGGTAACTCTGGGTCTTCCATTCCTGTGCCGGTCCTCATAAGAGCCAGTTTCATCATAGCGCTTGATGGTTTTTGCAAGTGCATTTGAAGAAACTTTCAAAGTTCTTCAAATGTTCCATATTGAATGACCTTCATGTCTTAAAGTAATGATGGACTGTCATTTCTCTTTGCTTATTTGAGCTGTTCTTGCCATAATATGGACTTGTTTTTTTACCAAATAGCGCCATCTTCTGTATACCACCTCTACCTTGTCACAACACAACTGATTGGCTCAAACGCATTAAGGAAAGAACTTCCACAAATGAACTTTTAAGAAGGCATACCTGTTAATTTAAATGCATTCCAGGTGACTAGCTCATGAAGCTGGTTGAGAGATTGCCAAGAGTGTGCAAAGCTGTCATCAAGGCAAAGGGTGGCTATTTGAATAATCACAGATATAAAACATATTTTGATTGGTTTAACACTTTTTTGGTTAAACGATTCCATGTGTTATTTCATAGTTTTGATGTCTAAACTATTATTATACAATGTAGAAAATAGTAAAAACTTAAGAAAAACCCTTGAATGAGTAGGTGTTCTAAAACTTTTGACCGGTAGTGTATTTTCTTGACACTTCAAGGAGTCTTAAAATGTAAAATCAAATAGCAAAATGATACTTGGTATGACCTTAAAACAATTCCATATAGCTTAGTAGAAACCCCCAATTGTTTAGTTGTTTATTCATTTGAAGGTTGCTTAAAGCTGGATAAAATTGGCTAACTGCTTGACAAGCCTGTCAAATTTAAGTTACTCCCAGTGTTGTAATGCAGAGACATATGTGCAGTTTTATAGCGAATCTTGTGCTTTTCTACACATTTTGTTATGAGGCTGAGAGAAAATGTAGCAGTTTTAAACAGGGTTTGGAACCCCAAAAAAGATCCAATCTTTCATTCTGAGCAGAACCGTCGTTTTTTGGTTCAACTGTCCCAACCAGCAAAATAAAGTGCTGAACAGGTTCGAACACAAAAAGTTACGGTTTATATCATTCCTTTCTCTTTTTATACATTTAGCCCCACATTAAATTACTAAGCAAATCTGTGTGGCTAGACCAGCTGGCAAGCTATTTACATGCATTGGACAGACGAGTGTAGGGAACGAGATGCGACTGAAATTTTGTGGGTGGGGAGAGAGCGAGAGAGGGTGGAGGAGGAGGCTTGGCTTGAAGTGCTGGGCATCTTGTTGTTAGGACATGCATTATCTGTAACGTGTGCGCTGGGTGTCGGGAAGCAAGTTCAGGGAGTGAATGATTTAATAAATGAAAACATAATACAAAACAAGAAACACTTGCACAGTGCACAGACATGAAACTGAAACAATGACACAAAGGGAGTGGCATATATAGGGCAGGTAATCAAGGAGGTGATGGAGTCCAGGTGAGTGTCATTATGCGCTGATGCGCGTAACAATGGTGACAGGTATGCGCCATAACAAGCAGCTTGGTGACCTAGAGCGCCGGAGAGAGAGCATACGTGACATTACCCCCTCTCCAGCATGCGGCTCCAGCCGCAGGACGCCAACCACAGGGACAATCCCGGGGATCAGGAGCAGACCGGTCTCCTCCGCTGAGGAGCAGAAACTTGAGACCTGATGCGCATAACAATGGTGACAGGTGTGCGCCATAACGAGCAGCCTGGTAACCTAGAGGCCGGAGATGGAGCACACTGGACATTATCTAAAGTAGGCCCACATAATTACCTACAGAGGAGCAGTTTCTATTAAGGAACTTTGAATGTCTTTTAATTTGAGAGTTGGCTTAATGTTGGACCTGCTAGCTAGCTAACAAGATTGTGTATCAGTTTTGAAGGGAAGACCCAGATGCAGACTGTCGGAATAGGTACAGGACGGTAGGCAGGCTCAGGTCAAGCAGAGGGCGGTAATCCAGAGGTGGGGAAAAGGTACAGGACGGCAGGCAGGCTCAGGCAGAGTGGTCAGGCAGGTGGGCTCGGAGAAGGGACAGGCAAGGGTCAAAACCAGAAGGGCGAGAAAAAGAGAAACTGGGTAGAAGCAGGAGCTGAGACGAAAAACACTGGTTGACTTGACAAACTGGCAACAGACAAACAGAACACAGGTAGAAATACACAGGGGATAATGGGGAAGATGGGCAACACCTGGAAGGGGGTGGAGACAATCAAAGACAGGTGAAACTGATCAGGGTGTGGCATTGTGTGTGCAGAGCAGCACCAGAATTAAAATTAAAGCATGTCTTACCTTTTTGTAGTTAATAAATCCGATGTGAAATGTGATAACTATAATATTGTTAACTAGTTTTGAAAGGTTAATCCATTCTTTTATTTTACCTTTATTTAATTAGGCAAGTCAGTTAAGAATAAATTCTTATTTTCAATGACGGCCTAGTGCCTTGTTCAGGGGCAGAACAACAGATTTGTACCTTGTCAGCTTGGGGATTCGATCTTGCAACATTTTGGTTACTAGTCCAACACTCTAACCATTAGGCTACGCTGCCGCCCCAATAAAAAGTCTCTCTAATTTCTGAATCACGCAGGCTACTAGACTATGCTTCGGAGGGTACGGGCAGGTGGCCTACTGTAACTGTACGCTGGGAGTTAGGAAGCAAGTTCAGGGAGTGAATACATTTCATGAATGACCGAAACATAACGCAAAACAAGAAACCCAAACACCGCACAAACGTGAAACTGAAACACAAACAATGACGCCTGGGGAAGGAACCAAAGGGAGTGACATATATAGGGCTGGTAATCAAGGAGGTGATGGAGTCCAGGTGAGTCTGATGACGCGCAGGTGTGCGTAACGATGGTGACAGGTGAGCACCATAACGAGCAGCCTGGTGACCTAGAGGCCGGAGAGGGAGCACACATACTGCCAAAGATATTCAGCTGGCAGGTAGGCAGACACTGGAATACATTTTTGAGTGACAGAGTGAGAGCTTTCAATAGGCACTTTGCTGCATTTTTGTGGGACTGGAAAAAAATGCCCGGAACATAAAATAACGTTATTAACCAGTTCCCATGCTTTTAAAATGGGGTTCTGTTCTGGACGAGTAGATCACTTTCATGTGCGCTTCTGATTCTGTTAACCCTCCTGTTGTGTTCGTTTCATGCTTATTAATTTTGTGTTCCCGGTCCAAAATGACGCCCCATTATAGCTGATTATAAATCCATATTAATACATATATTATCACCTAATGTTGTGTTAGATCTTTTTATCAACTTAAGTTCTTGTGAACATTACAAGTTTGAACTTCTATTTGCTATTTATGGCCTGTAGACCTCATTGACCTGAGCTCATAAAAACTTGTTTTTGTGTAAAAAAAAGCATACTGTATGGATTATTTTGACTATAACAAATACTCAGGTACTTGCTATTTATCACAGACTACTTTGTGTCAAAGTTTAACAAGGACTCTCTCCTCCTCACCAGTATCATGATCAAAGATATGATCAAGAGCCTCACATACAGTATATCGTTTGGTCATTGTGCTGCCACAGAATGAATTGTGAGCAAGGCCTCAAAAAATCTTTATATACCAGAACTGCGAGAAAAGTTCTACATATTATTGAAACAATATTGCGATTGTTTGTGAGAATGCCAACAGGTGTGGTTCCCTTGGGGGAAAGATTCTATTGGGGAAAGGTTCCCGTGGGGGTTGCCATGGAAGCCAAGAAGGGGAGTGAGGTGTGCATGTGCGTGTGCGTGCGTGCGTGCGCTCAAACACACATGCATGTGGGGGTCTTGGAGAGGAAATGTGTCCATCTGATGAATGGGCATGTGCCTGAACTCAATTTTATACACTAATTGTAGTCTCACCCATTAATTTCTCATTTCTAAATAAAACACCCAAAATGTAATGAAAATCAGCTAAATGTATTTTGGGTGTTCAGATGCCCTGTGTGGACAAAGTCACAGAACTTTACGACAATCAGATTAAATTAACTACATTTTTCAGAGAGAAAACTTGTAAATTGGTCCAATTCGACCAGAACACAGCAGGAGGGTTAATCGATTCTGTTTTCCGGTCTGAACCGGTTCCAACCACAGGTTTTAAAGCTATTTTACTGCTATTCTACACATTTTGCCGTGAGGCTGAGAGACAATGTTCCCGTTTTAAAGTAAATTTCCTGTAATGCTAAACATTTAGACATGGCTTATGACGTGTTAATTTGCTATCTGGGGGACCCGTGCTTTAGAGGGCCTGTCATGCCAAATAATGTCCCCCGGGCAAAAAGTGTCCCCCTCTGCATCACAATGGGATTAGAAAAACTATTAGCGTTAGTTGCTATATTAACGGTGTGATGACTTAATGATTAGAATTTTGGAGATCATTACAGACTAAATTACGTTCTTTTCATCTTCACTGTGCAAACAAGGCTGATTTCCACCACAATTCCGCTGTTTAAACAAGTTTTGTTTTATTAATAAAATGAAAACATTACTTCCACCTACTTTTGGGTACTTTGTTAACATGACAACATGAAATCCATGTCTTAAATGTTGCTACGTTTTGGAAATGGCAAAGAAAACATGTAGTTTTGGGGGACTCCCGAGTCGCATAGCGGCCTAACACACTGCATCACAGTGCTGAAGGCATCACTACAGACCCTGGTTTGATCCTAGGCTGTATCACAACCGGCTGTGATCAGGAGTTCCATAGGGTGGCGCACAATTTGCCCAGTGTTGTCCGGGTTAGGGTTTGGTCGGTGTAGGCTCTCATTGTAAATAAGAATTTGTTCTTAACTGACTTACCTTGTTAAATAAAGGTGAAATAAAAAAATCTGCTTGACACATTAACATGACTTACCTTACAGATCACAAAGTCAACAAATGTCCACTCCATTCATATGCAAATCCATTTGATTCATACACTGGCTTGTCTGACTGTCATGTTTTTATTTTATTTTAACACTGAAATAATATAATTTCAGTAGTCCTATATCATGATTCATTATTTCCTATCTTGCATAGCTCATTAATACACCCTTGTGGTTGAATATATATGTATCTATTGTAGGTATGAGGATACCCCAATAAATAAATAAATAACAAAAAGATTTACCTTTATTTAACTAGGCAAGTCAGTTAAGAACAAATACTTATTTACAATGACAGCCTACCCCGGCCAAACCTGGACGACGCTGGGTCAATTGTGCGCCACCCTATGGCACTCCCAATCACGACCAGATGGGATACAGCCTGGATTAATAACGTGTAACAAATAAATACCATCAAAGGATTCCTTACAACTTACAATAATGAACACCTTCTTAAACACTCGCATGGCAATTATAGACTAAAATACTGAATTCTGGTGTGTGGAATATAGAGGACGTAGTTGCTGTGTGGGTGGGAGGTTCTGCCTGTCACTTGTTCTCAACAGGCAGCCAGTTTCGGAAGGGGGATTTTAAGAGGGAGGCTGCAAAGTCCAGGCACTGCTGCTCACTTTGTTCTAAGTGTCTGCAGTGCTAGTGTTTTTGGTTAATCTGTGTATGTGCCCAGTATGATAGAGCAAGAAAACTTTCTTAGCAGATAATGACAACAACAGTCGCTGTAGACGATGTAATGAAACGTTGGAGGGTGGTTGGTAATGGAGGATATCAGGTGGATCCACGTCTGGGTGTTGGACAGAACCCCTCGGTCCTGGAGAACAGGAGCAGAGTTAAAGGAAACAGGGGGGGAGCCAGAGACATAAACAAGCAAACACACAGGCTACACTTTACTGGGAGAAAATGTTATGGATTAGTGCAGTGTTATAAATGGGAGATATGTACTTTTCAACGCTTTTGGAAGGTATAGCCTACCTTAAGCTGGTCCCCATCCGACTCAGAGCACAGAGAATCAGACTGATCCGAACTCACTGGTTCTGGTGGATGGGATACCTCCTGGGGGGCTTGGACAGTCGATGGTCCTAAAGTCATTTGGAGAGGTAAATTGAAGTTGAACATTTTCTTATAAGCTCAACATAACTACCATTTCTTGCTTTCTCAAATGTCAACCAAAGCTTAATAACATACTTTGTCTATTGGGCTTCACCGAAGTGTAGGGTGTCAGTGTTTCAGTGGTCGACTGCCCAACTGATCTAACTGGAGAAGATTGCTGGCTTCCACCGAGGTAACCATAGGAAGTCCATTTTGTGTGCAAATGAAAATAGTTATTATCTGAGATTTTTTATATTCACCTTAACAGATGGTGACCCCAGCTAGGAGCGAAAGAACAGTGAGGTTTCCCAGGTCTCGCCTTCCTTTCATCCTTCTTCCAAAGCAAGTATTTTGCCTGGATGTCATAGCACTTGGTCCCCTTCTTGATTCTGCTCCGGTAGCTCTCCTTCTGTTTCTCCTGATCCTTGTCCATGTTCAGTCTCACCTTGACTGATAACAGCAATAAATGCAATTATATTTCATATTACAAATACATTTCTTACAGATCTCTTGGAGGGCAAGAAAATAAATTAACAGCGGACAATCATTTTTACCTGGTCAAAAACCAATCAAGGGACTTGCCCATGGCAGGGGGACACTATTTGGCATGACAGGCCCTGTATCCTAAAGCTCGACCCCCAGCCCCGCACTTTGAGTTATATAGAACAGAGTGCAATGGGCTGAAATTTTCTTCAAGCAGATTGACCCCAATGTAGCAGTCCATCAAGCAGAAATTGCAGGCTTTCACATTGACATGGTAATTTCCAGCCAAAGTCCTTTTGGAGGATGTTAACCACTCCACTTCCCCTATGGTAGCATGTATTGAGGGTACTAATATATTTCGGATTGACTATCGTTGATATTTTAAGGCAAGACGTTACCATACAACACAATGATATCACTTACACGGACAGGTTCATTATCAGCTCATTAACGTGAACACAGTGGAAGCCATTTGGAAAAATGCAAATGTCACATCAGCAGTCATAGCAGGGACCTGATGAGAGGTGTACATCACCACAGAGGGAAGCACTGCAGATGTAGGACCTTCATTTGCTGTAGCAAACTGGCTCAAATTAAAATCCTATATCTGTATCACATCCCTGGCCATAGCGAAACAGATTTCTCTGAAAATCTCTACATAAACAATTAAGCACCCAAATGCATCACATGAACAATTAACTTGATTAACATCAGATACTGTACATCACAATACACGTTCTGGACTGTAAGTAGACTACCTTCAATTGTGCTCAGAATAGATCGATGGCACAGCAATTTATAAATTGTACTGTATATTAGTTGACATTAACGTTAATAATGCTTTATGTTTCAGTGAAGACTTTGTCTTTTGGTTTTATGTTGTATCACAATTTATGGACTCCATAAATTATTGTTATTACCCCATGGATAATGAGAATAAATCTGCTGGATAAATTACATCTGCTGGAGAACTACATTTCCCGAGCTAGCTTAGCCGCGTGGGGTCGGACGGAGAGGGAGGATGGCGGAAATGGAGTCCCTAGAGAAAGCAAGAACAAGATGATTGTCAGGAGTAGTGCAGTATCATCATAAGGAGATGTATACTTGGAAAACAGAGGAGGAATGGAGGGGAAAAGAGAGGGAGAAGAGGTCTAAAAGAGAGAGGGAAGAAGAGGGTGAGCTTGATTCAGATAGAAATGGTGGGAAAAAGGGAGATGGTTTGTTAAAGAAGAATGGTAGAAAGTGTAAGCAGAGGGAGCTGAAGACAGGAGGAGAAATAGAAGTGAGTGAGAAGTATTGGAGGTGGTAGGTGTGGTGAGGTTATCACAGACCAAGGTATGCACTGAGGACCAGGAAAAAGATGAGTCTGTGACAGTAGGAGTGAAGTTTATGGAAAAAGTGGACTCTTGCCTTTTGGCTGATCCATTTGTGATTTCATGGTGGGTGAAAAAAAAGTTGTGTAATGTGGAATCGGTGAGGGTAACCAGAAGTTGTCTAGTGATAATTGTTTGTGTTTCTGTTGGTCAGAGGGAGAATGCTCTCGGAGTAAAATGAATGGGCGCAAGAAAATTGAAATGTTTCACTCTCAAGAAAAGGGCACCACTGAAAGGAGTGATAACTGCGGTAGCAGTAAATATAAAAGTTGACCAGCTGAGGGGAAAGATTCCCGGTGTATGTGATGCTCGTTGTTTGATGCGACGCAGACAGGGTGGTGAGAGTGGGGAAACAGAAGAGTCATTGTCTGTTCTTTTGAGTTTTGAAGTTGAGTCTTTGCCTGACAAAGTGAAGTTAGGATATATAAGTTATCCTGTAGGAGTGCATGTGCCAAATACATTACGATGCTACAGGTGTCAAGCAAATGGGCATGTGACAGCAGTGTGTAGGAGGGAGTGTCCAATGTGAGTAGTATTGGGGAAAGTAGTGGAATGTGTTAATTGTAGGGGTGCCCATGGAGCTGGGAATCAGAAATATCCTGTGCGAGAGAGGCAGGTTGATGTTTCCAGGGTTAGAGTAGTGCAGAAGTTGTCATATGCTGAGGCAGTGAAGAAAGTAGAGGAAGATGGGTTAAGGGGGAGGAGTGGTGAGAGTAGTAGAGATATGTAAATGTAAATGTAGAGATATACCAGTACAGAGGGATAGACCAAAAAGTGATATAAGTTTCAGTAAGATTGGATTTTTAGCATTTATAGCAATGGTTATCAACTGTACTGCAGGGATGGAACGGAAGTCACAGAAAATTGAGGTTGTGGTGGCAGCTGCAGAGAGGTATTTGTGTGTCACAAGAATTGACATCAGAAGAGTTACAGAGTGCGTTAAGTGGTGATGCCCCATTCTTTCAGGATGATGGCATGAGGTAGGAATAAATACATTTAATTAGTGGAGTAGGGTGGTGTTAATTTTATTTGATGTAATTTTGAAATTAGTGAGTGTAGTGTTAGATGGTATGGTATTTATATAGAATATTTTATTTTTCAAGCAAAGTATAAGGGAGTTGTACTCCAGTCTAGTAGGTGGCGGTAATGCAACAAATTGGATGCCAACCTCCGTTAAACCTCATAGAAGAAGACTACATTTCCCAGTCTCAGCTAACTCGTTTTGATTTCCCATAAGGCTGTTCAACATTCTCTCTTACAGCAACAAGAAGGTCGCAGACATTTGCTCTTGTTTGAAGGAACAAGCAAATAAACTCAAAATAATCATGCTGGGACAGGCTGTACGACGATTCACAACCTCCGCTGTTCGGTCCTCGCATTACGCTGAGGGACCAGGACAGGTAATCTCCCAATTTTGAAGCTTACAAATATTAGCTAAATAAAACCGCGGTCTCATAACGCGGGCCTCACCCAGAAGCCTGCGTGGAGGTCACAAGCTAGTCTTCAGGTTTCTCGTTTCAAAACCAAGCGCTTGCTAGTTATGTTTGTTTTCCGACATGCAACAATATTGTCAATATTGTATTTTTACTCATGCTTGTTTTTTTGTTTTTTTTACTTCCCGTAACATGGCTAGCATAGCTAACGTTTAGCAGTGTACAACGTCAGCTTCAAACGCTAACATTAGCTAGCTAACTTCCGCCAGCTAATGTAATCTAACTATATAAATTGACTACAGTAACGTTGCTGCCCTAAACGTAATATCCCGTTTAATTTATATGCAGCTTGCTCAATATAGGCCAAGGGCCACCCACAAAATGCTTCGTGACCCACGAAACAAAACTGCAACATTTCAACATAGATAATGTTATGAATGAACACATTACACTTTTATTAAATAAAAGTAATTATTTTTAGTATTGAAATCATAGCGCATCTTGGGTAATTTTCCTAGCGATGTGTTTCGCCTTGGTTAGTTACTTTTGTTGAACACTGACCCACAACTATTTGTGCTTTCTGTATTCGTCCTTGCATAAATTTAAGCAACAGTTGTTACTGGTCCTTCACTGATCCAGATTAACCCCGAAACAAAGAAATGTATGTTAACCATGTACAGTGGTTTCCTCAGTTAATGTTATTGGACGATTTGGCAGCTGTTTAGCCTACAAGGTCGTAGGCAAAAGTAATTATGGCCCAAGATTTAGACAGCACAACGTATGCTAGCTAACCACCAAGTTCTAAACGTTCAAGGTCCCGACAGCTACATAAAGCGTCGAGGAAAATCCATTGAGCACCTTTAAAAATATTATTTCGTGATTTCTCTTGTCCAGTACGTTCATTGCTTTCTGCAAGCATATACAGCGGAACGTGTCACAATTGTAACCAAGGTGTAACATGGCAACCTTATAATGTTGCTAGGAGAAATTACCCAAAATGTGCTAGGATTTCGAAATGGTACTTTAAAAATATATATATTTCATTAATTGAACCATTGTTAATATTCATACAATTATCTAAGTATAGTAATGATCGTTTCCTGGGTCACGGAATGCCTTTTCTGAAGCCTTTTTTTGGTGGGTTGTCCTTCTAGCTAGCTAATTCACTTGCTGGTTATTTTATCAGTCAGTTAACTAACTTGTGAGCCATATGGAATTGACACTTGCAGTTGTTGGGCAAGTTATCATTTAAGTAGATAGTTAGCTAACTATGGATTTTCAGAATTTGTCAGTGTTGAGTGATTAGACAGCCTAACGCTAGATATTTGACTTAGCTTGCTATATAGTGTAAAACCTTGACAGGGCCAGCTTCCAAACATGATTACCAGGGCTAGCTAGTTTGCTACATTATACGTTGAGCACACCATGTAACAGAAATGTTATTTCTGCAGTTAGCCAGCTACTTTCAGTCTTGCATCGAGTATTCCACAGTTGTATTGGTTGACAGACTGCCCTCAAGCTGTTTGCAGTCCAACTTGGACGTGTCCATGTATTCAGTCACATTTAACTGCGATAAACTCATTAAGTCCTCATCTCTCAACACACTTTTGTTTTGTTTGTGTTAAACAGAACCTGCCATTCTCAGTGCAGAATAAGTGGCGTCTGTTGGGCATGATGGTGGTGTTCTTCGGCAGTGGCTTCGCCTTCCCCTTCGTCGTCGTCAGACACCAACTCCTGAAGAAGTGAAGTGACAATGAATACCAGGTAACCTCCAAGGTAATTGCCGCTGATGATCTATTTTTAATCTGAATGTCAGCACTGTTTGGCATTTACTTGCATCCCTATTGGAACAGTGACATCTATCACAATAGTTCTTGTTGTTCTAAGGCAGACCTAAAGTAAATTACCCCAGTGTCTGTGGGAAACAGTTTCAAATATCATGCAAGTTTATATTTCAGTTCTGCAGGTAGCCTAGTGTTTAAGAGCGTTGGGCCAGTAACTGAAAGGTCATTTGTTTGAATTCCTGTGCAGACTAGGTGACATATCTCTCTCGATTTGCCCTTGAGCAAGTCACTCAACCCTAACTTATCCTGAGCAACTTACAGGACCAATGTCTGCTAAATTACAAAAATACAAAATTATGCTTTTTAAGATAAGCTGGCACATAAGCATAGTAATGTGACAGTTTATTACTCACCCTGATACATATCTGGTGGAAGTTGGCCTGAATTCCAATTGTCACTGACATTTATCTCTGGGGTGTATTCATTACAAAAACATTTACCGTTTAAGAACCAAACTGACAATTTCAGGTAGGCCCCTCACCCTTCTGTTTAAGAAACGTTTTGCAACAGAATCGGCGGAATGAATATACCCTAGGTGCTTACTCAGAAATTAGATTTCTGTCATCAGAATTCTGTAAGCCTTATCAATCTGTGTTTTACAGGTCTGCACCCGAACATCTTTATCCAGCAGAACTCTTTGTTTCGAAGAATGGGAATCCCTAATTGTCTTTGTAAATAAAGTTCACTCAAATGTATATGTTTGTCCTCAAATGTTTTTGTCTGAGTTTCTAGTGCAAACTGTGATGTCATGCTGCAGCAAATGTTTAGTGCTATTCCGTAGTCTGCATTTTAACAGAAAGTGTTGCTCTTCATGGAGTCATGAGTTTTATGGGAGTTGTTAGAATAATGTTCAGTAAGCAGAAAATGAGGAGAATGCATGTTTGAGACTAGATGAATTTCTCTTTCGTG
The DNA here is from genome assembly GCF_901001165.1 of Salmo trutta. NCBI lineage: Eukaryota > Metazoa > Chordata > Actinopteri > Salmoniformes > Salmonidae > Salmo > Salmo trutta. The sequence goes on along the minus strand of NC_042983.1, from coordinate 31,895,093 downwards.
CCAACTAGATTTGTTTCCAAGTGGTCTTTTTGTGTGTATTTAGCACGGACGTTGGAGCCAGTGACTATTTTACCAGATGAGTCATAAGATTTGAGGGACTTTTATTTTTGAAAGCCCTCCACTGGTGTAACAGGAGCCACTTATCCCACTGACTGCTTAATACTGTGTTCAAAACACCTTGGAACTCAGAAATCTGACTTCAATGTGTTTAAGGCGACTTGGAACTCGGGTTAAAAAAAAATAAAACAAGCTACGACGGGAGAAATCTATTTGAATGGTCGTCCAACACAAGCATCTTTCTAGAGCTCAGACTTTCTGACCTGAAGATCACTAACATCATGATTTGACCTAGTCCCCCCCACCCCGAGTTCCCAGTTATCTTGAAAGCGCCATAATTCTCACTCTTGGTTGTTACAAACTGTGTGAAAATGAACTGTGCAACACCATTACTCACCACACCGGAAAGTAATTGTCGCCAACAACAAAGTTTAAAGGGATTTTGGCAATAAAATCCTTTGTCTACTACTTTCCCAGAGTCAGGTGAACTCGTGGATATCATTTGTATGCCTCTGCCTGCAGTATGATGGAAGTTGCTAACTAGCGTTAGCCCAATGACTTTAGTCTATGGGAACTGCTAACATTCTTGTAGACGCAATATACTTCTGGTCATTGCGCTAGCATTAGTTAGCATTGGCTCGTGAAAGTATCTCTTAACTTCCTTCGTACTGGATGCAGAGACAAATGGTGTCTGAGTTCATCTGACTCGGGAAGGAGATAAAGGGCTTCATTGCCAAAACCTCGGCTTATCCTTTTATTCACGTCTTACTTACACTTTGAAACGTTAGAACAAACGTGAGCAACTACGTGTTCTCCTGGCTAGTTAGCGTTACATTTACAGTTTAGTCATTTTTAGATGTCAGGTTTTATACAACTAGCTAACGCTGGGTAGTTCTGGCTGTGTGAAATTGATGGTGACTGTTTTAAAGGCATTTTTAATACTCTAGCTACAGAATTACATGCACAGTCACTGTTGGACTTCATCACAGTTAATAATGGATGTGCTGCCAGTCACGACGAGAGGAAAAAAGAAGACTTAAGTGATAAGTAGCATAAGTGATTATGGGTCATGAAGGTGTTTTAAGACTTTGTTCGGTGCTATCATGGCAAGAGTGACCGCCGTGAACAGGGAGAGATTGGCCACAAACCAACAGATAAAAGTGAGAAGTACCTCTCCAAGCCTGTAGAGTTCATAGACCTACTGTCATAGACAAATTTGATATTGTAGCATCTTTAAATCTAGAGGGAGTATTGTATCCTGTGCAGGAGAGAGGGAGCCATAATTTATATTTTTAATTGCTGCGATATCACTGACCTTTCATGCTTATCTTTTTTTGTTGTTGAAGTGAACTCTGTTGCTGATTATTACTGTATAACTAATACAATTTGAATATTACATTAAGTTTCAAACCATTAAATAGGTATGCAGAGCTGCAGTACAGATCCTGCTGAAGGGATCGAAATCGGCAACATCCGGTGACGCTGGAGCGTGCCAAATTCAATTACAAAATCGTAATATTAAACATTCATGAAAATACAAGTCTTACATTGTTTAAAAGCTTAACTTCTTGCTAATCCAACCGCGTTGTCAGATTTCAAAAAGGCTTTACGGCGAAAGCATACCATGCGATTCTCTGAGGACAGCACCCCACACAAATACTTTTCCAAACCAGCACAGGCGTCACAAAATCCCAAATAGCGATAAAATAAATCACTTAAGATATTCCTCAGTTTGCAATCCCAAGGGTCCCAGCTACACAACAAAGGGTTGTTTTTGTTCGATAGTTTATATCCCAAAAATGTCTTAGTTGGCGCGCTTGATTCAGTAATCCACTTTTTCAACATGCATACAAACAAATCCAAAATGTAACCAGTAAAGTTTGTCCAAACAAGTCAAACGATGTTTCTAATTAATCCTCAGGTACTCTAATATATAAATAAATGGTAACATTTAATATGGAGAATAGTATGTTCAATAGGGAAGATAAATAACGAAGAGCGCCCACCTCATTCACGCATGCAACAAGACTACATTTCTAATGAGACACCTTGGAAAAACTACAACTACTCAATAATGAAAATTAAAAGAAACAAGCCTGAAACCCTTTCTGAAGACTGTTGACATCTAGTGGAAGCCATAGGAACTGCAATCTGGGAGGAATTTCTTTGAATATCCAATAGACAAGCATTGAAATGGACCATGACCTCAACATTTTCCGGATGAATTTCCCTCGGGTTTTCGCCTGCCATATCAGTTCTGTTATACTCACAGACATTATTTTAACATTTTTAGAAACTAAAGAGTGTTTTCTATCCAATGCTACCAATTATATGCATAACCTAGCTTCTGGGCCTGAGTAACAGGCAGTTTACTTTGGGCACGTCATTCATCTGAACACTGCCCCCTAGCCCTAAGAGGTTACTAAAGTGAACTGTGTTGCTGATTACTACAGTATAACTAATACAATTTGAAAATTACATTAAGTTTCAAACCATTAAGTAGGTATGCAGAGCTGCAGTAGTAACAACCTGACACAGGAAAATCATACAGTAGCAGAGAGTACAACATTGTTAAATTGAATATACACTGCTCAAAAAAATAAAGGGAACACTTAAACAACACAATGTAATTCCAAGTCAATCACACTTCTGTGAAATCAGACTGTCCACTTAGGAAGCAACACTGATTGACAAATGTCACATGCTGTTGTGCAAATGGAACAGACAACAGGTGGAAATTGTAGGCAATTAGCAAGACACCCCCAATAAAGGAGTGGTTCTGCAGGTGGGGACCACACACCACTTCTCAGTTCCTACGCTTCCTGGCTGATGTTTTGGTCACTTTTGAATGCTGGCGGTGCTTTCACTCTAGTGGTAGCATGAGACGGAGTCTACAACCCACACAAGTGGCTCAGGTAGTGCAGCTCATCCAGGATGGCACATCAATGCGAGCTGTGGCAAGAAGGTTTGCTGTGTCTGTCAGCGTAGTGTCCAGAGCATGGAGGCGCTACCAGGAGACAGGCCAGTACATCAGGAGACGTGGAGGAGGGCAACAACCCAGCAGCAGGACCGCTACCTCCGCCTTTGTGCAAGGAGGAGCAGGAGAAGCACTGCCAGAGCCCTGCAAAATGACCTCCAGCAGGCCACAAATGTGCATGTGTCTGCTCAAACGGTCAGAAACAGACTCCATGAGGGTGGTATGAGGGCCCGACGTCCACAGGTGGGGGTTGTGCTTACAGCCCAACGCCGTGCAGGACGTTTGGCATTTGCCAGAGAACACCAAGATTGGCAAATTCGCCACTGGCGCCCTGTGCTCTTCACAGATGAAAGCAGGTTCACACTGAGCACGTGACAGACGTGACAGAGTCTGGAGACGCCATGGAGAACGTTCTGCTGTCTGCAACATCCTCCAGCATGGCCGGTTTGGCGGTGGGTCAGTCATGGTGTGGGGTGGCATTTCTTTGGGGGGCCGCACAGCCCTTCATGTGCTCGCCAGAGGTAGCCTGACTGCCATTAGGTACCGAGATGAGCTCCTCAGACCCGTTGTGAGACCATATGCTGGTGCGGTTGGCCCTGGGTTCCTCCTAATGCAAGACAATGCTAGACCTCATGTGCCTGGAGTGTGTCAGCAGTTCCTGCAAGAGGA